>NC_090648.1:197762769-199040328 GCF_040937935.1 Hyperolius riggenbachi
TCCCTTGGCTCTGCTTTTGGGCTGATCCTCTGCCTTCAATACTCTGAGTCTCTGACCAAGAACAAGTATGCACATTTGGTCTCCACTTATGCCACTGGCTGCTTGTTTCTAGTGTGTGACATAGACAGCACTCTAGACAAAAAAGGTGAACATTACACATGTGCAACTGGCTATATTTAAAAGAATGAAAATGTCAGCCCACATAGTCCTCTCTAGTAAGTAATCTTTAAATGTTTAAATGAGCCTTAAATGTGCTTTACATTCGTAAAGCACTTTTGTAGTGCATGACTGGATCATGCAGTCATGCACAAAAAATATTGTAGCAGAACAGCATTCGAACAGTTAAACGCCAGCACTTTATTGTGCAGTAGAAAGCCCCTTCAGCTAATGATCCACATCCAGAGATAACATTATCTTTTGTTTACATTTCTCTTTTGTTACATTCTTAGCTGTGTTGAGTGAGAAGGAGCTGTCTTCTCTGCTTCTAGCATGCACACCGTTGAAAAGAGCTCACTAGAAGAGGTTAATATGTAATAAAAGCAGAAATGAACACATTGCAATGACCGTTTTCAGGGCAGATAAAATGTACTTTGAGAACTTGTAATTTGTAAACAGACAATATTACCTGAGCACAAAAGAAAATATGGTAACTGAATGGGTAATGAGTTTCAGACCATTTTATGGAGTACTAAACTGCACAAAAAATAGGGGCAATATTACATAGATCATGAATGAGAATGCACTTACATCCACCAGGAAGTCAAACAGTCGGGAATGGAGTGCTTTGGCTAGAGCATCTCTGGTGTAGCAGGCCTGCTCCACATTCAGCGTCACATTGATAGACTCAGACTTGCCACCCCACTTGCTATCCATCTGTCTGCTTGTCAACTTCTCTTTTAGGCGACTTTCTTTTATTCCCAGAAGGAATGTTGGAAATGCTAAAACTTTAAACAAAAGAAATGTTTAACTAAGGACAAATATTCAGGTTTCTTCCATACTATGTGAAATCAATAGGTGCAATACATAAAGGAAGAAATATTATATAGCCCTCATACACAGTAAGTGTGTATTATTATTGCCATTTTGGATATGCACTGTATGCAAGTGTACCTGGGAAAACTGATTTAAAAAGGGTATTGACAATAAATGTTGATTTGATTTAGCTTTTATTTTATACTTTTACACTTAGCAGGTTTTTATTTTATTTTTACACCTGGCCATAGCGTTGTGACGCTCCGCCCCATTGCTTCACACCACCAAAAAGTCAATTCATATGACCCCACCCGGCAGAGTGTACCAGCAGATAGCGCCATCCCCTTGCAGCCTCTTGCCCAGTGACGTACTCCCTAATGGATAGGAAGTACGTCACTGGGATTCCCGAGTTCCCCGTTGTATTTGCGTCGCTGCCGCAGAGGTTCGCCGGTAACACGCTGCTGACTTTGCAGCAGGTTGGCGGCTGATTGGGAATTTCCAGCGCAACGCAATGTGGTAAGTGTGCTAGGCCCAATAGACTTTCATTGCTGTTGCGTTACCCTGTGTACAGAAAGAGTAATGCAATGCAATGAAACCGGCCAAGTGTAAAAGGGGCCTAAATAAGTATAGACTATTTATAGCATTACTTTTGAAACCATCCACATTGCTTTTTTATGCGTCTAAATGCTTTACATAGACACGCAGCAACAAGAATATATTCCTCATTAATAGGTAACAAACTAGATAGAATATTATTTTTTCAATCCAGTTTTACACTTAATGGAATTATTAGTAAACCAGCATCATTTTGAGCAAAAGACAGCAGATCATTTGTGATTGGCTTCTATTTCATTGCCTTCCAAGCCATGTTACAAAAAGCATCCGCTTCTGGAATAATTCTGTGTAGATAGAGCTGTAATCTCAACATGGCTTCATTAAAAATTGATGGAAAATGTACCATCTACTTGCATTGCTTTCATTATACATGTGAGCCAATAGCTTTCAATGACCACAAGTTATCAATTCATAAAAGGCTACTGGAAGCGTAGAAACCTGATGACTAGTGAGTCATCTAAGTAGAAGCAATTTACACAGTTCCTGAAACCAATACTCCTGATGGCTAATCTCAGTGACTGAATGATAAAGTCTAGCAAAACAATCATGCAAGCCATGAATGACATAAATGGTATTCAAGGGCATAACTACAGCAGTAGCAGAAGTTGAACAAGTAATTGCTATGGGTGCATTTAGTACAAGGACATTGTATTGTCTGCCTGTAATATGAATAGATAGCACGACCTAGAGAGAAACCATTATGACACATTTTACATTTATACCAGTTGGACGCTTTGATCACATCTTTATGAAATGAGTTTGCTTGACGAAATTGTAATAATTATAAAATGTATTTATGATTTACATAGCACTGACATATTCTGCAGCACTATACAGAGTATATAGTCATCATTAGAAGAGCTCACCATCTAATACCTACCCTAGTTTCATGTCCAGCATAGTCTAGGGTCAGTTTTGGTGGAAAGCAATTCACTTATCAGTATGTTTTTTGGATGTGGGAAGAAACGGGAGAACATACAGAACATACAAACTCCACTCAGATAGTGTCCTGACCCATCACATTTGTAGTATTGTCTTGCACACACTTAAGGATAAAACCCAATGGGCTTGATTCACTAAGACAAATAGCATGCCTTATCAAAGTTAGCACGCCTTATCAAAGTTAACATGCCTTATCAGAGTAGCATAGCGAACTTATGCTAATTGGCAATAATAGGGCAGCACGGTGGTGTAGTGGCTCTCGCCTTGCAGAGCTGGGTCCCCGGTTCGAATCCCAGCCAGGTCAACATCTGCAAGGAGTTTGTATGTTCTCCCCGTGTCTGCGTGGGTTTCCTCCGGGCACTTCGGTTTCCTCCCACATCCCAAAAAACATACAGATACGTTAATTGGCTTCCCCCTAAACTGGCCTAGTCTATGATACATTCACTACACGATACACACATAGACATATGACTATGGTAGGGACTAGATTGTGAGCCCCTCTGAGGGACAGTTACTGACAAGACAATATACTCTGTACAGCCCTGCGTAATATGTCGGTGCTATATAAATACTGATAAGGCGTGTTAACTTTGATAAGGCATGCTAACTTTGATAAGGCATGCTATTTGTCTTAGTGAATCAAGCCCATTGTCTTTAAGGTAAGTGCAACAGTTGGAAAAGAAGATGCCCTCTATGCAGTATTCAACAGAGAAAAGAGCTGGCACATCCAAAGTTTATCTTTCTTGGTTCCATGTAAAAGCATATGGCAACATTTCAGAGCCACATAGGGCACCTTTATCAAGCCAATGTTTGCTCGGAGGCGAAAATCTGTCTGCCGCTGTATAATAATTCCTGTAGAGGAAGCGGGAGTCAGGCTCCGCTAAACACTTGCGCACAGCGATTTGTACTCAGCTGGTAGCAGCAGCAGGAACCAATAAAGATTTACTTGGGATGTGCCAGCTTTTTTCTCTGTTGAGTGCCCTGATCCAGACTCGAACTAGAGACTAAAGATGAGTGCATGGATTTTGCAGAATTCTGACCTCTGCATCGGATTTTCGCAATTTCAAGAATGCTGAATTCATGAAATTTGGAAGCATATATTCTGAAAGTTTGGCAAAATTACATTCTTGTGATGCACTTTTTTTGCATAAATAGTGATAAATGACTACTGAGCATACTAAAAGAATGTGAAAGAGAAAATTCTAAGCTAATGGGTAAACTATAGTGATCCTATTTTCTCAAATTCACACTAACCATAATTAATCTTACGGTAAGGATCTGGGCACACTAATGCGGTTTTCAGAAGCACAAATAGGAAAAAGAAAAAGCGGTTGGCCCATAGAAGATAGCACCAATTATTGGTATGGTCAAAGATATAATGATACTTTAATATGAAAATTGCAAGTATAATACATCTCCAAATTAAAACCTATTAAAACACCCCTAAATAGGCTGTCTGTAAGGAAACGCGGAAAAGCCGCCGTCTCTCAAAGTGAGGTGGCTGTTTCCGCGTCCAGCATGGCGTCACAACGCGGAAAAAACGCCGCATAGGCAGTACGGCGGAATCCGCATTGGTAACGGCGGAATCCGCATCAGAGGCGGCTCCCGCACTCGAGATTTTGCTAAACAGTTCTGGTGTGGCTGGGACTCATAGTCCACCTGGATTCAGAGTTACACGCGCGCGCGCACAGAGGCAGAGTTTAAATAACAGTCAGAAGGGAGTCAGCTGACCAGCGGGGTCAGCTGACATTTTCCACTGCTCCCATTGGTCCAGCAATTAGGGAGGTCCTGGAAAGGTCCTTGTGTATATATACTGCTGGCTGTTCACTTGCTCCTTGTCTGGCTTTGCGATCACATACGTGGAAGCACCCAGATCCGTAGTCAGATCCGCAAGTGTGCCGGGACCAGCTGGAGCTGTAATCCTACACTTAGCTAGATTCTTTTGATAGCTAAAGTACTAGTTTGATTGTGATTATCTGTTATGACCTATTTGCCTGCCTGACTATCCTCCTGAAACTTTGATCCTGTACCTCGATATTTCTGATACTCTGTTGCCGAACCCCGGCTCGTCCTTAGACTCTGTTTCTGCCTCCTGATCTTGTACCTCGATATTTCTGATACCCTGTTGCCGAATCCTGCCTGTACCTTGACTCCGCCTTTGCTTTACGATACTGTACGTTATCTGTCCGTGTGTGTACGACCTGGCTTGTCCGACTTCGAGAACCGACCTCACTGTTGGAGGCGGTTCCCCGTCCTGTCAGTGACCCCTTCTCCAGAGTGTCACTTTCAGATCAGCCTTCCTACTGTCAGTCTGACTCCTCCCATCTTGGAGAGCTCAGGTCTGCGGAAGGAATCTGTGCAGTACTCCTTGCTGCACTGAGGCTTAGTCCTCTGTGTTACTGTTACACCAAACACTACACTCTACTCAGGTGAACAGAGGTTAGCTAGTATATCGGATTATCGGTGATACTGCAGATCACATATAATCTGGTATACATCTGTATTCCCCGTGATACTGCAGATCACCGGTAATCAGATCCTCTCTGTGCTCACCGATCGTTACAGAACGCCAGACCAAAAAACAGATGGAAACACGCGCTGATCCTCTGACTGTGCTTGCCACTTCGGTGGACAGTATCCATCAAGCACTGGGCCAGCACAAAGCCTTAATCGATGCCCTATCAGGCTCAGTGCGAACCCTCCAGACGTCAGTTGATTCAGTGCGATCCCCTCCTAGTGACGACATTCGCATGCCTGTACCTGATAAATTTTCCGGCCAGAAGTCTGACTTCCGGAATTTTAAGAGTAGAGTGTTATCGTACTTCGAGTTGAGACCCCGATCCTCGGGGACTGAGACCCAATGGGTCACATTTATTAAAAAACTTTGCTGACTGGTGACTCCCAGTCATGGGCATACAACCTACCTCCTACCGATACTGCTCTGATCTCGGTCGAGGAATTCTTTAAGGCCATGGCCGTAATTTACGACGACCCTGACCTTGCTGCGTCCTCTGAGCGGAAGCTCAAACTTTTGCGGCAAGGCAGAGGTTCGGTCGAGGATTATGCGGCAGAATTTCGTAGATGGTCAGTCACCGCCAGATTCGACAATTTTGCCCTGATGGATTACTTCCTGTCCGGGTTGTCGGAGGAGGTTTCCGACCTAATGTTAACTGTACCCGAGCCGAGCCTAAGACAGTCGATGAGGCCATATCATCAGCCATTCGAGTTGATCGTAGGCTATGCCATCAGAGGCAGACTAGGGGCAGTCACCGTGTCAGGGTGACATCTTATGCGGCACCATCTGCTACACCCCTAGTAGCACCATCTCCGCCTGTCTCACCCTCTCTAGCCTTGCCTCCGCCCGAACCAATGCAGATTGGTCGATCGAAACTGACCCAGGTGGGGCGAAGGCGGAGAATGACGGAACAGTTGTGCCTGTACTGTGCTGCAGCAGGGCATAGGGTGCGAAACTGCCCTAACAGGTCGGGAAACGAGTCTGCCTAGGAGTAGTGGGGGGTGACACCCTGGGCACACAATCCTCACCCCTTAAAGAAAGAAAATTGCTTCTCCCTTGTACTGTCACATGGGATGATAAGTCTGTAGCCACTGAAGCTTTTATCGACTCCGGCTCAGCGGCTAATTTTATGAACTTCGAATTTGCTCAGGAGTTGGGTCTACCACTCACTCCCGTGAGACCCCCCATTCAGGTCACGGCAGTGGACGATTACCCTTTGCAACGGAATCGTGCCCTGTCACAGACTCCGCTGGTGAAGCTCACCATAGGGGTATTGCATGGGGAACAGTTACAATTTTTTGTGTTACACATGTCAACCTCCACCATTATCCTAGGCATGCCGTGGTTACAAATTCATTCTCCGCAGATAGACTGGGCCACAGGGCAGTTAACAGCATGGTCACATCTTTGTTTCCAGCAGTGTTTGGGGAGGTTGACATTAGGTCAAACCAGGGTACAGGTGGAAGGTTTACCGGAACAGTACTCGGATTATGCTGATGTGTTCTGTCCCAAGGCTGCGGATAAATTGCACCCGCATCGCCCGTTTGACTGTCCTATTGACCTTCGTTCTGGTTGTATGCCTCCTCGAGGCCATTTGTATAATTTATCTGGTCCCGAAAAACTAGCCATGCAGGAGTATATCCGAGAGAACTTGGCCAAGGGCTTCATTCGGCCGTCCCGGTCACCCGTTGGGGCAGGTTTCTTTTTTGTTAAGAAGAAAGACGGGGGCTTACGGCCTTGTATCGATTATCGTGGCCTTAACAAAATCACAGTGAAGAATCGCTACCCGTTGCCACTTATAGACGATTTATTCACACAGGTCACGGAAGCTAGGATATTTTCAAAACTAGATTTACGGGGGGCATACAATCTGGTGCGTATAAGAAAGGGCGACGAGTGGAAGACGGCCTTCAATACCCCTGACGGGCATTACGAGTACAGGGTGATGCCCTTCGGGTTATGTAATGCCCCGGCCGTCTTCCAGGAACTCATCAATGAGGTTTTTAGGGAGGTGTTAGGGAAGTTCGTTTTAGTCTACTTAGACGACATTCTCATCTTTTCTAACAACCTCTCTGAACACAGAACCCATGTCAGGATTGTATTAGACAAACTGAGGCAGAATATGTTATACGCTAAACTCGAGAAGTGTATTTTTGAGGTTACGTCGGTTGCCTTTCTGGGATATATAATCTCCACCTCAGGTCTGTCTATGGACCCTGCCAAGGTCTCCGCGGTCCTGGAGTGGCCGCAGCCGGTGGGGTTAAAGTGGTTACAACGATTCTTGGGGTTTGCGAACTATTATAGAAGGTTTATACAGGGGTAATCCACAGTAGTCGCACCCCTCACTAGCCTTACTAAAAAAGGGGCAGACACCACTCATTGGCCTCCCGAGGCCTTACAGGCATTTTCTACTTTAAAAGGGTTGTTCTGCTCAGCGCCCATACTGAGACACGTGGACACTTCCTTCCCGTTTATTGTTGAGGTAGACGCCTCGGAGGTCGGGGTGGGGGCTGTGCTGTCTCAGCGTTCTGGTCTCCAGGGTAGATTACACCCGTGTGCCTATTTTTCCCGGAGTTTCTCTCCGGCAGAGAGAAACTACGATATAGGCAACAGGGAGCTCCTAGCCATCAAATTGGCCTTCGAAGAGTGGCGTCATTGGCTAGAGGGAGCTGAGCACACTATCACGGTTTATACCGACCACAAGAATCTGGAATACATCGAGGGGGCTAAAAGGTTAAGCCCTCGGCAGGCTCGATGGTCTCTATTTTTCTCGAGGTTTACATTTTTGATTACGTACACGCCAGGTAGTAAGAATACCAAGGCAGATGCACTCTCTAGGTGTTTCGAGCCGGAGACAGCACAGCCCTCTGTTCCCGAGACCATTGTCCCAAGAAGAGTGGTGTTAGCCGCTACTGAGACTTGGGAAGACTGGAAGGAGACTTTGAGTCCTTTCCAGCAGGATATCGAAGGGAAACCAGACGGGGTGTTGTTTATCCCGTTACCATTCCGTCTCCAGATCTTGGAGATGGTCCACTCTCATAAAAAATGCGGGACATCCTGGGGCGTCTAGAACGCAAGATCTCGTGGCCAGATGTGCATGGTGGCCTTCGCTAGCAGCTGACTGCAAAGAGTTTGTCAGGGAATGTGCGGTGTGCGCAAAAAGCAAGCCCTCCCAGCTGGCATCTGTAGGTACACTGCAGCCTTTGCCCACCCCGAGTGAACCATGGACCCACTTGTCCATGGATTTTGTGGGAGAGCTTCCTAGGTCTGAAGGCATGTCGGTCATCTGGGTGGTGGTCGACCGTTTCAGTAAAATGGCCCACTTCGTGCCCCTGAAGGGACTCCCCTCGGCCCAGGAACTGGCCGATTTATTTATCACCCATGTCTTCCGACTGCATGGCATTCCAGAAGACATAGTATCCGATCGGGGAGTCCAGTTTGTTTCAAAATTTTGGAGGGCATTCTGTCACCAAATGGGCATGAAACTGTCGTTTTCCTCGGGTTACCACCCACAGACAAATGGCCAGACGGAGAGGGTCAACCAATCGTTAGAGCAATTTCTGAGATGTTACGTTGCCGAGGCGCAGAGTGATTGGGTTAAATTTTTACCTTATGCAGAATTTGCCCACAACAACTTAAAGAGTTCTTCCTCAGGTTTCTGTCCATTTCAGATAGTAACCGGTAAACTACCTAAATTCTCTCCGTTGCCAATTGCGTCCACTCCATTTCCAGCCTTGGAGGCTTGGCAAAGATCATTTAAGGACATGTGGTGGACCATTAAGAATAATCTGGTAAAAGCATTTCAGAGTCAGAAAGGTCAGGCTGACAAAAAAACGCTCGTTAGAGTGGAAATTTCAACCAGGAGATTTGGTTTGGGTGTCAACCCGTCACCTGACCTTGAGACAACCTTCTGACAAGCTTGGTCCCAGGTTTGTGGGTCCATTCCCGGTAGTCAGGAGGATCAACGATGTTACTTATACCGTTGACCTTCCCACCAGCATGAGGGGGGTAAGGTCCTTCCACGTGTCTCTTCTTAAACCAGCAGTCCAGGTGGGCCCCACTCCTCCTCCTCCTGTGTTAGTAGATGGCCAACCCGAATATGAAGTGGAAAAAATTTTAGATGCACGCACGGTACAAAACTCGGTACAGTACCTTGTACATTGGAAAGGGTACGGCATTGAGGAGAGGCAATGGGTACCGGGCTCACGCATGCATGCAGACGAGTTAAGGAGGGAGTTTCATGCCTTACACCCCGAGAAACCTGGTAGGAGTTGTCCGGAGTCCATTCCTCGGGGGGGGGAGGGGGGTTGGGTACTGTAAGGAAATGCGGAAAAGCCGCCGTCTCTCAAAGTGAGGTGGCTGTTTCCGCGTCCGGCATGACGTCACAACACGGAAAAAACGCCACATGCCGCATAGGCAGTACGGCGGAATCCGCATTGGTAACGGCGGAATCCGCATGTTTAGCAAAGTCTCGAGTGCGGGAGCCGCCTCTGATGCGGATTCCGCCGTTACCAATGCGGATTCCGCCGTACTGCCTATGCGGCATGCAGCGTTTTTTCCGCGTTGTGACGCCATGCTGGACGCGGAAACAGCCACCTCACTTTGAGAGACGGCGGCTTTTCCGCATTTCCTTACAGACTCGAGACTTTGCTAAACAGTTCTGGTGTGGCTGGGACTCATAGTCCACCTGGATTCAGAGTTACACGCGCGCGCGCACAGAGGCAGAGTTTAAATAACAGTCAGAAGGGAGTCAGCTGACCAGCGGGGTCAGCTGACATTTTCCACTGCTCCCATTGGTCCAGCAATTAGGGAGGTCCTGGAAAGGTCCTTGTGTATATATACTGCTGGCTGTTCACTTGCTCCTTGTCTGGCGTTGCGATCACATACGTGGAAGCACCCAGATCCGTAGTCAGATCCGCAAGTGTGCCGGGACCAGCTGGAGCTGTAATCCTACACTTAGCTAGATTCTTTTGATAGCTAAAGTACTAGTATGATTGTGATTATCTGTTATGACCTATTTGCCTGCCTGACTATCCTCCTGAAACTTTGATCCTGTACCTCGATATTTCTGATACTCTGTTGCCGAACCCCGGCTCGTCCTTAGACTCTGTTTCTGCCTCCTGATCTTGTACCTCGATATTTCTGATACCCTGTTGCCGAATCCTGCCTGTACCTTGACTCCGCCTTTGCTTTACGATACTGTACGTTATCTGTCCGTGTGTGTACGACCTGGCTTGTCCGACTTCGAGAACCGACCTCACTGTTGGAGGCGGTTCCCCGTCCTGTCAGTGACCCCTTCTCCAGAGTGTCACTTTCAGATCAGCCTTCCTACTGTCAGTCTGACTCCTCCCGTCTTGGGGAGCTCAGGTCTGCGGAAGGAATCTGTGCAGTACTCCTTGCTGCACTGAGGCTTAGTCCTCTGTGTTACTGTTACACCAAACACTACACTCTACTCAGGTGAACTGAGGTTAGCTAGTATATCGGATTATATGGGGTATTAACAGGGCGCTCTACAGTGTTCATACACGCTGTTCAGAGATAAGCACAACAGTTAAATCAATATATACAGTGGCTCAATAATAATCAATTGGGGATTGACCTCACCATGAAATATAGCACTGAGGAGATTGATTTTCTTGACATAGTGGTAATGAAAAGGGACGGTACCCTGGCATGTAAAAGCTTTTTTAAAAAAACTGACAGGAATTCTTATATTCCTACGCGAAGTTGTCACCATCCAAATTGGATGGCTAATATCCCCAAAGGGCAACTGAGTAGGATTCGCAGGAACTGCTCTAACATAAGTGATTATATCATGCAAGCAGAAATGTTAATAGAAAGGTTTGTTGAAAAAGGATACAGTGGACAGTACTTAGAATCAATATCAGAAGAAGTTTTACAGGGGGGGAAGAGATGAGCTTTTACAGGTTTCTAGGAACACTAGTAGATATGATCAGGGCAGGGCCAGTGCCTTTGAACATGCAGTCTTTCTGCAATTCAATTCTCAATATAAGGAGATTGAAAAAAATATATAAGAAGCATTGGGGGCTGTTAAGAAATGACCCCACTCTGGGTAAAGTACTCCCACAGCAGCCCAGGTTCATTTATAGACGAGCGCAGAATTTGCAACAAAAACTAGTCAGAACATATGTGGATGGTCCCCGGGTCAATAACAAAACGGATGCATGGGGCAATGTGGGATTTTATCCGTGTCGGCAATGTACTACATGTGAGATAGCAATGGGAGTAAAGCGGAAAGAAGTAATGTCCAACCAGACAGGAAGGAATTTCAAAATCAATGAGTTTATTCACTGCTGCAGCACACATGTGGTCTACCTTTTATGGTGCCCATGTGGGCTGCAATATGTGGGTCGGACCAAGAGAAGCCTGAAAAAACGTGTGGGTGAACACATTGCCAACATAAGTAGAGGGTTCAAGGGACACAGCGTCTCAAAGCACTTTCTAGAAAAGCATGAATGTAATCCCGCAGTGCTAAGTTTTTGCGGAATACAAAAATTAACAACTAAATGGAGAAGATGCCATAAGATTAGAGAGATTTCACAAATGGAAACTAGGTGGATATACGATTTACAAACGATGGTGCCGAGGGGGCTGAATGTGGAATTGGATGTCAATTGCTTCATTGCCGATGATTAGGATAAATGTTCAATGGCTGTACACACTATGGCTCTGCTTGTGAACTGTCTGCAATGTGTGTTGGGATAGTCACCAGTAGGTATAGCCATTAGATGTGAGTATACAGTTAATGACAAGAGGAAGCTGATAGTATGGTTAATAACTAACAAATGTTATGAAGTTTTGTGAATTCGGGGTAGAATACTGATACCTGTGGAAAAGGGATGGTGAGAGTAGGGGAGGGTTATGTACACTGGGTTAATTTTGTGAGGGGATTGTGCATGGTTTATGAGCAGCTGTCATAAACATAGAGCATTGCTGTAGTATGAACTGTCAATTTCATAACTTTAATACTCATATAATATTCACTTAGGTGAATTTGGGTAGGTGGTATGTATGACTGGCTTATATGTAGCCCAACATGTGGGGTTAATACAATCTAATTGCAAATTATAGTATTCTGGATGACCCTCTTGGTCACTAGAGGGTTGGTCCAGCCCAGCATCTGTAGAAACCTTAGGGAAAGAGGCTAGGGCCTCTGGGAAATGTAGTTCAATTTGTGTACAAAATATTTGCGGGGTGGATGGTTCATATGAATGCATCAAGTTCAGGGGGAAAGTGAAAATAGCCCCATGTGGCGCCACCCTTGTTGTACATTTATTAAGGACCTTTCTAACGGGGACTGATAGCTGTTATTATATTGCCCATCGGATAGATGTCAGCAAGAAGGGGATTGTGGGTAATGTAGTTCTGGCAGGGGGAATGAATGCAGTTCCGCTGCAGCACTGACGCTATGGGGAAAGGAGGAAAGTTTCTAGCCAATCAGCAGCCGTATAGGCTATGACGGGTAAGTAGGAGGCTATCAGCCAATCGTGCTGATTCAGGAAGCGGTGAGTGAACTATGCAGAATCCCCGTGCGTAATGGATCATGTGATGAAGGGGAGGGAGATTAAAGCGTCCTCTCGCTCTGAATGGCCCAAGCCCCTGATGAGTCATAGGACGAAACTAGTTGGGCGTGGCCTAAGGAGCGAGGGACGCTGAACGAGCTCGATGGATACTTTTAATATGCGCATTTGAATCTATGGTCTTGTAAGTGCACTATTTTTAGCTTTTTTAAATAAAGAAGGTTTTACACTATGTTTGGCCCTCTTTGAGTCCTAGGGCAAATATTATTGTAAGAAGAAAGTTTTTTGATGTCATCGACAAAGTGATTACTGCTGGTCTGTGCTGGGTCAGCCAGGCAATACGGTGAGAGGCTTTATTGATCTTCGTTGGTGGAGCACTGGGTGCCGTTGTGTGAACTGGGTGCACTGGTGGAAGTGATTAACCCTTACCATACATTATCACACTATTGGTTTTTTTTCTTCTCATGATTGGAGCGACTAGGTGAAAGGATATCTGAATATCGAGGAGTGACTGGCTGGGCCAAAAGTGCTGTGAGCTGATCCTGAGAGGGGCAGCTGGCTTCTCTGGTGAGCGCATATATTATTGTATGAGTCAGGAAAGGTGCAAATCGTCATCCCTGAGAAAGCTTGGAGGAAGATATATGGGACTTTTGCCGGTTCTTTTTATCTTTTATTAATTTTATGTGTACTGGATTATGTTTTTATAGCTTATGCAAGGTCGATGGACATTATCACATTGTAGAGGCCCCATCTGTGCTTATCTCTGAACAGCGTGTATGAACACTGTAGAGCGCCCTTATATACCCCATATATTTCATTGATAGAGTGACACACACACTCAGCACAGGAGCGATCCAGGCCATTTAGAGGAACCATTAGGAATTGAGGAGCGCACCTTTTGAGGTTTTTTGTTGTTATAGTATATCGGATTATCGGTGATACTGCAGATCACATATAATCTGGTATACATCTGTATTCCCCGTGATACTGCAGATCACCGGTAATCAGATCCTCTCTGTGCTCACTGATCGTTACACTGTCACAGCGGTCTCCAATAAAATGAACAAGTAGAGCGAACCAGCACCCAAATGGAGATAGAACGCGTGCTTCAGCAGAACGGACCCTTTAACCCAACAGAGTCTGGAAATAGTGCAAGCAAAAGATTCTGCAGCAGCACATCAGTAAATATACAGTGGCTTGCAAAAGTATTCGCCCCTTTGAAGTTTTCCACATTTTGTCACATTACTGCCACAAACATGAATCAATTTTATTGGAATTCCACGTGAAAGACCAATACAAAGTGTTGTACAGGTGAGAAGTGGAACAAAAATCAGACATGATTTCAAACATTTTTTACAAATCAATAACTGCAAAGTGGGGTGTGCATAATTATTCAGCCCCCTTTGGTCTGAGTGCAGTCAGTTGCCCATAGACATTGCCTGATGAGTGCTAATGACTAAATAGAGTGCACCTGTGTGTAATCTAATGTCAGTACAAATACAGCTGCTCTGTGACGGCCTCAGAGGTTGTCTAAGAGAATATTGGGAGCAACAACACCATGAAGTCCAAAGAACACACCAGACAGGTCAGGGATAAAGTTATTGAGAAATTTAAAGCAGGCTTAGGCTACAAAAAGATTTCCAAAGCCTTGATCATCCCACAGAGCTCTGTTAAAGCAATCATTCAGAAATGGAAGGAGTAAACCTACCAAGACAAGGCCGTGTACCTAAACTCACAGGCTGAACAAGGAGAGCGCTGATCAGAAATGCAGTCAAGAGGCCCATGGTGACTCTGGACGAGCTGCAGAGATCTACAGCTCAGGTGGGGGAATCTGTCCATAGGACAACTATTAGTTGTGCACTGCACAAAGTTGGCTCTTATGGAAGAGTGAAAAGAAGACAGCCATTGTTTACAGAAAAGCATAAAAAGTCACATTTTGCAGCTGTAATTGCAGCAAAAGGTGGTTCTACAAAGTATTGACTTAAGGGGCTGAATAATTACGCACACCCCACTTTGCAGTTATTGATTTGTAAAAAATGTTTGGAATAATGTATGATTTTTGTTCCACTTCTCACGTGTACATAACTTTGTATTGGTCTTTCACGTGGAATTCCAATAAAATTGATTCATGTTTGTGGCAGTAATGTGACAAAATGTGGAAAACTTCAAGGGGGCCGAATACTTTTGCAAGCCACTGTAGCTCTTTATTAAGTTCAAATAGAGAGGTAGCCATAAATAGCGACAGGCGCCAGACTTGCCATCCTTTTTCAAGTTGTGTTGGTCGTGTTGGAAAAAGGACGGCAAGTCCGAAACAGTGTTTGTTGCTTTTCATGGCTACCTCTCTAGTTTAAATTAATAAAGAGCTATATTTACTTACGTGGTGCTGCAGAATCCTTTGCTTGCACCAGTAAAATGAACAACAGAACCATCATAATATAGTAATAAATTGACCAATTGGCTGGCTACCAGAAATAATTACGCTGTGGAGTGTTCAGGATTGAGGCCCCACACAAGTGAACCCGGTTCAGGATAATAGTGCATACATTGTGCAGTAGCGAATCCAAGTATAGTAAAGCGCAAGTGCTTTCAGGAACACATCACATCAATATTAAAGATTAAAAAAGCAGACAGAACTGTGTTTATGAACTGAGACTGTGTTTGTAAGCATGAAAATATTTTTACAATAACTTTAAACTTCATGAGTTCACAATGCAATTAGAAATCAACAAAATTTGTTATCTGTATTTAAAATCTAAGAGCTGACGTTATATGCAGTAAACCTATGATCGTGGGGCAGTTATTTGTCAGCACACAGCTGACTTTCTGTATTGTAATCCCAAATGCCAGCGGTTAAAGGCGACGGCAGGCTGATAAATGCCTTATGCAAAGAGACTTGTGTATGACGTTTCATGACCCTTCAAAGTGGACAAACAGAAAGTAAAATATGAATGTACAAAATGTAACATCTTTATAGATGCACATCTGTAAATCTCAGACTAAATTTATTAGACAGGATCTGCTACACATATGGACTTAAAGACTGCTATAGGGAGATCAGAAGCAATTATTTGGCACACTCATAAAGCTACAGTTTGTATGTATTAACGGTGGTTTCCTGATTTACTAAAAATAGTCTTTAGAAACCATCATTTTACCCATACCACAAATGCAGTTATGGTAGATAATATGAAGCAAAGATAGCATGACAAAAAAGTGTTCTATTAAACAGTCCAAACTGGGTTCAACCAGTTGTCCGGTAGCAATTGAGCAGGGAGAACAATGTCCCCCTGTTTAAACCAAGAAACTGACATCTAGTTAGCAGTCTTCATAAACAGCTGTTTAGGCAGTGTGTGGAGCAAGATTTATTATTTGCATGTATTGCACTTAGCATATATCATTACCAACTACCAAGTACACCAACCTTTTCACAGCAATAATATTATCAGTATATAACTAAGAGAGAGTTCCTACCTGGTGTATGTAGTTTCATTCATGCAGAGGAACCTCACATTCATGTCACATACTGGACAGCTCCCCTGCAGAACCTGGCTGCCATAGATTCCCAAGCATGAAAAAATACTGGGAAACATTTTACAAAAATATGTTACCACAAAGCCCCACCCTTGTCCTATTCATCCCAACATTTTTTCCTGCGCATGACGACTGGTGCAGAAATCTACGCCAACGATTCAGAAACTGGAAACTTTGTGAGCTATTATTCCGGTCCATCAGTAGCAGGGATGGCCCGTTACCTGGTTAGCTTGGCAGGAAGGCAATCTGGGTGTGGAATTATTAGCCCCCCTTGTGTCTCAGTTACACTGTCTGCCTACACTTTTATATACAATGCTACTTATCCTTTTATGTAAAAGATAAAGTTACAAAGGGGGCCTTTGTGTAAGGAATTGGCAAACGTTTATCCAATTTTCAAATCCGATCACCACTCTTGCAACATCATGCGTAAAAGGGTGTAAGCCTTTGTTCTCTGGTGATCAAGACTACAAACAGTACAGACAGTCTACTACTTGCAAATGACTCAAGTCACAACATTTCATACTGTACATACAAAGTTGTTTTCATGTGCAAGATATACAATACGTTTTTTGTTATTACATATTGTTGTTACATGTTACAGTATTGTATACATTGTTGTAAGTAGTTTAACCTTTTGGGGACCGACGTAGGTTGAATCTACGTCCAGCAGGTGGTGCTGCTGCCCTGACTGGACGTTGATTCAACGTCCGCGCTAAAGAACCATCCCGACGCGATGGTGCGCAACGGAGAGGGGATATTAAGCTGTCATATGACAGTTGACATCTCCCCTCAGTGATCAGCAGCCAACGCGTATGGCTGCTGATCACGTGATCACTATGATCGCCGGCGGATCATAGTGATCACTTACAGAGCTGCGGCGGTAGGGGGGGGGGGGGGGTGGAGGAGGAAGATGATCCACTCACCTTCCTGCCGTTTCCCCAACAATCGACGCTCCCCTCAGCTCTGGCCGGCATACCTGCTGTATTGACGCTAAGTGCCGGGTCCCGGCTTGATGACGTCATCAAGCCGCGACCCAGGACTTAGCGTCAGTACGAGCTGGGAAGCCAGTAGCTCATCGCTGGAGCCTGGGAGGTGAGTAAAGGCTGCCATCAATACGGGAGGACACCTGGCCACTCAGGGGGGACCAAAGCTAAGTGCCCACATTAGGGATCTGGCTGCCTGACCCCCCCCCCCAAATGCACCCCCTCCCCCGCATATAAAATACCTGGTCCTTAAGGGGGGGTAGGCAGCCGGTCCCGAAGGGGTTAAAAGCATAATGAAGACAATACACAACACTTTGTTTATGTTAAGTGTCCAAACATGAATCATTTATCTATGTTCACTATCATGTCTGGACTTACAAACAAATTCAACGTACAAACAATGGGGTTGATTCACTAATCTTACCGAGTGGAAGCAGCGCAAGTTAAGGTGCGTACACACGCACTACTTCCGCCAACGACGGGTCCGTCAGACCCTCCCGCTGGGCGGACGTTCAGCCGATAGTAGCATGTGTGTGTGGAGCGGATCGTTCAGAAATAGACTTAGTCTGCCGACAGCGCGTACACACGTGCTACTATCGGCTGAACATCCGCCCAGCGGGAGGGTCGGACAGACCCGTCGTTGGCAGAAGTAGTGCGTGTGTACATGGGCTTATGCGAGTTAAATTGGCTTATGTGAGCGAATGATATTAGCGCGACTTAATGATCCTGGGGACATGCTACAAGTGCTACAGGCAGAGTAGCGTGCCCTCCTAAGCAACGGCCAATACTTTGAAATGCCAAGCCATAGTGACTAATCGTTACAGTGATACTTCACTAGTGTGGCTGCTACTACGTTAATTAACCTGTACTGTAATTTCTCTCACAATAATTTATTCCCACAATAACATGAGGCAGTATACAACACCAAATACAAAGACAAACACCGGTAAATGAAGGGGATTATGTGGAAAATAATCAGAAGATACAGTGTGTGTAAATAAAATAAAACATTTCCTTAACTGATTTAATGAAAACTGTTGTTACTTTCCATATGACCCTCATACTTTGGATTCACGGTTCCATCAGTCAAGAATAAATAAGCTATAGTTTATCACAATGTACTATTAGTAAGACCTACTTGTAATTATGAGCATATACCTACATTCTTCACTCTCCACTGCTGCATAGTTGCCCTTTTCTTTGAAGCTAATATTGCCCAGGTGTAGAATCCCAGCTACTAGCTGCAGTACCATAGCTTGCTCATCTGCGAAAATTCCAATCACACTCATGGCATGCTGGGAAGGAAAAAAGAAGAGTGCTGTCTTAAGACTCAAATGAATCAAAGCACAAATTATGTGAATTTCGCTACTTTACGCCTCGTGTTTTCTAAAATAACACTCTATGCAATACTTAAAGCGGTATTAAACTCTTACATAATATTTAATAAAAATGTGTTTTCCTACTTTTTTATAACCTATACAGTTATCATATTTGCTTTTGTGGACAAGTATTATTATTTATTTAGAAATTACAAGTTCCCAAAGTACAGTATATCTGCTCTGAAAGCTGCCATTGCATTTTATGCATAGCTACAGTATTTATATACTGTAATGTACCCAGTGCATTTTTCTGAACTGTGTCTGATCTGCACACGTTTGAAGGAGTTTCACCATTGCCAGGGAAGGTTTACATTCCTCTCTTGCTACAATTAAGTAACCATGAGAGAATGTTATCACCAATTAGGAATTGGATCTCACTGCAGGGAGCTTTCTATTGAAAAAGTAAATCCTGTGTTTAACTGTTTGAATGCTGGTCTGCTAAAAAAAATAATAATAAAAAAAAAAAACAATTAAAAAAAATGTGGTAGTATACTATAGGCTATAAATAATATTTTAGAGCAAAGAAAAAAATGCTGGGTTTCATATGGCTTTAAATAATTAACATTTACTGTAGTTAAATAATTAAACCACTGTGACTCTTTAGCATTACAGTTTATTGTATTATACACCATTATGCCACTCACATTTTGCATTGTCACTAAATGCTTGTTGACTTCTAAAGTACAACTCTAGAGAAGGAGTGAAATCAGATAATGGACACTGTCCAGGAAAGGCTGCGAAGGAAAGGCTGTTCATGTTACAGATCTTCAGCATTTAGAGGGCTTTTCACACTGCTTCAAGCTGGGATTGCAGACCGTGTCACATTTTCCTGCTGTGCAAATGACTCTTTATGTCTGTGGGCAAGGCTGCAGAGGTTTCCGAGAGAGGGTGGCGTTTGAACCAGAGAACACACACTGTGGACTCAGAGCCACCAGGAGAGTGAAGATACCGGTAATTATATGGCTTTATGGTAGACAGCCAAGTACAGAAGAAGTGTGCCAGGACAATGAAATAACCCATTCATCAGGAAGACTTTCCCTGACTCAGTTTAAAGAGGGCCTAAATATAAAGTTTAACCTGTTGGGTGAAACATTGTAAATATTTATCTACAAGCTGTAAGAAAATTATCCTCTGCAGTTTTTTTGGCTCTGTTGTGATATTTTAACAGCACCTTCATTTACTTTCACTTGCGTCAACATCATATGTGCAACTGAGTAATAACTAGTTGCTACTCATACTAACTACCTGCTGTGACAAATTGCTAGCATTAGAAACTTCTCAAAAGTGTTACTAGTTGCCAGTTACCCTCCTATTCATCCCGCTCCGCCAAGTAAGTAAACCCATACCCCAATCCTGGGCTAGACTAAAAACACTAACGTCCCTCTTTGCTGCATTCATTGTAATAACTTACATACACTAAACCCATACCTTGTGCCTACACTTCACTACCAAAAGCCAAATAATAATTCTGACCTTTCATCTCATCCCAGACTATACTTACTTTACAATGTTAAATGATATGTAATGCTAAGCTTTCATTTAGCATATTGATATTACTAAGCTATAGTGACCATTGCCCAAATCTAATACTAAATAAAAGCATATTGCCAACCTCCCCTAACCATGATATTCAGCAGTATGTTGGTCTAGAAGGATGAGAAATCTCAATATTTCATCCCCTGGGGATTGTGCCCAAGTGACATGGACCAGCGCTTTGCTCTGCTGATGTCAGCATCAAACTCTATGGCTGAAAAAGTGAAACCAGGAAAACAGATCTAATTACTGCTAGTAGATAAGCATTTTCATCTTTAGAATACACTTCGTGTTTCTATGCATGTTCTAGCAATTATTGTACAATTAAATACTGTTAATATTTAACCTGTGTCATTTGTGTGGCAGAACATCATCTAACAGCACATACCAAACACATTTTATAATTAACTTCTATCTCCTGTCACACCTTGGACTAATCCTTTCCTATGGAACAACAAGGTATCTATGGTAGTTTATTTAATGCATGCAAAGAAAATATACTTTAGACTGTTACCATGGTTTCCTGAAAATCTCTCTTGTCATTGATGTCATCCACTTTGTAAGATCCAGATTGGCTAAGGTAATAGTAGTAATCTATACTGGTGATGCCAAGGTCATTCCTTTGCTCTTTAGAAGCACCTTCAATCAACTGGTAAAGTACAGAACCAAAACATGTTTTAACATAATGATTGAAAAAAGGTTTCCTACACACATAAAGCATTATTACAAAACTAAAGCGCAGAGCAATTAACCATGGCAGTAAGTCACAGGTCAACCTCTCCTTGCACATCATGACCAAGCAAAGAATATTTATCAGAAGCTTTATAACCGATTGGTAGGATAGGAACTAAGGGTAATGCTGCACGGTATGCTGAATTACCACCTCCCTTGCAACACAATTTGAAAATAAATAAACTGTAGAGAGCGCCGTCCGCCATCAGAACATCCTGATATGAAGGTCTAGTTGCAGTCACACACCCTCACAAGCTGGCCTCTGCTCATATGTAGAAGCAGTATGGTCAGGTGGGAGGACAGGAGACACTGCTGCACTAGCTGCAGTCCCCTTACATGAAGCACTGAGGCAGCAGACCCGGACATGAGATGGTCTTCTAAAATGAGTGTTGTAGAGAAGGCAATTTTTGTGGCAGGTTAATTTTGTTTCCTACCTAATACTAGGCAAGTGTCTCTGTGTCCTATGTCCCTGTGTGTGTGTTTTTTTGTTGTGTGTATGTGCAAGGAGGAACGCTGAGACACTGCCGAGAGCTGGGGGAATGAAGCACAGCAGGGGAGGACGGGGCCAGAAGAGGGCGGGTGTGTGAGCGTGTTGGCCAATGGGAGAGAGAGAGCAGTGCGGGGATGGCGGCCACAGCCTAGTGCCCGTTTTTAATTGGGCCTTAGGCCTAGTTTGCAATATTACTTCACTTGCCATGCACAGAAATGTGTTTTCACACAATATAATTGCCTGCTTCTAACGTTGTTTTCATGGCTTGAGCTTCCATAAAACTTTACATCATATCCTTTTTAGCTGCAAAACATGCGTGGCTAGGCTTCTCTGGACATGGCGTGTCTGCTGCTATAAAACTGCTATATACATGATTTATGTAAACTGTACTATATAAGGACTTATATAGGACCTGTAGCTATTACGGCTATGGTATCATATGCAGTTTCCATGCACTGCATAGGTGTGGAAACAGGTCCCAATAGCTGGCTTCATAGATACTGTGTTACACTAACGGTACTGATTAATTCCCTGCAGTGACCGCAAGGCTGGCTACATAAAGTAGGGACTCAATTTTCTCTTCTACAGAAACTTATAATCCATGCAAATCTATTCATTTCCATGCAGCCTTATTAAAGATGATCTTATTTGTATACATATTTCAATCACAATCTGGTTTTGTTTCCATAAGCATGATGATAAATGAATGTTTAATCTTTTAATTTCTACCATGCAAAGTGTTATGTAGTCAGAGAAACAAAGGGATTAGATAACCAAAACATACTTGTCGTCTGTTAGTGCTGTTGATGCAACACATATAATAATTAGTTTGCATTGTCTCATTGCTGCATTCTGCCAAGCACTAGCTGTTGAAAAACGGCAACAGCAATAACATCTGTTAACCTCAGAGCATTTTAAGAAACATTTAATGATGTTTAGATGCCATTAACACCCAGACAACAGCGTGAGCCAGTGCAAGGCCTCAGAGTCAATAAGGTCTTGGAACAATGTTTTCTAATCCAACAGGGTCAAATTTAAATGAAGAATTGGTCTGACAGGCTTCCAGGATGTTTTGGCAGATGCACACTGTACAATGTTTGCTAGATTTAAAGTCTTGTGGTTTAACTCCACAGTGTTGTGGAATGCACTCAGATACTATAGAGAAGGATGATAATAGGAATACCTGATAGAATATGTGAAAACTTCTCTCGCCTGCATTTCTCATCACCACCCGAGATTTTTCCAGTAGAAAGTTGGAAATTTTTCCTCCATCTGGTTCTCCCCCAGGGCTGAACTGAATCTCAAAGTATTTTCCCTGTACAATATAAAGAACAGTTAGAAAATCAATATGCTGCTCTACATGCCAATCAGAATCCCATTTGTGAATTTCCGCTCAGTGGTTACATAGCCTGTATTGTTTTAAGAGCAGTGGCATGCTTTCATACTGCAATATGGTTGTTATACCCAAAAACTATTTTTATTTTAAAATTTCTGAAAAGTTGTACAAACATTTCAGGAATACTGCAATATGCTTAAAGGGAATGGATAATGTCTGGTTTATTTGTAATTAGTTTAAGTTTAATATACTGGTAAATGTATGTTATGTTTCTGATTTAAAATAGTTAATAAAGACAAATTTAACAAAATTTTTTTTTTGTAAATGCACATAAACTGGCAAGAGAACAATACAATCTCATTCATGCCATAATCAACATCTCAATAATTATTTTTTTCTTATTGTAGCTTGATATAAAATGAAAGGAAGATCCTGACCTGTATGTGCATGATGTTAATTATAGCTTGCTACAGGATAACACAGACCTGCTTCAGACTAACTGGGTTTTAAGAACAATCTTGTTAAGGCCCCTTTTACATCCATGCAGTGCGATTCTCCCATGACGGGAGAGCCCGCCGCAGGAGAACTGCACCAAAGCCCCTTTTACATTACCATGCGTCAGCCAGTGCCGACAGGGTAATGTGCATAAGAGCCACCCCCCCCCCCCCCGCTCAGTGACGTACTCCCTGCTGGACAGGAAGTACATCACCGGAATACCCATCGGTCCACGCATGTGCGCCGCATTGTGCTCCGTCCTTTACACTTACTGCATCACCATAGACTCGCATTACTGCATGGATCAAGCGGTAATGCACGGATGACTTTGCGGCGGGTAAGCGGCGATTTAACTACTCCTGTCATATCGCATTAAGTATTTTTTTTACTTAACAGCCTCTTGCGGTAAAATTGCTTACCGCAGCGCCATAGTGTAAATGGGCCCTAAAACACACACACACACACACACACACACACACACACACACACACACACACACACACACACACACACACACACACACACACACACACACACAACATAATATTACTGTATAATTAATATTCTAAAGGATATAAAATTATAATCAACAAGAAAAATGACTGTGGCTTACAAATCGACTGGAGTTGTTGTTCCGCACTGTCTTTGCATTGCCAAAAGCCTCTAATAAGGGGTTGGACTGCAATATGATATCCTTGACATGCTACAATGAAAGAAAAGGAGTACCGCTATCAGATTTAAAGCATAGATTTATTATGCTCATAGCTGTTGAAACCTACATGACATAGCTTTACAGATCATACATTTGCAGGAGAGACTCTTCTATAACTACCTTATACAAAAAAATATTTTTACAAACTTAAGGGTTAGTGTGTCACCACAGCCTCTGCTCTATTGCATTGCATACTAGTACAACATGGACAACTCAGCACATAACGGATTGGGAAGTAACTCATTGGCTGGCAATTCTCAGCTGTCACTTCTGTATCCTGTGATCACAATCAGCCAGTAACAGACTTACAACAACTGATCACATGCTTCTAACTGCTGACATCCGTCAACATCGATCAATCATTTCTGGCATGGCCGATCTGCTTCCCATGGACAAAGACGCTAATTTTGTGCAGCACTGATCACAATCAAACCCTTTCTAGATCGGAAGCACATCAGACATGCTAGAAATTATCGATTGATCAATCTGATGGAAAAATTGCATGTTGTACATCAGACATTACACTATTTTTCCTAAAAGAGAAATCACCTCTAAATATACTACTACATTTAGCTAGATGCCAAGGAATATGTATTATCACTACTAGATTAATGTACTAAATGCCAAGGTGGGAGGTGACACATTTACTAATTAAATGATCGTTTTGATGTACTTGACACCATGGAATAAAGGAGCAAATGTATATAAGCTAAATAGATCCCTGACAGAAAGCACATCTTACATGGGTGCTCAGATGTTTAAAAACCTCCAGTGGGATTTAAATGCTTACTATTCTAAGTGACCTTCCTTTATTAAAGGGAACCTGAACTTAGAGGAATACAGAGGCTGCCATCTTAATTTCCTTATAAACAATGCCAGTTGCCTGGCTGTCCTGCTGAGCTTTATGTTGTAGTTGGTTTTGAGTCACACAACCAATATTCATGCAGCCAGCGGAGACAGACCAGAGTATAATGTGATTTGCATGTTCCTTCCGGGCCAGTGACTTAAAGTGTACCCGAGATGGGCCATATACATACCGGGGGCTTCCTCCAGTCCCCTCCAGGAATATTGCTCCCTCGCCGTCCTCATCATTCATGCACAAGTGCCCCAGAAAATCCGCCAGTCAGCGCATGAGCAGTCCAGTCGTGCGCACTCCCGTCGCCGGGTGCACTCTGTGCTGGCATGGCGGGAGCACACGTGCGGCTGGGCATTCATAGTTGGCCCAGACCGGAGGACTTTCCGGGGGCCAATTGTAGAAGAACAAGTGGGCGGAGGAGGAAGGCGAGGAAGCAATAAGTTCCATCTCAGGCTTCCTTTAAAGGATAACTGATCTGAGAGGGATATGGAGGCTGCCATATTCATTTTATTTTAAACAGTTGCCTGGCAATCCTGCTAATTTTTCTGTCATCAGATATGTCCAAGTCACACACCTAAAACATGCAGCTAACCTTGGCATAAACATCTGATCCTTCATGCTTGTTCAGGGTCTATGGCCAAAATGATTAGAGGCAGAGGATAAGCTGGGCTGCCAGGCAACTTGCATTGTTTCAATAAATAAACATGGCAGCTTCCATATCCCTCTCCCCTCGGGTTCCCTGTAAAGTATTAGCGGCAGAGCATAGGCACAGTATTAGTGGCAGAGCATCAGCAAAGATGTCATGCAACTGGCACTGAAGATGGCAGCCTCCATAGCTTGCTCACTTCAAGGTCCCTGTAAAAACTGTGTCTTATTTAATCTTAACATGGTAACATAACGCTGCTGCTAGTGACACTGTCTGGCCAATATCCCTTAAAGTATCCCTTACAATACCTTTAGCCATAGACCCTGAACCAGCATGTAGCAAATCAGGTGTTTCTGACAATATTGAGATAAGATTAGCTGCCTGCTTGTTTCTGGTGTGATACAGACTCCGCTATCGATCCCCTATCGAGTTTAACACAGAGAGAAATAAGCCAAGGGGATACATGGCAGTGACTGCAAGCCAGATAACTAGAGATTAAGGTGGTTGGTTTTTTTTTGGGGGGGGGGGGGGGGGGGTTGGTGTTCCTGGGTGCCTCTTAGTCTAACAGCAATCAGTGTGTGACGCGGGGGTGGGAGGGATGGAAGGGTGCACTTTGGTGTCTCAGCCTTGCTGGAGGACCTTGTCCCGGCTCTGCCCATTGGTGTTTGGAACCTGATCCCTTGGGCAACATCAGTGGGCTGTATAGCGCAGTCAGTCAATTTGTTTCTCTCTGCTAACACAATAAGAACGCCTATCTCAAGTATCTCAAGTTTTCATGCATAAACTGGTCTAGTTCAAATACCACTTTTCTGAAACTTGGCCAGAAAAAGAGTAGTTTTCTCACCTGCACTTTAGGTCCACCTCCTGATACCTTTGAGATATAGCCCATGATATACTTGGCTGCTACCGTTTTCCCTGCTCCACTTTCACCGCTGTGAAATAAAATAAAGAATTGTGAAAATGCATCCAATACCAGGCTGACCTGGTGACTGGGAACAAAAGTAAACATGACAGCCTGTCTATAGCCAACCAGTAATAGAGAATTGTATATGATCCCTCATCTGTTGACTCATAATAGTCCAGGCCATAAAGAGCGTGACTTGTAACCGATCACACAAAGAATCTCAAAACTTGTGACATACGATATATAAATCATTTGCTATAGGGCTTAATGCTAGGTACACACCATACAATTTTCTGGCAGATTTACCTGTCAGATCGATTATTTCCAACATGTGTGATCTGAAATTTGATCATTTTCCGATCGTTGTTTAATCATTTTTTAGATCATTTTTTTTTTTAATCGATTTTCATAGAACTGAATAGAATAGAACTGAAAATCAAAAAATTGAAATTCAGATTGAAAATGTTGGAAATAATCGACCTGGCAGGTAAATCTGCCAGAAAATTGTATGGTGTGTATCTAGCATAACAGGAACTTTCAACAGCCATAGGCATTAACACATCAAAGATAAGAAGACAGCTAGTTGCCGGGTTGGGCCATAAGCAATTACTTTAGAACAAAAAATCCAAGCCAGCTAGTTGACGAAGACTATAGGTACCCACAGATCTCAGCATGAAATATCTCAGGATCTGCCTTGTGACGCCGCATCTGTCGCTGCCCCCTAGTGTACATGTGACTCCATGCATGTATTTATACTTCACCTGTCCGCTACCGCCCACCCATCTTCAGCTTCCTCCATGTGCGCCTCACATGCTGCCGGTGTATAGCACATGGCATGTGTGTGATGTCAGACCCGCCTCCCACATGCTATACACTGGCAGCGTGAGGAATGGAGGAAGCCGAAGGAGGATGGGCACCACAACAGGTGACAGTGGACAGGTAAAGTATAAATGCATGCACGGGGGGGCACATTTACACTAGGGGGGGGGGGGGGGACAATAACGGGGTTCTGTTGCATTTGTCCCGATATCGCACGTCGTTACCACTGCGCACCCGATCGGCCCTAGATTTATCAGCAAGTCTGATCGATAGTCAGGCATGATCTTGGTGGAACCGTTTTCATCCAATTTGATAATTATCCAGTTGGATAGTCGATCAGCTGCAAAGTCGAGTTATGTATGGGTGGCATCAGATCTGGTGTAGTGTCTTACTCCAGTAGATTGAACATGAGGTTATTTGGACACAAAAGTTGAGAGAATGTAATGTCTATGACTAAAGCTCTACTAAAACAAATAGAATACCAAATATGGGCAGGTTCACAAAACTGAAACATGTCATTTTTTTAGGTTTAGATGATGGTTATAGTATTTAACCGCATTTGTGAAATTGCCGTGGTAGATCCCTTGTGTCGTCTCCAGGCACACCATGCAGCATCTCAGAGTGGTTTACGTTTGCCAGCAATGAGGAGGAATGCTTACAAGTTACAACAGCTGGTAATCACTCCCAATCACATGTATTTCTTGTTTGAGAAGGATTTTTTTTAAAGGAAGTGTCCAAGAATGCTGTTGGACAGAAAGTACGATGTTGGAGCACATCGTCACCAGTACTCGAGTACAGGAAGTACAAAGTTATTTCTGCTTCCTACTAGGACTAGTTCCTGCCCTAAATGCCTTGAACTCCTTTCAAACCTACTGCTTGCAAAGGAAATGCTCCAAAACACACTCAAACGCTTTTAAGTGCTTCACAAAAAACGACTCGCCATCTCTAACAAATAATCACACGCGTTTAAAAGTGTTCAAATGCACCAGATCAGCAGCCGTCTATCTGAACCGGCCCTATCTCGTAGTTAGTCAAGAGAGTTCTTGCAAGTGGCATAGATTTGTAGCACTGTTAAAGAGATTCTGTACTCTGTACTCTTCTGTAAAATTCTTACAATAAAAAGCATACCATTCTATTCATTATGTTCTCCTGGGCCCCTCTGTGCTGTTTCTGCCTCTCCCTGCTGCAATCCTGGCTTGTAATTGTCATTTTTATCCAGTGTTTACAAACAAAAGACATAATAAGTAATACACTGAGAAGAGCCGAGTGTGTGAGTCATAAAGAGTGTGCAGGGGGCCTGGAGAGGGTGTGTATAGCTTCTGCCAATCACAAGTAGCACATCACATTCCACACATTCCAGCCTCAGCCCGACAGAGGAGAGAAGATTAGATCATATAACAGAGATAATACATATAGGAAAGGCTGCAGTTAGACAGAGCACATTAGAACAGGTATAGGAACTTATAGGATAGAAGAAATAAGGATGAAAATTTTGTTACAGAGTCTCTTCAAGTTTTGCTGTAAAGCAGTTTGTATATTGACAAAATATAGAAGTTTAGAATCAGGATTGTTACCATTTATTGTCTAACTTAGAACAAAAGCAGTAAGCTTTCGTTCGGCTATGAAGCCTTCTTCAGACGGATTCCTGTATACTGCTAACATTTAGAGCACACAGATATATATATATATATATATATATATATATATATATATATATATATATATATATATATATATATATATATATTTTACATTAAAAGGAGATACATTGTTCTGCAACCATAAGTAAATGTCCTTGTATGCCTTAATTACAAAATATAGCACAGAGATCATTCTTACAATATGCCTATGAATGGCCACCTTTAAAGCACCTATCGCTTACACTTATAAATTAATATAATCAATTACTGATCACCAGAGCAGGTTATATTTTCAATATGTTCCTCAAATTGTATAGTTTCCACACTATACACTATAATTTAATTCACACAACTATCTGTTTCCTGTAAAGCCATTGACAGAAGCAGGGCACTACTGGCTTAATGCATATCATTAGCTTTTCCTACTTCTCAGTTATTTTCTCCTTGACGGATAAAAGGTCCTCTGTGAAAATCATAGCAACCAGTGCTTTAGTTCCAAGTGAATACCCATGTGTGACTTCAACTTCAAAGCTACCCAGGTGCCTTAATTACACTTGTAATAATGGATAACAACCCCGAAGCTGGCCACTAACAATCACGGCACAGTTTGCAGTCTTGCCTGTGCTAAAAATAGTGCAATGGAAGTTTGCTGACAATTCATGTTTTACTGAACGCAAGAACTTTTCAGGCAAATAGTGACAGGATGTGACACTGCTGAAGGTGGGCTGAATCATTCAGCTGGCATCAGCAAGTTTAGAGGGAAGTTGGTGGGACTCACTTTGAATCATCCCAATTCAAGAAAAAAGCCACGGAATATGAAGAAAGACATTTACTATCCCACTTGTGTCTTGCGATGCTTATTATACTAATTTAGTGGGGAAGAGGTTTTTTTAATTCTTTTTTTTATTTATTAAAGTTGCACTCGCATACGAAAGCCCTAAGCCAGCCCAAAGATATGACTTGCAAGTTCTGGCAACAGTGGGTACGAGTTGAAATCTATGTCAGGTTGTTACTGCTGCTTGCACTTACCTGGGGCTTCCGCCAACTTACGTAGCCCGCGAGGTCCCCCGGCATCCTCCTGGCTCCTTCTCTGGTCCCAGTCCTGGCTCCGTTACAGGGTGACTTCAGCCTGAAGTCATCAGGGCTGTTTCCCGCCGCAGATGAAACGCGCCATCAAGCAGGCCGGCTACACATCATCACGCAT
Organism: Hyperolius riggenbachi; assembly: GCF_040937935.1. Lineage (NCBI taxonomy): Eukaryota > Metazoa > Chordata > Amphibia > Anura > Hyperoliidae > Hyperolius > Hyperolius riggenbachi. The sequence continues at coordinate 197,792,615 of NC_090648.1, forward strand.
GCGTGGTTCACTGAGATTTAACCACGCATGCGCAGGACTCTCACGCCGGCCAGCATGATGACGCATATCCGGCTGTTGTGATGACGCGTATCGTCCACGGCGGGAAGCAGCCCTGACAACTTCAGGCTGAAGTTATGTAACAGAGCCAGGACTGGGACCGGTGAAGGAGCCAGGAAGACACCGGGGGACCTTGCAGGCTACGGTGGGCTGGAGGAAGCCCCAGGTAAGTGCAAATTCTGATTTTATAACCTGTTCAGGGTCCCTTTAAAATCACAAAGCGTTTAGAAAAGCTCTTGTAGTGTGAACCGGCACTAAAGGACAACTGCAATGTGAGGAATATGGTGGCTGCCATATGCATTTACTTTTAAACAAACCCAGTTGCCTGACTGTCCTGCTGATCTTTCAAGGATTAGTAGTGTCTGAATCAAAAACCTGAAAAAAGCATACTAAATTCAGTCAAACTTCTGATCTTCAGGCTTGTTCAGGGTCTATGAATAAATGTATTAGAAGCAGAGGACCCAAAGTACAGCCAGGTTAACTGCATAATTTAGAAGGAAATAAATATGGCAGCCTCCAAACTGCTGTCATTTGGTCTAAGCGATCATTCTATGATGACCACCAACACAGCATGTGCAGAATAGCAGTAAAAATCTCTAAATAGGTTCCAACCAAAGTATAAAATGTACCCAGTGGTCTGACTTCCATTGCTGTATATACAGCATGTGAAATATTAAAGCAATGCAGCTCTAACTTATGAGATTTCTTTTGACCACGTTTTAAGTTAAACCCTCTTCTGGAGTGGTCTCTGTAAAGTGCCTCGTTCTCCCCAAACCTATTCATACACTATGCCTAGCTAGGCAACGATGAAAAAAAACATTTTGCTGTCTGAATAATTCCAAACTGCATAGGACAGACCTTCCTAAGCTCTACTTGTGATGACAGTGAGTTCTGACAAAACCCTATACTTGGTGATAGGAAAGAAATGCAGGCCACGGTGCTAACAATTCAACAAAATCCCACAGTTGATAACATAGAGCAATGTTATCCTTTAGACATATAGGCAAAAACACAATTTTTTCCCTTTACACATGTAACAAAAGCAGAATTTTAGAAGACAAAACCAAAAATTCTAAAAGAATGTAAGGTTTGTATAACAACCATGGGGTCATGGATTCATCAAAGGTATTAACTGAATCAGCGCTCGTTTGCACGTTGTTTCCATATCAACGTGAGCTCCTTGAAATAGTGGCTGCTGCTGTGAAGATGCATATTTGTAGACCCGCTTGAAACCAGTAATGTTCACATTTGGTAATGCTTTACTGACATAATGTACATTGTAAAGAAGCATCATAACTTGAGAACATTACTGCACACAACAGCAGTGTATTGGACATCCAGCTTCTCACCCCTCCTCAATCAACATACGGTACCTTTTAATAAACAGACCATAAATGATGCACATTTTGTAAAATATATACCAGTAACTATGCAGAAATAACATGCAGTGAAGTCTATCAGCTGATATTACCTTATGATGACACACTGATTTTCTCTGTCGATAATCATGTTCCTGTACATATTGTCAGCCAATGCATAGATGTGTGGAGGATTCTCATACTGAGCCTACAACAAAGCAATCAAGATCTGTGAATATCAATAAGGCCAAGATTCCAGATACAGGTTATTGAAACTAACACATTTCTATTAAAGGCGGTTTTCCCTTTCAGTAATAACTAAAACAAACTAATATTTTAACTGTTTCTAGAGCATGTGTCGAACTCCAGGCCTGGAGGGCCAGATCCATTCCAGTGTTTAGGATGGACTGAGAAGGAGAGGAATGTGTTCTACCTGATGGACCGCACCTTTCCCAACTCAGACCCATCAATTCATTTGAGCTGTATCAAAAATGTGTGAGGATCTCGGCCCTCGTAGGACCGGTTTGACATACCTGTTCTAGAGGCACTTGGTTGTGTTACTCACAGGAGAATGTCATTCTGCATGTTGATTAAGAAGCTAAAGTAGGATACTCAGCAGAGGAGGTCATTATTGTATGCCTTGGCTGAGTTGCATCTAGCGCAAATACAAGACTTTACGTGAAACTAAACTCAGAACTTCTTCTGTGTTCTAAAAGATGCATGGTAAAATTACTGCATGGTAAACTTTATGGGCAAAAATATTTCATTACGATCCACAGCTGCTGATAAGAACTAATTAGACACTTTTATCTTGGTAAAACAAACAAAGAGCGCTGGATTTCGTCAGCAACTATATGTGGAATAAAGATTTTCATTGTGTGCTGTGCAAGAGTTCAGTTCAGCATTAACACTTCATAGTGACTGGCTTGGATCCCTGGCACTGAGCTGATTGGGACTTCTTACATGGTAGCTTCTACATACCGTATTGTCTGCTCTAAATTAAATAGTCACTTTAAAGTAGGGATGTACAGTGATGTTTTTTATTTAGCAAATTAATGTATTAGATTTAGTACTAAATACTATTTAAAATGCTTTTCTATATTTGTAACCAAGGAAGTGTTAAATTACAAATTAAGTTTGTTATCTGCTTAGAACTCTACCTACTAAACACTAAAGATTAAATAAACCTGAACTTCTATAGGATTTGGTGTGAGGCGCACATCATAATTACAAAAATTCCAGCACTGGGAATCTCAAAAAACAGATGGGATGAGAAGCAGCATACAAACAAATGTTTAAAGGAAATATCACTTTACTTCCACAAAGAGGCTTCCTGAGCAGTGGATAAAAAGCTACGTTTCACAAGAGCCGGTCATAAGTGTGTTTGTTAACAGAAGGGAGCACATGTGGAAGACATCAGTGTGTGCTGCACTGCAAGCAGTGAGAAAACATGGACACTGGATGACAGACAGAAGCAGGTAACCACAGGAACAGCTACACCAGCTCACGTGCCTAGTGACACAGCCTTGTGTGATACAAAGAAAAAAAAATAGTAAGCTCTACTGGACAGGACTTGCTAATGCTCACATGACCGGAGCTTAAACCAAAGCGTGGCTTAGCTTGTCTGTTCTGAGCCAGAGAGGAAGTGCCCAGATGGATTTCATTGGACTCATTGTTCAGAAAGTTTGATTCATCTTTTTTCTGCAACTTCCTCTAAATAATTGAATATTTGATCACAGTAGACATGCCTGCTATTACACTATTGCAATGATTTTGTGATTTATCGCTGAATATGGGACATCCTGCCTTGCTACACATGGGGGATTTTATGTTTCTCATTTGTAGAGCATTAGCATGTTTCTGCAGCACATTGAGAACACTGATCTATTCATTTCACTCACTGTATTTGAAGCCCTCGCTTAGGTAGTTTTTACATGCTTTTAACAGAACACAATTTTAAATGATTTAAAGGGAATCTGAAGTGAAAATTAACTTATGAAATAATGGATTGTATATGTAGTACAGGTAAGAAATAGAAAACAAAAGTTTGCTTTCTTAAAACAGAAAGCTAAGAAATAGAATGTTAGTAGCACAGATATGAGTCTCATATTGTTTCCAGTACAGGAAGAGTTAAGAAACTTCACTTGTTATCTATGCAAAAGAGCTTCCCTGAGCTCTATGACCAATTTAGTCAGAGAGCAGTGCTATTTTATGAAGCACCTATACATCAAAGAAACAATGAAAGACAACTTCAGATAAGATTTTACTGCAGAAAATTTCAAAGGGTCATTAGTTCTGCTCTGTTTTATAGTTTAAAATGTAGTTTGTAACTGCAAATATTAGAGAATGGTGCAGGACAGGACACCTTTTTATGTGTGAAACAAGCCTAAGGGTCCTCCAGTTTATAGGAGAAACCACCCTTAGGGCTCAGCCACACTATAAGCTCTTTCTGGCCTGGTGCACACCAGAGGAGTTTTTCTGAGAGTTTTGAGTTTTTAAATCTGCTGCTAATGTTATCCTATGTGTCTGTGCACACTGGAGCAATGAGTTTATGTTAAAAAAAAAACCCCATAGCATTACATTGGGAAGAGCATTTGAAACCTCTAGCGCCCAAACGCTAGAGGTTTCAAAAGCTCTTCCCAATGTCATGCTATAGGGTTTTTGTACAAAACCTCATTGCTCCAGTGTGCACAGACACATAGGATAACCTTAGCAGCAGGTTTAAAAACTCAAAACGTTCAGAAAAACTCCTCTGGTGTGCACCAGGCCTCTGAGTGCTTGTGATTGATTCGCTTTATAAAAATCGCTCTTATTCACTTTCATTAAAATCGCGGTAAAAATCAGCACAATCGCACACACGGAAAATTTTAATGAAAGTAAAATGGGAGTGATTTTTAAAAAGCGCTCAGGAAGTGCTAATCAATCACAAGCGTTCAGGAAAGCACTTATAGTGTGGTTGAGCCCTTAGGGCTGGTGCACACCACAAGAGCTTTTTAAACGCTAGAGATTTTAAAAGCGCTTGCTAATGCAATGCTATGGGGGATTTTTACTAAATCACAACACTCCTGTGTGCAAACACACATAGAATAACATTAGCAGGAGCTTTTTCACAAAGCGCTCAGAAAACCTTTTCTGGTGTGGACCAGCCCTAAGTTGTTCAAGTAAAGAATGAATGTCACCTACAGAACTGAATCAAGAAAGTGAAACAGTAACCTTTCTAGTTGTATTTACAGTATTTACAGTAGTCATTTCAAAGACTGCCTGGTGTAATATACAAATGTTGCACTGCAGGTGCTGCACGTGGCTACATAGCTCAATATGGTCTGACTCAGGGCAAGGGTTGCAACATTTTGCCATCTATTAGCAGTCAGTTTAAAAAAAAAAAAAAAAAAACTAGTCCATGTTTGTTCAAATACACAGACTCGATGTCCTTAAAAAAATCAAATAAACATGGCAGCTTCCATATCCCTCTCCCCTCGGGTTCCCTGTAAAGTATTAGCGGCAGAGCGTAAGCACAGTATTAGTGGCAGAGCATCAGCAAAGATGTTATGCAACCGGCACTGAAGATGGCAGCCTCCATAGCTTGCTCACTTCAAGGTCCCTGTAAAACTGTGTCTTATTTAATCTTAACATGGTAACATAACGCTGCTGCTAGTGACACTGTCTGGCCAATATCCCTTACAGTATCCCTTACAATACCTTTAGCCATAGACCCTTAACCAGCATGTAGCAAATCAGGTGTTTCTGACAATATTGAGATAAGATTAGCTGCCTGCTTGTTTCTGGTGTGATACAGACTCCACTATCATTCCCCTATTGCGTTTAAAACAGAGAGAAATAAGCCAAGGGGATACATGGCAGTGACTGCAAGCCAGATAACTAGAGATTAAGGTGGTTGTTTTTTTTGTGGGGGGGGGGGGGGGGGTTGGTGTTCCTCGGTGCCTCTTAGTCTAACAGCAACATTTTGCCATCTATTAGCAGTCAGTTTTTAAAAAAAACTTAAAAAAAAACTAGTCCATGTTTGTTCAAATACACAGACTCGATGTCCTTAAAAAAAATCTTGTAACTGGAATACGCCATGGCCCCAACCTGAAATGAAATATCAATAGCAACTGAAAAAGAGCAATTGAACTAAATAATACTTACAGCTCCTTGATACATTTCTATCTCTTTTTCACCAAAGTAAGGCATTTGCTTGAATGGATTCACAGATATCAACACTGGACCAATGTATGTCTGTAAACAATTAAGGATGACTAATGTACAAATGTATTTGTATTACTTGTCTTATAAAGAGCAAAGTATGGTGTGTGGAGTGTGGTGACCAAGTAGATTTCTCACTACTGCAGTCAGCCAAATTAAGGGCTGGTTCACACGGGCGTCTGCTGAGCTTTTGCTTGGCATTGCGTTCAAACGCCAGCGTTTAAACGCCAGCGTTTAAAAGCTAGCTTTTGAAAGCTTTTGAAAAGCGTTCAAGGCTAGCAGTTCTGGTCTCTGCTATTGTTTCCTCGCGTTTACTGCCTCTGAAAGCAGCATGTTGCTTTTGAGACTAGACGCAACGCTGGGATCTACTGCCAGGCTTTCATGAAAGCCTGCAAAAGCCAGCTCTAAACGCTCCCATTCACTTGCATGGGATGGCAGTAGATCCCAAAAAACGCTGCGTCTGAAACGCTGCGTTAAACGCCACAAAAACGCCCGTCTGAACCAGCCCTAAAGACATAATTGCTGATGTGTAGCTAATAAAGTTACTACAGTTAAACATCTCATTGTATGCAGCACTCTGATTCTCTGATTTACCCCACCCCAAAAATAATAATAAAAAAACCCTACATTTTAGCAAAATGTAGCAAAAAAATCAATAACTGAAACAGTTCATCGTCATGTCCTCTTCAGTACCCATACCCTCTCCCCCCCAGCAGGTCATTCATTAGGGGTTCAGTGTTTATGCTTACAAAATAAAAAGACTATTCCTTTTGAAGATGATTATTTTTTACAAGGTGATATTTTCTCACCTTATGAATACAATTTCTTCTAAGCCACTAGCAAGCAAGAAAATACTGTTTTCACCAAGTTTTTTTTTTTAATTCCAGAGAGCTGAGAAGTTATTTGAAACAGGCGATGAAAAATTATCAAATTATATTCTGAAAAAAAAAACATGAATTGAATAAGGGCTGATGCTTGAGTTGGGGCTTTAAATGTGCACTTGCTACCCCAGTTCTTATTTCAGCAGCATGGTACTGGAATTATGAAACGTGGCCAAAAAGCCATCAAAAGAAACTCATATTGAGTATCAAAAGGTGCCATTCAGGTGCCCATTTTAGACATGTTTTCTCAGAATCAATATGTGTAACAGCAGAAAGAGTTTTAGTGCTAGCATATTATGTTTATACACTAAAATTTCCGCTTGCTAGTTAGTTCTGGCATTTGGACACTGCCGAGAAGCTAAAGTTGGTATTATATTAGCCAATGCCCTACTTAAACCTTCAGAATTTGAAGCCTAACACTAATCATAAGTCTTTAATTGATTTAAATGAAATACCTACATTTAGCTTGACACTCAGGCCTGGTCCGCCCATGATGCCAAGTGAGGCAACTTCCTCAGGTGGCAGAAGTCTGGGAGCAACACCAGGCACAAACAGGAAGTGAAGAGAGTGCCTGGCCAACCTATACTGGGGGAAACTGTACTTGGCTAACCTACACTGGGGGCAGCTGTACCTAGCTACCAACACTGGGGGCACCTATAACTGGCTACCTCCCTATACTGAGGGTGTTTTTTTTGGGGGGGGGGGGGGGCTCACAGAAGCTATAACGTGTGGTGCAAATTGCCATTACAATTGGGGGGGCGCATCCTAACAAGTTTGCCTCAGGCAGCAAAAATTCTAGAACCAGCCCTGTTGACACTAAACATAACACCTGTTGCAAGCGGCACTTTAACCCTTCAGTAGAAGTGATGCACCATGTGTGTTCCTTTCTGCACATGTGGAAGTGAAACATACCACTGTAATGTACCATGCTTTTTCTGTGGAGGGCCTTTAGGTCCTCACAGGACCACTACACAAATAAAGCATCATAACCAACCCATTGCTTTTACTGATAATAGCCAAAAAAAGCCTGGAACAGCCATGTGTGGACTGAATATATATAAGTGTGCTATAAACTGAAGGTTCTGAGTGAACTTCTGGTTCACAAATAGCATGAACGCTTTGCTTCCATATTCTGCTCAGTGTCCTAAAAGTGGCTGTGGAGTAAGGCCTAGTGCACACCGAGCGGTTTTTGGAGCGATCCGCCGGCCGCATCCGCCTGGAAAAACGCTTGGCTAATTTATTGCAATGGGATGGTGCACACCGGCGGTTTGAGGTTTTTGCCAAGCCGCAAACGCGCCTCCTGCTGCGCGTTTGCGGATTTCGGAAGCGTTTCGTCCTCAATGTAAAGTATAGGAAAAAGGCAAACCGCTCTGAAAAACGCTACTTCAGAGCGGTTTTCCAGGCATTTTTGTTACAGAAGCTGTTCAGTAACAGCTTTTACTGTAACAATATGTGTAATCTGCTACACAAAAACGCACCCAAAACTGCTAGGTATGTTTAGAAAACCTCTCTAAACATACCTAGAATCGCTCTGAAATCAGCTCCTTAAACCGCTAGCGTATTGCGGATCTGCTAGCGGTTTTGGTGTGCACTAGGCCTAAACCAGAGTAAAAAAAAAAAATAAAAAAAAAAAATAAAAAAATAGCATTTGATAAATAAAAAAACAAAATCAGAAGTTACTTTTAGAGAAAACACATCCCTAATGCCAGGTACACACGATACAATTTTCTGGCAGATTTACCTGCCAGATCGACTATTTCCAACAGGTCCGATCTGATTTCCAATCTATTTTCCCTTCACTGCTATGGAAAATCTATCAGAAATCAGATAGGACCTGTTGGAAATAGTCTATCTGGCAGGTAAATCTGCCAGAAAATTGTATCGTGTTTACCTAGCATAAGGGTTGGGAGGAAGTCCCTCCCCTTTGACCTTTCAAGCTTCCATATTGTGATGGATAGCTTTATTAATCAACAGGGATGCTTAGAGGTCAACATAACTAGCTTTATTACACATGCTCAAATCTCTGGAACTGCTGAAAATGTAGACATGTAATTTTCACTGTGGGTATTCTAGGAGCATTATTTTTTTCATCACCACATTATCTTCATCTCTTGGTTTACAGGGTTTCTTTAAAGTGGATCCGAGATAAACTTTTATTCACTGCATAATTGTGTTCCTCACATAGTTTATAGGGCATTCCTCAAGCGAAATACTTTTTTTTTGTTTTAATACTCTAATTCCCTATAAACTAAACAAGCCTCGTCCACAGCTACTCCAAAATGCCAAGGCCATGTAGCAAGGGCTTATGGGAGCTCAGTCTGGGCAGGAGGAGGAGGAGGTTACTAGCCAGAGATTTCAGAGGCAGAGGGGAGGAGGGGGGGAGTGAATTTTTCACAGGCTGAGGGGTGGAGATGCAGTTGCAGATTACCTGTGTAATGATGACAAACGGAACATGGCCACTCTCATTGTATCACAGGAATACATCATCATAAAAACTGTTAAAGCTGTATGCAGCCAGATTTGCTGTGTAAACTATCTAAACTTTAGATAAGCTATATACATATGTTACTTGTTACAGTTAGTTTTTCATCTGGGATCCACTTTAAGTGAGGCACACAATGATGACACATTTGCAACTTAGAGTATATAGGAAACTGAAATGCACGTGAGACTACATTTTGGGGGAATTGGGCAGGGGAGTTAAATTCTGCTACCAAATAAGATCATGTTTAAGAGTCAATACTTTGTTTCTTACTAAATACACCCTGTTCATGGTCTCCATGAAGTTATCAATGAATAAATGATGGCATGAAGATCATATTTAGTGAAATTGTAAGATCTATGATAAGCATGTAGAAATATGTATGGCACAGTTATTAACCGAATGTTCTAAGATGAAATCCACGAGGTCTTGTACACAAGAAGCCCCTCGGGAGCCCATTCATGACATACATATATCGGTTTTGTGCGTTTCTGGCACCAGTTCAGAGATCTGTGGTTTCACTGGAATTTTTACTAGAGTATCTTCCATAGACAGAAGTGTTTGTAGATAAGCAACAGGACCATTTGATCGCGTGTCAAATAATCCTGGCTTAAAGTGGCACAGATTATCACTCATTCATGCCAGCTCCTATAAACAATCAGTTCATTCAGGGGCTGGGAAACACTAGTTTAAAGCTTTGTGGGTTCCAGAAGAACAGAATACCAGAGAAATGTTCTACTTTACAACCATACTTTTTTTTAATATGGATTTTAAATATTAGAAAGCTGAACAATGGTTTTTAAACTTTCAAAAATATGATGAGCGTAATATTAGCTATACAGTTTCTCACACAGTAAATACTTTTATACAATATATTATCCATAGTGCGCATACCATATGTACCTAGGAACAACTTTTACACCTACATATTCCTCACTCTCTCCCTCTTGATAAATCATTTGTACTATTATGGACTTTGTATCACTGGTAGACTAGATGGAACACAATTGATTCAAAGTATGAAATAAAATAATTTAAAGTGTACCTCAACTCAGAACTTTCTCTCTGCTTTTAAAGATAGGCCACTGCATGATAACCTTTAGGGGGGGGGGGGGTATGGGGGAGCCTTCATTACAGTTTATGGAAATCCCAAAAAATCCTGAAGTGTTGAACTCCTGCACATTCCTGGGAGCACAGAAAGGGTTAAATAACTAAAATGAGCGGAATATGAAGGCTGCCATATCAATTTCCTTTTAAACAATACCACTTGCTTGGCAATCCTGTTGATCCTCTGCCTCTAACATTTTTAGCCATAGACCTTGAACAAGCATGCAGTAAATCAGGTGTTTCTGACATTATTGTCAGATCTGACAAGATTCTGATGTTATTCAGATTCTTCTGCAGTCAAATAGATCAGCAAGGCTGCCAAACAACTGGTATTGTTTAAAAGGAAATAAATATGGCAGCCTCCGTATTCTTCTCACTTCAGTTGTCCTTAAAGGGATTCCGAGCAGTGCAGAAACTATGGAAAGATGCATATCATTTTAAAGCTCTCTTTCTCCTCTTTCCAATGATATATAAACCGCCACCCTGCGCCTTTTAGTTTTCGCTATTTTCGCGATTGAAATTGCCGCGGCCGCGATTTCAATCACGGAAATAAAGAAAACTAAAAGGCGTAGGGCGACGATTTAGGTGTCGCCAGAAAGAGGAGAAAGAGAGCTTTAAAATGATATCCATCTTTCCACAGTTACATTGTATTACACAGGCCGACTTTTTCTGCTGAATGGAGCTGCTGACACTGGGGAAAGTGTCGTCCTGTGAAATACAAGTAACTATGGAAAGATGGATATCATTTTAAATCTCTCTTTCTCCTCTTTCTGGCGACACCTAAATCGTCGCTCTACACCTTTTAGTTTTCTTTATTTTCACGATTGAAATCGCGGCAAGAGCTTTAAAATGATATGCATCTTTCTATAGTTTCTGCACTGCTCGGAGTCCCTTTAAGGCTACTTGCACACTAAGACGTTGCGTTAGGTGCCACGTTAAGGTCGCATAACGTGCACCTAACGCGACGCCTGGTTCTCTTCGTTGTGGACGTCAGAGTGAGCCGCGTTGTGCAGCTCACTCTGGCGTCCGTGATGCCGTGATGCGTACTCTTGTGCGCATGCGGCATCACGTGGTCCCGCCGGCCAGTCACCGCACAGAGCGGCCGCTCCTGGAAGTAAACACTGCACGTCACAACGTGCAGTGAATATTAATTAGCCATGTGCCTGGCCGCTCTCCGCTCCTCCCCAACATGACTGCGCATGTGCAGACAGTCTAACGCGGCTTAAGCCGCTCTAACGCCGTAGCATGCTGCACTTTCGGGAGAACGTGCAGCGTTACATGTAACGCAACGTGGGCTGTGTGAACAGCCCACTTGTGTTACATTGCTGTGCGTTGGGGAGCGTTACAGGCTGCACTAACGTGCGCCTGTAACGTCTTAGTGTGTAAGCAGCCTTAAGCTTCAGAGTTTACTTATTATCACATTGCTGTCATGACCCTGCTGTCACTTGCTTAGCTGCTGTGACAATATAATTTATCATTCTATGCTGAGGAGCTGGCAGGTAGCAGTGTGTGTAAAAGAGCATCAAATGGATGTCTAGAGAGGTTTTTACCTATTGCTACTTTGTTGTTGTTTTAGGCTTAAATGTACTGATTTAATTTCAATACAGTGACATGTAGATAATCAAGTCTAATACACATGCAATGCTTAAGTAATGATTTTTATTATATTGTGACTATTATATAATATATGTATTATACAAAACATTATTTTGCTGCTTTTTATTATTGTCACAATTACAGACTTGTTGGGATAAATAAGATGCTCCTTTGACTAATGTACCATCTGATGTTAAGCTTCAAATGTGGGTAAGGAACTTCGGCTCATGGTTCCCACTGGCATACCTAGGTGAGTCCTTGTGGCCTACTCAAGTCTGTCCAGTGATGTCTTAGTGGCCTACCTGAGTCTGTCCAATGACATCTTCTCTTATGCGGCATAAGTGAAAATGTACTTCCACCAAAACACTTGTGGCAAAAAACCCATAGCCCTGAGTATTAACAGGAGTAGATGGTTTATACTTCCAGTTCAATGCTGTGTACACATCTTACCAGTGGCTATTGAAAATCCACTTTCTGTAGATTAGCAACTTCTTGTTTATTCAGTCATACAATGTCACAGCGCCAGGATTTATGCTGTCTCAGGCAGTCAAGCAATCCACTGTTACTCCACCTCCAGAGATACACTCAACTCTGCATACTTCCTGTGTGACTCGTTTCACCGGAAACAGAAAAGCAGAAAAAAGTCTCTCTCAGTGGGTAACGGTAACACTTTAATTTTCCATACAAGGCACAATAAAATTGGAGTAAAAAGATCACTTACATCAAGAGGGTCCTATGCCAATATAGGACCCCCTCCGGACATATCGCTTCCCACCCTTGTGGTACTAAGGACATGCACAATCGAGCACTGGTGCCCAGCCCGCTCTCGTCCCGACTAGTTTCGGCCTTCCGCCGTCATCAGGGGATCTTTTTACTCCAATTTTATTGTGCCTTGTATGGAAAATTAAAGTGTTACCGTTACCCACTGAGAGAGACTTTTTTCTGCTTTTCTGTTTCCGGTGAAACGAGTCACACAGGAAGTATGCAGAGTTGAGTGTATCTCTGGAGGTGGAGTAACAGTGGATTGCTTGACTGCCTGAGACAGCATAAATCCTGGCGCTGTGACATTGTATGACTGACTATTCGAAAGGTGAAAAGGATCTATCCTGGTCACGGCAGCGGAGGTGGCTGTCAAGAAGTGGTTTTGCCAGCAATCTTGTGGAGCGCCTTTTTCGCCTACTTTCCTTGTCAACTTCTTGTTTATACAGGTTATTGGCACTCACTCACCTACCGAAAGTTATTTGCACTACATGCATCACTTCTCTCCCAACAAAGTCGTATACAATATCTACTTTGTACAATTATTACAGTGAAAAAAATGCATTTACAACGTTACTTATAAACCAGGTGGCATTTTGTAATATGTTCTATTCTTGCTATGTTGCTATAATCATAAAGCAAAGCCTTATAATAATGTGAATAAATGTTAACAAAAGGTTGATGCCTATACATGCACATCAGGCGCATGATACAGAACTAGCAGAAGTTTGTCCGTTCACGAAAAGCTACACTAAGCTATTCTTTTCAAACCTAGTAGGGATAAAAATAATGAAAGGGAGGCTTTGATATGAAAGGAAACACAGTTCCAATATTGGAATCTGCTGAGTGGTCTGCTGGACAGTTTACACTTTTTAATTTGTAATACATTTTTAAAGGTTACATAAAATAATTCAATACCGCACCATACAAACATTTTGCAGCTGTTCAAATAATGCAAGCTCACCAGTGTGTAATAATAGTGTGATATGTCATCTGTTTAAGAATTGTAAAACCAGTGTGCCACCGGTACACAGAATAATTTACTATAGTACTGTTAAGGTAGGTCTACAACAAAATGATCTCCGAATGTGTTGGTTCTCATACCTTACTGTAAACTGCTCATGTGTCACAGGCATCCATTTTTAAGACTCAGGCTAGTTTCAGATATTATGCGGTGTTAAAGGAGAGCCCAGGGCAGGATGATCTCACCACACCATGTCTCCATCCATATTACACTGCAGCTAAGCACACCAACACGGCAATATGTGTAGCGCCGTCTCCCACTCAGTGAAGTACTCCATGCTGGACAGAAAGTACCTCGATGAATTACCTGTCACTCTACGCATGTTGCACTGCTACCGTGATCAGTCGTTTACTCTTACCCAGTCGCCATAGACTTGTATCGCTGCATAATCCGTGTAGTAGGCACGGATCATGCAACAACACACTGCAGAGTTTACAGTGGGCTTGCGGCGATTTCTCTACTTCCATCACACCTTATCGTGTCGCAATAGTTTGTGCGTGGCGTGCCGTGTAGACTCTTATTTGCCATCTCTTGAGTTATCTTTCCAGGTAAGCTGGGTGATCTAATCTCTCAACATGTTCTGGGACTACTTGAGTCTCCCAATACTCAGCCTGTGCCAGACATAACTCTTGCAGGAGATTTCGGGACTATTTGTATAAGAGGCCTAAGCCACCTAAAAATGCAGTTATCTGCACACACTATTGTATCCTACTGTATATAATAAGAGACAAGTGTTCCTGTGTACACCTGTCTCTGTGTCCCTGGGTCCGTCCCCTGGGTCTATCTATACTATATATTACTATTATATACATTACTATACTATATACATATAGTAACTGTAAATTCATAAGAAACCTCCATTTTCCAAGTAGCAACAACAGTGTTATGTCAGTTTACTTCAGCTTTCTTCTTTCAATTAAAACATTGTGAACAGAACAACATAAAGGATACAAAAATAAAATCATCCATGTATCTTTTCTTCAGGTTCTCCACTATAGAATCTTCTGTGATTTTGGAAAGAAGGACCATATCATCCACCCCACTGTGCTTAACATTGTGGCTCTGCCAGTGGTATCTATAATGCCCTTTGCTGCCCTGTAAAGAAAGATAAAATGATTTAATGATAACAAAAAGTTACATTAATATAACCACAATCAAATAATTCCTGCCAAATTCTTTCAGATCTGACTTCATACTGCTTCATAATGCTTGAAGAAAATCAGCATTAACTCCCCAAAACAGACTGCTCTTCCATTTCTTCCTGGTAAGAAGTTTTTTTTACTCTCCACAGTATTATACTTATAACCAATGGTACAGCCAGAGAAATTTTTAAGCCGTTAGAGATCACCTTTTTTTGTAGAATTCAAACCTCCTAATTTTAGAACCGGTTCACACTTAAAAAAAAAAAAAAAAAGTATCTGTGGGATAGGATACGTTTTTAAAGCTCTGCAGAAATGCAGGAAGCGGATCCTATGTTAAAAATAGGACCAGTTTCCACTCGTGCAGAAACCCGGATCGCAACACGGATCCATGTTGCATGGAATGAAAACGCAACGAAGAGTCTGGATTTGACACTTTTTCCTGGACTGGACGGGAAAACGTGTCCTATGCAAGCCTATGAGAATGGACACTGTCTGCTCTCACTAGGCTAGACAACGCATCTGTGTCACCCGTTTCGGCTGCATCCCGTCGCCGCCGTGACATCATACTCACACATCCTGCCGTCCATTACGGCTGCTCGGTCCATTCTGAAGATCCCGGAGGCCGACATTGGGCTGCAATACACCAAAGGGAATCCTCAGCAACAGAGAGAATTCTCATTGGTTCATGCTGAACCAATGAAAATTCTCCCTGTTGCTAGGCAGAATTGACCTGTTGCAACCTATGCAGAACCATGCTTTTGCTGGCCTCCAGGCTGTGGAAGGGACCGAGCGGCGGGACGAGCGGTGGTGGAGAGACAGGTGAGCAGCCGACGCATACGTATCGACGTCATCAACATGCGGAATGTGCGTAGGCATCCAGATCAGATCCATGTCAAACAGATCAGTTTTTCTGAAAAAAACGGATGTATTTAGCACAGATCTAATCTGGAACCGGACAAGTGTGTACCGGCCCTTATGCAGCTTCGGCTTATTTTCAATCACTGATCTGGACAAGCATACAGCCTGTGAAGTCTTAAGTCATCAGATACCCTAACGTGCAGACATGTCTAACAGCAAATAAAATATAAAAGCCAAGGAACTGCCCCTGCTTTAAACTGCCTCATCTGCACTGGGTTTATAAACCCTTGCAATAGGGAAATAAAAAATTATAACACAGGCAAATTCTAAGTAGGCTTGCTGCTGTATGTACCCAGGTTTAACTCACGTCAAATGTCACTTCAGGTATGCTTTCAGCACACTTAAGCCAGATAAAAAGAAAGGCTCGTTCACGTAAGAAAAAAAAACGCTGTGCACAAGCGACTTCGTTCTAATGGACATGCATGGACTGCACTAGTGCTCGCATGGTATAAATGCGCTTGCACAAGGTTGAAGCACAGCCACGAGAAACAAATTTGACAAACTTTTGTCAAATCTGTTTAGAGGGACCTAGCACTAGAACAGTGCAGTACACGAGCATCCGAGAAGCCTTTGGACTATTCAAAGTCTCCCCACTACCCAGTTAATTATCTCATTTCTCCCTTTTTTTTTAATTTCAGGTATGCATTAAAGACTATAGTAAACAAGGCGGGTGATTTTGCGATGCGCCTGACCTGGGCGCTGCCATAGACATAATGTTATTACTTTAGGTCTATGGCCACGCAGCAGTTCAGTTCGGGTGCTGGACCCAAAATTACTTCATGGTGTGAGTTGCTACGACTCAGAGGGGGAATAGTAAATAACAGCGCATGGAATTTCAGCAGTAGCAGGGTGAGCCATCATTCGGCTCACCCTGTGCCAAAGTGACCGGGCAGCGAAACCAAATGTACACCTATTAAACCATAATTAATTCCAACTAATTGGATAATGAATAGAAGAGTATTTTCAAGAATACAATGCACACCCTCAGACTTTTCCACAAAAGGACAGCTTCACCCAAGTCTGATTTCACTATTGTGTGGCACTGGTAAGGTGAAACAAGACTCAAACAACAATTAAACACAGGGGTTTCATCTTCTTAGGTGTTCTACAGTCCCTCCTGCTCGGTAGAACCTTTGTAAATCAGGCACAATGTATGGCACATGCTTGCTGATATATTACTGTAGTTCTGAGTGGACCTATGTTTAAAGGAACACAATTAATGTTTTTTTCAATTGAGATAGGAAATGTTTACGAAGTGGTGGTGTATACATTTCACTGCTTATCTGTTTGTTTTCGGTTAATAAAGTCCTTTCATACTTCACTGATGGCCAAATCTGATGACTACCTAATCATGGGGGGAGCGGTTCCCTCACACTACATCTGTGTGTGAGAATGCGCTCACTGGCAGCTGCCTGTGTCTCTGACTGAGCTGTCTGCAGAGAGCAGAGGAACTGTATCTCATGCACAACATAAACATTTGTAATTGTGTGTGAAACCTGACATGAAAGGCTTTTCGTATACGGCACCTTTGCAAATGAAACATTCCAAAATCTACAAACAATGAATTAAAGCTTTTTACTATAAACACACCTCAGCACAGCACAGTCCTTTCCTTGGGAAAATTTTCCTCTAATATGCTTCAAAACATCTCTTTCCACAGTATACCTCCACCACACCCGATAAAAAAGGGACTCACCCTAAGTTGGTCTGTTTGTGCCTTGGGGTTATTCTCTTGTCACCCCCGACCACTTCGATATTTATGCCTTTTTTTGGCATCCGCTCAGATCCTCCGAACGCTGTTGCCACCTTCCGGGTACCGCCAGGCGCTACCTGGAAGGTGGTAACAGTGGGCTGTACCCGGAAGGTGGCAACAGAGTGCGGGGGATCTAAGTGGACGCCACAGAGGAGTGGGACAGCTGTGCACGCGGCAGCCGGTACCAGCCTCACGAGTGCTACTACGGGGAGAGCCCTCCAGTGGCCAACGAAACGGTGGAGAGCCCGTCCAAAAACTCACGCTGTTTTAATACATCAGAGATTATAAGTGCAATGTATTTTAGGAATAAATATTTTTTATACAGTATTGCGCTATGTTAAGCATTTCTTTGGAGGTATCTGCATATACTAAGTAGAAGAGGCTAAAAGTTGAAAGCGATTCCTTGCAAAAAGGGCATAAAGATCGAGGTGGTCGGGGGTGACCAGGGAATAACCCCAAGGCACAAATAGACCAACTTATTGGTCTCTTCAGAGGGCGAGTCCCTTTTTTTATCGGGTGTGGTGGAGGTATACTGTGGAAAGAGACGTTTTGAAGCATATTCGAGGAAAATTTTCCCAAGGAAAGGACTGTGCTGCGGTGTGTTTATCATAAAAAAACTGTGGACTTTATTGCACACATAGCGCACTGCCTATGGCTGAAGGGGTGTGGTTGATTGATCTTGTGGTGTGCGCGGCGTTATCCAACTGTGTAAATGAATTAAAGCCTTTGTCTCTGAAATATAACATGAAAAGTAGGAAAATGTTTACACAGCTACTTAGACATTATTTGCACATTGTCATTTTAAAACACTTGGGGCTTGATTCACTAAGACAAATAGCATGCTTTACCCGAGTTAACACTCCTTATCACAGTTAACACGCCTTATCAGAGTAGCATAGCAAGCGCTACGAACTTATGCCTGCTAATTGGCAATAACTAGAGCTCCACTCGTCCTGCCCTGAGCCCCTGCAGGTTCGTAGAGCTCGCTATACTACGCTGATAAGGCGTGTTAACCTTGATAAGGCGTGTTAAATCTGATAAGGCATGGTATTTGTCTTAGTGAATTAAGCCCTTAGTTTGATAGTGTTCCTTTAAGTGTAGGTGCATTCATATTCTCTAGACTGAATGCAAATTAATCACACTGACTAGATTTTCAAAATCAAATTTCTGCTCTAAGTTCTGAACATTTGTGAATGAGATTCCATTTTTTTCTGAATCTACAAAATGAAAGTGTGTGATGCTGGCATCTTTTAATCTGGCAAGTACACATTTATCTCATTAGTACATGCTTATGCAAACCACATTTGATGAGAAAAAATTAAAAGAAAAGTATTCTGTGACTGATCTTGAAGTTCAAAGAGTAACAACACTTAAGATTACACAGAATCAAAACACAGAAGGCAAACAGAAGTAAGCTTATAAAGTAAAACAAGGGCAAACAGTTACAGACGTATAACATAAAACAAAGCTTACACATGGCAGTGCTCACATGCTTTATGAATGTTCAGGAAACCAAAAACTCCAGGCCAAGCCCACCCATAGTGGTGGATGATGATGGCAGCTGAGCAAACTACCGACTTCTGATGTACCTCTTAGATGGTAAAATCTCTCCAGTGAAGCCTATAGTTATCACCTTTTCTATCTATTGGCACAAAATATTCTGGGTAAAATATACAGTCTAGTCACACACAACAACAAAAACAAATAACATTTGTAAAGCGCTTTTCCCCCGCTTTTCTCCCATGAATGAATGAAACAATAACACTATAGTTTCAAGCCTCAATGTAAAAATAGAACCTTTGATCAGTTAAATCTGACTGAGTGAGTACTGAGAAACTGTAAAATATATTATCTGGCTGTGCAAACAATGCTGACAGCAAAAGAGTGCCATCCAGCTCAAAACAAATGATTTATTTTTGGTAGAAACTGAATGAACCAAGTTTTACGTCACACTGATATGGCTGCTGTGCACACTTCCCAGTACACCAGTTTACACAAATGCAGCATTTTCTTTTTAGCTTAGTTTAATTTATTAACTGAACAAGATACAAATGTAATTAAGCAAATTGAAAACTCTAGCTCTAATTGACACATCAGGGATGCAATAGCTTGTTGGTGATAACTAGCTGTAAAGCACTACAGGGATAACACAAACTAATGTTACCTAGATAAAGTGCAATGTGTTCATTGTTAAGATCTGACCACCTGGAATTAATCCTGCAGGGATTACAGAGACTTGAAATTAAACCAATGCATAATGCACAATTACAATAAAGCACAGACTGGAGAATTATATAACCGTTATCTGTTACCTGCAGCTATTTCCCTTTGGGTCAGCATCTATTATTCACTTTTCATCATCTCTCTAAGGAGATAATTCTACATTGGGGAGGAAAACAGGAGGAAATGCTGCTGATTAAGTCTAAAAATAAAATGGTGATGATTAACTCTAAAAATAAGGATTCCGGTGTGATTTACAAAAGGATTAACGGTTTAAGAGTTCTTGTGGCTCTATGAATCTTAATAGAAACATAACCCATACATTAGCAGCCTGAAAAAGGTTTTGATTTACCTATTCAGCACGTTGAAATGCCCATAGCCATAACAACATGTCTTGAAAGTGTAACTGTCGGGCATTAAATCAAAAATGTATTATTTTTATCTGGTAAACAAGTAATATGGATGCTAACCAGGCAATCCAAAAGTTAAAATATCTATTACTTTTCTTGTTTATAAATGATCATTCCCCAGTTTACCTGACTCTTATTTGGTATGTTGCCGCACAAAGGAAGTTGCAGAGCATGCTGGGTTGTCTTTTTTTTTTTTTGCTTCTTTATTTCCCCTCAGACTTAACGAATGTACAGGAGCAAAAAAGGACAACCCAGCATGCCCTGCAACTTCCTTTGTGCGGCAACGTACCAAATAAGAGTCAGGTAAACTGGGGAATGATCATTTATAAACAAGAAACGTAATAGAGATTTTAACTTTTGGATTGCCTGATTAGCATCCTTATTACTTGTTTACCAGATAAAAATAAAGGATTTTTTAATTTTATGCCCGACAGTTACACTTTAAACAGCAAGCTGGCAATTTTTTGTTCAATAGTTGCCACCAAGCAAACTTAGCTACTAGCATTGTAGACTATTGTTACCTCTGGACTTGTTTTGATAAACCTTCCCTAGATAGGTGTGCAGTAATGAATGGAGAAAGCCAATTCAATGTGAACTGGCACCAGCACACAACTACAGTCAGAGGTTTGAAAAAATAAAACCCAGTGTATAAAATTATTGGTAGATGGTAATGTTGTTGTCAGAGCCAATGATTGGCAGAGTGTATCTGAGCATTTCATCCAAATCTACTGCTGTGTATATGGCTACCCTACAGGCACGTTTCCACTAGCGCAGAAATTGGTCCGAATCCGCTGAGATTCCGCGCAGGCAAATCCCGCAGGGAAACTCTGCCATAGTAAATAGTGGTGCCACCAGCCGAATCGCTTGCTACAGTGATTTGGCTGACATTGCTGTCAGTTTTAGTGCGAGTGGCAGTGAATCCCTTAGCCATCCCATTATGATCTTCCCACCCCGGCCATCCATGAACCTCACAGATGTGCATGTTACTGTTAACCACACTACCATTCGCCCTACCTCTCAAGCCCGCTGTCTGGGTGTCACCCTGGACTCCGCACTCTCCTTCACTCCCCACATCCAAAACCTCACAAAGTCCTGCAACTTCCACCTTCGTAACATCTGTAAGATTTGCCCTTTCCTGACCTCTGCCACCACCAAACTCCTCATCCATGCCCTCATAATTTCCCGCCTTGACTACTGCAATGCCCTTCTGTCTGGTCTCCCTATAACTCGAACCGGCGCACTGAAATCCATCATGAATGCAACAGCCAGAATTATCCACTGCTCCTCCCATTGCTCCACCACGGCGGATCACCTCCTTGAATCCCTCCATTGGCTTCCTATCCAGTCCAGAATCAGATTCAAGATACTGTGTCTGACCTACAAATCTGTCCACAAAACCTGTCCATCCTACATTTCCGATCTTACTCAGAGGTACACACCTAGCCGCTCACTCCGCTCTTACAATGAACTTTGCCTAACCCATTAGGGCAGCCACCTCCTTCAACATCTTCAAGAAGGCCCTCAAAACTCACCTTTTCACTCTGGCCTACTACCCCTCACAAGTGCTCTAAACCCACAGCTAAACTCTGGTCCCCTACCTCTCGTGTCCTTACCTCTCCCTCTAGATTGCAAGCCTTTGGACAGGGTCCTCCTCCTTTTGTGTCCTACCTGATCATGCACCTCCATTACGGTGAACCCATGCTATGCATCTGAGTGAACCTAACTTGCCTAATCTCCATGCTCCCCTCCAGTGACTGACTAAGCATTACCTTGTACTCATACTGTGCTGCATGATCTGGTCTTTCTTGTATTCCTGTATTGTCATTTTGCTGTATGTCACCCCTAAATATTGTCTGTAACCTAAACTAATGTCCAGCGCTACGTAATATGTTGACGCTTTATAAATACAATAAATAGATAGCCATGCATGGCACGGCTTCCAGGATTCAGCTGCGTACTTGCAGATGAGGAAGTGCCGGTCTTTTAGGGCACACGGCGGCTAGTGTAAATGAGGCCTAAAGCCTTACATTAATAGGCTTGTGCCACTTAAAACTAGAATTTGTGATCATTTTAGGCGCCAGCCTTGGTATCTGTACTATACTTGAGAGCTGGTAATCAACAGTGCTAGATTTTTTTCTAGCGCTCATTGCTCTCCGTTCATTAAGGCTGAGATAAGATGAGGGAAGGTATGCAAAAAGGTGACTGGATATTATGGTGAGCAGTAGAGTGTTTTGCTGTGTTAGCAATCAGTAAAAGCAAGAAGTCTTAAATCAGGATGCTACCATTTATTGACTAACTTAAGAGTAAAGAAGTAAGCTTTTGGCTCATAAGCCGTGTTCAGACTCAATTCCAGTCTGAAGAAGATAACTTAGCCGAAAGCTTACTCTTTTTCTCTTCTGTTAACCAATAAATCGTATTACCCAGGATTCAAGTCTGCTTGCTATTACTAGTAGAGAGGCTCGCCCGTTGAGCTAGGCCCCCGTAATGCACGCACAACTCCTCATCTTGCTTAAAGGACTTACGAGGCCAAGTATACAAAAAAAAAAAAAAGTTAGCTACCTGGATCAGCTTGTAAGGCACGGAGGACGCCGTCCGCGCCCTCCGTGCCATTCCGCCTGGTCCCTGCTGAGCCCGGGTCGGGCTCCCCAGCCTGTACCAAGATGGCCACCGGAGCTGGCCGCGGCTGCGCAGTCCGCATAGCCGCGAGTGCGGCTGCGCAGCTCTAAGGCCAACCCCCCGATCCACGCTACTGTTACGTAGATCGGGGGGTTGGCCTTAGAGCTGCGCAGCCGCACTCGCGGCTATGCGGACTGCGCAGCTGCGGCGGCCATCTTGGTACAGGCTGGGGAGCACGACCCGGGCCACGCGGTCGGGGACCGTTCGGGGGGCTGTTCAGCGGCGGGGACCAGGCGGAACGGCACGGAGGGCGTTTTCCGTGCCTTACAAGCTGATCCAGGTAGCTAACTTTTTAATTTTTTTTTTGTATACTTGGCCTCGTAAGTCCTTTAAAGAAACACTGAAGCCAGTTTAAAAACGGCTTTTTACCTTTTATTTATTCGAGGCAGGATTGCCCCTGCTAAAACGCCGCTATCCCACGGCAGAACAAAGGGGTCTTTACCCCCCAAATCCCCCCTACAAAATCCACTACTTTCTTGGTTGTGGATTTTGCTGCTCATGGATGCAGAGCTTTCGGCTGCAGCTCTGCCTCCATGCGCGTCTATCAGCCATGGATCTCCGCCTCTCCTCCGCCCCTCTCAGTTAAGGAAGACTGAGAGGGGCGGATGGAGGCCGAGATACGGCCTGATAGACGCATGGAGAGGCAGAGCTGCAGCTGAAAGCTCTGCCTCTCACGGAAGCGCTCCCCGCAGTGTGCCCCAGGGGATTTGGGGGGTAAAGACAGGATAGCAGCGTTTTAACAGGGGCAAACATACCTCACATAAATAAAAGGTAAAAAGCGTTTTTTAAACTGGCTTTAGTGTCTATTTAAGGTGGCCACACACCGTACAATTTTTTAAATATCTGTTTAATTCAAGAATTGCAATCAATTTTTCTGACCGATTGTAACATTTCAAAAATATGACCAATGTACCACACACCGGTGTTAAATTTTTCCCCAATTATGATAAAAATTATTTTAAACTGAGAACATTGCTAGGGTGTGCATATTAATAAATTGACAAACATACACCATACAATCTTTATAAAAATTGAAACATTTCCAGTATTCCGGGTCGATAAAAATTGAAAAAAAAAATAATTGTATTTTACAGCCGAATGAAAAAAAAAAAAAAAAACTTTCGATTTTTTAGGGCGATCCGATCATAATTATCGAACTGCCGTAAAATCAGGTCATTTTTTTGTATCGTGTGTCGCCACCTTTAGGTTTAACAGAAAATCTTAAGCCTGCCGTACACTGGAAGGCGTTCCCAGCAAATCAATCCCTCTCTTATTGATTTGTGATCAGAAAGTGATCTATCACTGCCACACACTCCACATCAATTTTTAATAGACTTCAGCATGAAAACTATCAAATATCGATTTCTGCCACTACTCCAGATAACCCCCCTGCTAATACTGCAAACGGGGAACAGAGGCGCCAGCAGGGTAAAAGTGGATAAAACCTTTAAAATTTGCTTGGTGGAATCGGTGGACTTACCGCCATAAAGCAGACACGAAAAACTGTCTGTATAATATTAATCACATTATATAGTACCCCAAAAGTGCAACGCGTTTCGCAGGCCACGCCCGCTTCATCAGGCAATAAACGTGGGGGCAAACAGAATTTCAGCAGTAGCAGGAGTAGTGCCTCAGTCAGACTTCTACTGCTGAAATTCTGTTTGTCCCCACGTTTATTGCCTGATGAAGCGGGCGTGGCCTGCGAAACGCGTTGCACTTTTGGGGTACTATATAATAAATGTGATTACTATTATACAGAGTCTTTCGTGTCTGCTTTATGGAGGTAAGTCCACCGCTTCCTCCAAGCAAATTTTAAAAGTTTTATCCACGACCCTGCTGGCGCCTCTGTTCCCCGTTTGCTGTACCGTGTCCACCCCTTGTGGAGGGGTGATCTACCCCTTTACTGATCTACAGAGAGCGACTTCTTAATCCTGAGTGAGGACAGGTCTAATCTCTTCACCTGCCTATATAGTGGTTGCCTTTGTGGTAACCCACGTTTGTGAGTATACTCTTCTCACAATTTATCTTTACTAATTTTATGCTGAACATACTACACTATATTGGGCTCTCGATTTCTCTAACCTTACCCCTGCTAATACTGCTCTCCCAGGGCCCTATGCATAGTATTAGCACAGCAAAGTGCTCTCACTCACTTCTCCAGGTGGCACACTACCTCCTCTGTGCTGCCATCATTTCCTGGTGCCAGTAGTGATCATACTGCAAATACACACTCACATATGAACACCACCAGTTCACTGGGCCACTATAGGCATGGAGACATGTCAGCAGCATAGAGGAGGGAGTGTATCAGTTGGGAGAGGTGAGTGAGAGCGCTCCACTGTGCTAATACTCTGCATACGAGAGCAGTATAGCATGGGGACACCAGGGGGAATGTCAGTAATTGATTTTTAATAGATTTCATGCTATAATCTATTAAACAAATAGAGGGTTATAGAACCCTCTGTGATCAGATGTCAGAGGGTGATCTATGTGTTGGGCACTTTAGGATAAAGTCTGCCAGTGTATAGCACGCTCAAGTCCAAGCTCACTCCAAGCACATGCAGCAGAATGACAATCAATCAATAAGAATGATTGTGTGTGTAAATTGAACACAGCTTTACTGTAGTTCATTTTAGCAACTATTTTATTAAAACACTCCCACTGAGAAAGCAATTGTGCAGTAGGACTTTAAAAAATATCACATTTGTTTATTATTGAAGTATTAGAGGTTTACAAAAGTCTACTAGTCAATTTTCCATACGGCAACACTAAAAAAGCTGCCCATCTGTGTAAAAGATGTTCAGGTATTGTGTAATACTACCCTACACCGATGTATACAGTCTATAGATATCCTCAACTCAGCATAAAAACAGCACCTAACAACCATAAAGCTAAAAGGAAAACTGTAGCTCTTGGAGAAAAAGATTTAGAAACACTGTAAATATTTCCAATAGCAGCAAAAGAACTAGCAGTTGATTTCTAGCAGACGAAGAGAGAGACCACTTGTATTCTACCTCCAGTTATGGGCATGGAATTCATTTGGTGCAGCAATATACTGTTTGCCTACAGATGCAGGGCAGATGTCAGCATTCTGGTACGCAGCGTTATAGACTAGTGATGTGGCCTAGTGTAATTTCTTAAGCCTAGAAAACCTTTTACCAAAAAAAGGAAGAAAACTGTTGTAGTAATTCAACTCCTCAATACATTTCCTATTTTAAACAGCAGCTTCCTGCTTTTCTGCAGCTCAGGAATTCGTGGAATTTTTAGCACCAAGCGGAGCTTTCAAATCTGCAAGGCCCCTGCCCACAATATGATATTGGATTGTTCTCGCTGAAAGCTTCAGATCATAAAACTTTATTAGTATTATAAAGAATTCACAAAGCAAATCAGAGAGAGCAGCAGTGAAACGTCACATCTCTGGCAAAACATAGATAAAAGCAAAAGGAAGTATTCAGGACATGAAAATAATTTTAACCGTATTTACAGAACAAAGTGTAAATCGAGAAAAAGCAAATGCTTGTACCCATAACAACCAAAGTTCAGTAAGGCAAAAAACATGACATTCATCATTAGTCTGAGCAGGTAAAAACTTCAGTTCAATCCATTAGTGCTATAGAAGTATACCACCAGAAAAATGGTAGTGCACTAGGCAGTGGGCTAACTAAGGAGCTGGGGCCCTGCTGTAAGTTTTACATGAGGCTCTAAGCACTCTATTGATATGGACCCCCAAAAACTATCAAGGAAAGATGCAGTGTCAGAGAGGTGTAAAAGGTGGAAATAGCTGGCTACTGATTACCATTATTCAATGCACATTTATTGTTTATTATCAGCATAGCACCAATAAAAAGCGAATTAGATGGATGAAGGAGGGCACCTAGTGGGCCTTTCTGGTCGCAACCTCTACATCCCCTATTGCTACCTCACTGGCACTAGGCTAGCTATCAGTTAAAGCAGGAAGTTTTGTAACAGGATGATAGCCATCTATTGTCTAAAGGCGCATACACACGCCGGAAGCTCCGTATTCCTCAATGGAGGTTGCTGTCGCTAGTCCGTGTACTCAAGCGGACTAGCAACAGTTGCGGCTGAATTGCGGCGGCAACTGTCGCCAGGCGATTGAGCAGTTCAATCGCCTGACGACATCAACGACGAGCGACAGTTTGGGGTGCGCGCCCGTGCAACGGCGCATACTCACGGGCGACCTGTCGCCGCAACACGCGCGCGCCGCATGTTGCGGCGACAATTGTAGCCCGTGAGTATGGGCCATCAGGAAAGCTAATGCATGAGATAAACAAATAAGGACAGAACGTCATGAGATAAACAGATAAGGGGCCTGATGCAGTAAGTTGCGGTAATACTGCCATGCACAGACAGCGCACCCCAATATTACATTTACATCTGCAGAAAATATGAATGAAGATATTAGCATGATTTGCGGTACTCGAGTAGCTATTGTAATGCACATTACTAACAAGCTTTAGCATTAGTAATGCTTGTTACTGTCGCAATGGTCACTCTTCTTGAGTACCACAGGTTGTGCTAATAGTGTAACTCACGGTACTTGCTGTGGAAGTAAATGTAATATTGCTGTAATGTCCCACTTAGATCTGTCCCTCCTCCCATGAGACCCTCTTGTTCTCTATCTTGGTCACCTCCTCTCACTTCTGCATCCAGAACTTCACATAAGCATCACATCTCCTTTGGAACTCTCTCAGCTTGTACAGCACAAAGGCCCTGAAATACCTGTTGATATACTGATTGACTAAAACTTGAAAGATAACGTAAACGCCAAAACATTTTGGTATGCCAGCCACGTTAAATGGAGATTTCCTGCTGGTTCAATCCACCATATGGCAATAGCAGCTACTACTGAAAGGTCCAAATACCACAGTCAACTCTTCAAAAACATACTTAGTACATCATGGCCACTACATTTCAGTTTAAACACCGAGCTATGATATAGCCATATTTCTACCACAGCTTTAACATATTCCAGTTCAGAGTTTGCTTGTGTTGTGTTGCAATGTCACATTCAATAATAGGTCAAACATGACTTATGTGTACTCCTGAAAGGAAAACAAATGTGGTCACAACAAAACTGCAGCGTCTAGCTGTATAATGTTCTTTTTTTATCCACCCTGTTTTCTTCGGTGCTTTATCATAGCTGCTGTTTAAAGTAAAGTGCGGCAATCTGCTTTTACTCAAAGTGCCTGGGATTACTTTACAAATATGAGAAATAAATTATACTGCTGACTCATTATCAGCAGATCATGTGAACTCATCAGTTTACAGAAATGAGAGAAAAATAAACCTGTTTTTTTCCACTGTTTTTTTTTTGGTGCATTTTAGGACCTTGCATTTGGTTGGATTACATAGCTTATTTAGCTGATACGCCAGAATAATAAAGACAGGTCTATAAAGCTGTATAGTGTATGGGTACAGGAAACAGCTCACAAAGGGTGGAGATGTAAAATACAAACCTGTTTTTTCATCGCAGCATGTGACTTATTAGATTTGCCTTTCACAGCAGGTTGATAAATTAAGATGATGGCATTTTTCCAACACTTAAAAACGGCTAATAAAATAGTATTTATGAACAGAAACATGAAACATTTGTTTCCAACTCAAGTCATGTGAAGAACAGCATATTGCAAAATGATAAACCAAAAACTGTGATGGAAAACATACTAAAGTAGGGGACTGCTCTCATCAAGAGCAGAGCACACAGCTTAGCCCTACCTTCTCTCCAAGGGTCACGTAAATTTGGGCACCACCATGGGCGCCAATGTAAGAAGCTGCTAATAGCAGCTACAACAGTAAAGCGCCCAATAAATATAGCGGGCATTGGGACCGCCTGATATAGAAATTGCGGTTACAAAAAGCAGGCGCCCACTATTTATAGCTGCAGTTTCTATAGAGGCACCGCTATTTTGAACACCAGGCTATGATATAACATTATTTCTAGTACAGCTTTAATATTTTACAGTTCAGAGTCTGTTCGCCTGGTGTTGCAATAATAGGTCAAATAAGGCTTAGGCTTTATTTTTGGAAGTAAAACATGCGGTTAAAACAAAACTGCAGCTTTTATCTGGATGTATATATAATGTTCCATTTCTTATCCACTTTGTTTTCTTCAGTTTATCCTAGTGCTTTGTCATAGCGGTTTATACAATACAATACAATAACATTTCTATAGCGCTTTTCTCCCATAGGACTCAAAGGTTTCATTTGTAAAACCCTGACATAGGGCATCCTTGTACTTGGCTAAAGGCACTGCTTGTCAAAAAGATGAGTAGGTATATCGAGATAAGCTGATAGTAGGGTTAGAATATTTAAAGTTCAGTAGGCATCTGCACATACAGTACATGGTCTGAATATCACATATTTTCAAACTAAACTATGCATAACAACTGTTTAAGGCTGGGTTCACAGTGGTCAGTTGCATAACGCATGCGTTCTAATGTGTTATAATGACTGTGAACTGCAATAGAGACTGGAGATAGACTTCAGTACAAAGGTAGAATAATGTGATCAGTTACAACACAGTACTGTGAACAGGCCCATAGAATTCTATGGACAGTGAGTGGACATGCAGAATTCATCTGCAACACAACTGAGCACTGTGATCAGGGCCTTATTGTTTGATATTATACAATAGTGTGGCTCCTACCATCCGTATTTCCTTTATGTATCATTGTTTTATGATCTAATACAAACTGTTGTATTACTGAATAACCTAAGGACAAATTGTAGATTTGTGATAGTTTTGTTGTATTAGCTGAACAACTTTCTCTTAATAAAAAAAATGCATTACTCTATTGAACCTACTACACAATGACAGGCTGCAGAAAACTGTACTCAATCTGTTCATAATTAACAAGAATGATAAAGAAATTAAAACAAGGTATAGTATTAGAGTTAGAGATTATATCCATAACTGCCTTGTCCATCCTCCTCCTAGTAAAACAGTAACCCAATGACACATTTCTAGAAATGTCATCAATTATTCATTTTACAGTCCACTGTGACTAAGGATCATACACACAGATACACTCACATAAAGAAAATGTCAATGAGGACAATTCACACTGCTTAAAGGACAACTGATCTGAGATTGATATATGGAGGCTGCCATATTTATTTCCTTTAAAAAAATTTGTTTCCTGGCAGATGTGCTTGATCTCCTGGGAATCGATGCCCCCAAAACGTCTGTGGCTGGTGAAGAAGTTTAAGACCACTTTTAAAAGATACCCGAGCTGAACTGTGAGGGTGAAAATGATACATAGGTGAGGCCATACATAAATGAAGGCATGTATATGCTGACCCTTACCTATGTTTAAGATTAATCTCGAGAGGCTCGGTTTTGCTGCAGTGTCATGATCGCTGCTGCAGCAGGTATTGCTGGAAATAGTAGTGCTGCAGCTCAGGCAGTTCTGATCTCTTTCCATGCAAGCTGCATAGCTTTGTCTGCCTTTCCCTGCTGTCAGCTTGTGACTGATTATCATTCACCTGTGTGGGAATCTGCAGGTCTGCTCCCATTGGATGACCTCAGTATAAAGATCTGCTTCCTGCAGGACTCCTCGGGTTTTCATAGCTTCAGTTTAAGCCTGTCTTGCTGTCGCTTCAGCCCCCGATCGTGTTTCTTGTTCTAAAGATACTTTGCTGGTTTTGCATCATATATTGGTTCATTGCCCATATATATGCATACCAGCACGTTTATTATTTTCCTTGTATTCGTGTTACGTTGATACATCAGTGACGCTGATATATACGTACACGAACTGTTTATATCCTGTGTTCAGCTAGTCAGTTCTAGCACGTTGATCACCCGTGCTGAGCTAGTTATCCTGTTCCTGGTCCTGTTTGTGGATTGCGTTCATCTCTGCGAGGAGATAACGAATCCTTCTGAATCCTGTCCTGTTACCGTTTGTGGATTGCGTTCATCTCTGCGTAGAGATAGCGAATCCTTCTGAGTCCTGTTCACTGTATCGTTCCAGTCCTAAGTCAGTGTTCCTGCTTATGTCATATATCGGTTCATTGCCGATATATACATATGTTAGTCAGACGTTACAAATAGTTTCATTGATAGCTGTAATTGTAATACGCTAGGAAATCATGCTTATTGTATATTTATCTGTGTTACATTCATCTATCTTGATCCTGCTATTTCCTGACTATCCTGTCCTGTCTTTGTGAGGCACGCCATCGCCGCAACGCATTGGCTGCCTCATTCTAGTCTGTTTTATTGTGGACGCTTGCTGTCACTAAGTAGTGGCTAATTAAGCAAGCGTTCATTCTGACTACCTGTCCTGATTTCCTCAGTTCTGGTTTATGCGCTCAGCGCTACTTTGCGCTGAGACGTTATAGCGAAAGTATTGTTTGTGGCTGTCGGATCTGCACTGGCTCTGTGCGCCACAATCTCCTATTGGAGTCAGTCCTCCCCTCCACTATACTAGGGATAGCCTGTTTCCTTGTGCTGGTGTGTGTACCTCCTTCACGTCAGCTCATGCGTTGCATGCTGACTGTGGAGAATACACCACCAAGCCTTACATGCAGTAGCAGAATATTGTGACTGCGGTCTACGCTCTCACGCAACATCATTAATGTGGGAGGAGCACGAGCCAGAATGGACACTGCGGTCACAGCATTCAGAACTAACAGACTGTGCATGCACAGAGCTACTTCCTCCTGGTCAATGGGTGGCACAACTTACTAGAGTTGTGCCCACTACTGCGGCAAAACTGAGCCTCTTGGCAGTAATCTTCAAGTTCAGAGTATGCAATTTAGTACCTATACAGCACTAGAGAAACACCGGAGCATTAAAAAGAACAGAAAACACAACACATACTCTTGCACCACAATTTGTTAGCCAAATCGCTAGATTATTACAAGTAACAAAGACTGGAACTGCCCCAAAACAATGGTCCCACTCCTCGCCATAATGTACTCATGCATGACTCAAAGCTCCGGACTTGGGAAGGACGGCAGACTCAAAAGAATTGATGTAATCTATTAATCAAAACCCCTTTTCTGTAATAGAAAAACATGAACACAATCACAAACACTGCCCAATTTGTTTTATGGAATGTTTACTCCTTAGGTCAGCAAATGTAGGAAGTTAGTCATTACAGTTTTGGCTGAGGAATCCTGCAATGATGACCTAATTGTTCCTGAGTATTAAAAAAAAGTCCCATACAAGACAGACTTGGCTACACCCAAAGTGAAGTGCTCTAAATTGCCATGTCCTCAGCTTTCACATTAACTGAACTGCTGCCAAATAGAAGCCAGTCAGTAAATTCTTTAATCGTTCAGACATACGGGCTTGTTCACAGCAATCTGATACTGAATTACCACTTTGTTGTTCTCTCTGGACATACTGAAAAGTAATATTGTTGGGTATAGAACACGACTCAGCATAGGTATACAAAGTCAGCTTATGCTTCCTCTGAGCTGTAGAACACTTTTCACATCAAGTTGTTATTTCCAAATGTACAGTAGATTCATTAAAGCTATCGGTTGGTATTTTTAGATCTGTGCTTGGAGAGAAATTTAAAAGATTCCCAAGTAAATACTGGGCAGCACGGTGGTGTAGTGGTTAGTGTTCTCGTCTTGCAGCGCTGGGTCCCTAGTTCAAATCCCAGCCAGGTAAACATCTGCAAGGAGTTTGTATGTTCTCCCCGTGTCTGTGTGGGTTTCCTGGCACTCCGGTTTCCTCCCACATCCCAAAAACATACAGATAAGTTAATTGGCTTTCCCTTAATATTGGCCCCAGACTATGATACATGCACTACACAATACATACATAGACATATGACTACGGTAGGGACCAGATTGTGAGCCCCTCTGAGGGACAGTTAGTGACAAGACAATACGCTCTGTACAGCGCTAGGCAATATGTCGGTGCTATATAAATACTTAATTATTATATAAATACTTAAATAACTAAAAAGTAATGGTGCAACATTGCAGTAGAATTTATACTGCACACTTTGGTTGAACTTACAAAAATAGACTGAAGTTGGTATGTGCTCTACTTTTTTTTTCAATATTTCAAATGGAAGCTGAAAGCCAACTGATGGCTATTTAGTTTGAGCTTATTTTTGCTTCAGTATATTACTAGCATGGACTACGCAGTCCTGGCTTGACAATTTTGTGTCGGTCATTTTCAAATACACTGTTAGCTTCACAAAAACATCAAGAGAATAAATATGAAAGAGTAGGTTTAAAAAGAATTCTGTATTAAAAGGTCACAGAAGGAAGGGAGATGAAAGACAAAAAAGGCAAGAAAAAAGGTTGGAAAAAAATAAGGGTGCAGTGCAAGCATCAAGAGAAGGAGGCCCCCAGGGCTCATACAAGTGACAAACACTAACCTGTCATGGTGAAGCACACAAAGGTGGAAAAAAACTGTTCAGATCAGTAAAAAGGAAAAAAAAAATTCTATATAGTTAACTAGCAAATAAACGTTTCTGAGGACTGAAAAACTTCACTTGTAATTTTTTAGGGCTGACAATTGAAAACTAGCAGTGTTCTTTAAAAAAAAAAAATACTTCTGGGTATTGAACATTAACCCCTTTCAATCCTATTTCGGACTGTCTGACAGTAGGCTTTTTTTTAGCATAGGTCCAAATGTAGGACATAGTCTTCATAGGAAAAATGGCTGCAGTTAGGGGGCGCTGTTGCTGGATAAAATATGGAACAGTGTCAGCCCCTTTAAATCAAAGTGTTGGACTAAGTCCAACACTTTGATTCTTGCTGCACTATGTAATATAAATATGGACGCATTTTGGCTGGTTGCTGGATCTAGTTCGGCACAGCATCCGACACTTTGATTTGTTCCAGCACCACATTGCGCTGCATAATACCATTGTTGCACTGGAACATGTGCAATGGGGATGGAGCTACTGCGTACCTCCCTGGGTCGCATTATTGGTGCTGGAGAGTGTCAGCACTTCCTGCTTAGCCTAAACATCAAGGGGAAAAAAAGGGTCTGTCTGCTATTCATTTTTGTATACATTTTTATGCAAATATGTGCAGTTTGAAAATGGATCTTTTGAAGCTGCATATATTTGCATAAAAATTTGAATACATTTGCATAAACTCAGATTAATTGCATCTCATTGATCATCCCTAGTCTGCAAGTACCGGTAGTTTGTATATTTACTATCTACTATACCATGAATACCTTCTACTATAAACGGAATGATTTTAGTGATTACCCTATATTTTATATGGAAACTTTCTATACACCACTTGGCAGGCTCTTTAATAGCCAAATGTGAAGACTCAAGCTGTAATTACATGGTTATGAAGTGTTTAACGTATAATCTGTCACTTTCTACAACTTTTTCCCTTGAAGCAGTACTTGATCATTAAACATTTTTTTAGTGAATATGCTCTTTCACTAATAGGCACCATGTAGTGAGAAAAACATAAATTACGGTAACAAAACCTTGACTGAACAAAACTGTGCTTACAGCCAGTGATGTCTGTTACCTAATCTGTGTTAGTACAGTGAAGTTATCACGAAACATCCAGCTCTTGGTACATTGTACCAAAAGCATGGCTGATGTTGCTCCTACTCATGATTTCAGTGGTATTTAAAGCCACAATCAAAACATAAAAATGTTTACTAGATCTTTGTAGGCCATCAGAGGCAGAGCTTGGTTTTTGTTTTCTATAGAAGATGGATGATTAGCTGATGCCAATTAAAGAAACACTCTTTTAAAACTACCTAATCAGGATCGCACACTAGACACTTCCAGTATCATAGACCAGGGCTTCCAATCCCTGTCCTCAAGTACCACCAACAGTGCATGTTTTGTGGCAATCTACAGAGGTAGATAATCAGCTCTGCTGAGACACTAGCTCCTGTATTTTTTGGACTAGAAGTTTCACTTTTTCTCCCCCAAAAGTGGGGAACAAAATCTTATGCGTCTTATAGTCCGAATGCAGGGAGTGGAGTCCCTGACTTGTGAACACCTGCCAATAGAGACCTCCAACCCGCTGCAATGTCAGGGACTTCGTGACCCTGTACTGTGCACATGCAGAGGACACGGGGACAAACGGAGGACACAAGGCAAGGGGGACACAAGAGGTACAAAGGGACCATAATCCACAAGATGCCCCTTTTCCACAGATGCCCCAGGTTTAGTATATATTTTTTCCTCCTGTTTTTTGTCCTCTAAACCTAGGTGCGTCTTATGGTTAGGAGCTTCTTATAGTCCCAAAAATATGGTACGTCACCTGTTAATGGTTGTGGTTTTCTGTTGGTGGTACTTGAGGACAGGTTTGGGAAGCCCTGCCATAGACTATCACTGCTATATGCTGCAATAATTCCAGAGAGAGTCAATCTGTGCCTCCTCCTTTGCAGTCTGAACAGCAGGATGATTTCATCCAATAAGCATCAGTCATATGCATATTTAGATCAGCCTAAATAATCAGCACATTTATAAGGGATCACCAGTTAGTAGGAAAGACACTTTGCTATGTGAACATTTTGTGAAGACTGCCATATTTATAACATGAAAATCAGCTAGCCTGCCATTTTAAAAAGTTCACCAGATAACATCCCCCACTGTAACCCAATTCCCACACTAACCCTCCCCTATCTACGCTTAACACTAACCTCCAAACACTAACCTACTACTAGTGGCTTTGTGGGTTTGGCTCAGAGCTGTGGAGTCAGTACAAAAATCCTCCGACTCAGTTTATGAAACCATCAACTCCAGGTACCCAAAATTGCTCCGACTCCTCGACTTTGACTCCAACTCCACAGCCCTGGTTTAGCTACATATTATCTGAACCTCCATGTGCCCGATCAGCCCCCACCATCTGCACCGATAAACACCAGTTTCAGTCGCTGCACTGCTTTTGGTGAGACACCTCCAGCGCCCAAATTGTCCCTGGGTGTCACTATAGCCACAATTAACATTGCAGGCTATGGAGTTGCCCAAAGTTGCAGCGGCTGCCC
The DNA here is from genome assembly GCF_040937935.1 of Hyperolius riggenbachi. NCBI lineage: Eukaryota > Metazoa > Chordata > Amphibia > Anura > Hyperoliidae > Hyperolius > Hyperolius riggenbachi. The sequence continues at coordinate 197,828,168 of NC_090648.1, forward strand.
GAATTTCCAGCTCTTTACGATACAGTGCACAAAAAACTGTGTCCGTTGCAACACAACACAGTATATCACTGTTAAAATGGACCTGAACGTTTGCACAGGACAGAGGGAAAACAGAGAGAAATCCCCCCTGTATGTATTTACAGAGTTTAGCATGTCCCATTCCCCCTCATTTATGTCTAATCACAAGTTGTAATTTGATCTCTCCTCAGTGTCACATGACTTGCACGGCAGAGATGGCAGATAAGCTCATTTGAAAGCACAGGCTGTAAACAATGTGTCTGCTTTCATGAATCAGGGAAGTAGAGACAGTGCAGATTTCAGGATTTGTATCAGCTGTAACAAAAATGTTTTTTTACTTAAAGGTTATGTTGTGTATCTTTTGGAGAAGAGAGGACGTTCTGAGTTCAGGTCCACTTTAAAAAGTCTAAGGGCTCTGATGCACCGATGCGATTATCTCTATTTTACAAGCACACGATTTGCCATGATTATGGGTGCGATCGGCAGGCCCGATTGTGATTCCTGATGAGGATTAGAGATCACAAAAATCCCATAGCAATACATTTTCTATGTGATGTGGCCACTTCTTCATTGAACCCAATTGCAAATGCAGAAAAAAAATGCAGCAGGCACTATGCTTGCGATTGGGTGTACTCTATATTACTATGTCAGTCACACTGCCCTTGCAATAGGCACATCGCATGTGCTAGGATTATTCACGAGTAGGTGGTTGTGTGACAGCAACTAAGTACAATCACCTGCCCTGAGAAAATCTTTTTAAAAATCCAGACTTGGGTTTATGGGAACAGAAACTAAGAAAATTATCTCCATATTCACAAAATGATTCAATGGTGAACAGTAAGAAATACTCAGTGCTGAAATAGAGTTATCAGTTTGGGAAAGGGTAAAGTCGTCAAGTGAAGATTTAATCTTGTATACATACTAGAGGCAACTTGGCCAAGATTGTTCTGGGAGATCTTGGCCAAGAATCTACTTTGTGTATTGCTGCCCTACAATATTAACAATCCACCACGGTGAGTAGCTAATCGACTGGTGACAAACTAGCGCATTACCTTTTTTTTCACTTATGTACTTCCCATCACCCCTGCTCCCTTTCCACTGAACAATAGCAAGCAACTTGTCTGTACAGTGTCCGTGCAACTGTACATGTTTTGTGCACACTCCAGTGTCCACAAGAACACCGAGGCACATGAAACCAAAGTAATGTCATATTTCATTAATGACGGTCTTGTGACTAGGAAGTTCAGCACTCATTTCATGAGTCAGTAACCAGTATTATATTTATATCATACCTGTGTACAAGGTGTGACCATCTGAATGGGTGTGACAGAGGCTGCGTTCTTTTATAAGCACCTGTGACTTAAAGGATAATGAGTCATATTACGCAGATCTTAATTAATATAACTCACATGCTCACACCTCTCAGATAAACTAACTAGGTCTGAAGGGAAACACTAGCAGACAAAAACAAAAATCATCTTCAGTTACTCCATTTGTTGTTTTAAAGGTAAACTACAATGGATTTGTAGCTAGAATGCAGTTGGAGTTCGAGTGAGTAAAGTAACCCACCAGTTTTGGCCCAAAGAATGGGCCAGTTTCCATTAAATGCGGTGCGATGCGGCTACATAGCCGCATCGCACCGTGGATGTCCTGAAACAAATGCACGGCAAGGAACAGTTTCTATTGCGTGTGTAGCAGTTCGGAGCGATCAGAGAATCCGCAGCATGCTGCAGATTCTCGCACAGCCGCATCCACCTGCCATCCCCTCCATACACTGTGCCGCGAACGGCAGCGGAAGTGATGTGATGCGGGGAGGAAGCCGCATTTGCATCATTATTCAATGGAAAAGGGCCCAAAGTGTTAATAACAATCTTGTGCAGGGAAACTTACATAGATAAAAAGAAGCGAACATGGCTGGTTGGCGCTGGGCTTTTTGGCAGTTGGAGGCAGAGTGCTGTACAGAAACATTGCTAGCTTAGAGCAGGGGGGTCCCCAAACGTTTTGGGTCAAGGGCCGGGTCAACGTACTTCAGACTGCTGGGAGGCCGGAGTATACATAAAGTTATGTAGAAGTGTTTGCGGGCCAGACAGTGAAGCATACCTAGATGAAAACCTGCAGTGGACAGCAATGTCACCTGATCTGGAATTTGATTGGAAACCAGCGAACTACTGCTTTCTGGCTTCCATGTGGATGGGTGGTGCCAGCACTGATATTCTATATGCTGACCACTAATATTTAAAGATGTAGCTGACCACATCTATAAGTAATACAATTTGTGTGTGGGGGGCCGGTAAAAAAGCCTCAGGGGGCCATATTCGGCCCGCGGGCCTTAGTTTGAGGACCACTGGCCTAGAGGCTAGTAATAAGTCTGTGGCTATGAAGAGGAGATGGGGGATGATAGGTAGCAGACAACAGAACAGATGAGGAGAACAATGCACTGGGGGGGGCGCGAGCTGGCATCCGGAGACGCAGATCTTTAAATGACAGGGAGCTCCTGTACACAAGCCAGATTCTTGGCTAAGATAGTCCTTAACAGCCGCCTCATATGTGTCTTCAAGGATGTGTACATAGTTTTTGCCTTACAATTGATAACTAAGAGCAACATGAACATGCATGCTACTTACCTCTGCCTCACATGCTTTATCATCCCAGGCTGCCTGACATCATGAGAATATATCCTGTGGCAGCTGCATCATGGATTTCTCTCAATGGGGAGTGTGCATAGTATGAGTCCTCAAAATGTCCCAGAGGATCTCAGAGGCTCCAAATGATCAGTAAAGTTATAAAGTACCCTGCAGGGAAACCAAGGCTGCAGCCTCCCCAGTTTTTGAGGGGCTTTGACAATAGTGTAACAATCCATCCCCCCCCCCCCAACTCCTCAAAGTAAGAATATTTAAACCCAGTATGTTGGGATTAAATATGTCCCCAAGACTCTCGGGGCCCTGTATGGGAACTCTTAATATTCTCTATGTATACATCTCCTACACCCCTAAAATCCCACAGCAGAAGCATCAGAATAATGAGGATTCATCTGTATAACTCAAGTAGTTACACCATACCCATCAGACTGTAAGACCTGGACCTCTGCATTCACATGATGTCACCATGCCACCAGCTGATGAACACATCAGGCAGCCCAGGTTGATGAGCAACATTCTTTGATACAACACCAGCTTTAGCACACAATCGTAACCAACAAGTCAGAGGTTTACAAACCCATCAACTGACTTAACTTATTAAGTTTCTCCATTAGTTCTGGTATATGTAAAGCAACACGGTTTCAAATAAATCCAGTCTGGAAGAAGACTGATGTGAAATGCATTAACGCTACGGATAGTAAAAATGCTAGTGAAAATAGCAAGTTGGCCAAACATGTTTTTTGCCTAATTAATGGACCACTATCGCGAAAAATTGTAAAATTGAAAATACATGTAAACACATACGAATAAGAATTACATTTCTATCAGACTAAAATGAGCCATAAATTACTTTTTTCCTATGTTGCTGTCACTTACAATTGGTAGTAGTAATCTGACAGAACTGACAGGTTTTAAACTAATCGAACTCCTCATGGACGCTTCCTGAAAAGGCTTTATAACAAAGATGCTGTCCAGTGCCCCCCTGTTCGCTGCCCCCTTCTTTGGCAGTTGCACAGTGCAACTGCCATTCACTAAGTGCTTTTGAAAATAAAGAAAACCTTGAGAATCCCCCATGAGGAGATGGGCTAGGTCCAAAACCTGTCAGTTCTGTCAGATTTCTACAACCTACTGTAACTGACAGCAACATAGGAGGAAAAGTAACTTATGGCTCATTTTACTCAGGAAGAAAATGTACTTATTTGTAGGTGTTTACAAGTATCTTAAATTTTATGGTGTTTGTGATAATGGTCCTTTAAGAAATAAAAATAAAAGTAATCGGATACCAATGTTTTTCATCAGTCACATATAAAAATGATTGCACACTCTCTAAGGGTCATTTGATATTGTCTATTGATTTCAGATGCATGATGTGTCATCATTAATCATGAAACTGGAAACTGAACATTGAGGATTGCATTAGAATGGAGAGGATTTCAGAGGTCTTTTTTCACATGTTTAGTGTACACTCGGTGTAGTGGATTATTTTGCAGTGTAATGTGGATGGGTAGAGGCTGCTTTAATTAGGTCTGTGATGTTGTTACTGGTATATAGGTAGGATAAACCGTGTGACTAGTAAAATATATTTATACATCTATAATCCTGTCTCATATGTTCCTCTTTTCGACTCATAGGAAACAAGAACAAAACTTGCAGCAAACAACATGGACTATGGCACTTCTTTAAAAGGAAATCTTTAGTTTTTTTTTTTTTTACAGGAGGTTTCTATCCACCCAGCATCTCAGATCTGGAGGTGATGTGCCAGCTGGACAGGCGCCATACCTGAGGTTCACCTGCTACCTCCTTGATTTAATTGTTATGACTGCTGTACCCAGTGCTTTGTTTGTGTATCTGGCGTGCCAGCTATCCTTGTGCTGTCAAAACTAATTGCCTGGCCTATAAGATTAGAGCAAGACATAAAAATTAGTGGTAGCAGTAAATAGCAGAACCCTATAACAAGTAAAGATAATTGCAGGAAGTCTGAAATCTTTTCACACAAAAAGCGTGCATTGCCCCAAACTAAAACTGATTCAAAATTGTAAAAAAAACTATGCAAGACGTGGGCCTATTGGTCGATATTTCGAATATTAGAAGAATTTGATCATATGATTCACAATCTGTGTGCTCACCCTCAATAGAGTTGATAGTCGTTTTGCTTATATGAGAGTTTCAGGTGCACCATGGAGAGAGGTGCTGGATCACACCAGATTGGAGAGAGTATACTACTCCTCCAAGATTTTACTGGCTAGTTAAAAGGTTAAACTTTGTTCTCTTTGTTTTCATACGATAAAGAGGCCCTTTTACATTAAATATGAAAGGCGGTATCGGCATATTGCAGACACTGTGACATATCACTGTACATTGCTAATGTCTTGAAAGCGGCTTGTTCCTCATTGATATGCACAATGTCTACTCAACATGCCTCTGTACACCTCTGTACTTATACTGATAATATGTCTGTATGTGTATTTGGAATGACAGAAAAAAAAAATATAAAAAAAACAAAAAAATTGTAAAAAAACAGTGTAAAAAAAAGGCAGGAGAGAGGCACTGATTATTATGAGTTGGTGTATGATACTCATCACCATTTCTGAGAGAGAGGGAATTCTCTGGCCTACAAGATGCAGTAGTGTCTGAATCACAAACCTGAAACAAGCATGCAGCTAATCCAGTCAGACTTCAGTCAGAAACATCTGATTGGCATAATTGTTCAGGGTTTATGGCAAAAATATTAGAGGAAGATAAACAGCAGGACAGCCAGGCAATGTGCACTGTTTAAAAAGAGTAATTGTCGGGCATAAAATCAAAAATTAATTCTTTATTTTTATCTGGTAAACAAGTAAGGATGCTAACCAGGCAATCCAAAAGTTAAAGATCACTCTTATTTTTCTTCTCCATAAAACATCATTCCCCAGTTTCCCTGGCTCTTATTTGGTACATCTGCCGCACAAAGGAAGTTGCAGGGCATGCTGGGTTTTCTTTTTATCTTCTATACTTTCCCCTCAGACTTAACTAACGCAGCCTGATTGGCTGAAGCCCCTTTCCCTCCTGTTGTCCCCACCCACACCTCTGTTCCTTTTTGATTGACCAATATTTCTCAATGCACTTTCTACTGTAGAGCTGAGTGGGAGTAGCTGAAGAGTGGGAGGGCAATGATACACAGACAGAGTAAGGCTCCCTGCATACGGCAAATCCGATTTGTGTTTCTGATTTGCGATTCCGATTTTCCCTGGATGCTATCAAAATAAGAAAAACACAGAAAAAAAATGCAACATGCAGTACCGATTAAAAATGGTAAATTGGAATCGCATGAAGTGTGCAAGAGCCCTAAAGGAGGAAATGATGTCAGGATTGGCTTTAAGATAGACACAGACAAGATGGAAAATCCTAAGAAGGATTTTCTCTTTTTAACTCTAGAAAAATCACTTAGATCAAAATGTGGACAGTGCAATACATATGTTATGCAAGTATAGCAAGTATTTATCTACTTCTATATGTGTTTTCTTTCTGAGATAGTATGGCTGACAGCTCCACTTTAAAAAGGAAATAAATATGTTAGCTTCCATCTGTCTCTCACCTCGAGTTCCCTTTATTATAAGATGTGTTAGTGTTCCAGAACAAAGTGGGGAAGGGGGTTTAATTTTTAGTTGTTAGGGTTAGGTGTCAGGAAAGGACGACATTAGGTAGGGAAGCCAGTTATCAGGAAGAGGACTACATTTGAGAGAGATGTTGGGGGCTGGGGGTGAAGTTAAGGGTTTGCATTAGGAAGTGGAATACATTAAACAAGTAGATTAGGGCAAAATGTAGGGAACAGGAATCACCTGCCCAAAAACATCACCACAAAGTCAGCATATTATCGGAAAGAGTACTTTACAAATATGCACATGGATGTGACATCCTCAAGCTTTGCTCTGTTCCACAAGTCTACGAAGAGTATAGCTTAAAAAAATCTGAGCCCTTCAAAAGAAACCATTCATTAAAAGAAAAAAAAAAATAATGGAGGAAGAGCATTCCACTGGCTGACAGGAACACTGCACATAAGCAATTATTTTACTAAAACGGCACTTGGTTAAGAAAAGCCACAGAAGAATCCTGGGTTGGTCTGGACAGCTCTTTTCCAAAATGCAGACCTCATGGCCACATTTGAAAGGTAAAATAACATTTGCAACTGGAGAACAAGACCAACATTAACCATTTTCTAACCAATTACATTAATATGGATAATCAACCCACATGCAGAATAGAATATCCAGAAGTCCAGCCCAAAAAGAGTTAATAACAAGAAACCGATGAATGAGTATACTCAGCTATTGGGCAAAGGAGCACAGCCAAGGTCTGCAGCCCACACACTGCTAGAGTCATAAATCGGGCTCTTTTGTTGTGACTCAACAAGCTTATAGCCAACATACCGTTGACAGGCCTAAGATGGATAATCGGGGCATAAGCAAAAAAAATGACTCAATGAGAAGCCAAGTGAGAATGCCAAGACTGTTCCTAATTTGTGAAAATGAACTCAACAATGTCCAGTCATTAGGCAATTAATAAAGCCACCAATCTGCTGTAAAGGCCGTAACATTATCAATCCGAATGTATCACTCATATTAAAAGAATCTCTTAAGAGCTACACCGGAAGGAATTGGCAGCAATTTACCAAGCAGGCTAGACAAAGATAAGTTCTAACTGTATGCTTGAATGAAGGATTATCTATAAAAAAGGCTGCTAAAATAAACAAATTAGGCTCTAGGTAGTAGGAAATCACTGTCTTCTAGAAAGAAGTTTTTTCTTCTCAGAAATTTCCTTTGCTTTATTCTATAGTGATATCCAAGTGCACAATACATATGCATACATGTATAATCATTAAGACTACCACAGATCGGCCACATTTCCACTCCAGGTTCAGGATTAGAAAGTAGAAGTTAAATACTTCTGGCTGTAATCACAGTTATATTGACAGCCACAAATATTACAGCTATTCTATGATAAAAGAGAGAGCCCCAGGGACGGGCCAAGGCAGAGGCAAGAGAGGCTCCAGCAGTGTAGGAGGGGGCGCACAACTCACTCAGCTATCATTCCCCTATTGTGTTTGAGAGAGAAATAAAAAAAGGGGATGCAGTGCCAGGTGGTGGTGGGGGGTTGTGGCCCTGGGGTGCCTCTTAGTCTAATAGCAAATATAACAACAGTTGTCAAACAAGTCCACTTCAGCAGTGGTGCAGCCAAGGAGCTATGGGTCCCAGTACAAGTTTCACATTGACCAGGCCCGAATTTACATCACAGTATTTCAAGATTGCTTCTGCACCAATGGTGATCGGATGTGCAGCGATCCACTCTGGAGTCACAAGTACTTGCAGAAAGATTGCTCAGGATCCGCACCACCAATAGTCCACTTTATTAATAATTTAAGTCATATAAAATGTGGTAAAGACAGCATGGGTCAGTTACAGATGACGCACAGGCGTTTTGGAACGTCACAGTCCTTTGTCAAATCATCACAAAACCCACACTGACTACCCTCAGTTAAAATCCCACTTATATATCACAGCAGAGGACCATATAGAGAACTACCTCATTAGCATAACTGCATATGCATAAGACAGAGGCTTATCCTGATGGTATGCGAATGTTGTCGGCCTGTTCTTCATTGGACAGAGGAGTGTTGCGAGCTTTCTGATTGGGCAGATACCTTGGGAGAGATTTTGTATGTGTAAGTGTAAATGATGGACGCAGTGATCCAGGAGATTCTATATGTGTCTGTGTTTTACCACAGTGCTTGGATTGGGTGAGTGTCCTACATTTGGTCTTTTATATATTTTTTCTATACTCCTAGGTTTGTGCCAATGGCTCTATGATAAACAGACACACATTGCTGCTATGGGGTGATCCGATTTGGTGGAGAAGGTCTTATGCATATGCAGTTATGCTAATGAGGAAGTTCTCTATATGGTCTTCTGCTGTGATATATAAGTGGGATTTTAACTGAGGGTAGTCAGTGTGGGTTTTGTGATGATTTGACAAAGGACTGTGACGGCCTGTGCGTCATCTGTAACTAACCCATGCTGTCTTTACCGAGTTTTATATGACTTAAATTATTAATAAAGTGGACTATTGATGGTGCGGATCCTGAGCAATCTTTCTGCGAATTTACATAACAGGCACCTGTAGGTACAGATGTCCTGGCACCTTAGACTTTGCCCTCCATAAACCTACAAAATCCCCTAACAAAACCGCCCCACAAGTGTGCTGGCTGACTCAGCTGTCACTTCTCCCTTACTTCCCTTGACCGCCATAAGTAGCTACAGGTGTCCCTTAGCATTAGGTAGCCAGACGTACCCTCAGTATTAAGTAACTAGTGCTGCCCCCGACTGAAGGGAGATCTCGTCAGTGGAATGCTGAGAGCTAGGTGAGTAATCTCTCATTTACACTCATCAGGACTCTGTATAGGGAAGGAGGGAGGGAGGCACTTTGGTAGGGTAGTGAGCCGCCTTTCCATCATTAGGCGCCTGTAGGCAAGTGCCTACAGTGCCTTATGGTAAATCCAGCCCTGCATTGGACCCCCTCAAGCACTCTATACCCAACAGCGATATGGAGCATCAGAACCTGCCAAGGACAGCCACAGTGCCAGAGAGGTGAATACCACTAAATAAAGCACATAGAGGAGATTATAGCCAGCATAGAAACAATGAAGATCTAATACCGCTGTTGAAGGTGGGCCCTGGTGCAGTTACAACTTCTGCATCCCGTATTGCAATGTCACTGCACTTCAGCCTACAATAGCATCAGATACATGACAACCATTCCCACATATTTCCAACTTAAACTATGGATAGTGGGCTGTTCACATGAAAATCATTTACAAAACATCTGGCGCAATGGATTTGAAGTTTCAGGCCTAAATACCCACTGAAAACAACAACTATTACTCATGAATCTACCTTAGAACCTTAGCTTAAACAGCTGCAGAAGCAGTGCTCAGAGTAGCAGACCAGCTTAGTAATCACTACAGAGCTCTCATATACGAATCAATCCCTGCATTGTTTATTGATGCAAATTCCGTCAACATAACATAAAGAGTCTTTGTATATCAAACCTAGAAAAGCATTGCGTCTGACCAGAATTGCTCAACTGTTTATTCAGTGTTAGATTCACTTTACTCACACATCACAGACGTGTCATTTGGTCACAGGTTACTCCTCAAGCCCTCAGTTATAAATAACTATACACAAACCTATAGAATGAGGGGCAGCATCAAACAGGTTAACACCCCTACAGTGATGGGGTTTCATTCCTTCCATGTAATCTGCAAGAGGTTTGTGCATTTACTCCATGTATGTATATATGGGCTGCTTCTAATATACTGTATCAAAGGATACATGAATATATTAACAAATTGTTCTTGCCATCTCTATATTATTGTGGTAGGATACGAGAGGATCCTGGTAGTGGTAATGGTGCCATCTGGGGTAAAGCATAATGTGCTGACACGGTACATGACTGTTCAAGGTTAAAAACACTGGAAGCAACTGACCTACATATAACAGAAGGACCAGGATACAGGAAAATAATAAAAGGTACTCCTGAGCCAAGGCGCTGCAAAATTTGGGCAACTATCATATGGGTTATAAATAGAAATTTGGGCACAAGAGGTGCCTGATAAGATAGTGGGTGGCAAGCTGTGGCTACAAATGGTGTGCGCTTTAACTTCCACGGTGCTTGTGATTTATTCTATACTAGGGGACCTAAGCCCGTTTAAAAACAAGCTCTAGGTCTGTCCCGCATGTCATTGAGCATGCGGCCACCGCGCACGCGCCTGCACACCCTAAGCGCATGCTCGCCTCCTGCACCAACAGCCGCCCGCCCCCGTCCCCTCCGGTCACAACACATGCGCAGTAGCGCAAAACCACAGCCACAGAAGGAGGATGATGCAGGGACACTATGGGTTTTATTATATAGGATTGAGCTGAAGATAGCAGTGGGTTTGTGGCAGGGGGATGGTTAGGGTTAGGCATGCATTGGAGGGTGGGAGGGGGGGAGGTTGGGAATCGGTGAGGGGTAGGATGTAAGTTAGGCATTGGCGGTGGTGGTAGGTTGGAAACCGGTTAAAGCCAAGCATTGGTAGCGAGAGGGTTTGTGTGAGAATAGGTTTAGGTTTAGCAATGATAAAATATCAGTAAATATAACAGACATTTTACTATAAGAATTACCACTGCCCAGTAGTAGCAATTAGTAACAGTAGTAATTTTACCACTATTCTACTACCTAGTATCTCCGGAGCCCATTTTTCTGTGTATGCCTTATTTTCATGAATTGGATACTACGAAAATAGAAAAAAGGAGCGGGAGGACACCGGGAGCCCGATCTGGTGTATTATCATAGGTCAACAGGGTAAGTATAAGAGATATTCAAATATACTCACAAAGCCGGGTTGCACACTGCAACCAAGTAGACTCGCATGTGGGGAAGTACCGTCCCCACTCGGCCTTGTGACTTCGCTTAGTTGGTCGCAACTCCTTAAAAAGAAACACCCATCTGGGTATTGACCCTCAAGCTGGAGGGAATAGAACAATGTAGAGAGGTAGGAGGCGCCCTAGGGGTACTTATACGTTAGTTGTTAAACCACTATGTTAAACAACCCCTATAGGGGTATATATCTAATAAACCAAAAGGTATGGACAGATCCTACCTTATAGACTGTTCACTCAGGATATAGTAAAAAGAAAACTTTAATATGGCACTTTTAAATTGACAACGCGTTTCGCGGTAACCACCGCTTCATCAGGTCGAGTGAAGTGCCTTTAAATAAGAAAACAAATGAGGCACTATGAGGCGGGACAATCACTCTAAAACAGCATAAAACATGATATGACATAATAAATACTTCCTTTTGAACACAACAAAAATCATGACAGATATATAGTATAGTATAAACAGATAAAAATCAATAAAAAATCAATAAAAGTTGCAGATAATTCCTAGACCTACACTTCCTTGCAGGTCAATATTATGATAAAAGATATATATATATATATATATAAAAACATATACCACAAACATTAACTTCTGGACTATGTCATTAAATACTTGTAAAATTAATCAATAGGGGAGCCGAAAAAACGACTCTGAAATATGGTACATCTCAAATAGGAGGTAATATGCAAGTGAATTAAATTGAAACACCCTCATATGAAGGACAGAAACGTGATGAGAACCTAGCTTGCAGGCAAATGGGTGGGCTAGATGTAAACAGTGCTGTGTGGGGGAGAAAAAACGGGGGGCCTCTCAGCCAAGCGGAGGCTTACTTAACAAGTCTGCAGGGGTCCCTGTCTGAGTGTATGAGGAGTCCTTGAGCATGGGACACACTAGAGAACAATACAGCGGCCATATTTTAGGGGAATAATTTAGCCTTTATAGGCGGACACTTCACCTGGGGGGCAGGGGAGGTCCGCAAATAGGAGAATGAGTAGTTCCAAAGGCTGTGGAATAAATACATATTATATGAGGGGCCCAAATATGTGCCCCTAATACAGTATCGAGGTATATAGTAATACAGTATAGAGAGGTGGGGAATAGATATGTGTACAGGATTGTACTATACAAAAAAAAATAAAAACAAATATATATATATATATATATATATATATATATATATATATATATATATATATATATATAATATATGGTGCTACATAGGATAAAATAAAATAACTATAAACCTGTTCCATAGATCTGGACATATTGTATATGTATATGCTGAAAAATAACCGATATAGAACTGCAGTCCACATATCACTCTAATTGTTAAACATGGCATGCATGAAAAATATTAATATCATACATCATTTCACTTATATACCAATGCAAAGAGTGTGTGGTAGGTTCTATTACATACACAGTATATGTGCAAATCCATAATGGCTATACCTCTCCTTATTGGCTGGAAACTAATTGGCCGGGACCTATGAATGACAGGGTGTGTATACATATGCATCCATTCTCAAGGGGTGGCTTGGGAATAAAACCAAGTGAGTTAATGAGGGGGCCCCCCACAAATACCTTTAGTTACAGCACCGCCAAACGTGCGGATTATCAATATAGCAGATGATCTATATTGGGGGCCTCAGACTATGAGCAGGTAGTCAGTCCTGATGGTTATAGATTATGTTCCAGACAAATATTTAGCCCCTCCGGCTGTAATGTGCTTAATTTGTAGATCCAAAACATTTCTCTGGTCTTCAATCTATTTTTGCGGTTTCTACTACCTTTGTTTTTTTTTTTTGTATAGTACAATCCTGTACACATATCTATTCCCCACATCTCTATACTGTATTACTATATACCTCGATACTGTATTAGGGGCACATATTTGGGCCCCTCATATAATATGTATTTATTCCACAGCCTTTGGAACTACTCATTCTCCTATTTGCGGACCTCCCCTGCCCCCCAGGTGAAGTGTCCGCCTATATCTGATTCCAAGAAGAAAGCAAAGAGCATGCACCTATGCGACGCACAGTGGAACGCGTGACCAAGCGTCGCATAGACGCGAAACGGCCGTCGCCTCCCCACTCTTAGCCAGGCACCCACCTCCAGCACCAGCCACCGAAGGTTTCTTTGCCGGTCACGTAAGAGATGTCTGACAAGCATACTTTATGCCATACTGTATCGATATGAAATGCCTGCACGAATTTACAGGTTGTCTTCACTGCCATTAAACAGCACTATTTAGACGGAAGGTGCATGCTCTTTGCTTTCTTCTTGGAATCAGATATTGATGTGAGTTTCTTCTTTGATGAGCCGTGCACACGTCTGAGTGGCAGAATTTGGCAATCTAACAGCAAGCATATAACGGAGGAGGCTGGAAAGATTGTTTTGCTATGTGATTACACTTTGTTGCTCTTTGAGGTTTCCAATTGATGGGATGTGCCATACACACACCTTTTTCTCCTTCTTGAAGTGAATCTCGAAGTGTCCGCCTATAAAGGCTAAATTATTCCCCTAAAATATGGCCGCTGTATTGTTCTCTAGTGTGTCCCATGCTCAAGGACTCCTCATACATGGCCGCCGCACTTCTCATAATTCTACCCTAAACGGAGGGCCTCTTCACGTAAGTTTTTATTCACCTCTTATAATTATACCCTCCAAAATGGCCGCCGCAATCTCCCCTATAGTGTCCCGGCCCCAGGGACTCCAGTAACATGGCCGCCGTTTTTCCCCGGCACAAGCGGCACGCCCACTATCTCCTAGGAGACGGTGCCGCCTTTCCGAACATGCTTACGCACTAATCCTGAGTCACATGACCTTCAGTGACTCACAGCCCCGCCCACTACTCTTACGAGCGATCGGGTAAAGTGTATTTAGTCCTGCTCTCAACAGGGCACGCCGCATAGGCGCCTGAGACCGGGGACTACACGCTACTAGGTATGTGGCACATCTCCCCTCTGCACTCAGACAGGGACCCCTGCAGACTTGTTAAGTAAGCCTCCGCTTGGCTGAGAGGCCCCCCGTTTTTTCTCCCCCACACAGCACTGTTTACATCTAGCCCACCTATTTGCCTGCAAGCTAGGTTCTCATCACGTTTCTGTCCTTCATATGAGGGTGTTTCAATTTAATTCACTTGCATATTACCTCCTATTTGAGATGTATCCTATTTCAGAGTCGTTTTTTCGGCTCCCCTATTGATTAATTTTACAAGTATTTAATGACATAGTCCAGAAGTTAATGTTTGTGGTATATGTATATATATATATATATATATATATATATATATATATATATATCTTTTATCATAATATTGACCTGCAAGGAAGTGTAGGTCTAGGAATTATCTGCAACTTTTATTGATTTTTTATTGATTTTTATCTGTTTATACTATACTATATATCTGTCATGATTTTTGTTGTGTTCAAAAGGAAGTATTTATTATGTCATATCATGTTTTATGCTGTTTTAGAGTGATTGTCCCGCCTCATAGTGCCTCATTTGTTTTTTTATTTAAAGGCACTTCACTCGACCTGATGAAGCGGTGGTTACCGCGAAACGCGTTGTCAATTTAAAAGTGCCATATTAAAGTTTTCTTTTTACTATATCCTGAGTGAACAGTCTATAAGGTAGGATCTGTCCATACCTTTTGGTTTATTAGATATATACCCCTATAGGGGTTGTTTAACATAGTGCGCCTCCTACCTCTCTACATTATTTTCATGAATGCACTCCAGAATGGTGATGAGTCAAAACGTAGAAAAGCTGCACCAACAGAAAACAGTTTGTCAGCAGAATACCTGGGGACTGGTACTTGGAAAATGCCCAAGGTCTCCTACTGAATAGGTGCTGGCTTACTGAATGTGAAGAGCAGAGATTTGAACCCTAGGTTTATTACAGTGTGCATGTGATGTACAAAGCTCTTATGTGTGCCTCTGCTTTTTCTCTAACAATCTGGAACTTGGTATTAATTCCTAAGACTTCAGAGTACTGATGCTCTCAGACATACAGTCTAATATTGACAATATATCTATTAGCCCTGCATCTGAGATGTCAAGTAAATAAGTTGTGGGCCTATATACAACTTCATCGATAATTAGAAAGCAACCAGTAGCAACTCGGTAACCGTATGCTGTGATTGCCTCCAAGAATACAGACCCCGATTGAATGGAATGGAGTGCTGCGTGACTTTCTACATATACTATAAGTTTGTGATTTTTTTCAGTCATTTGTATGAAGGGCCTGAGGAACAGAAGTGAATACGCTTACATCTGTAAATATACTCTGCAAATAAAAAAGGCATCACCTGCCATAACTTTCATTCTTCTTTCTACAAAGTTACAAGATATCATCCATTTCTTAACACTCTATCTTAAAGAGACACTGAAGCGAAAAAAAAATTATGATATGATTTGTATGTGTAGTACAGCTAAGAAATAAAACATTAAGATCAGATACATCAGTCTAATTGTTTCCAGTACAGGAAGATTTAAGAAACTCCAGTTGTTATCTCTATACAAAAAAGCCATTAAAGAGGAGCTGTTAGGTATAAGGTCTCAGAGAAAATAAACACATATATCAGTAGCTAAAGATTGGCTGTACTTACATTACATATGCATTTCACTGTCCACGTTTGGATTTCACAGAATTTGTATATAGTATATGCAGAGATAGATGCTCCTGACAGCTCATGGCAGGCTCCATGTTTTTCTGTCAAAATGTGTCGTCATGTCCTGCCTGCTTCCTGATCACAGATAAGCTCGTACTTGAACAACACAGTGTGCAGTGAATATTAATGAGCCATGTGGCTAGGAACAATAGCTGACTCCTGCAGTGTACTCTGCCCGGAGATTTATCAGTGCTACGCGCTGGACTGATTACAAGCTGCTGTAACGTCTCATTAGCAGCCGAGGGGAGGGCCCCAGAATGCTTTGCAGTATAGTATGCGGCTTGCGTCCTCTTGGGTTTTAACAGCCTTACTGATAAGCACACATCAAAGGTAACTGAGATTTTTATCTTCACTAATGGCTTTTGGGCTTCCTTCTAAACTGTTTAACACAGGAGAATAGAGGTTTAAATTAGCTTCTGCAGCCTGACAGTTACTCTTTAAGCTCTACGACTTTCAAAGTTGTGGAGAGGGCTGTTTTCTGACTTTTATTATCTCAACTGTTAGTTATTTTTTTACGTTTCATCTCCCAGAGGAGAGGTCATTAGTTCACAGACTGCTCTGAAAGAATCATTTTGAATGCTGAGTGTTGTGTAATCTGCACATATTAGAGAATGATGCAATGTTAGTAAAAACACTATATACCTGAAAATAAAAATATGAGAATATTTTCTTTGCTGCTAATCTTCTAGTAATTATTCATAGTACACAACCAATTCATTATATCATATATTTTTTTTCGCTTCAGTGTCTCTTTAACACTCTAAGTCACAATCATGAAACAGGTTTTGTATAGAAATTATTAGTTGATTAGAAAAAGAAATGGACCAGAAATGGTTAGTGTTCTTGCCGGCATGTAACAGCTAAGCTTCTAAAGAATAAAGTAAATAAGAGTTTCTACTAGACCCATATAAACCCAACGCATGGAATCTTTATGATAGTATGTTCAGAAAAACAGCTGGATGCTATTATTATAAATTTAAATAGAACTGACATCTGCCACAGCACATGGTCATGTCGCTTACTATCCCTCAGAGGGGCTCAGAACCTAATCCCTACCATAGTCCTATACTATTGTTCCTACTACAGTCTAATGTTGCGGGCGCTAGGGGGGCGGGGGATTTCGTGCAGGTGTAGTACACAGAAGAAGTCGACCCATTGGGGGTTTAGAGGCTGATAGCCGTACCCCGGAAAATACCGGAGCGAGGGACACAAATCACTTCTAGGGGCTTGAAGATGCTCTATGTAAGTAAAGCTAGGTTTAAGTGCTTGCCTCGGAATTCCTTTAAGCCACCAGCAAGAAAGAAAATACTCATAATTTACTAATACTTTTAGCAGTACATTTTTGTGTATGTTTTGGTTCTTTTTTAAAAGTGCAAAAGTTATTTTAAACAGAAGATGAAAAATGATCTAAAGGTGAATTGGATTGGGTCCATAGTGTCCTGGTTAGATTTAATATTAGGACACTTGTGTTGCAAGCCAAGAGTGGTAACCTATACACCACCATGTAGTCTTTAGATGGCTTCCATGGTTTCCCCATCTTGATGTGCTGCCCGCCCTCCACAACAGGAGGGAGATGTCCAAAATCCCCCATTTTTAAGTCCAATATGTTCAAACGTGGATTATACAAAGTACCATGTAAATAGTGTGCAATAACCGTTCATGCAGCTGCTAACTCTCCTCTGGTCCATTTGTACTACCAGCCAATCAAAGGGCATTTCAGTCAGAACATAACTTATATAAAAAATATTTGCTAAAGTGCAGTGAACTGGAAAACAGCCTTGCCGGGAATCTGATGACACAAATAATGTCACTAATTTCTATTAGGGCAAAAGCATAATCATCATTCTTTTGGGACTGAAAGTACTTGATGCATACACATTCTCCAAGCACAGCTATTTAGCTTAGTTTTTGTGCTAGACTGGTAAAAATTGCAGAAGTCTGAAGCCTTGATGTGCAGACTCGTCTCCGCTGAGCTACGGAGTAAGCACCTTTGTTCACCAGAGGTTGCCTGAGGTTAGTGTTCAAAACTTAAAAAGCACAGTAAAAATTGACTTGGCTGCTGGAGACATTTGAGGTAACTGCCCTTGTACTGATCCATTTATTATGTATGCAGAAGAAACACCACTCTGTCCAGCAGTATTAAAATTCTAACTTTAATAATGTAACCACTTCATGCATATTTAACCTCATCCCCTGTTCAATGCAGGGAGGGCTGCATTAGACATATCACCCTGGGCAGACATTCACACAGAAACTTGTAGTACATTGTTGTATAAATATACTTCCAATCCCTAATCATCCTTGAAGAAATGGATCCCGGTCTGCCCTTGCTGATATGCATTGTGTAAGTGACCCCCTTCCCCATTTGATGCTGCAGTTGTGTTTTAAGACATCTGTTATGTTGCCTGTAAAGTCTGTGCATGATCAATAGAATGAAGTGCAGCCTAAATCACGGTGGAAAAAGTGCACAAACAACTCATTCTACTGGGCATGCACATTCCTTACTCATGCATGCTCTGTGCAGGTGCACTTGTCCACAACTTGGAGGATGGGCAGAAGAAACCTATTTGACTTGGGCAAAGTTGAATAGATAAAGAGGGACCCAATGCTGGATAAGTGGGCTGTTGAAGGATTCATGAAGCCTCTGGTTCAACCAGAGGTTTTCCACTATTGAGGTAAGTAGGTTTTTTTTTTTTTTTTTTTTTTTTTTTTTTCTTTTACACACTTTAGATGTACTTTGAAGTGAATACTCAAAATACTTACTTCCTCAATTATAGTGCACAAATGACAACAAATATTTATTGCTCTAATGAGTAACAAAACAGGTGTAATCTGTCCACACAGTGTTTTTTGTTGGTTGTTGGTGTATTAGGTTTCCTTTTCTTTATATTTATTTTACTTACATACCTTGTATATAGGTCTACATTCCATAAATAGTCTTCATAACAAATATGGAGCCCTAAGTGATATTCTAGAAGAATAAACGTCTACCAGCATGATTTCCTTCTGTGATACTGCGATGGCATTTCCTGCCACTCCTACACCCAGGCCGGCAGCAGCGATAAGTTCAGAGAAATCTTGTAGAGGGAAGGATATGAAGGAATCTCCATTTCCTTTTAATCAATCCTGCTTGCCTGGCTAATCAGACAGATCTCATACCTGTACTGCTTTCTGAATAACTGGCCCAGAATCAGCATGCAGATCTCTGTTATTATTTCACATGCTTGTTGCAGGCTTGGACACCCAAACAGCGGAAGTTCAAAGATCAAATTACCAGCCAGGCAACTGGCCAGGGCAGTGGAGTTGGTACAACAATCATCCAACTCCGACTCCTCAGTTTATGAAACCGACTCCAGGTACCCAAAATTTCTCTGACTCCTTAGTCTAATTTTAACAAAGGCTATGGATTTGGTTCAAAAATCATCCGACTCCGACAGATGATCAGATAATTCTGATCGGAAGAAAAAAAAAATCGTTCACTACACCATCAACGAACTAGCTTTTGCTTCCTATCCATCACAACCAACAAGAAAATCCAAATTTTAGATTGATAAAAATCCAATTCGACGACTATTTTTATAATCGTTCGTAATCGATTGTGCCCATCAACAGAGATTATTTACAACCAATGTGATCAGAATTTCTGATTGCTTGAACGATTTTTTGCAAGAAATTGGACCCTTAGTGGCCACCTTTAGGCTGGCCACTAATGATCCAATCTTACAATTTCTATGTAATAGAAGGGCCTGCCTATAGTATATATTCAATATATTCACTCAGTTTACTCTTCTACTTCATAAATTTGGTAAGATTGGATAAAAAAGATTGAATAGTTAGTGGCCACCCTTAATGATCCGTATAAAAAAAAAAAAAAAAAAAAAAAAATTCACCTAATCAGAGTTCCTCTTGCTTTTTCCATCCTGCCAGCTCTCCCATTCTGCTGCAGTGCCCTCTTGTATTTGCCAGCATTTTCACTGCAATGGCACCATCAGCGCCATTGCTGTGAAAATGACAGGTTTACAAAAGGACACTGTGGCGGAAAATTGCACATTCCATAGGACCTCTTTGTAATGGTACTCTGTCCCTGAGCCTCCTATGCACCTGCAGAAGACCAGCATTCCGTTTTCTCTACTCGAGATAAAGAAATTACAATGGCATTTTTCTGGATTCGGGGGTTGACTGATGGATTCGGGGAGAAAAAAAAAAAAAGAGCAGGTCATTGTTGCTTTCCCTTACAAGAGGACCCGCAGAATGTGCATTTTTCATTACAGGCCCATTTTAAAGTGTACCTGATGGCAAAGTTAAAAAAAAAAAAAAGATTGATATCTTAGAAGAGCACAGCCTCTGGATGGTCCTGGGGCTTCTCTGTCACACCTGGACCCTCTCTGAACCTGAGCAGAACCATGGAGCCACTCGTGCAAGGGATGAGGGGGGTGGGGTTGGATCTGGCATTCATGACGACTGATGACTTACTCTGCCTACAACTGATCAATGTATGGCAAGCTCCAGGCCTGCCACCTCATCCCATATAAATTATACAGGTCGTATGGCTAGCTGGATGCAATTTAGGCACTGGTTATGTGCAAGTAGCCCCAGAACCTGCAAAAAACTTTGGCAACCCTGGCTAGCGCCTAGATGGCAATATTTATATTCCTTTCTATAGACATAGCAGAATATCTCAATCTGAGCGATTTGTCAGCTTTCTACACTACAGCAAGTAAACTGGTACTTCTGAGAGTGACAGAAGGAAAACGAAGATTACGTCTGGCCAGCGGATCCCCAGAGTCTCTTAGAAAATGCTTTGTACGCTTTAAACTGTTAACAGTTTCTGCATGGAAAGCTCCACCCAAGTTTTGAAACAAGTAAAGTACATTACAAGCCACTTGTACCTTCTCCAGTTCCCAAACAGGAAAAGCCGCAGTCAGACAGAATCCACCAGTAAGAGCTGTAAAAGCCAAGGCAATAGGCTGTGCAGTGAGAGCACTGAATGGGCCTGCCAGGCTGATGTCTGCTCAGGCAGTAAAAGCCAAGGCAAAAGGGCTACATAGAGACTGCTGATACATATTGAGATCCAAACATCCTAAAAAACAAAACTTCACTAATCTGAGAATTACAAAATAAAAATTATTATTTAACAGAGAATAGACCGGCACAAGCTAGCTGCTCCTCAATTTTGTACTTGCCAACAATTCTATTCATTTAGGTAAACTGGGACTAATGTGAAATAGGATTTTTCTTCTCCACAGGTTTTGGATGAAGTTGGAAATGGTTAAAACAGCAGTTGGGCTTTTATTGCTGTTCGTGGTCAAGTACTCTCACTTCCTGTCCCAAGTAAGTCACAAAGAAAGGAAAAGTGAGATACATTTTCTCAAATGGGGAACATGGAAGACCAATAAAAACACTTTTACTGTAGTGTGGCAAAAAGATAGGACAGAATTAAATATATAAAACTGTTCTAAGTATTTTTTGAGGAAAGCCTTATTTTGGGGGCTTGTGGGGTTAGCATGTCCCAATTAGGCCCGCTTCCAGCCCTGTATACACCCTTGCCCTGGCTTCGATCTTTTCCCTAGTGTCGTGCATGCTCAGAACAGCATACAGAGCACACATTCCGGCAACAGAGAAACACTGACCTGAACATTGTTCTGGTGCACATTTTCGGAGTGGAACCACGGCCAAACAGGACAATGGAGGGGGGAAAGTATCAAACAGACTTGGGGGGAGGGGGAGGGGAAGGGATTTCCCTTTCTAGTAAGCTCGCTGACTTGAGCCATTTGAAGGAGTCTTGAGGTGCCCACAGATTATACAATCTTGACTGTACAATCCTACCAAATCTCTAGTAGAAGGGTAAACTGAGTGAATATACTTTGTACCAGGGCTGTGGGGTTAGAGTTGAGGAGTCTGGGTAATTTTTGGCTACCTGGAATCAGTGGTTTCATAAACGGAGAAGTTGAAGTCGGATTATTTTTGAACCGACTCCACAGCCCTGGTAAGTATTAGACTAAGGAGTCTGAGTCGGTGGTTTTATAAACTGAGGAGTCAGAGACAAAATCGTATCATTAGTCGGCCCCTATAGATACAAGTGAAGTAATAAATAAAAAAAGGAGGTATATTTAATGCCCTAGCTCTGCTTTCTAGATGTTGGATAGTAAGAGAAAAAAAAAAAAAAAAGGGGGAGCATGTGTGAGCCAGCGACATTACATAAAAACTACCAGTCTTTTGTGGTTTCTATTCTAACTTTTAAAAAATGTGTTAATGCCAACAAATTGAAAACAAGCGTATATTTTGCATACATTCAATTCCTGTGTTTCAACATTTGCTGTGTTTTCTTCCTGTGGTTCTCAGTTACCATAAATATTGGGTTTTATTGATTTGCAAATATTCAGGCTCTTTGTTTCCATTTACATTTCACACAGCAATGCAACTGAATTTGAAATAGAGTTCATGGAGGTGTAGAAGATGAAGGCTATTATAGCTTAACTGGTCCCGGCACTACATTGAGACGGATTTCTCTGTGCGGCAAAACATTTCACTGACACTAATGAACACATCATGCTGAGTTAGCATAAAGCCAGTTGTCCAATTACGCTGAAATTGGTGTTTAACAATGCCCCAATTCATTTTTATATGCCATCACCAGTTTAACTACCTTAAACTAATGACATAGATAGTTCAATGTATTTTCTCCTCTGTAGCACACAGCTACACATAGTAAAAGCGGTTTGAAAGAAAAAAAAAAGACAAAAAAAAAAACCTTAAAGTACCCCCCACATACACTTATATTACCACAGAGATGCTGCTCAACTCATAACCCCTCAGAATCAACATGCAGAGGAACAGCATGACCGAGCAGGCGCCCCCTGCCCCTGAGGGAAGGAGGTAGGTTATGACCAGGGAGGAGACTATGGTTCCAATGGTAGGGTCCTAGGAACTTAAAAAGGAACCTTAAGCAAGGAGATATTTGGAGGCAGCCATATTTATTTATTTTTAAACAATATCATATTGCCTGGCATCCTGCTGATCTCTTTGCCATCACTAGTGTCTAAATCACACACCTGAAACAAGCATGCAGCTAATCTTGTCAATCTCTCATCAGAAACATCAGATCTGCATGCTTACTTATTCAGGGTCTGTGGCTAAAAGTATTAAAGAGACTCCGTAACAAAAATTGCATCCTGTTTTTTATCATCCTACAAGTTCCAAAAGCTATTCTAATGTGTTCTAGCTTACTGCAGCACTTTGTACTATCACCGTCTCTGTAATAAATCAATGTATCTTTCCCTTGTCAGACTTGTCAGCCTGTGTCTGGAAGGCTGCCAAGTTCTTCAGTGTTGTGGTTCTGCTATGCACTCCCCCCTCAGGGGGGAAAGAAACACACAAATGATCTCTTGAGATTCAAAAGGAATGCTGTATACAGCCTGCTTGTGTATGGATGTATTTTCTATGTGTGGACATACTGTACATCAACCTACTTCCTGTTTTGGTGGCCATTTTGTTTGTTTATAAACAAACTTTTTAAAACTGTTTTTAACCACTTTTAATGCGGCGGGGAGCGGCGAAATTGTGACAGAGGGGAATAGGAGATGTCCCCTAACGCACTGGTATGTTTACTTTTGTGCGATTTTAACAATACAGATTCTCTTTAAAGGCAGACGATCGGCAGGACAGCCAGGGCGTAAATTTGGCAGCCTCCTTATCCCTCTCTTCAGGTTCTCTTTAATAGGCTGTTTGGGTGCCAATGTCGTGGGGGCCCCCCTCAAACCTTGTTTTAAAGGGGCCTTAGGCCTCTTTCACAGTGCGACAAAGTTGCACGTTAGAAAATGTTTTAACGCGAACTAACGCACAGCAACACCAAGTCTGTGCAACATTCACAGGGCACATGTTGCATTTGTGTGTAATGTGTAGCATTATCAGAAAGTGCAGCATGCTGTGCGTTAGACACATTATTCGCTACGTTGGACTGTTTGCACATGTTTAGTAATGACTTGGAAGCATACTTTTCATTGCTTGTATGCAACGATAACAGGGCATTAAGTTACATTGCAACTTTTTTGGGACGTTGCGTTGTAAGCTTGCGGTGCGACTAACGTTGAATCAAACCGCCACGTCCCACTGTGAAAGTAGCCTTAATGTGTTGAATAAGTTGTCAGAAAAGATTCTTTAGAAAGTGCAGCATGCTGTGCGTTAGACACATTATTCGCTACGTTGGACTGTTTGCACATGTTTAGTAATGACTTGGAAGCATACTTTTCATTGCTTGTATGCAACGATAACAGGGCATTAAGTTACATTGCAACTTTTTTGGGACGTTGCGTTGTAAGCTTGCGGTGCGACTAACGTTGAATCAAACCGCCACGTCCCACTGTGAAAGTAGCCTTAATGTGTTGAATAAGTTGTCAGAAAAGATTCTTTAGACATGCGGCATTCATAAATGCTCTACATACAAACTTCTGTGCTTTTTGCAATAAAGAAAGTCTTCCACATAGTTTATTTTCACTGTCAGACAGAACAAATTGTATTTCCAAGTGCTTCTAGTCTCTTTGAACTATAGAAATTACTAAGGCCGGAACAGTGCCTCAAAAAACAGTTCTACACAGGTCTGCAGACAAGATTTTAGGGTTTCTTGTGCTGGAACCACATAGCAAACATATTTTCCATGTATTTACCTTGGCCAGTAACGTATGAGAAAGAGAATGGCTCAACTAATATAAACCATGTGGTCTGCACTACCCAAGTACTCCAGATTCTGGCAAAGGTCAGGGCTATGGTGGACAACACTGATAAATACTGCATGGTTATTAAGTGTGCATTATATCTTGATATTCCTATCTATAGCTATTATATACATTTATATAACATGGTCTTTTTTCACCAGCAGTCTTTATAAGGCATAATGATGAATTCATATCCTTTGCAGTACCTCAAAAGGGTTCATAATCTTACAACAGTTATATGCCAATTTATGGGGAAGCCAGTTAATTCATTGGTCTTTTTTGGGTTTTGTGTCAAAATCCACATGCCTTACAAAAACCCATACAAACATGGAAGCCGCAAACAAAGTACATATAGATCGTATATTAGGTCATATACTAGGTCGAAATTGAACTATTAAGGTCTAAAGACTTTATAGTTGCAGGAAAACAGTGCTAACAACTGTGCCCAATTACCAATATCAATGCAATAAAAGGTTATAGGGAACCTGAGGTGAGAGGGATATGGCGGGATATAAAAGGTTATAGGGAACCTGAGGTGAGAGGGATATGGCGGGATATAAAAGGTTATAGGGAGCCTGAGGTGAGAGGGATATGGCGGGATATAAAAGGTTATAGGGAACCTGAGGTGAGAGGGATATGGCGGGATATAAAAGGTTATAGGGAGCCTGAGGTGAGAGGGATATGGCAGGATATAAAAGGTTATAGGGAATCTGAGGTGAGAGGGATATGGCGGGATATAAAAGGTTATAGGGAGCCTGAGATGAGAGGGATATGGCGGGATATAAAAGGTTATAGGGAGCCTGAGGTGAGAGGGATATGGCGGGATATAAAAGGTTATAGGGAGCCTGAGGTGAGAGGGATATGGCAGGATATAAAAGGTTATAGGGAACCTGAGGTGAGAGGGATATGGCGGGATATAAAAGGTTATAGGGAGCCTGAGGTGAGAGGGATATGGCGGGATATAAAAGGTTATAGGGAACCTGAGGTGAGAGGGATATGGCGGGATATAAAAGGTTATAGGGAGCCTGAGGTGAGAGGGATATGGCAGGATATAAAAGGTTATAGGGAACCGGAGGTGAGAGGGATATGGCGGGATATAAAAGGTTATAGGGAGCCTGAGGTGAGAGGGATATGGCGGGATATAAAAGGTTATAGGGAGCCTGAGGTGAGAGGGATATGGCAGGATATAAAAGGTTATAGGGAACCTGAGGTGAGAGGGATATGGCGGCTGACATGTTTTTTTTTTCCTTTTAAACAATGCACATTGCTTGGCTGTCCTGCTGATCCTCTGCCTCTAATATTTTAGGCCATAAACCCTAATCAATGTTGCAGGATCAGATGTCTATGACAAATCTGACAGGATTAGCTACATGCTTGTTTCAGGTATGTGATTTAGACCCTATTGATTAGAAAGATCAGCAGAACTGCCAGGCAACTGGTATTGCTTAAAAGGAAATAAATATGGCAGCTTCCATATTTATTTCCTCTGGTGCCTTATAAAGTGGACATGAACTCAGAACTTCCTCTCTGCTCTAAAAGATATGCAACAGCATAATAACCTTTAAACAAAAAAAAAAAAATATTTGTTGTAGCGGATACAAATCCTGCAATAAATCTGCAGTGTTTCTACTTCCTGATTCATGGAAGCAGACATATTGTTAACATCCTGTGCTGTCAAATGAGCATGAGTATCTGCCGTGGCAGTCATGTGACACAGTGGAGAGATCAAATTACAACTAGTGATTAGACACAAATGAGGGGGAATTAGACAGGCTAAACTCTCTAAACACATACAGGGTGCATTTCTTATGTTTTCCTTCCGTCTTGTGCAAGAGTTCAGATCCAGTTTCAAGGCTCCAGGGTAATCCCTAACTTTTTCCAGGCCTGAAGCATTATGTTCTCACATAATTACATGTAACTATTCTAGTGGTCTGTCCTCACTCCAGCTCCGGCCAGCACATCTCCACAGCAGCTTCCTACTCACTGCTAGAGCTCCAGTTTTGCTGTCAAGTGACTGCAGTGAGCCTGGAGCTTTATCAGTGACAATGAAACTACCAGGGAGACACGTGGGCTGGACCTGAAGAGAGGACAAGTAACTATCATCTTCCAGTACATTCCCAATGTGTGCTCTTCATAGGGCAGCCCCATGAATAAGACGCCTCCCCCAAAACACTTTCTTATAGCCCAAAAGGTGTCTTATGCATAGTTATATACGGCAAATAGTTTCTTCAGGGATTTTTTTTAATAAATTCAAGCCAAATTTGTAGGAAAGAAAAAAAAAACAAACAAACAAAAAAAAAAACTTACAGTGTTCAGTTTGATTTACTACCATTCAACTGGGCTGTAGGTCAAAGAAAACATAAGCCTTGTGCACACACCAGAGGATTGTCGGCCGAGGTGGCTAGTCAGGCCCGTTTCTACCATGTGTACAGCATCCAGGATGTGATGTTACTGATATATTTAAAGAGTATACATGTTTTATATTTATTTGAAACCTAATAAACAAGCCTGAACTTGGTGTTACAAAAAGCAGGCTGCCCTATATGTAAAATATCTCGTGGTGGCCTGCTTGCCATGCATATTCGTCAGGACATTAATAAATCTCCTACATTACATAGATCATTTATTTACATACAAGTCTGAAATGAGCAAAACAATAGCAGGAGTCACGAGTCTTTGGAACTGCCTTGAAAATCTATTTATAGAGCTGCTCTTTTTTTTTTTTTCCCCTTAAAAAAGGATCTTGGCTCTGTCAGCAGAAATAACAAGAAAACTAAAGCAAACACTCATAAAAGATAGTGAGGTCACAGAGCTGAATATGCTTTGAAAAAACCCATGCCTGATAACATCTTAAAATAACAGAAATGCAGAAATAATGCTTTAAAAACTAGAGATGGGACGAAAGCCACATTTTCTCTAATTTGAATCCAAAAAGATTCTCAAACCTTTTGAATCTCAAAACCAACAAATCCTTTACAGAAGAACTGTGTGATCTGTGTAAGAATAGTAGTTAGACCTAAAATATATTATTCCAAGTCTGCCTACTATTCTCACATGGATCACATAATTCTTATGTAAAAGGATTAGTTAGATTTGGATTCGGATTCAGGTAAATTTAGGATGTGAGCTGCAGCAAATGACAGTCTCAGCAGATTTCGCATGTGGATGGGGCTGTTGGGAGATCAACTGTATTATGTGTGACGGTACTTCATGTCAGAAGCCCAAACACAGGACACTGAGATAGGCTTTATTACTGGCTGCTCGCCTGGAACTTTGTGAGCAATGCCAACTGCATGTTAAATTATGAACAGCGCGTGAAAAAGTAGCAAAATTTAGCCTGTCCATAACCACAGTGACACGGCCAGTGGTATCGGTTAAAAAAGCCCCTCTTCAAATCATGTACTGCATATGAGCAAATGTCTCCACTCTCCACTTGTTAGAATGGAATTGGGCCACCACTGATTTGCGACCACTGACTGATTGCCTTTGAGTCTGCCACCTGTGCGACTGCCTACCCACATTTACTCCCACAGGTGCAGAGTGGGAAAACTATGTGGGAAGAGGGAACAGCTGTTAATAGGCCACCTGTCTGTGACTTGACTAGAGCATGGAATAGTCCAGCATGGAGGATAACCAGTGTTCTCCCCAGAATTTTTTTCCAGCCGAGTTGCATGAATAAGTAGCTGGGTGGCATGAAAAAAATAGCCAGGTGGGATCAGATGAGAGAATGCAGGGCCGGCGCTTCGCTGCACAACTCTGCTTACAGCAGAGGAGGAGTTGAGCCGATGACAGCCGGGTGCTCACCAAAAGTAGCCGGGTGGAGCACCCAGCTAAAAAAGCCTGGAAAGAACACTGATAACATAGGACTCAATTGTGGCACTGCTGTTGGCTTAGCACTGGGAGAAATGGATCAGAAACTAGTAGCAGCATGGTGGAATCGTGGTTTAGCACTCTCACAGAGTTTGCATGCTTTTTTGTGTTTGCCTGAGTTTTCTCCAATATCCTTCAGCATCCCCACAACATACTGGAAAGTTAATACGCCCCACCCCCCTCCTCAAACTGGCCTCAGACTATGCACCTCACTATTCAGCTGAATATTGTATAATGATGTATTGTAGCATGGGGCATGTTGATATCCTAATTGCCAGCCTACAAAGTAGGTAAGGCCAACAAAGATTTACCCAGTTAGTTATATAAGACTGCAAGGACAAATATTTTTTGGGCTCATCTATTTACATGAAATTTGTGTAACAAACATTTTGTACCACAGATAAAAAACAGACTTTAATATATTGTAGCAGTCATAAATTATGTAAGTCTACTTTAGCATAACAAACCAATGAGATATAAATGAAAGGAATCCAAGCAACAGAGCCAGCTAGAAGCAACACAGTACAGCACCCCGATGCCCGTCTCAGTGACATCCTTTGGGAGCCGGCCCTGCACTGCAGCTGTCCACCCACTTACAGCATCTGAGCCCCGGTCAGCCTGATTGAATTGTTAAGTTCTACCTCACATACGCAAACTTCTAAATAAATCTGCATGTTCTATTATTCCTCCACATGTCTGTATGCCAATGACTCAGCCTTAAAACTTTTATCCACTGGTTGCAGGTCCAGCTGCTGCTCATACATTAGATGGAGGAGGAAGCCCATTCAGCACATGTGCAGCTCAGATGTTGGAGCAGGTGCTGCATGAATTCTTATGTAAATGCAGTTCATAACAAAACCTTCAAATCACTGACACAGCTTGTGAATGGGCACATGGCTTCCACTGAACATCCAGACATAAAGATGTTGGCTGTAGAGGTCAGACGGCATAACGCTACTCAAATGCGAGCACAAAAGTGTCAATTAATCCACCACAGCCCTTCATACAACAAGCTGCTTTCTTTAGACTTCAGATGCTGAAGCACCCTTTATGTGGATACATGGAGGAGGGAAGTTTGTTTCAGCTAGCGTGTGGCCATGTGCCACGATTAACATGCTTGAATGCTTCACCTATCATTTTTTTTGTCAAATGCAAAGGGTTATTCCATCAATGAAAAAAATATATATAAAAAAGAAATTTTACCACCATTTTATGGACCTGGTCAATAAAGAGATTCTTCAAGAGTGCTTAAATACAAGAAGTTAAAAAAGTCAAATTGATGAAAACAATGTAATAAGGTTTATGCAATGCTACAACTAAGCAAATATCACAGCTCCCTGCCTCAAGATCATAGGTGCTGACATATTTTGCGGTTATGAAATCATATGATTCGGAGTGCTATTTTCTCTATGTAAGTATGTACCAGTCATTGGCTGCTTTTCTCTATAACTTTTGCAGTCTACAACTGCCAATCAGACTCAAGCTTGTAAATATATATAGAATATACCGTAGCTTGTAAAAATAAATAAACAGAATATATTCACACACACACACTAAATAAGCATGAAGTGTTACAGATGAAATCATGTACACTAAAGTAAAGGAATCAAAGACAACATACTGTATAATCCTGACCAGGTAACTGGGTACTTTAAATTTATTTTTTCATACACACACACACACACACACACACACACACACACACACACACACACACACACACACACACACACATACTGTAATAGATAGCGGAGATGCCGCCGCATCGGTGAGCGGCAGGGCGGCTGTCTCCGCTTCTCAGCCAGCGGCCTCCGCCACGCAATTACATGGTGGAGTCTTGCCTGGTCCTTCAGTTGCACATAGACTGAGGGCTACGCGCACGCCAGGCGACAGGACCTTTATGCGTATAGAAGGGGAGTCAGCTGATCGGCCGGTCAGCTGACTCCAGCAGTGCTCCTGATTGGCTGAGTGACTGGGGCAGCGCTGTGGGGCGCTCTCAGTATATATAGGCCCTGCCTGTCAGTAGCTCCTCGTCTGCTGTTGCAAATGCTACGCGTTAGCACTCAGACCTTATTCTGATCCCAAAGTGTGCTAGAACCAGCAGGAGCCGGGGATCCACACTTAGATTCTGTTGATAGCTAAAGTACTAATTGTATTGTATATTTGTTATGACCTTCTGCTAGCCTTGACTACTCTTCTGTCTACTGATTCTGTGCTTCTGCCTATCTGATCCTGTTGCCGACTCAGCCTGAACACTACTCTGATTTAGCCTTCTGTCTTTGTACCGTATCTGTCTGTTTGTTGCCGAATCTGCTTGTCTGACTCTCCTGCCCTCACCAGTGAGCCTAGTCCCTGGTGAGGGATTCTCTGTACAGCTTAATCACCTGCTCTTCAGGTGACCAGTAGCTGCAGTACAGTCTGAATCACCTGCTCCTCAGGTGACCAGTAGCTGCAGTACAGTCTTAATCACCTGCCCCTCAGGTGACTACCGGCTGCAGTGCAGTCTGAATCACCCGCTCCAAGGGTGATCAGTATACGTCGTCTTACGGTGCACCACCCGCTCCTCGGGTGAACTGATTACTAGTTCATCTGCATTTACGGCTTGCTGGAATGCTGATCCCTGTGTTCTATAGAGATATCTCACTCTACTAGCTCCTCTGGGAGGTTGGTATCTCTATCTGTATTACTGTTGCACCAAAAACCTATCCTTACATCCGGTTATCCTGTGTCTCGCTATGCTCTCATTATTGGTGATTCTGCAGATCACTACATAATCAGGTATAGCATCTGTATTATTGGTGATACTGCAGATCACCAATAATCAGAAAATCTGTTCTTGCTGACACCAATCGTTACACATACACTTACATTTAGGAAAATTAAAAAAGAGGACTTTTTACCAAACATGAATTCAACTTCCAGTTGAAGATCATTGCCTGTTTTGACGTGGCTGATATTTGGGTCAGCAATGTAAGCGGGAGAAATGATTTTCAGCTGCATTGCTTTGTTACGCTCAGTTGGAAACAAAAACAAGGCTTCTCACAAAGAACTTTCAACTGCAGCCAGAGTACAGCTTTGTATTATGTTATTGCTACTATTTCCCTACCTGAGTTTAAAAGCCTACGGGTCAGTGGTCACAGATGAAGCTAACAATAAATAAATGCATCTCGGATGAGCAAGCCAACACCATGTAACAGTAACATCCCTAGAGGAGAGCACAACAACTTGTGTGCACTGCATGGAGAATATTATAACCGTACACACTGTATATCTCAGCATGCAACCTTCTACAATCATCAGATTTCCTCTAAATGAGTTTCTTAAACCTGAACAAACATAAATCTTATAGTTCAGCTACATGATTCAAGTCACAAAGTCATTTTCAATCCAGCATGCGTAATAACCTGACATGTGACTTTATATGGAGTGCCACATGGCAGGCAAATGCAGCAAACACATTAAAGTGAGTGTGTCTGCATTGTAGGCTGATAAGCCAGAGTATTCACTATGTACACACAATTATTGGAAAGAAAGCTTTTAAAGGGTCATTCCACTCATCTCAACTTCCGTACGCAACTGCTGCAGCTTTCTAAAGGTAGCTGGAAGTATGGGAGAGGGCTATGGAGACTGACATATTTATTTTCTTTTTAACAATACCAGTTGCCTGGCAGCCCTGCTGATCTCTTTAGCTTCAGTAGCTAGTATCTGAATCACACACCTGAAACAAGTATGCAGCTAATCTTGTCAGCTTTTGTCAGTAACACGTGATTGGCATGCTTGTTCTGGATCTATGGCTAAAAAGTATTAGAGGCAGAGGATCTGCATTGGTTTAAAATTAAAAAAAAAAAAAGTCAGCCTCCATATACCTCTCACTTCAGGAACCCTTAAAGGATACCACAACTGACATGTGGCATAATGAGATAGACATGGGTATGTACAGTGCCTAGCACACAAATAACTATGCTGTGTTCCTTTTTTCTTTCTCTGCCTGAAAGAGGTAAATATCAGGTATGTAAGTGGCTGACTCAGTCCTGAATCAGACAGGAAGTGACTACAGTGTGACCTTCACTGATTAGAAATTCCAACTATAAAACACTTTCCTAGAAGAAAATGGCTTCTGAGAGCAAGAAAGAGATAAAAAAGGGGGAAATTCTTATCAGTGAGGGTCACACTGTAGTCACTTCCTGTCTGAGTCAGGACTGAGTCAGCCACTTACATACCTGATATTTACCTCTTTCAGGCAGAGAAAGAAAAAAGGAACACAGCATAGTTATTTGTGTGCTAGGCACTGTACATACCCATGTCTATCTCATTATGCCACATGTCAGTTGCGGTATCCTTTAAAGGTATGATGGCAGTAAATCATGGTGAGACTGGACAGTCTGGTGTGATGGATAATCAGGATTCTCCTCTGCCTGACTCACTGATTCATACAGCTGAGCAATGCAGGAGATAGGATAGGTTGCTTCCTTTACACATGTACAGATTGGCTCATTTAATACAGTGAAGCAACCATTCCACAGGGTGGATTAAATCTTACATCTGTGATGATTCTTGCAGGCATACGCACTATTTAGCAATAATCGCTCCTAGCTCAGTAACATCTGAGGCTCGCAAGGCAACTGCCCCAGTTACTCATTTAGTATATGGAGAAAGAAAGAAAGACCTCTTGGCAAACGGAGTGACATCAGGCTACAGACTTGTAGGCATTAGAGGGAAAATACACTTACATTAAAGAAAATCCCATTTATAGATTTAAGTACAACCCCCCCCCCCCCCTTTTTTTAATGCTACAAGTGCACCAACGTGGTTCTGGTCATTTAATTTAACCTTTGCCACTTAACAGAACATTTCCTTTCCCAATATCCAGTTCAGGCTTGGGGGATTAAGTCTCTTCTCCAGTTCAGATGAACATTAGCAAATGGAGTCAAATGAAACACCATAAAATGGTATTGGATGCCATATCATATCCATACAGGAAGTGAGGCTAATCATACAAGGCCAGTGAAGAAGGTGCATGCTTAAAGTGGACCCAAATTAAAAATACAAGATTTCAGAAATAAAATCTAATTTTCTAAATTATAATAATAAATCGCAGCCTTTTTTCAGCAGCATGATGACAACTATAAAATATTTTACATTTATTGGAGGAACCCCTCCCTTCCTTTCATATTGCCGGGACAGAATCCGGCAAACTGGTGGAGTAGGTGGTGTCCAGCAAAGGAGGAATTGCTAATGGCTGCCACCTGTATAACCCTAGTTATGAAAGGAGAAGGGTGAAAAGCATGCACTGAAATGCTCATAGGCTTGAAGGAGTGTTTATTTATCTTTGTATGTGTCAGAGTGGTGCAACTAAATATTTTGAATTAAAAAAATGTTTGGTTTGGGTCCGCTTTAAATTCCTCACAGGCCATAATCTCCACATCTCTCCAAAAGTTCATAGAAGTCATGTGACCTGTTGGTGTACAGAACAACTCCACATGTGAGAGGAGGATTGCACTTCACTCTGGCCAGGCAGATATCTGACATGCTTTCCTCAGACTTGTACTGTGCTGCCAATATATTCAACACACACACACGCGCACACACACACACACACACACACACACACACACACACACACACACACACACACACACACACACACACACACCTGAAATACTTACACCGGTATTTCTATATTCTTGAAAAAGTCACTGGAATGGCACAATCATTTTCTCTCAACATCTGACCAGATTGTTACAGGATTATGACTTTATTCAATTAACTTTACGCCTAAGTTTTCTCACAGGTGAGGTTTCCACACCTTATAAAATAGAAAAAGCATTTTTTCAGCCAGGAAAAAAACAAGCAAAGAAGAGAATGTCCCAGATTTAAAGCACACCTGAACTAATAAAAAAAAAAAAAAAAACACACACACACAACATGATTTACACATACTCTTCTAGGCCCCCATAATCTCCCTGGCCAGTTGTTTGGCCTTCCCTCTATAGTTCTGCTCAGGGCTGTGGAGTTGAGGAGTCAGAGAAATTTTGGGTACACGGAGTCGAGGTTGGAGTCGGTGATTTAATAAACTGAGGAGTCGGATGATTTTCATACAAAATCCACAGCCCTGGTAAGTATTAGACTAAGGAGTCGGAGAGTCGGTGGTTTCATAAACTGAGGAGTCAGAAGATTTTTGTACCGACTCCACAGCCTTGGTAATGCTGTGGCTTTTTTTAATTTTTTTTTTCTTAAATTCATTTGTGCTTTAAAATCTGCTTTTAACCTTAAGTGCCCTTTTAGTTGTTCTTCTTGCCAGGTGCTGAAATGTATTTAGTAAATAATATATTTTTTTTAGTGAGAAAACCCAGGAGAAAAGTAAATTGAATTAATGCCTGTGTCTGGAATGGTCTTACTGCGATACAACTTCATGTAGGTGCATCTTTAGAATGCAATGTTCCTTAGGTCAGCCAGACTAATGCAAACATGATCCATGCAGAAATTAACACAGTGGAAATGGTCAGCATCACTCAGAGAATCCACTATATGCAGCACACTAAAGTAAAATCTCCTTGCAGAAAGGCAAGGCATGCTTTTCCAGCTGCTGACCTTCATCTGGTGCTTCTCTATATGGTCTGCATACACTGTAGTTGTGTTTGTACAGATATGAGTAAGCATATGCTGCCCTATGAACAACCCTGTGGCAGATGTAAGGAAGCACACACACTGAATGTAAATCATTAGTCAGGCCTATGAGCATCATTCATTTGGTAAGTCAACTTAGCACATTGGGGTTTTGTTGCAGACAGGAGATTAGTTTTCCTTCCTCAGGTACAATTGAATGAGCTGAATTGTGATCACAGCCATTGTCTTTAGAGCCTGATATTCTCTCTATATATGGTCACTTTATTGGCCTGGTAGTCAGCCCAGAAATCAAATACTGTCTCAGATAGAACTGAACTGATTATAAACAAAAATTGCAGTATTAGAATTACATCTTTTTTTTGTAATTTAAGGACAAGTGTCATTTAAAAAGGTTCAGTAGCTAGGCAAGAAAGGCTACATGATATTTTCGTTGTCCAGCCTGCCCTAAACTGCAGCAGTATGTTACTTTGGATACCACTGAGGAACATCCAGGGGGACAATCATATATGGAATGATGAAAAACTGGGCAGGGTTTCCTCCAGGGAGGTTATTGTGAGTACTGATGACAAATGAAATGCTAATCAGAAGAATTTATTTCGCCAAGTACAAAAGAGGGGGTTGTACCTGGAATTGGTTTCGGCTCATACAGGTTCTAGAAAGATGGGGGATGTCTGAAAGCCAAGACCCGAGGCTGCCATACTATGGCGCCCACAGTTGTACTTGGCAATCATCTGTCATCCCTAAGGAGATATGGTGGGGGGGGGGGGGGGGGCAGAGGGAGGCGAAGGTTCAGCAGTGGAGGTAATAATAATGGCTTGCATGCAAATTGTATACAGACGGTTGCCAGTACACTACATCTGCCCTCATTCTTATCTCTGTGCCCCTACTGAATGCTCACACAGCAAAAGCTGCAGGTCAGGTGCTGGCACAGTATTTACATGTGAGCAGTAATAAATCCTCTAACTTATGTCATAAAACCTTCCTGCTGGAAAAGAATAATTTTCTTATTTATTTATGAAATAACCACATTAACACAGGGAGTGCACAAAGCAAGTGTCATTTTATTACTAAAGCAGCTGGAATAAGTTTTGCCCTCAGTTGCACAATAAGCTCAGCACTGGTAACATCAGGCCCTGTATGACAAGAAGACGGCCCAGCCTGCCCTCTCCCAACAAGCTGCCCAAAGACATTCAGGAAATGAGCGCAGGCAACAAGGAGCCACCACTGCTGTAGCGGCAGCTCACACCAAGCCCTGTGTTCAGCAGAAACACTGCATTCATTCACCTTGTAGTCCACCCAGAGGGAAAAGTGTACACAGCACAGTATGGAAGGCGGAGTAAATACAAAGATAGCTTTACTTTGCTAGATATGCCTGGCTCCAACTTTCCCTCCAAAGGAGAGCAGGTAACCCTTTCACTACCAGTGAACCTGACAATTTCATCACACAAGCAGATGTTTTCTGTGACAATTTGTGCTGTCCGTTTACAACTGAACTGCCTAAAAATACAACCAGACCACTGTACGCACAGCTGCTGGAATCACCATTTAACTGAGGAAAAGAAGCAAACAGCGAGCAAGCAACAATTTGACAAATCCTATTGCCCCTTTAAGATCACGTTATCTTTAAAGGGGCAATATAATTTCTAATGTGGCTGATGAGAGGTTTGAATGCCTACTGTAATTACTCTAAAATGGCTGACTTCAGCACTATGGAAATATCTTATTTCTAAAGCCTGGTACACACTTTCAACTATGATTGGCCAATCACTGACCAATTTTACCACCTCCATGTAGTATGAGGGTCAACAAATATTGAATACTATGAGCAGATTGTGCAGGTAAGCTCCCCTACTACACGCAGGAGGTAAAATTGGCCAGCGATTGGCCAGTCATAATTGAAATTGCGTATCAAGCTTAAAGGGAACCTGAACCGCGTAAAATTATTTAAAATAAACACATGATGTACATTCAAATGAATATTACATATTTACCTCATCAGTTCCATTTTCTTCTTACGACTATTCCTTCCAGTTCTGACAAGATGAAATATATATCAGTTGCTGTCAGTTACTACTGAAAGAGCAACTGATAAGCAAGGTAATGTCCATGTTTTCCTATGGCTCATGTGGGCGACTTTACAATTCAACAGTGTGCTGAGCAGAAAGCTGCTTTGGGGGAACGGCCATTTTTAAACTGGAAGGATTCCATTGATCACAGAGGACTAGCAGGAGTCCGGACGCAGGAGAGGAGAAAGAGATTGATGAGTAGACTACATGGAAGGCAAGTATGAAGTGTGTAGGGTTTTTTTAATTTTGTTTTTAGTTCAGGTTTGCTTTAAGGAGGCAATCTGTCCCAAACGTGAAGGGTAGGTTGTTACCTTTATTTCAAGCACCCTGTTCTCAGCTCAAAGTCAATTGCATTCTCCACTTTGAGGGCTGGACCCCCCCAAAGAGCGATTTTTTGAGCGTTTGGGGAGCGTGAGAAATCGCTAGCGATTTCCCTTAAGGCTCTGCCAATGTAAATGGATGGTGCAAATTCCACAGTAGTGATTGCGATTAGCAAAATCGCAAACGCAGGACATGCAGCATTTTGGTAGCGTTTGCGCTTCAATGTACAGTATATAATCGCTGGCGTAATCGCTCATCACAACTTGCACGGAGCGATATTGCTAGCGTTTTGAAGTTACTGCACACTGTAACAAAATTAAAGTTAATAGAAAGGACCAGACTTTAAAACGCTAATCGCTACACAACTGCTGGCAAATTGATACACTTTTTAAAATCGTTCCCTAAAACGGAATCGCTTACAAACTGCTCATACAAAAAACGCTAGCGATTGCGATTAGCGATAGCATTTTGTAGTGGGTTCCAGGCCTGAAAGTAGTGAAGACTATTTGTGGATCTTATAAATGGGGATCCGCTGGATTGCCCCTATTACATATATGATGATTGTCAGAGAACAAGCATCTTCAGAGAGGAAGAGAAAATGTATTAGTTACCTAAAAATGTCAAAACAACATACCACTGAAATATAACCTATACTCTTGTGTAAACCTTTATGTAACATATGAATTACCCTGCCACACATGGGCTAAAGAAAGTAATTCAGAAGCACTTACACAGCTTTAGCTACAAAGTAATTTCAGCATGATACAAAGCTTTTGTGATTGACAGCTTGACATTGGGCTTCACACAGCATATTCCACAAACAACGTTTCTTTTAGCCCAGAACACAAGGAATGGTGTCTTCACTGGAATTCTAGCAGCACTGTAATTTATACAAGCACGGTGCAATCTGTGTAGGTGACAGTCAACCAGACAAAACAGAATTTGCTTGAATTGTTTTGGGAGTCCTTCAAGCGCACCTATGCAAAATGGCACTAGGAAAAAAGGGCGCCCATGAAGCCAAATTTTTTTTTTTTCCCGGCAGTGATAGCTAAACATAGCCCTATTCTCACACTGAATCTTCCTTGTACTGATGCTTAACCTTCCCTTCACAGGTAACCTTAACCACCCCCAATGCCGACAATCTGCAGCAAAAAGAAAAACGTTAATTTTTGTGTGCGTCCAAATTTCCCCTTAGTATATTTGAATGGGCGGGTATGGCAGCGCTAAAACTTCCACCGATCGGGCGTCCAAATTTCTGTGACCCCTTCAAGCTACATCGAGTTGGGAAAATTTCTAAATTCGATTGTTATGAAAGCCGTTAGCTACCGATCAGTTAGGCTTCAATCACATTCGACAACGCATCCGGCCGTGCATATGGGACGCAAGCACACCCGATCGCACACCATCTGCATTGCGCTGCTGATCCCATTCATTACAGTGAATGGGATCAGTGATGCGCTTTACCGAAAATGCGTGCAGCAGTGCAATAGCACATCACAATGCTGCACAGCACGCACAGTCTGAAGGTCAGAAGTGCTGTCTATGCACTTCTGATGTTCTTGCTGATTGCACACCATACACGCTGCCGAAATGCGCATGGCAGCGCATATAGTGTGAACGAGGCCTAAGCCAGACACTGTATGGAAGGGAGCACATATGTGCATGTCAGCTTGCATGAAGAGACAGCCTCGGCCCTTACCAGGCTACATGTCACATTTCTGAGTTGCACAATCCAGTTGGTCCATTTGCATAGCTGACTATGGACTGCTTTGGGAGATTTAGATAAAGCAAAACTAAAGCAAGTTGCATACTCCCGTAACAGGGACAGCCTCTTCAGACCAGACAGGTATTTATTAAACACATGCCTCCGCTCACCCAATCTACATTCACAATGGCAATGTGTTCCTTGTGACAGATCGGGAAAGTGGTGCTGCACGTTATCCACACTTTGTGTCACATACAAATGAAGTACATTGAAGCATACAGTCAATGAAAAGTATGCGTCACTGTCACTGGTAACCTGTAACGTACTACATGCAGTGGATTACAATGCCCCATGCCGATAAACTGCAATGCACCTGCCACACTGTCAATGCTGCTATAGGTGGCAAGCCACGTTAGAAACTGGCGATTATGCTGGACCGCATCTCTGTGAACGTTGCCTAAATGAAAGAGTTGCCAACTAATTGATTGGCTTTTGTAAGCTATAAGGAGAATTGCCTGCTCACTGCTGTGGAACAGCTAATTTTTCTGCCCAGAAACAAGATATGAATGCAAATAATCTATCCTTAATCCTATGGATGATAATACATCCTATCTCAGCTGGGTGAAACCCCTTAAAGGGGCACTTTGGCAAACATTTTTAAAATGTGAAATATGTCCAAACATAAACAAATAAGAAGTACATTTTTTTCCAGAGTAAAATGAGCCATATATTACTTTTCTCCTATGTTGCTGTCACTTACAGTAGGTAGTAGAAATCTGACAAGTGATTGGTTTTGGACTAGTCCATCTCGTTATAGGGCATTCTCAGGGATACATTTATTTTCAAAAGTACTTAGGCCTGGTGCACACCAAAAACCGCTAGCAGATTCGCAAAATGCTAGCAGATTTTGAAACGCTTTTTCTTATTTTTCTGTAGCGTTTCAGCTAGCATTTTGCTGTTTTGTGAAGCATTTTTGGTGCAGTAGATTTCATGTATTGTTACAGTAAAGCTGTTGCTGAACAGCTACTGTAACAAAAAACGCCTGGCAAACCGCTCTGAAGTGCCGTTTTTCAGAGCGGTTCGCGTTTTTCCTATACTTAACGTTGAGGCAGAAACACATCCGCAATCCAAAATCTGCAGCAGCCCGGGAGTATGCGTTTCTGCAAAATGCCTCTCGCTCTGGTGTGCACCAGCCCATTGAAATACATAACCCTAGCGGATCCGCACCCGCAAGCGGATCGCAAACCGCAGCAGAACCGCTCTGGTGTGCACTAGGCCTTAGTGAATGGCAGTTGCTCTGTCCAACTGCCAAAAAACTGTGTAGCGAGCAGGGAAGCTGGCCAGCATCATTGTTTAAATCCTTTTTAGGGAATATCTTTTACAATTTTTCACCATAGTGCCCCTTTAAGGGGAAACACAAGGATATATTCTTTGCCCTTAGTCCAATGGTCTTCACAGCAGTGACACTCAGGCTGTAAGGAAAGTTTACTACTCAAATGAACAAGGAAATCATTCCCAAGTGCCAGCAGCCTACAAAACCGATTATCTGCCACATTGCACAGATACAGTGTGCCTGGTTTTCCCTGTTTGTTACTGGAAATATTTAACACTGTCAGTTCATCTTCCCAGAGGTCCTGAAGCGGGCTTGGTGATGTGTTTTCAGAGACTGGCATCTATAAGACGTACAGCACGAGTTACCCGATCTCAGCAAATACTAGGCCGCATCAAGCCTTTATGTCAAATCTATGACCTGCTATGTACACCTGATTCTCATTTTTGTTATATGTAACCATCCTCTTCTGAGGTACTGTACAAAAGAAAATTCAGGATCTAGACCATTATAATTAAGGATATAAAGATAATGGATAGCTAAGCAAACAAATCTTGCAAATTGTACAGATGTGGAACAAGATAAACACAACAATGCAGGAAACACAATAGGGGAGTGAGCAGTGCCCTCATGAGCTTACAATCTTCACTGACATTACGGATGGCATGGTAGCCAAGTAATTACTATTCTCACCTTAAAGCACTTAAAGGACAACTGAAGCGAGAGGGATAGCGAGGCTGCCATATTTATTTCCTCTTAAGCAATACCAGTTGCCTGGCAGTCCTGCTG
This sequence comes from Hyperolius riggenbachi, assembly GCF_040937935.1. Classification (NCBI taxonomy): domain Eukaryota; kingdom Metazoa; phylum Chordata; class Amphibia; order Anura; family Hyperoliidae; genus Hyperolius; species Hyperolius riggenbachi. The sequence goes on from NC_090648.1 coordinate 197,869,382, forward strand.
ATCCTCTGCCTCTAATGCCTTTTAACCATAGACCTTGAACAAGCATGCAGCAAATCAGCCGCTTCTGACTTCATTGTCAGATCTGAAAGATTAGCTGCATGCTTGTTTCTGGTGTTATTCAGACACTACTGCAGCCAAATAGACCAGCAGGGCTGGCAGGCAACTGGAATTGCTTAAAAGGAAATAAATATGGCAGCCTCCGCATACCTCTCACTTCAGTTGCCATTTAATGCTGCACATCTCAGTGATTGAAGAAGCTGCAGGGAAAATGTTTAACTAAAAGATGCAATTTCTGTAACCTGCAGAGATTGGGACAAGACTGTAACCGCCGGCCAACAGTTTGGGGATGAATTCTGTAAAGATAAGGGGGGCAGGTTGATTGAGGAGGTTTTAGGGACAAAGGCATGGTGCAATGGAGTGGGCAGGGTGAGAAGGAGAACAATGTTCTTGGCCTGCGCTTGGCTGAGATGATCCAACACTCCACATTGATCATTAAGACAGGGCTAAGTATATTTCCTATAGTTAGCATGCTGGAAACTACTGGAAATCAGTGTTCAGTGTGTGGGCAGGTTACAGATCCTCTTGAAACAGATTCGATCATAGAGGTATCTATCAGATGGTTGGTCTGGTGGCCAACTAAATTTTGACCACCTCAGGCCTACACAGAAAGTATAATGCTGGTAATAGACTGCTCGTTTGTGCGCCGGAATGGAGCCGCTGGCTCGATGCCGGCGCATCCCCGCTTGTCTGCGTGGGCGCATGGATCGATCCCTGCTCGTCCCCGCGGGCACTTCCTTATCTGAGCTTCGTTTCTTCCATTGTCCAACCGCGGGGATCGAGCGCGGTATGGATCCGGCGTGATGATCGGACACGTGGGATATTATCAATCGAGCCATCAGCGGCTCGATTGATAATAAAAAACGAGCCGTGTATGCCCAACCAGTGACTTATAAAACAAAGCACATGCTTTTTCATGAATTGACCTCAAGGAGAATTTCTATAGATAAAAACACATGGGCCCATATGCAATTCACTTTTTCTCCAGAGTTTTCTCCTAGGTGATATTTTTAAACTTCTAAATAATTTTGGCAGTATCTTTTCACCGATTTTTCAATATGTTTTCAGTTCAAACGTGCTGGAAAGTAATTTTAAATAGAGGATGAAAAATTATCTCCTAGGAGAAAACTTGGGGGAAAAAGTTAATGGCATATGGGCCATAGAGTCTTACAGGTTGTCACTGTGGCCTTGCTATGCTGATGTTCCAAGTTAAGGTCCTTCAAGAAAATAAAATGTTCTCCATGAAATCTATGTGGGGGGTTATGTATGCTTGTGTGGGCTTTCTCCCTTCCTTCTTTCCTCATAGCCCAAAATACACACTCTGGTTAACTAGGATGTTGAGATTCCCTGTAGAATGTGATTAGGGGCAGCAGAAACATTAGAGTGCTCCTCTGGGAAAATGATTGTTATAGATGGGTTAATGCTCTATGAAATGCATTCCATAATAAACTGGTAAATAAAAGACTGACTAAAAGCCCTGCTGTTAGTATAAACATCTGGTATTTCATCTGCCATTAAAAAAAATGCACCATCAGGAAGCAAAATGCAAAAACAAAGTACACACAGGAATTAAACAATTTTTTATTACCATACTGCAACCATACATTTGTAAGATTTAAACTATGGCAGACATGGGCAAGCTAAACAAATACAATCTGTTTTTATGAGGCAGGAACCACAAGGAAATGGCTTTTGAAATGTCACTGTATACAGATAGTTCCTCAGCTATTATGTCTGCTCCAACAAGCATCTGACAGCCTGTCCCTATGGCACCTGTTACTCTAGTGACCGAGCGATTAGGAACTCCCAGCTCTGCTCTCTAGTAGCTCAGAAACAATACAGGAAGTCCAGCAGGTGATGTCTGGCATCACCCATATTCAGGTCGGTTTACTTCCTCCTCCATTGTTTCTGTACAGGCTCACCAACTTCTATTCACAGAGCTGGGAAGTGACCAAACCTACACAGGCAGTGTTGCCAACCTTTCCGTTTATTTTTTACTGACAAAGATATAAAAATGTACTGACAAAGGAGATTGTTTTACTGACATTGTGAAAAAAAGCATCTTAGGACAGTATATTTGTGTAATTAACAACTTTTACTTTCTTTTTTAATAAAGGCAGAGAGGTAATGAAAACTGTAATAGTACAGATGTAACATCCACTTAGTGTAGTCTTCTATTATAAATGACCAAGACGTTTCCAGAGTATTACTAGATATAATTGGCAAAGTAAACGCACAAAGCCAAGACACAAAGCATGCTTCATGTGGCGCCTCACGGGGGGGGTTCCAGCGCCATTCCCCATTAAAGTTATTCCACCTGGTAGGTTAAATAACTCTTCTGGACCAAAGCCGGGACAAGTCCCTCCAGCACCCAAGGCTGAGACACCAAAGTGCGCCCCCCCCCCATTCCTCCCACCCCAACCATCACACACTGATTGCTATTAGACTAAGAGGCACCCCAGGGCCCCAACTCCTTAATCTCTAGTTATCTGGCTTGCAGTCACTGCCATATATCCCCTTTTCTTATTTCTCTTTGCTTCAAACACAATAGGGGAATGATAGCTGAGTGAGTTGTGTGCCCCCTCCTATTCTGCGCCTGAGGCTGGAGCCTCTCTCGCCTCTGCCTCGACATGACCCTATTTGGGACTTCTCATGCAGGCTTTGAAAGTATTCGCGTCCCCAAGCTCACGCATGAAAAATACGGATGCACTCGTCTTCGTAAGCACTCAGAGACGCGTACTCAGAGTACTTCTGTAGCCCACCAAAGAGTACCGAACACACAGCCAGGCACATAAACTCTACAGTGGTGGAATGACGGGATGAAGCAAGGACCATTAATCCATGGTATCCACACACACAGCCTTCCCCTTACATAGGTTAGTATCTAACCTGAAGAGAGTCTCCTTGCTTCAGCTTCACTTTATCTACAGATGTATCTGGCTGGCACTCTTCAACCCTTCCTTGCTAGCAAGCTGCTGAGTGGACAGATCCCAGACTAGTCATTCCAGCCCCTGGCCTGTTGTCTGATGGCTCTACAGCTAAAGAGAAGGGAGGCAGGAGGGGGAGAAACACTGTGTATGCCTGCGTGTATTATTCCTTATCTCTGTATTAGAGCATTGCAGCAGAGAGCTGGTTTTCAGGAGAACCATAAATTGCTTATGCTTACAGACCACAGTGGCGGGGGAAATAAATCACTTAATTTACAGACTGACTGTAAACTGATGGTTGGCACCACTGGTGATGGTTGGCAACACTGTAGACAGGTACTATGTGATCCACAATCTCCATGACGTGTTCCCAGCCAAGTGTCTACATATGACAGAGCTGTTAAAGATTTGCCAGCAGCAAACACTGTGAAGTTTACAATAAGCCAAGTTCACGTGAATTTCTGCTTACACAGACTGCACTCGCTTTCTCTGGATCGTAACGTTGGCACCCTACTGGAAATAAGAAATCACTGGTGCCAACATTCCCTGAGACAGAACTGCAGCAAACTCTCGCCCAAGCCCTTTGTGAGAGCGGAGAGTGCAAGGTTCCATCCTGCTGGAAATGTACCTATTAATATAAAGCATTACACTATACAGCCTAGGTAGAGAGGCTCAGCAGAGGGGAATGGCTGGGAAGAGAAATCCTCACCATACAGAACACAGGAGGCATTCATAATTGAAAGGTATGAGTGCTCTTGCCACACTTACCATTGTGCAGGCTCAGCAGAGACGCTTGGATTACAGCTCTTTATTATTCCTCCCGTGTAAAGTGAGCATGAAGAGATCCTATAGGGGCTGAGGCTGAGCTGGGACTGTCCCCATTCAGGTAGAGCGAGCAGAGTGCAGCAGTAGACGGGCAGTGGATGCCTTCCTCTCACTGGCAGACGGGGGAGTCTCTTCAGTTCCTGGAAGAGGCTCTGTCTGCGCTGCCTTCACTTCTATTCTCCCAATGGGATGGATGCTGGAGCTCTGGCGGATTTTTTTTTTCACTCTGTACTCCTCTAGTTCAGTCATGCGAATTACAGCGATATACCAGCACGGGATGTCCTTCTCCATAAATGGCAAGCTAGTCTTTTCTTTAGCCAATCACTGGTTGTCTAGGTCCACGTCACTCTTCCCCTGGGGAATATGACTGGAGCGCAGGAGAAAGAAAGCTGCAAGGGCTCTCGGTCCATGTAGTCTTTTTCACCGGTTTCTTTTTTGCTAAATATGTAACAACTCGAGCAGCAATGCATCTCTCAGTAAGGACACATTATTGTTGCTTTATTTTGACTGTATCTTTTTTGTATTATTATTTTGCCCTTACAAGGGATGAAGCTGTATATGGATTCTGCATATGCTATAAGACGTAACTTTTAATTTCTAAATTATTACCATAAATTCAAAGGATCGATATTTGAAGTGGAATTATAGGGGCACTATGGAGGAAAATTTTAAAATTTAAAATGTGTGCAAGTATAGACAAATAAGAAGTATGTTTTTTCCAGAGTAAAATGAGCCATAAATTACTTTTCTCCTATGTTGCTGTCACTTACAGACAGGTAGTAGAAATCTGACAGAAGCGACAGGTTTTGGACTAGTCCATCTCTTCATGGGGGATTCTTAGGGATTTATTTATTTTCAAATGGCAGTTGCTCTGTCCAACTGCCAAAAACTGTGTAGGGAGCAGGGAAGCTGGCCAGCATCATATGCAAGCCAAGACTCTACAGATGTGTAGCTAGCTTACAGGCTAGTGAAATGTTCTGCTGCTATGAGAAGGACAGAAGGGCCAATGGAACGGAACACAAGTGACATCACACAGCAGCCGGGTTGAGGAGGTAGAACAATGCTCTCGGCAGGCGATTAGGGGCCGCAGTGCACAGACTAGATTTTTGGCAGAGGCGGTTGTTCCTGAACTAATTACAGTTAGCACCTGACAGGACTCCTTTGCTAAGTTGCTCCCTGCCAGACTGAGGCCTCTTCCACGGAATGTTGAGCTGTGTGCTCAGCAAGCAGTTACCAAGCAGCAGTGGGCAGTTACCAGGCAGCAACAAGCAGTTACCAGGCAGTAGAGAGCAGTTGTGAGAGTTTGAGAGGCATTTCACTGTCTATGAACAGTCCGTGGAAAGGAGGCCTAACACTGCTACATGTTGCTACTCCTTTCTCCTTTTGCTGTGGGCAGGGACCATCAGCTTCATTGGTCCATGCCCACGGTCTTCCTAGAAGCTCAGCCATGCAACCCTGGTCCTGTGGCTACCTGTGCCGGCAATACCATTGTGAACATCCGCCCTGCCTATTAAACTGACTAGTGAACATCCTCCTCAGGAAGATTTCTCAATGGTCCAGACCATGGACCAGCAGGGCGGTAGCTTCAAAGATGCTTTGCCGGGACTGCCTCTATTCTAAAGTTGCAGAGTCCTTGAGAGGAGTAGTGGATGTTAGTAATGGGGCCAGGGGTGAGGGGTACCCAGCGGAGCTGCTGGGAGGTTTGGCACTGTGGAGGCGGACACTGGAAGGGCAGCGAGTAGCATCAATCAGCGGTGATAGTCCAACAAGGAGTATCAGCCAGGAAACAATTCTCCAAGCATGAAAAAGGAAAACAGAAGAAAGAGCGTACGTACAAAAAGGGCGCCCGGACAAAAAGGGCGCGGGGTGTAAACGCTAATTAACAATTAATCATTAATAGGGTTTATAAAAATAGTGTGCTATATTTCGTTTACAAATAATGTTTAACAAATTTATAAATCATTAAATAATGTTTATGAAATCGGCAATTGTGAAAACTTTAATCTTCTGCGTTTCAAAAGTGAAACTTAGAATTACGTTTATTAAAATAACGATAATATATGATTAATTGTTATAATTGTATATTATTGTGAATAACCTTCATTTATGGTTTGTTCTTATAATAAAATCTGAAAATATTCTTTATAACGATGATATAAAGATAACTACGTTCGTAATAAGTGTTGTAAAACATTAGTAAATATTACTAAAATTGTAGTAAAACTATACCTAAGCCTACTCTCACACAGAACCCCCCCTGTACCTATCCCTAACCCCTAGACCCCCCTGTTGGTGCCTAAACCTAAGACCCCCTGTTGGTGCCTAAACCTAAGACTCCCCTGGTGGTGCCTAAACCTAAGACCCCCCTGGTGGTGCCTAAACCTAAGACTCCCCTGGTGGTGCCTAAACCTAAGACCCCCCTGGTGGTGCCTAAACCTAAGACCCCCCTGGTGGTGCCTAAACCTAAGACCCCCCTGGTGGTGCCTAAACCTAAGACCCCCCTGGTGGTGCCTAAAACTAAGACTCCCCTGGTGGTGCCTAAAACTAAGACTCCCCTGGTGGTGCCTAAACCTAAGACCCCCCTGGTGGTGCCTAAACCTAAGACTCCCCTGGTGGTGCCTAAACCTAAGACCCCCCTGGTGGTGCCTAAACCTAAGACCCCCCTGGTGGTGCCTAAACCTAAGACCCCCCCTGGTGGTGCCTAAACCTAAGACCCCCCTGGTGGTGCCTAAACCTAAGACCCCCCTGGTGGTGCCTAACCCTAACCACCCCCCTTAGTCATCGCTTTATTATGTGGATAATAATGTTTTACAAATTGTGACTCCAAAAAATATATTGCAATTTACATTACGTACTGATCGCTTTATTTTGTGAATAGTGTTTTACAAACAGTAAGGGATAAAACTTTAAATAATATTTTAATTAGTTAAATAAGATAAATATGTTTAGTATTTTTATAAACGTTATTCGGCACTGGTGCATTTTATAAACGTAAATCACCACAAGCTCAGTTATAAATCATTAAACATCTCCGGGCGCCGTTTGTAAACTTTATTTAGCTCCGGCGCCCTTTTTTCCTGCTCGGCGCCCATTAAACGTTATTTATTATGGGAGTGAATGGCGGCGCCCTTTTTGTCCACTAGCTGCCAGCGCCCTTTTTTCCCAGCTCCGAAGAAAGAAATTAAAGAAGAAAGAAGTGACAGATAAAATACAAGAATACAGAAGAAGGATTTGAGGATGAGTCTCATTGGTCCACCTAGTGATGGCGGTCCCTTCAGAGTCTGGCGCGCAGCGTCAGATGTCAAGTATATGGCACAGACCTTTCTGGCCTAAGTGGCTGCTAACAGCGAATGGCGGTGACAGTGACAAGAATGGCACATGTCCCAGGGGAGTGAGGTAGCAGTGCTGAGGTGCTAAAGGACAGCTTCATAGCACTAAACCTTGTTCCTCATTGCACAGCACATAGAGTAATGCTCTTCTTAACACTCGGCCATCTCACAGGTGAAGCCGGCAAATGGATTTGCCCATAAGCGTGTATGAATAGTAAGAATGAGTGAGCAAAATTGACAAGTTTGGTCTTTCAGCGAATAAGCTACAATCTTAGTGAGAGTCTCATGCACACCCACTACCTGAACCACTCTGTCTCAGTATAAAGAAGCACACAGAAGCACGAGTATGGTCTCCCGCAAGGCTTGGGACTTGATACCTTGAGCAACAGTTCGGGGGAAAGTGCTGTATAAACAGTTGCGAGTCTAGTGGCTAGAAACACATTGTGTTGCTATGGAGCGGGGAGCAAGGACGACGTGCAGAGCATGACAGAATGGGAGGGGCAAGTAGGAGAACAATGAGTGGAGATGATTCGGCACTCTGGATCTCTCGGCAACACCATAAAAATGGTGGTTGCTAGGCAGAGACAGGTCCAACCAGCGATTTGACCCAGAACCATCTACTGTGTGTATGAGGCCTAAAGGGAACAGTCGGTGAGAGTGATATGGAGGCCGTCATATTTGTTTCCCTTTAAACAACACCAGTTGCCTGGCAGTCCTGCTGATCCTCTGCCTCTAATATTTTTAGCCATAGACCTTGAACAAGCATGCAGCAGATCAGGTACTCTGACTCAGCTTTTACTGGATTGGCCATATGCATCTTCCAGGGTTTTGACTCAGACACAACATATGCCAGAAGATCAACAGGACTGCCAGGCAACTGGCATTCATTACAAGGAAATAAATATGGCAGCCTTCATTTCCCTCTCACTTCGGGTGTCCTTTAACGCACTACTGTCACTCACCATCAGGTGCTACCACCTTCCATTATCTGCCTTAAATTTTACTAAGACGTCAAAGAGGTAAGATTGACCCCCCGCCCAGCCCGCACAGGTGATTGCCATTAACAGGGTGAAATCCGGATAACAACTATCCGGATTCACCCAAAGTTCGGATTTCAGCATCTCTATCAGGCACCACTTTAATGCAACATAAGCTACTCCTGCCTCCAGAGGCTGTAAGGCCCCCCAAGGTGTCTCCATCCCAACTTACCTGTGCTCCCCGGGACCCTGCAATGGAGCAATGAAGGACTGACAGAGGAGCGCACCTGCTGGGAAAGGCAAGACGCTGCTCTGACAGACATTGCAGGGACGCCGAGGGCACAGTTATGTTGGGGGTGACCTGGAGGAAGGAGAGTAGCCAGCTCAGGAGCTGGGAAGGGGGGGGGGGGGAGGGCAATTTGGCTGCAACAAATGGCCCATATTGTTGCTTTTTGGTCAGAGGGGTCTGTTAGTGGGCCCCCAGGTTAATCTTGCCTGGGGGCCCCATTGTACCTAGAACTGGCCCTGTTTACTATAACAAGATTCTACTGTAGTACACTTTTGATGAGCTTTAAGTGCAAGTCTCATACAGAAATAAATATGGTAGATACAGTAATTACATGTGTTTCTTTAGGTCAGAAAAACTACTAGGGGCGTGGCTTAAGTTCACTAGTTGTGATGAAAAAAACAGACAAAACCTGCCATGAATACTCATAACAGAAGCTGATTCATAGGGCAGAATGTAGTAAGAAGGAAGCTCAGCGTATGACATGATGTAAAAAAAAAAAAAAAGTTTAATACAAAATATTTACTGGAGTGTGTGTCGTTTTAGTTGATGAAACTGCCTGGAGCATTAGGAAATACATACTATTAAAGTCACTGTTGGGAGTAGCTCTTTGGTATCACGATAGGTTTCGTTAGATGTGACTAGTAGAGATCATAGGGCCAGTGCTTCAGCAAAACGCTAGAGGTTTTTGAAGCAGATTTCAGAGGGATTCTAGGCATGTTTAGAGAGATTTTCTAAACATGCCTAGCGTTTTTGGGAGCGTTTTTGTGTAGCAGATTTCAAATATTGTTACAGTAAAGCTGTTACTGAACAGCTTCTGTAACAAAACCACCTGGAAAACTGCTCTGATCTAGCACTTTTCAGAGCGGTTTTCCACTTTCCTATACTTTAACATTGAGGCACAAATGCCTCAGAAATCCCCAAAAAATGCTGCAGCCCCCGAGTTTGCGTTTGTGGAAAAAACGACTCGCTCTGGTGTGCACCACCCCATTCACTTTCATTAGCCAAGAAGTTTTCCCCCTGCAAGCAGGCTCGGACTGACCCACCGATTTTTCCATCGGTGGGCCCCGGCCGCCTCGCCTCCTAAAGGCCCCAGAGCTGAGGAGGGGGGCACAGCGCAGGAAGGGGGGGGGGGAAATTGTGCACAGAGCAGTGGGGAGGGAGCGAAGCCTCCCCCCCTCCCTCACCTAGGGGCCCCCCCTTCCGTGCTCCCCCCCTCCATAGCACGGAAAGGGGGTCCCTAGGTGAGGGAGGGGGGGAGGCTTCCCCCCCCCCCTGCTGCTCTGTGCACAATTTCCCCCTTTCCTGCACTGTGCCCCCCTCCTTCTCAGCTCTGGGGCCCCCACTAACTTGGGACCTGCTTTTGTGGGGATATCTGCCGCCAATCTAATTGCATTTTGTGGGGCTATCTGCCGCCAATCTGATTGTATTTTGTGGGGATATCTGCCGCCAAGCTGATTGCATTTTGTGGAGATATTTGCTGCTGCCAATCTAATTGCAATTTGTGGGGATATCTGCCGCCAATCTGATTGTATTTTGTGGGGAAATCTGCCGCCAATCTAATTGCAATTTGTGGGGAAATCTGCCGCCAATTGAATTGCATTTTGTGGGGATATCTGCCACCAATCTGATTGCATTTTGTCGGGAAATCTGCTGCCATTTGACTACTTGATGAATTATCATGAGGCATGTAACTACTTGACTATTTTATCTAAAATGTATCTGGTCAGTCCTAATGTCTGTGACTGCAAATTTAATACAAATTGTGTGCAGCTTGGAAATGGGCCAATTAAATGTGTTTTTCCAGATTCTGATTGGCCCAATTCCAAACTATATGCAAGCCAGAATTATCCTGTGCCTGGCCTATCTTTCACTACTAGAGATATTCAATGAGATGCTAATAATCCAACTTCCATGTACATTTAATGTAAATTGTATGCAGTTGGAATTGGGCCAGTCAACTATACTCCCTGATAAGTAAGACTGATCCGATTTTATGCTACATAGAATATGTATAAAATTATCATATTAACCAGTATTATAAGCATCTTATTGACCATCTCTAGCCACTGCCTGCTGCAGTCACCATTAGGGCTGGTTCACACTGCAAACGCTTTTCTAAGCGCTTGTAATTTTAAATGGTCTTGCTAATGTTACTCTATGTGTGTGTTCTCATCTGAACAATGTGATTTGATAAAAATCCCCCATAGTATTGCATTAGCAAGAGCTTTTCAAATCACTAGCGCTTAAAGGGACTCCGAGGAGCGCCCTAATTTAAAGAATACACTTACCTGGAGCTTCTTCCAGCTCATCATAGGTGACGAGGTCCCGCGGCGTCTTTCTGCCTCCGCCAGTCCCCCGTTATGCGCATGCGCAGACCTGTCACACCGGCCGCCGTGAAGACCCAAAGCGGCCGGCGTGATGACGCATTGCGTCATTAACCAGGAAGAGCCGTCCCAACTCCAGGCCCGGGTGACGCCGGTAACGGAGGCCGGCGGAGGCCAGCAGAGGCTGAAGGAGACAAGCCAGGAGGATGCTACGGGACTTCGCCGCCTACCCTGAGCTGGAAGAAGCCCCAGGTAAGTGTATTCTTTTAAATTAGGACACTCCTCAGAGTCCCTTTAAAAAGCTTCTGCAGTGTGAACCAGCCCTTAGGACTAGTTTCCATATGCACGCTTATGGAAACGTGATCGCAGGGATATCAGAGAGTGCATAGACCACTGAATTGCAGCACATGGTTGCCTGCATTTTGGGGCGATTGTGCCTGCAATCCAATTCATTATAATGAATGGGATTGCAAGCACTGCCCCAGGTGAGTCACGTGCAACGCAGAGCCACGCTGACCTATGGCTCCTGTGCTGCACTAATGGAAAGGAGCGCTTAGGCCTTTACATTTAAAAATCAAAATTGCTGATGCCATCATTTTGCGTTTTTTTGCGCGATTATTTTTAGTGCCTCCCGGTGCTTACCTGCGCGTTGCAATTTTTTGTAAAGCGCTTTACTAAGCGCTTTTGCAGAGTGATATTTTTTTTTACGCTTTCAACTCTTTAACCCAAAAAAGAATAAATGCATGGTATTTATTCATAAAATCGCTGGGGAAATCGCTATACAAAGCGATTTCCCTGTACTTACCATTGAGGCAAATTGCCCCAAAAATGGTACAGGCAGCGCTTTGGTGAGCGGATCGGAATGGAACCACTCAGATGTGAACACTCTCATAGGGAGTCATTGCACAAACGCTTTTAGGGCGATTTTTAAAACCGGCGGTGCTTAAAAAAAAAGCACCCTTTGTATGAACAAATCCTAAGGGCCCATTCACACTAGAAGTGCTTTTCTGAGCGTTTTGTGAATGATTTGCGGTTTTTAAAATCACTCCCATTCACGTTCATTAAAATCGCGGAAAAATCCTTGCAATTTGCATGTATGTGATCGCAAAATCGCAGCGTTTTTTCTCTGCAATTTTTAACCACAATTTTTATGAAAGTGAATGGTAGCAACTTTAAAAATGCTAATCAACCGCAAAACGCCCAGAAAAGTGCTTTTAGGGCCCTTTCACACTAGAGCGTTTTGGCTGAGATTACGGCAAAACGCTCAAGCGCTAGCGCTTTTTAAAGAATTAGTGCAATAATACCCTATGGGCCCGATCTCACTTGGGCGATTTGCGTTAATCTTCAGCGATTAACGCAAATCACCAAACGCAAACGTGTAGCCTGCACCTGCTATAGAAGCGCTAATCGCGATCGCAGAAAAATCGCTGCAGTTTCCAGTGATTTTTCCACATTAAATCACGGAAAAAAAAAAATCACTCCCGTAATCACGGGCATTTTGCGCTTTTAGGTGTGAATGGGGCCTAAGTGTGAATGGGCCCTAAGGCCTCCTTCAGATGGATGGATGCCGCTTGCTGAGCAGTTCATTCTCCCGTCTACCGCCCTCCAGTGCAATTCAGAGGCAATTTAAATGCAGCCAAATTGCATTTTCATAAATTAACATAAAATGTATATTAGATCAGAATTATTACCATCACATTGACCACACCAATCTTCATCCAACCAGTAGTGATGGTCAGTGAGGCGCAAATAATTAAGACCTCTTTTCCATGGGCAGTTGAACTGTGTGCTCAGCAAGCAGTTACCAGGCAGCAGTGAGCGGTTACCAGGCAGCAACAAGCAGTTATTAGGCAGCAGTGAGCAGTTGTGAGAGTTTGAGAGGAATTTCACTGCCTATCAACAATCCGTGGAAAAGAGGCCTTATGCTACGTACACACATGCGACTACGATCGTTCGTTGTTAACGACGAACGATCTTTTAATTGACGAAAGAACGACCGGAGTAAAGTTAGTTCTAAAAAGTGTGTAACGATCACATCGTTACAACGAACGTTACACCACGTAAAAGCACTTAATGCGCCTGCGCATAAAATTGTAAAGTTCCCTGGAGAAAAAGTGAAATGCGCATGTCCAGCCTGGTACAAACGATCGTTTCCAACGATGTACTACTTTTGCAAACGATCGTCCTTGGTTAAAATCCGCCGAGACAGAACTTTCTTTTGTAGCGATTTGGCTCGTTCGTCGTTAGACTTAATAGTCGGTGGTTCGTTTTTTGTAACGATCGTCGTTGGTAAAGATCGGGGAACGATCGTTACAAACGACTATAGTCGCATGTGTGTACGCACCTTAAGAGTTGATACAAGATTATGCAAATTGTGTATGCAAATGTATTGAGGCCTCCTTTCCACGGACCGCTGATGAGAGGCCTTAGGCCCCTTTTAGGCTACTTTCACAGTGACATCAGGGTTGCCACCTCATCCCTTTAAATACAGGCACATATCAATTATACAAGCCTTGTGGCTAGTTAGGTGCAGTTTAGGCACTGATTATGTGTGAATAGCCCCAGAACCTGTATAAGGCCTCTTTTCCGCGAACTGTTTACAGGCAGGGAAATGCCTCTCAAACTCTCTCAACTGCTCACTGCTGCCTGGTAACTGCTTGTTGCTGCATGATAACTGCTTACTTCTGCCTGGTAACTGCTTGCTGAGCACACAGCTCAACAGTTCGTGGAAAGGAGGCCTGAACAATTTAATTTGACCTCAGCAGGCCCATTTTGAGGCCTCTTTTCCACAGACTGTTGAACTGTGTGCTCAACAAGCAGTTGCCAGGCAGCAGTGATCAGTTGTGAGAGTTTGAGAGGAATTTTGCTGCCTATCAACAGTCCGTGGAAAGAGGCCTGAAGCTGCACAAATTTGCATACAAAAATGTTCATAATCCTGCTTCAACATGTAATTATTTGCATAACACTGACCATCCCTACCAACCAGAATACTTATCCCTAGAAATTAGGGATGGTCATTTAGATGCAAATAGTTCTATGTTAATTGGTGATTATGCACATTTGGTATGTAAATTTATGCAGCTTGAAATTGGACCAATGGAATTATACCCTGGAAGGAATCAATTGGTCCATTTTCAAGCTGCATCAGTTTTCATTGGCCTCAATTCATAAAGCATTACAGCATGCGGTAATGCTGAAAACAGCAGACTTTACCGAGCAATTAGCAATGTGTCAATTCATAAAGGCTGTTACCGCATGAAAAGCTGACATTACCGACCAGGGAGATAAATTACCGACTTGGCTGTAGTTACCTCCAACACGTCAGTAAACTGTCAGCAAATGTCAATTTATAAAGACTTCAACAAGCGGTAAGCCTGACGATAGTTACCGACACCTCAAGTGAGGTGTTAACAATGCAAAGTGCAGGGAGCCGAAGTCTACGTGAGTCATCTGTGCAGGCAGAGAAAGTCTGTGTGAGTCATCTGTGCAGAGAGCCGTCTGTGTGAGTCATCTGTGCAGAGAGCCGTCTGTGTGAGTCATCTGTGCAGGGCAAAAGAGAGATATCGCCACACTTCTGCTCTACCGATCAATGGGCAGCGGTAATTTACCAACCTTCAAAGTCAGCTGTAAAAATCTTTATGAATTAGCACACAGACCAGGAAAATACTGAGTGAGGTATTTTCCCAACAAGATTTTTTATTGCACTGCTTTTTTTGAATTAAGGCCAAAGTTTGCATAATCCGGCATCAATTCGGAACTGTTTGCATCTCATTCACTATCCCTACTAGAGAGTAGGAACACTAGGCAGAATCACATAAGCGGTTTCCATAGCACATAGTGGAAAATGCATTTGTGATTCTGCCTAGTGTGGTCCTACCCAAAGATGGGCTGAAAATTCAACTTCAGCTAATTTTTTAGTTCTATGGGAGTTGGATTCCTGTGGGCAGAACTGGAACTTTGCATAGCTCTAATAGGATTTAGAAGCTATTAATTACCTGATAGTTGATTGATTAGTCAGGCTGGAGAGATCTTAATCATTAGGCTGGATTCACAGTGGTGTGTTGCATAACACGTGTGTGAACCACAATGGAGACTGGACGTAGTCCAGTCTTCATTGCAGGCTTGACATAGTCAAGCCTGCATGGAGCAAGTTAGAATAGCGCAATCCATAACAAATGCAGAGATGTGAACAGACCCATAGTATTGTATGGGCAGTGAGTTGACATACAGAATTATTCTGCAAAGCAGTTGATGCACTGTGTACTAGCCTTTAGCCTTGCAAACCTGATTAGTCCTCGTTCACACTTTATGTGCTGCTGTGTGCCACGCAAGGATATCAGAAGTGCATAGACTGCATTGTCTGATATTCCGTCTATATGCGCTGCACAGCAGTGCAATGCGCTATTGCACTGCTGCATGCATTTTTGGCAAATTGCAAACACAGTGCTGATCCCATTCACTGTAATGAATAGGATCAGTAGTGCAACGCAGATGGTGTGCACTCGGAACGCAACGCATGGCCATCTGTATTGCCTAATGTGAAGGAGGCTTAAGTCCTGTACAAATTTCCTGTTATTCTCCATTTGTGTAATTCCTGTCCATTTCTCTGCTAGTGAATTTGGATGCAATATTACAGCCCATTGAAATTCATAGGCTGCTTCCAAATTTGCATGCGTAAGGAAAAAAAAAAGCCTCCTGCATTTTTTTTAGACATTACATCTGGATCCCCATTGCCATGCATGATATGTTTATGCATGGCATTTACTGAAATGCCTAAAACGGATGAGTTTAAATCGCAAATGAGCAGAGGGTTCCTCTCAATACCATGGTGTCCATTTTCTGTCTGTTTAGCTCTCTACAGTCAGGAAACCAGTACATTTTTTCACTTGTCTGAACCAGCACACAAGCCCAGTGATTAGGGTAGAGCAAGATGAACTTACTCTCACAACTTACCTCACCTGTGAATCTGATTCTAGGGTTGCCGGTTAACATGAGGCCTGCTCTGAGAGCTTCCATCATGCTGGACATTCTGGAGAACCTAAACCTTAGAGGATTTGTGTTCAGGTGCATATGATCCATCTGCTCACACTCCTGCAAACTGCAGGCCCTGCTTGCTCTTAAAGTGAACCAGAGATGAATATGACTAAAGATTTGATACTTACCCGGGGCTTCCTCCAGCCCCAAAGCACGCCTGAGTCCCATGACGTCCATCTGTCGACTGCCGTTCAGCTAATTATAAAACAATTCAAAGTGGCACCCAAGTTTAAAAATGAGGGTGCATATAATGTGCATAGCCTTTATAACTTTTACTGGTATTGCACTGTAAAAACTGTACCTCACCTGTGAATGTGCTACACCAATGAATCTGTTACTGGGCAGATTCCATACCCTTCTTAGTGTATTGGCAGTGGATCCCATGTGCTCTGAGAATACTTGCAGATGTGTTGCCATTACATTGTACTGGCACCACATCCAGGCAGCAACTGTTCTGCTTTTGCAGCATTAGGCGCTAGTCTAGTTTAGGTACACTGACCACATAGGGGGACACAGGAACAACCATTTGCTGCTACTATGACTCCCCCATGTGGTCAGTGTAATGATTGCCTTTTCCCATGTCACCTGCCTGTGTTCCCATATGTGGTTGATTTAATGAATGGATGTTCCTGTGTCCCCCTACATGACCAGTGCAATGATTGGTTGTTCCTGTGTCCCCCTATCTAGTCAGTGTAGTTTAGGGGACTTAGCAGAAAATCTCATAGGGATCAGTTCTCCAATTACAGCACCCTCTAGGGCAGGCATGGGCAAACTCGGCCCTCCAGCTGTTACGGAACTACGAGTCCCACAATGCAATTGCCTTTATGAGTCATGACTGTGGCTGTCAGACTCCTGCAATGCATTGTGGGACTTGTAGTTCCTTAACAGCTGGAGGGCCAAGTTTGCCCATGCCTGCTCTAGGGCATAAAGCATTGTGATTGGCTGAGTAGTGTGGGCATAGTTTACTACAACCTATATGAAACCTAGCAGTTCAAGAGGGTGCTGTCCATCCAATCACGTTAGCAGGATTTCCCTATGAGGTTTCTTGCTGGGTCCCCTAAAGCAGACTAGTGCTGTGCATTCATTGGCTATCATTCATAAAGCATTACCATATTCGGTAATGCAGAAAACAGTTGACTTTACAGAGCATTTAGCAACATGTCAATTCATAAAAGCAGTTACCGCATGAAAAGCTGAAATTATCGAGCAATGAGGTAAATTACCGACTTGTGCGGTAATTACCTCAACACGTCAGTAAATGTCAATTCATAAAAATTAGAACAGGCGGTAATGGCACAGAAGAATACCGCCTGCCTTAGGCTACTTACACACCAGGACGTTGCGTTTAGGGGACGTTATAGGGCACATAACATGCCCCTAACGCAACGCCTGGTGGTGTTGGAGCAGGACGCTACCAAGAGCCGCGTTACAAGCAGCTCTTGGTGCGCCTGCTCTGTCGGAGGCACTGCGGAGACCACGTGAGCGGAGCTCTCCGCATCACGTGGTCCCGCCAGCCAATCCGCGGTCGCTCCAGGATGTAAACCCTGCAAGTGCAGTGAATGATAAGTAGCCATGTGCCTGGCTACGTAGTGGCCTCTCCCCGCCTCCTCTCCGCCCATAAAATGAAAAAAAAAAAGCCCTACTGAGCATGTGCAAACAGTCTAACGCAAGTACTGCATGCAGTACGTTATGTAGACGTGCTGCTTTACAATGCAACGCAACGTGGGCACTGTGAACAGTCCATTGATTTTTCATTGCTGTGCGTTGGGGTGCGTTACAGGCTGCTCTAACGTGCGCCTGTAACATCCCACTGTGAAAGCAGCCTAAGGCCTCCTTTCCACGAACTGTTGAACTGTGTGCTCAGCAAGCAGTTACCAGGCAGCAGTCAGCAGTTATCATGCAGCAACAAGCAGTTACCAGGCAGCAGTGAGCAGTTGAGAGAGTTTGATAGGCATTTCACTGCCTGTCAACAGTTCGTGGAAAGGAGGCCTTAAAAAGGTGATATGAGAGAGCGATATGAGGGAAGTCTGTGCGGGTCTGTGTTTTGTTAATGGAGACTCACAAGCAGAAGCAATGAGATCCCCCCCCCCCCCCCCAGGCAGCAGCAGCAGCAGCAAGAGCGGAATAAAAAAGGCTTCCCCTGAATACCTTAAGGCTCATACACACATCAAACTATAGTCTTTGGAAAATGAAAGATCACAGACCAATCTTACCACCCTTCATGTATTATGAGAGCCATACCTGCAGTCTTTTCTATGGAGCTGAACTCCCCATCAGAAAAAAATCTTTGAAAGATGCTGCACACACAGATGCTGTACAGACACAAAAGATCTGTTCCTGCCAAAGATCCGTTCCTGCAAATTGCATTCATAGTCTATGAGATCTGCAGATCATCATTCACACCTTGTTTAACCTATTTTGGTTCCTGGACGTAGTTTCTACGTCCAGGAACCATGTGTGCTACCGCACGCTCCCGCGGCCTATCGCGCGTGCACGCGCGCTCCTGGCCCGCGGTTCGTTAGCCAGGCAATCAGTGAATCGGGCTATGGTGCCCGATCACTGATTCCTCTCCCCCGCTGAAAAACCGACAGCTTCTCTCGGAAGCTGTGCTTTTTCTGGCTGTTGCCTCCCCCCTGCGTCACTGTAAGCGTGTGTTACGCTTAGAGTGACGTCATGTAAACAAACTCATGGCCGCCATCTTCTGGCCAAAAAGTAAAACTACAACTAAAAGTAAAAAAAATTAAAAACAACACACAATTACATTATAAAACTATGGTTTACATCCCACCCTCCCAAAAATACCCAAATAAAATGTTTAATATATAAAAAACAAAACAAAACATTACAATAAAAAAAAAAAAAAAACATGTAAATATTTACCTAAGGGTCTAAACTTTTTAAATATCAATGTAAAGATGAAATATTTCTATATTTTTTTTATTTTAAACTTGTAAATAGTGATAGATGCAAAACGGAAAAAATGCACCTTTATTTCCAAATAAAATATTGTCGCCATACATTGTGATAGGGACATAGTTTTAACGGTGTAATAACCGGGACATATGGGCAAATACAATACGTGAGTTTTAATTATGGAGGCATGTATTATTTTAAAACTATAATGGCTGAAAACTGAGAAATAATGATTTTTTCCGTTTTTTTCTTATTCTTCCTGTTAAAATGCATTTACAGTAAAGTGGCTCTTAGCAAAATGTACCCCCCAAAGAAAGCCTAATTGGTGGCGGAAAAAACAAGATATAGATCAGTTCATTGTGATAAGTAGTGATAAAGTTATAGGCTAATGAATGGGAGGTGAACATTTCTCAAGTGAAAACGACGGAACGCGAATGGGTTAACTGACATTCATCTGCAGATCAGACAATCATCTGCAGATCTGAAAATCCATCCTGGTGGATCTTATCTGCAGATGAATGTCTGTTAAACAAGGTGTGTATGATGATCTGCAGATATCATAGACTATGAATGCATTTTGCAGGAACGGATCTTTTGCAGGAACAGATCTTTTGCAGATACTGATCTTTTGAATGTCTACAGCATCTTTGTGTGCAGCATCTTGCAAAGATTTCTGTCTGATGGGGAGTTCAGCTCCATAGAATAGACTGTGTAGAGTATGGCTCTCATACTACATGGAAGGGGGTAAAATTGGTCTGTGATCTTTCATTTTCCAAAGACTATGGTCTGATGTGTGTATGAGCCTTTAGGCTGTGTTTAACCTCTTGGGTTCCTGCTTTTAAGACGTGTATTTCACATCACAAAGCCTGCCATGTGTAAAGTTTCTTGAAGTTCTTCGAAACTGTGCCAATGAAATTGTTAGATTGTTAAGAAAGACTAATAGACAAATTCAGAGCAGAAGGGAAGGGAAAGGGAAGTTGGGATGCTTCTTTTAGGCCTCATTTCCATGGACTGTTGACCTGTGTGCTCAGCAAGCAGTTGCCAGGCAGCAGTAAGCAGTTACCAGGCAGCAGTGAGCAGTTGGGAGAGTTTGAGAGGCATTTCACTGCCTACCAACAGTCCGTGGAAAAGAAGCCTTATTGTAATGCTGTCTCTTCACGGAGAACAGCAATGTAACAACACAGGCAGATACTCTTCTGATGTTACCGACAGCGGTAAATCCCCTCACTTCTATCGCAGCTGTGAATTTTTTTATGAATTAGCACACAAAAGTCTAAAATACCGAATGCTGTATTTTCCAGACCAGATTTTTTTTTTTTTTTTACCAGACTGCCTTTTATGAATAATAGCCAATGTAAATTGGCCCTTAGGCTGGAACCCACTATCAGTATATTACTAAGCGCTTGTGATTTGAGAAGCTCTTGCTAATGTAATGCTATGGATGTGATTTTATAAAAATCCCCCATAGCCCTGCATTAGCAAGAGCTTTTTCAAATCACAAGTGCTTAGATAGGCTGCTAGTGGGTTTGAGCCCATAGGGCTGGATAGACTCTCGCGTAAAGGTGGGTTCACACTGACATGTTGTGCACCACAATCCTGGAAAAACAGGATTTTAATGCAATGGAGAGGAAAAGTTACCTTGTGCATTATACATGCAGTACAACTCATGGTGTGAAGCATACAGTACATACAAAGCATGCTTCACTGCAACTGTTAATGCACGTGTTATTGTTATACTGTGTTATGCCGTACAGCACTGCATGCACCGTATTATGGTGATGAATTTCACTACATTGTACTGCTAAAGTGCTGTTGTGAAAGTTTTAGCAATTTGATTATATTGACCGATGCAATGCACCAGAACGTGTCACTTAAGGCTCATACACACATCAGACTATAGTCTTTGGCCACATACACACATCAGACTATAGTCTTTGGAAAATGAAAGATCACAGACCAATCTTACCACCCTTCATGTAGTATGAGAGCCATACTCTACACAGTCTTTTCTATGGAGCTGAACTCCACATCAGAAAAAAATCTTTGCAAGATGCTGCACACACAGATGCTGTACAGACACAAAACATCAGTATCTGCAAAAGATCTGTTCCTGCCAAAAATCCATTCCTGCAAATCGCAATGATAGTCTATGAGATCTGCAGATCATCATACACACATGATTTAACTGACATTCATCTGCAGATCAAGCAATCATCTGCAGATCTGAAAATCCATCCTGGTGGATCTGATCTGCAGATGAATGTCAGTTAAATCATGTGTGTATGATGATCTGCAGATCTCATAGACTATCATTGCAATTTGCAGGAATGGATTTTTGGCAGGAACAGATCTTTTGCAGATACTGAACTTTTGTGTCTGTACAGCATCTGTGTGTGCAGCATCTTGCAAAGATTTTTTTTCTGATGTGGAGTTCAGCTCCATAGAAAAGACTGTGTAGAGTATAGCTCTCATACTACATGAAGGGTGGTAAGATTGGTCTGTGATCTTTTATTTTCAAAAGACTATGGTCTGATGTGTGTATGGGGCCTTAGGGTTGCCACCTAATCCCTTTAAATACTGACACAGCTAAGTTATATAGGGGTACTTTTCCGTTAGCCGGGCGTATCCGGCAGGTGGCGCTAATTACTATTCCCCTTCCAGGCCGCCATGGATAGTAGGGAAAGATGTAACTCTGGTGGAGTTTTGTCGCCACCTTCAGGATGCGCCCGCCTAACGGAAAAGAACCTATACAGGTTCTGGGGCTATTCACACATAATCAGTGCCTAAACTGCCCCTAACTAGCCACGCCCACAAGGCATGTATAATTGATATGTGCCGGTATTTAAAGGGATGAGGTGGCAACCCTGATGTCACTGTGAAAGTAGCCTAAAAGGGGCCTAAGGCCTCTCTCAGAAGGTAGTGAATTCACAGCGGCTGGGCATTTACCAGTGCTTGCAATCAAGAATGACCGGGTCTCGACCTGGATTTAAAGGCTATAAAAGCTCAAATTGTTTATTGTATTACGGTATAAATGCATTTACCAGTGCTTGGCAAGGGCAGCAGAGAGTCACATATGAGGGCAGATGTGGCAGTGCTCAGATGTGGCATGTGCATTTTTTGCTGCTAAGTGACTGCATCACATGCAAATACTCACAAGGATGAGGTTACAAATGCTGCTATCTAGCTGCAGTTAAATTGCAGCCGGAAGGCTCTCAATGCCCAGCAGATGGGATGCTGAACTGCCTGACAAGTGTGCAGGTCAGCCATTCAGGTGAAAGAGGCCACATAAACTTACTAGCACTGTGCTATACTACAAGTTGCAGCTGCAAGGGGGTTTAGAAATGAAAACTAGACTTTAGGCATAAGGGAGACATTGATTTTTCCTTTTCAAGTAGTAGCTTTATTTTTGTGTTAACAGTTTGAGCTGAAGCATTTCCTATTGCTATTTCCATTGCTTCCCACAGATGTCATGACTAATGCTGACCTTACATGGCAGTTTCCTGGATTCTGATCCTGTTGATGTATTAGTCAGTGCAGGTTAAAGAGAACCCGAGGTGGGTTTAAAGAATGTTATCTGCCTACAGAGGCTGGATCTGCCTATACAGCCCAGCCTCTGTTGCTATCCCAAACCCCACTAAGGTCCCCCTGCACTCTGCAATCCCTCATAAATCACAGCCGTGCTGTGAGGCTGTGTTTACATCTGTAGTGTCAGTCTCAGCTGCTCCCCGCCTCCTGCATAGCTCCTTTCCCTGCCCCTGTCCCTTCCCTCCAATCAGCAGGGAGGGAAGGGAGGCAGGCGGGGACAGGAGTTCTGCAGGAGGCGGGGAGAGCAGCAGACTGACACTATAGAGATAAACACAGCCAGCTTTGACAAGCTGTTTGTCAGCAGCGTGGCTGTGATTTATGAGGGATTGCAGAGTGCAGGGGGACCTTATGGGGGTTTGGGATAGCAACAGAGGCTGGGCTGTATAGGCAGATCCAGCCTCTGTATGCAGATAATATTCTTCAAACCCACCTCGGGTTCTCTTTAAGACCTGTCATTGGTCATTTTCTGTCACCCATTCAGAACTGTGTTTTACTTGGCACCTCATCACATGAAGTAGGTATATTTAATGAGCAAATGCATGGCATGCCGTCCAAACCATGCTATGATGAACCTGACCGCCTTAGCTGGCCTCCATCCAGCATTGTTTGTGAAGGAACTGAGAGACTCCCTTTTCCCTCTTTTCTCGCTATGGTAATTTCAAATGATAAAAGTTTGCTATGCTTGCTATATTACAAACACATATTTTGTCTCCATAGAGCAGAGCATTAAAGCTCTAGTTTAGATGAGTGATTTTGAATGCATTATGGGCCTGATCCAATTCACTTTTTCTCCTAAGTTTTTGCCTAGGAGATAATTAGGAGATAAAATAATAATTAGGAGATAAAAAGGTTCCAAAACGTAGATGAAAAAGTGGCATATCTAGAAGGGTACAGGCATGGCTCCTGCCATGGTCACCACTGCACCATGGGCGCCATACCTGCTCCCATACCACCGCTGCACTGTCTGCCTTACCCCCAATACCACCCCCGCCATTACTGCCTGAGCCCCCCTCTCTGTAACAGTACCAGACCTCAGATCAACAGCAGAGACAGAGAAGGGCGCACGCGCTACCCTCGCCCAGTGTAGTACACCCTTCTCTGTCTCTGCTGTTGTGCTGATCTGAGGTCTGGTACTTGAACAAAGAGGATGCTGCTGCTGCTCAGGTGGAAAAGGCACCACCAGGCAGCACAGGCACAGCAGTGACGGGGAGCAGTCACGGCTGATCTGAGGTCTGTAATGGCATCCAGCCAGCACCCTGCCCCAGCCTGTACCCGCCCCAGTCAACCAGCACCCTGCCCTAGCCAGCACCTGCCTCAGCCTGCACCCAGCCAGCAATTGAGGGACAGCTATAGCTACCAAATATCTAGCAACGGATGCTCAACTCCGGATCCGGATCAAATCCGAATAGTTGTTGTTCAGGTTTCATCCGGTTAAAGAGAGTCTGAAGCGAGAATAAATCTCGCTTTAGACCTCAAACGCCGCTATCCCGCGGCTAAACGGGGGTCCCTTACCCCCCAAAATCCCCTCCGTGCAGCCGGGGATCTCTTCCTGATTAAGACAGGGCTAACCGCCGCAGCCCTGCCCCACGCGCGTCTGTCAGCGCGTATCTCCGCCTCTCCCCCGCCCCTCTCAGTCTTCCTTCACTGAGAGGGGCAGGGGGGGGGGCCGCGATGCGCTGCTGATAGATGCGCTGTGAGGCAGGGCTGCAGCCGTTAGCCCTGCCTCTAGGAGCAGCAAAATCTACAACCAATTTGCTCGTTGATTGCCCGGGGGGGAGGGGGGGGATGTTGGGGGCGAAGGGACCCCCGTTTAGCCGCAGGATAGCGGCAGTTTAGCAGGGGCACACATGCCCCTGCTAACTATAAACTCTGAAGCGAGAATTTTTCTCGCTTCAGTGTCTCTTTAAATGAAATCACCTGTGTGGAGTGGGCGGTTAAGCTTACCATCATGACGTCTTTTTTCGGTCCACGCGCGTCACGTGACTACAAGCACTTCCTCCTTCAGCCCGGAAGGAGGAAGTGTTTGTAGTCACGTGACTGCCGCTTGGACCGCATCGTAGGAGGCGCCGAGGGATGGATGGAAGAAGACGTCATGATGGTAAGATTAACACTAGTGATGGGCGAACATCCAGATGTTCGGGTTCGGGGGGGTTCGGCCGAACATGCCCCCGATATTCGGCATGTTCGGGCCAAACCCAACCCGAACATGTCCCTTTGGGGCCCCTATAGGGTCCCAGCATAAAGGGAGAGCATGCCCCGAGCGCGGGGGGGGGGGGGGGGCGGAAATGCCCCCCACCCCTCCCCGCTAAGCTCTCCCTTCTGCTGGACCCTATAAAATTAAATAGAAGTCTCCCAAAGTACCTGTAGCAGGCTGGCAGGAAGAGGACAGCAAGCGGGCAGCCAGAGAGCATAGGCGCTAGTACCATCTGGTACTTCCGCCCTCTCTGATGCACTTCCTGTTTACATTTGTAAGTCGCGTCAAGAGAGAGCAGAAGTACCGCGATGACGTGTACGAGGGTACGCGTCATCTACATGATGACACATACCCTCGTACGCGTCATCGCGGTACTTCTGTTCTCTCTTGACGCGACTTACAAATGTAAACAGGAAGTGCGTCAGAGAGAGGGCGGAAGCACCAGATGGTACTAGCGCCTGCGATCGCCGGCTGCCCGCTTCCTGTCCTCTTCCTGCCAGCCTGCTACAGGTACTTTGGGGGACTTCTATTTAATTTTATAGGGTCCAGCAGAAGGGAGAGCTTAGCGGGGAGGGGTGGGGGGCATTTCCGAACCCCCCCCCCCCCCCCCCGCGCTCGGGGCATGCTCTCCCTTTATGCTGGGACTCTATAGGGAGCTTTGTTCGGCCGGACACAGAAGGCTGTGTTCGGCCGAACACAGAAGGCCTGATCGGGTTCGGGCAGCGTGCCCGAGCACCCTCCCGAACACCATGAGGTGTTCGGGGGGTGCCGAACCGAACCCGAACAGGCCAAAATCCGGGCGAACCCGAACAGTGGCGAACACTGTTCGCCCATCACTAATTAACACCCCCGCACAGGTGATTTCATTTAATCAGATGAAATCCGAATAACAACTATTCGGATTTCATCCGGATCCGGAGTTGAGCATCACTGATCTAGGGGCACATCTTGATAACTAATATTTATATAGATAGGCACTTGGCTGCTTAATTCTTTTATCTGGGTAACATAGTTACTTAATTTATGTATGCAGAGCAGACTTAGCTACTTAATTGTTTTTAAAAATTCTATATTTGATCAGTGCGCTCCTCAATAGATAAATCTTAATAAATCTCTGTCTGGTCGGATTGCTATTTTTCAATTGTGTGTGTCACACTACGTACAAAATTTCTATTCTATGGAAACAGCGCTCAACAACCCACATATTAACCCCCTTGGCGGTATGAAAAATACCGCCAGGGGGCAGCGCAGCAGTTTTTTTTAAATTTTTTTTTTTAAATCATGTAGCGAGCCGAGGGCTCGCTACATGATAGCCGCTGCTCAGCGGCATCCCCCCAGCCCCGCCGATCGCCTCCGGCGATAGGCGATCAGGAAATCCCGTTCAAAGAACGGGATTTCCTGGAGGGCTTCCCCCGTCGCCATGGCGACGGGGCGGAATGACGTCACCGACGTCAGCGACGTTGGGACGTCATTGGGAGACCCGATCCACCCCTTGGCGCTGCCTGGCACTGATTGGCCAGGCAGCGCAGGGGTCTGGGGGGGGGGGGGCCGCGCGCCGCACCGGATAGCGGCGATCGGGCGCGTGGCGGTGGCGATCGGGGTGCTGGTGCAGCTAGCAAAGTGCTAGCTGCGTCCAGCAAAAAAAAAATTATGTAAATCGGCCCAGCAGGGCCTGAGCGGCACCCTCCGGCGGCTTACCCCGTGTCACACACGGGGTTACCGCTAAGGAGGTTAATACACAAAATTCCACATTTAAAAAGTCCACAACACCCTCAATAGGT
This sequence comes from Hyperolius riggenbachi, assembly GCF_040937935.1. Lineage (NCBI taxonomy): Eukaryota > Metazoa > Chordata > Amphibia > Anura > Hyperoliidae > Hyperolius > Hyperolius riggenbachi. Next base: position 197,895,617 of record NC_090648.1, read on the forward strand.
GTGATCCACAGGTATCCAGTTAATAGTCCAAGCAATAATTCTTTATATACAGTTCATAGCAGTAATGATATATTCTCACCGGAACAATAGGCCAACCACTAACGATTAGCAATCACGTTTTTGGACCATGCCAGCACACAAACTCCTCCACTGATATAGGACTCCTCAGATGTGTGTATACATGTCATATGAAAGAGAGACACAGCAATAGTGTGATACCGTTTACAGAGCATACACTATCCAGCACCACCAGTGCTCCCATTCCACTCACGGGTCACCCTAAAGTGCCTCCACCAGCTATGCACTCAAGCCTCTCACCAGATAATATGGCCGACCCTTCACAGACCAGCAGCTCTAGCTTGTTGTGATGACTTTCTCTTGTGTCAGCAAAGAAATGATCTAGGGCTCAAACAGGTGTACCATAGCGTAATTCCATTTAATAAAATATATTAAAAAGAGCAAGTGCACTTACAAACATCCAGTTAAAATGCGCATATAAAACAATCCTCGAGGTGATCCAGCGTCTGACCGGCTCCTACAGCGCTGCCCGACTAGTTTCGTCACTTGATGACGCTGTAGGAGCTGTAGGAGCCCTAGATCATTTCTTTGCTGACACAAGAGAAAGTCATCACAACAAGCTAGAGCTGCTGGTCTGTGAAGGGTCGGCCATATTATCTGGTGAGAGGCTTGAGTGCATAGCTGGTGGAGGCACTTTAGGGTGACCCGTGAGTGGAGTGGGAGCACTGGTGGTGCTGGATAGTGTATGCTCTGTAAACGGTATCACACTATTGCTGTGTCTCTCTTTCATATGACATGTATACACACATCTGAGGAGTCCTATATCCAGGCCCGGATTTACCTCCCAGGAGCCTATAGGCACAGATCTCCTGGCACCTTCGACTTTGCCCTCCATGAACCTGCAAACCCCCCACCGAACTGCACCACATGTGTGCTGGCTGGCCCAGCTGTCACTTCTCCCTTACTTCCTTTGCCTTTCATAGGTAGCTGCAGGTGCCCCTTAGTATTAGGTAGCTAGAGGAACCTCAGTATTAAGTAGCAAGTGGTGGCCCTGACTGAAGGGAGATCTTGTCAGTGGAATGTTGAGAGCCGGTGAGTAACCTCTCATTTAAACTCTAATCAGGTCTCTGAATAGGGAATGAGGGAGAGGCGCTCTGGGAGGGGACTGAGCCGCCTCTCCCTCATCAGGCGCCTGTAGGCGCGTGCCTACAATGCCTTATGGAGAATCCGGCCCTGCCTATATCAGTGGAGGAGTTTGTGTGCTGGCATGGTCCAAAAACGTGATTGCTAATCGTTAGTGGTTGGCCCTATTGTTCCGGTGAGAATATATCATTACTGCTATGAACTGTATATGAAGAATTATTGCTTGGACTATTAACTGGATACCTGTGGATCACACCTATTGAGGGTGTTGTGGACTTTTTAAATGTGGAATCTTGTGTATTAATATGTGGGTTGTTGAGCGCTGTTTCCATAGAATAGAAATACTTAATTGTTTTACCTTGATGTACCTGCCTATTTATTTTTTTTATTGTGAGGCACCTGACTGCTTAATTATTTTATCTGGAGGTGTGGGACTACTTAAATATGTTATCTGGATGTTTGTGACAGCTTCATTTTTATTGGGCAGCATGTGGCTTCTTGATGAATTATCTGATGGCATGTGACTACGTAATTCTTTTATCTGCAGGCATGAAACTATTTGATTCTTTTATCTGGAAGCATGTGACTACTTTATTATTTTATTTGGAAGCATGTGACTATTTAATCTCAAGGCACCTGACTAATTCTAATATCAAGAGGTGCGTACACACGTACTATTGTAACAAACGACGGGTCCATCAAACCCTCCCGTGGCGCGGTCATTCTGCCGACAGAACGACGGTGCGACGGGAGGGTCTGACAGATGTTTGTTACAATAGTATGTGTGTACGCACCATGGGGGACCATGGCTTTTGAATTTAGGAATCTGGGGGACATTTTAAACGCTAGTTTATGGGTAACCCAGCTGCTTAATTCTAGTATCTGGGGACAATTTATTTGTCTTATCACAGTAGTGCAGCCTGCAGATAGAAGCTCAACTGCCTCTCCGCAGTATTGAATTGTAGTCTCCCATTTGAATTTCCTGTTGGAATGGAATCTTCCAACTTGCTTTTCAACCAATAAACAGGGAGGGGGCAGGGAAAAAGAAGTGTGTGTATGTGTGTGATTCTGAGTATTTTCTTGTTTGCTGGTGGTTTAAAAGGCATTTATTGATGAAATGTGAAATATCATCTAGGAGAAAACTTAGGAGAAAAAGTAAATTGGATCAGGCCATTGTGCGGAATCTTACCTAATAGAAGCCCTGGGATCTTGAGTGCGCCGGTGCAGAGCCACGTATGTCGCCGACGTGCGGATGTGGGCATGCTCAGTCGTGGGTGTGCACGCATGCGCTGGTAGTCACTCTAAAGGTGCCCATACATTGTACAATTTTTCAGAGCCTCCAGGTGCTGTCTTCTACTGTAATTCCTGGTGACTTTTCAAAGTCACATGTGTACGTCTCCTGGCCTGTCGCCTGAGCCGCAAGCATGTCATTTAGTTGAGCCTTCCGATTGAGTTCCAGATAACGGGGACTTTGCTGTAGCAGTGTGTGAGCTGTCTAGAAAGGGACAACCTGAGAGTCTGCAGTGCGTTGCTGCGTGATCCATGCCTACTGCACGGATTGTGCAGCAATGCAATTCAATAGCAATGTGATATGTCTGACCTGACAATCGTGGCTTTGGTACGGTGCACATGTGCAGATAGCAGAGTGACGGTAATTCAGTGCCTTACTTATTGTCCAGCAGAGAGCACGTCACTGAGGGGGGAACTATGTATATTACCCTGTCACAGCAGTCTGCCACAGGGTAAAGTGCAAGGGGAAATTATGTGGTGCGATTATCCTGCGACGGGGTCTCATGCCACAGAACACATAGTGTGGTGCGCACCATGTATGAAAGTAGCCTAAGGCGTTGCATTGCATGTCCTGGAAAAATAGGATCACAAAGCAACAAAGGGGAATAGTCAATTTGAGTGTTATACATGCAGTGCAATGCATACAATACATGCAAATTATGTTTCTCTGCAACTGTTAACGAGCATGTTATGTGGTACTGCACTGTATGCACCATGCTATGCTGACAGATCCCACCACATCCAACTGCTAACACGCCTATGTAAATTTATCATTGCAATATGATTGCCTTTTGACACAGCACACTGTAACGCCCCAACGTGAACGTAGTCTAGGGTGTGTTATGTGGGTCCGGTGAGTTTGGGCTGGTGAGGTGTAGCTTGCCTGGTAAATAATTTGCACTTCTTTATGGATTCTGAGTAACAACATTCTGTAAGTAACTTTTCAATGGTTTCTGCAAAACAAATTATTTGCCTGAGTTACCAAAATGGCCAGACAGCCCTGCATGGGAGTTTGTGTTTCTGGCATCTTAATTTCTTTTGATATATCCCCATTGCCAGAAAGCAAGACAGATACATTGAAAATATCTTTGATGATATGCCTGATTCTAAATTGAAGGACTAAAAACCATGCCAGTAGTATGCTCGGTATCTTCAATAACCTCATGAGGGAGTGAGCACTGGCATCCTCCAGGTTATTTAATAATTTTTGTTGGCTTACTAAGATGACTTTTCTCTATTGTAGCTCTTTCTTGAACTGAGGGAAGATCAAAGCGGCCTGCAGAATGGTTAGTAGATGCGTGTGATCTGTGTAACAGGAATGTTTACAGTTAGGTTGTATCTTCATTTTTGTAACCTGCAAGAATAAAATACAATCATGATTTTAATAACTGCTGTTTGCAAAAGGTTCATTTTTCTTATTCTAAAAACACAACTCTGAGTAAAATGTTCCTGTACAGAACTCAATCAAACCCTTAGGCTACTTGCACACCAAGACGTTGCGTTAGGTGCTACGTTAAGGTCGCATAACGTGCACTTAACGCAAGGCCTGGTGCTCTTCGATGTGGACGTCAGAGTGAGCCGCGTTGTGCAGCTCACTCTGGCGTCCGTGATGCGTACTCTTGGACGCATGCGGCATCACGTGGTCCCGCCGGCAAATCGCCGCACAGAGCGGCCGCACCAGGAAGTAAACACTGCACGTCACAACGTGCAGTGAATATTAATTAGCTCATGTGCCTGGCCGCTCTCCGCTCCTCCCCAATATGACTGAGCATGTGCAAACAGTCTAACGCGGCTTAAGCCGCTGTAACGCCGTAGCATGCTGCACTTTCGGAAGAACGTGCAGCGTTACTTGTAACGCAACGTGGGCAGTGTGAACAGCCCACTTGTGTTACATTGCTGTGCGTTGGGGGAGCGTTACAGGCTGCACTAACGTGCGCCTGTAACGTCCCTGTGTGTAAGCAGCCTTACTGTACCATTCTGTGGTATTTAGAAGCAAATAGTGCTTAGAAACCTTCCTTTATGTAGTGCTTTATTTTCTTGCTCACTATAGATCTGCAACCCCCTGGCTACCTGTTGCTAAAGGTGCACAATTTTTAGTGAACAATCCTATTTCTAATTAGATTATTCAGATTGTAAGTAGTAGTAGAAGTTAGGAGCATGCTGGCCGGATATGTGAGATTACGCTCCATTGGGCAGTTTGCAACTCCAGGGGTCACCATCACGTCAACCCCGCAGTGGCGGCGCCACGCTGGGGCTTACCCAGGCTTCAGCCCCAGCTGGCGACCTATCAGCCCCACCTAAAGCCCCCCCAGCGGACGCTGCAAATTCCTATTATGCGGTTCACACAGACAGGCAAAATAAGGAGGAGGAGGACTGTCTAGAGGAGGGCCTGGCTGACTGTCTGACAGTGATCAGTCTCCGCTCCGGCCCGGGTCATAGATGCTGGCAGACACGCAGAGCAGCCCGCAAGGGTACGTTCGTGGTGGGCTGCTGGCATATACATTTGCGTCACGTGACACGTGCAGCGTGCTCGCCTCGCCCGCCCAGGCAGCTTCAGTTCCCGCCGACGGCCGAATAGGGAGCAGGCCTGCGTCACTGTGAGTGACTGGCTGCCAGCCAGAGCCAGCACTCACACCCACCCACGGACAGCACAGCAGACAGGCAGCACGCACAAAAGTCCGAGCCTCCGAGGACTCGGTATAGTCGGACTGGAGCCAGGCAGCTCAGCAGCAGCAGGAGGATTGGAGGGAGGAAGACTGAAGGTGGGTGGACAGCCAGCCAACTGCCATTTTTTTTTCCACACCAGCCAGGCCTGAGCTGCCCTGGGGCCCCCAGCCCACCACCACCATCCAGGCCTGAGCTGCCCTGGGGGCCCCCAGCCCACCACCACCATCCAGGCCTGAGCTGCCCTGGGGGCCCCCAGCCCACCACCAGCAGCCAGGCCTGAGGTGCCCCAGCCCACCACCACCAACCAGGCCTGAGCTGCCCTGGGGGGCCCCCAGCCCACCACAACCACCACCAGCCAGGCCTGAGCTGCCCTAGGGCCCCCAGCCCACCGCCCCCATCCAGGCCTGAGCTGCCCTGGGGGGCCCCCAGCCCACCACCACCACCAGCCAGGCCTGAGCTGCCCAGAGGTGCCCCAGCCCACCACCACCATCCAGGCCTGAGCTGCCCTAGGGTCCCCAGCCCACTGCCACCAACCAGGCCTGAGCTGCTCTGGGGGCCCCCAGCCCACCACCACCACCAGCCAGGCCTGAGCTGCCCTAGGGCCCACAGCTCACCACCACCATCCAGACCTGATCTGCCCTGGGGCCCCCAGTCCACCACCAACATCCAAGCCTGAGCTGCCCTGGGGCCCCCAGCCCACCACCACCAGCAGCAGGCCTGAGGACTTCAGCCCACTACCAGCCAGGCCTGAGCTGCCCTGGGGCCCCCAGCCCACCACCACCATCCAGGCCTGAGCTGCCCTGGGGGCCCCAAGACCACCACCACCAGCAGCCAGGCCTGAGGTGCCCCAGCCCACCACCACCATCCAGGCCTGAGCTGCCCTAGGGCCCCCAGCCCACCACCACCAACCAGGCTTGAGCTGCCCTGGGGGGCCCCCAACACACCACCTCCAGCCAGGCCTGAGCTGCCCTAGGGCCCCCAGGCCACCACCACCATCCAGGCCTGAGCTGCCCTGGGGGGCCCCCAGCCCACCACCACCACCAGCCAGGCCTGAGCTGCCCTGTGGTGCCCCAGCCCACCACCACCAACCAGGCCTGAGCTGCCCTGGGGGCCCCCAGCCCACCACCACCACCAGCCAGGCCTTAGCTGCCCTAGGGCCCACAGCTCACCACCACCATCCTGGCCTGATCTGCCCTCGGGCCCCCAGCCCACCGCCACCATCCAAGCCTGAGCTACCCTGGGGCCCCCAGCCCACCACCACCAGCCGGGCCTGAGGACTTCAGCCCACCACCAGCCAGGCCTGAGCTGCCCTGGGGCCCCCAGCCAGGCCTGAGGCCTCCAGCCCATCACCAGCCAGGCTTGAGGTGCCCTGGGGCCCCCAGCCCACCACCACCAGCCTGACTACATATACTGGGGACAGCTATACACCTGGCTACCTATACTGGGGACACTGGCTGTCTGTCATTATGTGCATTTACTGGTGAAAGGCTGCCTGTCATTATGTGCATTTACTGGTGAAAAGCTGTCTATCATTACATGCATTTACTGGGGAAACGCTGCCTGTCATTATGTGCATTAACTGGTGAAACGCTGTCTCTCATTACATGCATTTACTGGTGAAAGGCTGTCTGTCGTTATGTGCATTTACTGGTGAAAAGCTGTCTCTTACAGTATGTGCATTAACTGGTTAAAGGCGGTCTGTCATTTTGTGCATTTACTGGTGAAAAGCGGTCTCTTATGTGCATTTACTGGTGAGCAGCTGTCTCTTATGTGCATTTACTGGTGAGAAGCTGTCTCTTATGTGCATTTACTGGTGAAAAGCTGTCTCTTATGTGCATTTACTGGTGAAACGCTGTCTCTTATATTCATTTACTGGTGAAAAGCTGTCTCTTATATGCATTTACTGGTGAAAAGCTGTCTCTTATGTGCATTTACTGGTGAAAAGTTTTCTCTTATGTGCATTTACTGGTGAAACGCTGTCTCTCATTACGTGCATTTACTGGGGAAACGCTGTCTCTCATTATGTGCATTTACTGGTGAAAAGCTGTCTCTTATGTGCTTTTACTGGGGAAACGCTGTCTGTCATTACGTGCATATACTGGGGAAACGCTGTCTGTCATTACGTGCATATACTGGGGAAACGCTGCATGTCATTATGTGCATTTACTTCATATTTTTTTTATTTAACTACATTAGCTGGTACAACTACATTACAGTTAGCCCCACCCACATGACGTCATGACCACATCCATTTTTTGCCGCGACGCGCTTTGCGCACCGCAAATTCCCCCCCAGTGAGCCCCGTCTGCCAGCCCTTGTGCCCCCTTTGAGCCCCCCCAAAAATCTGAAGCTGGAGCCGCCACTGCAACCCCGTAGTGATGACCCTCAAAGGGGAGACTTAGAAGGGGTGGCCATGCAGGCTTTGAGGTCCTAGGCAATAGCCCAGTTGCCCCTATGTAAGTAAGGTACACTGGAAGCTGTAGAGGAGAAGAGTTTGCAAGCAAATAGTATGAATAATCAATAGAACATTAGAAGCAAAGAAAAGAGTCGCATATTGTTTTCCAGTACTGGAAGTTAAAAATTGTTGTTATAAAGAGCTTCTTTGAGCTAGTCGGCTAAAGGTGAACATACATCAGGCTAATTGTAAAAAGTGTAAAATGTGCCCTGTGTGTGCATACTTTACCTGTCAGTGTCTGCCGCTGGCTCCGTGTTCCGTCAACATACAAGCGCCCAACGTGGTTTGCGATGTATACGTGGGCACGGCGTCACTAGGTCAATTCCGGAAAGATTTCATGCTGAAATTGATCGGGAATCAGCATGCAGTTTATGGCATCCAACAGATCTCTCTCCGACACCTTATTTTACATGCTGCCCAGAAGGTTTGAGACTTTATTAAAACTCTATACCTTTGTTTCCAACATGTGATAGCTCAGTTTCTTGCCTCAGTACGAAAGGTGTATCTGGGTAATATAAAGCCTATGGCGAGCATTGAAATTGCGCCCCCCCCCCCTTCATCATAGCCCCCTTTCCCTCTTAACCCCCTTGGCGGTATGAAAAATACCGCCAGGGGGCAGCGCAGCAGTTTTTTTTTTAATTTTTTTTTTTTTAAATCATGTAGCGAGCCGAGGGCTCGCTACATGATAGCCGCTGCTCAGCGGCATCCCCCCAGCCCCGCCGATCGCCTCCGGCGATAGGCGATCAGGAAATCCCGTTCAAAGAACGGGATTTCCTGGAGGGCTTCCCCCGTCGCCATGGCGACGGGGCGGAATGACGTCACCGACGTCAGCGACGTCGGGACGTCATTGGGAGACCCGATCCACCCCTCGGCGCTGCCTGGCACTGATTGGCCAGGCAGCGCTCGGGGTCTGGGGGGGGGGGGGCGCGCGCCGCACCGGATAGCGGCGATCGGGCGTGCGGCGGCGGCGATCGGGGTGCTGGCGCAGCTAGCAAAGTGCTAGCTGCGTCCAGCAAAAAAAAAATTAAGCAAATCGGCCCAGTAGGGCCTGAGCGGCACCCTCCGGCGGCTTACCCCGTGTCACACACGGGGTTACCGCTAAGGAGGTTAAAACGGCATCCTTTCTTGCATGCATGTGTTATGGTTGCCTGTGTTTTTTGGCTTGGGATATTGCTGAAGTTAATGTTTCGAAACTCTCTCTTCTTCTTCCCTCTCTGTCCTGTTTTCTAACACTAAGCCAAGTGCACCCTTTATACATAAGTTAAGTATACATGTTCCCCAGATAACAGAATTCATCTGATATAAGGTCTGAGTGATGGGGAGGCATGGGGGCGAGCATGGTGGTGCAGCACAGGAGTAGGCATGGTGCCCTCCGTACTGTGGCGCCCATGGCATGAGCCATGCCTGTACCCCTCTAGATACACCTCTGGTATATTATGACTATAGCAGTAATGGAACCATAATCCCACAATAATGAAAGGGGTGGGTTTCTCAATCCTTCTCATCCGAAAACCTCTACAAATACGGAAAACGAGTAGAAGCTGTAACAGATTCCAAAACCATTTAGCAATTTGTACTAATGTCCAAATGACAATTACCAGGGCACTTGGCTGAGGGGAACCTCCTCCCCTCTACCCACACAACCTAATCAAAGTCCCTTAAAGTGAACCTAAACCAATAGAGCAAATACTTGCCTAGGTAGAGAGAGGCCACTGTATCCCGGATGCCTAAATTTTTGATCCCTATAAGCTTGGATGGGGAAATTAGGGAGTGGGGGACACTTCTGTATGGCATACATTATACAATTTTTAATTGGTTAGATATTAAAGTTGATTAAGGCTACTTTCCCACCAAGACGTTGCGTTTTAGGGGACGTTATGGTCGTATAACGTGCCCCTAACGCAACGCATGGTGGTGTTGAAGTTGGACATCAGATTGAGCTGCGTTATGCAGCTCTCAAAGCAGCCGCTCCAGGTTAGTGATAGGAAGTCCAGGTCTTTTTAAGGATTTGGATCATTTGAATCGGATCATTGAAAAGATCCGGATCTTTGAACCAAATCATTTAAATCATTTTACTAGGGAAGCAGACTGGGTGAAATGACTAGCGGATCAGGACTTTCCCTGCACTGTACATTCTGTATGTTCCTGTTTCTTCCAGACAGACATCCACTGTGAACCGAATCTTTCATTGTGATGATCCGGATGATTCGACTCACAAAAAAGATCCGGATCAAATGAACGATTCGTTCATGATCCGGACAACACTACAGTCCCACCACGAGTCTCCACAGTGCAGTTAATATTAATTAGCCATGTGGCTAGGCGCTGAGGAGGAGGGGAGACCTCCTCCTCCAACATTACTGAGCATGTGCAAACAGTCTAACGTAGCTTAGCACAATATAACGTACAGCATGCAGCACTTTGTTTAAAAGTGCTGCGTTACTATGTAACGTAACGTGTGCACTGTGAACAGCACATTGATTTTACAGTGCTGTGAGTTAGGCTGCGTTACTGGCTGCTGTAACATGGGACTTTAACGTCCCACTGTGAAACCAGCCTAAAGCTAACTTTGCATAAGGTGCGCAGTGCAGTCCGTTTGTCTGGCGGCAGGAGAGCTCGGGGCAGGACTATCACACTGCGCCATTTCCCCGTGCATATTACCCTGTAGCAGAGTTCACCAACAGGGTAATATGCATAGCATAGGACAGGAGGTACGTCACTGTTTCTCGCCTAATCTGCACATGCGCGCTGCACCGCCACTGCAACAATCTAAATAGATTGCTGTGGTGCCATAGACTCCAATGCAAATGCCTACTGCACGATACCAGTTGTACCTCTCGGCAACGCACTGCTGAGTTTACGTTGCTTCTGCGGTAGTGTGGCCAGTCTCATTGAGTAATTGCATCGCATTATAATGCGTACATAACAAAACCAAAAAACTTTTGCTGTGTCTTGCAATGATATTTAGGCAAAAAAAAAAAGTCATATTGTGTGTCAGCATGTGCATTATAATACCTTACTCACTTGCAATGCATTTACAATGAAATGTGAACTGTTTGTAGACTTTTAGGCTACTTACACACCAGGACGTTGCGTTTAGGGGACGTTATAGGGCACATAACGTGCCCCTAACGCAACGCCTGGTGGTGTTGAAGCAGGACGCTACCAAGAGCCGCGTTACAAGCAGCTCTTGGTGCGCCTGCTCTGTCGGAGGCACTGCGGAGACCACGTGAGCGGAGCTCTCCGCATCACGTGGTCCCGCCAGCCAATCCGCGGCTGCTCCAGGATGTAAACACTTCAAGTGCAGTGAATAATAAGTAGCCATGTGCCTGGCTACGTAGCGGCCTCTCCCCGCCTCTTCTCCGCCCATTAAATGAAAAAAAAAAAACCCTACTGAGCATGTGCAAACAGTCTAACGCGGCTTAGCCACGTGTAAAGTACTGCATGCAGTACGTTATGTAGACGTGCTGCGTTACAATGTAACGCAACGTGGGCACTGTGAACAGCCCATTGATTTTTCATTGCTGTGCGTTGGGGTGCGTTACGGGCTGCTCTAACGTGCGCCTGTAACGTCCCACTGTGAAAGCAGCCTGAATCTCACCATGTTACAGTGTGCAAAACAGTATCTGTTACAACACAACAGAGGGGGATGGGAGGAGCGAAAGGGTAGGAGTAGAGAAAAAACAACCACACAAAGCTTCCAATCCATTGTATATCAGGGACTGAATTTTGATTGATGCTATTAGTTACTGAATTTGCAACTTTTTGAGCCAATGCAATTTGCAAGCAGCTTGAAATAGGACCAATAAAATCCAGCTGCTGCAGATTTGGATTGGCCAAGTTTCTATTTGCAAAGAAACTGCTGCCAAATTATCATAACCTCTTAAAAATTTAAATCTGTCTGATGATCTCTAAGCTGAGTACACGGGTACAACAAATGTTACCCGGCAGGGATTGGGACCTGATCTCTTGGGCGACAGTTTGGGCCAAGTCTTGTTGCTATGGTGGGGAGGGGGAGGACCAACGGTATGGCACACAAAGGAGCGGATGGGGATCAGGGGCCGCGCTGTACACATGCTAGATTCTTGTTGTACGTGTGTATGCAGCTTAAAGTAAACCTGTAAGGGAAAAATGTGCCCCTGGGCGGTAGTTACCTCGGGAGGGGGGAATCTCTGAAACCTAATAAGGCTTCCCTTCTTCTCTGCAGCAGAGGGGATCCAGCACTGGGACCCCCAAAGATCTCCTTGTTGATGCACGCCCATGCCTCTCTGCTCAGAAATAGCCAAGCCTGATCGGGTCAGCTGTACTGGGCAGGAGCGAGCCGTCTGCACCTGCGCAGTAGAGCAGACCGAATTGGGGTTGACTATTTCTGCCGGAGTCCAAGCAGGGAGCCGCTTCTGTGTCTGTGCAGGAGCATAGATGTAAATATTGATGTCTCTCTGTTTTTGGGGACTGCCAGTGCTGTATTGGGCTGGCGGACAGAGACAGGAAAGCCTCATTAGGATCCAGAGGCTTCCCCTCCCGAGGTAAGTACCCCCAGGGCTTCTTTTTCCCATACAGGATTACTTTAACTTTGCAGGGAACTTCAAGACACTATTGTTACAGAACAAAAGCTGCAGACTTTCCAAGGAGGGGTCCTGAGACATTTTTCTGCATGATACACTTGAAAACCACTTAAAAGTATGTGGAAAAACCACTTTGGGCTTTTGTTTACTTGAATTTTTGGTATTCCACCCAGACAGATACACCCAGTATAGTACAGAACGAGGCATACTTGTAGCATTATATAGCCAGGTATGTGCTAACATAAATCAGGTTTCTTGTGAAAATGATTATAAGGCTGTCTACAGTGATGTGTTGCATACCAGCAGTAGTCTGATTTATTTGTAATCTAGAATTTGTGGTTATTACAATGATTTAACACAATTTGGCCAAATACTGATTTCATATTGTACTGTATAGCACAAACCAGAACACCAACTACAACTGCATCAATAACAAATATTGAATTGTTTATTTTTGTATTGGCAAGTATTTCTCAAAAAATATATAAATAAATTAAAAAGCTGTACAGACATGATTTTTTGATCTCCCAAAATCATAGTTTGAGGTGATTTTAGGGGACAGTGCCTTCAGTGATCTTAGCGATTGCTTACAGGCAAGCATACCTGTCTTATGCAGATGCAAAATGGACAGGGATTATCACGGACTACGCAGAAGTGCAGTCCACTTCTGCAACAGATCCCTCAGATCCGTTGCATAGTGACAAGTGAACGGCTCTTATTTATAAAATAGGATCTGTTCACTATCAAAATAATTTTGACTGGACTTTTTCATCTACTTTTTGGTACCTGTTGGATTGCAGAGTGCTGTAAGTTATTTAATTTTTTTTTTTCAAACAATCTTTATTAGAGAAAAAGACTTACAAGGCACATTCAACTTAACGGGGAACTTCAGCCTAATCAAACATACTGTCATTAAGTTACATTAGTTATGTGAACTATAATGGATAGATAATATCATCTCTTACCCACCCTGTTTTAAAAGAACAGGCAAATGTTTTTATGAAGACAGCCATCTTTAACATGGGGTAACCATATTTTTGGTTGAAAGGAGGTGAGAGGGAGCATGAGACACAGTTCCAACTGTCCTGTGTCCTGATCACCCCTCCCAGCTGCATGCGCTCGGCTTCAAATCTCAAATTCAAAATTGAAAAAAAATTTTTTTGCACCAAAACAACAGAACGAGCTCAACATCATCAGAAATCCCATCATGCTTTGCACAGCATCAGGGGAAAAATGCCTGAGCAGTTTTTTTCTGTGCAGCTAAAAATGAGGCTTGGGTAAGAAAAACAAAGTTCTGATGCTGTGAAACTGGTAAAAAAACACCAAGCCTTTTCAGTGCTGCTGACTGCTGAGTAGGTTTTTAGTCTGGAGGTTCACTTTAACAGGTACATTGTAATACAGAACAAGTAAACGAAGTAGCCCTTTGAGTGACAAAAGTAGACCCTTAAAGGAAGCGGAAGTCCAAGGGGTCTAAGGTTGAGGCCAAGATAGTAAAACAGTTGACCATAAAGCTGGATACATAGGCCTCAATTGACTAAGCTTATCTCCAGTCTTTAATAACGTTTCTAAAGTTATCACCATGGCGATGAGGCAGGTAGTATTCAGGAAACATTTTACCTCAGGCAAACCTAAAGGTAACTCTTCTGTCTTTAACCACTTGAGGACCACAGTCTTTCTACTCCTTAAGGACCAGAGCCTTTTTCTCCATTCAGACCACTGCAGCTTTCACGGTTTATTGCTCGGTCATACAACCTACCACCTAAATGAATTTTACCTCCTTTTCTTGTCACTAATACAGTTTTCTTTTGGTGCTATTTGATTGCTGCTGCGAGTTTTAGTTTTTATTTGTCATGATCGCTGCTGCAGCAGGTGCTGCTGGCAGTAGTAGTGCTGCAGCTCAGGCAGTTCTGATCTCTTTCCATGCAGGCTGCATGGCTTTGTCTGCCTTTCCCTGCTGTCAGCTTGTGACTGATTATCATTCACCTGTGTGGGAATCTGCATGTCTGCTCCCATTGGATGACCCCAGTATAAATATCTGCTTCCTGCAGGACTCCTCGGGCTATCATAGCTTCAGTTAAGCCTGTCTTGCTGTTGCTTTAGTCCCGGATCGTGTTTCTTGTTCTAAAGATACTTTGCTGGTTTTGCATCATATATTGGTTCATTGCCAATATATATGCATGCCGGCGCGTTTGTTATTTTCCTTGTATTCGTGTTGCGTTGATGCGTCGGTGACGCTGATATATGCGTGCACGAGCTGTTTATGTCCTGTGTTCAGTTAGTCAGCTTTCCGGCACGTTTTGGTGGTTTGCGCGTATCGCGATCACCCGTGCTGAGTTAGTTATCCTGCTCCTGGTTCTGTCTGTGGATTGCGTTCATCTCTGCGAAGAGATAACGAATCCTTCTGAATCCTGTCCTGTTACCATTTGTGGATTGCGTTCATCTCTGCGAAGAGATAGCGAATCCTTCTGAGTCCTGTTCCCTGTATTGCTCCAGTCCTAGTCAGTGTTCCTGCTTATGTCATATATCGGTTCATTGCCGATATATACATATGTTAGTCAGACGTTACAAATAGTTTCATTGATAGCTGTAATTGTAATACGCTAGGAAAACATACTTATTGTATGTTTATCTGTGTTACGTTCATCTATCTTGATCCTGCTATTTCCTGACTATCCTGTCCTGTCTTTGTGAGGCACGCCATCGCTGCAAACGCATTGGCTGCCGCATTCCGGTCTGTCTTGTTGTGGACGCTTGCTGTCACTGAGTAGCGGCTGGCTGGCGGGCGTTCATTCTGTTTACCTGTCCTGATCTCCTCAGTTCTGGTTTGTGCGCTCGGCGCTACCTTGCGCTGAGACGTTATCGCGAAAGTGTTGTTTGTGGCTGTCGGATCTGCGCCGGCTCTGTGCGCCACAATCTCCTTTTGGAGTCAGTCCTCCCCTCCACTGTACTGGGGATGGCCTGTTTCCTTGTGCTGGTGTGTGTACCTCCTCCACGTCAGCTCATGCGTTGCGTGCTGACTGTGGAGAATACACCACCGAGCCTTACATTATTATATTCATCAAAAAAGACATGAATTTTGTCAAAAAATGACTTTTTTAACTTTCTGTGCTGGCATTTTTCAAATAAAGTAAAATTTCCTATACATTTGAGCGCGAAAGTTATTCTGCTACATGTCTTTGATAAAAAAAAAAAAAAAACATTCAGTGTATATTTATTGGATTGGGTAAAAGTTATAGCGTTTACAAACTATGGTGCCAAAAGTGAATTTTCCGATTTTGAAGCATCACTGACTTTTCTGACCACCTGTCATGTTTCATGAGGTGCTAAAATTCCAGGATAGTATAAATACCCCCCAAATGACCCCATTTTGGAAAGAAGACATCCCAAAGTATTCACTGAGAGGCATGGTGAGTTCATAGAAGATTTTATTTTTTGTCACAAGTTAGCGGAAAATGACACTTTGTGACAAAAAAAAAAAAAAAGTTTCCACTTCTTCTAACTTGCGACAAAAAAAATAATGAAATCTGCCACGGACTCACTATGCTCCTCTCTGAATATCTTGAAGGGTCTACTTTCCAAAATGGGGTCATTTGTGGGGTGTGTTTACTGTCCTGGCATTTTGGGGGGTGCTAAATTGTAAGCACCCTTGTAAAGCCTAAAGGTGCTCATTGGACTTTGGGCCCATTAGCGCAGTTAGGCTGCAAAAAAGTGCCACACATGTGGTATTGCCGTACTCAGGAGAAGTAGTATAATGTGTTTTGGGATGTATTTTTACACATACCCATGCTGGGTAGGAGAAATATCTCTGTAAATGACAATTTGTTGATTTTTTTTTTTTACACACAATTGTCCATTTACAGAGATATTTCTCCCACTCAGCATGGGTATGTGTAAAAATACACCCCAAAACACATTATACTACTTCTCCTGAGTACACGATACCACATGTGTGGCACTTTTTTGCACCCTAAGTGTGCTAAGGGGCCCAAAGTCCAATGAGTACCTTTAGGATTTCACAGGTCATTTTGCAACATTTGGTTTCAAGACTACTCCTCACGGTTTAGGGCACCTAAAATGCCAGGGCAGTATAGGAACCCCACAAATGACCCCATTTTAGAAAGAAGACAACCCCAAAGTATTCCGTTAGGAGTATGGTGAGTTCATAGAAGATTTTATTTTTTGTCACAAGTAAGCGGAAATTGATTTTAATTGTTTTTTTTTTCACAAAGTGTCATTTTCCGCTAACTTGTGACAAAAAATAAAATCTTCTATGAACTCACCATACTCCTAACGGAATACCTTTGGGTGTCTTCTAGGTGGTGACAGGAGGTGATTTATGGGTGTCTCAAGGTGTGATTAGTGGGGGGAATAAATGCAAGCAATGCACTGGCGAGGTGATGAGGGCTGGGGTCTGAGGGTGTGGGCGGGTGATTGGGTGCCCTAGGGGCAATAGGGGTCTAATCTGATGGGTAGCAGTGACAGGTGGTGACAGTTGGTGATTGATGGGTAATTAGTGGGTGTTTAGAGGAGAGAACAGATGCAATGCACTTGGGAGGTGATCTGACGGCGGGTCTGCAAGCGATCGGATGGTGTGGATGGGTGATCAGATTGCCCGCAAGGGGCAGGTTAGGGGCTGATTGATGGGTGGCAGTGACAGGGGGTGATTGATGGGTGGCAGTGACAGGGGGTGATTGATGGGTGATTGACAGGTGATCAGTGGGTTATTACAGGGAATAACAGATGTAAATAATGCACTGGCGAATTGATAAAGGGGGGTCTGAGGGCAATCTGAGCATGTGGGCGGTTAATTAGGTGCCCACAAGGGGCAGATTAGGGTTTAATCTGATGGGTAACAGTGACAGGTGGTGATAGGGGGTGATCGATGGGTAATTAGTGGGTGTTTAGAGGAGAGAACAGATGTAAACCATGCACTTGGGAGGTGATCTGACGTCGGGTCTGCGGGCGATCTAATGGTGTGGGTGGGTGATCAGATTGCCCGCAAGGGGCAGGTTAGGGGCTGATTGATGGGTGGCAGTGACAGGGGGTGATTGATGGGTGATAGGTGATTGGCAGGTGATTGACAGGTGATCAGTGGGTTATTACAGGGAAGAACAGATGTAATTAATGCACTGGTGAATTGATAAGGGGGGGTCTGAGGGCAATCTGAGCGTGTGGGCGGGTGATTGGGTGCCCGCAAGGGGCAGATTAGGGTCTGATCTGATAGGTAACAGTGGCAGGTGGTGATAGGGGGTGATTGATGGGTGATTGGTAGGTAATTAGTGGGTGTTTAGAGAAGAGAACAGATGTAAACAATATACTTGGGTGATTTGATGGCGGGTTTGTGGGCGATCTAATGGTGTGGGTGGGTGATCAGATTGCCCGCAAGGGGCAGGTTAGGGGCTGATTGTTGGGTGGAAGTGACAGGGGGTGATTGACGGGTGATTGACGGGTGATTGACAGGTGATTGACAGGTGATCAGGTGGATAGATGCATACAGTACACAGGGGGGGGGGGGTCTGGGGAGAATCTGAGGGGTGGGGGGGGGGGGTGATCTGGAGTCCCCAGGGGGCAGTTTAGGGAGTTAAAAAAAATAGCGTTGACAGATAGTGATAGGGAGTGATTGGTGGGTTATTAGGGGGGTGATTGGGTGCAAACAGTGGTCAGGGGGTGGGCAGGGGGGGGTCTGAGGGGTGCTGTGGGCGATCACGGGCCGGGGGGGGGGGGCAGATCCAGTGTGTTTGGGTGCAGACTAGGGTGGCTGCAGCCTGCCCTGGTGGTCCCTCGGACACTGGGACCACCAGGGCAGGAGGCAGCCTGTATAATACGCTTTGTATACAATACAAAGTGTATTATACGCTTTGGATGCGGCGGATCGGGGGTTAACATCCCGCTGGCGCTTCCGTATGGCCGGCGGGATGTTGCAGCGGGTGGGCGGAGCCAGTGTCCGGGGGAAGCGCACGTCATGAATGACGCGATCGCTCCCCCGGCATGCCGAAAGGACGCAACGCCCTTGGGCGTATTGCGGTCCTTTCGGCATCCACTTTGCCGCCGCCCATCAGCTGTGGGCGGTCGGCAAGTGGTTAAGTTATCTCTTCAATCCTTAAAATAACTCCAGAATTCTAAAGTTAAAGACGACCTGTTAATTGCATGTGAAAATAACCACAGAGGAGGTAACTTAACTACAGAAGAGGTAACCTAACTACAGAGGAGATAACTTAAGGAATGGAGAGATAAGATCACTCTCTCACTGTGTGGTGGCAAGTTATCTCTTGCCTTATTATCTCCAGCATGATCTTAGTGAATTGAGGCCATAGTCCAATTTTGCAGGAGTCCTCTTCAGAGGGGGAAGAAATAAATCAGTAACATATTATAAAACACTTTGAATAAGCATGAAACTCAAATAACTAACATACTATTGAGAATCAGTACCATGTTTCAGTCAAAAACTAAGGTCTCCATACTCTAAATGAGTGCCATATTCCGCAGATCAGCTATTGCGAGTTACTCATGTGCAATTAAACGAAAACCCAATAAAAGTAACAAACCTCACATCAATCATGTTATTAATTTAGTACAAGTTGAACATGGTAGTGTCAAGGTTCAAGGTGTGTAGCCACACACCGATTTAAGGGTCATCAAGAGCCTGGGAGGGGCCAATTCCCCTACATACAAGAAGTATAGAGGGTGCAGGTACAATGGAGTTAGCGATAGCTATCACTAACATGCAAAGTAATTATTTTTTTAAAATAAACTAGAGCTTTAATGCTATGCTCTATTGGGAAAAAACATGTCTTTGGAATATAGAAAGCAAACTTTTATCATTTGAAATTACCATAGAGAGAAAAGCAGGAAAAGGAAGTCTCTCAGTCTTTTCAAACATATATATTTTTGTTAAAGCGGGATTGTCACCATAAAAATCAAATTTCAACAGCAACTGGTCTGATTGTATTAAGTGATAAAAATGCTAATCCTGCATTCAAAACTTTCAAAACTTTTTCTGCTGTTATGGTTTGGAGTTATCACATACCTTAGAAGCACTGGCCCTTTAATGCCATTTAATTACCGTCGCCAAACAGTTGCATGCTGGGGGATCTTTTTATCTATAATATATTCCTCATCTTCCCTTTTTTTCCCCCTCCTTCTAATGACATAAGACAGTGCACTTCAAGTTCCTGGAAGTTTCCGGTCCTTATATAGATACATGTTATTGGCTGCCCAATGGTCAATAGCCCTCCAGTGGAAATCCACTGGTTTGGAGTTAGCTTTGGTTACTCAGTGTCTTGACTTGATGATGTTAATTGATCGAGTCTATTATTATAGTGTTGAGAATATAACAAGATTTGATCTTATTTGGGATGCATGCAAAACGTATAGACAATTTTAGTTCCCCTTGGACAGATGTGTGATGGGTTTCTATTTGTTTGAATGCCTCTATGACATTCGGGACTCTTGTGTTTAGACAGGATGTTATTTTTCTTTTTCCTTTTTTGTTTTTTGTTTTTATTTTGGGGTTGGTTTTAGTCTAGAGGTTTTTCTTTCAGTCAAGAAGAGCAACGTACTATAGAACTTATTAGTTTTGACTTATCCCTAGGATCTCAGTAGGAGGCACTCTTGTGCCCCATTTCCTAGGTTGAACGGTATGGACATTGGTATTTCGCTCTTCAATATATATATGCGTAGGATGTGTATCCATGTTTGATATTATTCTTTTTTTTGTATTTGTTCTGCTACCTCTAGCTTGTTGTTGAATTTGCCTTATTGTACAATAAAGCTCTTTATAAAAAAAAAAAAGACAGTGCACTTCCTAGTATAGACCTCAGTGGGAGTGTCTGAGGACTCTGGGAGGAGGGTGGGTAATGAATACACAATTAACAAAAAGGAGAAAAATAGAGTGAGAGGGGAAATGATGGCAGGATTAGCTTCATTCATAGGTAACCAAGATGGAAACGGTCTAGAATAGGATTCTCTACTTTTCCTTTATAAAATTCACAGGAATCATAACGTGAACAGTGCAATACATGTGTTATGTAAGTAGAACTAGTATTTATCTACTTTATATATGTTTTTTATTACTAGGCTAGCATGGGTATCGCTTGTTCTTTAAGATTGTTGTTGTAAACTAAGCATTGCTGAAGAAATACATACACACACTCACTCTCCTCCTATCTCCATGTCATCAGTGCCATCTAGTGTTGTAATTTGTAACTGTAATACATCTCTTGAGCACCTATGCTGTCACTTACACAGCTGGCCTATTAAAGGTGAGGGCAAATAGAGAAAATACATGTAATATAAGATATAATAACAAAACTGGGCTGCTAGTTTGTGCTCATAATACACATCTTTATTAGAAATCAATGGCACATAAAAACAATTAAAACCAAAGAGTAGGTGAGGACTGAGTAGTGTAATGATGGACAGCAGAGAATGCATAGCAGATACATTTAACACAATACTAGCCAAATGCATGAAATATTGAGTCATCCCTACAACACCCACATGTTTTGGACAACAAGGTAAATACTTTTAGCCTGAAAGAATGCCTATGCATTAAATACTACCACATACCATAGATGCTGCAATAAATCTAACTGCTATGCCATCTGCAATACTATGCCCACCAATAGCAGAGTGGATTTCAATAATACTGAGTGGTCAGAACAAAACAAGAAAAAAAAAACTACAGTGGAAAAAAGATACTTACAGTGGTTTGAAGTAAATGGTCTACCTGTTCTGTCATTTATTCCCCACGAAACACAGCAGGCTTTCCGCGGCACCCGCCACTTTCTCAAAGGCCTTTTGAGGCATTTGGCTGCGTTGGCATTTGTTTGTAAAAAGCAATGCTACATTCATTTTTTCTGAAAAAGTCAAAAACTTGTTGGCGTCATTTGTGATCAAACCACAAGATGTTGGCTTTAAAACAAGAGAGATATACCGTAATCTGGAGTCGCCTGTGGTGTACTAACTCGGGGGAACCTGGATGAAAACTGTGAGACATGCAGCAGTTCAATTTTTTCCCTTTGATAGCAAGATAACCTTGAAACTTTCTCTTCAGTTTTGAGACCAAGGCCTGATGTGCGAAAGACCAGTAATTTTGCTATGCGTAGATAGCGCATGGCAATTTTATCAGTCCTAACACCAGCATTACGCCGCTTAACCTGGTAATACAGTAAGGGTGCTGCTTTCTTGGCATTAGGACCAGCAAAATTTTACTGGTGGTCGAAATATGATTGGTGGCTCCACCCACCTTTTCTGGTTTCTCGGTTACCCATTGACCAACTGGGCCCAGTTTGAGGAACCTGCCATTAAGTGTGTAAGAATGGCAGCAATTTAACTGTTCCCACGGCAGCAAGTGTGAAACTTGATTGGCTGTTGATGGCTCCCCCACTTTTTTCAATTTTCTTACCGCAGTGAGCTTGAGACCAAGGGCCTGATGCACTAAAGGTGATAATTCTGCCATGCGCAGACAGCGTATGACAATTTTACCAGTCCTAATGCCAGCATGACAAAACAGGATAATGTCAGCAATATATATTTTCTTGTATATTGGCTGAAATCTGATTGGCTGTTGTTGGATTCCCCCCTTTTTTTTTTTTTTTTTTAAATCCAGGAACCCCAGTCCGCAGTGACTAACACTTTTGCTTGGGAGCACACTTGTCTGAGAGCACATTCTGGCATATGCCTTTCTCTTTGTTTGTTTTTTTTTTGTGTGTGTGGGTTTTTCATTTTCCTTCTTTTGTGTTTTTAATTCACACGTTTTTTTGTGGCTCCGTGGGAAAGCATTGTGTGTAAATCACGAGCGATTTACATACACATGCGATTTTTGTGTGGCCCATAGACTTACATTATGTGTGATTTTGCATGTGTTTTCTGCTATGCAAGTGTACTCCCAGCTTTAAAGTTTGGGAATCCTGACATCTTAAAGTGTAAAAATGTCAGCAGTTTTAATTTCTTAACCTCCTTGGCGGTCTGATTCTTTCCAGATTTTAGGGTCTAAAAGCGGTGCAATTTTTTTTCACTCTTTCAGACCCTAAAACCTGAAAAAAATCATTCTGGCAGGGAGATCTGCAGCAAAATTAAAAAAAATTACCTTCCTGGGCTCCTGGGCTGCAGTTTTCTCTTTGCCCACAAGATGGCGCTAATATACATATAAACTAACTTCTCTATATTTCTCTAATATAGAGAAGTTTGTTTTCAATGTTAGCCCCGCCCCCGATGACGTCACGCTGCCACCACCGCTCTGCTGCCACCACCACGGCTGCGCTGCTCCAACTGGCTGCCGGGTCCCCGGAAGAATAGCGGGGACATGGGGGATCCCGGCGGCCAGGGAAAGACCCCACACTGCCGGGGAGAGAGGCTGGAGTCCGGCTGTGCAGCGAGATCGCGTGCGGGACTCCACAACTGCAGGTACAGCTCTGCAATGCCTACCCCGACCTGAGCTCGGGATCACCGATAGCAGCTGCTTTTTTCTACCCCGAGCTCAGGTCGGGAAAACCGGCAAGGAGGTTAAGTAAAAATCAGTGGGACAGATTTATCAAAGCGTTACCAACAGTATTTTCTTCTTAAATAGTTCTAAACAGCAGGGAAAGTGTTCTGCATGTAATTAGAAACTTCTTAAATCCTACTTAAAGTGGATCCGAGATGAACTTTAGTCGTTGCATAATTGTGTTCCTTTCCTATTGTTTATAGGGCATTCCTCAAGCTAAATACTTTTTTTGTTTTAATACTGTAATTCTCTATAAACTAAACAAGCCACGCCCACAGGTTTTCAGAGAGCCCATGGGAGGCTCATGGAGGCTCATGGGAGCTCAGTCTGGGCAGGAGGAGGGGGAGGTATTACTAGGATTTCAGAGGCAGAGGGGAGGAGGAGGGGTAATTAGGTTTTTTTGCTCAAGATGCAGAGAAGCCTGCCTCTGTGTAATGTTTACAAACAACATGGCTGCTGTCATTGTATCACAGGAATACAAAATTATATTCTATTAAAGCTGTTTGCAGCTAGATTTGCTGTGTAAACTATCTAAACTTTAGATAAGACATATAGACAAGTTACTTGTTATAGTTATTTTTTCATCTCGGATCTGCTTTAACCACTTCGTCCACAGGTCAGTAGATATACGTCCTCTGGGACTTCATCTAAGCCACAGGTCAGTAGATCTACTGACCTGTATTGAAGCAGTGCTGTGCAGGATTGGGCTTGCTCCTGTGCATATTTCTGGCACTATCTGATGCAGGACTAATTGGTGAATGGGAATATAAGTTTCCTGAGCTAATGAGATTGATTTTTACTATTAAAGGTACTTTATTTTCTCATTTCATAGTGAAAAACACACTTTGTAGCACTATTTCAGAATCAAATATCTTCACCATAAATTGTGACCGTAACATAATCGAAGTTTTGTGATAAGCAGTAAGAATAGCCAAACAAAATGTGTGTTTTTTATCGACAGTAGCACTTTTTATTTTTAAACTGGAATTGGTAAAACTGAGAAATACATGTTTTTTCTATTTTTTTCTTTGTTTTCCCATTAAAATTCATAGAAAACAAAATTGTTTGAGGGAAAAAATGGCATACAATTAAAGCCTAGTTTGTCTTGAAAAAAACAATATATATTTCATTTCTGTGTCATAAGTAGGGATAAAGTTATTTCTGATTAAATAGGGACATAGCTAAACTGTCAAAACTGCTCTGGTCAATAAGTTGAAAACAAGGTCTGGATGCGAAGTGGTTAATAGCGGCAGTTTAGCATGAATTTCTAGAACTGCTCTATAGTTGAGAAAAGTGCAAATCCATTCCTAAACTGCCGCAGCTTAAGAAGTGCTTAATAGATTGTGCATTGTAGACTAGACATCATTTGTGAAGTGCTCCTCCCTCCTGCTGAATCCTGCAAAGCTGCTCTGTGCTTAATCCTTCCAGTGTGTTGGGCATTGATTCCTAAGCTTGATTTTTTCTCAGCTCTTATACATTTATTTATATTATATCTCGTCAGTTAATCTACAATAATATACCGTAAATAATATATTTATGCTACTGTATTATAACTTCTCTTTTCTGTATCAATGCAGCAGATATAATAAACACCGGGGGGGGGGGGGGGGCTCGGCCATCAGACCCCATCAACAGAGAGCTCGGTTGGTGGGGAGAAAAGGGTGGGGGGGATCACTTGTGTGCAGAGTTGTACGGCCCTGCAGCTTGGCCTTAAAGCTGCAGTGGCCAATTAAACAGAAAATAGCCTGGTCACTAGGGGGGTTTAACACCATGGTCCTCAAGAGGTTAAGATGTATGAGACAGTTCTGCATGAATTTCTAAAAACCTACCAATATTTTGTCTTAGACACTTATGATAAATGTCCCACAATGAGTGAAATTGGATTGGTTGTTGGTGGCTCTGTCCACTTTTTCCAACCTTGAAGTGCAATCGCCCAATGACCCAATTGTACAAACTTTGGGGTGCTTGGAATCAATATTGTAAGAATGGAAGTAGTTTAAAATTCTTTATTGAAATCTGATTTGCTGTTGATGACTGCCCGCTTTTCCAACCATTTAGCCCCAGCAAATAGCATTTTTGCTGCTCTGGCGTTTGTAAAAACCTAAGCTGCATTATTTTTTTCCCTTAGAATGAGTGTTTCACGCTGCTATAAAACTCAGAAATGCAAAAGTGAGCGAAGTCCCATGTTAACAGATGAAAAACCATTAATGCAATCACAACAGCGGTTATGCAAACGCATTCACATTTCATAATGTGCAAGGTGCGTTACTTGGCAACACTTTTCCATAGTAAAAATTGAAATGTGAGGATCCTTAGCTTGCCGAATGCCCATTTGTAATAGTCTTTTCAAATGTGTAGCTTTCATGACTCGGCTTTACATTACGAATAAAGCTGGGTGTGTGCATAAATGCACATGTTATATAAATGTCCACAGTGCCTTTTTGGATTTTTGCATGATATTTGTGCTTTCTTGGTGTTTTTGAAACCAGTGCTGAATGCCTTTTTCTCTAAATCTCAAAATGAATCCTCATGTCATGCAGATTATTTGCTCCTACTGAAGTTGGCCAGGTCTATGGTAGAGGTACTGCTTCTGCCTCCCAAGCATGAGGTTGTGGTCAACTCCCAGGCCTGGTTGGTCTGGAAGTTGAACCCACAACCTCATGCTTGGGAGGAGGAGGTATAATATACCCAACCTTGCTGACATTTGAAGATTTTATGTCACAATACTTTCTTGAACAAGCTTCATTTATGGGCAAGCATGGGAGTCTGCTCAGCGGCGCACAACCAGAATACAGATTTTAATTGACCTTATTTTTTTTTTTTTCATTTCTACCTAAATTGGGCCTAAGCACTCTTTTAGACTGGATATTTTTTGTGATTCTTTTTGTGGGGTGTGTGATTTGATAAACCATGAACATGTGCATCTCTATTCACTCCCACTGCCCCTCACACTACAGGTTGAATGTCATTTGTGCTGCATCAGCTTTTGTAAAGAGAGAGAGTGTCACGGGCCTCTCCTGGCCTCAGTGTGGTGCTGCCACAGGGAGGAAGCGTGAGGATCAAACAAACTGCTGGCTCTGTGTGCTGATTGGGTCATAATGCTTTTCAACGCCCTGTGTCATCATCAGGTTTTGGCACAGGCTGGGATTATTTAAAGAGTTACAGTACTTTGCCATTTGAGCAATCCTTTTCTCCTTTTTAGTTATTAACTACACTTTACACAGTGTCACGACTACAAGAGTAACCATCTGTTTGTGCAGCACATGACACCCTGCTTGCATTGCTTGATCCATTTGTCACTCCCCTTTTACTTAACCCTTTTATAATTATACCGGGGAGGGTGTGGCATTGATTAAATACTTTTGTATTTAGGGACAGTGAGATCTCCTGACCTGTATGTAGCTGCAGTGCTGTCCAAATACA
Organism: Hyperolius riggenbachi; assembly: GCF_040937935.1. Lineage (NCBI taxonomy): Eukaryota > Metazoa > Chordata > Amphibia > Anura > Hyperoliidae > Hyperolius > Hyperolius riggenbachi. The sequence goes on from NC_090648.1 coordinate 197,921,664, forward strand.
GTTAATCTCTGGATAGCACAGGGAGATAAGAGAATCGAGTGCGGAATCATGCGGGAAAAACGATCAGGTCACAAAATCGCATGGAAAATCTTACCCTGTGTACCCAGCATAAGCTACCCTACAAATGCAAATATACAACATCTTTTTAATTTTTAACTTTTGGGTTGAACAAATGTACCCAAAATAAACAAAACATTTTCAACAGTGCTGAGCAACAAAAAAAAATCAAGGAATAAGAAATCTAACACCGTCATGCCCACACGTGCCACCTCCAACGCTTCCTCTGACATATCAGCAAGCTTTAAAGAGGAACTTTAACCAAGGATTGAACTTCATCCTAATCAGTAGTCGATACCCCTTTTTCCATAACGGGTGAAATTGTGGTAAAACCCTGCCCACAGTGTGATGTCATGACCATGGTCTTGACAGTTTGCTGTCTGTGAACCCCGTTGCATTGTGGGAAATAATATATGTCTCCAACTGCCAAGCAAGCAGTACCTCCCTGTGTGCATAGAACTCTTAGGGCTCATTTCCACTTGTGCGGCGTGCGTCTCGCAGATGTACGCCGTCACTGAGCGGGTGGGCGGGATTGCCTGCGAATCCCATCAGCCGTGCAAAACGGAAAAAATGCACCTTTATTTCCGAATAAAATATTGTCGCCATACATTGTGATAGGGACATAATTTTAACGGTGTAATAACCGGGACATATGGGCAAATACAATATGTGACTTTTAATTATGGAGGCATGTATTATTTTAAAACTATAATGGCTGAAAACTGAGAAATAATGATTTTTTCCGTTTTTTTCTTATTCTTCCTGTTAAAATGCATTTACAGTAAAGTGGCTCTTAGCAAAATGTACCCCCCAAAGAAAGTCTAATTGGTGGCAGAAAAAACAAGATATAGATCAGTTCATTGTGATAAGTAGTGATAAAGTTATAGGCGAATGAATGGGAGGTGAACATTTCTCAAGTGAAAAAGACGGAACGCGAATGGGTTAAAGACAGAAGAGTTAACTTTAGGTTTGCCTGAGGTAAAATGTTTCCTGAATACGACATGCCTCATCACCATAGTGATAACTCTAGAAACATTATTAAAGACAGGAGATAAGCTTAGTGAATTGAGGCCAATATGATGTAAAAGATACATTTCAAGCGCGAATGGTGTTTTACTCTCTGTGACATGCTTCACGAGCCTCTCTACCTTCCCCCAGTATTCGACAAATAGCGTGCATGATCACAAAATGTGTGTCAATGTGAGCTAATGGCTCTCCCACATCTCCAGCATTGGTCATCTTGGTTAGGGAAGATGCGGTGCAATTTGAGGGCAGTAAGGTATCAGTGAGACAGAATTTTATAATTCATTTCTTGTATCCTAGCTGACCGTAACATTTCTTAAACGCATAAACTAATACGTATACCGTTCAGAGTGGGTGATTGCTACACAGGACGCATACATGAGAATAAGGAAGGAAGTCCCCAGTGGGAGGACAAATATATCTATAATTTGGAAATACTTCACTAAGATGGTTTCATCAGCCACAGTGTTCGATACCAGGATGGTGGCTGATATGCAGAAGCTCTTAATTTCTCTGATACTGATTTCTATATCAGAACAAGGCAAGGGTAAGTTCAATAAGTAATAATACATTATGATTTTATTAGAATATTTATTTGTGTATATTTTGGTAAAGGTGTGCTGAAGGATAAGAGGAGCCAAACAGCAAAGCACACCACCAGCATCTTACCAGACTGTCCTGTAACAACCTTATTAAAGTGCCTCCCATAAATAATGCTTTGTACTTCAGATTATTCATTTTTCTATGTTTCTTGCACCAATGTACTGTATGCAATGCTGCACAGTATGTAGAACCATTTAGATCCTATGTTGTTCTACATGCCCAGACAGTACTGGTGCAAAATGTACAGGATTTCTTAATATGTAATTTTAGGAGAGGAGGGGATATATTGAAGAGAGAGATGGTAAAATTACTTTTATCATTCAGGCTACGTAAATAGTGGGAAGTTATTGTCCTGCATTAATAAAGTGGTATAACGCAGGTCACTGCACTGCAATGTTAGGCCTATGCGACGTTCACAGTGCGACGTTAAGGTTGCGTTGTAAATGTTGCTGTGTGATACCTCTAAATGCAGATGTTAATGGATAAAGGGAAGCATACTTTTCATTGCCTGTATGCTCCACCGTATCTACTGTATACAACGATAACACAGCGTTAAGGTGCTTTGCAACTTGATTGTTATGTTGTAATTTTGCGTCGCGACTTTAACGTTGCATTGAAATGCAACGTTTTACTGTGACCCTAGCCTCAAATAAATATTAGCAGACTTTTTTCTCCATTGAGTTGAATGTGAATTGCTTGGTGACATAATACTAAATATTTGCAACATTTCCTTCAGCTTTAGGCCGGTTTCACACTGAATATTGGCAGTAGCAGGGGCTGCACCGCCAAAAACAGGCCTGCACGAATTACCACATTAGTACGTGGTAATCTTCGTCTGACAGCCAGGAAAGCAGATAGACAATCGCTTCCTGTGGCAGAAGCGTTCACGTGCACGGAAGCGTATTGCTAAAAAAATGCTTCCATGCATGCATGATACGTAAAACTTGTGTTGGCCATTTTAAGAAACATACGTCGCCACAGACTTACATGACTTCCGGTCCACTGCATGTCACTACAGTGACAGAAGTCGCACTGTAACCTAGGTATGCGCTAACATCAGAAATACAGCGAAAAAGTCACTTCCGTAGCATCACACCGATTCGCGTTGGTATGAATGGCCCCATAGATTTTGATTGGCGTAGCAGTGGCCTGCAGCGAAACCAGGTGGCCGCAACGCACCAGTGTGAAAGGGCCCTTAAAGAGAATCTGTATTGTTAAAAATCGCACAAAAGTAAACATACCAGTGCGTTAGGGGACATCTCCTATTCCCCTCTGTCACAATTTCGCCGCTCCCCGCCGCATTAAAAGTGGTTAAAAACAGTTTTTAAAAGTTTGTTTATAAACAAACAAAATGGCCACCAAAACAGGAAGTAGGTTGATGTACAGTATGTCCACACATAGAAAATACATCCATACACAAGCAGGCTGTATACAGCATTCCTTTTGAATCTCAAGAGATCATTTGTGTGTTTCTTTCCCCCCTGAGGGGGGAGTGCAAAGCAGAACCACAACACTGAAGAACTTGGCAGCCTTCCAGACACAGGCTGACAAGTCTGACAAGGGAAAGATACATTGATTTATTACAGAGACTGTGATAGTACAAAGTGCTGCAGTAAGCCAGAACACATTAGAATAGCTTTTGGAACTTGTAGGATGATAAAAAACAGGATGCAATTTTTGTTACGGAGTCTCTTTAAGGTGTGGTCATTTGCTTCATATTTGCATCTTGGCTTAGGCTTGTTATCTATATTTTTATTTGTTTTAATATGAATATTTTACATATATTTAATAACGTGCTTGCACTGTTTACATAGGGCCAGGGGCATAACAATAGACCCTGCAAGGGATGCAGCCGCAGGAGGGCCCAGAAGCCGCAGGGGGCCCTGGGGGGAGAGAAGTTTCTTTTCCCTGCACTGAGAGACTGACAGCAAGGATACAGAGAGTAAAAGCTTTCTGCTCTCTCACAACTGTTCTAATGACTGCATCTGCTCAGCCATTGATAAGGAATCATAAAGTTTTGCATACAAAGATTTGTAAACCGACCCTATTCAGTGTGCAGCAGGGTCTTGACTACAGCACCCAGCCCCAACCTCTCCACCCCCTTCTCAAGGGCTGTGTACTGTAGTGATGCTGCCAGAGGAGAAGAGTCTGCAGTGCCAGTTCTGCTCGTCTGTCTCTTTTCTGTAAGCGGTTTCTGCAAACTATGTGTATCTGTATGTGTGAAAACATGCACGTTTAGTCAAAGAAGCTAATGTTATTGATAAAGAAAATGTGCTTCACTGCTGACTGTTTTTATCTGCATGGGGAAAACACATTCAAGTGTGCACAGAGAGGCCCCATCCAAAGTTTTGCAGGGGGCCCAATGATTTCTAGTTACGCCCCGGCATAGGGTTTTCCAAAGTATCTTAACTGAGTTATATCATTATTACAAACAAATATGGTATGTGCTTTTTGGACACAAAACATTTCAGACAGTGAAAACTGATAGGGCAGGCACCCAATGGGGATTATTGAATAGGTGAGTGGGCAAGGAATGTAAAGGCTGCCATACACTGGTCGATTGTCACCAGATCGACCAGCAGATAGATCCCTCTGTGATCGAATCTGATCAAAGAGGGATCTATTGGCTGCCTACACTGCAAACAGATTTTTAATCGATTTCACTATGAAACCGATTCACAATCTGTGATCCGGCTGGCATGAGCCCCCCAGTCTCTGCTGTCTCTTCTCCGCTCTGGGCTCCAGGGCTCCAGCTTCACTTTACTTTCTGTCGAGGGAAGTCTAAACGGTAGAGGGCGCTCTACTGTTTAAACTTCAACCGACAGGAAGTAAGTGAAGCCAGCCGGAGCCCATCGCGGAGAAGGGACAGCGGTAATGTATTGCTCGCTAGCGTCGGTCATCGGACATTCGACCGCCGCTATCACTGCACTCCCGATTTGCCGGCGATCGAGCGAAATCTTCTGCACGGACAGAACGACGGTAACGTTCGATTTCAGATGGAAATCGATCGTTCGGTCAGCGTTTGCGCATCGATTTCACAGCAGATTTGATCACAGTGATTGAATCTGCTGTATATCGGCGGGAAATCATCAAGTGTATGTTCCTGTCACAATTTATGGTGAAGATATTTGATTCTGAAATAATGCTACAGCGTGTATTTTTCACTATGAACTGAGAAAATAATAGTATTTTTAATGGTAAAAATCAATCTCATTAGCCAAGGAAACATATATTCCCGTTCACCAATTAGTGCTGCATCAGATAGTGCCAGAGGTGTGCACAGGAGCAAGCCCAATCCTGCACAGCACTGCTTCTGCTACAAGACGTATATCTACTGACTCGTGGCTTAGATGAAGTCACAGAGGATGTAGATATACTGTAGTGGTGGATAAAGTGGTTAAAGTGGACCTGAACTCTTGCACAGTAAACAGGGTAAACTGAACAAAATGCACCGAGTGTTTTTTAGAGAGAAGTGCCTGACTAATTCCCCCTCGTCTGTAAGTAATTTGATCTCTCAGCTGTGTTAGCACAAACATTCAGCAGTCTTGGCAGACACAGCTAATATGTAAAACACGGTGGTAACCCTTTGTCTGCTTCCATGAAGACACACTGCAGATATATTGTAGGAGTTCTGCAAACTGTAACAAAGAAATGTTTTTCTTTAAAGGTTATGCTGTTGCTTATCTTTTAGAGCAGAGTGGAAGTTATGAGTTTAGGTCCACTTTAAAGTAAGCCAGAGATGAGTAACTAAGTTTTATACATACCTGGGGCTTCCTCCAGCGACATCCGCACAGTTCGCTCCCACGCCGCCGTTCTCAGTCTTCTCCCTCATCGGTACCGGGTCCCGTCCCTTTGACCAGTGGACACATGCGCAGTACGCTGAGAAATGGAAAGAGCGTACTGCGCATGCGTCGACTGATTACGACTGTCCGAATTTGCGGGACCTGGTACCGAAGAGGGAGAAGACTGAGGAGGGCGGCGTGGTAGCGATCTGTGCAGAGGGGGCTGGAGGAAGCCCTAGGTATGTATAAAATGTTTAAAGTTACTCATCTCTGGTACACTTTAAGGTTCTGTATGGAAAATGAAAAGTGTAGGAGAGATTAAAGGTGTGTGTTAGGAATAATGTACTGCCATTTTTTGCCTGCTGGTAGTAGTATGGAGTTGGATTTTCCTGGACGTTGCCAATCCACTAGCAGGTGAACTTTCACTGTGCTCAACTGACTTGCAGTTCCTGTTCTGGCCTGCAGATGATTCAGGAGCACTGTCTGCAGATTCACACTATCAGCTGCATCCTGTTGTTATCATGTATGGGCTATGCTTTTAGTTCCTATACAGGGAGTGCAGAATTATTAGGCAAATGAGTATTTTGACCACATCATCCTCTTTATGCATGTTGTCTTACTCCAAGCTGTATAGGCTCGAAAGCCTACTACCAATTAAGCATATTAGGTGATGTGCATCTCTGTAATGAGACAAGACAAAGACAAGACAAGACAAATAACATTTATATTGCGCTTTTCTCCTTGCGGACTCAAAGCGCCAGAGCAGAGCAGCAGCTACTAGGGAGCGCTCTATTGGCAGTAGCAGTGTAAGGGAGACTTGCCAAAGGTCTCCTACTGAATTAGTGCTGGCTTACTGAACAGGCAGAGCCGAGATTCGAACCCTGGTCTCCTGTGTCAGAGGCAGAGCCCTTAACCATTACACCATCAGCCAACTGCTAATGAGAAGGGGTGTGGTCTAATGACATCATTTGGCAAAATAGGTCAAAAGAAGGACTTGACAGGCTCAGAAAAGTCAAAAATAGTGAGATATCTTGCAGAGGGATGCAGCACTCTTAAAATTGCAAAGCTTCTGAAGCGTGATCATTGAACAATCAAGCGTTTCATTCAAAATAGTCAACAGGGTCGCAAGAAGCGTGTGGAAAAACCAAGGCGCAAAATAACTGCCCATGAACTGAGAAAAGTCAAGCGTGCAGCTGCCAAGATGCCACTTGCCACCAGTTTGGCCATATTTCAGAGCTGCAACATCACTGTGCCCAAAAGCACAAGGTGTGCAATACTCAGAGACATGGCCAAGGTAAGAAAGACTGAAAGACGACCAGCACTGTACAAGAGACACAAGCTGAAACGTCAAGACTGGGCCAATAAATATCTCAAGACTGATTTTTCTAAGGTTTTATGGACTGATGAAATGAGAGTGAGTCTTGATGGGCCAGATGGATGGGCCCGTGGCTGGATTGGTAAAGGGCAGAGAGCTCCAGTCCGACTCAGACGCCAGCAAGGTGGAGGTGGAGTACTGGTTTGGGCTGGTATCATCAAAGATGAGCTTGTGGCGCCTTTTCGGGTTGAGGATGGAGTCAAGCTCAACTCTCAGTCCTACTGCCAGTTTCTGGAAGACACCTTCTTCAAGCAGTGGTACAGGAAGAAGTCTGCATCCTTCAAGAAAAACATGATTTTCATGCAGGACAATGCTCCATCACACACCTCCAAGTACTCCACAGCGTGGCTGGCAAGAAAGGGTATAAAGAAGAAAAACTAATGACATGGCCTCCTTGTTCACCAGATCTGAACCCCATTGAGAACCTTTGGTTCATCATAAAATGTGAGATTTACAAGGAGGGAAAACAGTACACCTCTCTGAACAGTGTTTGGGAGGCTGTGGTTGCTGCTGCACGCAATGTTGATGATGAACCGATCAAAACACTGACAGAATCCATGGATGGCAGGCTTTTGAGTGTCCTTGCAAAAAAAGGTGGCTATATTGGTCACTGATTTGTTTTTGTTTTGTTTTTGAATGTCAGAAATGTATATTTGTGAATGTTGAGATGTTATATTGGTTTCACTGGTAAAAATAAATAATTGAAATGGGTATATATTTGTTTTTTGTTAAGTTGCCTAATAATTATGCACAGTAATAGTCACCTGCACACACAGATATCCCCCTAAAATAGCTAAAACTAAAAACAAACTAAAAACTACTTTCAAAAATATTCAGCTTTTATATTAATTAGTTTTTTGGGTTCATTGAGAACATGGTTGTTGTTTAATAATAAAATTATTCCTCAAAAATACAACTTGCCTAATAATTCTACACTCCCTGTATCTTGCACATTAAGGTCCCTGACACATAAAGTCTAGAAGCTAGAGGGATTCGGATGCGTCTTGCATCACAGCTGTTCTGGCATCACGTCACGCAAGACCCATGCCGTGCACATTGGAAACAGGCCCTTAGGGTTGCGATCTCGCTTTCAACAGATTTAGGTAATGACTTTACTTTCATGCCTCAGAATTTCAAAGCAACATCCCTGGACAGTGCAGTTTCTAGGCTAAATTGCACCCAGGGCGATGGTGTAAAAATTGCACTCCCACCCTTTGTGGAGCCAGGTATAGGTGCCCACAGTATAGGTTAGCCAGGTCTAGGTGCCCCCAGTATAGGTAGCCAACTATAGTTCCCCTAGTATAGTTTGCCAGGCATAGGTGCCCCCAGTATAGGCTAGCCTGGTAGGTGCCTCCAGTATAGGTAGCCATTATACAGGGTGGTTCATTTATATGGATGCACCTTAATAGAATGGGAATGGTTGGTGATATTAACTTCCTGTTTGTGGCACATTAGTATATGTGAGGGGGGGGGGACTTTTTTAAGATGGGTGGTGACCATGGCGGCCATTTTGAAGTTAGCCATTTTGAATCCAACTTTTGTTTTTTCAATAGGAAAAGGGACATGTGACACATCAAACTTATTGGGAATTTCACAAGAAAAACAATGGTATGCTTGGTTTTAACTTAACTTTATTCTCTCATGAGTTATTTACAAGTTTCTGACCACTATAAAATGTGTTCAATGTGCTGCCCAATGTGTTGGATTGTCAATGCAACCCTCTTCTCCCACTCTTCACACACTGATAGCAACACCCCAGGAGAAATGCTAGGCTTCCAGTATCCATAGTTTCAGGTGCTGCACATCTCGTATCTTCACAGCATAGACAATTGCCTTCAGATGACGGTGTGGTATATGGGGTGCAAAGATAGTGGGGCCATTATTTATCAATGGAAACCTCAATGCCACTGGATATGCAAAATTGCTACATGATGATGTGTTTCCCTCTTTATGCACTGAAGCTGGCACATTCCTGAGTTTTTCCAGCAAGATGGTGCACCACCACATTATGGGTGTCAGGTCCGAGCATTCCTAGATGAACAGTTTCCTGGAAAGTGGATTGGTTGTCGTGGGCCAGTTGAATGGCCCTCAAGGTCTCCCGATCTGATCCCCTTAGACTTTTATCTTTGGGGTCATCTGAAGGCAATTGTCTATGCTGGGAAGATACAAGATGTGCAGCACCTGAAACTACAGATACTGGAAGCCTGTGCTAGCATTTCTCCTGGGGTGTTGCTATCAGTGTGTGAAGAGTGGGAGAAGAGGGTTGCATTGACAATCCAACACAATGGGCAGCACATTGAACACCTTTTATAGGTGGTCAGAAACCTGTAAATAACTCATGAAAGAATAAAGTTACGTTTAAACAAAGCACACCATTGTTTTTCTTGTGAAATTCCCAATAAGTTTGATGTGTCACATGACCCTCTTCCTATTGAAAAAACAAAAGTTGGATTCAAAATGGCCGACTTCAAAATGGCCGCCATGGTCACCACCTATCTTGAAAAGTTCCCCCCTCACATATACTAATGTGCCACAAACAGGAAGTTAATATCACCAAACATACTGCCCCCAGTATAGGTAAGCCAGGTAGGTGCCACCAGTATAGGTTACCCAGGTAGGTGCCTCCAGTATAGGTAGCCAGTATAGTTGCCCCCAGTATAGGTTACCCAGGTAGGTGCCTACAGTATAGATAGCCAGTTTAGGTCACCCAGGTAGATGCCTCCAGTATAGGTAGCTAGTATACTGTAGTTGCCCCCAGCTAGCCAGATAAGTGCCTCCAGTATAGGTATCCAGTATTGTTGCCCCAGTATAGGTCAGCAAGGTAGGTGCCTCCAGTATAGGTAGCCAGTATAGGTCACCTAGTATAGGTCAGCCAGGCAGATGCCTCCAGTATCAGTAGCCAGTATAGTTGCCACCAGTATAGGTAAGCTAGGTAGGTGCCTTCAGTATAGTTGCCCCCAGTATAGGTTAGCCAGGCAGGTGCCTCCAGTATAGATAGCCAGTATAGGTTAGCTAGGCAGGTGCTCCCAGTATAGGTAGCCAGGCATAGGCACAGCGGCCAGGGAGAGTGGTCAGAGCACAGTAATAACTCACCATCTGGGATCCCCGCAGCCTCTGTCTTCTTCCTCTCCCAGGTGTCCTCTGCGTTGGTAACCGTGCCCCCTGTGATGACATGCGGTTACATCATCACAGGGGGCGCTATTACTAACGCTCTATGCCCGCTCTCCCCTGCCACTGCACCCCCCCCCCCTCGCCACTCCGGGCCGACACCTGGTCTGCCTACCCCTAGAAACAGGGCTGTCCCTAGGCCAATATGCAATTTACTTTTTTCTCCTGAGTTTTCTCCTAGGAGATAATTTTTCAACTTTTTTTTTAACTTTTCAGCACTTTGAAATGGAAAAAGTACCAAAAAGTAGGTGAAAAGTACCATTTTGAACGCTTTCTGGTGGCTTAAAATGCATTTTATTGATAATTTTAAAAATATCACCTAGGAGAAAACTCAGGAGAAAAGGTGAATTGTATATGGGCCCAAGCAGTGTTTGCTTTTTAGACATTTAAGGATTATCCCTGCGTTTAATGCTATTGATTTTGGAAAGCAAATGTCCTCTATTTCTGCAACTGAATACAGTTTGCAACCTTATTGTTTTTATTGTTATTGGTGTTCTAGCTTGCTGTGAGTGCCTTGAGAGCAGAGGGTTAATGATTGGTTAGATGTAAATTGGCCACTTCCCTCAGCACTTGCTTCCCCTTTTAAAATCTTCGTTTGTAGCTAGATGAGCACAGCTCCGATTTCTTGTGTGCAAAGTTTAGCAGCCATTGTGGTCTAGCTGAACAGTATAGCTCCCTTGTTCCCTGCGCCAGCAAAGACCATTTATTTAATAGTAGTACAGTTTGTCACTCCCTGGAGATTTTAGACTAACTTATGTGTAGGCATGTGCCCCCTATAATGGTAGTAGGGACGTGACAGGCCTTAGTCTGAATCTCAGGTTTAAGAGTATGAAATAACATCCATACAAGAACAAAGATCCAGGAGCAGCTCGTTTTGAAAATATATATATACAGGGTCGGACTGGGACACTGGGGGCCCACCAAAGAAATTTCAACCTGGGGCCCACACGTCCAATGATTGCAGTGAAAAAAGGGCATGACCATGCACCGGAAGGTGGGCGTGGTCATTATGTATTATGGACAGGCACAAATGTACATGATCTTAGCAGCATTGTAATTCAGAGACACTGTATATAAAGTACAATATAAATAATGTCCTACTTTGTAGAGGTTGCGACCGCAAAGGTTGCGACCGCATCAGGGCCGTTGGGCCAAAGGGGCCCCGAAGGGCCCTCCCTCAACTACAGTATTACCTCTCTGTTGGTCCTGTGCTCATAATAATCACTTCTATAGATACTTTGAACAGTGGTAATCATTAACAAGCTATTTCCCATCCCCCTCTTGCACCTCTGACACTGTAGTTGCCATTGGCAGCTTTTGGTGCGTCGTATCAATTGTTATGTATAGAGGGCTTGGGGGGCCCCATTGTAAAATTTGCATCGAGGCCTACAGCTCCTTAGCTACGCCACTGCTCTCAGCATGAGTGATTACAGCACTAAGAGAATTTTTGTGCTGCAGGCAGCAATTGGAGCTCTGTCAGACAAGGAAGGGGGGCCCACCAGAGACCTGGAGGCAGGGCCCACCAAGGGAAAATACTGTACTATTGTGGCCCAGTCCGACCCTGTATATATATATAAAACTTCTCAAAACTTTAATAGAACAATTCCATAAAAAATGGTGAATGGTAGGCAGCATAAAAAACGCTATACTTATCACAGTCCAGATGTACAATATCAACAGTAGGTACAGAAGGTGAAGAGAGGTGCAGAGAACAGCAGATCCACAGCCATTTCGCCCCACAATAAGGGCTTTATCAAGATCTGTACCTGCTGCTGATATTGCGCATCTGGACTGTGATTCACCATTTTTTATGGAATTGTTCTATTGAAGTTTTATATATATTTTTTCCAAATGAGCTGCTCCTGGATCTTTGTTCTTGTATGGATGTTATATTATGTATCTAGATATCACTGGATATTGCACCGTTTGAATTTACAGTGATGGAGTAACAGGCATTTACTTAAAGGTGTGCACTCACTTTGTTCTTGGATGTGGATATTAACCAGTTCACCCGCAAGGGTTTTTATCCTAACGGATCAGAGCAATTTTCAGTTGTCAGCCAGTGCTCCTCCCTTTTATTCCCTAATAACTTTATTACTACTTATCACAAGAAAATGATCTATACCTCGTTTTTTCCGCCACCAATTAGGCTTTCTGTGGATAGTACATTTTGCTAAGAATTGTTTTATTCTAAATGCGTTTTAATGAGAAAAACAGAAAAAAAAAGAAAAAAATCATTATTTCTCAGTTTTCAGCCATTATAGTTTTAAAATTAAACATTCTCCTGTGGATAAAACAAACACGTTTTATTTGCCCAGTTGTCCCGATTATTAAACTGTTTAAATTATGTCCACAATGTATGGCGACAGTATATTATTTTGAAATATGTTATTTTTCTGTTCTGTTTTTTTTTTTGTTCTGGCCATAATTACAAGCCCCTATGTAATAAATTAAAATTAATTTCCCCCCCATAAAATATAGATTAAAAAAGCTGAGTCCCTAAGGCAACTATTTATTTATTTTTTTAAGCTGATTTTTTTTTTTTACAAGTGTTTTTTTTGGGGGGGGGGGGGGGGGGGGAGGGTTGGAAGTGTAATTTTATTAATGATGTGTATGTACTTGAAAATGTATGTATTTTGTAGATGTAATATACTTTATGGCCACAAGATGGCGCTAGTGAACACTCGTTATAGGAAGTGTTCATTTTTCCTGTTTTTGTGAATGGACGTAGCCGCTGTTCGCGGTCACGTCCATTCACTCCAGGCACTGGGATTGGGTAGAGGACCGTTTGGTCTTTTTCCCCAATTACCCAGCATGGGATCCTGACGGAAACAGCGGTGGTAGCGGCGTGCACACGGCGGTAGCAGTGGCAGGAACGCGCGACGTATTAAAACGTCATATTGCCGTTAACCTCCTTGCCGTTCTAAAAAATCCGGCAAGGAGGCAGCACCGCACTTTTTTTTTTAATTTTTTTTTTTTTTTAATCATGTAGCGAGCCCAGGGCTCGCTACATGATAGCCGCTGAGCGGCGGCATCCTATGCAGGAAATCCCGTTGAGAACGGGATTTCCTGCAGGGCCTCCCCAGTCGCCATGAATCCCGATCCGCCCCTTAGTGCTGCCTGGCACTGATTGGCCAGGCTGCGCAGGGGTCTGGGGCGGGGGGGGGGGGGGGGGGGCGGCGCGGCGGGTAGCGGCGAATCAGCGGCAGTGATCGCATACTACACGCAGCTAGCAAAGTGCGTGTAGGAAAAAAAATTATGCAAATCGGCCCAGCGGGGCCTGAGAAATCCTCCTGCGCAGGTTACCCCGAACTATGTTCGGGATAACCGGTAAGGAGGTTAATAGCGGTAAGCATGATGTTTTAATACGTTAGGATGTCAGTAAATGGTTAAGAGTATGAAATGTTTGCTTGCTTTCTGACTGTCTGGTATAGGTAGAAGAGCTACTCTTTCTGCAGAGGAACCCTCAGGGTACGTTTCCACTTGAGCGGCGCGATTTGCTCGCGGAAACCGCGTCAACGAATCCGCATGCGGTTGCGGATTCGTTGACGTTTCCATGCAGATTTTCAAGCGGAATCACCCGCGGTTTTAACGACGCGATTTTAACCATGTCAATGCCGGCAAGCATTGACATGGGTTTTTTCACGAAATCGCGTGCGGAAACGCCGGGAAAACCGCAAGACTCAAGTGCTTGCGGTTTTCCTATTTAGTTACATGACCGACGATTCGCGTGCGGGTGTGCGGCGTGCGAATTCTGACGGCTCTGCTGTGCAGATTTTTTTTGCAGAGCGAGCCGCACAGAATTCCTGACAAGTGGAAACGGCGCCATCCACTTGTATTGGTTGAGCGAATCTGCATGCAGGAAACGCATGCAGATTTGCTCTAGTGGAAACGAGCCCTCAATGCTGGTGAAAGGGTCTAATACAGAATGCTGTTACATGCAATATATTTTGGAAGGTAATATCCTCTATTTCTGTAACTGAATACAATGTGCAACCTAGTTGTTTTTATAGCTACTGGTGTACCAGTTTGCTGTGAGTGTCCTGAGTGCAGAGGGTTAATGACTGTTTGTAGGTAATGATGGTGCACACTTGCGCTTGGAAATGTTGGCGCCCCGGAAGAGAATAATTACGTGGTGGTGCCAGCTGTGTAATTAAGGTCCATAGCAGCGGACACAACTATAGGCAATATTAAGGTATGTATTGAATGTTGCGCTCCTGGTTTAAAATGGTGAACACCTGTTGAGTTCCAGTCACTCCTCTACCCAAATGATCACCACAAGATGTATTTTTTTTTTCTTTTTTATTGACAACATGCCATAATTAAACATTTCCCCCACCGCATGCAAGTGGGAAGTAGACTGGAAAATAACATAACAACAAAACAAAATACAAACACACTGGTGGACCTTGGTTATTCCCCACCCACATGCAGTTAACAGAAATCCTGAGAATCCAGGATCTCCAAATTGTATTGATTTTCTGTCATATAAACTGATTTATAAAAAGTGCAGCAATGTATTTAGCAGCCTTTTTTAAAATTGCATTAGAGGAGGTTCTGGCAGCTTCCATTTTACAATAATAGTTTTCCTGTAATAAAAGAGAAATAGTCCAATCAATGATCTCTAGATACTAATGTATGACAGTGGGGTAGGGTAGTAAGACCCAGTAAGCATAAGACAAATGTTTGTGACTGAGGAAACATATTTTCATATTTGTATCCAGGTTACAGCACCAACATAAGGCTCATACACACATCAGACCATTGTCTTTGGAAAATGAAAGATCACAGACCAATTTTAATCCCTTCCATGTAGTATGAGAGCCATACCTACAGTCTATTCTATGGAGCTGAACTCCCCATCAGACAGAAATCTTTGCAAGATGCTGCACACAAAGATGCTGTAGACATTCAAAAGATCAGTTTCTGCAAAAGATCTGTTCCTGCAAAAGATCCGTTCCTGCAAAATGCATTCATAGTCTATGATATTTGCAGATCATCATACACACCTTGTTTAACTGACATTCATCTGCAGATCAGATCCACCAGCATGGATTTTCAGATCTGCAGATGATTGTCTGATCTGCAGATGAATGTCAGTTAAACAAGGTGTGTATGATGATCTGCAGATCTCATAGACTATCATTGCAATTTGCAGGAATGGATTTTTGGCAGGAACAGATCTTTTGCAGATACTGATGTTTTGTGTCTGTACAGCATCTGTGTGTGCAGCATCTTGCAAAGTTTTTTTTCTGATGTGGAGTTCAGCTCCATAGAAAAGCCTGTGTAGAGTATGGCTCACATACTACATGAAGGGTGGTAAGATTGGTCTGTGATCTTTCACTTTCCAAAGACTATAGTCTGATGTGTGTATGTGGCCTTAGGCCTTCAAGTGATCTGTCAATATTTTGCCATCTTTTGTGAGGACAGATTTTTGTATTGGATCAATCTGTGCCTGATCGCTATAAGGTACTGGAAGGGCTTGATCCAAACATCCCCCCACTCTTCATCATCACATTGTAGAATTCCCCCCCCCCTTTTTTTTTTTATAAAAGACTTTAAAAAAAAAATGCAAAAATATTAAGAAGGGATGTGCTAAACCCAGTGTGTCCAAACACTGACACACAACAGAAACTTCAGCCTAGGGAAAATAACTCTTAGGGCTTGTTCACACCTAGGGCATTTTTGCCTTTTTTTAAACGCCAGCGATTTTCAAAATCGCCCTAGAAGCGCTTGTGCAATGATTCCCTATGAGAGTGTTCACATCTGAGCAGTTCGATTCCGATCCGCTCACCAAAGCACTACATGTACCATTTTTGGGTCAATTTGCCTCAATGGAAGGTATAGGGAAATCGCAAAGCACTTTAAAAAATGCTTTGTATAGCGATTTCCCCAGCGCTTTCATGAATAAATACATTATATTTATTCTTTTCCGGGTGAAACGGTTCACTTCCTGACTGATGCACTTAGAAAAAGGCTTTATAAAAAAATCGCACGGGTAAGCGCCTGTAGGCGCTAAAAAACATTGCACAAAAAATTGAAAAACAATGGCGTCAGCAATTTCGTGATCAAAGCCTTGTTGAACAGAATATTTATGATAACAAATTTAATAGATACAAAAGTTAGTGCAACAGAGAAACTTACTTGATTTTACAACTGGAAATTCTGACCCCTAGGATGCTCAATATAGCATTAGAAAGTATGAATGAACAAAAATCAGTACCAATGCACATAGTAATCTTTTTATTTTTTTTACTGGTTACTGAAAGCTGAACTTTTTTGTGGGACTTTGCCACCACCTCTGGTGATGCTCTGGAGATCTGATTCACCATGAGCTTGGTGGGCAATTTGTAAATCGCTGCCCTTCAAAACAGTTCAACCTGCATTTATACCCCTTCCCCACCAAGAAATTAAAACTCACTGTGACTTTTTATAAAAATCCTTGTTTACCTCCTCCTACACCATCCTCACAAAATAATAAATAATATTGACCACCTTTTAAACTAATCCAGACCATCATACTGTATTTTTCCAATCCTGTTCAATATTCATTTTTTACTCACAAGAGTCAGCAAAGGATTCTGGGACAAGTTAATTTACATACTGGTTGTGACAGGCTGAGCCGACAGGCTGTTAATACCGGTATATTATGTGATTTGATTGTATTTATGATGTAATCTTTGCAATTTAGCAATTGCACTTTTGCACTGGGCACTTTCTTTCTCTTGATGAAGCCCCCGTTCTGAGGAGGTGAAACATGTAGGGTTGTGTCAGGTGGTTGTAAATGTTACTTGTAGCAGTGTGAGGTGAGGAGGAGATAATTCCTAATGTCCACTAGGGTTTACGTTTGCTGACTGTAAGGATTCCTCCTGTGGCGTGTTCTGTCCATTGCGGTGGAGCCGCAAAGGGACATTTCTGGCTTTTCAGCCTGCTTTCGGTTGTGCATTCGCAATGAGTCACATTGTCATTTGCAATTGCTCTGCAGTTCTGGGCAGCTCAGAATTATGTCATCACTCAACCAATGGCTTACTACAGCTGAGCTGCAGCCAGATAGCCCTGGATTTCCTGCATGCATGTTGTTGCATAGGACTGCATGCATTGGTACAGATAGTCTTTCAGCTAGCAAATGGTAACCAAGCCAGCTCAGAATTGAATGATTACCATTCAGCTGTGTGGAGTTTTGCATGCTTGCATCCATTGGCTGATGCCAGCTTTTAGATCTCGCCCGTCATAGTTTCAGCTTTGTCTAAGCTGTTACTGGGTCCTTTGATACTGTGAAATATATTCCTTCTAGTTCAGTTATCTTGTGGAGCTACGATTATATATTTCCCACGGGGACATATATACGTACTCCTTCTACTGCAGAGATTTTGTATTGTTTGTATTGCCTAGTTAGTTCGCTGTATTGCTCCAGTCCAGATCTAGCTAGTGTCCTTGCTTATGTTATATATTGGTTCATCGCCAATATATACATATTCTAGTCAGCGTTTGTTATTTTCCTTGTAATCGTGTTACGGTGATATATCAGTGCCGCTGATATTTACGTACTCGAACTGTTGATATCCTGTGTTCAGCTAGTCAGTTTTTAGCACGTTTCGGTAGGTTGCTCTTAGCGTGATCACCCATGCTTAGCTAGCCTAGTCCTGTCCTTGCGAGGTAGCCATTGCTGCGGTTGCTATTGGTTACCTCACTCTAGTCTTTGTGAATGCTTGCTGTCACTGAGATAGTGATTAGTTTAGCAAGCATTCATTCTGTCAGCCTCTGTCCTTTTAGTCCTGTCCTTGCGAGGTAGCCATTGCTGTGGTTGCTATTGGCTACCTCACTCCAGTCTGTCTTGTATCTGTCTGAATGTTTGCTATCGCAAGAGCAGCGCAACATCGCACTGCGCTGCCATTGCGTCTTATCAGAAGCCCAGAGCTGTAGTTGCTCCGGGTAGCTTGTGTAACCTCTTCCATTATCCAGCTCTTAGCTAGAGATGTCGCGAACCTCCGATTTTCGGTTCGCGAACCCCGTTCGCGAACCTTCGCGGAAGGTTCGGTTCGCCGAAAAGTTCACGAACCGCAATAGACTTCAATGGGAATGCGAACTTTGAAAAATAGAAAAAATTATGCTGGCCACAAAAGTGATGGAAAAGATGTTTCCAGGGGTCTAACACCTGGAGGGGGGCATGGCGGAGTGGGATACATGCCCAAAGTCCCGGGGAAAAATCTGGATGTGACGCAAAGCAGCGTTTTAAGGGCAGAAATGACATTGAATGCTAAATTGCAGGCCTAAAGTGCTTAAAAACATCTTGCATGTGTATACATCAATCAGGGAGTGTAATTAGAGTTCTGCTTCACACTAACGCACCAAACTCACTGTGTAACGCACCGCAAACAGCTGTTTGCGTCGTGACGGCCATGCTGGACTGGTGTGCATCATGGCGAGAGTGTAGGCCGTGGCGGTTTTCAAGCCCATATGGTCGCCGGGCTGTGGTAGCTCAATGATAGAACAACAGTGACTGTTCAGCTGATCAAATTTGGTCTGTCCACAATGAAGCAACAACCTTATTATCTTCTTGTATGTAGGTAGGCATAGGTAGGTGTCCCAGTAGTTAGCTAGGCATAGGTAGGAGTCCCAGGAGTCCCAGTATAGGTAGGTAGGTAGGTAGGCATAGGTAGGAGTCCCAGTATAGGTAGGTAGGCATAGGTAGGTGCCTCAGTAGTTAGCTTGACATAGGTAGGAGACCAAGTAGTTAGCTAGGCATAGGTAGGAGACCCAGTATAGGTAGGTAGGCATAGGTAGGTGTCCCAGTAGTTAGCTAGGCATAGGTAGGTGTCCCAGTAGTTAGCTAGGCATAGGTAGAAGTCCCAGTATAGGTAGGTAGGCATAGGTAGAAGTCCCAGTATAGGTAGGTAGGCATAGGTAGGTGCCTCAGTAGTTAGCTAGACATAGGTAGGAGACCCAGTAGTTAGCTAGACATAGGTAGGAGACCCAGTAGTTAGCTAGGCATAGGTAGGAGACCCAGTATAGGTAGGTAGGCATAGGTAGGTCACCTAGTGTAGGTAGGTGTCCCCGTATAGGTAAGTAGGTGACCCAGTAGTTAGGTCGGCATAGGTAGGTGTCCCAGTATAGATAGTTAGGCAGGACCTGGCTGGCACAGTAATAACAATTACCAAGGTCCAGCTGCAACAGATAGGGCTGTATAATTCAGTGAGCAACACACACAAAAAAAAAACACATCAGAAAAACATTAGGGCTCTCAAAAGAGCTGTTGAGGGGTGCTATTTTAGCAATAACAATCAGCCAGGAGCAAGCCAAGAGCCTAACTAATCTTTCCCTAGGAGAACAAGTCTGCAGCAGCTGTCCCTAGTCTATCTCTAGCAGGCACACGAGTGGGTGTAATGGCCGGCAAACCTGCCTTATATAAGGGGGGGGGGGTGAGGCTCCAGGGCTTAGTGTAGCCTGAATGGCTACAATGTGCCTGCTGCCTGTGATGCAGAGGGTCAAAGTTGACCCTCATAGTGCATTATGGGGCGAATCGAACTTCCGCAAAAGTTTGCTTGGTCCAGGCGAACGCGAACCCCCAAAGTTCGCCTGGAACCGTTCGCCGGTGAACCGTTCGCTACATCTCTACTCTTAGCCTTGTTGTGCTGGGTGGTCAGAAAGTATGACCCCCCAGCATTACACTGACATACCTTCTGCCCACAGCTGCTCAAATCACTATTCAATTCTAGGCCACTCCAGGGTTTTAAAGTGTCTAATAAAAGTTATATTTTAGCATATCAAGTTCCTCTTAAGAGCTGAAACACCAGTACAGGTTACCAGCATCTCCCAAAGGTAAGAATATTTGGTGGTCGGTGGGCCATTTGGTTTATCTTAGCCCTTAGTGCACTCTTTGCTTTATTTCTTTTACAGATTCTCCTACAATAGTACAGCCACAATGACACCCCCCACCCGCTGGAATTTGCGGATTCTGCCAGCGCTAAATTCCGCCGCTATGAAAATTCCGCCTGATTTTCTTCGCAATTCCACGGAATTCCGGATTCCGGTGGAAAAATTAAAATAATCGCAAATGGAACCTTGTTTATGCTATATGGTAGCCCATAGACCCTATTAACTGTTCCCTTAGTCCTTTTTCTCCTTCCTCCCTCCTCGTCTTCCAGGGAATTGTAGGATTTCAAAAGCCAGCTTACATACCTTGGCCGGAAATTGAACCCAGGTCTAGTGCTTGGTATGCTTGGTAGGTAGCTCTCTTCACCACTATACCACCACCAACACTACATGCTGAAGCCAGCCTAGCATCTACCATTATGATATATCCAAGAGAAAAATGAGCTTGCTTAGGGATTTGTAGGATGTCAAAAACCAACTCGCATACATCGGCCAGGCCCAGGAATTGAACCCAGGCCTACCGCTCTGTAGGCTGCTATCCTAACCATTATACCACCAACACAACACACTACAATGCTACAATCTGAAGCCAGCCTAGCTTGTACCATTGTGAAATATCCAAGAAAAAAAATAGCTTGCTTAGGGAATTGTAGGATTTCAAAAGCCAGCTTACATACATTGGCCGGGAATTGAACCCAGGTCTAGTGCTCAGTAGGCTGCTATCCTAACCATTATACCACCAACACAACACACTACAATGCTACATGCTGAAGCCAGCCTAGCATGTACCATTGTGATATACCCAAGAGAAAAAAAAAACAGACACAAAAAAACCCACAATTTTTTTGATGGAAAGGTTGACTGGTTTGGGCGCCGAGCGTGTCACTGCAAATGTTGAGATTTATGTGGAAAAGGATTTGTCAAGATGTGGACGGAGCTAACCATTATGAAACTCTGTACTCTATACAGTGGTGCAGAAAATGTCAGTGCTATATAAATACACAATAATAGTATGGTAGAACATAAGACTATGACTATGGTACAGTTAGATTGTGAGCTTCTCTGAGGACAGTCAGAAAAGCAGGACATAGGAAAGAGGGGGGTGCTTAGGAGGAGGGGGATATAGAGGAAGAGGCACAAGACAGAGCCTGGTAGGAGAGGAGAAATGGCAGGAAGAACTCTTACCAGGACTGCAGATATCACCAGTGCTGTTAAAAGAAGCCACTAAAATCTGAAAAGAGGAAAGGGTCATGGGGAAGACAACTGGGTGGGAGGGGGAGCTGGAAAATAGATAAGATTACCTGCAATCAAGATAATATAAATTGCCTGGAGCTTTCTTCTCTGCTCACTACATAATTCAACTGTCAGCACCTGTATCACTGGCTTCTGCAACAGCAGACTGTCCTGCATTATTGATTAGTTACTCTGATCAGGATAAATATTCAATAGTCTAGGGCACTCTGGTATTACAGCAGCCAGTGCACATGGCTACTAATGACAGGCAACTTCTGAAGCACTAAACACATCCTGCCACCTCTCCCTGCTAATGTCCCAACTGCAGCACAGCAATCATTCTCTCTTTTCACCCTGCTGCTCTGCACATTCACTCACTGCAGGCTGTGTGTAGCAAGCGAGGAGAAACATTGCCCACGGGACAGGAAGGGGGAGAGATGCTCCATCTATTGCAGGCAGTAGTACAGTCCCCTGCACTGTCTGCTGCTATTTTCCTGAATGTTGCCCAAACTATGAGAAAAGGTCCCAGGTGGAAGAACACAGTGGCTGAGCACCACGGCAGCACCCCTAACCATGGCTACACCCAGTGCTGTGAGCACCTGCAGCCTTATGGTAGGTACGCCACTGCACTTATGTGCTGCTAGAGAAGCACCAATAGGAAATGTACGCAAAGAAACTCCTGACGCCAGGAGAGCAAGGAAGCATGAGAAGAGGGGCTGTAGTATAACACAAGTCTGCTATAACAACACTTGTTTTCACTTCTCTGCATGACTGTCATTGGAGGGTGCTGAGGGAGCTCTGGAGGTGGGCCCCCTGTATCAGAGGAAGTAAGGGAGGGGAGGATAAGAAGCTGGGGCCCTACCAGCCCTGTCTGAGCCCCCTTGTAACTGCAGAAGCTGCTCCACTAGTAGTTACGTCCCTGTGTTCTAGGCACAACCTCCTATGCTTTGTGCATAATGGTGAACAACCTGGATGACCATTTCTAGCGTAATCTGCTTCACATACAAAAGCAGGCCAATGAAATTGTAGACTGGATGCATGTGCTTTCACTACATTAGTTCAGTTCACAACTAATTTGAATAGATCAAATATCAAACACACATATTTTTTTATAGACTAACATATTAAATCATGTTTTTTTCTGTTACAGCTCATTCAAATGTTACATTTGAAAAAAATAAACCCGTGCCGATAATAATTAACTGCAGTTTGGAAGAACAAGAAATTGAATGGTATAAATATGATACGTCCATTTATGGTGTTGGTATATTTTATAAAGATAACTCAGCAAAGCAATATAAAGTTGCACCTGGTGGTGGGATATTTGCTTGTACAACAAAATCTACAAATCGATATGCAATAAGTAAAGACTTGTACGATTCCCACAAAACATTTGTGGTCTCTCCATTGAATGGTATGTATAACTTTACAGACTGACCATCTTATATGTTAAACGTACTTACTGACTGAATTGTGCTGATTTGCATTGTTAAAGGTTTGATGATATTTTTTTTAACTTCTTTAAAGAGACACTGAAGCGAAAAAAAAATATATGATATAATGAATTGGTTGTGTACTATGAATAATTACTAGAAGATTAGCAGCAAAGAAAATATTCTCATACTTTTATTTTCAGGTATATAGTGTTTTTTTTCTAACATTGTATTATTCTATAATATGTGCAGATTACACAACACTCAGCATTCAAAATGATTCTTTCAGAGCAGTCTGTGAATTAATGACCTCTCCACTGGCAGAGGAAAAGTAAATAGTCCAGGAACAGTTGAGATAATAAAAGTCAGATAACAGCCCTCTCCAGGACTAACTTAACCACTTGAGGACCCACCCTTTACCCCCCCTTAAGGACCAGCATTGAATTCTGTGATCTGTGCTGGGTGGGCTCTACAGCCCCCAGCACAGATCAAACACCAGGCAGAGAGATCAGATCACCCCCCTTTTTTCCCTACTAGGGGGATGATGTGCTGTGGGGGTCCGATCTCTCCTGCCTGCGTGTGGCTGGCGGGGGGGGCACCTCAAAGCCCCCCTCCGCGGCAAAATTCCGCTTCCCCCTCTCCTACCTGGCCCCCTGGTGATCGGGGCTGCACAGGACGCTATCCGTCCTGTGCAGCCTGTGACAGGACGTCCCCTGTCACATGGCGGCGATCCCCGGCCGCTGATTGGCCGGGGATCGCCGATCTGCCTTACGGCGCTGCTGCGCAGCAGCGCCGTACAATGTAAACATAGCGGATTATTTCCGCTTGTGTTTACATTTAGCCTGCGAGCCGCGATCGGCGGCCCGCAGGCTATTCACGGAGCCTCCCGCCGTGAATTGACAGGAAGCAGCCACTCGCGCGAGCGGCTGCTTCCTGATTAATTAGCCTGCAGCCGGCGACGCAGAACTGCGTCGCTGGTCCTGCAGCTGCCACTTTGCCGACGCGCGGTATGAGTGCGCGGTCGGCAAGTGGTTAATGTCCGTACACACGCCGGACTGGAGGCAACGACGGGTCCGTCGTTACCTCCCGCTGGGTGGGCGTGCCAACGACAGTCCGGCGTGTGTACGCACTGTCGGCGGACTGATACGGCTGTTTCAGAGCGATCCGCCCGGCGGATCGCTCTGAAACAGCCGTATCAGTCCGCCGACAGTGCGTACACACGCCAGACTGTCGTTGGCATGCCCACCCAGCGGGAGGTAACGACGGACCCGTCGTTGCCTCCAGTCCGGCGTGTGTACGGACCTTTAGTCAGAGAGCTTAATGGCTTGTTTGCATACAGATAACAACTGGAGTTTCTCAACTCTTCCTGTACTGGAAACAATTAGACTGATGTACTGTATCTGATCTTACACATACAAATCATAATATCATAATTTTTTTTTTCGCTTCAGTGTCTCTTTAAGTGTGTTAAGATGCAAACGTTACACCAGTTTTTGGGGCATGAAAGGGCTCTCTGTTGAAAGCACACCAAGCTGCATAGTTGCAGTAGAATGGCCCCAGAGTAAATTGTAGAGCTTGGCCTGCCCAACACACACGCACAAGCAACTACACACACTAACACACACAATAGTAATATGCCATCAAATTCTGCCTGCAGTTATAAGGCATTTTGTAATTTATCTTGTAGGACACCTCATTGCCCCTTTTATACTAGTACTCTCTGTTGATCTATGTTATGCTCCCCATTGCCTACTATTTTAGTAAACAGTCTAGTGCGGCCAGGAGGTCGCAATAGCAGCATAGGGGGCGATATACAGGCTGGGAACGCGAACAATCACTCGCGTTCCCATGCCTGTCGGCTGGTGACGGCGAAACCGAAAGTCGTCGCCGGCGGGTCCAGAAGCATCGGACCAGAGCTGCGAGGGCACCGATCGGCTGCAGGGGGCTGCGGGAAGCCCCAGGTGAGTTAATCTCATTTTTTTAAATCGGCTTTAGGTTGACTTTAAAGGGGAACTGAAGAGAGAGGTATATGGAGGCTGTTATGTTTATTTCCTTTTAATCAATACCAGTTGCCTGGCAGCCCTGCTGGTCTATTTCTCTGCAGTAGTATCTGATTAAAACCAGAAACAAGCATGCAGCTAGTCTTGTCAGATCAGACTTATAAGTCTGAACCACTGAAACACCTGATCTGCTGCATGCTTGTTCAGGGGCTATGGCTAATAGTATTAGAGGCAGAGGATCAGCAGGGCTGCCAGGCAACTGGTATTGTCTAAAAGGAAATAAACATGACAGCCTCCATATACCTCTCTCTTCAGTTCCCCTTTAAGGAACATTACCTCATATTATGTGTTGTGCTAACTACACAAAGTGCATTACTCTAGCTTCTTAAATATCAGTAATATTGCCATGTCTGAGCACAACAGTTTAAAGCGTGACTGTTGGGTATAAAATCAAAAATCAATTCTTTATTTTTATCTGGTAAATAAGTAATAAGGATGCTAACCAGGCAATCCAAAAGGTAAAATCACTATTACTTTTCTTGTTGATGAATGATCATTCCCCAGTTTACCCGAGGGCCTGTACACACTGCTGCGCTAAATCGCAAGCCTTCATGAGAATAGAAAAAGCGCATCGCACCAGTGTGTACAGGTCTTCACGATTTTCATGATTTTTCAAAAGACTCTACAATAAAAAAAACGCAGTTGATTTGAAAAGCGCAGTGCAAGCACAGCAGTTTGTACAGACTATTTGGCACACAAAAAAATTGGTACGCACAAAGGAAGTTGCAGGGCATGCTGGGTTGTCCTTTTTTGCTTCTCTACTTGCCCTTCAGACTTAACTGCCCCTTTTCCCTGAAAATAAGCCCATGCTGGAATTTTGATCGTGCTTGAAATATAAGCCCTACCCCAAAAATAAGCCCTAGTGCAAGTTAGAGAGGAGGAAGAGGTGGCCAGAAAGCGGGGACACAGCGGTGCAGTGTGAAATGGGCATCGGTTCTGTTATCCAAGCACACAGCAAGGTTATCAGCTGTGTGCAGGGATGACAGGGCAGGTACCTGATCAGTACTAGAGATGTCGCGAACTGTTCGCCGGCGAACGATTCCAGGCGAACTTCGGGGGTTCGCGTTCGCCTACCAAACGCGAACTTTCCCGGAAGTTCGATTCGCCCCATAAAGCAAAACTTTGACTCCTTATATTACAGCCAGCAGACACATTATTGCCATACACACTGCTCTCAATGCTGGAGGCCCTCCCTCCTCCAAGTAAGGTCCTTATACTGCCTACACTAATTAGTTAAGGGACAGCTGCTAAATACTCTGCTAGGGAGATTTTAATTAGCCTGTTTGTGGGTTCCTCCCTCCTCCCACCTCCCTTCTACCCATTCCCTCCTACCGGAGGGAGGAGGGTCTCATCTGCCAGGGAATTCCAGTATTTCAAAAACCAGCTTATATACCATGATAGGGATTTGAACCCAGGCCTCAGTGTAAGGTAGGCAACTAACATATCCATTGTACCACCAACACTACTAGCTGAAAGTAGCTGAAAAAAGCTGAAAGTAGCTGAAAGTAGCCTAGCATGTACCATTTATGCTTAATGCAAGAGAAAAATTAGACAAGACAAATAACATTTATATCACACTTTTCTCCTGGCAGACTCAAAGCACCAGAGCTGCAGCCACTAGGGCACACTCTATAGGCAGTAGCACAGATATGTAGCCAGACATGGCCTTGTATTTTGTGTTCAACAGTTGTCACGAGAAAAATTAGACAAGATAGCAGTGTTAGGAAGACTTGCCTAAGGTCTCCTACTGAATAGGTGCTGGCTTACTGAACAGACAGAGATGAGATTCGAACTCTGGTCTCCTGTGTCAGAGGCAGAGCCATTCACCATTACACATGCAGCCACTGCCATGCAGCAAATTTTCTAGCATTGTAGGAACTGTTAGGGGGATCATAACTGGTGAGTTTTGGGCCCCTAGGCCGAAGAGGTCATAGCCTAGGGTCAAAAAAACCTGTTTATTTGGGCAATTTCAATGGTAGTGATGCTGACGTACATAAATCGCAGCCATGGCCGTTAGCAACGTCTGAATTTCACGAAATGTCTCATGCAGGTAGAAGACATATTGTTAGACTTGGGCTCCAAAGATGGGTTCCATACATCTCTGCAAACCAGAGTTACAGGGGCCCAAAATTGGTAAAATCCCCCATAGGCTTTAATTGGCTCCCTATTTCACTTTCCAAAATCTCACATCTTTTCAAAGGGCAATTGCTCAGCAGTGGCAAATTTTCTAGCATTGTAGGGACCCTTAGGGGGAACATGACTGGTGAGTTTCGGGCCCCTAGGCCAAAGAGGTCATAGCCTAGGGTCAAAAAAACCTGTTTATTTGGGCAATTTCAATGGTAGTGATGCTGACGTACATAAATCGCAGCCATGGCCGTTAGCAACGTCTGAATTTCACGAAATGTCTTATGCAGATAGAAGACATATTGTTAGACTTGGATTCCAAAGATGGGGTCCCTACATCTCTGCAAACCAGAGTTACAGGGGTCCAAAATTGGTAAAATCCCCCATAGGCTTTCATTGCCTCCCTATTTCACTTTCCAAAATCTCACATCTTTTCAAAGGGCAATGGCTCAGCAGTACCAAATTTTCTAGCATTGTAGGGACTCTTAGGGGGATCATGACTGGTGAGTTTTGCCACTGCTGAGCCATTGCCCTTTGAAATGGTGTGAGATTTTGGAACGGTAAATAGTAGGCCCAATAAAAGCCTATGGGGGATTTTACCAATTTTGGAGCCCTGTAACTCTGGTTTGCAGAGATGTAGAGACCCCATCTTTGGAATCCAAGTCTAACAATATGTCTTCTACCTGCATGAGACATTTTGTGAAATTCAGACGTTGCTAACGGCCATGGCTGCGATTTATGTACGTCAGCATCACTACCATTGAAATTGCCCAAATAAACAGGTTTTTGTGACCCTAGGCTATGACCTCTTCGGCCTAGGGGCCCGAAACTCACCAGTCATGTTCCCCCTAAGGGTCTCTACAATGCTAGAAAATTTGCCACTGCTGAGCAATTGCCATTTGAAAAGATGTGAGATTTTGGAACTGTAAATAGGAGGCCCAATGAAAGCCTATGGGGGATTTTACCAATTTTGGACCCCTGTAACTCTGGTTTGCAGAGATGTAGGGACCCCATCTTTGGATTCCAAGTCTAACAATATGTCTTCTACCTGCATGAGACATTTCGTGAAATTCAGATGTTGCTAACGGCCATGGCTGCAATTTATGTACGTCAGCATCACTACCATTGAAATTGCCCAAATAAACAGGTTTTTGTGACCCTAGGCTATGACCTCTTTGGCCTAGGGGCCCGAAACTCACCAGTCATGTTCCCCCTAAGGGTCCCTACAATGCTAGAAAATTTGCCACTGCTGAGCAATTGCCCTTTGAAAAGATGTGAGATTTTGGAACTGTAAATAGGAGGCCCAATGAAAGCCTATGGGGGATTTTACCAATTTTAGACCCCTGTAACTCTGGGGCCCGAAACTCACCAGTCATGTTCCCCCTAAGGGTCTCTACAATGCTAGAAAATTTTAGACCCCTGTAACTCTGGTTTGCAAAGATGTAGGGACCCCATCTTTGGAGCCCAAGTCTAACAATATGTCTTCTACCTGCATGAGACATTTCGTGAGATTCAGACGTTGCTAACGGCCATGGCTGCGATTTATGTACCTCAGAATTGCCACCATTGAAATTGCCCAAATAAACAGGTTTTTGTCACCCTAGGCTATGACCTTTTCGGCCTAGGGGCCCGAAACTCACCAGTTATGATCCCCCTAACAGTTCCTACAATGCTAGAAAATTTGCTGCATGGCAGTGGCTGCATGGTGTAATGGTGAATGGCTCTGCCTCTGACACAGGAGACCAGAGTTCGAATCTTGTCTCTGTCTGTTCAGTAAGCCAGCACCTATTCAGTAGGAGACCTTAGGCAAATCTTCCTAACACTGCTATCTTGTCTAATTTTTCTCTTGACAACTGTTGAACACAAAATACAAGGCCATGTCTGGCTACATGTCTGTAAGCAGTGGCTGCATGGTGTAATGGTGAATGGCTCTGCCTCTGACACAGGAGACCAGAGTTTGAATCTCGTCTCCGTCTGTTCAGTAAGCCAGCACCTATTCAGTCGGAGACCTTAGGCAAGTCTTCCTAACACTGCTATCTTGTCTAATTTTTCTCTTGACAACTGTTGAACACAAAATACAAGGCCATGTCTGGCTACATGTCTGTAAGCAGTGGCTGCATGGTGTAATGGTGAATGGCTCTGCCTCTGACACAGGAGACCAGAGTTCGAATCTCGTCTCTGTCTGTTCAGTAAGCCAGCACCTATTCAGTAGGAGACCTTAGGCAAGTCTTCCTAACACTGCTATCTTGTCTAATTTTTCTCTTGACAACTGTTGAACACAAAATACAAGGCCATGTCTGGCTACATGTCTGTCTACATGTCTGTAAGCAGTGGCTGCATGGTGTAATGGTGAATGGCTCTGCCTCTGACACAGGAGACCAGAGTTCGAATCTCGTCTCTGTCTGTTCAGTAAGCCAGCACCTATTCAGTAGGAGACCTTAGGCAAGTCTTCCTAACACTGCTATCTTCTCTATTTTTTCTTGTGACAACTGTTGAACACAAAATACAAGGCCATGTCTGGCTACATGTCTGTAAGCAGTGGCTGCATGGTGTAATGGTGAATGGCTCTGCCTCTGACACAGGAGACCAGAGTTCAAATCTTGTCTCTATCTGTTCAGTAAGCTGGCACCAATTCAGTAGGAGACCTTAGGCAAGTCTTCCTAACACTGCTATCTTGTCTAATTTTTCTCTTGACAACTGTTGAACACAAAATACAAGGCCATGTCTGGCTACATATCTGTGCTACTGCCTATAGAGTGTGCCCTAGTGGCTGCAGCTCTGGTGCTTTGAGTCTGCTAGGAGAAAAGTGTGATATAAATGTTATTTGTCTTGTCTAATTTTTCTCTTGCATTAAGCATAAATGGTACATGCTAGTCTACTTTCAGCTACTTTCAGCTACTTTCAGCTACTTTCAGCTACTTTCAGCTACTTTCAGCTACTTTCAGCTACTTTCAGCTAGTAGTGTTGGTGGTACAATGGATATGTTAGTTGCCTACCATACACTGAGGCCTGGGTTCAAATCCCTATCATGGTATATAAGCTGGTTTTTGAAATACTGGAATTCCCTGGCAGATGAGACCCTCCTCCCTCCGGCAGGAGGGAGGAGGGAATGGGTAGAAGGGAGGAGGGAGGTGGGAGCCCACAAGAGGCTAATTAAAATCTCCCTAGCAGAGTGTGTAGCAGCTGTCCCATAACTAATTAGTGTAGGCAGACAACTGAGTCAAATGGTATAAGGACCTAGCTTGAGGGAGGGTGGGTGGGTCTTCCAGCAGTGATGTGTATTTCACTCAATCATGTCTGCCTCCAGGTATTAGAGCCTTTGAAACATGTTTTTCATCATTTTTCTAGGTGTCAGAATTTTTTCTTTTTTACAAAGTTCGCCTCCCCATTGAAGTGTATTGCGGTTCGCGAACTTTTTCGCAAACCGAACCTTTCGCGGAGGTTCGCGAACAGGGTTCGCGAACCGAAAATCGGAGGTTCGCGACATCTCTAATCAGTACAGTAGCATACCTTCAAATCCAGGAACAGTGCAGTACAAAGGAACAGGAAATGTTCTGCTGAGAGACACTTCCTGATAGAAATATAAGACATCCCCTGAAAATAAGCCTTAGCACAGTATATGGAGCAAAAATTAATATAAGACACTGTCTTATTTTCAGGGAAACACGGTAATGCAGCCTAATTGGCTGAAGCCTCTTTTCTTCCTATTTTCCCCTCCCACACCTCTGTTCCTCTCTGATTGGCCAATATTTCTCATGCTGAGACAATGCACTTTCTATAGTGCAGGGCGGGCAATGCATACACAATCAGGCAGAGGAGTGTAAGGGAGAAAATTACATCAGGATTGGCTTCAAAATAGCCACAGTTAAAATGGGAAATGCTAAGAAGGATTTTCTCTTTTTTTTACTGTAGAAAAATCACTAAAATCAAAACATGGACAATGCAATACATATGTAAGTAGAGCAAGGATTTATATACTTATATATTGTAATGATCTGCTCTGCTGTCTGTCACCATTTTTGACCATTTTTTAGGTCTGTATGCTGCAGGTCCCTGGAAAGGAGACCTGTCTGCATTCTGTAAGTTTCAGTGCTGCTGTTCTGCTGAGGGATTTGCATCCACTTGTCATGCAAATTGCTTATCTGCTTCCTTTGAAGGCTTGCAGTACAAATACCTTTTCCTCCCAGAATTTCCTGCTGGTCATAAAGGTTTGGTTCTGCTGGACTTACCTGGAGTTTCAGCCCCTCTGCTGATTGTTTGCGAATATTCTAGTATAGTTAATTATTAGAGAGTGCAACTTGCATTCGCTATAGTGCAGTCAGGCTTTGTGTTATTTGT
The DNA here is from genome assembly GCF_040937935.1 of Hyperolius riggenbachi. Lineage (NCBI taxonomy): Eukaryota > Metazoa > Chordata > Amphibia > Anura > Hyperoliidae > Hyperolius > Hyperolius riggenbachi. Next base: position 197,952,733 of record NC_090648.1, read on the forward strand.
ACTGTTTATTCCTGTGCTGCTTTGTCTGGTCCCTTGTACTGTCGCCTGCGGCGGCTGGCAGTAAATCGTTTGGTCTCATTCCTAGATCGCATTCGCCCTGGCGGTAGAGGCGGTGGATCTCCTTTGTCTGTCTTGGAGTATAACCTTAGCTGCAGTTGCTACGGGTTACTCCTTTAGTCTGTCTTGTCCAGCACGAATGCTTGCTGTTGTCTGGTGGGAGGCAACCGATTAGCAAGCGCTCGCGTTATTTGTCTGTCGTCATTGTTAGGTTCATGCGTTAGTTAAGGTTGGTACGTTTTGTCACTGACCGTACCGTTAACGCGCTTGTCTCTGTTGCGCATATCGTGCGGGGATCGTGTTTAGGTAGTTCGTTTGTTATTTTCTTTGACGTTCAGATTGTGGTTCTTTGCTGTGTCTTCCCTACTCAGTCACGCTCTGTCTTATTCAGTCTTGTGTCTCTATTAGCAATCGCCATTCTCACTTTGGTTTTCGCTGTTGTATGTCAACCGTCGCCGGGTGGCGACTGGATTGGTGGACATACATACATTCTGTCTCTGTGCTCTCTCTCTCTCTCTCTAGGGGCTATCTTTCCCTGTATTGTTTCACCTAGTACAATTTCCTTCTGGCATCTGTGGCAGTGCAGAGGGTTTATTCCTCTGCACTCCACAGCTCCATCTGCAGGTGGGAATTCCTCTCTACAGGTGCATTGCACCAAAGCTGGGTTCTGTTATTTAAACGCTTGTGGAGGATTTCCGCAGTGTCAGCGCACATCTTGTGCGCTGACCACGGAGATAATTCCCCATTCGTTACATATATGTTTTTTTTTCTGAGATAGTATGGCTGACAGCTCCTCTTTAACTATGGGTTACCCTAATATGCTTTAACAAAAGATATGCCTCTTTCAAATAGAGGTAAAGACAAAAAACAAAAACAAAGAAAACACCCTTTTTAGTAGGGGGTGGGGTGGGGGGAGGATAAAGGTTTTCCATGTTTTATAACCATCCCTTATTTGTTGTCTCTGGGACCAAAGGCTCTTAAAAGCAGGGGTAAAGGAAAGTCACCATAATGGAGAACAGAACTGCCGTTGTTGTCACTTTTTTTCACACTATGGAAAACTAAATACTCATCATTTAATGAAAATAAGGCAATACATTGTTGCAAAACTAGATTTTTATATTTATTAAGAACCCTGTCTTAGGCCTTAAAGGATGCCCGAGATGAAAATAAACGAATATGTTTGTACAGGTAATCCCCGGTTTACGAACTCCCGACCCGCCGCGATGATGTCACGCCGCTGGGGACTACCTCTTCTGGTATCTGGGGACTACTATCTCTTCTTTAATGCAGAGTAAGCGCAGCGGAAGGTAGATAGAGGACATCTCACCTGATCCTCGGCGATAGAATGTCCCATCGTGCTGCCCGGAAGCTGCGCTGCCCGTCCTCTCGCTCCGTCCACTCTCCTCCCGGCGGCTTCTTATGCGTTGCATAATGGCGCAATCAGGAAAAGCCCCCTAGTGGCGGCGCCTCCTGATCCGTCATTATGCGACGCATGAGAAGCCGCCGGGAGGACAGTGGACGGAGCGAGAGGACGGGCCGGGCAGCACGATGGGACCTTCTAGCGCCGAGGATCAGGTGAGATGTCCTCTATCTACCTTCCGCTGCGCTTACTCTGCTTTAAAAACGGGGGCAAAGATGACTGTCCCGATCTATGGACAGATTCAGGTTAAGAACGAGCCGACAGTCCCTATCTCGTTCGTTAACCGAGGACTACCTGTATCTACAGTGGGATGCAAAAGTTTGGGCACCATTGTTAAGCGTCATGATTTTCCTGTATAAATCGTTGGTTGTTACGATAAAAAATGTCAGTTAAATATATCATATAGTAGACACACACAGTGATATATGAGAAGTGAAATGAAGTTTATTGGACTTACAGAAAGTGTGAAATAATTGTTTAAATACAATTAGGCAGGTGCATAAATTTGGGCACCACAAAAAAGGAATGAAATCAGTATTTAGTAGATCCTCCTCTTGCAGAAATTACAGTCTCTAAACGCTTTCTGTAGGTTCCAATGAGAGTCTGGATTGTGGTTGAAAGTATTTTGCACCATTCCTCTTTACAAAACATCTCTAGTTCATTCAGGTTTGATGGCTTCCGAGCATGGACAGCTTTCTTTAACTCACACCACAGATTTTCAATTATATTCAGGTCTGGTGACTGAGATGGCCATTCCAGAACGTTGTATTTGTTCCTTTACATGAATGCCTTAGTGGATTTTGAGCAGTGGTTAGGGTCATATCTTGTTGAAAGATCCAGCCCTGGCGCAGCTTCAGCTTTGTCACTGATTCCTGGACATTGGTCTCCAGAATCTGCTGACACTGAGTGGATTCCATGCGTCCCTCAACTTTGACAAGATTCCCAGTCCCTGCACTGGCCACACAGCACCACAGCATGATGGACCCACCACCATATTTTATTACAGGTAGCAGGTGTTTTTCTTGAAATGCTGTGTTGTTTTTCCTCCATAAATAACGGCCCTTGTTATGCCCAAATAACTCAATTTTAGTTTCAGCAATTCACAACACCTTATTTCAAAATGAAGCTAGCTTGTCCAAATGTGCTTTAGCATACCTCAAGTGGCTCTGTTTGTGCTGTGGGCGGAGAAAAGGCTTCTTCTGCATACAGCATCTTCTGGTGTAAAGTGCGCTGAACGGTTAAACAATGCACAGTGACTCCATCTGCAGCAAGATGATGTTGTAGGTCTTTAATGCTGGTCTGTGGGTTGTCTTTGACTGTTATATATGTACATTAGGGTCTGCACACCCATATAAATAGACCATCAAACTATATAGACCAATGCTAAATCACGCAGGGTGCAATGTTATAAAAATACATAAATGTTACATAAAAGAACATGCACACCAGACAAAAAGATGCTTTTAAATGCAATGCTTATTATTGAAAACTTGTACATGAACCCCGATAAACGGGCAGGATACAAACATAAACATATTAGCACAATTTTAACTGAACAATCAGCAATGACACAATGTTACAATATCCTGACACAAACAGAGATGGAGGAAAGTCAGAATTTACCCAACAGCAGCGCTGTTTCGAGGCAATTTGAGCCTCTTGATCACGGGCAATAAAAGTCCAAACAGGCAAACAGCAGATAGGCAACAGATGCGATCATGCAGGGCGGCGTCCTCTTCATGCTGTGTCCAAACTCAGTTTAAATACATGCCATCTAACAGCTCATTGGCCCAAAGCACCGGGGCCGGCCCAAGTGACGCATGCGTACACGCGGCAAATTGCCGCTATACGCATTGACGTCACATCTGCTTCCGCCATGTTCCGTAATGCAAAAGTCATTGCGTACAAACGTACGCGTGTAATGCGGAAAAATCAATGCGTCCATACGGATTTTATGCCATATGGAATTTAGACTCTGCATATATGAACGGAGCAAAGCGGAGCGTTACCCTGGCTACAGAAAACCGCTTCCTGGTGCAATTAACGGTGCTTTTCCGGGCAAAATCTACAAGAAAACACAAACAGACATATTTAGAACAAGACACTATATATAAAATTGTTAAATAGCAACAATGCCATAAAATATAAAACTATCCTTCTTGACAGTAACCAACAGTCTACAAAACCGACAGGTCTACCTCCTCATTAAGACCAAATGGAACTTTGGTCCTTAGTTTATAAATCCAAAAAAGTTCTCTACTCTTCAATTTCTGCTCCATATCACCACCTCTCCATGGTTTTTTAACTATCTCCACTACCCTAAAGCGTAACTGTGATATACAGTGACCAGCAGTGTAGAAATGGCGCGCCATTTCTACACTGCTGGTCACTGTATATCACAGTTACGCTTTAGGGTAGTGGAGATAGTTAAAAAACCATGGAGCAGAAATTGAAGAGTAGAGAACTTTTTTGGATTTATAAACTAAGGACCAAAGTTCCATTTGGTCCGTTAATTGCACCAGGAAGCGGTTTTCTGTAGCCAGGGTAACGCTCCGCTTTGCTCCGTTCATATATGCAGAGTCTAAATTCCATATGGCATAAAATCCGTATGGACGCATTGATTTTTCCGCATTACACGCGTACGTTTGTACGCAATGACTTTTGCATTACGGAACATGGCGGAAGCGGATGTGACGTCAATGCGTATAGCGGCAATTTGCCGCGTGTACGCATGCGTCACTTGGGCCGGCCCCGGTGCTTTGGGCCAATGAGCTGTTAGATGGCATGTATTTAAACTGAGTTTGGACACAGCATGAAGAGGACGCCGCCCTGCATGATCGCATCTGTTGCCTATCTGCTGTTTGCCTGTTTGGACTTTTATTGCCCGTGATCAAGAGGCTCAAATTGCCTCGAAACAGCGCTGCTGTTGGGTAAATTCTGACTTTCCTCCATCTCTGTTTGTGTCAGGATATTGTAACATTGTGTCATTGCTGATTGTTCAGTTAAAATTGTGCTAATATGTTTATGTTTGTATCCTGCCCGTTTATCGGGGTTCATGTACAAGTTTTCAATAATAAGCATTGCATTTAAAAGCATCTTTTTGTCTGGTGTGCATGTTCTTTTATGTAACATTTGTCTTTGACTGTTCTCACCATTCGTTGCTTCTGTTTATCCGAGATTTTTCTTGGTCTGCCACTTCGAGCCTTAACCTGAACTGAGCTTGTGGTCTTCCATTTCCTCAATATGTTCCTAACTGTGGAAACAGACAGCTAAAATCTCTGAGAAAACTTTCTCTATCCTTCCCCTAAACCAGGGGTAAGGAACCTATGGCTCGGGAGCCATATGTGGCTCTTTTGATGGCTACATCTGGCTCACATACAAATCAGTAGGGGTTGATTCACTAAGCTACACTGCTCAAGCAGCGCAGCTGAGTGTGGCAGCGCAAATAACATTTTCAAAGTAGGCACCCTACTGCTGTAGCATGCACTACTAACTTACTCGCACTCCCCCAGGATGAACAGCTGCTCCAATTGTCCCACCCTGGATCCTGTCAGGTCCAGTGACTTTGTAGGACAAGATCCCCGCACTTTGACTGGCCCAATAGGCTGTCTGTCACTTGACAAGCAGCCTATTGGGTTAAAGTGCGGGGATCCCGTCCTACAAAGTGAATCAACCCCCAAGTCAGCTAGCTAATTGTACAAGCTGTTAGTCGGTATTTCTCCTGTCTGGCCCTCTGGGAAATTGCTGATGTTGCTGAAACCCAAGAAAAGCTGAAGACGTGTTTGACACGTCTGCTGTCCGGAGGATTAACTTTATACACATCACCATAGCAACAGAAACGTGAGCCCTACTGTCCCAGTTTGAAACATACTGTATTGTATGGCTCTCATGGAATTTCATTTAAAAATATGTGGCGTTTATGGCTCTCTCAGCCAACGAGGTTCCTGACCCCTGCCCTAAACCATAATGGTGAACAATCTTTGTCTTCAGGTCATTTGAGAGTTGTTTTGAGACCCCCATGTTGCTACTCTTCAGAGAAATTTAAAAGAGGAGGGAAATTTACAATTGCCCCCCTTAAATACTCTTTCTTATAATTGGATTCACCTGTGTATGTACGTCAGGGGTCACTGAGCTTACCAAGCCAATTTGAGTTCCAATAATTAGTCCTAAAGGTTTTGAAATCAATAAAATGACAACAGTGCAAATTTATGCACCTGCCTAATTTTATTTAAATAATTATTCTGCACTTTCTGTAAATGCAATAAACTTAATTTCACTTCTCAAACAACACTGTGTGTGTGTCTCCTATATGATATATTTAACTGACATTTCTTTATCCTAACAACCAACGATTTATGCAGGAAAATCATGACGATTAACAACATTGCCCAAACTTTCCCATCCTTCTCCTAAAAATGACTTTTTAAGATATATTCTACAGTTTTATTTTATGTTTAAACCTACTTTTTAAGTGTTTAACTGTTTTTTTTAACTCAATGACACATTCATTGAAGTATGACAGAGCTAAAATCTATAAACTATTGAACCTTTTTATCTCTTTCCTGCTCTCTGAAGCCATTTTCTGCTAGGATAGTGTTTTTTATAGTTGGAATTTCTCAGGACTGAGCCACTTACATACCTGATATTTAACTCTTTCAGGCAGAGAAAGAAAAAAGGAACACAGCATAGTTATTTGTGCGCTTGGCACTGTACATACACAAGTCTATCTCCTTATGTCACCTGTCACCTTGGGTATCCTTTAAAGTCCTGCATTACGGTATTTGGAAGCATGCAGCAGCAGGCTAGAGTGCTACCTTCTGTCTTTTTAAGAAATGTACAATTTATTTTAACAAGGAGCATGGTCTTCTCCAGTGGCAGTCCTGATTGTAAGCTCCAGACGTCACCAGGCAGGCTGACCCTAACGCTTTCCTTCACATTTCAGCCTTGCTGATGTCTGACTCTGGCCTTTCTCTCTAGCCTGCAGTATTTGTAACACTAACTCCCTCTCCCAGGGCCGGCCTTAGGTTTCAAAGCGCCCTGAGCGAAACCTGATTATTGTGCCCCCTCCCCCTTTCATCCTCTTCGCACATGCACGCAGGTGCACACACACACACACACAGGCCCATATGCAATTCACCTTTTTTCCTGAGTTACCTTCTAGGACAGTGGTTCCCAACCTTTTTGAAGTCGTGACACATCACGCCAAATGCTCAGATCTCCATATGTATAATAGAAAAATACTATTAATAACCACAAAACGGATGGAAAGAGTGCATTATCCTTAATAAACTTAAAAATGAAGGCTAGAACCTTTCAGGAATATTAATAAAAACAGTGGGACAGTTGCACCCCCCCCCCCCAATTTAGAATGATTGCACAGCACCGACACGACAATTTTCACCATGCGTTAGAGCCGCAGTGCGCCCCCCCCAAAAAAAGTGCCCTCAGACTCAGTATAGTTAGGTAGCCAGGTATAGGTGCCCCCAGTATAGGAAGTCAGGTGTAGGTCTCCCCCCATAGATAGCCAGGTATAGGTGCCTTCAGTATAGGTAGCCAGGTGTTTGTGCCCTCAGTATAGGTACCCAGGAGTAGGTGCCCTCCCTCAGTATAGGTAGCCAGCTATAGGTGCCCCCAGTAAAGGAAGTATGGTGTAGGTGCTCTCAGTATAGGTAGCCAGGAGTAGGTGCCCTCCCTCACTATAGCTAGCCAGCTATAGGTGCCCCTAGTATTGGAAGTCAGGTGTAGGTCTCCCCCCATAGATAGCCAGGCATAGGTGCCTTCAGTATAGGTAGCCAGGTGTTTGTGCCCTCAGTATAGTTAGCCAGGCGTTGGTGCACTCCCTCAGTATAGGTAGCCAGCTGTAGGTACCCCCAGTATAGGAAGTCAGGTGTAGGTGCCCTCAGTATTGAAAGTCAGGTGTAGGTGCTCTCAGTATAATTAGCCAGCTATAGGAGCCCCCTTGGAATCCGGCGCCCTGAGCGACCGCTCCGGTCACTCTGGTCAAAGGCCGGCTATGCCCTCTCCTAATTTTGTTTCTTAAACTAACATTAAACCCTCCTGAATTCTGATAACCTAAAAATGCCTAATACTTATTTGTCTTCTAAATTGATCCTTCTCTGTTCTCAGTAACTTAAACTAAACCTGAAGTGGAAATAAACTTATGAGATAATGAATTGTATGTGTAGTACAGCTAAGAAATAGAACATTAGTAGCACAGGTATGAGTCTCATATGGTTTTCCAGTATATGAAGAGTTAAAAAAACTTTAATTATCTCTGCTTCTCTGAGCTATTCAACCTACTGGGTCAAATACAGTCCTGTTTTCTGAAGCACTTAAACAGCCAAGAAACAGTGAGAGGCAGTTTGAGATAAGGTTTTGCTGCACGAAGGTGCAAAAGGTCAATATTTCTGCTTTGTTTTGTAGCTTAAAAGACTGAGTGTGGTTTTAAAACTGCAACTGTGACAGTACAGGATCTTCTATAAAAATTAGCATATTGTGATAAAGTTCATTATTTTCTGTAATGTACTGATAAACATTAGACTTTATTACATTTTAGATTCATTACACACAACTTAAGTAGTTCAAGCCTTTTACTGTTTTAATTACACAGTATGCTATTTTTTTAGAAGATCCTGTATAATGCAATGTTATAAAAAAAAAAAAAAAAAAAAAAAACTAACTGAAAATAAAAATATGAGACTCTTTTTTTGCTACTAATGTTATATTCATTACTAGTTAAAAGGCTCGTACATCAAAAAACGGGCTCTAGGCAACGGCCGCTACCACTCACAATGCGCGCACAGATGTGTCCGACTTGCTCATCCCCAGTGACGGCTCCAGGATTTTTTTTTGGGGGGGGGGGGGGGGAGCTATGCAGGTGCTGGAGCAATTTCTGGGTGTCGCTATATGGGCGTGGTTATGACCAGATGAGGGCGGGGCTAACTGTAATTTAAAGTGAACCTGAGGTGAGAGTGATATGGAGGCTGCCATATTTATTGCCTTTTAAACAATACTAGTTGCTTGGCAGCCCTGCTGATCTATTTGGTTGCAGTAGTGTAACGATTGTGGAATTCTCTCCGTGATCAGCGCACAAGACGTGCGCTGACACTGTGGAAATCCTCCACAAGCGTATAATTTGCGGGAACCCAGCAAAAGGTGCAATGCACCTGTAGAGGGAAATTCCTGTCAACAGGGGGAGCTGTGGAGTGCAGAGGAATTATTATTATTGTATTGTAACGATTGGTGTAGCAACACAGACGTCTGGGTATTGTGTGATCTGCAGTATCATCAATAATCCAGACACTATACCTGATTATGTGGTGATCTGCAGAATCACCAATAATACCAGTATAGGTAACAGATAACTGAAGTGTATAGTGCTTGGTGCAACTAGGTAACTGATTAGTTTAACTAGACCTCACCAGAGGAGCTGGTGGGTACTATCAGTAGAACCTCACCAGTGACAAGGGCTCACTGGTGAGTGGAGTGGTCAGACAGGCTAGGTTCGGTAACAGACAGGCTGGTAAAGTACAAATACGGCAGGCAAGAGGGTAGAGATAATTCAGGCAGAGTCAGCAACAGAATCAGATGGGCAGAAGTACAGAATCGATAAGCAAGAGCAAAGTCAGAAGTGAGTCAGAGTCATACACAGAATATCAAGTAATAACAATATATAACAATCCTAGTCTTATGTGAAATCCCCGGTTTCCTCCCGGATCAAAGCACACCGGATACTGACTAAGGTCTGAGCGCTGACACTAAGTATTCACGACAGCAGCCAGTTTGCAAGTGAACACAGAGGGCTTAAGAAGCAGAGGAGACCCTACAGCCGCGCCCACTCCCATCAACCAATCAGAAGCGCCGCGAGTCTCCCCTGACATTAGCCGACCGGCAGGTCAGCTGACGCGCCTCCTCCCAGCATAAAGGTCCTGTCTATGCGCGCGCGCGATACAGCAACCCTATGAGCCACTGACAAGCTCGTTCTCGGCGTCTGCTTGCAGCTTCCTCTCCAGAGAACATTACATGTATATTGTATATTTCTGTGTATGACCTTTTTGCCTGAAACTCTAATTACTCTCTGCCTTACGATTCTGTACCTTTGCCAATCTGATCTGTTGCCGACTACTGCCTGAATACTCGCTCCGATTTTTGCCGGACGATTCTGTACGTCTGACTGACCGATCTGTTACCGACTTTGCCTGTACGACCACTCTTTGTGAGTGATAGCCCCTGTCACTCAGGGCTATCACTCTCTAGTACTCCTGTATATTACTGTGCACCCAATCACGTGTGATCACACTTTGAATAAAATACTGACTATTGTGCTGATAGAGCTCGTTCAGATCATCAGATACGTCACTCATCATTACAGGATACTGCGCGTAGCTGTAAGGTGGAGAAAACGGTATTATGTGGCTTAACATAGGGTAGAGTGACCGTTCGAAAAGAGTTGGGCTGGACTGGACTCTGGCCACCCAAGATGCTTCCACCTTCTAGCCGCCTCACGCACCATGTGACGTAACGCTAGCTAAAGTAAGGTTGCTCACCCAGCATCACATAAACCAACGCAGCCAAAAAGTTGCATACAAAGGCGGTTATACGCCTGAACCAGCGTGAACTGCAAAGAACCGCTTACCTCTATATGCCCAAAAAATGCATCACAGGATTGGAGTGGAACCACACAGGTCACGCAATACAGGCATGAATGGAACATAAAGACAATAATTAAAAATAATACCAAAGAGGAAGGTAGGCATTAATACATTGCATTTCATACATGATCACATTGAAATAAAAGATCTCATTGAGAACCGAATGAGTAATAAAACCCACAAATATATTAATACCAGTCATCACTGATCCTTATAATACAGTAATCCTTCACACAATATAATAAAAAAAAAACAAAAAAAACGTACAGCTGTAACCACAATTGAAGGGGCAGAGAAAGGGGAGCAATAGAAAGGTATCACTTCGCATGGGAGATATGAATAGAAAGACCCATTCTCAATCCTGCAATGCTCATATACCAAGGCTGATATTAGGAAGAAAATAGATCTGCGGGTAAAGGCCCAAAGAAAAAAGCAAAAACCCACAAAAACAACCCACATTAATAAACCAAAGTTTCTTAAATATAACCCTTAATCAGGGTATTTGGGGTGGAATTATTGACAAGTAGAGATGTTGCGAACCTCCGATTTTCAGTTCGCGAACCGTCGCGGAAAGTTCGGTTCGCGTAAAAGTTCGCGAACCGCAATAGACTTCAATGAGGAGGTGAACTTTGAAAAATAGAAAAAATTATGCTGGCTACAAAAGTGATGGAAAAGATGTTTCAAGGGGTCTAACACCTGGAGGGGGGCATGGCGGAGTGGGATACATGCCCAAAGTCCCGGGGAAAAATCTGGATTTGACGCAAAGCAGCGTTTTAAGGGCAGAAACCACATTGAATGCTAAATTGCAGGCCTAAAGTGCTTTCAAACATCTTGCATGTGTATACATCAATCAGGGAGTGTAATTAGAGTTCTGCTTCACACTGACACACCAAACTCACTGTGTAACGCACCGCAAACAGCTGTTTGCGTAGTGACGGCCATGCTGGACTGGTGCGCACCATGGCCAGAGTGTAGGCCGTGGTGTTTTTCAAGCCCATATGGTCGCCGGACTGTGGTAGCTCAATGATAGAACAACAGTGACTGTCCAGCTGATCAAATTTGGTCTGACCACAATAAAGCAACGACCTTATTATCTTTTGTGTGCCACCCCCACCCGAGACACTCAAATAGCCAGCGGTCATTGCTTCATTGTGATACGCAAGCCCCTTCACCGCGGCAAGGTAATGATCACGAAGGGGGATGGGCACATGTACATGCCTTTTGTATTTTTGTTGCAGCCGCCCGCAGTGCAGCCAGAAAAATTAGCCAGGCATGTACACGCACCAGAAAAATTAGTGTAGCGGCCGCTGCTAGCAGCGGCCTTACAAATTCAGGAATCTGTCTAGAGTCCTGGACCCTGTTGGTGGTGGCGGAGAAGGCAAGCGGCCTGCAGGCAGAGATGCTGTGTGTGGGGACTGACTTAGTCTTCGGTCGTGCAGTAGCCCTCCGTGATCCATTCCTCATTCATTTTGATAAAGGTCAGGAACTGAACACTGTCATGACTTAGCCGACTTCTCTTCTCAGTAACTATGCCTCCAGCTGCACTGAAGGTCCTTTCTGACAGGACGCTTGCGGCAGGGCAAGAGAGAAGTTGTATGGCAAATTGGGACAGCTGTGGCCACAGGTCAAGCCTGCGCAACCAGTAGTCCAAGGGTTCATTGTCGCTTTTCGCAGTGTCTACATCCACACTCATGGCCAGGTAGTCGGTCCAGGCGTTGGTGGAGGGTGGATCCGGAAGGACTATGGCGAGGAGTTGGACTAAAGAACGTCCGCATGTCCGACATCACCCTGAGATCGCTGGAGCATCCTGTCCTTGCCTGCGTGGACTTGGGAGGAGGAGGGTTACTGCCAGTGGTACCTTGATTGCGTTGTTCAGCCACATCACCCTTAAACGCATTGTAAAGCATCATCGACAGCTTGTTCTTCAAGTGCTGCATCCTTTCCGCCTTGTGTTGAGTTTGTAACAGGTCTGCCACTTTGTGCCTGTACCGAGGGTCTAGTAGCGTTGCCACCCAGTACAGGTCATTCGCCTTGAGTTTTTTGATACGGGGGTCCCTCAACAGGCTGGACAACATGAAAGAGGACATCTGCACAAAGCTGGATGCAGACGTACTCTCCATCTCCTCTTGCTCTTCCTCAGTGACGGGATGCAACTCCTCTTCCTCCCCCCAGCCACGAACAATACCACGGGAACGTGGAGCAACAGAAGCCCCCTGTGACGGCTGCCGCGGTTGTTCTTCTTTCGCCGCCTCTTCCTCCTCCACAGAAACACCTTCCTCATCATCACCATCATCAGAGTCTGACTCCTCTCCTTCCCCACACGACTCCTCTTCTTCCTCCTCCTCCTCCTGCCCCCTCTGTGCTGCCGCAGGTGTTGTGGAAACATCGGGTTCGGGTGTAAATGGCTCCCACGACTCCTGCTGCTGTAACTCTTCTCGTTCACGCTCCTCCACAGCTGTATCCACCACTCTACGCACGGCGCGCTCCAGGAAGTAGGCGTAGGGGATCAAGTCGCTGATGGTGCCCTCATCGCGACTCACCAGTTTGGTCACCTCCTCAAAGGGCTCCATGACCCTGCATGCATTTCGCATCAGTGTCCAGTTGTTGGGCCACAACATCCCCATCCTCCCAGATTGTGTCCTTGTACTGTAATGATACAGGTACTGGGTGACGGCTTTCTCCTGGTCTAGCAGGTGAGAGAACATCAGCAGTGTGGAATTCCAGCGAGTCGGGCTATCGCAAATTAGGAGTTGTTTCTACGCTGAATGTCCACAAAACGTGCCATGGCCTTGTAAGAGCGCCTGAAATGCCCACACAACTTCCTGGCCTTCTTCAGGACGTCCTCTAAGCCTGGGTACTTGGACACAAATCCTTGCACGACCAGATTCAGCACATGTGCCATGCAGGGTATGTGTGTCAGCTTTCCCAAATTCAACGCAGCAATGAGATTGCTGCCGTTGTCACACACCACGTTGCCGATCTCAAGCTTGTGCGGGGTCAGCCATTGCTCCACCTGTTTGTTAAGAGCAGCCAGGAGAGCTGCTCCAGTGTGACTCTCCGCTTTCAGGCAAGACATGTCTAACACTGCGTGACACCGTCGTACCTGGCATGCAGCATAGGCCCTGGGGTGCTGGGGCTGTGTAGCTGGAGAGGAGATCGCGGCACCAGCCAAGGAGGAGGAGGATGACGACAGCGAAGCGGTGGTAGCAGGTGGAGAGGAGGTGGCTGGAGGCCTGCCTGCAAGCCGTGGAGGTGTGACAAGTCGGTCCGCTGCGCAGCCACGTACTCCCTGCTTGCTGCCATCGGTCACCAGGTTGACCCAAAGGGCTGTGTATGTAATGTAGTGGCCCTGCCCGTGCTTGGCAGACCAGGCATCCATGGTCAGGTGGACCCTTGACCTAACGCTGTGTGCCAGAGATGACACCACGTGCCTCTCAACTGCATGGTACAGTTTGGGTATGGCCTTTTGTGAAAAATAATTGCGGCCTGGTATCTTCCACTGCGGTGTACCAATGGCCACAAACTTACGGAAAGCCTCCGACTCCACCAGCTTGTATGGTAATAGCTGGCGAGCTAATAGTTCCGCCACGCCAGCTGTCAGACGCCGGGCAAGAGGGTGACTGGCAGACATTTTGCTTCTTACGCTCAAATACTTCCTTCACGGACAGCTGGGTACTGCTGTGGGCAGAGGAGAAGGAACCGCTGAAGGGAAGAGGCGGTGTGGAGGAGGGTGGCTGTGAAGGTGCAAAGGAGAAAGTGGATGAAGACGATGCACCTGAAGGAGGAAGAGGAGAAGGAGGGTGGCTTGTCTTTTGAGGGGTGCTGCTTTTCCTCAGGTGTTCTTGCCATAGCTGTTTGTGCCTTCTCTCCAGGTGCCTTCGTAAGGCACTTGTCCCTACGTGTCGTTTGGCCTTTCCACGGCTCAATTTTTGCTGGCAGAGACAACAGATGGCTTTGCTCCGATCTGAAACACACACGTGAAAAAATTTCCAAACCGCTGAGCCCCCCTGAGGTGATGGCGCTACGGTGGCATCAGCAGCTGACGTTGAAGGGCATGTTGGCTGGCTGGCCATAGCTGGCGATACATGGCGCCGGACACTGCCCCCAGCTGTTTCTGAGGACGAGCTCCCTCTGCTTCTATCATGGAGTAGTCTCCTCCTACTCCTCTCTGACTCCTCCTCTGAATTGTCCCCCTGGTCATCTCCTCTACCGGGAACATATGTGGTATCCGTATAATCGTCATCATAATCCTCCTGGCCAGCTTCGCTTTCCTCAGACACCTCCTCAACTGCACCAACTTCAGGTGGTTCATCATCCCCCTCCTCACACATTACGTCCATACTATCGCCACCTAACTCAGACGTATGAGGTGGTGTACCTGCGCCTTCTTCTTGTTGCAGTAGTGGGTGTGAATCAGTGATTTCACCACCACCACCAAATAACTCCTGCGAAGTGTCAAATGCAGCGGATGTGGTGCTTGTTGTAACGCTGGTGGCTGCGGAAGATGAGGTGTTCTTGTGACGGATTGCGGAGAAGCCGCCGCGCGTTCTGGTAGTGAGGCGGCGGAATCCGCGCACAGAGCGGCGGTTTCCCCACAGTAACATGCTTCTATTTTGTCTGGACCTAGTAGTGCACACAGATGGAGAGCTACGCCGCAAGACAGGCTCTTTATGCCAATAGGAGAAGGGTCAGCTGATCGAGGCGGTCAGCTGATCCCAGCTCAGCAGGTGATTGGTTGATGGTGAGCTGGGCGGCGCTGTGGAGCGCTTTACTATATATATCTCTTGCTGTTCAGTTGCTGGTTGTCTAGCGTTGCGAATACCTATGTGTTAGCACTCAGACCTTAGTCAGATCCTTCAGTGTGGTGGAACCAGGAGGACCTGGGAATCCACACTTAGCCAGTTCACTGTATTATTATCTGTGTTATTCTCTAGCATAGTTCCAGGGTGTAGAGACCACGGACCTCACACCCCAGACTAGGAATATTGTATATCATCTGTGTTATTCCTTAGACCAGTTCCAGGGTGTAGAGACCACGGACCTCACACTCCAGACTAGGAATTGTATATCATCTGTGTTATTCCTTTAACCAGTTCCAGGGTGTAGAGACCACGGACCTCACACCCCAGACTAGGAATATTGTATATCATCTGTGTTATTCCTTAGACCAGTTCCAGGGTGTGAGACCACGGACCTCACACTCAAGACTAGGCATTATTGGATATCTGTTTATGAATTGTATCTCTCCTAAGTTCTCTTCTGTTTTCTGATTCGGTACCTTCGCACATCTGATCTACTGATGCCTACCCTGCCTGTCCCTGGTTACCGAATCTGTCTCCTGTCTCTGTACTTTATCTGCCTGTGTGTTGCCGACCCGGCCTGCCCGACCCTTCTGGAGGTCACCCAACCTTTGGGTGGTCAGTCCTCCTGCAGGGGTCCCCTGCTCCTCAGAGGGGGGCCCTGCTGCAAGACCAGTCGGGGACTCTCCCTCCTGGAGCCCTTGACTGCAGTAGAGTCTTCTCTACTAATTGGACCACCTGCTACCCCGGTGGTTCAATTCCTACTGTTACACCAAACACTTACACGCTTCAGGTGTCTAGAGGTTAGTACTATATCTGTATTATTGGTGATTCTGCAGATCATCCATAATCAGGTATAGATCTGTATTCTTGGTGATAAGATGCA
The DNA here is from genome assembly GCF_040937935.1 of Hyperolius riggenbachi. Taxonomy (NCBI): domain Eukaryota; kingdom Metazoa; phylum Chordata; class Amphibia; order Anura; family Hyperoliidae; genus Hyperolius; species Hyperolius riggenbachi. The sequence goes on from NC_090648.1 coordinate 197,968,546, forward strand.
GATCACTAATAATTAGATTCTCTCTGGTAGCTGACACCTATCGTTACAGTTCTGTGTTAAATAGTCAAGCATGTCCTGATCTTGGGAAGTGATGGCACATGCCTTCTTCTGAGCACTGTATTTTGGGACAGGTCCGCACGAAATCACAGCAACACCACCTCGCACAGACCTGCCGGTGCCTGGTGGCCTTCGTCTGGGTCTGCCTCTACCTCTTCCTCTACCTGGTTTGTCCATTTTGTCCATCTCGGGGGGGATGCTAGGTATATGCAGTGAGGTGGGTTCACTCAACACAACAGGTAGTTAGATGCAGTGAGCTGGGTTCACTGAACAATAAAGGTACTTAGATGCAGTGAGTTGGGTTCACTCAACACAACAGGTCGTTGGATGCAGTGAGCTGGGTTCATTGAACAATAAAGGTACTTAGATGCAGTGAGGTGTGTTCACTCAACACAACAGGTAGTTGGATGCAGTGAGCTGGGTTCACTGAACAATAAAGGTACTTAGATGCAGTGAGCTGGGTTCACTCAACACAACAGGTAGTAAGATGCAGTGAGCTGGGTTCACTGAACAATAAAGGTACTTAGATGCAATGAGCTGGGTTCACTGAACAATAAAGGTACTTAGATGCAGTGAGCTGGGTTCACTGAACACAACAGGTAGTAAGATGCAGTGAACTGGGTTCACTGAACAATAAAGGTACTTAGATGCAGTGAGCTGGGTTCACTGAACAATAAAGGTACTTAGAGGCAGTGAGCTGGGTTCACTGAACACAACAGGTAGTAAGATGCAGTGAGCTGGGTTCACTGAACAGTAAAGGTACTTAGATGCAGTGAGGTGGGTTCACTCAACACAACAGGTAGTTAGATGCAGTGAGCTGGGTTCACTGAACAGTAAAGGTACTTAGATGCAGTGAGGTGGGTTCACTCAACACAACAGGTAGTTGGATGCAGTGAGCTGGGTTCACTGAACAATAAAGGTACTTAGATGCAGTGAGCTTGGTTCACTGAACACAACAGGTAGTAAGATGCAGTAAGCTGGGTTCGCTGAACAATAAAGGTACTTAGATGCAGTGAGCTGGGTTCACTTAACAATAAAGGTACTTAGATGCAGTGAGGTGGGTTCACTGCACACAACAGGTAGTAAGATGCAGTGAGCTGGGTTCACTGAACAGTAAAGGTACTTAGATGCAGTGAGGTGGGTTCACTCAACACAACAGGTAGTTGGATGCAGTGAGCTGGATTCACTGAAAAGAAAGGTACTTAGATGCAGTGAGCTGGCTTCACTCAACACAACAGGTAGTTGGATGTAGTGAGCTGGGTTCTCTGAACAATAAAGGTACTTAGATGCAGTGAGCTGGGTTCACTGAACACAACCGGTAGTAAGATGCAGTGAGCTGGGTTCTCTGAATAGTAAAGGTACTTAGATGCAGTGAGGTGGGTTCACTCAACACAACAGGTAGTTGGATGCAGTGAGCTGGGTTCACTGAACAATAAAGGTACTTAGATGCAGTGAGCTGGGTTCACTCAACACAACAGGTAGTAAGATGCAGTGAGCTGGGTTCACTGAACAGTAAAGGTACTTAGATGCAGTGAGGTGGGTTCACTCAACACAACAGGTAGTTAGATGCAGTGAGCTGGGTTCACTCAACACAAAGCTAGGTATATGCATGCAGTGATGAGGTGGGTTAAGTAAACACAACAGGTACTGGGTATATGCAGTACTGGGCAGTACAATGTGCAGCTCCCTGTCACACACACAGGTAGTCACTGAATGTGCTGGGCTGCTGGCAGTGGCACACACACTATCAATTAGCAAGGCTGTGCATGCAACAAAAGTGTCAGTTTGACACACAGAAAAAAAAAGAAGTACAGGATGAGCTCTGAAAAGAGCTATTGAGGGGTGCTATAAAAGCAATAACAATCAGCCAGGAGCAAGCTAAGCAGCCAAGAACCTAACTAATCTGTCCCTAGAAGAACAAGTCTGCAGCAGCTGTCCCTAGTCTGTCTCTACTCTCTAGCAGGCACACGAGTGAGGCTAATGGCCGCCGCAGCCTGCCTTATATAAGGGGGGTGGGGCTCCAGGGCTTAGTGTAGCCTGAATGGCTACAATGTGCCTGCTGACTGTGATGCAGAGGGTCAAAGTTGACCCTCATAGTGCATTATGGGGCAAATCGAACTTCCGCAAAAGTTCGCCTGGTGCAGGCGAACGCGAACCCCAAAGTTCGCCTGGAACCGTTCGCAGGCGAACCGTTCGCGACATCTCTATTGACAAGCGCTCCTCCTGGATTTACTGTTCATATTTATATTTATGTTATATATTACTTGGTTTCTATCTGGAAGTTGCACCGTCTGATGTATGGGATACAATTCGGCTTAGCAAGAAATCAAGCTATTTGTGTGCATCAAGCTATTTCTTCAGTTTACTACCAAAAGATAATGTTATCGCCTCTTCGGATGCGGGTCATAAGCTGAAGGAGCATTCCACTGCGGAACAAAGTGCTGTGTTTAACTGTTTGAATGCTATTCTGCCACATTTTTTTTGTTCTGGTAGTAGGTTTAAGGCTGTAAATAATCCTTTAGAGCAAAAAAGAAATGCTGAGTTTCAGACCACTTTAAAGCCAAGTTTCTTGCAAAATTGTTGCAGACAGCAAATCAGCAGCTACTTTATTTATTTAACTTTGTTCCAAGATGCATGCTATTTGCAACAAAAATTGCAACAAACCTGTCAAGTTACCATCTCATGAATCATCTCTAATGCTGAATCACATTTTGTTTGGACCCCAAGTTTTCCAGAATGCTATCAGATCAAGCATCTGGGAGATGCTTATTTATCCATTTCTGGGAGAGGGAAAAACAAGCCAAATCCATGGGGGCCTTATTTCACAACTTTCACTAATTAAAAGATCTTGATGCCAGATATCACAGAAAATCTTTTGAGGTCTGGTGGGATTTCATACCTATATGGGCCACAGCAGTTTTGCAACACAAGGGGGGACCTTCACAAAATGGGCATGTGGTTTTAATGCTTTGGCTCCAGACATGTAAGGAGCCATTGGATGGCTTAGCTAAAATATTACTATTTACCACAATTACATTTTTAATATAATGCTGTTTTTGTGTTCTAAAAAACTAAAATTTGTCACATCTTTGCTTACAGATACACTTCAAAAATATCCAGCAACTACTACAGAGAATCAAAAGGTTACATTGTCTTGTCATGTTACATTAAAACATTCATATGTGTTGCTTTGGATAGCTAAGTATACTAATGGATCTACTCAGTGTTTATCTTCAGCGGAAATAGAACAAGAATCTTATCATCACAACATTTCATCCAATGAGCTGTGCCGTCCTCAAGAGAGAATTTTTTCAAGATTTAAGCAATCTGATCAACAATATAATCTGGACATAGAAAACATTACATACTCTGACTATGGGGAATACTTATGTATCATATATTTTTATGACAATGGTAACCATAGATGGAGACATGTAAATACGACATTGCTGGGAATTAAAACGCCTGCTGCTGGTATGTTAACTTTTTACCATGAATTATCATACTCATTGGTTATTTATGACAATAAATATAGTGACATCCAGTACTTTGCATTTAAATAATTTTAAATGCCATGGAAATAACCTGTGACGGCGTGTCAAACAGTGGTTCAGCCCCAGCTTTCCAATTTGAATTTTTTTTTGTAAACTCACGTTCTGAATACTTTGAAGAAAAAAATGGAAAATTCATACACAAAGGCATTGAGTTAGGGCCTGTCTATACTGGGGGCTATTCTTAGTGATTCCCCGCATGCAAATTTGGACAGGGAATTGCAGCCTATCTGAATTTGTGTGCTGTCAACATAATTTTTTCGCATCTTGCATGTGAGGCGCCATGCCTCGCATGCAAGATGCGAAAAAATTAGAGAGATTTGGAGATATTTTAATTCAAGTGCCGGCATGCATCTCCAAGATGCACACTAGTGCAAATGAAAATGGGCCCTCAAATTTTGGTTGAGTTGCAGGACTGCCCAGAGTCTCAGGGTCAACAGGTGATATGTGGCCGTTAAAGTTTTTTTTTTTTTTTACCCCAATGATTTAGCTTTATTAGCAAACAGCAGCAAAGGTGGTTTCATGACAAATGTTTTTTTTTCAGGATATCTTAGGATGGGACTGCTTTCATTAAGCTATAATTAATAATTATTCATACCCCTGGCAAATTTTGACTTAAAGTTACTTTTATTCAACCGGCAAGTAATTTTTTTTATGGGAAATGATATCGGTGTCTCCCAAAAGATAATAAGACGATGTACAAGAGGAATTATTGTGTACAAAAAAATTCTCAGCTTTTATTTACATTTGAGCAAAAAGTGTCCAGTCCAAAATTATTCATACACTTCTCAATAATCAATAGAAAAGCCTTAATTAACTATTACAGCAATCAAACGCTTCCTATAATTGCAGACCAGCATTTTGCATGTCTCCATGGGTATTTTTGCCCATTTATCTTTAGCAATGAGCTCAAAATCTTTCAGACTGGAGGGTCTTCTTGCCAGAGGCGCCTCTAGGCACCAGCTGATAAGCCAACTGCCTGGAGCGGCAGATTTATTTGGGGGCGCTTCCAGGGGAAAAAAAGTTTTTTTCCTGTCCGTAGAGACTGAAAACTGAGGGTGCGGAGATAAAAAGTTCTAATGAAAGCATCTGCTGCTCAGCCTCTCATAAGGAGTCTACAAAACTTTTGTCTACAACACTTTGTATGACATTCCCTAATTAGTTGTTATCTCGGGATCTAGAGTGTGTCTGTTCATTCCTGTCCCGCCCCTCCTTATGACTGTGAAAACAAATCAGAAGAGGAGGATTGTGTCTTTCTGGGAAGCAGAACAGACTGGCCAGGGGCAGAGGGGAGAGATTTTCCTCCAGGCTGCTGGTACAGTGCCTGGTGCTTTGAGGTTTTTCTTGTATAAGGCAATGTGAAGCACTAGGCTGACTGAGGAGGCTTGCCTTATACAGAGTCCAAAGAAAAAAACTCTGTCTGCTCTCTCACCATTGTAAAGTCTGCATGTGGACAGCTTGATAAGGTATTACACAGGGTGAAAAGTTTTCGACTGTCCCTAGACTCCAAGAGGGCTGCTGCAGTCTTGTGTGAGAGATTGGCAGGGGAGGAGTCAAATAACAGGCAGGTAGCCTCTGTGTGGTATGGGACTGCAATACTATCTAAGCTCTCTGCTCCATCTTAGTATCTCTCCACTTCTCTTCTCTCCCTTATTAAAGAGACACTGTACCAAAAATTACAACGTTTTTCTACCATCCTACAAGTTCCTAAAGCTGTTCTAATGTGCTCTGCCTTACTGCAGCACTTTCTACTAGCACTGTCTCTGTAATAAATCAATGTATATTTCCCCTGTCAGACTTGTCGGCCTGTGTCTGGAAGGCTGCCAACTCTTCCGTGCTGGTCTGTTTATGCACAGTCTCCAGGCCCCTCTATGCACACTCCAGTGTGTGTTTTATTTACATAAGGCAGCAGCATCTCTGCTATCTTATCAGTGATAGAAGAGAGCTGGATAAAAATCCTCCTCTGTTAAGCTGTGAAAGTAGCTGGCTGACACATACTGAGGAATTACAAACACAGGCACAGGCAGAGCTTTCTGCAGGAAGCCTGTCACTTCAGTGCATGAGAGAAGCAGGGGACAGAAGGTAAACACACACATGATCTTTTGAGATTCAAAAGGAAAGCTGTATACAGACTGCTTGTGTATGGATGTATTTTCTATGTGTGGACATACTGTACATCAATCTACTTCCTGTTTTGGTGGCCATTTTGTTTGTTTAAAAACAAAATTTTTAAAACTGTTTTTGACTACTTTTAATGCGGCGGGGAGCGGTGGATTTGTGACAGAGGGTAATAGGAGATGTCCCCTAACACAATGGTATGTTTACTTTTGTGCGATTTTAACAATACAAATTCTCTTTAACCTTCGTTTCCCCCTTACCCTAGTGCTGGCTGTCTACTAGTCGTACAGGAAAGCTAAATAAAAGTTATTTTCTCCCCTCTCTCTGGAAAGTGTAATGGTTAAGGGCTTTGCCTCTGGCACCGGCAATTTGGGTTCAAACATCAGCAAACCTCAACTATTCCTGCTGAGTAAGCCAACACCTATTCCTGCTTAGTAAGCCAGCACCTATTCAGTAGGAGACCTTGGGCAAGACTCCCTAACCTTGCTACTGCCTATAGAGTGCGTCCTAGTGGCTGCAGCTCCTTAGTCCACCAGGAGAAAAATGCAATATAAATGTTCCTTGTCATTCTCTACTTTGACCCCCACCACCTCTTACCCTCACAATTTAATCCCCCCGATCTTGTTATTAGCAACCCTAGCCTATAGCTGTCAATACATGCATTCATTTTTACTGACAGATTCTTTCACTAGGATTGAATCTGGTAATTACCAACATCCCAGATCGATTATACTTTCGATCAATGAATCCGTTACAAAAATGTATCAAAATTACGATCAAACAGTACATTTTTCATTTGGACACAGTGGTATAGAGGCGGTAGATCGGCGGCTCGTATTATTGCACTGAACTACTACTGTAATACGATTATTTTCTGGTGAAATGCTGCAGCATTGTGATTATTTTAATGGGGGGGGGGCGGCTCAGATTTCCTCACCTGGAGTGACAAAATGGCCAGAGGCGCCCCTGCTTTTTGCCATCACTCTGATCTTTAGCTCCCTCCACAGATTCTCAATTGGATTCAAGTCAGGGCTCTGACTGGGCCACTCCATAACGTTAATATTGTCTGCTAACCATTTCTTCACCACTTTTGCTGTGTATTTTGGGTCATTGTCATGCTGAAATGTCCTTTGGTGGCCAAGGCCAAGTTTCTCTGCAGACTACCTGATGTTGTTGTTGAGAATCCTCATGTATTACTCTTTTTTCATGGTGCTGTTTACTTTACTGTGATTAGGGTCCCTGGTCTATTGGCTGAAAAAACAACCCCAAAGCATCAGGTCCCTACCACAATGTTTGACAGTGGGGATGGTGTTCTTTGGGTTAAAGGCTTCTCCTTTTTTTACGCCATATGAAGGAAACATTATTGTGACCAAACCATTCAATTTTTATTTCACAGGAGACAAGCAGCCTGATTCACAAAGCGGTGATAACTCAGTTATCACGCCTAAAAGACTTTAGGCGTGATAACCTTTGCACCACCTAGTTATCACCAATTTGTGCTGCTCTTCGCGCGAAGCTCCCGCGCGCAACCGCGCACGCACGTGCGCAAAGTCCCATAGGGCTTAATGGACGCTGCGCGCGAAGCGGGGGCGTTGCGTGCGCGTGTGTGCTGTTGCGCGCAAAACTTTGAAACACTTGAGTTTGCACAACGGGGTAGAGAAAGCATGGCCAGACTGAGCCAACTGGCCCCCAACTGGCTGAATTATCGGGAGCCGTAGTGGATGATCCAGGAAGTGGAAGAGGATGGCAAGGGGCCGATCAGCTTGAAGGGGGCTGGTAGAAGGTATTTGAGTTTCTTCTTATCATGCCTAAACTGAGTTTAGGCGTGATAAAGAGCTTTTCACTCGTGTGCAAACACTTTGCACCGCTTTGTGAATCAGGCCCATGAAGTTTTCTTCTTTGTCCAGATGAGCATTTGCAAAGGCCAAGCGAGCTTTTGTGTGCCTTATCTGGAGAAGTAGTGTCCTCCTTGTTCTGCATCAGTGGAACCCAGCAGTGTGCAGTATTCGTTGGATTGTTTGCCTTGAGACATTGCCACCAGCAGAGCCCAGATTCACCAGGATGGCCTTGGTGGTGATCCTTGGATTCTTTATCACCTCTCTCACTATCCTCCTGGCCAGCACAGGTGTCACTTTTGGCTTCCGACTACATCGTCTGAGATTTTCCACAGTGCAGAACATCTTGTATATTTTTAATAATACTTTGCATTGTAGCCACTGGAACTGGAAAACATTTAGAAATGGTCTTGTAGCCCTTTCCTGACTTGTGAGCAGCCACAATGCGCAGACGCAGGTCCTCACTGAGCTCCTTTGTCTTAGCCATGACTGTCCACAAACCAACTGGAGAGAGATGCTGTTTTTCACCTGTTGAATTGATTAAAACAGCTTTTTTAAGGTAATTAGGATGCTTTAGAACAGCTTGGACTATTTGGAATGGTATATAACTTTGGATTTTCCCACAGACTGTGACAGTTTGTGAAGGGTATGAACAATTTTGGACTGGACACTTTTTTTCTCAAATTTAAATAAAAACTGAGAAATGTTTTTTTTCCACAATAATGCCTTTTGTACATCGTCTTGTTATTGTGAGAAAACGCGGAAAAGCCGCCGCGCGTTCTGACAGCAAGGCGGCTGATTCCGCGTCCAACGCGGCGGTTTGCGCGCAGCAGCGTGCCTCTGGTGTGGCTGAGTCTGTTAGTTCACACAGGTTTAGGAATAGGCGCGCGCTGAGAGGCAGAACTTTTATGACGGCCAAGAGGGGACCAGCTGACCAGGCTGTTCAGCTGACGCCAGAGCAAGTTTTTATTGGTCCATCACTTAGAGGTGGCGCCAGAGAGCGCTACACTATATATAGTTGCTGCTGGCCAGTCACAAGTTGTCTACCGTTGCGAACACTACGTGGAAGCACTCAGACCTTAGTCAGATCCTGCAGTGTGTTTGAACCAGGTGGACCTGGGAATTCACACTGAGCCAGATTACTTGTATTGTATTCTATTTATGCTTAGACCAAGTTCCAGGGTGTAGAGACCACGGACCTCACACCCAGACTAGGGAACCTGTGTTATCAACCTGTTTATGCTTAGACCAGTTCCAGGGTGTAGAGACCACGGACCTCAAACCCAGACTAGGGAACTTGTGTTACCATTCTGTTATACATCAGACTAGTTCCAGGGTGTACAGACCAAGGACCTCACACCCAGACTAGGCATTGTTTGATATCTGTTATGACTTATTGCTTTCCTGACTACTCCTCTGATCTCTGATTCGGTACCTCGCATATCTGATACTCTGTTGCCAAACCCTGCTAGCCTTGGATACCGAATCAGCCTTCTGTCTATGTACCTTATCTGACCGTGAGTTGCCGACCTGGCTTGCCCGACCTCGAGAGCTATCTCTACTATTAAGAGATAGTCTCCAGATCACTCAGTGACATTTACCTTGATTGTCCTTCTTCCAGCCTGACTCCGCCCCTTGGGGAGCCTCAGGCTACTGGTAGGTTTCCTTTTCTCTAGAGCAGTATTGCCCATACTGTCTCTAATTTCCTGTGCTATATTCAAAGTCCTACCGTTACACCAAACACTCACATTATCCAGGTGTCCAGAGGTTAGCAATATATCTGTATTATCTGTGATTCTGCAGATCATCAATAATCAGGTATATATCTGTATTCTTGGTGATACTGCAGATCACCAATAATCAGATTCTCTCTGCGTGCTGACACCGATCGTTACAGTTATATTGTGGTAGACACCTATGGCATTTCCCATCAAAAAAATTACTTGCTGGCTTAATAAAAGTAACTTTAAGTCAAAATTTACCAGGAGTATGAATAAGTACGGGCAGCACTGTGTATATATACAGTGTGTGTGTGTGTGTGTATATATATATATATATATATATATATATATATATATATATATATATATATATCTCACAATGTAAAGATAGTGTATCGTTACATTGTTCCTTTATCTGGTTGAAAAAGCATTATGGGTCAGTGTTAAATTGCACAAAAACAGCTTAAATTCAAAATTGAATTCAGAAAATGTAGGTATAATTTGAGTAAGGGCCTATTCACACATATCAAAATGAATTCTGGATGCAATTTCCAGCATACACAAATCTGTGGTTTGCGTTTTTTTTTGGGGGGGGGGGGGGGGTATTTGTTAGGGTGTGTGTTTTTGCTGGGTTTTTTTGTGTGTGTTTGTATGCAAATTTTCAGTGCATTCCAATGACGTTGACTTCCATGGAAATGTTTCTGATTAGCTTCAAAACCGCATGAACATTTTTACACGAAACAATGTTTCTGTGTTGCCATTGACCCGCATTAAAGAAAACCTGAACTGAAAATTAAAAGTCAAAATAAGCATACACAAGTCATACTTACCTTCCATGTAGTCTACTCCTCAGTGTCTTTCTCCTGTCCCGCGTCCTGTTTGTTCACTGTGATCAAGGGAATTTTCCGTCCTCCATTTTGAAAATGGCCATTACCCATAACAGCTTTCTGGTCAGCACACAGTTAAACTGTAACATCGCCCACTTGAGCCATAGGGAAACATGGACATTACCTGGTACATCAGTTTTCCTCTCAGCTATAACTGACAGCAAGTGATATTTTACTGACAGCAACTGATATATTTCTGATCTGACAAAATATTGTCAGAACTGTAAGGGATTATTGTCAGAAGAAAATGGTGAGCTTCTGAGAGGAACTGATGGCAAGGTAACTATGTAATGTTCATTTGAAGTTACCTCATGTGTTTATTTTAAATATTTTTACTTAGTACAGGTTCTCTTGAAATGTGAATCACACATCCCATAATTTTTGTTTTAAATGCAGAAAAATTGCAAAATGCAAAACACAGAAAAAAACAGGCAACATGTAATGACATTTGAAATGCATTAGATGTGTGAATTTGCAAAAAAAAAAAAAAAATGCACGCAAACTTAAATAAGTGTGAATGGCCCCTTAGACTTTAATATAAATCTCACTAGTGGTGAAAAAGTGTCTTTTATAAACATGGCATTAAAAAAATCAATTTACAGTGACTATTAATTGTTTGGTGGTAAACAAAAGTTTTCTAATTTGACTGTAATAGTTTGACTCAATCATGATGGCAGGACATATTTTTTCATCAAAATCCAGAAGATCATTCTTCTTAAGCCAAGCTTTACATTATTTTATTTTTAGGTTATATTTCTTATATAAATGCTGCAAGGGTTGGAGGCATTTCTGCACTTGTGGCCATTTTAATTCTGGTGGTTTTGAAGACTAAAGGTAAGTGTAACTTTGTATAATGCTCCAGTTTACCCTCTTTGTTTTCCCTTGTTAGTAAAGGTGAATTAATTGGGACTGTGCAATTACTCATGCAGTTTGGATATTTCATGCAGCCTTTCCAAAATTTATTTTGTATTATTCATTTTAACTTTTCTGTCCACAGGATTACAGGGAAAGGTAAATAACAGGTAAAGTACAATTTATATAGTCTTATAAAGAACTATCTTTCATGTTTTATTTAATCTCCCTGGCATTATGATTATTTCTGGATTTTAGGGTCTAAAAGCGTTGCAATTTTTTTTGCAGGCTTTAAGACCCTAAAATCGGGAGAAAATCATGCTGCTAGATTGCTTGCAGCAGCCCCTGCACTTACTCACCTTTCTGGGAGCCAGCGCTACAGTTATACCTCCGTCCTCCGGGTGGCGCTGTAACCCTGTAGTGAGATCACCGTCTGTCATCATGACAACAGACAACGGTCTCACCAGGGGGATGCAGAGCCTCCGTAGACAGGAAGGAGAGTGGCTACCGGCATTTGGATCGCACCGGGGGAGGTGTTATGCTCTGCACAAGCTTCCCTGCGGCTACCATGAACACGCTCAGGGTTACAGCTCCTGGCTGTTTTTTTCACCTCGAGCCTGAGTGGTGGATACCACCAGAGAGAGATTAATATGCAAAAGCAAAATCTTCTGGCACATGAAATCCAATTTATAAGTCCATTCTAGCCTTTACAGATACACCTAATGATGGGAATGTTGTTTACCAGTAGAGATGGCTCGAACCTCTGATTTTGGGTTCGTGAACCTTGAACATGAACTTCCACAAAAGTTCGCGTTCGCACAAACCATGCAAACTGCAATAGACTTCAATGGGCAGGCAAACTTTAAAAACTACAAACACTGTTTCTGGCGACACACGTAATGGAAAAGATGTTTCAAGGGGTCTAACACCTGTAGGGGGGCATGGCGGAGTGGGATACACACCAAAAGTCCCGGGGAAAATTAGAGATTTGACGCACAGCAGAGTTATAATCCCTAACGGGCAGAAATCACATTGCATTCTTAAACTGGAGGCATAAAGTGATTGAAAACATCTTGCGTGTGTATACATGGATCAGCTGGTAGTGTAAGTAGTGTACTGCTTCACACTGACAGACCAAACTCACTGTGTAACGCACCACAAACAGCTGTTTGTGCAGTGATGGCTGTGCTGGACTGGTGCGCACGATGGCGAGAGTGCAGGCGATGGCGGTTTTCAAGCCCATATGGTCGGGCTGAGGTAGCTCAATGACAGAACAACAGTGACTGTCCAGCTAATCAAATTTGGTCTGTCCACAATGAAGCAACGCCCTTATTATTGTGGGTCAGGTGTGCCCCCCAACACACTCATATAGGTCATTGCTTCATTGTGATACGCAAGCCCCTTCACCGCGGCAAGGTAACTATCATGAAGGGGAATTGACACATGTACATGCCTTTTGTTTTGTTGTTGCAGCTGCAGTGCAGCCAGAAAATTTAGGCAGGCAGGTACACGCACCCAAAAAATTATTATAACAGCGGCCTTAAAAATTCAGGAATCCACCTGGAGTCCTGGACCGTGTTGATGGTGCTGGAGAAGGCAGTCACGCGGCCTGCAGGCAGAGATGCTGTGTGGGGACCGACTTAGTCTTGGGGCAGGCAGTAGCCCTCTGGGATCCATACCTCATTCATTTTGATAAAGGTGAAGTACTGAACACTTTTTTGACCTAGGCGACTTCTCTTCTCACTGACAATGCCTCCAGCTGCGCTGAAGGTCCTTTCTGACAGGATGCTTGAGGCAGGGCAAGCCAGAAGTTGGATGGCAAATTGTGACAGCTCTGGCCACAGGTCAAGCTTGTGCACCCAGTAGTCCAGGGGTTCATTGCTTCTCAGAGTGTCTATATCCGCACTTTAGGCCTGGTAGTCGGCCTTGGTGGAGGGTGGATCCGGAAGGGCTAAGGCGAGGTGTTGGACTAAAGAATGTCCACATGTCCGACATCACCATGAGATCGCTAGAGCATCCTGTCCTTGCCTGCGTGGACATGGGAGGAGGAGGAAGATTACTGGTAGTGGCACCTTTATTCCGTTGTGCTGTGACATCACCCTTAAATGCACTGTAAAGCATACTTGCCATCTTGTTGTGCAAGTGCTGCATCCTTTCTGCCTTCTGTTGATTTGGTAACATCTCCGCCACTTTGTGCTTATACCGAAGATCTAGTAGCGTTGCCACCCAGGACAGGTCATTCCCTTTGAGGTTCTTTATATGTGGTCCCTCAGCAGGCTGGACAGCATGAAAGTTTCCATCTGCACAAAGTTGGATGCTGACCTACTAGCCATCTCCTCTTGCTCTTCCTCATTGATGTCAGGTAAGTTCTCATCCTACCCCCAGCCACGAACAATACCACGGGAAAGGTGAGCAGCACAAACCCTTTGTGACGTCTGCTGCTGTTGTTCTTCCGCCTCCTCCTCAAAAAAACCACCTTCCTCATCTGACTCCTCTTCCCCAGACGACTCATCCTCCTCCTTCTCCTCCTCCTCCCTACTCTGTGCTGCCGCAGGTGTTGATAACAAATCTGGTTGTGGTCGTGATGGTTCCCACAGCTCTTCCTCCTCTTCCTGTTCAAGCTGCTCTACAGCTTGATCCACCACTCTATGCACAGCATGCTCCAGGAAGAAAGCATATGGGATCAAGTCGCTGATGTCGCCTTCATTGCGACTCACCAGGTTTGTCACCTCCTCAAACGGACGCAGAGCTTGCTCTAGCACCGTAGCTGTACAGATACTCGTTGATGGCTTTCTCCTGTTGTAGCAGGCGGTCAAACATGAGGCGTGTTGAATTCCAGCTAGTCGGGCTACCGCAAATCGAGTGCCTCACGGGCAAGTTGTTTCTCTGCTCAATATCGGCCAAGAGCGCTATGGCTGTGTAGGAATGCCAGAAATGCCCACACACCTTCCTGGACTGCTTCAGGGCCTCCTGTAAGCCTGGGTACTTACACACAAATCTTTGGATTATTAGATTCAGCACATGTGCTATGCAGGGTACATGTGTCAACTTTCCCAAACTCAAAGCTGAAATGAGATTGCTGCCGTTGTCCCACACCATGTTGCCGATCTCCAGTTGGTGCGGGGTCAGCCACTGATCCACCTGTTTGTTTAGAGCAGCCAGGAGAGCTGCTCCAGTGTGACTCTCGGCTTTGAGGCAAGACATGTCCAAGATGGCATGACACCGTCGTACCTGGCATGCAGCATAGGCCCTGGGGAGTAGCACTGCCACTCAGCCGAGGCGGATGACAGCGAAGAGGATGTAGCAGGAGGAGAAGGAGAGGAGGTGGCAGCATGCCTGCCTGCAAGCCGTGGAGATGTCATAACTAGGTCCGCTGCACAGCCATGTACTCCCTGCTTCCCAGCGGTCACCAGGTTGACCCAATGTGCTGTATAAGTGATGTACCTGCCCTGACCATGCTTTGCAGACCAGGCATCCGTGGTCAGATGGACCCTTGACCCAAAGCTGTGTGCCAGAGATGACACCACTTATACCTCCGTCCTCCGGGTGGCGCTGTAACCCTGTAGTGAGATTGCCGTCTGTCGTCATGACAACAGACAACGGTCTCACCAGGGGGATGCAGAGCCTCCGTAGACAGGAAGGAGAGTGGCTACCGGCATTTGGATCGCACCGGGGGAGGTGTTATGCTCTGCACAAGCTTCCCTGCGGCTACCATGAACACGCTCAGGGTTACAGCTCCTGGCTGTTTTTTTCACCTCGAGCCTGAGTGGTGGATACCACCAGAGAGAGATTAATATGCAAAAGCAAAATCTTCTGGCACATGAAATCCAATTTATAAGTCCATTCTAGCCTTTACAGATACACCTAATGATGGGAATGTTGTTTACCAGTAGAGATGGCTCGAACCTCCGATTTTGGGTTCGCGATCCTTGAACGTAAACTTCCACAAAAGTTCGCGTTCGCACAAACCATGCAAACTGCAATAGACTTCAATGGGCAGGCAAACTTTAAAAACTACAAACACTGTTTCTGGCGACACACGTAATGGAAAAGATGTTTCAAGGGGTCTAACACCTGTAGGGGGGCATGGCGGAGTGGGATACACACCAAAAGTCCCGGGGAAAATTAGAGATTTGACGCGCAGAAGAGTTATAATCCCTAACAGGCAGAAATCACATTGCATTCTTAAACTGGAGGTATAAAGTGATTGAAAACATCTTGCGTGTGTATACATGGATCAGCTGGTAGTGTAAGTAGTGTACTGGTTCACACTGACAGACCAAACTCACTGTGTAACGCACCACAAACAGCTGTTTGTGCAGTGATGGCTGTGCTGGACTGGTGCGCACGATGCCGAGAGTGCAGGCGATGGCGGTTTTCAAGCCCATATGGTCTTTCAACATCACAGTACAGTTTGGGTATTGTCTTTTTTGAGAAATAATTGTGGCCTGGTATCTTCCACTGCGGTGTCCCAATCGCCACAAATTTTTGGAAGGCCTCAGAGTCCACCAGCTGGTATGGTAACAGCTGGCGAGCTAACAGTTCCGCCAAGCCAGCTGTCAGCGGGCAAAGGGGTGACTGGCAGACATTGGCTTCTTCCGCTCAAAGATTTCCTTAACAGACACCTGGCTGCTGTGGGCAGGGGAGCAGGAACCACTCAAGGTGAGAGGCAGAGTGGTGGAGGGTGGCTGTGAAGGTGCAAGGTATAAAGCGGCTGAAGATGCTGCACCTGAAGGAGGAAGAGGAGGCGAAGGGTGGCTTTGCTTTTGTGTGCTGCTTTTCCTCAGGTGGACATCCCATTGCAGTTTGTGCTTTTTTCATCATGTGCCTTTGTAAGGCAGTTCTCCCTATGCGGGTCTTGGTCTTTCTACAACTCAATTTTTGGTGGCAGAGAGTACAGATGGCATCGCTCTCATCTGAGGCAGATACACACAAAAAATTTCCACACCACTGAGCCCTGGGGTGATGGCATTGTGGTGGTGGTAGCGCCAGCAGCTGACCTTGAAGGGCATGTTGGCTGGCTGTCCATAAGTGGCGATACATGCAGCCGGACACTGCCACGAGCTGTTTCTGACGACGAGCTCCCCCTGCTTCTTTCAGCAACCCGCCTCCCCCTACTCCTCTCTGACTCCCCCTCTGAACTGTCCCCGTTCATCTGGTCTATTGGGAACCCACGTGACATCCATGGCAGTATCATCATCATCATCATCATCATCATCACCCCCATCTTTGCTTGTATCAGACACCTCAAAAACTGCACCAACAGTAGGTACTTCATCATCCTCACACCTTACGTCCATACTGACGCCTAGCAACCAGGTCCTGACAATCTTGGGAGTTGATGGCACGTGCCTTCTGAACACTGTACTTTGGTCAAGGGCCACATAAAATAGTGTCAGCACGACCTCGAACAGACCTGCCGGGTATACACTGACTGCTGGCATAATACAATGTGCAGTCACACAGATGCAGTAAAAGGTATGTACTGACTGCTGGTATAATACAATGTGCAGTCATACAGATGCAGTGAAAGGTATGCACTGACTGCTGTATAATAATGAGACGACTACACTTGAAATCCTATAACGAGAATCTATTATGGAGGGCAAGTCTGCCATCCATTCAAGTGAAAGTTATGCACTGCATGTTGTATGCATAATACAACATGCAGTCACAGAGATGCAGTTAAAGGTACTGACTGCTGGTATAATACAATGTGCAGTCACACAGATGCAGTGAAAGGTATACACTGACTGCTGGTATAATACTATGTGCAGTCACACAGGTGCAGTGAAAAGGTATGCACTGACTGGTTTATAAAACAGTGTGCAGTCACACAGATGCAGTGAAAGGTATGCAGTGACTGGTGGTATAATATAATGTGCAGTCACACGGGTGCAGTGAAAGGTACTGAGTGCTGGTATAATACAATGTGCAGTCACACAGATGCAGTGAAGGGTATGCAGTGACTGGTGGTATAATATAATGTGCAGTCACACAGGTGCAGTGAAAGGTATACACTGACTGGTGGTATAATACAATGTGCAGGCACACAGGTGCAATGAAAAAGTATGCACTGACTGGTATATAAAACAGTGTGCTGTCACACAAAAGTGTGCACTGAATGTGCTGGGCCTGGCACAGAATAGCAATTAGCAAGGGCCAGCTGTGACAGACAGAGCTGTATATGCAGAGTCAGTGGGCCACACAAAAAAAAAACACATCACAAGAACATTAGCTCTTAACCACTTGCCGACCGCCCACAGCCGATGGGCGGCGGCAAGGGCTGGGCCCAAACGACCGCAATACGCCCATCGGTGGCGGTGGGCATGGTTATGCGGTGATCACATCATTCATGACGCGATCAACCGCCGGTGACAGGCTCCGCCCCACTTGCGCAGTAACCTGCTGGCCGTTCGGAAGCGCCGGCGGGTTACTAGCTGCCCAATCGCCGAATACAAAGTGTATAATACGCTTTGTAATGTATACAAAGCATATTATACAGGCTGCCTCCTGCCCTGGTGGTCCCAGTGATCGAGGGACCACCAGGGCAGGCTGCAGCCACGCAGGTAAGCACCCAAGCACAATGATATGCCCCCCTCTTCCCTCTGATCACCCACAGCACCCCTCAGACCCCTGTATGCACCCAATCACCCCCTAATCACCCATCAATCACTCTCTGTCACTATCTGTCAGCGCTATTTTTATGATTAGGTCCTAAACTGCCCCCTGGGGCGCCTGATCACCCCCCCCACACTCTCAGATCCTCCCCAGCCCCCCCATGTGTACTGTATAGATCTATCCTCCCCTGTAATCTCCTGTCAATCACCCGTCAATCACCACCTGTCACTGCCACCTATCAGATCAGACCCTAACCTGCCTCTTACGGGCATATGATCGCCCACAGACCCACCCTCAGATCACCTCCAAAGTGCATTGTTTACATCTTTTCTGCCATCTAATCACCCACTGATCACCCATCAATCACCACCTGTCACTGCTACCCATCAGATCAGACCCCTATCTGCCCCTAGGGCACCCAATCACCCGCCCACGACCTCAGACCCCCCCTGACCTCCCCCCTGTGTACTGTATACATCTATTCTCCCCTGTAATGACATGTCAATCACCCGTCAATCACCTGTCAATCACCTGTCAATCACCCGTTAATCACCCCGTCAATCACCCCGTCACCACATGTCACTGCCACCCATCAGATCAGACCCCAACCTGCCTCTTACGGGCATCTGATCACCCACCCACACCATCAGATCGCCCACAGACCCACCCTCAGATCACCTCCAGAGTGCATTGTTTACATCTGTTCTGCCATCTAATCGCCCACTGATCACCCATCAATCACCCTCTGTCACCACCTGTCACTGCTACCCATCAGATCAAACCCTAATCTGCCCCTTGGGCACCAAATCACCCGCCCACACCCTCAGAACTCCCTCAGACCCCAGCCCTGATCACCTCGCCAGTGCATTGGTTGCATCTATTTCCCCCTCTAATCACACCTTGAGACACTCATCAATCCCCTCCTGTCACCACCTGTCACCCCCTAGCACAACTACCCATCAGATCAGGCCTTCATTTGTCCCGTGTGGGCTCCTGATCACTCGGCCAAACCCTCAGATCCCCCTCAGACCCCCTTCCGATCACCTCCCCAGTGCATTGATTGCATCTATTTTCCCCTCTAATCACCCCCTGAGACACCCATCAATCACATGCCCATGTTCTCTGCTGCCATGTCCAGGTCACGATTTGAGAACATCCTGCGCTTCCTGCACTTCAGTGCCAATACAACCTGTCATCTAAGAGGCCACCCTGCTTATGGCCGGTTCCTCAAAATTCGCCCCCTCATAGACCACCTGTCATCAAAATTTGCAGATGCTTATACCCCTGAACAGTCATTTTGAGGCATTTGGTTTCCAGACTACTCACGGTCTTGGGCCCCTAAAATGCCAGGGCAGTATAGGAACCCCACAAGTGACGCCATTTTAGAAAAAAGACACCCCAAGGTATTCCGTTAGGTGTATGACGAGTTCATAGAAGATTTTATTTTTTGTCAAAAGTTAGCGGAAATTGATTTTTATTGTTTCTTTTCACAAAGTGTCATTTTCCACTAACTTGTGACAAAAAAAATCGTCTATGAACTCACCATACTCCTAACAGAATACCTTAGGGTGTCTTCTTTCTAAAATGGGGTCACTTGTGGGGTTCCTATACTGCCCTGGCATTTTAGGGGCCCTAAACCGTGAGGAGTAGTCTAGAAACCAAATGCTTAAAAAAAACCTGTGAATAGGACGTTGGGCCCCTTGGCGCACCTAGGCTGCAAAAAAGTGTCACATGTGGTATCGCCGTACTCAGCAGAAGTAGTATAATGTGTTTTGGGGTGTATTTTTACACATACCTATGCTGGGTGGGAGAAACCTCTCTGTAAATGGACAATTGTGTGTGAAAAACAATCAAAAAATTGTCATTTACAGAGATATTTCTCCCACCCGGCATGGGAATATGTAAAAAGACACCACAAAACACATTATACTACTTCTCCTGAGTATGGCGGTACCACATGTGTGGCACTTTTTGGCACCCTAACTGCGCTAAGGGGCCCAAAGTCCAATGAGTACCTTTAGGATTTCACAGGTCCTTTTGAGAAATTTGGTTTCAAGACTACTCCTCACGGTTTAGAGCCCCTAAAATGCCAGGGCAGTATAGGAACCCCACAAGTGACCCCCTTTTAGAAAGAAGACACCCCAAGGTATTCCGTTAGGTGTATGATTTCATTTTTTGTTACAAGTTAGCGGAAATTGATTTTTATTTGTAACGATTGGTGTCAGCAAGAACAGATTTTCTGAGTATTGGTGATCTGCAGTATCACCAATAATGCAGATGTTATACCTGATTATGTGGTGATCTGCAGAATCACCAATAATACAAGTATAGCAAGACACAGGACACACAGGTGTAAGATAGTGTTTTGGTGCAACAGTAAATATTGATGGAGATACCCACTATCCCAGAGGGGCTGGTAGAAGGGGGTATCTCTAAGGAACACAGTAATCAGTACTCCAGCAGGCTGGAGACACAGAGCAATAGTGATAGTTTCACCCGAGGAGCGGGTGATGCACAGTGAGACAATGTAGAGTGATCACTCGAGGAGCGTGTGATTCAGACTGTACTGCAGCAGGGATTCCCTGAGGGGCAGGAGATCCCGACAGTGCTGTATTAGCTAGTCACCTGAGAAGCAGGCGATAAGACTGTACTGCAGCTATTAACCTGAGGAGCAGGTGATTAAGACTGTACTGCAGCTATCAACCTGATGAGCAGGTGATTAAGACTGTACTGCAGCTATCAACCTGATGAGCAGGTGATTAAGACTGTACTGCAGCTATCAACCTGAGGAGCAGGTGATTAAGACTGTACTGCAACTATCAACCTGAGGAGCAGGTGATTAATACTGTACTGCAGCTATCAACCTTAGGAGCAGGTGATTCAGACTATACTGCAGCTATCTACCTGAGGAGCAGGTGATTCAGATTATACTGCAGCTATCTACCTGAGGAGCAGGTGATAACTAAACTGAGAGTTCCTCACCAGGACTAAGCTCCCTGGTGAGGGCAGAAGAGTCAGACAAGCAGGTTTGGCAACACACTGACAGATACGGTACAGAGACAGGAAGCTAAATCAGAGTAGCAGTTCAGGCAGAGTCGGCAACTTATAGCAGATAGGCAAAGGTACCGAATCAGAGAGCAGAAGAATAGTCAAACTAGCAGAAGGTCATAACAAATAATACAATTCAATTAGTACTTTAAGCTATCAACAGAATCTGGCTAAGTGTGGATCCCCAGCTCCAGCTGGTTCTAGCACACTTTGGGATCTGACTAGGTCTGAGTGCTAACACGTAGCATATGCAACAGCAGACACGGAACAACTGACAGTCAGGTCCTATATATACTAAACGCGCTCTATAGCGCCGCCTCAGTCACTCAGCCAATCCAGAGCATAGCTGGAGTCAGCTGACCGAGTGATCAGCTGACTCCCCTTCTAGATGCATAAAGGTCCTTTCGCTCGGCGCGTGCGCATGTAGCCCTTAGTCTATGAGCGATAGAAGGACCAGGCAAAGCACCAGGCAAAGCACCAGCATGTAACTGTGCGGCGGAAACCGCCGGCTGCAACGCGGAGATAGCCGGATTAGCCGCCATGCCGCTTGCTGTTGCGGCGGTATCTCCGCTATCCATTACAGTACCCCCCCCTGAGGAGTGGACCCCGGACACTTCCTACCCAGTTACCCAGGATGTAACTCATGAAACTCCTTCTTCAACTCCTCTGCATGCATGCAACAATCCGGCACCCAAGCTCTCTCCTCTAGGCCATAGCCCTTCCAATGAACCAGGAACTGCACAGAATTCTGCACTAATCGAGAATCCAGAATCTTCTCGATCTCATACTCTGGTTGATCGGCAATCATCACAGGGGGGGGGGGGGAAGGAATCCACATGCACAGCAGGTTTAAGCAAAGAAACATGGAATGATCTCACACCTCTCATGCTGGCTGGGAGATCAATTACATACGTCACATCATTGATTTTCTTAGACACAGGGTACGGGCCTATGAATCTGGGTCCTAACTTGGGAGACGGTTGTTTTAAGGCTAAATGTCAAGTAGACACCCACACCTTATCTCCTGGGGAAAACTTCCATTCCACTGACCGCCTTTTATCTGTCTGTTTTTTCTGAACCTGGAAGGCTTTCCTCAGATTTCTTTTTACCAGGACCCAAATTTCCCTTAAAGCCCTTTGCCAATCTTCTAGAGCCGGAAAGGGAGAAGATGCTACTGGCAAAGGAGAAAACTTGGGAGATCTCCCTGAGACCACCTGAAATGGAGAGAAACCTGAAGATGAGCTTTCAGGTTATTATGCGCAAATTCTGCAAAAGGCAGGCACTTCACCCAATCTGATTGCGCATCTGCCACGTAAAACCTAAGAAATTGTACTAGTGACTGGTTAACCCTTTCGGTCTGACCATTGGTCTGTGGGTGATAGCCTGATGAAAACGAAAGGTCCATATTGAGCTGACAGCAAAAGGCTCTCCAGAATTCCGACACAAACTGGACTCCCCTATCTGACACTACATTTTCCGGAATGCCATGCAGCCAGAAAATGTGCCGGATGAAGAGATCAGCCAATTCCTGGGCCGAGGGGAGTCCTTTCAGAAGTACGAAATGAGCCATTTTACTGAACCTATCCACTACCACCCAGATGACCATCTTGCCTTCGGAGCTAGGGAGTTACCCTACGAAGTCCATGGACACATGAGTCCAGGGTTCGTTTGGCACCAGCAAGGACTGAAGGGTACCCACAGGTGCCTGGTGAGATGGCTTACTTCTGGCACACACAGCACATTCTCTTACAAACTCCTTGCAATCGAGTGCCAATGATGGCCACCATACACATCTAGCTAACAGATCCTGAGTACGGGCAGCTCCGGGATGCCCTGCATTCTTATGGGTATGGAATAGTTGCAAAATTTGTAAGCGGAAGGGAAGTGGCACGAAGTGAACCCCCCTCAGGCTTCCCCTCAGGGATGTCCTGTTGGTAAGGCCTTAAAGTACTCGCCCAATTTTCCCAGGTCTCCGTGGCTGCTACCACTAATCTTTGAGGTAAGATGGTTTCAGGGGCTGTAGGCTGCACTGTCTCAGGCTCAAAGCACCTAGAAAGTGCATCTGCTTTGACCTTGAAAAGAACAGGGACCAGCGGGCCTGTCGGGGACTGAGTCTTTTGGCCCCTTCAATGTACTCCAAGTTCTTGTGATCAGTATAAACTGTAATAGTATGTTCTGCCAATGACGCCATTCTTCAAAGGCTAACTTAATGGCCAGAAGTTCCCGATTGCCAATACCGTAGTTCCTCTCGGCTGGAGAGCACCTACGAGAAAAGAAGGCACAGGGATGAAGTTTGCCTTGTAAGCCAGAGTGCTGAGACAGTACAGCCCCAACCCCAACCTCTGATGCATCAACCTCAACGATGAAGGGGAAGGTGACATCCACATGTCTCAGAATGGGAGCAGAACAAAATAGCTTTTTAAGCGTAGCAAAGGCAGATTGTGCCTCTGCCGACCAATGGCAAGTGTCAGCCCCTTTTTTGGTAAGGCTGGTTAGGGGTGATACCACAGAAGAAAATCCCTTGATGAATTTCCTGTAGTAATTAGCAAAGCCAAGAAATCTTTGGAGTGCCTTCAATCCTACAGGTTGAGGCCACTCCAATACAGCAGAGACTTTTTCAGGATCCATGGAAAGGCCTGCAGTGGAAATGATACATCCCAAAAAAGGGACTTGTGTGACCTCAAAGAGGCACTTCTCGAACTTTGCGTACAACGAGTTCTGCCTTCGTTTCCATAACACATACTTCATATGTTTACGATGTTCTGTCAGGTTGGGAGAGAAAATCAGTATATCATCCAAATATACTAAGACAAATTTTCCCAGAACCTCCCTAAAAACTTCATTAATCAATTCTTGGAAAACGGCGGGCGCATTACACAACCCGAAGGGCATAACCAGATACTCGTAATGCCCATCGGGTGTGTTGAACGCCGTCTTCCATTCATCACCGTCCCTAATGTGTACCAGGTTGTATGCCCCTCGAAGATCCAATTTAGAGAAAATACTGGCATTAGTCAACTGAGCAAACAAATCATCTATCAAAGGCAGTGGATAACGATTCTTTACTGTGATTTTATTTAAACCCCGATAGTCAATGCAAGGTCTGAGCCCACCGTCCTTTTTTTGTACAAAGAAGAACCCAGCTCCCGTGGAGATCTGGAAGGACGGATAAAGCCTTTGGCCAGATTTTCTTTAATATACTCCTGCATAGCCAACTTCTCTGGTCCAGACAAATTGTAGAGATGGCCTCTAGGAGGCATACAACCTGGTCTGAACTCAATGGGACAATCGAAACTCCGGTGAGGGGGGAATTTGTCTGCTGATTTGGGACAAAATACATCCGCAAATTCTGCGTACTGCACTGGCACCCCTTTGACTTGAACCTTGGTGGCACAAACAGCAACTCTCTCCAGACAATGATGATGACAATGGGTAGGCCAGCTCTGCAGCTGACCGGACGCCCAGTCAATCTGAGAGGAGTGTAGTTGCAACCAGGGCATACCAAGGATAATGGTAGAGGTTGCCATCTGCAGGACAAAGAACTGTAATTTATCCTTATGTAGCACCCCTATAGTACACAGCAGTGAGGGAGTCTGAGAAAGAGGCTGTCTACACTGTAGAGGAGAATCATCTACTGCTGTAACCAAAATCTGACGGTCCAGCGGGAGCAAAGGAATGCCCAATTTTTTCACAAAGTCATAGTCTATAAAATTGGCTGCAGAGCCCGAGTCCACGGATGCCTCTGTGGCCGTAGCCCGACCCTCCCAAGTGATGGAACAGGGGAGGAGTAAACGGTTATTATTTAGAGGTAGAAACGGCTCGCCTAGGGTATTACCTCTGACTACACCTAGGCGGCAGCGTTTCCTGACTTTTTAGGGCAATTCTGGACAATGTGACCCTCCTCAGCACAGTATAGACAGAGTCTTTCTGACCTTCTGCGATTCCTTTCCACTTGCGTCAGCCTCGAGTGACCGATCTGCATCGGTTCGTCTGGAGGTGACGAGGGTGGAGAAGAGGCGTAGGAAACAGATCTTATAGCGTTCTTCCCACGCGTTTGACTCTGATAGCGAAGGCGGCGATCAACCCGTACCTCCAACGCAATTGCTTCGTCTAGAGACTTAGGCTCAGGATGCCCTAACATTAAATCAGAAACTGCATTCGATAATCCTTACAGGAAACAGTCTAACAATGCATATGTTCCCCATCTAGCCGACACAGTCCACTTCCTGAACTCAGCGGCGTAAACCTCAACCAGATTACGACCCTGCCTGAGCATTTTCAGTTTCCGCTTTGGAAACGAGGAAAAAAAGAACCGAGAGCCCAATCTGTTGTAGTATGTTAAATAAAGAGGCGCTCTGGCTTGATACTGATCTTCAGCTGTGTTCTCCTTTTACGATTGCCTGATGAAGCGGGATGTTGGCCCGTGAAACGCGTTGCATCAATTTTTTGGAGATTGTGTTAAAATAAATATAGTTGTAAAACTTACGGCTGAACTTGGCCTGGTCATTGCTATACTTGAGGGAGGTGAATCCACCCATGTCCCTCCTTTTAGTCTGATTTTAATTATTTTATCCTATTTTGGCGCCTCTATTACTTTTGTTTACTCATTTTCAGTTTCCGCTCAGCAGTGGTAGCAATATCCGGATCATCGTAAATAACGGCCATGGCCTTAAAAAACTCCTGAACTGAAGATAACGCTTCATGCTCAGCATTCAGATTATATGCCCATGTTTGTGAATCTCCTGACAGAAGGGTCTTTATGAATGTTACCCTCTGGTTCTCAGATCCTGACAGATTGGGCCTCAACTCAAAATAAGACAACACACGATTCCTGAAATTCTGAAAATCAGATCTATGGCCAGAAAACTTTTCAGGTACGGACATGCGGAGGTCCGTGACTAGAGGGAGAGCACTGCATCAACGGCTGTCTGGAGTACCTGTACAGTCTCAGACAATTGAGTAATCTGAGTCTGTTGGGTATTAATCACCCCGGTAAGATTGTTTACCACGGTGGTCAGGACTCTGACTTGGTCACGCAGTGCGTCCATATTGTTTGGTCTGATGTTCTGTAACGATTGGTGTCAGCAAGAACAGATTTTCTGATTATTGGTGATCTGCAGTATCACCAATAATACAGATGTTATACATGATTATGTGGTGATTTGCAGAATCACCAATAATACAAGTATAGCAAGACACAGGACACACAGGTGTAAGATAGTGTTTTGGTGCAACAGTAAATATGGATGGAGATACCCACTATCCCAGAGGGGCTGGTAGAAGGGGGTATCTCTAAGGAACACAGTAATTAGTACTCCAGCAGGCTGGAGACACAGAGCAATAGTGATAGTTTCACCCGAGGAGCGGGTGATGCACAGTGAGACAATGTAGAGTGATCACTCGACGAGCGAGTGATTCAGACTGTACTGCAGCAGGGATTCCCTGAGGGGCAGGAGATCCCGACAGTGCTGTATTAGCTAGTCACCTGAGGAGCAGGCGATAAGACTGTACTGCAGCTATCAACCTGAGGAGCAGGCGATAAGACTGTACTGCAGCTATCAACCTGAGGAGCAGGTGATTCAGACTATACTGCAGCTATCAACCTGAGGAGCAGGTGATTCAGACTATACTGCAGCTATCTACCTGAAGAGCAGGTGATTAAGACTGTACTGCAGCTATCAACCTGAGGAGCAGGTGATTCAGACTATACTGCAGCTATCTACCTGAGGAGCAGGTGATAACTAAACTGAGAGTCCCTCACCAGGACTAAGCTCCCTGGTGAGGGCAGAAGAGTCAGGCAAGCAGGTTTGGCAACACACGGACAGATACGGTACAGAGACAGGAAGCTAAATCAGAGTAGTAGTTCAGGCAGAGTCGGCAACTTATAGCAGATAGGCAAAGGTACCGAATCAGAGAGCAGAAGAATAGTCAAACTAGCAGAAGGTCATAACAAATAATACAGTTCAATTAGTACTTTAAGCTATCAACAGAATCTGGCTAAGTGTGGATCCCCAGCTCCAGCTGGTTCTAGCACACTTTGGGATCTGACTAGGTCTGAGTGCTAACACGTAGCATATGCAACAGCAGATGCGGAACAACTGACAGTCAGATCCTATATATACTAAACGCGCTCTATAGCGCCGCCCCAGTCACTCAGCCAACCCAGAGCATAGCTGGAGTCAGCTGACCGAGTGATCAGCTGACTCCCCTTCTAGATGCATAAAGGTCCTTTCGCTTAGCGCGCGCACGTAGCCCTTAGTCTATGAGCGATAGAAGGACCAGGCAAAGCACCAGCATGTAACTGTGCGGCAAAAACCGCCGGCTGCGACGCGGAGATAGCCGCCATGCCACTTGCTGTTGCGCGGTATCTCCGCTATCCATTACATTATTGTTTTTTTTTCACAAAGTGTCAATTTCCGCTAACTTGTGAAAAAAAAAATCTTCTATGAGCTCACCATACTCCTAACAAAATGCCTTGTGGTGTTGTCTTTCTAAAATGGGGTCACTTGTGGGGTTCCTAAACTGCCCTGGCATTTTAGGGGCCCTAAACCGTGAGGAATAGTCTTGAAGCCAAATGTCTCAAAATGACCTGTGAAATCCTAAAGGTATTCATTGGACTTTGGGCCCCTTAGCGCAGTTAGGGTGCAAAAAAAGTGCCACACATGTGGTATCGCTATACTCAGGAGAAGTAGTATAATGTGTTTTGGGATGTATTTTTCCACATACCCATGCTGGGTGGGAGAAATATCTTTCCAAATGGACAATTGTGTGTAAAAAAAATCAAAACATTGTCATTTACAGAGATATGTCTCCCACCCAGCATGGGGATGTGTAAAAATACCTCAAAACACATTATACTACTTCTCCTGAGTATGGCAATACCACGTGTGGCACTTTTTTGCAGCCTAACTGCGCGAAGGGGCCCAAAGTCCAATGAGCACCTTTAGGCTTTACAGGGGTGCTTACAATTTAGCACCACCCAAAATGCCATGACAGTAAACACACCCCACAAATGACCGCATTTTGGAAAGTAGACACTTCAAGGTATTCAGAGAAGGGTCCGTGGCAGATTTCATTTTTTTTTGTCACAAGTTAGAAATGGAAACTTTTTTTTTTTGTCT
Source organism: Hyperolius riggenbachi (assembly GCF_040937935.1). Classification (NCBI taxonomy): domain Eukaryota; kingdom Metazoa; phylum Chordata; class Amphibia; order Anura; family Hyperoliidae; genus Hyperolius; species Hyperolius riggenbachi. The sequence goes on from NC_090648.1 coordinate 197,996,357, forward strand.
CAAAGTGTCATATTCGCTAACTTGTGACAAAAAATAAAATCTTCTATGAACTCACCATGTCTCTCAGTGAATACTTTGGGATGTCTTCTTTCCAAAATGGGGTCATTTGGGGGGTATTTATACTATCCTGAAATTTTAGCACCTAATGAAACCTGACAGGTGCTCAGAAAAGTCAGAGAGGCTTCAAAATGGGGAAATTCACTTTTGGCACCATAGTTTATAAACGCTATAACTTTTACCTAAACCAATAAATATACACTGAATGTTTTTTTTTTTTTTTTTATCAAAGACATGTAGCACAATAAATATTGGACAAAAATGTATACAGAGATTTTACTTTATTTGACAAATTTTATCACAGAAAGTTTAAAAAAAAATCATTTTTTTGTCAAAATTCATGTCTTTTTTGATGAATATAATAAAAACTAAAACTGGCAGCAGCAATCAAATAGCACCTAAAGAAAGCTGTATTAGTGACAAGAAAAGGAGGTAAAATTCATTTAGATAGTAGGTTGTATGACCGAGCAATAAACCGGTAAATCTGCAGTGGTCTGAATGGAAAAAAAGGCTCTGGTCCTTAAGGGGTTAACCTCCCTGTCGCTAAGCCCGAGCTACATTCAGGCTAGCCACCGCAGAGGATCACATGGCCCCGGAATGATTTTTTTTGCTAAAATTTGCTGCAATACCTTAAGCTAGCACTTGGCTAGCTAACTATGTCCAGAGTATGTAGAGAGAGTTTGGTGCACTGGGCTACTTCACTGGGCCTCCCCGGAGTGCTCCAAACCAATGACAGTTCCACTCAGCCAGGTACTCAAAGTTGAAAGCGATGGGCACATCCAGTATAAAAAAGCCTTTATTGGAAAAATAGTTTAAAAATTGTATGCAAAAAATACAACAGCTACAGTTGCTGGGAGAGCAAGAGGGAGACAAGCATGTACTGGATGTGCCCATCGCTTTCAACTTTGAGTACCTAGCTAACTATGTCCCCCAAGTTTCTCCGCTCCCCACCGATCCCCCCCGATCGCCGCTGTAAAACGTACCCCCTAGGGATCCTGTGATGGCGCAGCCTCCCAATCAGCTCCAGGCTTCGCTATGGGGAGGATCGGGACTGCGCACGACGTCATGACATCGATGACGTCAGACAACATGTCCGATCGTTGCCATATCGACGACTGAAGCTGAATGGTGAAGCTGCGGCTCTTGCGGGATCGCGGAGGGGTAAATATTGCCGGCGACGATCGGGGGGTTTAGTTAGGTGCGGCGAGGCTTGGGGGACATAGTTAGCTAGCGAAGTGCTAGCTAAAGCATAAAAAAAAAACATTTTATTAAAAAAAATCCTCCTGCGGACGCAGCCTCTGAAACTGCGTACCGCCAGGGAGGTTAAATGAGCTTTTTTTTTGTGTGGTGCTTTTCAGCAACAAATATCAGCAAGGAGCAAGCTAACAGACCTAACTATCGATTTCCCTATGTCTGCAGTAACCTCTCCCTTCTCTCACTAAAGCAGGCAGACAGAGTGAGAAAATGGCCGACGCTGCTGCCTTATATAAGGGGGGGCGGGGTTCCAGTAGGGAGTGCAGCCTTATTGGCTGCCATGTGTCTGCTGACTGTGATGTAGAGGGTCAAAGTTTAGCCCAATGATGTAGTATAGGGGGCAGGTAGAACTCGGTATATGTTCGCATTTCGACGCGAACACGTACCCGCGTTGTTCGCATGCAAACCATTCGAGGCAATCTCTATTTACCAGTTACAGTCTAGCTTCACTCTGAATTCTGAGACAGTGCAAAAAGTTTCTGTACCAAATAGCATAAATATTTTGAAACAAATCACTAAAGCAAGAAAGAAATGACTAAAATGACTTTCAAACAAATGTTTCAGCCATTCCAATGCTCAAGACCTCTTGGAGGAGTATGAATGTAAGTAATTCACTATAATGTTAACTTTTGCTAAATGAGATTTATGGAAGAAAGTATATTTATAAACTGTACATGGTTATGGGTTATCAATGATTATGCTTCAATCTTCAAAAAGGCATCTATGGCAGAAGATTTCAACATTATGATATAGTATAGCTTTTGTAAAGGATAGTATTTTTCTCACCTGTGGTCACCTGAAGTACTCCTGGAGGTTTACATATTTGTTAGGAGTATTCCATAACTGTGTGTAAATGCTTTTCAAACATCCATTTGTGCCTTTAAAGAGAAGCTTAAGTGACATTTGACATGATAAACAACTGCAAGTACAGTGGCAAGCACACAAATACATATGCAGAGTAGTTTTTCTTCTTTCTTTGTCTGAAATAGTTAATATTCAACTATGCAACTGACAGTTTTTCTCCAGTCAGGACCCTGTCGCCCTATAGTGCCCCTCGCTCATGTTGTGGGAAATGTAAATCTAGCATAGCTTTAGCATAGGTGTGATTCATGTATAGATTAGGAATGCTAAGTAGGCTGTATATTTCATATGCTGTTCTGTTATAGGCTAACCAAATCACAGCCTCTAAGACTCTGGTTGGGTCAGCTCTGTACCTGGGCACTGTATGTAGCCACAACGGGGGTCTCATTCTCTGTGGAGGCGGTTCTCTGCACAGTGGGATATGAGCAGACTGGGTGCTTGCATTGGTATCCATGGGAGTGATGCTGTTGCCCATATGTCAGTTTATGTCACTAATGGATCTTTCAGAGGGGCCTGATCAACTTTGATGGACGATCTAAAACACAGAATCGGTTTCCACAGTCCATGAGAGCCCTGTACATGATTGGATGTGAATTGTCTTATGGACTAATGTAACCCGATTTATCCATTAGCACCAGGCACTCGGCTGAGTGGAGTCCACCAGACACTGACTTAGATGAAATGATCAAAGATTTATTTATGACCTAACAGTGGTCACTGTAGAAATGAATAAACCAAATACACTTCAATGTCACAATACACTTTCCTTACACATCCATGGTCAAATAACACAATCTCCTGGTCTTCACTGCCGGTGCACTGGTAAAAGCTGTGGAATAAAAAGGTTAGTTACACACAAAGTATTTGAGCTACAAAGGTCTTCTCGTACAACAATCCACTTTACAGCATATACAATACACAGTACCGTTGTTGGGCGTGGGCTGGGGGTAAGGGGTTGGTCTACTGAGCAATTCAGTTCAGCTCCTAAACAGTTCTCAGTCCCTTCCAACCAAGTCCAAGCTACATTGCTCAGCAAAACCTTGGGGGAAACTGGTGGCAGTTCTTAAGATGGTACTGAATAATTCACAATCTCACTGGTTGGTCCCCAGGTAGGAGGCTCAACTTGTTCACAGATCTGTTAGGCTCTTTTACTCTTTGTATGGTCACACTCAACCCACTTCACCTCTAAATGCCTCCCCTTGGGATGGGGCCTCCCAAAATAACAAACAAAACAAAATATAAATCTAATAATCAGAAAGGGTTAGATCAAAATAAAAGTAAATGAAATAAAATAAAATATAAAGTGACCAACGCACCACTCTATACCATCAATAACACCCTCTTACAATAGAACTTTGTTTAAGTGCACTATGATGTCAAGGCTGAATAAGCTCTAATTTAGAGTTGATGTAAAACTTGTACTCCAACTTAGTTGACTTTGTATTTTGATCAGGTATCGCCTGGTTTCTCCTGCAGCACACTTTAGGATCACAAGATGCAATGTAACGCCTCCTCCTTCACTTATCTTCTTCAATACTGTTAAGTTCTCTTTAAATCTCAGATTCTCTGTAATTCTGCAGAACACATCAACTGAAGAACTTGTAAGCACGGTGAGTTAGTAATTAGCGCTCTTGCCTTGCAGTGCTGGGTCCCCAGTTCGTATCCCAGCCAGGTCAACATCTGCAAGAAATTTGTATGTTCTCCCCTGTGTCTGCGTGGGTTTCCTCCGGGCACTCCGGTTTCCTCCCACATCCCAAAAACATACAGATAAGTTAATTGGCTTCCCCTAAATTGGCCCTAGACTATGATACATACACTACACAATATAAACATATGACTAAGGTAGGGATTAGAATGTGAGCTCCTCTGAGGGACAGTTAGTGACAAGACTATATATACTCTGTAGAGCGCTGCGGAAGATGTTGGCGCTATATAAATACTACATAATAATAATAGTAACTTTAACTCCTGACTTGAAATGGACTTGACAGGAACAATGTCTCTTCATATACCAAGACTTAATGCAAGCGGGGGCTGAGTCAGCTAAGCGGGTACTTTAGGGAGGCTACTAATATCTCTCAGCAGCAGCAAGGCCTGAACACTCAATACACTACTTATAATCAACAGTAACTACTTTTAGCACAATGTCGCTGTGTGTGGAAAGCTTTCTCACACTAACAGTCTCTAGTAACACCACTTTAGAACACACTCTGTGGCTTGTAGTTGGCCCTCAGGCCTGTACTCATCTGTCTGCTGCATAGCTCAGGTCTGGGCAGGGTCTGCCGCCTCCGGTCACTGTCCAACCTGCTGCCGCTGTCCTTACTGCTCTACGCTGGTCACTAGATGGCCGCCGGGTCCCCTCACACTCTCTGGGCGACTGCTATGGCCTCTCTCTCTGTCCACCTCCTTCCTGCTCTGCACCGCCAGCTCCTGGTTCTAAGTCACGTCCTTCTCCTCACTCTCTCAGGTGCGCTCTCTCTGGTCTCAGCCAGTTCCCTCCGGCTACACCGGGTAATCTCCGCTCTCTGCAATAGCTCTCTGACAGGCGGTGCGGGACTTTTGGAAAGTTCCAGCAAGTTCCCTGCTTTGCATACTCTGGTCGCTTAGCAACGGTCTATGCGATCACGTGGACGCTTACACTCCCTTCTCATGCGCTGTTTTAGTTCCACAAACCTGGCGTCTAAGACTTAAAGGCACCACACAGAAAAATACATTAGCACTTTGTAACCCTCTTTTGGGGCGTTACACTAATTCTCATTTAATCACTAAACTGCTGTGTGTCAGAATGGCTGCTTGGGATAATGGGGGGAAGGTAACATTCTTTGTACTTTCTACACATGGTTACTTCTTTGCACACAGCACTTTGAGTATGCCTCCACAGGAAGTGCCGCTAAGGTCTTCCTGTTAAACCTGCATTTCTATTGGCTTAACCACTTGCCGACCGCGCACTCATAACGCGCGCCGGCAAAGTGGCAGCTGCAGGACCAGTGACGCAGATCTGCGTCGCCGGCTGCAGGCTAATTAATCAGGAAACTGCCGCTCGCGCGAGCGGCTGCTTCCTGTCAATTCACGGCGGGGGGCTCCGTGAATAGCCTGCGGACCGCAGCTCGCAGGCTAAATGTAAACACAAGCGGAAATAATCCGCTTTGTTTACATTTATACAACTCTATGGAGGAGAGGTTGGGCAGGCACTCGGTATGACCCAAAGATGAGGTGCAGCAAGTATTTGTGGGTTGTTACGTTCTTCCTCAGCAGAAACTATGTGCTCAAGACCGTTTGTCAGCAGTGTCATTGAACATATTGCAAGAAAGGAAGTGGTCTGGCACTGTAGCTTTTAATACGTTTCAGCAGGCATACATAAGTGAAAACAATGATGTGGCAACATGTGGCAAAGTAGTACACTGTATCACAAGTACTTATCGTGCTGCTGCTGAGGTGAGGGAGAGACGTCTGTGGGCGCCAGTGGGTGCACGGCATTACGACCGTTTCGCTGTGGAATAAGCCTTGCTTCTTCTGAGGCCTGTGTGCACAATGTGCGAAGCGGAAGACGCTAAAGAAATAGCTGTCTTCCGTACAAAGTCCCCTCCTACCATTCCCACAATCCCCAGTTAGCTGACCAATGAGAGCAACTGCTACCCAAGAGGGAGCGTGGTGACGCCGCACACCGCTCGCTCATCAGAGCCACTGAAGCAACGAGCGTGTGCGCATTTCTATGGAGACTGCTCCACCCCCAAACCGCATCACCAGCCGGTGAGCGAGCTCCCGGCCAGGACGCGACCAGGGGGCGTGTAACATACAGAGCTCCTTTGTATACGTATGCTGTTGCCAGGGGGATTACCTGGAACTAGCTTATTAGCTTAAAAAAGATACGCAATAAATATAGGATACAAACTCTCCATGCATATGAGAAAGCATGTAGGAGAAAAGCGCTGGGGAGAGAGGAGGGGAGGGGGGGAGGGGGGAGGGGGGGGGGGAAGAGGTGAGGAAAGTGTGAAGTGAGGGGGGGTAGAACAGGAAAAAAGGGGTGATAGGACAGGGCACCAGGAACCCAGACAGAGGTCCCGTAAAGGGGAAGAAAGGGGGAATACACAACCAGTGTGTAGGACAGGAATCACTGAGCAATAACGGTATTAAATAACATCATGACTGCATGCTGTAAACCTTAAATAGGAGACTAATACAAAAATGCATATAAATATACATAAATATAAAAGTACAAAAATATATAAGTTTAAATACCTATTGAAAATTTTTTTTATACAAAGCTGCAGTCATGATGTATATGATGAGGAACAGAGTAGGTAATAGGCTATAGAACCCCAAATAGGAGGGACCTAGGGGTCCAGGAAACAGGCCAAGTCGACATAGTCGTTTAGACCCAAGGGGCCCATAGCGTCCGTCTTGAAAATCCACTTAGCTTCCAATCTCAAAAGTAACTTCTTTCTATTGCCACCTCTGCGGGGAAGATTGCAAAGGTCCACACAAGCAAAAGAAAGGAGGCTTGGGTCAGAATTGTGTGCTGTGGCCATATGGTCAACAATCCTGGGGCAGCCTTTCCCTTTTGGGAGCAGGCGTACATGTTCCAAGATTCTATCTTTGACCATTCTGGTCGTCTTGCCAACGTAAAAACGCTGGCAAGAACACCATAATGCATAAACGACAAAAGTCGTTCTGCAGGTGGCAAAAAACGGGACCTTGAATTGGACAGGACCGAGTCGATAAGACTCGCCATTTTCATGTGGCGACAAGCTTTACAAAAACCGCAGCGGTGATTGCCTGCAGAGGCAATACTATCCAGCCATGTGCGGTGTGGACTTTCACGGAAATCGCTATGGACCAAAAGGTCACCAATTGTGGGTGCTTTCTTAAACGCAACAAGAGGTTTAGAAGGTAAACATTCTTTTAGGATAGGGTCTTGAAGTAGGATAGGCCAATTCTTATTGATAACATCCTTGATTTCTCTTTCCATTGGGGAATATTTGAAGGTAAAAACTCCTAGTCCTTTCTTCTGATGGCTAGGATTATTTTTCCTTCTGTTGATTAAATCCAACCTATCTCAGTCTTTTCAAGGCTTCATTCATTGCTGAATCGAGAGCCACGCTGTCATAGCCTCTTAGCAACAAATGTGACTTTAGTTCATTAGCCTGTTTGACAAAATCGTCCAGTCTGGTGTTGTTTCTGCGTAAACACAGAAACTGGCCAAGCGGGAGTGATCTAGTGACATGAGAGGGATGGTAACTGTTTGAATGTAGAATCGTGTTAGAGGCCGTCGGTTTACGATAACCCCTTGTCACGACTCCACAGTCTTCAATCAAGAGTTCCAAATCCAGGAAGCAGATTTTCTCTCTGGAATATTCCATAGTAAACAACATATTAACATCGTTGGTGTTGAGGTACTTCAAAAAGTCCATTAAGGTTGCAACATCTCCAGACCAGAAGGCCAAGACATCATCCACATATCTGGACCACATCCTCAGGTACATCCTGTGTGGATTGTCCAAATCATGGACGTGCCTCTCCTCCCATGCCCCGAGAAACAGATTAGCGTAAGTACATGCGGCGGGAGTCCCCATCGCAGTGCCAGAGATCTGCTGGTACCACGTATCGCCAAATAAGAAAGCATTGTGGGTAAGTACAAAAGCTAGACAATCACAGAGATATTCATTAAAGCGGAGATCTTTTTCATTTCTGTCAAGATACATTTTGACAGCTTTGATCCCTTCGTTATGCGGTATTCTGCTATAAAGACTGGTAACATCGATGGTTACCAACAGATCTCCTTGACACCACGACGTGGACTCTAAGCCCTCCAAGACGTCCAAAGTATCGCCTAGATAGGAGGGGACATGGGACAAGAGGGGCCTGAGGACATGGTCCAGATACCTGGACAGTCTTTCTGTGACCGACCCCAGGCCCGACACGATCGGTCGGCCCGGGGGGTCGGTCAGAGATTTGTGGATCTTTGGTAAGTGATAACACACTGGTTTAACTGGAAATTCAGGCAGGAGGTCGTTGGCTAGTCTCGGTGTCAAAAAGCCCCCCTCCACCCCCTGTCGTAGGAGGGACCTCAGCGCAGATAGAAAACCCACAGTGGGGTCGCCCCTCAGGGGTCTGTAGGTGGAGGCATCCGGGAGTTGCCTTAAGGCCTCTTTTTTATAATCTGCAGCATAAAGGAGAACAACTGATCCTCCCTTATCCGCCTTCCTGATTGTTAGATCGGGGCGATTTTTAAGCCATTTCAAGGCGCGCAGCTCGGTGGTGGTTAGATTCAGCTGTGATTGTGGATAAACAAGGGCTTTTAATTCTCTGTCTACTTGTTTCTCGAAAATATCAATAGCAGATCCTGCTTGTGTAGGAAAAGGCATTACTGATTTACAAGGCTGAAATTTGTTGTGATCATGCAACGACACTGCAGTCGGAGCTGAATCCATCAATAGTTCATTTAGAGCAGAAATAGCCTCTAGTTCTCTATCGTTCCAACTTTTGGAGGCGCTGAAACCCAAAGTTCCTATAGTAGGCTTAAAAAGTGGCCGGATCAAGCCTCCTTGTGAGGACTCCTCCAACCTCCTTTTTTCAAAGTGGTGTCTTATATTCAGTTTTCTTACTCCCTTATAAAGATCGACTTTAAAGTCGGAGTATTCAAATTTAGAGGACAGAGAAAAGTTCAGCCCCTTGTTTAATAAATCTTCAACACCTTCAGGTAGCTCCACCGATGTCAAATTCACCACATTCGATTTAACGTTTGAAGGCATATTTAGTGTCTTATTTTTCTCTTCTTGCTCCCTCCTTTTGTCTTGTCTTCCCAGGTGACTTGTCTGTCTCTTACTTTTCCCTCTCCCTCGGCGTATTCGTCGTCTAAAGGGGCCTCCGACTCGTCAGTAGTCGGTTTGTTAGGGTTCTGCGGTTTCGGTGTTTTCCGCGGTTTTTGTGGTCTTTGCTTTGGTGCTTTATTTGGGGTCTCTTCTCCGCTAGATTCTGATTCTGTTGTCCAGTACCCTTTTGGCTTTCGGGGGATACGTGGTCTCCCTCTCGGCCCCTGGCTAGCAGGCAATGTCCAAGTGAAGATTCTTCCAAATTTATAATCTTCTCTATCTCTCAAGTACTTTTTTAATTTCTGAGCTTTAATGCTATCCTGAAGGGGCACCAACTTCTTATCAATCTTGTTTAGCGTAGCTTTAAAACTATCGTCAGTCACCAATTTCTTAAATTCCAATTTGCTCTCCGCTATGGCAGATGTGAGCAGGTTCAATTCAACTTTACTCCTGTTGAGCACTATGTTTTGTAGACGTGCAGAATGTTCAAGAAATTCCTGTTTCCAAGTCTCCAGGAACTTGGGGTCCTGTCTGTACTCTGAGGGTTCTTGGTATCTTCTGAACCCTCTAGCAACTAAGTCCTCGTCTCGATATTTCTCAAGCGTGGTTACTGTCCAAAAGACTCCCACTTCCCTTTCACAGAGCCTCTCTAAGTTCTGCTCCAGCACCTTGGCGCCCACAGTAGAATTAGAACTATTGGGACCGCTGGAATAGGTGAAAAAACCAGATAGGTCCGACCTCCCTGCTGTGACGTGATCACCTTGAATGTTTACAGCTTCATCTGCGGTGTCGATCTCCTCAGGGGAAGTATCTTCGCCTGCGATCGACATACCTGGTGCTCAATGCCAAAGGAACAACTGTATGTAAATCAATGGAGGAGAGGTTGGGCAGGCACTCGGTATGACCCAAAGATGAGGTGCAGCAAGTATTTGTGGGTTGTTACGTTCTTCCTCAGCAGAAACTACGTGCTCAAGACCGTTTGTCAGCAGTGTCATTGAACATATTGCAAGAAAGGAAGTGGTCTGGCACTGTAGCTTTTAATACGTTTCAGCAGGCATACATAAGTGAAAACAATGATGTGGCAACATGTGGCAAAGTAGTACACTGTATCACAAGTACTTATCGTGCTGCTGCTGAGGTGAGGGAGAGACGTCTGTGGGCGCCAGTGGGTGCACGGCCTTACGACCGTTTCGCTGTGGAATAAGCCTTGCTTCTTCTGAGGCCTGTGTGCACAATGTGCGAAGCGGAAGACGCTAAAGAAATAGCTGTCTTCCGTACAAAGTCCCCGCCTACCATTCCCACAATCCCCAGTTAGCTGACCAATGAGAGCAACTGCTACCCAAGAGGGAGCGTGGTGACGCCGCACACCGCCCGCTCATCAGAGCCACTGAAGCAACGAGTGTGTGCGCGTTCCTATGGAGACTGCTCCACCCCCAAACCGTGTCACCAGCCGGCGAGCGAGCTCCCGGCCAGGACGCGACCAGGGGGCGTGTAACATACAGAGCTCCTTTGTATACGTATGCTGTTGCCAGGGGGATTACCTGGAACTAGCAATGCTCTCATTGGTCAGCTAACTGGGGATTGTGGGAATGGTAGGCGGGGACTTTGTACGGAAGACAGCTATTTCTTTAGCGTCTTCCGCTTCGCACATTGTGCACACAGGCCTCAGAAGGAGCAAGGCTTATTTCACAGCGAAACGGTCGTAAGGCCGTGCACCCACTTGCGCCCACAGACGTCTCTCCCTCACCTCAGCAGCAGCACGATAAGTACTTGTGATACAGTGTACTACTTTGCCACATGTTGCCACATCATTGTTTTCACTTATGTATGCCTGCTGAAACGTATTAAAAGCTACAGTGCCAGACCACTTCCTTTCTTGCAATACATTTATACAACGCTGCTAACAGTAGCAGCGTTGTACCAGATCAGCAATCAGCAGCCGGGGATCACTGTCACATGACAGGCAGGAGCCTGTTAGAGGCTGCACAGGACAGATCAGTTCCTGTGCAGCCTCCGATCTCCGGGGGAGGGAGGAGAGGGAGAGGGGTAATCCTGCGGTGGAGGGGGCTTTGAGGTGCCCCCCCCCCCCCCGCCAGCCACACGCAGGCAGGAGCGATCAGACCCCCCCAGCACATCATCCCCCTAGTGGGGAAAAAAGGGGGGCGATCTGGTCGCTCTGCCTGGTGTTTGATCTGTGCTGGGGGCTGCAGAGCCCACCCAGCACAGATCAGCAAAATCAGCGCTGGTCCTTAAGCGGGGGGGGGGGGGGGAGGGGGGGGAGGGGGGTAAAGGCTGGGTCATCAAGTGGTTAAGCCAGTGATCTGCAAACTTGGCTCTCCAGCTGTTAAGGAACTACAAGTCCCACAATGCATTGCAGGAGTCTGACAGCCACAATCATGATTCATAAAGGCAAATGCATTGTGGGACTTGTATTTCCTTAACAGCTGGAAAGCCAAGTTTGCAGATCACTGGCTTAAGCAACTGTCTATCTTTACTCCTGTTAGGTGAAGTTAGGCCAACAAAAGAGCTGTGATGAGCAGGGAATAAACACATTTGCTTTGAAACTGATAGCAGCAGCAGCATTGTGTGTGTGTGTGTGTGTGTGTGTGTGTGTGTGTGTGGTGTGTGTGTGTGTGTGTGTGTGTGTGTACAAAGATACTGTCTTTACAGTACATATTTTTGTGCATAGTAGATATTAGATTATATAGAAACCAACCAACACACTCGTTAGGAATTACTAGAGAACATAAACCATGTGCCGTATAGGGTGGTTGCATAATACAGGGAGTCCCTGAGATACAAACAACCCGCTAATCCTTTTGCACAACCCCTTCCTGGCACTACTCCAACTTCATGTGTAAATGCAGAGTATAGTGCAGCAGAAGCTGTGCTCTCACCTCTCTGCTGTAGTCCAGTGCTGTGCTTCCACCTCTCTGCTCACCACTCTCCCTAGTGCCCATCATCTCCTACAGCATGTAGCATGATTACACGCTAAAAGTGGAAACCAGGGAGCAGAAAACAGAAAAGATGGTCACACAGGCACAGCACTGGACTCCAAAGAGAAGGTTAGAGCACAGCTTCTGCTGCGTTATACTCTGCCTTTACACGCTGGACTTGGGGAGCACAGGAGGGGGCCGGGAACAGAAAGTGCGACAAGGGGACAAAGGGAGGCACAAAGGGGGACAGAAGGAGGCACTGTGGGACAAAGGGAGACACAAAGGGACTCACACAGGGCCAGATCATCCACAAGGCAACTTAGACAGGTGCCTAGGGCCTGAAGAGAGTCTAGGGGTTGGTTTATGCAACCCCAAACAAATATTGCCAAAAAATCTAGGTGGCCATCAAGCGTGGGACCAAAGTTGTTGCTTGCCTAGGGCACCATTTCACTTTAATCCATCTCTGGACACACAGGGGGGCAGAGGTGGCACATGGGATTGAATGTGGTACAAGGAGACAGAAAGATACACAAAAGGAGGCAGAAGGAGGTACAAAGGGAGACAGAATTGGGACAGAGGTGGCACAAGGAGACAGAAGGAGGTAGAAACACCTGTGGGAGAGTGGCTTCATTTAGGAGGTTGCGCTTAGTTAAGGGGCGGGGCTTAAGCATGGGCATGGCGCCCCCCAGAACCAATGGCACTCCAGACAGTGGCCTGTAATGCCTATGCCTAAAAATACCCCTGAGTTGAAACAAAACAATAAATCTACTTTTTTAAAATAACATAAAACTGGAGGATATCTAAAAGTCATTTTTAGGAGTAGGAGGATAGGTGCAATTTTTTATCTTATTTTCACTAAAGCAATAGACCAATAAAATAATTGGTTCAAAACTGTACTCAATCCCTTTTATATGGATAAGGATCACCAGTATTGTGCACAATTTAAATAAAAATTCCATGGAATTGAAATAACTCAATAGAAATGTTACTGTATATACTCGCATATAAGCAAACCCGTGAATAAGCCGAGGTACCCACTTTTCCCTCAAAAACCAGGAAAAAGTGAATGACTCGCATATAAGCCCCCCCCCCCCCCCCCGTATAGCCCACTGCACAGTAGCCAGATGTGCCACAATGATGATAGTCGTGTCTTAAGATGCCACTAGATGGGATCATAGATATGAGACGGCGATTGCCACACAGGAAGAATCCCTAATCATTGCACCGCACTGACATGTTGCTTGTACACTCTGCTCCAACAGCAAGGGGACATAGGTAGCCTTGGGCAGTGCACTCTGCACTCCATGTTGCAGGGAATGGGGGGCACGGGCACAGAAAGGATCCAGCTGGCAAGAGCAAAATTACTAGTGCACGATCTTTACGTTCCTCTGCCAGTAACAATACCTGTTCCACCATCCATTCAGCTCAACTGACTCGCATACAAGCTGAGGGGGTAACTTTTCAGCACATTTTTTGTGCTGAAAAATTAGGCTTATATGCGAGTGTATACAGTAATACTGATAAATACAGCACACACACTCACAACAATCACACAACCACCACCTCACTGTAGTCAGAAAAAAAGGTTGTATATGCTTATAAATAGGGGAAAAAATTGTAAAAAAATGTTATTTTAATAGTACTGATTTAGTTGCCTTGGTGAGTAAATGCAAATAATGATAGCATGAGTAGTTCTTCACAATCCTTATTGGTCAATGCAGGGCAAACAATGTAGCCCCAACAGGAGTAGATGGAAAAGTCCCCATGATTGGTAATAAGGCAAGCTTTCACTTTACCTCTGGCTGCCATGTGGTGTTGTCCAGAGCGATATACTGTATATCCAATACTCACTAATTCCGGAGTAGATGGCTGCCACTGTAGGAGCATTCTACTAATAGCTAGCCATCTAGACATCTAGATTGATGTTACTGTGAATAAACCTAAGCAGAGCACACTTGTCTTTTAGGAGACTGTTTTTGTAAGGCTATTAAGAATTCTAAGCTTGGTCTAAAGCTGAATATTCACCTCACAATGAAGAAAGATGGATCACGGCGATGTCCCAGTGCTTGCCAATCCATCTTCCGGCCTGGGGGTATGTGCCATGGCACATGACGGGAGCGAACAGAAAGTCAAGCGAACGTGGTACTTTGTGTGGAGTTGTTGGGGATCTTAAAGATCCAAAGCGCCAATGCCAGCCGTTATCACCGTGTGGTGCCAAACGACGTTCACGTGATTATGCTCCTGTACCCATGTCGCGAGACCACGGAAACGAGCGCTCGTCATTCAAAAGGAACGCGTTTGTTGGGAAAATCATCTGAAAAATCGCGAGGTGGGTACGGCCTTTAGACTTGTCCCCTATAGATTAAGGGAGCTGAGTGGAGCTTAGCAATATCTTAACATCGGGTCACTCCTGATCTGGACCTACTCAACAAACATTTTTCTGCATACATGTGTGAAAGTGCCTACTGATACAATCTTTACTGTGCAATTTTAACACTTGTTTGTAATATGATAGACTACCTAAAGTATCCATTTAAACTACCGTATTTTTCGGAACATAAGACACTCCGGCATCTAAGACGCACCTAGATTTAGAGGGCAAAAATAAGGAAAAAAAATAAACTAAACCTAGGTGCGTCTATGGTGCAGGGGCTTCTTATGACCTCTAACTCCCCCAAAACTGTCTTTATCTAAGCTACACTGCCCATCTATACTAACACCTGCTACACTACACTTCACCTACCCCTGCTGCCTCTACCAACTACACATTACTTCACAAACCCCTACTACCACCACCAACTACACTACACTACATTACAGTATACTACACTTCCCTCCCTAACACCTGCAGCCAACCCAAACTACACTACACTTCACTAACTAACCCCTCCTGCCAACCCAAACTACACTACACTTCACTAAGTAACCCCTCCAGCCAACCCAAACTACACTACACTTCACTAACTAACCCCCCAAGCCAACCCAAACTACACTACACTTCACCCCTGCTGCATCTCACCTGATCCTGTCGCCGCGATCCTCCCCTCCTCCATCTGCCTGTCATCACCCGAGAGTCGCAGCAGCCGTCATCTGAGGGTCCCATTAGATGTCATCAGAGGGTCCAGCAATCCCATCCAGTATCCCCACTCTTTAAGTGTCCAGGTTGCCGGCTCCTCTTCGCTGCAGTAATGCTTGAATGCAGGCTCGCAGTGATCACGCGGTAATTACACGCTGCCGGTGCCGACTTCCTCCATAGTTACGGTGTCCTCTTCTTAGTTACAGTGCCCCCTTCTGCATCACGCACGTGCGCCTGACGTCATGCGTGACTCCGGCACACATGCGCCGCTCGTCATACAGAAGGGGGCACTGTATTTAAGAAGAGGACGCCGTAACTATGGAGGAAGTCGGCCCCGGCAGCGCGTAATCACCGTGTGATCACCACGAGGCTGCATACAAGCATGACTGCAGTGAAGAGGAGCCGGCGACTTGGACACTTAAAGAGCGGGGATACTGGATGGGATTGCTGGACCCTCTGATGACACCTCAGATGACAGCTGCCGCTGTGACCTTGGATGACGGCGGACAGACGAAGGAGGCGAGGATCGCGGCAGCAGGATCCGGTAAGTATTATGGGGCGAAAATACCGTACCTTTGGAATATAAGACGCACCCACTTTCCCCCCCCCCCCCCAGTTTTGGGGAAGAAAAAGTGTGTCTTATATTCCGAAAAATACGGTATATTCAATCAGTTTACCTTTCTACTTCATAGATTTGGTGGGATTGAACAAGATTGAATTATGAATGGCCACCTTAATGCTTGTATTCACAGAAGCATTAATACAATTATACATATATGCAGTGACTTTAAGGAAATATGTCAAAGCTTTCAGATAAAGTATACGTTTACTAGATTAAAAAATAAAACTTTTGTGTGTGTTTGCAAAGTATTGTAGATTTATGCTTAACTTTACAAGCCTCTGTTCAGCTTCAAATTGTCATACAGCCACTTAGAATATGTGCCTCTTATGAAGAATTACGAAACAGCTGTCAGGCCACAAGCTGGACCCTCACTGCTGTCTATCATCTGTCCTTTGATGTATCACTGATCTGTGTAAGGATAATAAAGCCTGTACTTGTGGCGTGCCTGGCTCTCCCACTGCCTACAACATAAATCCATGCTAACACTAGGAGTGCAGTGACACTGGCAGACTCAGTTCCTAAACAGCAGATATGTATATCTATAAGTACAGAAAAGTAAAGGGGAGAAGCAGAGGAGGGAGATAAGTACAGGATTGTTGGAAATGAAGAAGGAAAGTTTATATTGGAGTAACAACATGTGTATGTCAGCATGTGTGTGCATCTGCTTGTGCGTACGTCTGTGTGCATCAGCGTGTCTGCATGTGTGTGTCACCACGTGTGATGCATTGGCGTTTTGAGTCCGTCAGGAGAAAAGCGCAATATAAATGTTCTGTGTCTGTGTGCGTCAGTATGTGTGTGTCAGCATGTGTTTGTATTAAAAAAGCTGAAGAGCGTATGTAGGTGTATGTGTAAGTTTATATTGGCGTGACAGCTGATATGTGTTTGTGTGTGTTTTAAAAAGGCATGCTTTATGGGGTGGGTATGGAATCTTTATTGTCCAGTCTGCAGTCTGCCTGGTGGGGAGTTGTCTAGGACAGGGGCTGCTTAGGATATGTGCTGGATGGGGGGTGCACAGGATGTAAGCTCTATGCTGATGGGGGTCTTGTTGTCTAGGTAGCAATAGGTTGTATTGAGAGGCGCACAAAAGACTGGCCCTGCTATCTGTCACGTGCCTGAGTTTGGCAGATGCTGGCCGGTCCCTGAGCACCTCTTGCTCTATCCCTGCTGTGTGCCCTCTCCTGTTTTATTAAAGCCTGTGGCACCTCTATTTGCTGCTGTATGTGTAATGCTCTTATATACAAATGCAGGTGATAATGGCTTCAATAAAACTGGAGAGGACACACGCAACAGGGATAGAGCAAAAGGCACACGGGACAGGCCAGCCAGGGTTTTTCTGGATACTCACATTCATGATAGGCAACATTCAGGCTTTATAAAGGGCAGGTATAATCAGGCTGCAGGCAGGCAGTGGCGTAACCATAGCCCCCACTACTCCTGTGACTGCAGAGGGGCCTGTGGATTAAGGGAGCTCACCTCTCTCCTAACATCCGGAAAGCAGAGCAGAAATACCAACTCCACTATACAGCCCGCAGCAGCATTCCTACATCAAGGTCCTGAATGCATGTCATGTGACTTCAGGGACCTATATAGGAATATTGCTGCATGCTGAATGCCTACATTGAAGAGGAGACCAAAGTACCCAAACTTCAAGCAGGTATTTGTGTTCCACTGCTCTGCTATTCAAATGGGGGAAGAGAGAAATTGAACCAATCCAATGTCATTGCAGCTGACTGATTGGATTCACTTTCAATCTGCAGACTTATTGCAACCAAATTTGAATTAACACACTAACCATCCATATTGCTTACCACCACCTTTCTATCACTAGAAGCTGCCAGTCACTAAAATCTACTTATTATTACCTGCCTGTGATTAGAAACGATCACAATTTTTTGTAATATCTGCATCACCTTGCGTGGTTTTATTTCCTAAAAATAGATTGTGTGCACTGTGCTGAGGGGCGGAGTTTAGGGCGCCAGAATTTCTGTGCCTATAGGCTCCTGTGCTGGGATCAATGATGTATGTAGTGTACCTAAATATTCACTGAGCATAGGGCACACATATACTGTAGGTAAGATTCTAATATAGTAATACAAAACTACATAATCACTTTCCTTATATACCGTATGTCATATTTAACACATTTGCTTTAGAAAAAAAAATGTATTTTGGATGTCAGTTTGTGAAACAGTTCAGGATATATTTTTAATGTACATATTCTATTCCTGTGAAATGTATGTCTCCACAGGTACCCAGGTGGCATAAACGCTCTGGCTGGTCCCAACCCAGAAGCTAGCATGGCTGCTTTACCCAATGCTGATTACAGCTTTTGCGGAATCCTTGACTCTGATTAAGTAGTAAAACTAACAGGAAATGTCAAATGCATAGCAAATTCTGCAGTAAACATAAGAGCTCAACAATTCAAGAAATAACAGTCATGGAAGTTGTACTGGATCTTTACCTACTGTATATTCTCAAATGGATGCTGATTTTGTTTTTGCCCCCAATCATTGGTAGTGGTTCCCCCACCTCCAAGAATTGGTACTCTCAGTGAGCATGTGGGTGATGGTAGGATAGTGTGATAGCTACCACTCCCGGCTGACCTCTGCATCTTTTGGATTTTGCCGCTTCCGAATGGCTTTTCATTGCTTCATACCAGCAATAGAGAACAGGACTCAGAGGGAGACTGGAGGACTTCAACAATAGAGAACACAGTGACTGGGACTCAAACCAGATGAAGAACCTATCTTATGCAGTAAAAACAAATATTTACTCATGTATAGTATAGCATTTTAGCTGTTGTGACGCTTGATATAAAGTAAAAATCACAACATCAAACCAATAAACTGTCACAAAAAAAATCAAAACATGTTTAGGCTTTGACTTTTTAAAGAAAAAAAGAATCTTTACCAAATCATCTCTGTTATAAACTGTTCTTATATCACCTTGCTTCGACACCACCGTCTCACAGACTGTGAGATCACTTGACTCTCCACACAGCAAACAGGAGATAGACTTTCTCAGGCTTCTTCAATGTTTACGTTATTTATTCAGGAAACAGGAATACAGATAGATACATTCATCATATCCTAGCCATGCCAATCTTCATGTTGCGTTACAAGCTCGTGATTAGACTCCCTGCTGAAGTCAATCAGGTACCTTCTTCCTAACTACGTTACACTAAACTACCTATGTACAGCATACATTATATCAGATTACAGAAAGGAAGAACATGCTTAGAGGTCCCAGTCGGCCTTGCGAGCTAGTGCGGAAGGAAGAAGCAGAATGCCCTCTCCATCGCTCCCTCCGGGTTTAATACCGACTAGGAAAGAGTTAAATATGACATCATCTTCGCCACCCCCTAGATCAGATTATTGGTGGACCCACTCGTGGTGTCATCATACCCACCTACTTGATTAATAATCAATGAGGCATTTGACCTAAATGCTGGAACGTGGATGTTTAGTAAATATGGCCTATGTTTACTGTTCCTGCGGTGTACGTGGAGGTCAGAGTAGGCCGATGGCCTTCTTTTAGGAACATGTTCTCAGTATCTGCGTGTATCCTCTGCTACACGCAGACCCTGAGATGCCTCTGCCTGCATCACAAAACCTCTATTGATTTTAAAGGCATACACTGCGGACAAGCCTTTTACATAAAACTCAGGCCAAGTAACTGAGGCCTACTTAAATTATAACAATCCCCCCTAAAACGGCTTGACCCGCAGATCCCAGCGTCTAAACCTCCCAGTACCTGGTTTCTTTCTTTTATGTTTCACTTTTCGATGTTCGTGCTCACACAACTTCTCTGCTCTAGGCGGTTACTCCTGGAAGAGAGAGAGCAAGACCTCTTGGTCTTCCTGTAACCAGGCTCTCTGGGGATGCCCTACTTCTAAGTCCCTCTATACCACATGCTCAACATTTGCATCACTTGCGTATCACTCACAAACTTGCATGACCACAGAAAAGTGAAACTCGTTTGGTTGTTACTCAAGGGAGCAGTGCCAGGTGCCTTCTAAAAGAACGCCTTTATACAATCAGCTCCATCACAGGTACTACTAAACCTATACCCGTAACCCTGTATATCCCTTAATTTGAAAATATCGGTTCAGGAGATTGTTTATGAGGCACCAATCTCTGGACCAGGTTAATTTGTTTTACGTAATTTTAACACGCAACCTCACCTGGATAATGATGCCTAACGTTGTCATCCCCATCCAGACGACCAGTGGGTGTAGAAAAAACTTCGGAACTGCAGAGTCCCAGTCCGAGTGTCCCTGGAACATCACCGGAACCTTTGTCCACCAGGTCAGACTGGCACTCACCTGCTCATTTTTGTGTTCTACCTCGTTAAGATCACCTGTATCATGGTGAAATCTTACCTCTAACTTAGTGTACTGTTTGTTTAACCTTTGTAACAAAATGTGGTCGTCTTGGATCAAACCCTGGTACCCTTTGTCCCATGTCGTGTTCTCTTTCAGGACGGGAACTACCCGTGAAACTTTGCACTTTAGAGTTCTCTTAACAATTTGAGAAACAACGTCATCCAACCTGGATGACTGGATCCATATGGGATCTCCGCTCCCACAATATGTTCCCCTTGGAAAATCTCCCTTATCGGAACAATTATGAGAATATACCTTGAATGTATCATTAGACCTTATGTTAAAAAACCAAACCTTTCCTTCAGCCACCGGAACTATCGGTTGGGCTTCAGGGTGGATCTTTTGAATGGTATCCTCGCATTCTGCGTTCTTGAGCCTGCAGGCTTCTTCACTAAATTTGACTTGCCCCGGCCAACGCAGGTACTTCTGCAAGAATTGACCGCATGAGGACAACTCTACTTGCTTCACCTCCCCGTCTAGCACCAAAAAAGGTTGACCTCTCAGGTCCTGGTGTGAGACACGGGTTGAGGTGGGAACTAAGGAAGTGGCGGTGCCTAAAGGAATCTTGCACCGTTTCCCTTTGTTCACCCAAACATCTCGAAGCTGCCATGCAAAAGATCCTTCTCCAGAAAAATTAATATACCTCCCCTTGTCCAATCTCTCGCTGACAAAATATGTCCCCAGCTGTCCTGATTGGACCTCTTCCCCCCTTATGTCCTGAGGCACAATATGTACCTGAGGTCGGGAAGACAGTACTCTCTGCAATCGTTCGATTAAGAGTACCTTTTCACTTACCCAACTATCATGAGGATAAGCTGCTGCATATGGACTGTGTAATATCGTCCCCTGTTGTGACCCGTGTGGTGTGAATGGGGTTCCCTGTGGGGGCTTTCCCTCCCCCGGGACCGCTCTCCCCACCCTCTTTGTCACCTGGAAATGTGGCTTGATCTCGATTTTTACTTCTTGTTTCGAGAACCACCCACCCTCGGCTTTCCAGCCTTTACGTGTGTATAGTTGTTTCAGAGGCACTCTCTGTTGGTAGCTCCAGAGTGTGATGTTGTCCTCTGCGTCTCTCTGGTAAGAGAATTAACGCCTCCTGCTCGTTCCTCTCCAATCTGGAACCATCTCACTCTGCATAACCAAGACAAGGTACCCCTGAATCACACACTCCACCTTTTGCATGTACCCATTGTACTGCAATGTACCTTTTAACAAACCTTTGGATCGGTGCATCAATTCTGGGAGTGTGACATTCAATAGCAGGTTTACACTGCCGTTCACGTCACCCTTCCAGCACACCTGAGCTTTCAGCCCTTTCACCCACATTGTGCCATGAAATTTGTTTTCTCCTGGCACAAGTGCTCTTTTCCTCCGTCCCTGCATGGTCCTTCTGTGCCAAGCAGAGGGAGGTGTGAAAGGATTAGTACCTTTGTCACCCAACATTAACATGCTTGGGCCTTGCATTCTCATTAACCCCTTATTATACATGAGAATGTCCTCTCTTCGTTCTCCTAGGACGGAATGGCAACCTAGGATCACCATCAGCACGGTACTCTTCATTATAAAAGCACCACCTTGGGAGAGAAAAACATTAGCAATTTGCACTATGCTTTGCTCAGTCAGTTTTTTTTAGACGTTTTCCGATCTCAGGAACCTCGGTTTTTAGTCTCTTTCCAATTTCAGGAATCTCGTGTTTTAGTCTCTTTCCAATTTCAGGAATCTCGTGATTCTCCAAACTTAGATTGGCATCTGGAACCTTTCGCTTATCCGACTGACATCTCCATCTTTGCTGCCAGCACTGCAGCTGTCTCGATTCCATATTGCCCAACTCCTGAAATCGAAATACAAACAAATCAATTCTTATTAATGATTTGGGATTCGCCCTGTGGCTTGTACTCTGTACACTTGAAATTGATCAATATATATCGTAATTGATCTCGTTGCTCTATGGTTCTCATGAACTCTGTTTACTTTTATTGGTAGATTGGAGTTAAACTTCACCCCCCTACCTCAGTACTATCCTCAGTACTTACCTGTTTAAAATATGCTCCCGCGGACTTCACCTTTGGAAGCTCTCACCTCATTGCAGCTCACTCCACATCCCCCCTTATCTGTCCATGCGCGGCCGTCGCATGCACAGATTATGGATGCCACACCTGATGCTGCTTTGCAGGTGAGCCTGCAATGCTCTTACTCATTATCGCATTTACTTATCTAGAACTTCATCGCGATACCAGCTCTGCTAGAAGTTCTGTGTGTTGTACCCTCTGACCAATGTTTGCCGTGCCACTACCCGCAGACTTCACAAAAAACGGCTGCCTCCCTGTAGGAAGGAGCACTTTGCACTTAAACTACACAGGGTGCAGGGCTAAGCATACCAGCGTCACATGCCTGTATGCAGATCCCTGAATGCCCACATGGTAGGTAGTCACATGGCAAACAGCGTACTGATACACTGTCACTCTGTACATGGCAATTCTATCATCTGTATAATTGCCCCATGAACTGCGGTCAGTTTTTGTTCTTTGTGCTACAATTGATAGGAGCTGGAAAAAACATATTTGACCAATCAGTGGACGAAAAAAAACGCACAAAAAAACAGCCCCAGCCCAGCATAGACCTCTCCGTCAAGCTCTGGCCCTGTTCACGACAAAAACCGGAAAAAAACGTTACCGCTCTGCAGCAGCGGCGACGGAAACCCGGATTGGTCAACTCCCTTTTTTTCCACCTCCGGCACCCCCCTGATGCACTGTCCCCCTTTCCTTCTATTGGGAACTCATGCTGCACCACCCATTAAGGTGCCCCACTTACAGGAATAATCCCGTAAGCAACTCAGTACAGACACTTTCCTGACCTGCACTGCTACGTGTGTCCCTGCACCTAGCTGGGACACTTTTCCTATCCGTGCTCCTGCTAATCTTACAGTAATAGCTTGGTGCACGTATCCTGGCATTCCTTTCCATGGACTCAGGGAAAACCTCTGGGGAAAAACTTCGAGAACCGAGACACACAGTAGCATGTCTCTGTATTTCTACCCCCCTCCCTTACAGCTGCTCCGCCCGGAGCCGCGAGCACAGCCTGACGTGACGTGGATCCCCCAGCCCCTCCTCCCCCCTGCCATGACGTGTGGGGGCCATGACTCTTGGGGGCGGGCTCTCTCCACTGCCGCCATTTTGAGTCCTGGACTGCCAGCTAAGATGGCTGCTCCCATAGCAGCCTCTCGTTCCTATACCTTAGGAGTGAAACAAACTCACACAGAACATACATTTTTATGCATAGTTACACACAGCATCGATACATTTTTCCGAGAGTCAGCCTTCCGCTACCTATACTCTCTGGGATGCTTGCCAAACTTGAGACAAACCGCGTCACAGCTGCAATGCTAAATATTTTACATCTTAGCATCACCCAGGAACGTAGAAACCTCTCCTCACAAATCATCTGCAGCATATCTCCGCCATAACCCAGAACTACTCAAGCGCACAGCGTAACTCTAAACCATATTAACAGCTAATACTTCTGAGACGCACATTTATCAGTCTGACATGACTACAACATTAAACCTATATCTACATTTAGCACTTTCAGCGGCCCTGACTGGAACTAGATAAGCTTGCACCTCTCACTACGCTATCCACTACGGACAGAGAGGAAAAAAAACACGCTGATCGGCTCTGGAAAAACGCCAGCTCACCGAAAAAAACCTTACTTCTAAGTTTTACAACTGTCTCAACTCCCCTCTCCTGTCTACTCAGCTATCTCTCTCTTTCTTCTCTCCCCTCCACCTGCTCGACAGCCGCCCCCCCTATCTCTTCCGCGGGGCGCTCTCTGCTAGGCTAAAACACAGCTGGCATCACTCCCAGTCTCTGGACGGGGAGAAAAAAAACCAAAACCAACATAGGAGGAACAAAAAAAAACAAAAAACAATTAAGCACGCAGCCTCCACGCTGCAATTAACACAGAATGTACATATGACCACATTATCCTCTCCTTGTTATAACACCAAATACAACACAGATAACGTCATATAACAACGTAAATCAAACTTGCCTGAGAGGACTTTGTACGCCTGCCAATTCGACCAGCTTGTGGCAACTCCACGAAACTGAGTGGATCCCTGGAACTACTGAGCGTCATTTCTGTGTACCCACACTGGCTCAGCGGATCGATCTCCAGCGGCAGCTGCCAGCCGGCCTCGGAGCCTTCCAGTCACCTGCGATCCGGTTTAGGCTATGACTGCGTGCACTTACAGTCAAAGTTTAACATCCACGAGTTTCGCCGCTGGTTTCCTCGAATTGCAGCCCGTGTGCTCGCTTGGCTCACGCAATGCACACTCCCCACACCACTTATCAGTCTCAGCTTGATAAGCTTTACAGTCCGCGTCTATTCCGCTTGTTTTGCTGTGGAATATCTTGAAAACTTCTTCTTCGGCCCCTGTCTGCCTGTTTTGCTAGGCAGGGAAGGGTTTCAGCGCCACTGTTATAAACTGTTCTTATATCACCTTGCTTCGACACCACCGTCTCACAGACTGTGAGATCACTTGACTCTCCACACAGCAAACAGGAGATAGACTTTCTCAGGCTTCTTCAATGTTTACGTTATTTATTCAGGAAACAGGAATACAGATAGATACATTCATCATATCCTAGCCATGCCAATCTTCATGTTGCGTTACAAGCTCGTGATTAGACTCCCTGCTGAAGTCAATCAGGTACCTTCTTCCTAACTACGTTACACTAAACTACCTATGTACAGCATACATTATATCAGATTACAGAAAGGAAGAACATGCTTAGAGGTCCCAGTCGGCCTTGCGAGCTAGTGCGGAAGGAAGAAGCAGAATGCCCTCTCCATCGCTCCCTCCGGGATTAATACCGACTAGGAAAGAGTTAAATATGACATCATCTTCGCCACCCCCTAGATCAGATTATTGGTGGACCCACTCGTGGTGTCATCCTACCCACCTACTTGATTAATAATCAATGAGGCATTTGACCTAAATGCAGGAACATGGATGTTTAGTAAATATGGCCTATGTTTACTGTTCCTGTGGTGTACGTGGAGGTCAGAGTAGGCCGATGGCCTTCTTTTAGGAACATGTTCTCAGTATCTGCGTGTATCCTCTGCTACACGCAGACCCTGAGATGCCTCTGCCTGCATCACAAAACCTCTATTGATTTTAAAGGCATACACTGCGGACAAGCCTTTTACATAAAACTCAGGCCAAGTAACTGAGGCCTACTTAAATTATAACAATCTCTACATCATCCAAGTATTCGAACAAGTTGTGTCACACAGACATTGCATATTCAGTAGTGATGCATTGTGTGTAACCAGAGTTGCTCATTTAAGGTACCCCTGAACAGGTTTTTAAACAATATACATTTTATATATAGTTTGATTTTTGGTGCTGTGACATATCACAGCATCCCCCTCCTCCCCCTCTGTCCCCTGATCTACTTAGTCTTCGATTATGGGTGGGGAGAAAGTGTCAGTACTTCCTCCTCTCTGCGCGTCCTTAGTTCTGTCCCCTGCACTCATAGCTTATAGTTCCTCCTGATCTGAATACAGTGCGCAGGGGAGCTGCGCTGTGTGCGTGCTTGTGGTAATTGAGGTCAGCATGATAGTGTATATTAGTACACTATTGTTCTTACCTCATTTTCGGCTGAGCAGAACGGGGGGCACTGGAGGGGAAAGATTGTGCTGTGACGTATGTCACAGCAACAGAAATTAAATAGTATAAAAAGTATATTATTTAAAACCTGGTTCAGGGGTACTTTAAAGCTGAACTATCACAAATACCTTCTGTTTTAAGAAGGCAAATTACACTGAGCATTGCTTTTTAGTAAGAGGGCTTTTTTTGTTTCTTTAAGTCCCCCATACTTTCCTAGTAGTTTTTGGGTCATCCTGCTTGGGTATTCTGCTGTACAGACATACCTGTGATTGCTCTGGTAACGGTTTTCTCAAATCACTGATTATTATAAAAGCTGCTTTGCCTTGTTCTCATTGTGTGTGAGCCCCCTCGGTGTAATTAGCAGTTTAGCAGCTGTTTCTTACCTAATCCATCAGACCAACAGAACTCATCACTAGAGGAACAGAGAGAGAGAGAGGTGACAGGTCTGCAATCTCCAGGAGATGCTGGATTAGGTAAGAAACGGCTGCTAACCTTCTAATTGCATAGGGGGGAAGGGGGGGGGGGGGAGACAAGGGGGTGAAGTGGAGAGAAGGCCGGCACTCACTGCACTACATTTCTAATTACATGGGGTGGGGGGGAGTGGAGGGGGAATGGAGAAACAAGGGTTGGGGGAGTGCACACACAAGGGGGGAGCGGGCACTCACTGCACTACAATAACTACACCAGGGGGAGTGGACACACACGTGCAGGGAGCGGACCACACAGGGTGCTGGGGACACTCACGGGGGAACTGATGGCACATGAGGGACAGTGCAGGGAGTCCCCGGCAGTTCATATCGGAGGGCGCTCGTAAGTCGGGGATACCCTGCATTCGCCATATAAGACGAAGGGACATTTCTCCCCGTTTTTTGGAGATAAAAAGTGCATCTTAAAACCAGTTATGAATAAAATGCAAAGTCAGCTCACAAAGCAAAAAACTGTACTTTTGGGAACTTGTAATTTCTAAATGAATAATAATACTTATGCACAAATGCAAATATGATAACCGTATGGCATATAAACAGTAGGAAAACATGTTTTTATTGAATATTATGTCAGGGTTTTATACCGCTTTAAATTATTAAATAATACCACACATTCCAATCTATTTCTACCCACTTCCTACAATTTTAGCTTCCAAAGTGAAAAACTTCTTGGTGTCATTTGTGATCAAACTACAAGATGTTGGCTTTAAAAGACAAGCGATATAATCTGGAGTCACATGTGGTACAAAGCCTGGGGAACCTGGATAAAAATTGCAGCAGTTCATTTTTTTTTTCAAAATTTCCTTTGACAGCATGATAACCTTGAAACTTTCTTTTTAGTTTTGAGACCAAGGCCCAGATGCAGGTAAGACTGGTAATTTTGCTGTGCGCAGATAGCGTGCTAGCATTATGCCGCTTAAAGAGACACTGAAGCGAGAATAAATCTCGCTTCAGTGCTTATATTCAGCAGGGGCATGTGTGCCCCTGCTAAAACGCCGCTATCACGCGGCTAAATGGGGGTCCCTTCACCCCCCCCCCCCCCCTGCAAAATCTACGACCAACTTGGTCGTAAATTTTGCTGCTGTTGAGGCAGGGCTAACGGCTGCAGCCCTGCCTCTCAGCGCCGTCTATCAGCGGTGCATCGCCGCCTCTCCCCTGCCCCTCTCAGTGAAGGAAGACTGAGAGGGGCGGGGGAGAGGCGGAGATACGCGCTGACAGACGCGCGTGAGGCAGGGCTGCGGCGGTTAGCCCTGCCTCTATCCGGAAGAGATCCCCGGTGAGGACGGAGGGGATTTGGGGGGTAAGGGACCCCCGTTGTGCGGCGCGATAGTGGCCGTTTAGCAGGGGCACACATGCCCCTGCTGAATATGAGCTCTGAAGCGAGATTTATTTTTGCTTCAGACTCTCTTTAAAGGGAACCCTGTGAGTAAAATTATTGAAAATAAACACATGAGGTAACTTCAAATGAACATTACATAGAGTTACCTTGCCATCAGTTCCTCCCAGAAGCTCACCATTTTCTTCTGACAATGATCCCTTCCAGTTCTGACAACATTTTGTCAGAACTGAAATATACCAGTTGCTGTCAGTTATATATCAGTTGCTGTCAGTTACAGCTGAGAGGAGAACTTATGTGTCCATGTTTCTCGATGGCTCAAGTGGGTGATACTACAGTTTAACTGTGTGCTGGGCAGAAAGCTGTTATGGTGTAATGGAGGACGGAGAATTCCATTGATCACAGTGGACAAACAGGACGCAGGAAAGGAGAAAGAGATTGATGAGTAGACTACACAGGTGGTAAGTATGACTCGTGTATGTTTATTTTGACTTTTAATTTTCAATTCAGGTTTTCTTTAACCTTGTAATGTGCATGGTGGTAATAGAGTAATGGGTGCTGCTTTCCTTGCATTAGGACCAGCAAAATTGTTACTGGCTGTTGGTGGCTTCACCTACTTTTCCTGGTTTTGAATTCCAGGTGCCCAGTGACCAACTGTGTCCAGTCTGAGCACCCTGCTAACAAGAGTGTGAAAATGGCAGCAATGTAACTGTTCCCATGGTAGCAAGTTAACTGTGAAACTTGATTGGCTGTTGGTGGCTCCTCCCACTTTTTTCAAGTTTCTTACCACAGTGAGCTTGAGACCAAGGGCCTGATGCACAAAAAAGCTGTTAATTCTGCCATGCGCAGACAGTGTATGACAATCTTACCATTAATTTAAGCACAACAGCGGTAACGAGAACGCATTCACATTTGATAATGTGCAAGACGCGTTACTTGGCAATGCTTTTCCAGCAGTGGCTGGATGGTGTACTGGTTAAGTGCTCTACCTCTGACATGGGAGACCTGGGTTCGAATCTCGGCTCTGCCTGTTAAGTAAGCCAGTAATTCAGTAAGGAGTTCATTGGGCAAGACTCCCTAACACTGCTACTGCCTACTGAGTGCGCTCTAATGGCTGCCTCGCAAGCGCTTTGAGTCCCACAGGAGAAAGGCGCTATACAAATACTGCCATTTTTCCATGGTAAAAATTTAAATGTGAGCATCCTTAGTTTATTTAATGCCCATTTGTAATAGTTTATTCTGATGTGTAGCTTTCATGACTCAGCTTTACATTACGAAGAAAGTTGGGTGTGCGCACAAACGCACGTGTTCTCCACAGTGCTTTGTTGGATTTTTGCATGCCATGAGACACATGGGCCCATATGCAATTAACTTTTTCTCCTGAGTTTTCTCCTAGGTGATTTTTTTTCAAACTTGTCAATAACCACCAGCAAGCAAGTAAATACTTCTGATAGTACTTTTCCACCTACTTTTGGTACTTTCTAATTTGCAAAGTGTTGAAAATTTACATTAAAGAGACTCTGTAACACATTTCTCAGCCTTATTTCTTCTATCCTATAAGTTCCTATACCTGTTCTAATGTGGTCTGTCTTACTGCAGCCTTTCCTAGTTGCACAGTGGCTGTATTATCTCTGTTATATTATCTAATCTTCTTTCCTTTGTCAGCTTTGTCGGGCTCAGGCAGGAATGTACTGCTCTGCTTTTGATAGGATAGAAGTTATACACACCCTCTCCACGCCCCCTGCAAGCTCTGTGTGAGTCATGGACTGATTTCCTCTCAGCCTATCACAAGCTGGTTAGCAGCCATGTCTTTTGTTTGTAAACACTGCCTAAAACTGTCAATTACAAGCCAGGATTGCAGCAGGGAGTGGCAGAAACAGCATAGAGGGGCCCAGGAGAACATAATGGTATGCTTTTTATTGTAAGAATTATAGAGTACAGATTCTCTTTAAATAGAAGATGCAATGTTATCTTCTAGGAGAAAACGTAGGAGTAAAAGTGAATTGCATATGGGCCTTACTGTTGCTGGATAGTGTACTGGTTAAGGGCTGCCTTTGACACAGGAGACCAGGGTTTGAATCTTGGCAACTATTCATTAAGGAGACTTTGGGCAAGACTCCCTAATACTGTTACTGGCTATTGAGCATGCCCTAGTGGCTGCAGCTCTGGCCGCTAGGAGAAAAGGGCAATGTTCTTTGTCTTGTGTTTGTGCTGCCTTGGTGTTTTTGAAACCAGTGCTGAAAGCCTTTTTTCGCAAAATCCTTAAAATGCCTTTATCTCAAAATCTCAAAATGAATTCTCATGTCATAAGGACTATTTGCTTCTGCTGACATTGACCAGGTAAAAGTTATTGCTTCTGCCTCCCAAGCATGAGGTTGTGGGTTTGACTCCCAGAGCCAGCTGGTCTCGGAGTCGAACCAACAACCTCATGCTTGGGAGAAGGTGGTATAATACACCCAACCTGGCCAACATTTTAAGTTTTTATGTCACAATACTTTCTAGAACAAGCATCATCTTATGGGCAAGCATGGCAGTCTACTCAGCAGGGCACAACCAGAAAACAGATTTTAACTGATTATTTTTTTTTTTTAATTTCTACCTAAACTGGGCCTTTCAGACTGGACATTTTTTGCAATTATTTTTTTGGGGGTGTGTGATTTGATAAACCATGAACATGTGCATCTCTATTCACTCCCACTGACTCTTACACCACAGGGCGAATGGCGTTTGTGCTGCACTAGTGTTGGTAAAGACCTATGCTGCATTCATTTTTTCCTGAAAATTAGTGATTCACATTGATATCTTACATGAAGCAAACTTACGCGAGTCCAGTGCTGTGTTAACATTTAGGTAGAGTTCACCTGATAAAAAAAAAATAAGCCGAAATGCGAACAAATGTGCATTTACGCGGAAAGCATACAGAAAAAACTGCGAGCGTAGACAAAAACATACAAGTGACAAGTGTCCGGATGTCTTATTCAAGCCAATAAATGCTTGGAAAATGTCTGGATCAAGACTTGTTGCGCTGCATGCGCAATTACAGGCATTGAAACATCTGCAGAAACTAGGCCTAAAGGTGGGCACACACGATGCAATAAAATGATACAATTTTACAACAATTTAAAAATGATCGGTTGTACAGAAAATTGAAAGCTTTTTCCTTATTCGTTTGAGAAATCTAATTGAAGGTCCTGTTTTTTTTTTCAATAAGTCGATCGGATGTGGCGGAATTTTCTGATCAATCTTTATGAAAATTGAATGATGTAGGGTGGATTGTCAAATTCTTTATGTAAAGACCCAAGCAATTTCATCATTTATTTTCAAAATTTCGGAAGAATTGAATATATGTGGCACTTTGGCCAGATTTTTCAATTTTCGAATGGTGTATGTGCTGGGTTGCATTTGTAAAAAGCAATGCTACACTGCTTTTTTTCTGAAAATGAGTGCTCCACATTGATATGCAATTGAAGTTAGGGTCATTTGATGATCAAATCGCAAGATGATGGCTTAAAAACGGAAGAATCCTGAAGACCAGGAAGGAGATGCGGTATAGTGTATAGTGAGTCATCTTAAACGCTCCTGCTGCGCACTGTCTGCATGTGCTCCCCCTTGCAGCTGCACCCCAGGCTGCACCCACCCCAGAACCCACCCCTAGAAACAGAAATGACTACACTTAACAAACCAATTGGATATTTCTTAACAAAAAAATACTGGGAAGTACAAGAAAGTGTGCAAGAGCAGAAAAAGATACAATACAAGTCTTAAAGAGACTCCGTAACAAAAATTGCATCCTGTTTTTTATCATCCTACAAGTTCCAAAAGCTATTCTAATGTGTTCTGGCTAACTGCAGCACTTTATACTATCACTGTCTCTGTAATAAATCAATGTATCTTTCCCCTGTCAGACTTGTCGGCCTGTGTCTGGAAGGCTGCCAAGTTCTTCAGTGTTGTGGTTCTGCTATCAACTACCCCTTCCAGGCCCCTCTATGCACACTGCCTGTGTGTTATTTAGGATTAGAGCAGCTTCTCTTTTCTCTCTTATCTTTTACAAGCTGGATAAATCGTCCTCTGAGCTGGCTGGGCTTTCACATACTGAAGAATTACAGACAAGGGCAAAGCTGTTTGCAGGAAGAAAAGAGCAGCCTGAAACTTCAGTGCATGAGAACTGCAGGGGGAAAGAAACACACAAATGATGTCTTGAGATTTAAAAGGAAGGCTGTATACAGCCTGCTTGTGTATGGATGTATTTTCTATGTGTGGACATACTGTACATCAACCTACTTGCTGTTTTGGTGGCCATTTTGTTTGTTTATAAACAAACTTTTAAAAACTGTTTTTCACCACTTTTAATGCGGCGAGGAGCGGCGAAATTGTGTCAGAGGGTAATAGGAGATGTCCCCTAACGCACTGGTATGTTTACTTTTGTGCGATTTTTAACAATACAGATTCTCTTTAAAGAGAATCTGTATTGTTAAAATCGCACAAAAGTAAACATACCAGTGCGTTAGGGGACATCTCCTATTCCCCTCTGTCACAATTTCGCCGCTCCTCGCCGCATTAAAAGTGGTTAAAAACAGTTTTTAAAAGTGTGTTTATAAACAAACAAAATGGCCACCAAAACAGGAAGTAGGTTGATGTACAGCATGTCCACACATAGAAAATACATCCATACACAAGCAGGCTGTATACAGCCTTCCTTTTGTATCTCAAGAGATCATTATACACAGGCAGTGTGCATAGAGGGGCCAGGAAAGGGGAGATGCATCACAGAACCACAACACTGAAGAACTTGGCAGCCTTCCAGACACAGGCTGACAAGTCTGACAAGAGAGAGATAAGTTGATTTATTACAGAGATGGTGATAGTAGAAAGTGCTGCAGTAAGCCAGAACACATTAGAATAGCTTTTGGAACTTGTAGGATGATAAAAAACAGGATGTAATTTTTGTTACGGAGTCTCTTTAAGAGCCATGTACAAAATAAATTAAAGTTGGCTTAGGCTAATAATCCAGCATATGTACTGTACAGCTGCCCCTGAACAACATCCAACCAGCAATCCGCCAGATGAATCAACTTGTTAAAGCAACAGCCAATACCTCTGTTGTTGCCGCTCATCCCACCTGCCGCATGATGTCACATCTGCACCACTCAATCGGCCCTCCATCTCCCAGCATTACAACAGAACACACCATTAGCTGTACAGCTGACTCTGCTGCTTTACAGCCTTGGCCTAGCGATGCCACCCGAAGGATTGGATCAGTATCCCCATTGGGCGACATCAATCCAGCATGTGGATGAGCCTTAAGGTAAATTTAAGAGAGAAACTGTCTTCCCAGAAGAGTACTGGTAAGGGCATAAGTCGAAGTACAGGTTAGAATAGGATCCATAATGGGGAGGTAGATAAGGAGGATAATGAATGAGGTAGATATAATTCCTTACCAAGGAGCAGGGGCTCATCCAATACCATGCACTGTATCCTCACATCACCATGCACTGTATCCTCACATCACCATGCACTGTATCCTCACATCACCATGCACTGTATCCTCACATCATCATGCACTGTAGGCCTGTAACGTTTGCGGGTTTCTATCTCCGTGGTCAGCACACAAGATGCGTGCTGACACAGCGGAAATCCTCCACAACGTGTAATTTGGAGAACCCAGGTTAGGTGCAATGCACCAGTAGAGGGCAATTCCCACCAGCAGATGGAGCTGTGGAGTGCAGACGAGCACAGCCTCTGCATGGCCACAGATGCCAGATGGGAATTGTACAGATAAGGCAAAGTAGGGCACGATAGCCCTCTAAGAGAGAGAGCACAGAGACAGACTAAATGTGTGTTCCCCAATCTAGCCGCCACCCAGCGACGGTGAACACACATCTGCAGAAACAAAAGCGGGAATGCAATCGCAGGAGAGAGGCGATTGCCAAAGGTGACACAAGGCTGAACAGAACAGAGCACAAGAGTAGCAAAGGCACAGCAAACAACAATGAGAAGATAAGGAAAATAACAAACGCTAGTTAAACGCGAACACCGCACTCATTCGCAACAGTGAACGCGTTTCTGCACGATCACCGCGCGTTAGGCGATAAGCGTGCCACCCTAACTGACCAATGGCACACAAACACGAAATAGAGAATGCGAACGCTTGCTTAACGGTTACCTCACCAAGCCTACAGCAAGCATTCGTACAAGACAGGACAGAGAGAAGGAGCAGCCAGCAGCAACCGCAGCTCTGGCCTCCACTCCCAGACAAAGTTCAGAAGGAACCACCGTTGCTACCGCTAGAGCGAGTGCGATCCAGACAGACAAACAGATGGGGCTACCAGTAGCAACCGCTGCTCTGGTTAGCACCCCTGAGGCAGAATACAGAAGGAGGCACTGCCACTACCATTAGGGCGAGTGCGATCCAGACAGATGGAGCAGCCAGTAGCGACCACAGCCCTGGCCTACACTCCCAGACAGACAGAACGATTTCCTGTCGACCGCCGCTGGCGACAGGACAATCGCAGCAGATAGACAACACAAGCAAAACAGATAATGCAACCTAACTGCACTAGAGGAGCTGCCTAGTGCAGTCCCAAAGAATTACTCTAAGGTAAACTTTAACAAAAAAACAGGGCTGATACTCTAGGAGAGTTCATCAGTAACAAACCATGAAGATGACCAGCAAAGGATTCTGGGAGAACATGGTATTTATACTGCCAGCCTTCAAAGAAGGCCAGTAGGCAATTTGCATAACGAATGTATGCAAATTCCTCAGCAGCAGAGCAGGTCTGAAACTTGCAAAGCAAAGACAGGTCTCTTTTCCAGAGACCTGCAGCCCTCAGACTTAAGGAATGGTCAAACAGCTGTCTGTCTGTGCAGACAGCTGAGCGGATCATTACAAGACCGAGTGTTTTGCCTCACAGGAAGGGTTTTTAAACCCTCTAACTTCGCTCACCACCGTAGTGGGTAAAATGAATTGCAGCAAAACATGAGGAAAAATTCAATAATATTTATTGAGCTACAATCCTGTTATAATAATTATCTAGGATTGCAGAATCATAGTTTAAGGGTTAGTAATTATTAGTAAGCATGCATCAACATTTCTTTACCAAGTGTAGCAATATCACCCAAGGAAGAGGAGACTCCGTCAATCCTCCATAGGGGAAAACACCTGGCGACACAATCCATCATGTCTGTTGGTCTCAGCAAAAGTCCCGGTGTCCAGGTGTTTTCCCAACCCAATTATACTCCCTAAACCATAACACACGCAAGTGCATATTTGGTCGCTGTCGAGGGCGCAATACAACACAGCCGAGTGTGAACACCTCGTGTCCAGGCAATGGCATTGGCCTTCATGAACCAGATAAAACCGGTTAGGACAAGATAAAGGTGGAACTGCAATGTAACAAAACATGTTATGCTGGTCTGAAGTTAACTCCAGCTCAAAAGTAACTCCAGGGGCTCAAAAGTAACTTTATAGATCAGATGGGATGTGAACAGCAATCTAATCCATACATACAATACATATAGTCCATACAGTACATATATGTCACATGTGTATCACACCGAGTAACATGACAATAGCCGAGAGTACCTGGACAGTATGGAGGGATTTGCCTGCAGGAGGGACAGGGCTTGGTGGGATCTGGGGGCGGTTCTTTGGCTCAAGGGGTCGCTTCATTGGCAATTGAATTCAGTACTGCTACTAACTAGCCTTGATTGCTGACCTCCTCCCTCCCACCGAGGTCAGTTCACCCCTCCACATGCAGCCCATCCTCTCCACTCTGTAAGAGCAACACAGACAGCAAAATTTGATCATGAGAGTGCCGCCAGGTGCACGGGGAGCATTCAGAAGGGCATGGTCATTGTCTGGGAGGACACAGGCCTCCCCTAGCCCCAGTGTGGCGCCACCACAGGGTGAAAGTGGGAGGATCAAACAAACTGATGGCTCTGTGTGCTGATTGGGTCACAATGCTTTTCAACGCCCTGTGTCATCATCAGGTTTTAGCACAGGCTGTGATTATTAAAAGAGTTATAGTGCTTTGCCATCTGAACACTGCTTTTCTCCTTTTTAGTTTTTAACGACAGTTGACATCGTGTCACAACCACAAGAGTAGCCATCTGTTTGTGCAGCACATGACACCCTGCTTGCATTGCTTGATCCATTTCTCAGTCCCATTTTACTAAACCCTTTTATGATGATAATGGGGAGGGTGTGGGAAGGGTGAAATCATTCTGTAAACACTGAGTAGGGACAGTGAGATCTCTTAAGCTTTAGCTGCAAATGCTGTCCAAATATACAGTAGTTAACCTCTGGATAGTACAGGGAGAAGTGATACAGGGTCAGACAGGGAAAGACTAGCTGGTATCCTCTCCAAGCTACTTCCTGACTACCTCATGCGGGTGATGCTAGGTGCAGGGGGTGGAGTTTGCACAGCCACCTGTCCATTACAATTGTACGTTGATCTCAGCAGGATATGGAGCAGGATATGATGATCTGTTTGAGAAAAGGAAAAGATTTATCATGGGAAAAGGGGGTATCAGAACTGATTGGGATGAAGTTCAATCCTTGGTCACGGTTTCTCTTTAAGGGATTTAAAATTACAAATGAAAATAAAAGGCTATTAAAAGGCACTAACATATGATGAAAATGTGATTAAAACAATATAAAAAAGGTGAAAGTAATAAAAAAATTGTAAACGGCAAACAGAATGTTTAATAGGATGCAAATGTCATTTTTGTGCCCAGTTCTCCATCAACATAGGGGAGTGGGACCCCACATTTTTCCCAGATCATCTCAAAAACATTTACAGTACATAGTGGCATCAATGAGATATGTGTAATGCCTGGCAGATCTCTTGTTTTCCTTCAGTCGCTATACCCCAATCTAGTGCCATAGCTCTGAGCTCGGCCCACAGTCTTTACCTATAGACAAGTCCCTGCTTGAACAGGACATTGAATATGTCTCCTGACTTTGGTTGCCTCCAGGTCTTAACGTGCAAGGTATAGCTGCTGAGGCCGGGAAAACCAGAGTACCACCAGAACAAGCAAGACTATGCAGCTGGGTTATATTAGGCAATAGAGTGGAATGCCCTTGTGGAGGAGATTACACAGATCACACCAGGAGCTATGAACAAGGTAGCAAGATTGCTCAGAGCAACCACAGCTCTGAGCTTCTGGTAATCGCCACAATAAACAGGACACAATGGTGCCTCAGTGCGACCACAGCACTGAGCATCTGATGTCCACCACACTGAGTAAACAAGGACAGACAACAGACAGACAGAAGGAATGCTTGCCAATCTAATCGCTGCCTCAGTGATAGCAAGCATCCATACAGGCACAGACAAGACAAATAAGTAGGAGCGTGACCAATAGCAAACGCAGCTATAGTTACGTCCACAGGAACAGAACTAGCTGGAATACTACCAGTCACCAATGTGGTGAAGGCAGTCTCTAAGCTATCAGGATAGGAAGACTTCACTGTACCCCGTGGGTGCAGTGAACATCCAAGCAAGCAAAGCAAGTTAATGCAATACAATTCAAACTTCACACAAGGAACCCAGCAGTCAACTAAGGCAAAGCTGAACACCATGGGCATCGCTAGGGGCTTAGGTTAGGGGCTAGTGCCCCGTATCTTGGCAACGGTGCCTGTAATCTGGGGGTCCGGTGTGCCCACCGGCAGTGCCCCGAACATTGGAGACGCTATTGCAATGGCTGCGTCTGTTTCCACTGGGCTGAGTCTGAAGGCGGAGATAATGATGCATTAGCTTGATGGGAGTATTACATGGGGCCGGGCAGCCAGTGAGAGAGGAGTGAGGCACACTCTGCTCTCTCACTGGCTGCCCGGCTCCATGTGATCCCGGGAAACTTCAAGCATCTCTATCTGTGTCCATAAAGTCCAGGGACCTGACTGAGCAATAAAAGTGATGGACTTGCTGGGGAGACACATGTGAGAGGTAAGCGATTAAGTGTCTCCAGTCCCAGCCGCCCCGCTGTCTGAATACACAGGACACAGCCGGTGTCAGACTGCCTGTGTGCTGATAGAATGATTGTGCATTATATACGAGTCCCCTGACCTCCCCTGCTAACCTGATGCTCCAATGCCCACATTACTATGATAATTGCTGGGCTCCTGTTTTATTACTCCCTGTGTCTAATCTGCAGCTCTAGCAAAACTAGCTCAGGGAGTCGTGACAGACAGTCTACACAGGAGGTCGGCCAGGCAAACTCTGCATCTCACTCCCCTTCCTTCCACTATTCAGTCTCCAAAGGCTCATACACATGAGCCACAGCGGTGGCTCGAGCCATAATAAAAAAAATAAATAAATAAAAAGCAGCGACAGCTCGTCGCCAGGTCCCTCTGTGCAACAGCCGTACCTACGGCGCACAGAGGGACACAGATTCGGCGGAAGCTGTCGCCGAAGGTTCCCCCCCCACCCCCCACCCCCGCCGTCCACCCGCCGGAAGCTCCATACATTGTTTATGGAGTTGCTGTCGCTAGTCCGCATACACACGGCGGACTAGCGACAGTTGCGCCAATCGCCTGGCGACAGCAGTGACGAGCGATTGTTCGGGGTGCACGCCTCATACACACGGGCGACCTGTCGCCGCAACACGCGCATGCCACGTGGTTGCGGCGACAGTTGTAGCCCGTGTGTATGGGCCATAACTGACCTGCCCTCTGCCCTGTGATCTGTTCTGCTTACTCCAGCCTGTTTTTTTTTTTTTGTAGGAACCCTTTCACTGCTGGACCTAGCTTCTTCAGCCTTGTATGTACCGTATTTGTTTCCGTATAAGACGCACTTTTTCTCCCCAAAAAATGAGGAGAAAAAGTCCCTGCGTCTTATACGGCAAAGGCAGGGAATCCCCAACTTGCGAACGCCCGCCGATACAAACCGCGCCCCGCCGCCATTGGGGATTCCATGCCTGTGTCCCCGCTGGGCCTGGCCTGCCCCCCGCGTGTCACAGCTCTCCCCATGTAATAATTTCTTGCACCCTGCCATGCGTGCGTCTCCCCGGGTCACCCCCCCCCCCCCGCATGTCTCCCCGTTGTACATATGTCCCCCAGTGTCAGCAGCAGCAGCGGTGGAGGCTTACCAGATCCATGCCGCCGCGGTGACTGCAGACACCCGGCTACTCCATGTGTTTCCTCTGCTGCGCGGCTTGTACTGATTGCGTCATCAGTAGCCGCACAGTAGAGGAAACACATGAAGTAGCCGGGTGTCTGCAGTCCTCGCGGTGGCATGGATCTGGTAAGCCTCCACCACTGCTGCTGTTGACACTGGGGGACATACAGTATGTACAACGGGGATAGCGAACGGGGATAGCGAGACACGCGGGGAGGTGACCCGGAGAGACGCACGCATGGCGGGCAGCATGATTACAATGGGGAGAGCTGTGGCACATGAAGGGGGGCATAAAATAACACAAGAGGAGACGGACACTGGGGAGACAGGACACATGGGGAGAAGAGACACACAGGATCCATGGGGAGAAGGACACATGGGGGAGAAGGACACATGGGGGAGAAGGACACATGGGGGAGATAGGACACATTGGGGAGATAGGACACATGGGGGAGACAGGACACATGGGGCAGACAGGACACAGGGCATATGAGGAGAAGGGGTGGTCAGGACACATGGGGGAGAAGGCGCACACAGGACTCATAGGGAGACAGACACAGAAGGACACCTGGGGATACAGGACACATGGGGAGAAGGGGCACACAGGACACATGGGCAGACACCATTTGGGGGATAACATGTACAAGACGCCACTGGAATATGGACGCACCAGGTTAGTTAATTATATATATATATATATATATATATATATATATATATATATATATGTATATATATATATATATATATATATATTTTTTCCCCCTGGTTTTTGCCCTCTAAACCTGGGTGCGTCTTATATTCCGGAGCGTCTTATACGGCGTGAAAGGTTCTAATGTCCTTATTTATAGCTGCTGCTTATCATCTTCTATTTAGAAGGTCTTAAAAAGGCCATATATCAGCGACTTGCCGGCCTATTGACCATCCGATTTGATTATTATGAAAACCAGTGCCGCCAAATGCATACTTGATCGGTTGATTTTGCATAATATTGGTTGCATATATCGGACGTGCTGCAGGATGTAGGGCTGGTTTTCTCAATTGGGTGTGCAGCAGTAATGGTGAGCCATATCAGGACAAGCAACGAACGTGACAAAATCCCCGGCGCTGCTCCCACACTTTATAAATGTGCACGTATGTGTGCATTTATACATTACCTGTTCTGTGTCATAGTGCCCGTCTGTGTTCTGAATCTGCTGCTCTTCCATTAGCACTATACACACCGCCGGAGTGTGCTATGTGCTGGCGGCATGTATGGGGCTAACGGAAGAGTGGCAGATTTAGAAGACAGACTAGCAATGCGACACAGAACAGATAATGTATAAATGCACACATACATGTACATTTATAGACTAGGGAACAAAGGCAGACTCCGCCTGTTCCTGAGAGATTTCATGCTTAAATCGATCAGGAATCGTCCTGCGGTGTATGGGCAGTCGACAGATCTCTCTCTAATCAGATTGTATTAGAGAGAGATTTATCTCTGGATCGAGTCTGCCCATAATCGCTATATGTATGGCTACCTTTAGGCTATTTTAGTGGTTTTATTATGTTTAAACATTGACGCTACTTTAGTTCAAAAATCTTTAGAAAATGACATCACTGCATTAGCTATTTTGCCAATGAATGCTGCTGAATGTTATATTTCAATTGTTGGATGGAATACGTGTGAACAGTATGAGTGCGGACTTAGGGCCTTTTTCCACTAGCTGCCATCCGCTTCGGTAAATGGATCGCAGCCGTTTTGCCGAGCACGATAACATGTAAATCTCGGTGCTCATTTCCCACTTGTGTGTATCATTTTTTCCTGAATTGCAATTGTTGGGCTGCTGATTCTTGCCACTATCACACTACATTCCTGTCGGCTTACTGCACAATTGTGGGTAGTGTAAATTGTTCGGGTTTCCAGTGGAAAA
Organism: Hyperolius riggenbachi; assembly: GCF_040937935.1. Lineage (NCBI taxonomy): Eukaryota > Metazoa > Chordata > Amphibia > Anura > Hyperoliidae > Hyperolius > Hyperolius riggenbachi. Next base: position 198,036,887 of record NC_090648.1, read on the forward strand.
GGGGCCTAAGTGCCTGCTCATACTTGGTGCTTTCCTATAGGATTACTCTTTCTGCAGCACTTATGATTTGGAAAAATCACAAATGTGCTGAATGCAGCATTTTCTGATTGATTATGATGCGATTCTCATTCACTGAAATGAGAATCGTAAAGCACAAGCATGCCAAAAGATTGCAATGCACAATCACTAGGCATTGCATTTTAACATTTCTAGTGTGGTTGGGCCTTATGAGATGTCCTAGAATATTTCTGATCATGTCCTTAGTTCCAACAACTACAGAAAGACAGAAGTAAAATTTCGCACATACCTTTGGACCACTACAGTTTCTACAGTTTTACATCAGTGAGACATTTATTACACTGAGTGGAGAGATTCTTCGGATCTGCGATTCTGATGTGCTGGGGATTGTACCTGTTGGCTAGAGTAGTATATTGGCTTCACAAATGTAATGTGTACAGTTCCGTCCCAGTCCTGTCTTGTCACTTTTCATCAGTTTTGCATAATTTTTCTATCAGTTCTATTCATGACTGATGGAAAACTTATGAAAACTGACAGGACTGGAACAAAACCATACACAATGTATGTGAATGCACCCTTAAGGTGGCCACACACGATACAATAAAATGATCCGATTTTACTGTAATTCGATAAAAACGATCAAATCTCCCGAAAAAATCAAAAGCTGTTTTTTAATTCGACTGAAAAATCCGATCGGATTTCCCGTTTTCTTCGATTTTTATCGATCCGGATTGCCAGATATTTTTCTTCAATCTCTCTAAAGATTGTATGGTGTGTGTTAGATTGTCAATTTATTAATATACACACCCTAGCAATTTTCTCAGAGTTTCCAATCATTTTTATCATAATTGGGAAAAAATGTAACATACGTGTGTGGTACATTGGTCATATTTTGGAAATGTTACAATCAGTCAGAAAAAATGATTGCAATTCTTAAATTGAACAGATATTTAAAAAATTGTATGGTGTGTGGCACCTTAAGGCTACATTACAGGATTCTGTTGCAACCCATGACCACGCCCACTTTCCCGCTGTATGGCCACGCCCATTTTTTTTGCCTAATTCTCCCTTAGTGCCCAGAGGTGCCCCGGATCTGCCAGGATCCTAGCAACACCCCTGCTGAATGCTATGATGGCAAGGTGTGAGAGGAGGAGCAGGCTTTTCTATCGACATGAGCCAATGAGAGCAGACATGAAAATTCCCACATAGCTTAATAGTAATCCTGTGTTAGGCTGATTAAAGGCTGCAAGCTGACTGTGGATGGAAAGGACTCTGATTACAAATGCATGCCAAATTATGCAACAACATGCATGTAAGAAATCCAGAGCTGTTTGGCGGCAGTTCCACTGCAGCAAGCCGTAGATGGATTCATGACAACATCCTGAGCTGCTCTGAACTGCAGAGTGATTGCAGATGGCAATGAGACTTATTGCGAATGCAATCAAAACTAAGCAACCAAATAGAAGCAGAGAAATCAAAACTGCTTGGTTGCAGCTCCACTGCAACCGACAGGACATGCTACAGGAGGGATCCTTACAGTATGAGAGTATGAAAAATACCACTAAACTGCATCCAACTGTGGGGGCTTATTCACAGTGGGACTTTGCAGAGCTGCGTTCTAAAGTCTTATAACGCAGCTTACTGCACTGAAACGATAAGCCTATGGGACCCTCCCCATGCAACGTTAGCGTTGCATTGTAATGTGCAGCGTTATGGTAACGCACTGCTGCAGTGCGTTACCTCTATACACACACGTTACCAGGTACGCTTTTCATTGCCTGGATACTTTACTTTACCTACTGTATGCGACAGTAGCGCAGCATTATTGTGCACTACCACTTCTTTTTTGCGTTGTGTTGTAATGCTGTGTTGCGACTTTAACGTCACATCACAATGCAACGTCCCACTGTGAATAAGTCTTTAATGCAATCTTCAGGATGTCTATAACCTCGAGGTAGTGGCCCCTTTTGGATGCTGTTCAGAGAAGAGTCTATCTTCTTTTTCTGGTTGGTCCCAATTTTACAATCATTCTAAATTCTAAATGGACAACCTAGAAAATGACTAAACCTAGCTGGTACCTTTCATTATCTAGATCCCTAGTTCCATATTCAGCATTGGCTGATGGTGTAATGGTTAAGGGCTCTGCCTCTGACACAGGAGACAGGAGACCAGGGTTCGAATCTCGGCTCTGCCTGTTCAGTAAGCCAGCACTAATTCAGTAGGAGACCTTTGGCAAGTCTCCCTTACACTGCTACTGCCAATAGAGCGCGCCCTAGTGGCTGCTGCTCTACTCTGGCGCTTTGAGTCCGCAAGGAGAAAAGCGCAATATAAATGTTATTTGTCTTGTCTTGTCTTGTCATTGTCAGCACCTTTCTGAAGTCAGTGGGTATCAGCATTGGTTAGAAAGTACCATTACCTATTGGCAGCACCTTTGCCCTTGCGCATGAGCAGTGCAACGAAAGCATCAATCCTCACTGATAGATGCTAGCTTTAACTATGTCAAAGCCAAATGCTGGCACTCAAACCACGTTGCTGAATCAGCCTAGATGTGAACAGTCTCACTTGCATGAATTAATCACTCACTGGAGTGTGAAAAGATACATATGTGGAGTTGTTCCATTTACCAAACAGTGAATTGTTACCATGGTTCAAGGAATCACATGTAGAAAATCATAGCAGTAATGTGTGGAGTTACTGGTACATTGTAACATTTCTTAAACGCGTGAACTAATACATATACTGTTCAGAGTGGGTGATTGCTACACAGGACGCATACATGAGAATAAGGAAGGAAGTCCCCAGTGGGCGTACAAATATATCTGTAATTTGGAAATGCTTCACGGAGATAATTTCATCAGCCACACTGGACAATACTAGGATGGTGGCTGATACGCAGAAGTTCTTAATTTCTCTGTTACTGATTTCTATATCAGAACAAGGAAAGGGTAAGTTTAATAAGTAATAATAAATTATGATTTTATTAGATGATTTATTTGTGTATAAGTGTGCTGGAGGATAAGCAAAGTACACCACCATCATCTTACTAGACTGTCCGGTAAAAACCTAATTAAAGTGCCTTCCATAATACTCTGTACTTCAGATGATTTATTGTTCTGTTTCTAGCACCAACATATGCAGTGATGCAGTATGTAGAACCATTCAGATTGTATGTTGCTCTACATGCTCAATACTGGTGCAAAATGTACAGGATTTCTTAACCCCCTTGGCGGTATGAAAAATACCGCCAGGGGGCAGCGCAGCAGTTTTTTTTTAATTATTTTTTTTTTAAATCATGTAGCGAGCCGAGGGCTCGCTACATGATAGCCGCTGCTCAGCGGCATCCCCCCAGCCCCGCCGATCGCCTCCAGCGATCAGGAAATCCCGTTCAAAGAACGGGATTTCCTGGAGGGCTTCCCCCGTCGCCATGGTGACGGGGCGCAATGACGTCACCGACGTCAGCGACGTCGGGACGTAATTGGGAGACCCGATCCACCCCTCGGCGCTGCCTGGCACTGATTGGCCAGGCAGCACTCAGGGTCTGGGGGGGGGGGGGCCGCGCGCCGCACCGGATAGCGGCGATCGGGCGCGCGGCGGCGATCGGGGTGCTGGCGCAGCTAGCAAAGTGCTAGCTGCGTCCAGCAAAAAAAAAATTAAGTAAATCGGCCCAGCAGGGCCTGAGCGGCACCCTCCGGCGGCTTACCCCGTGTCACACACGGGGTTACCGCTAAGGAGGTTAAAATGTCATTTCAGGAGAGGAGGTAATATATTGGCGAAGAGAGAAATGGTAAAATTACTTTTATCCTTTAAATACATATTAGCAGACTTTTTGTTTCTCCATTAGGTTAAAGGTGAATTGGCTGGAAAAATAATGCTAAACTGAAAATTTGCAACAGCTCCTTTAACTTTACGTTGTAGTAATTTGCTCCATATTTACATATTGACTTAGGGTGGTTATCTTTATTTGTATTTATTTTTATATGAATATTTTACATATATTTTTTTCCCACTTTTAAACTCAGCACACAGAGGGACCCGGGGCAAAGCCCAGCATTGTGGCTCAGGACAGGGCACACAGAGGGATTCGGGGCAGAGCCCAGCACTGTGGCTCGTGGACAGGGCACACAGAAGGGACCTGGGGCAGAGCCCAGCACTGTGGCTCAGGGACAGGGCACACAGAGGGATCCGTGGCAGAGCCCAGCACTGGGGCTCGGGGACAGGGCACACAGAGGGACCAAGGCAGAGCCCAGCACTGTGGCTCGGGGACAGGGCACACAGAGGGACCAAGGCAGAGCCCAGCACTGTGGCTTGGGGACAGGGCACACAGAGGGACCAAGGCAGAGCCCAGCACTGTGGCTCAGGGACAGGGCACACAGAGGGACCAAGGCAGAGCCCAGCACTGTGGCTCAGGGACAGGGCACACAGAGGGACCAAGGCAGAGCCCAGCACTGTGGCTCGGGGACAGGGCACACAGAGGGACCAAGACAGAGCCCAGCACTATGGCTCGGAGACAGGGCACACAGAGGGACCAAGGCAGAGCCCAGCACTGTGGCTTGGGGACAGGGCACACAGAGGGACCAAGACAGAGCCCAGCACTATGGCTCAGAGACAGGGCACACAGAGAGACCAAGGCAGAGCCCAGCACTGTGGCTTGGGGTCAGGGCACACACAGGGACCAAGACAGAGCCCAGCACTGTGGCTCGGGGACAGGGCACACAGAGGGACCCGGGGCAGAGCCCAGCACCGTGGCTCGAGGACAGGGCACACAGAGAGACCAGGGGCAGAGCCCAGCACTGTGGCTTGGGGACAGGGCAAACAGAGGGACCCGGGGCAGAGCCCAGCACTGTGGCTCGGGGACAGGGCACACAGAGGGACCTGGGGCAGAGCCCAGTACTGTGGCTCAGGGACAGGGCACACGAAGGGACCCAGGGCAGAGCCCAGCACTGTGGCTCAGGGACAGGGCACACAGAGGGACCCGGGGCAAAGCCCAGCATTGTGGCTCAGGACAGGGCACACAGAGGGATTCGGGGCAGAGCCCAGCACTGTGGCTCGTGGACAGGGCACACAGAAGGGACCTGGGGCAGAGCCCAGCACTGTGGCTCAGGGACAGGGCACACAGAGGGATCCGTGGCAAAGCCCAGCACTGGGGCTCGGGGACAGGGCACACAGAGGGACCAAGGCAGAGCCCAGCACTGTGGCTCGGGGACAGGGCACACAGAGGGACCAAGGCAGAGCCCAGCACTGTGGCTTGGGGACAGGGCACACAGAGGGACCAAGGCAGAGCCCAGCACTGTGGCTCAGGGACAGGGCACACAGAGGGACCAAGGCAGAGCCCAGCACTGTGGCTCAGGGACAGGGCACACAGAGGGACCAAGGCAGAGCCCAGCACTGTGGCTCGGGGACAGGGCACACAGAGGGACCAAGACAGAGCCCAGCACTATGGCTCGGAGACAGGGCACACAGAGGGACCAAGGCAGAGCCCAGCACTGTGGCTTGGGGACAGGGCACACAGAGGGACCAAGACAGAGCCCAGCACTATGGCTCAGAGACAGGGCACACAGAGAGACCAAGGCAGAGCCCAGCACTGTGGCTTGGGGTCAGGGCACACACAGGGACCAAGACAGAGCCCAGCACTGTGGCTCGGGGACAGGGCACACAGAGGGACCCGGGGCAGAGCCCAGCACCGTGGCTCGAGGACAGGGCACACAGAGGGACCAGGGGCAGAGCCCAGCACTGTGGCTTGGGGACAGGGCACACAGAGGGACCTGGGGCAGAGCCCAGCACTGTGGCTCGGGGACAGGGCACACAGAGGGACCTGGGGCAGAGCCCAGTACTGTGGCTCAGGGACAGGGCACACGAAGGGACCCAGGGCAGAGCCCAGCACTGTGGCTCAGGGACAGGGCACACAGAGGGACCCGGGGCAGAGACCAGCACTGTGGCTACGGGACAGGGCACACAGAGGGACCCAGGGCAGAGCCCAGCACTGTGGCTACGGGGCAGGGCACACAGAGGGACCCGGGGCAGAGCCCAGCACTGTGGCTCGGGGACAGGGCACACAGAGGGACCCGGGGCAGAGCCCAGCACTGTGGCTATGGGACAGGGCACACAGAGGGACCCGGGGCAGAGCCCAGCACTGTGGCTCGGGGACAGGGCACACAGAGGGACCAAGGCAGAGCCTAGCACTGGGGCTCGGGGACAGGGCACACAGAGGGACCCGGGGCAGAGCCCAGCACTGTGGCTACGGGACTGGGCACACAGAGGAACCAGGGCCAGAGCCCAGCACTGTGGCTCGGGGACAGGGCACACAGAGGGACCAAGGCAGAGCCCAGCACTGTGGCTCGGAGACGGGGCACACAGAGGGACCCGGGGCAGAGCCCAGCACTGTGGCTTGGGGACAGGGCACACAGAGGGACCTGGGGCAGAGCCCAGCACTGTGGCTCGGGGACAGGGCACACAGAGGGACCCGGGGCAGAGCCCAGCACTGTGGCTACGGGACAGGGCACACAGAGGAACCAGGGCCAGAGCCCAGCACTGTGGCTCGGGGACAGGGCACACAGAGGGACCAAGGCAGAGCCCAGCACTGTGGCTCGGGGACAGGGCACACAGAGGGATCCAGGGCAGAGCACAGCACTGTGGCTCGGGTACAGGGCACACACAGGGTCCAGGGGCAGATCCCAGCACTGTGGCTCTGGGACAGGTCACACAGAGGGACCCGGGGCAGAGCCCAGAACACTGGCTCGGGGACAGGGCACACAGAGGAACCAGGGCAGAGCCCAGCACTGTGGCTCGGGGACAGGGCACACAGAGGGACCAGGGCCGGAGCCCAGCACCGTGGCTCGGGGACAGGGCACACAGAGGGACCTGGGGCAGAGGTAAAGTGTCCTGGGACAGTGTGCTAAGAGGTGCTGGTCTCTGTTGGGGATATAGAGCTCTATAGGGTGGGACTGGAAAGTGTTGCCTCCCAAGGTACCATGTGCTGCACTACTGACTTGGGAAGGGTGGCATAGGGTGCTCAGTGTGAAAGAACTCTGCACAAAGGCATTTGTGCTGTGAGGAGGTGTCATTAATGCTCCTGTACTGATAAGGGTCTGGGCAGGTCAGCAGCAGTACTGACGGGTGTCACCTTACAAGTTTGCAGGAAACGTATGATGAGCAGCCCACAGCTACTGGCTCCCCTCCCAAGCAGCATAAGGTCCAGCCTGAGAATCCATTCTGTTTCTGCTCTGATCTCCGTCAGCGTGTGTGAAGCTCTGGGGGCGGGGCTGAATCTCCTCCACTGCTGTCTGCATGGAGCTCCCAATAGCACCTCCCCATCTCTCTGCTTCTGCAATTGTGTCTGTCCCACTAGGAGTATAGAGAGATGAAGTTCTCCAATCTGTGCTGTAGCCCCCACCTGGGTGTCTAGGCAGGGGGAGGGGGCCCATGAGGGGTCGGGGGGGGGACCTGGGGCAATTGCCCCCTTTGCATTAATGGTAGCACCGGCCCAGGTAGGTAGACTCCCATGTGGTGGCAGGAGGAACGTGCTGACTGATGCGTTGGCATCTGTTTCCAGTTTAGTAAGGATGGTGCTTCTCTATTAGAGTCCACCCTGAGGTGGTGGTAGAATCTGTAAAAGAAACAAAGCAAAAAAGTGCACTCAGGGCTAAGATAAACCAAATGGCTGGCTGTAGACTATTCTCACCTTTGGGAGATGCTGGTAGCCGTTATAGGTGTTCCAGCTGTCAGGCTTTTGTCCCACTTGCTGGGGACTGGGCTTCTTAGGCATAAACCGTTCCCTCCAAACCTCTGGTCCTTAAGGCTGCTTGGCTCGTCATACTGCCTGCCCAAATTCCATGCAGCTCTAACACGCTATGGGTGAGGTGGAGGCAATGGTAGTCTCTACAAAGCTGTTGGATTTTGTACACACTAGGTAGGTGTAAGCCCATGCCTCACAGCAAGCCTGCACACTGCAGCTACTACTGTGCAGTAGGGTGGTGGCAAAAACATTTAGTTTCTGGTGGGATGAGTGCAGTAAGAACATGGTGACCCTATGTGTGTCAGAGACAGACTTTTAATAGTTAATTGCAATGCGTTTCAGGAGGCTAAGTGTCCCCCTTTCATCAGGCAAAAAAAAATTCAGCTCCACCCCCAACAAGAAAATTTCGTCTATCCATTAACTTCTCATCTGCAGAACAAACTATGTATTCTACATAAAGACAAAGACTGTGCACCACAAAGACTGTGGTATAGTAGATCCTAACTAAACTCTCCCTAGCAGAGTCTGTCAGCAGCTTTCCCTTAATTAATTACTGTAGGCAGACGCGTGAGTAACGACAGGAGAACTTTGCCTTTTATAAGGGGGGTGAGGCTCCAGGAGTGAGTGCAGTCTGATTGGTGACAATGTGCCTGCTGACTGTGATGTAGAGGGTCAAAGTTCTGCCCAATAGGGCATTATGGGGCGAATCAAACTTCCACAAAAGTTCGCCTTCGCTGGCGAACGCGAACCACCTAAAGTTCGCCTGGAACCGTTCGGCGGCGAACCATTCGGGACATCTCTATCTACCTCCTACATTGTCCCTGTAACCTACAATTTGTGGTCCGCACAAAACAACCTTTTTATAAAAGACTTAATGAACATCAGGAAAATATTAAGAATGGATGTGCTAAACACAGTGGGCCTGATTCACAAAGCTGTGCAAACTGTTTGCACGCCAGTGAAAAGTCCTTTAGCACGCCTAAACTCAGTTTAGGCGTGATAAGAAGAAACTCGCGCAAAATTCCTGCACGCAAAGTTTTGCGCGCGCAATAGCGCAGTGCACAGCGCGGTGCACGCGATGCGCCCATTACACCCTATGGGCGCTGCACGTGGAGTTGCGCGATTGCGCGCGCAAAACTTTGCGTGCGGGACTTTGCGCGCGATCACCAGCACAAAGCGGTGCTAACTCAGCGGTGCAAAGGTTATCACGCCTAAAGTCTTTTAGGTGTGATAACTTGGTTATCACCGCTTTGTGAATCAGTCCCAGTGTGTCCAAATACTGACTCATAACAGAAACTTTGGCTTAGGGACAATAACTCTTATTGAACACATTACTGATGGTAACTAATTTAATTGATACAGAATTTAGCGCAATAGAGAAGCTTACTGGAATTTACATCTGGAAATTCTAACCCCTAGTTGCCTCAATATAGCTTTAGAGAGTATGAACGAATTAAATCAATATGCATGCACATCATTTTTAATTTTGCCATGCACAAACAAAAACCAAGGTACATATTTCAGTCTTAGTCAGACCTATTTTCTTATTATATACACTTTTATACAGTTTTATCATTATTATTGATTATCTTCTCTTATGCATGGTAATCTATTTATCTTTTACTGGCCATCATTTTATTAGTTTTTCTTAATTATATCCATTTTACAGTCATTTATCCTTAGCCCCAGCAATCACATTTCCTTTGTATTTCTCTTGTACTGAAATCTCAACTTATATTTGTGGAACTTTGCCACCACCGCTGGTGATGCTCTGGAGTTGGGATTCACCATGAGCTTGCTGGGCAATTTGTAAATTACTGCCCTTCAAAATGGTTCAACCTGCATTAATACCCCTTCCCCACCAAGAAATTAGAACTCACATTGTCTTTTTATAAAAATCCTTGTTTCCCTCCTCCTACACCATCCCCATAAAATAATATTGATGCTTTTTAAACTAATCCCGACCATCATACTGTACTTTTGTAATCCTGTTCAATATTCATTCTTTACCTACAAGAATCAGCAAAGGATTCTGGGACAAGCTAATTTACATACTGGGCCGTGACAGGCTGAGCCGAGAGGCTGTTAATATTTTATATGATTTTATTGTATTTATGATGTAATCTTTGGACTTTTGCACTTGCACTTTTGCACTGGGCACTTTCTTTCCCTTGATGAAGCCCCCGTTCTGAGGGGGTGAAACATGTAGGGTTGTGTGGGGTGGTTGTAAATGTTACTTGTAATGTGAGGAGATAATTCCTAGTCTCCACTAGGGTTTACATTTGCTAACATACCTCCTGCCCACAGCTGCTCAAGTTAGTATCTATTCATTCCTAGGCCACTCTAGGGTTTTAAAGTTTCTAAAAAGTTATATTTTAGCATATCAAGTTCCTCTTAAAGGATACCCCAACTGAAATGTGACATAATGAGATAGACATGTGTATGTACAGTGCCTAGCACACATATAACTATGCTGTGTTCCTTTTTTTATTTTTCTGCCTGAAAGAGTTAAATATCAGGTATGTAAGTGGCTGACTCAGTCCTGACTCAGACAGGAAGTGACTACAGTGTGACCCTCACTGATAAGAAATTCCAACTATAAAACACTTTCCTAGCAGAAAATGGCTTCTGAGAGCAAGAAAGAGGTAAAAAAGGGGAATTTCTTATCAGTGAGGGTCACACTGTACTCACTTCCTGTCTAAGTCAGGACTGAGTCAGCCACTTACATACCTGATATTTAACTCTTTCAGGCAGAGAAAGAAAAAAAGGAACACAGCATAGTTATCTGTGTGCTAGGCACTGTACATACACATGTCTATCTCATTATGTCACATTTCAGTTGGGGTATCCTTTAGGAGCTAAAAAACCTGTACAAATTACCAGCATCTTCCATAGATGAGAATATTCCGCGTCCGGTGGGCCATTTGGTTTATCTTAGCCCTAAATGCGCTTTTTTGCTTTGTCCCTTTAACAGATTCCCCCACAACAGTGCAGCCACAATGACACCCCCACCCATAATAAATGTGGCCACCCTGATACCTTTCTCCCCCTTATGGCAATGATAATTTTACCTTGTATAGTCATGCCCCATAAATATTGCCATGTCTCCCCTAGTAGTGCTGGTCTCCTCCTGTATAGTTATGCACCACCATACAAACAGATGCAGGTGGTGTTAGAGCTATTTGTTTCAGAGTTCTGCTTGTGTCTCCATCTCCTGCAGTTGACACTTATGTGCTGCCAGAGAAGCACCAGTAGGAAACTTATGCAATGAGAAGCCTCCCTCCAGGAGAGCAAGGAAGCATGAGAAGAGGGGTTGCAGCATGCCACAAGACTGGTAGTTAAAACACCACTTGTTTGCACTCCTCTGCATGACTGTCATTGGAGGGTACAGAGGGAGCTCTAGAGGTGGGCCCCCTTTACACATGGAGTAAGGGAGGGGAGGGTAAGAAACTTCCTGCCCTGAGCCCCCTTGTAACTGCAGCAGCTGCTCTGCTAGTAGTTACGTCCCTGTGTTCTAGGCACCACCTCCTATATTTTATGCATAATGGTAAACAACCTGGATGACCATCACCAGCATAATCTGCTTCACATACAAAAGCAGGCCAATGAAATTGTAGAATAGATGCATGTGCTTTCACTACATTAGTTCAGTTCACAACTAATTTGAATAGATCAAATATCAAACAGAATATTTTTTTTTATAGATTAATAGATTAAATAATTTTGTTTTTTTTTCAGCTCATTCAAATGTTACATTTGAAAAAGGTGAACCCATGCCGATAATAATTAACTGCAGTTTGGAAGAACAAAAAATTGAATGGTATAAATATAATATGTCCAATTATGGTGTTGGTGTATTTAATAAAGAGAACTCATCAAAGCAATATAAAGTTGCACCTGGTGGTGGGATATTTGCTTGTACAACAAAATCTACAACTCCATATACAGGCAGTAAAGACTTGTTGTATGATTCCCACAAAACATTTGTGATCTCTCCATTGAATGGTATGTATAACTTTACAGACTGACCATCTTATATGTTAAACTTACTGAACACATTTTGCCGATTTGCATTGTTAAAGGTTTGATGACTTAACTTCTTTAACTTCTTTATTTATGTTATGACATAAATGTTACAGTAGTTTTTGGGGAATGAAAAGGCTTTCTGTTGAAAGCACACCAAGCAGCATAGTTATGGGTAAAATGGCCCCAGAGTAGACTTTAGACCTTGGCCTGCCCAACACACATGCACAAGCAACTGCACACACTAAGGGCCCTTTTCCACTAGCGGCGTTTGCGATGCTGAATCGCAAAAACGCAAACCGCTAGCGATTTTACAATCGCTACGGTTTGCTTTTTAACATGGGAATCGCGGTAGGTCATTTCCACTACCGCGATTCGTTTTTGCGGGGAACGCGAACGCGCGGCGGAGCGATAATTGCCGCGATTTTGCTATGCAGTGCATAGCATAGCAAAATCGCGGCCGCAAACGTCGGGGGAATCGCCGGTTTTGCGATTCAGCAATCGCTAGCGTTCAGCGTGAACGCTAGCGATTGCAGGTGGAAAAGGGCCCTTACACACACAATAGTAATATGCAATCAAATTCTGCCTGCAGTTATAAGGCATTTGTGATGCCTCCTGTAGAGCACTTCATTGCCCCTTTTATACTAGTACTCACTGCTCTATGGTGTGTGTGTGTGTGTGTGTGTGTGTGTGTGTGTGTGTGTGTGTGTGTGTGTGTGTGTGTGTGTGTGTGTGTGTGTGTGTGTGTGTGTGTGTGTGTGTGTGTTTTCATATTAAAACCCTGACAGCTCCTAAGAGCAAGAGCAATGGAAAATCACCATAAAGGAGAACAGACAGCAGTAAAAACTGCCGTGTTTCCCACTTATTTTTGCACTTTGGAAAACGAAATACTTATCTTTTAATGAAAATCAGGCAATAAATTGTTGCAAAAGTAGATTGCCATTTTTTTAAGAACCCTGTTGAAGTCCTGCATTCCCTGGAAGCAGGCAGCAGCAGGCTAGAGTGCTCCCTTCTGTATTTTAAATACATTTTTAATAAATGTATGTGTTTATTTATTTTTTTTACCAAGGAGAGTGGTCTTCTCCAATAGCAATCTATTTGTATAGTGAGCGCTGATTGGAAGCTCCAGATGTCAATAGGCAGACTGACCCTAACCCTTTCCTTAACATTTCAGCCTTGCTTAATTCTGGCCTTTCTCTCTAACCTACAATTTTTGTAACACTAACACCCTCTCCCACTATTTTTCTTAAACTAACCTTAAACCCTCCTGAATTTTGATACCCTAAACATACCTAATACTTACCTGTCTTCTAAATTGATCCCTCTCTGTTCTCAGTAACTTAAGCCTGTCCCTGACCCTACTCCAAAATCTAACTCTACATATTACCTTCTAATTTAGGCCCAGTTCACATCTGCGTTTTGGGCCAAAACGGATCCAGTGAGCGGATCCGGTCTCCGCTTCACCGGATCCGGATGGCCCAGTCCGTGGTCCTTTCACATAGTGAAAACGGATCTGATCAATGATTGATCGGATCTGTTTTCACTCAGCAAATACATACCTTATCTTGTGCAGCAGCTGGCAGTAGAGGCTTCCTCTTCTTCTGCTGTGACTACACAACGCATCATGTGACTAATCACACGGCGCGTCATGTAGTCACATGACGTGGAAGAAGACGGAAGCCTCTACCGCTGGCTGCTGCACGAGATTAGGTATGTATTTAGCCTCCCTAGCCCACCCGCCCGACTGCTGCACCCTCCCCTCACCCTCCCGTTGCTCAGGATCGCATCGCCCATGCCCCCATCCCCCGTGGAATGGTCCGTTTCTTCACTAGTGTGAAGAAACGTTCCATTTCCCATTGCCCGCGATGCTGCAGTATTTTTTTCCGGATCCGCTCCACTAGGCAGAACGGTCTGGAAAATTAGGGTCTGCAGCATTTTTTGGATCCGGGGGCCGGAACGTACGGAACATACCCGTACCAACGGACGAATGTGAATGGATCCATAGGTTAACATTGGATCCATTCACATCCATACCGTTTGTACAGTATACGTTCCGCTTATGTTCTGGAAAAAAATGCTAATGTGAACCGGGCCTAAGATGCTTAACTAAGAAGGGCAACATCCTCCCCCTCCTTTAAAAGCATTGAGCCCCTTGTTGGTGGACATGGGAGCACTTTACTCTTCAGATATCCCCTGGCCCAGCTCTATTATGGTTAGTAAGAGACATGGGAATGTAGGGAGCTATCTGTGCTGCTTCTACCCCCACTGGGGTGTTGCTTGAAGATGGTGGTCCCAGGTGGTATGAGCGATTGGGGCCCCACCTGTTTTGTGCATCCTGTTTGTAAGTTTTAAGCAGCTGCTTTTAAATGCCACCTGACTCAACCCCTGCTTGAATATTGACCAACCTCGATTTCCACATGCCTTTACCTCTCCCTGAACATTGACTACCCTTTGGGAGGGAGGATGTGCCCCAAGATATGATATGTGGAAGGGATAATGTCAGCTGGATAAAACAAATAAATAAGCTTACCTCTAAAAAAGGGGGTAGCCCAAATAAATTAATACATTTTCTAATAGAAGCCAGACACTTGAATGATAACGTGTTACGCGGATCGCAGTCCTCTTTTTCAGATCACATTTATTTATTTAAAGTGAACCTTAAGTCATAAAAAAAATGAGTTTTACGCACCTGGGGCTTCTACCAGCCCCCTGCAGCAGTCCTGTGCCCTCGCAGCCACTCACTAATCCTGCCAGCTAGCTTTGTTTTTGCCGACAGGCCCGTCAGGACTGGCCACGCGTAGCTTTTTCCGCATTCCCGACTGTAAGTAGCGCTATTGCGGGCCGCAACGTGTACAAAAATACGCGTTGCCGCATACCTATGCATTCGTAATGCGGCAACGCATATTTTTGTATGCAATAGCGCTAATTACAGTCAGGAATGCGGAAAAAGCTACGCGTGGCCAGTCCTGACAGGCCTGTCGGCAAAAACAAAACTAGCTGGCAGCGGGGGACAAGAGGATTAGTGAGTGGCTGCGAGGGCTCAGGACTGCTGCAGGGGGCTGGTAGAGGTCCCAGGTGAGTAAAACTCTTTTTTTTTTTCTGGCTTAAGTGTCTCTTTAAGTATTTAGACAGCACCGACATATTACACAGCGCTGTACAGAGTATATTGTGTTGTCACTAACTGTCCATACAGAGTATATTGTGTTGTCACTAACTGTCCGTCAGAGGGGCTCACAATCTAGTTCCTACCATAGTCATATGTATGTATTGTGTACTGCATGTATCATAGTCTAGGACCAATTTAAGGGAAAGCCAATTAACTTATCTGTATGTTTTTGGGATGCGTGAGGAAACCGGAGTACCCAGAGGAAACCCACACAGACACGTGAAGAACATACAAACTCCTTGCAGATGTTGACCTGGCTGGGATTTGATCCAGGGACCCAGCACTGCAAGGCAAGAGTGATAACCACTACGCCACCGTGCTGCCCACTACGCCACCATCACATACAAAAAAGTGTCTTAACACTAGCATTTTGCAAGCAGGGAGTCCCTCTGTGATTTTTATTTCCTTTTGGAATAATTTTTTGTCCTCGGACTCCATTGGTAACACACTCTTTACATTGACTACTCTTAATTGCCACCTGCCTTAACATATTCGCCTGTCTTTTGTTCATCAATGTCAGCTGCTGCCCCACTTTCTCACTTAAAGTGAACCTGAGGTGAAAATAAACTGATGAGATAAACAATTATATTTATCCTCTTACACTTAAAAATGACTTTTTTAGTCATCCCAGGATTTTATTTTATATTTAAACATTTAGAAAGTAGATTGAATGTTTTGTTGTCTCTTCTCAGTTGCAGTCTATTAAGTGTCCCTAAATGAAAATACATGAACTATGATGATTCCTTTTCTCTCCCTCTGCTCTCAGAAATATGTAGTAAAAATGTATTCTTCCAGGAAAGCTTTTATGGCTGTAATTTGCTTATCAGTGATTTTTACTATATTCCTGACAAAGTACTGACAAGACAAAAGCTGCCACTTCCATCCTTAAAAATTAACTCTGTCAGGAAGCAAAACAAAACAAAACAAGTAAAACAGCCTGGTTATTAATATGTTTTGTACTGTACATACACATGCTTATCTCATCATGTTACATGTCGCCTCGGGTACACTTTAGCATCAACTTTCTTGCAAAATTATTGCAGACAGCAAATCAGCAGCTACTGCATTAGTTAAATTAAGTTCCAAGATTCATGCTATTTGCAACAAACCAGCAAAGTCGCCATCTCATCAATCATCTCATCTCTAATTATTAAAAACACATTTTTATTGGAACTCACATTTTCCAGAATGATATCAGATCAAGCATCTGTGAGATGCGATGGAAAAACTTGTCAAATCCATGGGGGCCTCACTTCACAACTTTCAGTACTTAAAGGACAACTGAAGTGAGAGGTATATAGAGGCTGCCATATTTATCTATCTTTAAGCAATACCATTTGCTTGGCTATCCTGCTGATCCTCTGCCTCTTATAGTTTTAGCCATAGACCCTGAACAAGCATACAGCAGATAAGGGCCTATTTGCAATTTGTCTTTTCCCCTAGGTGATATTTTCAAACTTGTCAATAAAATGTGTTTTAAACCACCAGCAAGCAAGAAAATACTCAAAATAATACTGATAGCACTTTTCACCTACTTTTTGGTGCCTTTTCAGGTGCAAAGTGCTGAAACATCTTTTTAAATATGGGATATAAGGTTTTCTCCTAGGAGAAAACTCAGGAGAAATAGTTAATTGCATATGGGCCCAGGTGTTTCTCACATTGTTAGATCTGACCAGATTAGCTGCGTGCTTGTTTCTGGTGTGATCCAGACACTACTGCAGTCAAATACATCAGCAGGGCTGCCAGGCAACTGGTATTGCTTAAAAGTAAATATATATGGCAACCTCCATAAACCTATCACTTCAGTTATTCTTTAAAGGATCTTGATGCCAAATACCACAGGACATCTGTTGAGGTCTAGTGGAGTTCATACTAAAGGTGGCCACACACGATACAATAAAATGATCCGATTTTACAGCAATTTGATGAAAACGATCGTATCTCTCGAAAAAATCGAAAGCTTTTTTTTCATTCGACTGAAAAATCCCATCGGAATTCCCGTTTTTTTCGATTTAAATCGATCCGGAATGCCAGATATTTCTGTTCAATTTTTCTAAAGATTGTATGGTGTGTGTTGGATTGTAAGTTTATTAACCACTTCCCGACCGCCTAACGCACAGAGGCGGCCGGGAAGTGGAGCCCTTAAGGACCGGCTCACCCACAGAGGCGGCGGTCCATTTAAGGGCATGGGCGGAGCGATCGCGTCATCCGTGACGCGATCCTCCGCCGGCGCCTGTCACCGCTCGCTCGCCGCAACATCCCGCCGGCTATACGGAAGCGCCGGCGGGATGTTAACCCCGCGATCGCCGCATACAAAGTGTATAATACACTTTGTAATGTTTACAAAGTGTATTATACAGGCTGCCTCCTGCCCTGGTGGTCCCAGTGTCCGAGGGACCACCAGGGCAGGCTGCAGCCACCCTAGTCTGCACCCAAGCACACTGATTTCTCCCCCCCTGCCCCAGATCGCCCACAGCACCCATCAGACCCCCCCCGCCCACCCCCCAGACCCCTGTTTGCACCCAATCACCCCCCTAATCACCCATCAATCACTCCCTGTCACTATCTGTCAATGCTATTTTTTTTTTATCCCCCCCCCTGCTCCCTGCCCCCTCCTGATCACCCCCCACCCCTCAGATTCTCCCCAGACCCCCCCCCCAGACCACCCCCCCCCCTGTTTACTGTATGCATCTATCCCCCTGATCACCTGTCAATCACCTGTCAATCACCTGTCAATCACCCGTCAATCACCCATCAATCACCCGTCAATCACCCCCTGTCACTGCCACCCATCAATCAGCCCCTAACCTGCCCCTTGCGGGCAATCTGATCACCCCCCCACACCAATAGATCGCCCACAGATCCGACATCAGATCACCTCCCAAATCCATTGTTTACATCTATTCTCTCCTCTAAACACCCACCAATTACCCATCAATCACCCATCAATCACCCCCTATCACCACCTGTCACTTTTACCTATCAGATCAGACCCTAATCTGCCCCTTGCGGGCACCCAATCACCCGCCCACACGCTCAGATTGCCCTCTGACCCCCCCTTATCAATTCACCAGTGCATTAATTACATCTGTTCTTCCCTGTAATAACCCACTGATCACCTGTCAATCACCTGCCAATCACCTATCACCCATCAATCACCCCCTGTCACCCCCTGTCACTGCCACCCATCAATCAGCCCCTAACCTGCCCCTTGCGGGCAATCTGATCACCCACCCACACCATTAGATCGCCCGCAAACCCGCCGTCAGATTACCTCCCAAATGTATCGTTTACATCTGTTATCTTCTCTAAACACCCACTAATTACCCATCAATCACCCATCAATCACCCCCTATCACCACCTGTCACTGTTACCTATCAGATCAGACCCTAATCTGCCCCTTGCGGGCACCCAATCGCCCGCCCACACGCTCAGACTGCCCTCAGACCCCCCCTTATCAATTCGCCAGTGCAATATTTACATCTGTTCTCCCCTGTAATAACCCACTGATTACCTGTCAATCACCTATCAATCACCCATCAATCACCCCCTGTCACTGCCACCCATCAATCACCCCCTGTCACTGCCACCCATCAATCACCCGCTGTCACTGCCACCCATCAATCAGCCCCTAACCTGCCCCTTGCGGGCAAACTGATCACCCACCCACACCAATAGATCGCCCGCAGATCCGACATCAGATCACCACCCAAGCGCAGTGTTTCCATCTATTCTCTACCCTAAACACCCACTAATTACCCATCAATCACCCCCTGTCACTGCTACCTATCAGATTAGACCCCTATCTGCCCCTAGGGCACTCAATCACCCGCCCACACCCTCAGAATGCCCTCAGACCCCAGCCCTGATCACCTCGCCAGTGCATTGCTTGCATCTATTCCCCCCTCTAATCACACCTTGAGACACCCATCAATCACCTCCTGTCACCCCCTAGCACACCTACCCATCAGATCAGGCCCCAATTTGCCCCGTGTGGGCTCCTGATCACTCGGCCAAACCCTCAGACCCCCTTCCGATCACCTCCCCAGTGCATGGATTGCATCTATTTTCCCCTCTAACCACCCCCTGAGACACCCATCAATCACCTCCTGTCACCCCCCTAGCACTCCTATCCATCAGATCAGGCCCAATACAACCTGTCATCTAAAAGGCCACCCTGCTTATGACCGGTTCCACAAAATTCGCCCCCTCATAGACCACCTGTCATCAAAATTTGCAGATGCTTATACCCCTGAACAGTCATTTTGAGACATTTGGTTTCCAGACTACTCACGGTTTTGGGCCTGTAAAATGCCAGGGCGGTATAGGAACCCCACAAGTGACCCCATTTTAGAAAAAAAAAGACACCCCAAGGTGTTATGTTAGGTGTATGACGAGTTCATAGAAGATTTTATTTTTTGTCAAAAGTTAGCGGAAATTAATTTTTATTGGTTTTTTTTCACAAAGTGTGTTTTTTTAAAAACTTGTGACAAAAAATAAAATCTTCTATGAACTCGCCATACACCTAACGGAATACCTTGGGATGTCTTCTTTCTAAAATGGGGTCACTTGTGGGGTTCCTATACTGCCCTGGCATTTTAGGGGCCCTAAACCGCGAGGAGTAGTCTAGAAAACAAATGCTTCAAAATGACCTGTGAATAGGACGTTGGGCCCCTTAGCGCACCTAGGCTGCAAAAAAGTGTCACACATGTGGTACCGCCGTACTCAGGAAAAGTAGTATAATGTGTTTTGGGGTGTATTTTTACACATACCCATGCTGGGTGGGAGAAATTTCTATGTAAATGGACAATTGTGTGTAAAAAAATCAAACAATTGTCATTTACAGAGATATTTCTCCCACTTAGCATGGGTATGTGTAAAAATACACCCCAAAACGCATTATACTACTTCTCCTGAGTACAGCGGTACCACATGTGTGGCACTTTTTTACACCCTAACTGCGCTAAAGGGCCCAAAGTCCAATGAGTACCTTTAGGATTTCACAGGTCATTTTGAGAAATTTCGTTTCAAGACTACTCCTCACGGTTTAGGGCCCCTAAAATGCCAGGGCAGTATAGGAACCCCACAAATGACCCCATTTTAGAAAGAAGACACCCCAAGGTATTCCGTTAGTAGTATGGCGAGTTCATAGAAGATTTTATTTTTTGTCACAAGTTAGCGGAAAATGACACTTTGTGAAAAAACACAATTAAAATCAATTTCCGCTAACTTTTGACAAAAAATAAAAACTTCTATGAACTCACCATACTCCTAACGGAATACCTTGGGGTGTCTTCTTTCTAAAATGGGGTCATTAGTGGGGTTCCTATACTGCCCTGGCATTTTAGGGGCCCTAAACCGTGAGGAGTAGTCTTGAAACAAAAATGACCTGTGAAATCCTAAAGGTACTCATTGGACTTTGGGCCCCTTAGTGCAGTTAGGGTGCAAAAAAGTGCCACACATGTGGTATCGCCGTACTCGGGAGAAGTAGTACAATGTGTTTTGGGGTGTATTTTTACACATACCTATGCTGGGTGGGAGAAATACCTCTGTAAATGACAATCTTTTGATTTTTTTACACACAATTGTCCATTTACAGAGGTATTTCTCCCACCCAGCATGGGTATGTGTAAAAATACACCCCAAAACACATTGTACTACTTCTCCCGAGTATGACGATACCACATGTGTGGCACTTTTTTGCACCCTAACTGCGCTAAAGGGCCCAAAGTCCAATGAGTACCTTAAGGATTTCACAGGTCATTTTGAGAAATTTCGTTTCAAGACTACTCCTCACGGTTTAGGGCCCCTAAAATGCCAGGGCAGTATAGGAACCCCACAAATGACCCCATTTTAGAAAGAAGACACCCCAAGGTATTCCGTTAGGAGTATGGTGAGTTCATAGAAGATTTTATTTTTTGTCAAAAGTTAGCGGAAATTGATTTTAATTGAAAAAACAAAGTGTCATTTTCCGCTAACTTGTGACAAAAAATAAAATCTTCTATGAACTCGCCATACTACTAACGGAATACCTTGGGGTGTCTTCTTTCTAAAATGGGGTCATTTGTGGGGTTCCTATACTGCCCTGGCATTTTAGGGGCCCTAAACCGTGAGGAGTAGTCTTGAAACGAAATTTCTCAAAATGACCTGTGAAATCCTAAAGGTACTCATTGGACTTTGGGCCCTTTAGCGCAGTTAGGGTGCAAAAAAGTGCCACACATGTGGTATCGCCGTACTCAGGAGAAGTAGTATAATGTGTTTTGTGGTGTATTTTTACACATACCCATGCTGAGTGGGAGAAATATCTCTGTAAATGGACAATTGTGTGTAAAAAAAATTAACAAATTGTCATTTACAGAGATATTTCTCCCACCCAGCATGGGTATGTGTAAAAATACACCCCAAAACACATTATACTACTTCTTCTGAGTACGGCAATACCACATGTGTGGCACTTTTTTGCAGCCTAACTGCGCTAAGGGGTCCAAAGTCCAATGAGCACCTTTAGGCTTTACAGGGGTGCTTACAATTTAGCACCCCCCAAAATGTCAGGACAGTAAACACACCCCACAAATGATCCCATTTTGGAAAGTAGACCCTTCAAGGTATTCAGAGAGGGGCATGGTGAGTCCGTGGCAGATTTCATTTTTTTTTGTCGCAAGTTAGAAGAAATGGAAACTTTTTTTTTTTTTTTTTTCTTCTCACAAAGTGTCATTTTCCGCTTACTTGTGACAAAAAATAATATCTTCTATGAACTCACTATGCCTCTCAGTGAATACTTTGGGATGTCTTCTTTCCAAAATGGGGTCATTTGGGGGTTATTTATACTATCCTGGAATTCTAGCCCCTCATGAAACATGACAGGGGGTCAGAAAAGTCAGAGATGCTTGAAAATGGGAAAATTCACTTTTTGCACCATAGTTTGTAAACGCTATAACTTTTACCCAAACCAATAAATATACACTGAATGGGTTTTTTTTTAATCAAAAACATGTTTGTCCACATTTTTCGCGCTGCATGTATACAGAAATTTTACTTTATTTGAAAAATGTCAGCACAGAAAGTTAAAAAAATCATTTTTTTGCCAAAATTCATGTCTTTTTTGATGAATATAATAAAAAGTAAAAATCGCAGGAGCAATCAAATAACACCAAAAGAAAGCTTTATTAGTGACAAGAAAAGGAGCCAAAATTCATTTAGGTGGTAGGTTGTATGAGCGAGCAATAAACCGTGAAAGCTGCAGTGGTCTGAATGGAAAAAAAGTGGCCGGTCCGGGGTAGAAAGCCCTAGGTCCTCAAGTGGTTAATATACACACCCTAGCAATTTCCTCAGTTTCCAATCATTTTTATCATAATTGGGGAAAAATTGAACATAGGTGTGTGGTACATTGGTCATATTTTTTAATTTGTTACAATCAGTCAGAAAAATTGATTGAAATTCTTAAATTGAACAGATATTTAAAAAATTGTATGGTGTGTGGCCACCTCTAGATGGGCCTGAGCAGTTTTACATCACAAGGGGGGAACCTCCACAAAATGAGCAAGTGGTTTTAATGCTGTCTCTACCGTGTGTGTTAGTGTGTATCCTCCATGCATTGGATTCAGAAAGATAAATCTCTACATAGGAATAGATACAGGAACAAAAACCAGGACATTTTGCTTTTGGAGGGCTCCAGACAAGTAAGGAGCCATTGGATTGCTTAGCTGAATTATTACTATTGACTACAATTAATTTTTCATTATAATGCTGTTTATGTATTATGGAAAACTACAATTTGTCACATCTTTGTTTACAGATACACTTCAAAAATATTCAGCAACTGCTACAGACAATCAAAAGGTTACATTGTCTTGTCATGTTAACCTAAGAATTTCATTTGTGTTGCTATGGATAGTTAAGTATGCTAAAGGATCTACTCAGTGTTTATCCTCAGTGGAAATACAACAACAATATGGTCGTTCTCACAACATTTCATCCAATGAGCTGTGCCGTCCTCCTGAGAGAATGTTTCCAAGGCTTAACCAATCTGATCTACAATATATTCTGGACATAGAAAACATTACACACTGTGACTATGGGGAATACTTCTGTATCATATATCTTTATGAAAATGGTTACCAGAGATGGAGACATGTAAATACAACATTGCTGAGCTATAAAACACCTGCTGCAGGTATGTTAACTTCTTACCATGAATTGTCATACCTGGTTGAAAGGGCATTATGGGTTAGTTTGAATTCAGGAAATGTAGGCATAATATGAGCAGGGGGCCATTCAAGCGTATCAATGTGAATTCTGTATGCAATTTCCAGCATGCACGGATCTGCAGTTTGCAATTTTTAAAATATTTTTCTTAAGTTTTTTGGGTGTGCCGTTTTGAATTTTTTGTGTGTTTGTATGCAAATTTTCAGTGCACACCAATGAAGTTAACTTACATGCAAATGTTTGTAAAGTACTACAAAAAAAGAGAATTGGCTCTTGGGTGCATACAAAAACTCTCATAATTTATTAGTTACAACTTCCTAATCACAAAACAAAAGAAAAAAACACAACCAATACAAAATACATAAATATTAAAAAGAGTCACCCCACACTACTCATGACCTGAAGGAAGCTGCAGTCCTCCAATATTGCAAAAATCCTGGTACTAATGTGCACATGAAATGGTCTTAAGCAAATAGCAGAAGAACTTAGTGGCAGCAGATCCAAGTGCAAGTTCATAGGCTGCAAGCAGAAACAATTGCAGCACAAAAGTTCCTACAAGTTCATAAAGTTCCTACATGCAAGATTAATGTCAATAGAGATGAACTCCCAGCAATAGCTTATGTGTTTGTAAAGTGAAACCAAGCATAGCATAAGGAGGTTAATTCCAGATTTCAAGCAGCTTCGCTGGCAGCGATAACATCAAAAAGCTGTTGCAGTATTCCTCCATACGTTCCATAATCCCACTCGCAGATTTGGATAATGAGGAAAAAATCTGAAGTGACACCAAACTCCAAAAAGACCCAGTTGCAGTCCATCAGGAGATTACATGAGAAAAGTGCAAGCTAAGCAGTGTCACTGAAAAGCATTCATCTCATCAAAGTTCACATAGAGCTCTGCATAGTTCATATGTTTAGATTTTTGCACATGATGCACTTAAAGTGGATCAGCCAGAGTTTCCATAGTTACCAGTCCTTGATATTAAAGCCCCAGGTCATGGGTGAAACAGTGGATGTGTCTGACTGCAAAGCCGCCTGAAAATGTTGATATAAATGTGATTTTTCTGTTTTGCCATTGACTTGAATTAACCACTTATGTGGTTTGAGACTGTATATTTACACTCGTTCAACACTTCAGTTCCTGCTCAGGGACATAGATATTCATCTAGTGCAGCGGATGGGCGCTGCTCGCTCCTATGAGCATTCTTGCTGCAGCCCATTAGAGGGGAGATAAATTATGGAGAACGCTGTTCTCATCAATATGATGCCTGTGGTCATTTTAAGTACCAAAGTAACACATCCACGCATTACTTTCTGTTCGCATACTGATAGTACACTAACAGGAAATAATGCACAAGGACATCTTGTGGCCAAATAGTAAAATTCGGCCTACATAAGACCAACACATACATTTAAAATGACCCCTTACCTCCCATACTCTCCCATAGTTGCCTAAATAAAGTATATGCATATAAAAAAGGCAATAAAAAACATAAATAGTTACCTTAGGGACTTAACTTTTTTAATATGTATGTCAAGAGGGTATATGGCTGTTATTTTTGAAATGATGGGCTTGTATTTGGTGAGAGACACAAAATTGAAAAAATGCTTTATTTCAAATAAAATATTGACACTATACATTGTAATAGGGACATATTTTAAACGTGAACAAATGGGCAGATAAAATGTGTGGGTTAAATACGGTAGCATGTATTATTTTAAAACTATAATGGCCGAAAAACTGATAAATAATGATTTTTTTCCATTTTTTTTCTTATTTTTTCCATTAAAATGCATTTAGAATAAAATAATTCTTAGTAAAATGTAACACCCAAAGAAAGACTATTTGGTGGCAAAAAAAAAAAAAAAAAAAGATGTAAATTGTTTTGTTGTGAGAAGTAGTAATAAAGTAATAGGTGAATGAATGGAAGCAGCACTGAAAGGTGAAAATTGCTCTGGTACAGAAGGGGAAAAAACCCTCAGTAGTGAAGTGGTTCATTGCAAATCGCATCCCATACTTTTTTAAAATGCAGAAAAATTTCAAAATGCAAAACGCAAAAAAACCCAGGAAAAATGTGATGACATTTGAAATGCATTAGATGTGCTATGAGCCTGAATTTGCAAAAACGTGAAATGCGTGCAAATAACATAAGTGTTCCGTTCACGCTTATGTGAATTTGCACGCATTTTGCTCATTAGTGGTAAAACAGTGCCAATTGTAAGATATTTCGACTTTTGTAAACATGGCCTTAAAAATTCAGTTTCCATTGACTGTTAATTGTTTGGTGGTTAAAAAAATGTTTTCTCATTTGACTGGAATAGTTTTGACTCAATCATGATGGCATACTTTTTCATCAAAATCCAGATCATCCTTATAAAGTCAAACTTTATGTTATTTATTCTTAGCTTATATAATTGCTGGAAGCGTTGGAGGAATTTCTGCACTTGTGGCCATTTTAATTCTGGTGTTTTTTTGCTTGAAGACTAAAGGTAAGTGAATCTGTGTATAAAGCTCCAGTTCATCCCCTTTGTTTTTCCTGTTAGTGATAGGGGAATTTACAACTATCCTGTATTTTTCTGCATATAAGTAGAGATGTAGCGAATGGTTCGCCGGCGAACGGTTCCAGGCGAACTTCGGTGGTTCACGTTCGCCAAGAGCAGGCGAACTTTTGGGGAAGTTCGATTCGCCCCATATTGCGCTATGAGGGTCAACTTCGACCCTCTGCATCACAGTCAGCAGGCACATTGTAGCCAATCAGGCTACACTAAGCCCTGGAGCCCCACCCCCCTTATATAAGGCAGGCTTGCCGGCCATTACACTCACTCGTCTGCCTGCTATTAGACAGACTAGGGCGAGCTGCTGCAGATTGTTCTTCTAGGGAAAGATTAGTTAGATTCTTGGCTTCTTAGCTTGCTCCTGGCTGATTATTATTGCTTTTATAGCACCCCTCAACAGCTCTTTTCATAGCTAATCCTGTACTTTTTTTTTTTTCTGTGTGTCAAACTGACACTTTTGTTGCGTGCACAGCCGTGCTAATTGATAGTGTGTGTGCCACTGCCAGCAGCCCAGCACATTCAGTGACTACCTGTGTGTGTGACAGGGAGCTGCGCATTGTACTACCAAGTACTGCATATACCTAGTACCTGTTGTGTTGTGTTTACTTAACCCACCTCATCACTGCATATACCTAGCTTTGTGTTGAGTGAACTCAGCTCACTGCATCTAACTACCTGTTGTGTTGAGTGAACCCAGCTCACTGCATCTAACTACCTGTTGTGTTGAGTGAACCCAGCTCACTGCATATAACTACCTGTTGTGTTGAGTGAACCCAGCTCACTGCATATACCTAGCTTTGTGTTGAGTGAACCTAGCTCACTGCATTTAACTACCTGTTGTGTTGAGTGAACCCACCTCACTGCATCTAACTACCTTTACTGTTGAGTGAACCCAGCTCACTGCATATAACTACCAGTTGTGTTGAGTGAACCCAGCTCACTGCATATAACTACCTTTACTGTTCAGTGAACCCACCTCACTGCATCTAACTACCTTTTGTGTTCAGTGAACCCACCTCACTGCATCTAACTACCTGTTGTGTTGAGTGAACCCAGCTCACTGCATATACCTAGCTTTGTGTTGAGTGAACCTAGCTCACTGCATTTAACTACCTTTTGTGTTGAGTGAACCCACCTCACTGCATCTAACTACCTTTACTGTTGAGTGAACCCAGCTCACGGCATATAACTACCAGTTGTGTTGAGTGAACCCAGCTCACTGCATATAACTACCTGTTGTGTTGAGTGAACCCAGCTCACTGCATATAACTACCTGTTGTGCTGAGTGAACCCAGCTCACTGCATCTAACTACCTGTTGTGTTGAGTGAACCCAGCTCACTGCATATACCTAGCTTTGTGTTCAGTGAACCTAGCTCACTGCATTTAACTACCTGTTGTGTTGAGTGAACCCACCTCACTGCATCTAACTACCTTTACTGTTAAGTGACCTCAACTCACTGCATATAACTACCAGTTGTGTTGAGTGAACCCAGCTCACTGCATATAACTACCTGTTGTGTTGAGTGAACCCACCTCACTGCATCTAACTACCTTTACTGTTGAGTGAACCCAGCTCACAGCATCTAACTACCTGTTGTATTGAGTGAACCCAGCTCACTGCATATAACTACCTTTACTGTTCAGTGAACCCACCTCACTGCATCTAACTACCTTTTGTGTTGAGTAAACCCACCTCACTGCATCTAACTACCTGTTGTGTTGAGTGAACCCAGCTCACTGCATATACCTAGCTTTGTGTTGAGTGAACCTAGCTCACTGCATTTAACTACCTGTTGTGTTGAGTGAACCCACCTCACTGCATATAACTACCTTTTGTGTTGAGTGAACCCACCTCACTGCATTTAACTACCTTTACTGTTGAGTGAACCCAGCTCACTGTATATAACTACCAGTTGTGTTGAGTGAACCCAGCTCACTGCATATAACTACCTGTTGTGTTGAGTGAACCCAGCTCACTGCATCTAACTACCTTTACTGTTGAGTGAACCCAGCTCACTGCATCTAACTACCTGTTGTGTTGAGTAAACCCAGCTCACTGCATATAACTACCTTTACTGTTCAGTGAACCCACCTCACTGCATCTAACTACCTTTTGTGTTGAGTGAACTCACCTCACTGCATCTAACTACCTGTTGTGTTGAGTGAACCCAGCTCACTGCATATAACTACCTGTTGTGTTTAGTGAACCCACCTCACTGCATCTAACTACCTTTACTGTTGAGTGAACCCAGCTCACTGCATATAACTACCTGTTGTGCTGAGTGAACCCAGCTCACTGCATCTAACTACCTGTTGTGTTGAGTGAACCCACCTCACTGCATATACCTAGCTTTGTGTTCAGTGAACCTAGCTCACTGCATTTAACTACCTGTTGTGTTGAGTGAACCCACCTCACTGCATATAACTACCTTTTGTGTTGAGTGAACCCACCTCACTGCATCTAACTACCTTTACTGTTGAGTGACCCCAGCTCACTGCATATAACTACCAGTTGTGTTGAGTGAACCCAGCTCACTGCATATAACTACCTGTTGTGTTGAGTGAACCCACCTCACTGCATCTAACTACCTTTACTGTTGAGTAAACCCAGCTCACTGCATCTAACTACCTGTTGTGTTGAGTGAACCCAGCTCACTGCATATAACTACCTTTACTGTTCAGTGAACCCACCTCACTGCATCTAACTACCTTTTGTGTTGAATGAACCCACCTCACTGCATCTAACTACCTGTTGTGTTGAGTGAACCCAGCTCACTGCATATACCTAGCTTTGTGTTGAGTGAACCTAGCTCACTGCATTTAACTACCTGTTGTGTTGAGTGAACCCACCTCACTGCATATAACTACCTTTTGTGTTGAGTGAACCCACCTCACTGCATCTAACTACCTTTACTGTTGAGTGAACCCAGCTCACTGTATATAACTACCAGTTGTGTTGAGTGAACCCAGCTCACTGCATATAACTACCTGTTGTGTTGAGTGAACCCAGCTCACTGCATCTAACTACCTTTACTGTTGAGTGAACCCAGCTCACTGCATATAACTACCAGTTGTGTTGAGTGAACCCAGCTCACTGCATATAACTACCTTTACTGTTCAGTGAACCCACCTCACTGCATCTAACTACCTTTTGTGTTGAGTGAACCCACCTCACTGCATCTAACTACCTGTTGTGTTGAGTGAACCCAGCTCACTGCATATACCTAGCTTTGTGTTGAGTGAACCTAGCTCACTGCATTTAACTACCTGTTGTGTTGAGTGAACCCACCTCAATGCATATAACTACCTTTTGTGTTGAGTGAACCCACCTCACTGCATCTAACTACCTTTACTGTTGAGTGAACCCAGCTCACTGCATATAACTACCAGTTGTGTTGAGTGAACCCAGCTCACTGCATATAACTACCTGTTGTGTTGAGTGAACCCAGCTCACTGCATCTAACTACCTTTACTGTTGAGTGAACCCAGCTCACTGCATCGTGTTGAGTGAACCCAGCTCACTGCATATAACTACCTTTACTGTTCAGTGAACCCACCTCACTGCATCTAACTACCTTTTGTGTTGAGTGAACTCACCTCACTGCATCTAACTACCTGTTGTGTTTAGTGAACCCACCTCACTGCATCTAACTACCTTTACTGTTGAGTGAACTCAGCTCACTGCATATACCTAGCTTTGTGTTCAGTGAACCTAGCTCACTGCATTTAACTACCTGTTGTGTTGAGTGAACCCACCTCACTGCATATAACTACCTTTACTGTTGAGTGAACCCACCTCACTGCATCTAACTACCTTTACTGTTGAGTGAACCCAGCTCACTGCATATAACTACCAGTTGTGTTGAGTGAACTCAGCTCACTGCATATAACTACCTGTTGTGTTGAGTGAACCCACCTCACTGCATCTAACTAACTTTACTGTTGAGTGAACCCAGCTCACTGCATCTAACTACCTGTTGTGTTGAGTGAACCCACCTCACTGCATCTAAGTACCTTTACTGTTCAGTGAACCCAGCTCACTGCATCTTACTACCTGTTGTGTTGAGTGAACCCAGCTCACTGCATCTAAGTACCTTTATTGTTCAGTGAACCCAGCTCACTGCATCCAACTACCTGTTGTGTTGAGTGAACCCACCTCACTGCATCTAAGTACCTTTACTATTCAGAGAACCCAGCTCACTGCATCTTACTACCGGTTGTGTTCAGTGAACCCAGCTCACTGCATCTAAGTACCTTTATTGTTCAGAGAACCCAGCTCACTACATCCAACTACCTGTTGTGTTGAGTGAACCCAGCTCACTGCATCTAAGTACCTTTCTTTTCAGTGAATCCAGCTCACTGCATCCAACTACCTGTTGTGTTGAGTGAACCCACCTCACTGCATCTAAGTACCTTTACTGTTCAGTGAACCCAGCTCACTGCATCTTACTACCTGTTGTGTGCAGTGAACCCACCTCACTGCATCTAAGTACCTTTATTGTTAAGTGAACCCAGCTCACTGCATCTAAGTACCTTTATTGTTCAGCGAACCCAGCTTACTGCATCTTACTACCTGTTGTGTTCAGTGAACCAAGCTCACTGCATCTAAGTACCTTTATTGTTCAGTGAACCCAGCTCACTGCATCCAACTACCTGTTGTGTTGAGTGAACCCACCTCACTGCATCTAAGTACCTTTACTGTTCAGTGAACCCAGCTCACTGCATCTAACTACCTGTTGTGTTGAGTGAACCCACCTCACTGCATCTAAGTACCTTTACTGTTCAGTGAACCCAGCTCACTGCATCTTACTACCTGTTGTGTTCAGTGAACCCAGCTCACTGCCTCTAAGTACCTTTATTGTTCAGTGAACCCAGCTCACTGCATCTAAGTACCTTTATTGTTCAGTGAACCCAGTTCACTGCATCTTACTACCTGTTGTGTTCAGTGAACCCAGCTCACTGCATCTAAGTACCTTTATTGTTCAGTGAACCCAGCTCATTGCATCTAAGTACCTTTATTGTTCAGTGAACCCAGCTCACTGCATCTTACTACCTGTTGTGTTCAGTGAACCCAGCTCACTGCATCTAAGTACCTTTATTGTTCAGTGAACCCAGCTCACTGCATCCAACTACCTGTTGTGTTGAGTGAACACACCTCACTGCATCTAAGTACCTTTATTGTTCAATGAACCCAGCTCAGTGCATCCAACGACCTGTTGTGTTGAGTGAACCCAACTCACTGCATCTAAGTACCTTTATTGTTCAGTGAACCCAGCTCACTGCATCTAACTACCTGTTGTGTTGAGTGAACCCAGCTCACTGCATATACCTAGCTTTGTGTTCAGTGAACCTAGCTCACTGCATTTAACTACCTGTTGTGTTGAGTGAACCCACCTCACTGCATATAACTACCTTTTGTGTTGAGTGAACCCACCTCACTGCATCTAACTACCTTTACTGTTGAGTGACCCCAGCTCACTGCATATAACTACCAGTTGTGTTGAGTGAACCCAGCTCACTGCATCTAACTACCTTTACTGTTGAGTAAACCCAGCTCACTGCATCTAACTACCTGTTGTGTTGAGTGAACCCAGCTCACTGCATATAACTACCTTTACTGTTCAGTGAACCCACCTCACTGCATCTAAGTACCTTTTGTGTTGAGTGAACCCACCTCACTGCATCTAACTACCTGTTGTGTTGAGTGAACCCAGCTCACTGCATCTACCTAGCTTTGTGTTGAGTGAACCTAGCTCACTGCATTTAACTACCTGTTGTGTTGAGTGAACCCACCTCACTGCATATAACTACCTTTTGTGTTGAGTGAACCCACCTCACTGCATCTAACTACCTTTACTGTTGAGTGAACCCAGCTCACTGTATATAACTACCAGTTGTGTTGAGTGAACCCAGCTCACTGCATATAACTACCTGTTGTGTTGAGTGAACCCAGCTCACTGCATCTAACTACCTTTACTGTTGAGTGAACCCAGCTCACTGCATATAACTACCAGTTGTGTTGAGTGAACCCAGCTCACTGCATATAACTACCTTTACTGTTCAGTGAACCCACCTCACTGCATCTAACTACCTTTTGTGTTGAGTGAACCCACCTCACTGCATCTAACTACCTGTTGTGTTGAGTGAACCCAGCTCACTGCATACACCTAGCTTTGTGTTGAGTGAACCTAGCTCACTGCATTTAACTACCTGTTGTGTTGAGTGAACCCACCTCACTGCATATAACTATCTTTTGTGTTGAGTGAACCCACCTCACTGCATCTAACTACCTTTACTGTTGAGTGAACCCAGCTCACTGCATATAACTACCAGTTGTGTTGAGTGAACCCAGCTCACTGCATATAACTACCTGTTGTGTTGAGTGAACCCAGCTCACTGCATCTAACTACCTTTACTGTTGAGTGAACCCAGCTCACTGCATCTAACTACCTGTTGTGTTAAGTGAACCCAGCTCACTGCATATAACTACCTTTACTGTTCAGTGAACCCACCTCACTGCATCTAACTACCTTTTGTGTTGAGTGAACCCACCTCACTGCATCTAACTACCTTTACTGTTGAGTGAACCCAG
The DNA here is from genome assembly GCF_040937935.1 of Hyperolius riggenbachi. Classification (NCBI taxonomy): domain Eukaryota; kingdom Metazoa; phylum Chordata; class Amphibia; order Anura; family Hyperoliidae; genus Hyperolius; species Hyperolius riggenbachi. The sequence goes on from NC_090648.1 coordinate 198,069,177, forward strand.
CTCACTGCATATAACTACCTGTTGTGCTGAGTGAACCCAGCTCACTGCATCTAACTACCTGTTGTGTTGAGTGAACCCAGCTCACTGCATATACCTAGCTTTGTGTTCAGTGAACCTAGCTCACTGCATTTAACTACCTGTTGTGTTGAGTGAACCCACCTCACTGCATATAACTACCTTTTGTGTTGAGTGAACCCACCTCACTGCATCTAACTACCTTTACTGTTCAGTGAACCCAGCTCACTGCATCTAACTACCTGTTGTGTTGAGTGAACCCAGCTCACTGCATATAACTACCTTTACTGTTCAGTGAACCTACCTCACTGCATCTAACTACCTTTTGTGTTGAGTGAACCCACCTCACTGCATATAACTACCTGTTGTGTTGAGTGAACCCAGCTCACTGCATATAACTACCTTTTGTGTTGAGTGAACCCACCTCACTGCATCTAACTACCTTTACTGTTGAGTGACCCCAGCTCACTGCATATAACTACCAGTTGTGTTGAGTGAACCCAGCTCACTGCATATAACTACCTGTTGTGTTGAGTGAACCCACCTCACTGCATCTAACTACCTTTACTGTTGAGTGAACCCAGCTCACTGCATCTAACTACCTGTTGTGTTGAGTGAACCCAGCTCACTGCATATAACTACCTTTACTGTTCAGTGAACCCACCTCACTGCATCTAACTACCTTTTGTGTTGAGTGAACCCACCTCACTGCATCTAACTACCTGTTGTGTTGAGTGAACCCAGCTCACTGCATATACCTAGCTTTGTGTTGAGTGAACCTAGCTCACTGCATTTAACTACCTGTTGTGTTGAGTGAACCCACCTCACTGCATATAACTACCTTTTGTGTTGAGTGAACCCACCTCACTGCATCTAACTACCTTTACTGTTGAGTGAACCCAGCTCACTGTATATAACTACCAGTTGTGTTGAGTGAACCCAGCTCACTGCATATAACTACCTGTTGTGTTGAGTGAACCCAGTTCACTGCATCTAACTACCTTTACTGTTGAGTGAACCCAGCTCACTGCATCTAACTACCTGTTGTGTTGAGTGAACCCAGCTCACTGCACATAACTACCTTTACTGTTCAGTGAACCCACCTCACTGCATCTAACTACCTTTTGTGTTGAGTGAACTCACCTCACTGCATATAACTACCTGTTGTGTTGAGTGAACCCAGCTCACTGCATATAACTACCTGTTGTGTTTAGTGAACCCACCTCACTGCATCTAACTACCTTTACTGTTGAGTTAACCCAGCTCACTGCATATAACTACCTGTTGTGCTGAGTGAACCCAGCTCACTGCATCTAACTACCTGTTGTGTTGAGTGAACCCAGCTCACTGCATATAACTACCTTTACTGTTGAGTGAACTCAGCTCACAGCATATAACTACCTTTACTGTTCAGTGAATCCACCTCACTGCATCTAACTACCTGTTGTGTTGAGTGAACCCACCTCACTGCATATAACTACCTGTTGTGTTGAGTGAACCCAGCTCACTGCATCTAACTACCTGTTGTGTTGAGTGAACCCAGCTCACTGCATATAACTACCTTTACTGTTGAGTGAACCCACCTCACTGCATATACCTAGCATCCCCCCGAGATGGACAAAATGGACAAACCAGGTAGAGGAAGAGGTAGAGGCAGACCCAGAGGAAGGCCACCTGGCACCGGCAGGTCTGTGCGAGGTGGTGTTGCTGTGATTTCGTGCGGACCTGGCCCAAAGTACAGTGCTCTGAAGAAGGCACGTGCCATCACTTCCCAAAATTGTAAAGACGTGGTTGAGTATTTAACACAGAACACCTCATCTCCCGCAGCCAGTGCCATCAGCGCTAGTACAAGCACCACATCCACTGCATTTGACACTTCGCAGGAGTTATTTGGTGGTGGTGGTGAAATCACTGATTCACAGCCACTACTGCAACAACAAGAAGAAGGCACAGGTACACCACCTTATACGTCTGAGTTAGGTGGCGATAGTATGGACGTAACATGTGAGGAGGGGGATGATGAACCACCTGATGTTGGTGCAGTTGGAGGTGTCTGAGGAAAGTGAAGCTGGGCAGGAGGATTATGATGACGATTATACGGATGCGACGTATGTTCCCAATAGAGGAGATGACCAGGGGGACAGTTCAGAGGGGGAGTCAGAGAGGAGTAGGAGGAGACGAGTCCATGATAGAAGCAGAGGGAGCTCATCCTCAGAAACAGCTGGGGGCAGTGTCTGGCGCCATGTATCGCCAGCTATGGACACCCAGCCAACATGCCTTTCAATGTCAGCTGCTGATGCCACCGTAGCGCTATCACCCCAGGGGGGCTCAACGGTTTGGAAATGTTTTAACATGTGTGTCTCAGATCAGAACAAAGCCATCTGTTGTCTCTGCCAGCAAAAATTGAGCCATGGAAAGGCCAACTCTCACGTAGGGACAAGTGCCTTACGAAGGCACCTGGAGAAAAGGCACAAACAGCTATGGCAAGAACACCTGAGGAAAAGCAGCACCCAAAACACAAGCCACCCTCCTTCTCCTCTTCCTCCTTTAGGTGCATCATCTTCTTCAGCCGCTTTCTCCCTTGCACCTTCACAGCCACCCTGCTCCACACCGACTCTGCCCTTGAGCGGTTCCTTCTCCTCTGCCCACAGCAGTAGCCAGCTGTCCATAAAGGAAGTATTTGAGCATAAGAAGCAAATGTCTGCCAGTTACCCTCTTGCCCGGCGTCTGACAGCTGGCGCGGCGGAACTATTAGCTCGCCAGCTATTACCATACAAGCTGGTGGAGTCAGAGGCTTTCCGTAATCTTGTGGCCATTGGGACACCGCAGTGGAAGATACCAGGCCGAAATTATTTTTCACAAAAGGCCATACCCAAACTGTACCGTGCAGTTGAGAGGCAAGTGGTGTCATCTATTGCGAAGAGTGTTGGGTCAAGGGTCCACCTGACCACGGATGCCTGGTCTGCCAAGCACGGGCAGGGACGCTACATTACGTACAAAGCCCATTGGGTCAACCTGGTCACCGATGGCAGCAAGCAGGGAGTACGTGGCTTCGCAGCGGACCAACTTGTGACACCTCCACGGCTTGCATGCAGGCCTCCTGCCACCTCCTCTCCGCCTGCTACATCCTCTTCGCTGTCGTCATCCTCCTCCTCCTCCTTTGCTGGTGCCGCAATCTCCTCTCCAGCTACACAGCCCCTGCACCCCAGGACCTATGCTGCATGCCAGAAATGACGGTGTCACGCCATCTTAGACATGTCTTCCCTCAAAGCGGAGAGTCACACTGGAGCAGCTCTCCTGGCTGCACTTAACAAACAGGTGGAGCAATGGCTGACCCCACACCAGCTGGAGATCGGCAACGTGGTGTGTGACAATGGCAGCAATCTCATTTCTGCGTTGAATTTGGGAAAGCTGACACATGTACCCTGCATGGCACATGTGCTGAATCTGGTCGTGCAAAGATTTGTGTCCAAGTACCCAGGCTTAGAGGATGTCCTGAAGTAGGCCAGGAAGTTGTGTGGGCATTTCAGGCGGTCTTACACGGCAGTAATCCTCCTTCTCCCAAGTCCACGCAGGCCAAGACAGCATGCTCCAGCGACCTTAGGGTGATGTCGGACATGCGGACATTCTTTAGTCCAACGCCTCACCATAGTCCTTCCGGATCCACCCTCCACCAACGCCTGGACCGGCAGGTAGCCGACTACCTGGCCTTGAGTGTGAATGTAGACACTGCGAGCAGCGACGATGAACCCTTGTACTACTGGTTGCGTAGGCTTGACCTGTGGCCAGAGCTGTCCCAATTTGCCATCCAACTTCTCTCTTGCCCTGCCGCAAGCGTCCTGTCAGAAAGGACCTTCAGTGCAGCTGGAGGCATTGTCACTGAGAAGAAAAGTCGCCTAAGTCACGACAGTGTTCAGTACCTGACCTTTATCAAAATGAATGAGGCATGGATCCCGGAGGGCTACTGCATGACCGAAGACTAAGTCAGTCCCCACACACAGCATCTCTGCCTGCAGGCCGATTGCCTTCTCCACCACCACCAACAGGGTCCAGGACTCTGGGCGGATTCCTGAATTTTTAAGGCCGCTGCTAGCAGCGGCCGCTATACTAATTTTTCGGGTGCCTGTACATGCCTGCCTAATTTTTCTGGCTGCCCTGCGGTGAAGGGGCTTGCGTATCACAATGAAGCAATGACCGCCGGCTATTTGAGTGTCTCGGGTGGGGGTGGCACACAAAATATAATAAGGTCATTGCTTCATTGTGGTCAGACCAAATTTGATCAGTTGGACAGTCACTGTTGTTCTATCATTGAGCTACCACAGCCCGGCGACCATATGGCCTGGAAAACCGCCACGGCCTACACTATGGCCATGTTGCGCACCAGTCCAGCATGGCCGTCACTACGCAAACAGCTGTTTGTGGTGCGTTACACAGTGAGTTTGGTGTGTCAGTGTGAAGCAGTACTCTAATTACACTCCCTGATTGATGTATACACATGCAAGATGTTTTAAAGCACTTTGGGCCTGCAATTTAGCATTAAAGGTGATTTCTGCCCTTAAAACGCTGCTTTGTGTCAAATCCAGATTTTTCCCCGGGACTTTTGGTGTGTATCCCACTCCGCCATGCCCCCCTCCAGGTGTTAGACCCCTTGAAACATGTTTTCCATCACTTTTGTGGCCAGCATAATTTTTTCTATTTTTCAAAGTTCGCCTCCCCATTGAAGTCTACTGGGGTTCACGAACTTTTCCGCGAACCGAACCGTCCGCGGAAGTTCGCGAACCGAAAATCGGAGGTTTGCGACATCACTACATATAAGACGCTCCAGAATATAAACACACCTAGGTTTAGAGGGCAAAAATCATGGAAAAAAATATATACTAAAACTTGTGTATCCATAGACTAGGAACATCTTGTAGATGCTCTCCGTCAATTATTGTGTCCTCCTGTGTCCCCTTTCTGGCCCCTATGTGTACCCCTTCTGGCCCCCACATTTCCCCTTTTGTTCCCAGTGTGGTCCTTGCTGTCCCCAGTGTGGCCCTTTCTGCCCCCCATTTGGCCTCATCTGTCCTTTGTTTTGCCTCCTCTGTCCCCCATGTGTAAGTATGAGAAGCGGCAGTGGGGCTCACCTCATCAACTGCTCCAGCAGCAAACACAGACCTCTCCTCTCCTTCATGGTCCCCTTAGTGCTGGCTTTTGCTGATCACATCATCAGTGGAAGCCTGCACTAGGAAAGTCACAAGTGAGGTCTATGTTCACCGCTGAAGCCATTGATGAGGCGAGCAGCACTACCGCTTCTCATATTTACACACGGGGCAGAGGAGGATACATGGGGGAGCAGGAGACACATGGAGGACAATGCACGGAGTCCTTGATATCACGGCGGGTTGTCAGTTCATATCGGCAGGCGTTCGTAAGTTGGGGACTCCCTGTGTTTGGCATATAAGATGTAGGGAATTTTTCTCCCCATTTTTTAGGGAGACAAAGTGCATCTTATATGCCGAAAATTATGGTACTCATGTAGTTTGGATGTTTCATGCAGCTTTTCCAAAATTTTCTTTCCATTTTTAATTGTATTTTTTCTGTCCACAGGGTTACAGGAAAATGTGAATAACAGGTGAAGTACAATTTATATAATCTTTATAAAGAACTGTTTTCAATGTTTTAAGACATACAAAAAAAAAATGCAAAAGCAAAAACTTCTGCCAAATGAAATCCAATTCTAGCCTCTACGGATACACCTAATGATGGGGCCTATTGGCTTCTTATTTACAAGTACAGTTTAGCTTAACACATTCTAAACAGTGGAAATAGTTTCTGTACCAAAGAGCATCCTGAAACAAATCACTAAATCAAGAAAAAAATGACTTATATGATTTTCAACCTAATATTTCAGCCATTCCAATGCTCAAGACCCCTTGGAAGAGTATGAATGTAAGTAATTCAATACAAGGTTTACTCTTGCTGAATGTGAATTACGGAATAAAGTATATTTATAAACTATACATGGCTGTGGATAATCAATGGTTATGCTTCATTCATGAAGAAGGATATCATCTATAGCAATGTTTTTTTTCAACATAATGATATAGTGAACCTTTTGTAAAAGATAGTATTTATCTTAAAGAGAATCTGTATTGTTAAAATCGCTCAAAAGTAAATATACCAGTGCGTTAGGGGACATCTCCTATTACCCTCTGTCACAATTTCGCCGCTCCTCGCCGCATTAAAAGTGGTTAAAAACAGTTTTAAAAAGTTTGTTTGTAAACAAACAAAATGGCCACCAAAACAGGAAGTAGGTTGATGTACAGTATGTCCACACATAGAAAATACATCCATACATAAGCAGGCTGTATACAGCATTCCTTTTGAATCTCAAGAGATCATTTGTGTGTTTCTTTCCCCCATGCACTGAAGTTTCAGGCTGCTCTTTTCTTCCTGCAAACAGCTTTGCCCTTGTTTGTAATTCCTCAGTATGTGAAAGCCCAGCCAGCTCAGAGGACGATTTATCCAGCTGATTAGAGCAGCTTCTCTCTTCTCTCTTATCTAAATAACACACAGGCAGTGTGCATAGAGGGGCCAGGAAGAGTGAGTTCATAGCAGAACCACAACACTGAAGAACTTGGCAGCCTTCCAGACACAGGCCGACAAGTCTGACAGGGGAAAGATACTTTGATTTATTACAGAGACTGTCATAGTAGAAAGTGCTGCAGTTAGCCAGAACACATTAGAATAGCTTTTGGAACATGTAGGATGATAAAAAACAGGATGCAATTTTTGTTACGGAGTCTCTTTAAAGAGAACCCGAGGTGGGATTTACTTATGTTAGTGGGGCACAGAGGTTGGTTGTGCACACTAACACCAGCCTCTGTTGCCCCATGGTGTGCCTCCAGGACCCCCTGCGCACCGCTATAGCCCCCGCAGTGCTGTCAGCACAATGTTTACCTTCTCCTGTCTGTTAGCGCCGCTCCCCCGCCTCCTCCGTATCGCTGCTACCCGCCCGCGCCCCTTCCCTCCTGCTGATTGGAGGGAAGTGACGCGGGCGGGTAGCGGCGATACGGAGGAGGCGGGGGAGCAGCGCTAACAGACAGGAGAAGGTAAACATTGTGCTGGTGACAAGCTGCGTGTCGCCAGCACTGCAGGGGCTATAGCGGTGCGCAGGGGGGTCCTGGAGGCACACCATGGGGCAACAGAGGCTGGTGTTGGTGTGCACAACCAGCCGTATGGCTGATATTGTGGTGTAACCCATCCCACAAGAAAAGTTCAGCCTTTTGTGGGAAATAGCTGTTTACAGCTGTTTCTAACTGCCAAAAACCATGCAGCAGCTACATCACCTGCCAACAGTAAAATGTTCACTGGAGTTCCTCTTTAACCTCTTGAGGACTGCAGGGCTAAACCCCCCTAGTGACCAGGCAATTTTTAGTTTAAAAGGCCACTGCAGCTTTAAGGCCAAGCTGCAGGGCCGCACAACATAGCACACGAGTGATTCCCCCCCCCTTTTCTCCCCACCAACAGAGCTCTCTGTTGGTGGGGTCTGATCGCTCCCCCCATGTTTATTTTTTTTTTAATAAATATTTGTGTTGCCTTTTTAAAAAAAAAAACCCTCTTCCTTTAACCCCCTTCCCTCCCTCGCTCCCTCCCTCCCCACAGCCGGCCAATTACGGCGATCGGCTGTCATAGGCTTCTGCCTATGAGAGCCGATCGCTCTCTTGTCCCCCAGGGGGACAGCCGTGTCACACGGCTGTCACACGGCTGTCCCCAGTGCAGCGCTGCTGCTGATCGCAGCGCTGCACAGAGTAAATAGACGGCGATCACGCCGTCTAACAGTCTCCCGAGCGGCAATAGCCGCTCGGAGACTGAAGGCGGGGCAGAGCTCCGCCCCCCAAGCAGGAGATGCGCGCGCAGCCTGCGTGCGATCTCCTGCAAAACAGAGCCCCAGGACTTTACGCCAATTGGCGTTAGGCGGTCCTGGGGCTGCCGCCGCGGCCACGCCTACTGGCGGGACGCGGTCGGCAAGAGGTTAAACCAAAAGTAGAAATTAAAGGGGCACTATGGCGAAAAATTGTGAAATTTAAAATATGTGCAAAGAGACAAATAAGAAGTACATTTTTCCAGAGTAAAATAAGCCGTAAATTACTTTTCTCCTATGTTGTTATCACTTACAGTAGGTAGTAGAAATGTGACAGAAGTGACAGGTTTTAGACTAGTCTACATCTTTATAGGGGATTCTCAGCAAGACTTTTATTCTTTATAAAAATATCCCCTAAAAAGGATTTAAACAATGATGCTGGCCAGCTTCCCTGCTTGCTACAGTTTTTTGGCAGTTGGACAGAGCAACTGCCATTCACTAAGTGCTTTTGAAAATAAATAAATCCCTGAGAATCCCCTATGAAGAGATGGACTAGTCCAAAAACCTTTTGCTTCTTTCAGATTTCTACTACCTACTGTAAGTGACAGCAACATAGGAGAAAAAGAATTTATGGCTCATTTTACTCTGGAAAAATGTACTTATTATTTGTATATGTTTGCACATATTTAAAATTTTAAAATTTTTCGCCATAGTGCCCCTTTAATCTGTACTATTATCATAACATTTTTTTTTATATTTTATTTTTTTTTGCTATTTTTAATTATATGCAATCTTAATTTTTTTCCACTGCAGTGAGGCGGTAGGTGTGATTGTTGTAAGTGTGTGTGCTGTACAGTATATATCAGTATTAACATTTCTATTTATTTAAATTCTGTGGAATATTTATTTCAAGTGTGTGCAATATTGAATATCCATATCTGTACAAGTGGGATTGAATAACGTTTTGGACTGATTATTTTATTGGTCTAGCACTTATTGGTAACCATTTAGATAATATTTCTCTCCTATACTTAGACGATTAGGGATATCCTCATCCCAATAGAATAGCTGCTGATCCAGTAGTGCACAGTCACTACTGAAAAGAAACTCACAAGGCATCAGGATGCCTCTACAGTGTATGATCTATGCAGACAAAGGCCTCAATTCACTAAACTTATCTCCTGTCTTTAATAACTCTTCTAGAGTTGTTACCATGGTGATAAGGCATGTAGTATTCAGGAAACATTTTACCTCAGGCAAGCCTAAAGTTAACTCTTCTGTCTTTAAATTAACTCTCCAATCCTTAAAATAACTCCAGAGTTAAAGACAGGCTGTTAATTAACTGCGTGTGAAAATAACTACAGAGGAGGTAAATTAACTACAGAGGAGGTAAATTAACTACAGAGGAGGTAAATTAACTACAGGAGAGGTAACTTAAGGAATGAAGAGGTAAAATAACTCTCTCACGTGTGGAGGTAAGTTTTCTCTTGCTTTATTATCTCTAGCATGATCTTAGTGAATTGAGGCCAAAGTCAATGAGCTTATACTTATTTTACATTAGATAGCTGCAATGTAGGTTTGTTATAAGTAGAGATGTACTTGTTCTACTTATATAACATACTGTATGTATTGTACTGTTCACATTTTTATTTCAGTGAATTTATATAGTAAATAAAGAGAAAATTATTCCTGGAATTTTCCATATTTACTGCCTCTGACTGAAGCCAAATCCTGGTGTATGCAGAACTGCACTGTCATACATACATGCAATGAGGTCATAATTATGGGCGACTTCAACTTTCCAGACATTGACTGGAGTATTGAGGCTACCCATTCTGGTAAAAGCAGCAGATTTCTGGCAGCACTACAGGACAATTACTTGACCCAAATGGTAACTGAACCAACTAGGGGGAATGCGTTACTGGATCTGATCATTTCTTATAGACCAGATAATGTATCAAATGTGCAGGTTCAAGAACATTTGGGAAATAGTGATCACAACATGATAACGTTTGATCTGGTGACTGGATAGGCCACGGGGCAGCGGGACCACTAAAACTATGAATTTTAGAAAAGCAAAGTTCAATCAAATTAGGCAGGCACTAAGTTTGGTGAACTGGGATAATGTACTACAAGGGGAAGACACTGAAGGGAAATGGCAAGCTTTTAAACTTATACTCAATCAATATTGTAGTTTGTATATCCCATATGGAAACAAAATATCTAGGAATAAAAAAAGGCCTCTATGGATGAATAGAAAGGTTAAAGATAAAATGAAGAGGAAAAAGAATGCCTATAAGTTCTTAAAACAGGAGGGGACCGAGGCTGCACTAAGCAATTATAAGGAGTGCAATAAAAATTGTAAAAAAGAAATTAGGCAGGCAAAGATTGAAGCTGAAAAACAAATCGCTAAGGATATCAAATCTAACCCAAAAAACGTTTTACAAGTACATTAACTCTAAAAAAAGAAAGGTTGACTGTATAGGACTCCTAAAGGATGAGGGTGGGAACTCAATGGTGGATGATCAAGGTAAGGCAGAGTTATTAAATGCTTTCTTTGCTTCTGTCTTCACAAAAGAAACAGCACTGTTGCAAACTACAGAGGCGGAAGAGTCTCAATCTTCTAACTGTAATATTAAATACTTAACGCAGGAAGAAGTGAAGGCAAGACTAAATAAATTAAAAATAGACAAGGCACCTGGCCCGGATGGCATGCATCCTCGGGTCCTAAGGGAATTAAGTTCAGTTATAGATAAACCCCTTTATCTTATCTTTTGTGACTCTCTTGCAACTGGCAGAGTCCCAGTGGATTGGCGTACAGCCCACGTTTTCCCATTATTTAAGAAGGGCAAAAAATCAGATCCAGGAAATTATAGACCTGTAAGCTTAACATCAGTTGTATGCAAACTATTTGAGGGGTTACTAAGAGATACTATACATGACTTCATAGTAGAAAATAATCTTATTTCTCAGCATAAACATGGGTTTACTAAAGACAGGTCCTGTTTGACTAACATGCTCAGCTTTTATGAGGTAGTGAATGCTAATATGGATATTGGGAATGCTGTAGATGTGATATACTTGGACTTTGCAAAGCTCTTCGACACTGTTCCCCACAAAAGTCTGGTGCAAAAGTTGAGGATGCAAGGACTGGGGAAGAGTCTGTGTTCATGGATAGGGAACTGGCTAATGGACAGAAAACAAAGAGTTGTGGTCAATGGATCGTACTCAAAATGGGAGACTGTTAGCAGTGGGGTCCCACAGGGGTCTGTTCTGGGTCCAGTGCTCTTCAATTTATTTATTAATGACCTAGTAGATGCAGTAGTGAGCAATGTTGCTTTTTTTGCAGATGATACAAAATTGTTCAGAATCATCAACTCTCAGGAAGATAATGTCATATTGCAACAGGATCTGGATAGGATGGCTATATGGGCGCATACATGGCAGATGAAATTCAATGTTGACAAATGTAAAGTCATGCATTTTGGACGTACTAATGGTCTAGCACCATACAAAATAAATGGGATACAGTTGGGGACATCAAACTTGGAGAAGGACTTAGGAGTACTCATTGACAAGAAGTTAAATAATCGTACTCAATGCCAAGCAGCTGCAGCTAAAGCTAACAAAATTTTGGGATGCATTAAAAGGGAAATAAAAACTCGAGATGCTAGCATAATATTGCCCCTGTTTAACTCTCTAGTAAGGCCACATCTGGAATATGGAATTCAGTTCTGGGCACCACATTACAAAAAAGATATTGCAGTTTTAGAGCAGGTGCAGAGACGAGCAACAAAATTGATACGTGGGATGGAAGGTCTCACTTATCAAGAAAGGTTAGATAAACTGGGTTTATTTAGTCTAGAGAAAAGACGCCTTAGAGGGGATCTAATTAACATGCATAAATACATTAGAGGGCAATATAATATCTTGGCGGATGAGCTTTTTGTCCCTAGGCCTTCTCAAAGGACTAGAGGACATAATCTGCGCATGGAGGAAAAACAATTTAGCCATTTATTTAGGAAAGGGTTCTTTACAGTAAGAGTGATTAAAATGTGGAATGCATTGCCACAGGAAGTCGTTAAAGCAAATTCTATACCTGCATTTAAAGGGGGCTTTGATGCTTTCCTTGCGTTGAAAGACATCCATGGCTACAATTACTAGGTAATGCCTAATGATGTTGATCCAGGGATTTTATCTGATTGCCATCTGGAGTCGGGAAGGAATTTTTCCCTTTAGGGGCTAATTGGACCATGCCTTGTAAGGTTTTTTTTCGCCTTCCTCTGGATCAACAGGGATATGTGAGGGAGCAGGCTGGTGTTGTACTTTATACTGGTTGAACTCGATTGACGTATGTCTTTTTTCAACCAAATTAACTATGTAACTATGTAACTATATATCTAGTTTCCTTTGTAAATACGTGAGCAGAACATAGATCATATTTCTGCAGCTTCTGCAGAGGAGTTAGGCAATATATCTTCTATTTCCCTTCTGAGCCTCATGTCACACTGAACTGCCCTTAGCTAAGCAGCAAAGAGAAGGAATGTGGGAGGGGAAGGAGGGAAGATAACAGGATTTTGTTTTGTTTTGTTTTTTAGCTTCCCTCTCCCATGCAATGTATGAGAAAAGAGCCAGCCTGACTGAAATAAGATTCATTACAGCAGACACATTTATTGTTATTTTAGACTGCTTGCAATGCAGGGTCGGGATGTAGACTTTAATAATAAACGCAGAGCAGTGGATAGTAGGAATTTAATTTTTATGGCTGACAATACCGCTTTAAAGCATTAAAATTATATGTAGACTCGCAATTAAGTAACTCTGTGTTAAATAGAAACTTACTCTAATGCTAGTTACACACAATGCAATTTTCTGATAGATTTATTGTCAGATTGATTATTTCCAACATGTCGGATCTGATTTCTGATCGATTTTCTGATCGATTTTCCATTCACTTCTATAAAGAATCGATTGGAAATCTGAACGGACATGTTGAAAATAATCGATTTGACAATAAATCTGTCTGAAAATTGCCTAGCATTAGAAAAGGCTGCCAGACCATTTGCTTGTTAGATCAAAGTTGCCCTTGCACAAGTAGCAGGTTTTGCACGATGTATCATTTGAAAACTATGTTGAAATCTCATAATAAATGGGAATGGGATGTAATTGCAACAGGGGACATTTAGTGGATTTAGATTTTTTTTCATCGGACTTCCCAATGTTCTATGCAAATATCGTTCAGGTAAGCTGGGATCAATGTATAGAGTGTACCCAAATATTCACTGAGCATTTGGCACACCTATAGGTAACAGTCAGTATGTCATATTTAATACATTTGCTTTAGAAAAAATGTAAATTTTGATGTCAGTTTGTGAAACAGTTCAGGTTATATTTTTAATGTACATATTCTATCTCTGTGGAATGTATGTCTCCACAGGTACACCCTATGCAGTTGGCAGAGGAGGAGAGGAAAAAATAAACTCCATGTACTCGTGTGTGTCAACTATTGATCCAGCCTATGCTAAAATAGTGAAGAAACCTTCGGCAGTACCCGGTGCTGAATATGTCAAAGCTGGCACAAGCACTCTGGCTGATCCCAGCCCAGAATATTCAGAAGTTGTCACGGCTTTACCCAATGCTGAGTATTCAACCGTTGGTGCGGAATCTTTGGGTGCAAAGAACACATCAGATTCGGAATAAGAAGTAAAACCAACAGTAGATGCTGGATGCATAGCAAATTCTGCAGTAAACACAGGAGCTCAAAAATTCAAGAAATAGGAGTCACAGAAGTCGTACTGGAATCTTTTTTTAATGTATTTTTTATTTTTTTTTGTGGTACCGGATCTTTAGTGTTGTATTTTTATCTACTGTATATTATCAAATATAAACTGATTTCTTTCTTGCCCAAAAATTGAATTTTTTTTATATTTCAATATACATTCAGGTCAGTACAGTGGAGCATTCCTCACCCCGCTGGCTCCATAGCCTCTAGTGCCTCCTATGGCATAATAGCTACGCATTTCACAGTGAAACACTTTCTCTTGTTTCCCCTCTCTTCCCTAATATTCCCACCAGGCCATCAGTGGTTCCCCCACTGCCAATGATTAGTACTGTTAGTGAGTATGTGGGTGATAGAAGAATAGCGTGATAGCTACCACTCCCGGCTAACCTCTGTGTCTCTTGGATTTTGCCGCTGCCGTATGGCTTTCCATTGTTTTATATCAGCAACAGAGAACAGGATTTAGAGAGAGGCTGGAGGTCTTAGCCATTAGAGGATACAGTGGGTGGGACTCGAACCATATGTGAACCTATCTTATGCAGTATAAACAAATATTTATCAATTTATAGTATATCTTTTTAGCTGCTGTGACACTTGATATAAACTAAAAATTACAACTTCAAATCAATATATTGTCATAAAAAAAATCCCCTTTGTGTGTATTATTCTTTAAAACCTGTTTAGGCTTTGACTTTTTAAAGAAAAAAGAATCTTTACCAAATCATCTTTATATCATCCAAGTATTCAAACAAGCCGTGTCACACAGACATTGCATATTCAGTAGTGATGCATTGTGGCTGTCCACAGTTGCTCACTTAACGCTGAACTATCACAAATACATTCTGTTTTAAGAAGGCACATGACACTGAGCATTGCTTTTTAGTAGGAGGGCTTTTTGGTCTGTTTAGTCCCTATACTTTCCTAGTGGTTTTGGATCACCCTTGGGTATTCTGTTGTACAAACATACCTGTGATTGCTCTGTGGTGGTTTTCTGAAATCAATGATTATTGTGAAAGGAGTCAATGGCTCATATACAATTCACTTTTTCTCGTAGGTGATTTTTTCACACCTTGTTATAAATTGCCTTTTAAACCACTGAAAGCAAGAACATACTTAAAATAATTTTGATAGTACTTGCTCTCCAACTTTTGGCTACTTTTTCAATTGTAAAGTGCTGAAAAGTTATTTTAAACAGAATGTGAAAATTATCTCCTAGGAAAAAACTCATGAGAAAAAATGAATTGCATATGGGCAATTGTATCCTTGCAGTAAACTCAGCAATGCAGTCAGGTTGCAAAGGGATTTCTTTCTTCTTGCTTTGTGCAAAGTTAAAGTGTACTAGAGATGATACACTAGCACTTATTTATATTTACCTGGGACTTCCTCCATCCCCATAAGCACTGTGGATTCCCTCACCGGCCTTATCAGCCCCTCTGTTCGAGCGGTACGACTCCTGGTTATTTGATCAGTCGCTGCCAGTCGAGGGCTTCTGCACAGAATGCTCCAGGGGACGGGATCACGACAAGGGGTATGCGGCCGAGCTGTGCATGCATAGACGGCCACGACTGTCCGGATTACCGGGAGTCATATCGGCTTAACAGAGGGGCTGAGGAGGATGGCGAGTGAGGCTATGGTACTTATGAGGCTGGAGGAAGCCCCAGGTAAGCAGAGCCGGGACAAGGTCCTCCAGCACCCAAGGCTGAGACACCAAAGTGCGCCCCTCCATCCCTGCCACCCCAGCCGTCACACACTGATTGCTATTAGACTAAGAGAGCCACAGGGCCCACAACCTCCCCAACACCTTAATATCTAGTTATATGGCTTGCAGTCACTGCCATGTATCCCCTTTTCTTATTTCTTTCTGCTTCAAACACAATTAGGAATGACAGCTGAATGAATTCTGCGCCCCCTCCTACACTGCGCCCTGAGGCTGGAGCCTCTCCAGCCTATGCCTCGGCCCGGCCCTGCAGGTAAGTATAAATTAGTGCTAGTAAACCATATCTGGTTTCCATTAAGAACTAACAAGACAAACAAAGAGAAGAATTACACAAAGCAGTATACAGTAGCTATAGTTACCAGAAATGTTCCTAATAATGTTATAGCAGCCCCAAACTAAAGTTGAAAGACACAGTTCAATGACATGTAGTTACAAAACAGTTTGTCTAATTATTACATATTTTAAATAGATTGTTTTTGTGCCAAAGTGTAGTCACCCTTTTAACAACAAGGCTATTTAACAAAGAGCTACATTGCACACAAATGCCAACAAATGTCACCGTTGAAGCAAAGAAAATTGTACAGATTTTTTGAATCTACATGGTTCAATAGACACTATACATGCAGTATATATCAGTCACACAATTTGTCTTAAGGATACATATGTTGTTACATTTTCCATCTTATTTTTCAGACTATAAGTGTGACCATTTACTTGCCCCCATTTAGATTTTTGTTTTTCACATTTTTACCAGAAACCTTCTATAAGTGCTACATTAAAATGTATTTTTTAAAGTGTACCAGAGCTGAGTACTAATAAAAGTTTTATACATACCTGGGGCTTCCTCTAGCCACATCCACAAGGATCACTGCCACGCCACCGTCCTCTGCCTTCTCCTGCTATGGCACCGGGTTCCATAACTTCTGCCAGTTGCGGCCAGTCTAACGCAAGAGAAGAGCGTTCTTTACGTATCTCTCCAGCAGCCGCCGAAGAGATACGTAGAGGGCGCACTTCTCTTGTGCCAACTGTGCCAACTGACCCGGTGCCATAGCAGGAGAAGGCAGAGGACGGTGGCGTGGCAGCGATCCTTGTGGATTTGGCTAGAGGAAGCCCCAGGTATGTATAAAACTTTTATTAGCACTTAGCTCTGCTTTCCTTTAATTAAAGATACAGCTCTGGAAAAGAAATAAGAGACCACTGACTGCAATTTATTTTTAAACCAGCATCTCTGAGTGTGAGAACAATTCCATGCCACTGCCTGTTAAATTCCTACATACCGTATATACTTGCATATAAACCGACCCGCATATAAGCCGACCCGCATATAAGCCGACCCCCAAACGTTTACTTTAGAAATCAGGAAAAAGTAATTGACTCGCATATAACCCTCCCCAGGATAAATATTGTGATGTGCTCCCAGCATGAGGTGGCCTCCCTCTCCATAACGAAATGTGCACCCAGGTGTTAGGCAGCCCCCTTATCACAGCCAAATGTGCCGCCAGGTGTTAGGCAGCCCCCTTCCCACAGCCAAATGTGCACCCAGGTGTTAGGCCTTCCTCCTTCCCACAGCCAAATGTGCACCCAGGTGTTAGGCAGTCCTCCTTCCCACTGCCAAATGTGCACTCAGGTGTTAGGCAGCCCCCTTCCCACAGCCAAATGTGCACCCAGGTGTTAGGCAGTCCTCCTTCCCACAGCCAAATGTGCACCCAGTAAGCATATATTTAGAATGTGGGGCAGAGATGAGTGTCCGGTGTTAATGGAAAGCAGGATCGGAAGGCAGGATCAGATGCCAACAAAGTGTGACAGGGGCCCTTCCACTTTCACTCGCGTATCCCACTTTCCCTGCACGGTGGTGGCCAGAATGTGTTATGGATCTGGGCACCTGTGCTGGCAGTGATGTATCTGGAGTGACAGAGCCCGCGCTGAATCACCAGCACAATGATCGGGGATTCCCTCTTCCATCCTGCACTTGCTGTCTAAAGATGCCACTAGATGGCGTCATCTATATAAAACACGTCATCTATATGAAACACAGAAAGTGCAGGACGAAGAGGGAATTCCTGATCAATGTGCTGGTGATTCAGCTCGGACTCTGTCACTCCAGACACGTCACTGGCAGCATCAGATGCCCGGATCTATAGCACATTCTGGCTGGCCACCGCCGTGCAGGGAAAGCGGGACACGCTTGTGGTTGAAAGCACGCTGGCATCCGATCCTGCTCTCCGATCCCAGATCCCGCCTTCCACTAATACTGGACACCCCGCTCTGCCTCACATTCCCCTGCAGGCACTCTCCTGCCATCCAGGACGCCAGGACTGCATCCCGCATCACCATGGAAAGTGGAGGAGCTCCTGTCCCACACAGAAATGGCCACTCAAAGTAGGTAACTCGCATACAAGCCAAGACCCCCACTTTTGGGCCACTTTTTTGGGGTAAAAAATGAGTCTTGTATGCGAGTATATACGGTAAGTACACTACATTTTTGCTTTGTGAAATATTAATAAGGTGATCACCTGACTCAAATCTTTTTTAAAAGTTGATTTTTTTTTACCGTAATGACACTAAGAGGCCTCAAAGACTATGGGGGAGGGGGGAGGGCCAAGGTAAGTAAAAGTCTTCTTTTTCACTTTTTTTAATAATACAAAAAGCTGTGATCATTTCTCTCTTCAATATGACCAGCTGGATGACAAAACACTGCTCCAAGTGCATCTAAGGTAATTAGGAATTTACAAATAACTTTTCATCATGCCAGAACAGGTGAAAAGAAAGGAGGAGTGACCACAGACTGACATTAATAAGCGATCTTCAAACACAGTGGCAAACTGAGACTGCTGTGATGCACAGGGCAAGAGTCAAGACCAGTTAGAAATAGGCTCCTACAGGCAGGGCGGAAATCAAGGCTGAGTCAGGCTGAAGTTTTTTAAACGCCATGTAATATTTTAAGTATGGGGACAATTTATAGTGTTGTCAAAAACCTGAGCGATTTTTGCCTTTTTCATGATTGCTAACTCAGTAAAGGACCAGCCCTTAAAGCGTTGCTATCATATAAATCCGGCATAGCGGGGTCTGAACCCTCTATAACAGTAATTATAGATTGACGGTATACCTTGAAATGAATCAGAGCACTCAGTATATGATTTTATATAAAAAATTGTATTTGCTTATCATACAGCATATATACAAAATATGAACAGTTCCAAGTAGTGTTTCCTTATTAACAGTATTCCATCTTATCAAGGCTTTAGAGCCAAGCAATTATCAATCTTCTAAGTACATTCAAAAAGTAATATAACGGTTGTGTTATGTAGAATAAGATCAAAAGTAGTCTCATCTGTATCAATAGCTGTGTATCTAGTAGCTGTGTAAAACTTGAAGTAATCTTTTTAAAGAAATAGCATAAAAAATAGCTTCTAAAAACTTCTTGCTAACATCTTAATAAAACTTAATGCTGAAAAATTAATAAAGTAAATCACCAGAATATTAAGCATATTACCCCTTCTCTGTCATCTCTTCAGCATCTAGAACCACTTGTGGGAAGGTAGCTTCTGCCTCATGTGTCTTCTCAGGAGATTGTTGGGCTTGTGCAAACTATGAGCTTTCAGGCCCTACTTTTATAGGGGTTGGAGGCAATATGGCTGCCTAATCTGGACTTTCCCTGAATCCCAGACTCTGATTGGCTAAAGCTTCCGTGCGTCAATGCTTTATCATGTTTTGATTTCCTAAGTCACAATATTATTGTTTATAAATTCTTAATTACCTTATCTTGTGGGAATTTACGTCATTTGGAGTGCTTGACATTTGATATAGGGTCATTTCTGACGCACTTAATTAAAAATGGACAACAGCCATCTTGTCTGTTGGCTGACCCAGACATGGAGACTAAACAATGTCATTTATGACGCATTTCTGATAAAGTGTTCCCTGTTAATTATGTTGGAATGTCTTGGTACTTTCCCAGGTATGAGATTGGTCAGGTTGACACTGTAACCAGACCTGTGAGAGCCTTCAGCAATTTAAGGCTTATTGAAACATACAAGGCTTCTAATATACTTATTTAAATATAAAGCTTATTATATAATTCTTCTTAAAACAATTAATCATAAAAGAAATAATTGCACATTAAATCTTGATAATATAAAATCCTTTTCCATATATTTGTCTTTCTGATGAAGAAATAAATATCTAATTTCAACCGGCAGAGGTCAGCCTTTCATAACAAATAACAAACAGTATTAATAATGTTGACGCCAGATGGCATCATGGAGTCATCTTTAACTAATTGGGGAAACCCCTCGTTTTATTTTTTTATATCTCTCATATTTTGACTTTCTCTGTCTGGGAAATGTTTTGCTGGCCTTGGCCTTCAAACTAAGAAACATGTCAACATCTTCTAAAACTAAAACAATCTCACAAGAAGGTTTCACAGACTCAAATCATCACTAGCTTTTAAATATATTTTAAAGTAATAGATTCTATTATATAGGGTTTAACAATAACTATTTCTTTCTTTAAAGGGTCTGTATTGATCATTCATATTTAGATTAATAATATATGTGTGTAATAATTATGTGCATTTATAATTACTGCAGTAATGTAAGTTTAACTTGCTTTTCTGTCTTCACACAGAAGCCTCTTTAAATGTCATGGCCACACACTAGCATAAACAAGAATGCTCTGACTTTTTGTAACTAGAATAATCTTATAGGCCTCACAGCCTGGAATATGCTATGTCACAGAGCAATATAAAGTACTCTAACTTTTCACTTTACAATGAAATTTTGCATAGAACATTAAAACTTAACACATATACATATGACATCTTTTCCTGCATAAATAAAACCGCTAGAATTCTGACAGTGTCTCTGTAAGGACTGATATATGGTTAGCTTCTCTGACTTTTATTTCACTCCTTCATTCATTCTGTCCAGCACAGACAGTATATTTTTATAACATTTAACATTTGAATACAATATGATTACAGTATAGCTTTACATAAACATTTCAAACAATCTATTGAGCTTCTTCAACAAGAAAAAAAAGGAACCAAGCTGAAACACAACTTCTGAATTTTGTATTTTAAGAAGTAAAATACAGTCACTGCTAGTCACTGCTAATATTAGATATAACCTTTTGTACAATAACCGATCAGACGCTATCCAATATGCAAAATAAACTTTTTCTCCAAGGTGATATTTTCACACTTTGTCAAAAAAACAAAAAAAAAAAACAAAAAAAAACCAACCAACCAAACAAACAAAAAATTATGCAGGAGAACAGAGGCGCCAAAAGGATAAAAGGAAGCTAAATGAGCTTAAAAACCAAATTCTTGGTAAATAGAGGAGGTAGTGGTGGACTTACCTCCTCCAAGTAGACACACAACGACTGTAGTAAACACAGTCAATATATTTTATTTATGAACTCCAAATATGCAACGCGTTTCGCAGTTTTGATCCCGCTTCATCAGGCAATAACAACAGAGCAATAGCTGTAAACAGAGATAATTGGCTCATAACCCATGTGTAGTCATACAGTCATTAAATTGTATAAAAATAAAATATATATAAAAATGATAAATAAATATCAAACATCAGAGGTGAAATAGGTTTTAAATAGTGGGGGTGATTGGGATAAAAACAGTGGAAAAGGTAATTGTGAGCAGTGATGAGCAAAACTGTTAATATTCTTGTCACATAATATCTTGCAATAATAATGTTTAATTCCAATTTCAAGTAAACAATTTTTGGGAAAAAAAAAAAATTCCCGTTAACTTGCGTGGTTTTTGCGTACATTGCACATATCCACAAAAAAACACCGATCTTTTGGGCTAGAATAAAAATTATTGTTTTGGACGCTTTGCGCTAAAATATAGTTCTATATGTTTTCACAAAAATATTGAGCCAAAAGCAAAGAATGTAAAAATCAAAGATAAACCTCGAATCAAAAAAACGAATTCTCAATGCAAAACTTCACAAGCAATGGAAAAAAATTAAGGTATCATAAGGAAAGACAGCTGGGACTTACCATATGTGGTCAGTAGAAGAGCCAGGCACCTCTGTGAGGGCTCACTTTCAGGAGTGCTCATTAATACTAGTTTGGGGGTTGATTGACCAATCACAGTGCTTGGTAAATGTGCTGAGTCATTCTGCACATGTGCAGATGCAACTAGCAGTTGCTGGTGCCATTTTGGAATAGGGCAAGATTAAGGGCAAGTTCATTTTAGTGATGCAGTGCCATCTAGTGGTGGATTGTGATATATGTATATAGGAGATTGTATGATAAAGTGCATAGTAGAGCGTAACAATTACATATTACCTGAACAGATAAAATAAGTACCTGCAAGACATGTTAAAATGATGTGATACATGTAAAATAATAAGATACTCAAAGAATATTAATAATGCATACTATAAAAATATAAAAACCTCTAAGAAAAGCATGATATAAAACACTAGGAAAGATTGTCACATCTGTGTCACTTGATGTTGTAGCATCATGATATAAGTAACCATATTGTTGTCTATCCATCCATAGGTTTTTGCAGTTTTGTGGCAATGTATAGATTGTTCATAATTTACAGTAAAAATATAAAACTGTAAAATCATAACATCAGAAATTTAAAAAATTAAAAGAGAGGACTAGATAAAAGTGTAAACGGAACAGTATGAATATATTGCTTAGAAAATTAATAGATTTTTTCTAGGACCTCGTTTAATCCTTCTGGAGCGAGTGTCCTAAGAGTCTGGATCCAGTACATTTCTAGTTTTTTGAGTTTCTCAAATGCCGCTGGTTCTGATTCGTTAATGGTGTCTATTAAGGTGATGGAAAAAGTGTCGGGTTTGCTCTGGTGCATGAGGTGAAAGTGGCGTGAAACACTGTGCATGGGAAATTTATTAAGAATGTTCCTTTTATGTTGGCCGATTCGGCTCCGGGCTTCTTGAGTTGTTCTGCCAACATACTGGAGATGACAGGCACAAGTAATCACGTAAATAACAAATTTGGACTGGCAGGAGATGTGTTTCTTTATGGAGTAATGGGTATTGGTGACAAATGATTTAAATGAGGAGGTATTGGAGACAAAGGTGCATGCTAGACAACGGATGTGGTTGCAGGACCAGGATCCTCGTGTGGAGGGGGCTTGGTTAGGTGTACTTTCAGTTTTGTGGCAGCGGAGTCTGCTGGGGGCTAGTAAGTTACGGAAGTTGGGTGCTCTTCTATAAGTGATGAGTGGCTTATTGGGTAGAATGGGTCTGAGGTATGGGTCCTGGAGTAAAATTTCCCATCTTTTGTTGAGTATTGATCTGATGCCCTGGTGTTCTTTGCTTAATTGTGTGATGAATCTGGGGGGTGGGTTTGCATCAGTAATAGGATTGGGTACTGGGTATGAAATGGAGGGTTGTTTAGCTTTATGGCATGCATCGTGGATGAGTTTTTTCGGGTATTTTCGAGCAGTAAATTTCTTGGTAAGTGTTTTGGATTGTGTAATATAATCATGGTTATCGGTGCAGTTTCTGTATATGCGTCTGAACTGGCTGTAGGGTGTATTTTTGGTCCAAGGTCGGTGATGAAAGCTATTGAAATGGATGTAGTTGTTGGAGTCTATGGATTTGAAGAAGGTCTTGGTTTTGATTTTACTGTGTTCGGTGAAAATCGTTAGGTCCAGGAAGTTGGTGGATACAGGGTGATGTTGTGAGGTGAATTGAAGGCCAGCTTTGTTTGTGTTTAGAAATTGTATGAATGCGGGGATGAGTGTGATGTCACCTTTCCAAATAAAAAACAGGTCATCGATGTAACGTTTGTATAGTATAATTTTGTCGGTAAATGGATGTTCAGTTTCTATTAGTTGTTGTTCAATGTAGCCCATGGTGAGGTTTGCATATGATGGTGCAAAGAAGCTACCCATAGCTGTGCCGCTGGTTTGGTGGTAGTATTTGTCATTGAAGGAAAAAATGTTATTGTTAAGGATGAATTCGGTTCATTGTAAAAGAAAATTCTGTTGTATGGGTGGCATGGAGGGAACAGTGGTAAGGAAGAATTGTATAGCTGATAAACCAAACTGATGGGGAATGTTGGTGTAAAGCGATGTGATGTCACAAGTGAGCCAATGGTATTCAGAGGACCAGGGGATGTGGGATAGTATTTGTATCAGATGTTGCGAGTCCTTCAGATATGATGGGAGGTTGGTAACTATTGGTTGTAGGTGTCGGTCGATGAAGTGGGAGAGATTGCTTGTCATGGAGTCTATACCTGATATAATTGGTCGGCCAGGTGGTTTATGGAGATCTTTGTGTATTTTGGGGAGATAGTAGAAGAAGGGGGTTTTTGGGTGAAAATTAAGAATGAAATTACGTTCGTTTTTGGTGATGATGTTTAGTAGTAGGGCTTATTTGATGAAGTCTTTAAGGATTTTATTGAGTGTGATGGTGGGGTCTGAGGAAAGTTTATTGTAGTGTCTGGGGTCTTCAAGGAGCCTTGCGGCTTCCTCTAAGTAGTCTGTTCTGTTGAGGATAACTATACCACCACCTTTATCGGCGAATTTTATAATGAGGTCTGGATTGTTGAGCAGAGATTTGAGAGCAGAATTTTCTTTGGGTGTGAGATTGGGTTTAACGGTAGGTGTGTGATATTGTAAGGTCTGTAAATCATCTAAAACCGGGGAGTAAAATGTTTCTATGACATTACCCTTTGAGGCTGTGGGATTGAAGCGGGATTTGCCTTTAAGCTGTGTGGTGATGCATCTTTCAAGTTGTATTTCGTTTGGATCAGAGGAGACTACCGGTAAATTGTCATTATTCGTGATAATGAGAGGGGCGGAGGTGAGTAGGGTTTGATTCTTTTTGATGGTGAAGTGTCTTTTGAGGGTGTTTCCATATGTAGGAATTGAGGTCAGTGAAGAGATCAAACATATTGGTGGAATTGATGGGACAGAAAGACAGCCCCTTTTCCAGCAGTGTAGTTTCATGTTGAGTGAGTATGTGGTTCGAGAGGTTAAAAATGCATTTTATGGGTTGATCTTTGGATTCTGTTTGTGTGGGTATTTTGTTTTTGTTTTTGTCTTTTTCCCTCGAGCCCCTTTTCCTACGTTTGGGTGGGGAAGAGGTTAATATGGTTACTCGGGGTGGTGGGTTCTGTTCTGGGTGGTGACTGGGTAGGGTTGTGGGGTGGTCATCGTTTTCTGGGAGAGGGATGGGGGCAATTCTAAAAAAGAGTTGGACAGATTGGGTTTCTTTCGTAGAGTGGGTGCTTGATGGGATTGAATCTTGAGGGGTTGGAAAAAGTATTTCATTGAGGTTTGAACCGTGTTTGGGGCCAGGAGGGGAAGACTTTGAGAGAGAAGGGCTGCCCGGGTGGGTTGGGGGTGGGGACTCGGGAGTGGGGAATAGTTGGGTGATGATGGGTCTGTATCACAGAGGCTGATCTGTGAGATCCCAAATTCTGTTGGGGAAACTGGTTCAGAAATCGGTATGGGGGTGTGGTCCTGAATGAGGTTTTGGGCTAATGTGGTGGGGTTGGCGATGAGGGGGTCCAAGTGAGGTGCTTTGGCGGCCTTGGTAGTGGAGACCGGGACGGTGGTGGTGGGTGTGTTGCCTGTTATCTCCATGTTGTCATCAGATTTGTCTGGGCTGCTGGCTATTTCATTAAAAGTTCTTTTTTTGGAGTTGGTCCTCATGGGTTTTGGTTCTAGATTGGGTCTGGGGGTAGAGTGTGTTGTGTTGGGCAGTGTTGTCGGTAGTGGTTGGATGGGTAGGGGAGTGTTGATGAGGGTAGGGGTGTCTGTGGGTTTGGGCTGTGGGGGGGGGGGGGGGGGGGTTGGGCTGTGATTGGGACATAACCAGTTGGTGGGGGGTGGAACAGGGGAGGTGGGGGATATGGTGGGTATTTGAATTGTGGTGGTGGAGGGATAGACAGGCTCATGAGTGGGCATGGTGTGGATGTGGGGTGATATTTGGGTGGTGGGTTGTGAGGGGGACGGGGGAACTGCCTGGGGGAGGTCTCAGTTTACGCTCCCTTTCGCGATGTTCTACGTATGCCAGGCGGTCCCTGTTTAGTTTTTTGATTTTGTTATCCATGGTGTCCCATTCAAACTTTTTTACTTTATTTGTGAGATTCGACAATAGTGGGTAATACTGTGGGTTATCGATATGCAGAGACAGAAATTCTCTGCTTTCATTGATGATTGGCTGTAAATTGTTGACCAGCGTAGTGCGTTTATTTATTAATCTGGTCATCATACCTTCGCCACAAGATTCAAGGTACTCGTACCATTCTGTAGAGTATACGGTGTCATTCGGGAAGGCTAATAATGTCTTAACTCGAATACCATTGGGGGAGATCTTTTCGTTTATATAAGTCTGCTGCATTGCTATATCCGCTAATTGGAAAAACTCGTCTTTTAAGGCGTTTTCAAGTTTTAGGAATGTAGGTTTGAGATCGATGGGATCTGGTACAGGTCCGTCAGTGGTGGGTATGGAGACGGGAACATTGTGCAGGTCCGGATTGCGTTTAAACAGCGCCAGGAGATTGTTCCTATGTGTAGATTGATCATTAACGAACTCCATGTTTGAGGGTCTGCAATTGGTGTAGGGTGCCCTGATCCATGGATGGGCCAAGCGAGCTTGCAATGAGATAAAAATAAGGAACACCAAGAGCCCCAATAGTGTAATATGTACTGGTAAATGGTTACTAGATAGAGTAAATATTAATACTCACAAACCAGGGTTACCATTAGGTAACCACTGTAAAGGCAGGTGGGGAGATTTTCCTGACCCCACTCAGGAATAAGAAGTCGCTCTCTGTAGATGAGAAAAAGGGGGTTCAACCCTCCACCCAGGGTGGACTCAATATTATGCAGGAGAACAGAGGCGCCAAAAGGATAAAAGGAAGCTAAATGAGTTTAAAAACCAAATTCTTGGTAAATAGAGGAGGTAGTGGTGGACTTACCTCCTCCAAGTAGACACACAACGACTGTAGTAAACACAGTCAATATATTTTATTTATGAACTCCAAATATGCAACGCGTTTCGCAGGTTTGATCCCGCTTCATCAGGCAATAACAACGGAGCAATAGCTGTAAACAGAGATAATTGGCTCATAACCCATGTGTAGTCATACAGTCATTAAATTGTATAAAAATAAAATATATATAAAAATGATAAATAAATATCAAACATCAGAGGTGAAATAGGTATTAAAAAGTGGGGGTGATTGGGATAAAAACAGTGGAAAAGGTAATTGTGAGCAGCGATGAGCAAAACTGTTAATATTCTTTTCACATAAAATCTTGCAATAATAATGTTTAATTCTAATTTCAAGTAAACAATTTTGGGGGGGAAAAATAAATAAAATACCATTGGCTCACTTGTGACATCACATCGCTTTACACCAACATTCCCCATCAGTTTGGTTTATCAGCTATACAATTCTTCCTTACCATTGTTCCCTCCATGCCACCCATACAACAGAATTTTCTTTTACAATGCACCGAATTCATCCTTAACAGTAACATTTTTTCCTTCAATGACAAATACTACCACCAAACCAGCGGCACAGCTATGGGTAGCTACTTTGCACCATCATATGCAAACCTCACCATGGGCTACATTGAACAACAACTAATAGAAACTGAACATCCATTTACCGACAAAATTATACTATACAAACGTTACATCGATGACCTGTTTTTTATTTGGAAAGGTGACATCACACTCATCCCCGCATTCATACAATTTCTAAACACAAACAAAGCCGGCCTTCAATTCACCTCACAACATCACCCTGTATCCATCGACTTCCTGGACCTAACGATTTTCACCGAACACAGTAAAATCAAAACCAAGACCTTCTTCAAATCCGTAGACTCCAACAACTACATCCATTTCAATAGCTTTCATCACCGACCTTGGACCCAAAATACACCCTACAGCCAGTTCAGACGCATATACAGAAACTGCACCGATAACCATGATTATATTACACAATCCAAAACACTTACCAAGAAATTTACTGCTCGAAAATACCCGAAAAAACTCATCCACGATGCATGCCATAAAGCTAAACAACCCTCCATTTCATACCCAGTACCCAATCCTAATAATGATGCAAACCCACCCCCCCCAGATTCATCACACAATTTAGCAAAGAACACCAGGGCATCAGATCAATACTCAACAAAAGATGGGAAATTTTACTCCAGGACCCATACCTCAGACCCATTCTACCCAATAAGCCACTCATCACTTATAGAAGAGCACCCAAACTCCGTAACTTACTAGCCCCCAGCAGACTCCGCTGCCACAAAACTGTAAGTACACCTAACCAAGCCCCCTCCACACCAGGATTCTGGTCCTGCAACCACATCCGTTGTCTAGCATGCACCTTTGTCTCCAATACCTCCTCATTTAAATCATTTGTCACCAATACCCATTACTCCATAAAGAAACACATCTCCTGCCAGTCCAAATTCGTTATTTACGTGATTACTTGTGCCTGTCATCTCCAGTATGTTGGCAGAACAACTCAAGAAGCCCGGAGCCGAATCGGCCAACATAAAAGGAACATTCTTAATAAATTTCCCATGCACAGTGTTTCACGCCACTTTCACCTCATGCACCAGAGCAAACCCGACACTTTTTCCATCACCTTAATAGACACCATTAACGAATCAGAACCAGCGGCATTTGAGAAACTCAAAAAACTAGAAATGTACTGGATCCAGACTCTTAGGACACTCGCTCCAGAAGGATTAAACGAGGTCCTAGAAAAAATCTATTAATTTTCTAAGCAATATATTCATACTGTTCCGTTCACACTTTTATCTAGTCCTCTCTTTTAATTTTTTAATTTCTGATGTTATGATTTTACAGTTTTATATTTTTACTGTAAATTATGAACAATCTATACATTGCCACAAAACTGAAAAAACCTATGGATGGATAGACAACAATATGGCTACTTATATCATGATGCTACAACATCAAGTGACACAGATGTGACAATCTTCCTAGTGTTTTATATCATGCTTTTCTTAGAGGTTTTTATATATTTTTATAGTATGCATTATTAATATTCTTTGATTATCTTATTATTTTACATGTATCACATCATTTTAACCTGTCTTGCAGGTACTTATTTTATCTGTTCAGGTAATATGTAATTGTTACGCTCTACTATGCACTTTATCATACAATCTCCTATATACATATATCACAATCCACCACTAGATGGCACTGCATCACTAAAATGAACTTGCCCTTAATCTTGCCCTATTCCAAAATGGCACCAGCAACTGCTAGTTGCATCTGCACATGTGCAGAATGACTCAGCACATTTACCAAGCACTGTGATTGGTCAATCAACCCCCAAACTAGTATAAATGAGCACTCCTGGAAGTGAGCCTTCACAGAGGTGCCTGGCTCTTCTACTGACCACATATAGTAAGTCCCAGCTGTCTTTCCTTATGATACCTTAATTTTTTTCCATTGCTTGTGAATTTTTGCATTGAGAATTCGTTTTTTTGATTCGAGGTTTATCTTTGATTTTTACATTCTTTGCTTTTAGCTCAATATTTTTGTGAAAACATATAGAACTATATTTTAGCGCAAAGCATCCAAAACAATAATTTTTATTCTAGCCCAAAAGATCAGTGTTTTTTTTGTGGATATGTGCAATGTATGCAAAAACCACGCAAGTTAACGGGAATTTTTTTTTCCCCAAAAAATTGTTTACTTGAATTTTGAATTAAACATTATTATTGCAAGATTTTATGTGACAAGAATATTAACAGTTTTGCTCATCACTGCTCACAATTACCTTTTCCACTGTTTTTATCCCAATCACCCCCACTTTTTAATACCTATTTCACCTTTGATGTTTGATATTTATTTATCATTTTTATATATATTTTATTTTTATACAATTTAATGACTGTATGACTACACATGGGTTATGAGCCAATTATCTCTGTTTACAGCTATTGCTCCGTTGTTATTGCCTGATGAAGCGGGATCAAACCTGCGAAACGCGTTGCATATTTGGAGTTCATAAATAAAATATATTGACTGTGTTTACTACAGTCGTTGTGTGTCTACTTGGAGGAGGTAAGTCCACCACTACCTCCTCTATTTACCAAGAATTTGGTTTTTAAGCTCATTTAGCTTCCTTTTATCCTTTTGGCGCCTCTGTTCTCCTGCATAATATTGAGTCCACCCTGGGTGGAGGGTTGAACCCCCTTTTTCTCATCTACAGAGAACGACTTCTTATTCCTGAGTGGGGTCAGGAAAATCTCCCCACCTGCCTTTACAGTGGTTGCCTAATGGTAACCCTGGTTTGTGAGTATTAATATTTACTCTATATAGTAACCATTTACCCGTACCTATTACACTATTGGGGCTCTTGGTGTTCCTTGTTTTAAACAAACAAAAAAGAAAACCTTTAAACCTCCAGCAAGGAAGAAAATATTTAGAATTATTTTGATTGAACTTTTTCACCTATATTTTGATACCCTTTCAATTCCAAAGTGCTGAAAAGTAATATTAAATACAGTAGTGTAGCTAGGGAGCTATGGGCCCTGGTGCAAGTTTTACATGGGGCCCCCCAAGCACTCTATACATAACAATTGATATGGCACACCAAAACCTGCCAATGGCAACTACAGTGTCAGAGATGCACGCAGGGGATGGGAAACAGTTTGTTAATGATTATTACTATTTAAAGCATTTATAGAAATGATTATTACCAACACAGGGCCAATAGAGAGCAAATATTGTGATTGAGGGAGAGTCCCTCTGGGCCCCTCTGGCCTAAGGGCCCCGATGTGGTCGCTACCTGTGCAACCCCTATTGCTACGCCACTGATTAAATACAATATGAAAAATTGTCTCCTATGAGAAAACTCAAGAGAAAACGGTAACTGCAAATGGGCCTCAGGCCCATTTGCAATTCGCTTTTTCTCCTGTCTTTTCTCCTAGATGATATTTTCACCCCTTGCCATCAATAAAATGCCTTTGATACCACCAGCAAACAAGAAAAACCTAAAAATAACTTTGATAGTACTTGGTACTTTTTCAATTACAAAGTACTAAAAAGTTATGTAATGAGAAGAAGAAAAAATATCTTCTAGGAGAAAACTCAGGAGAAAAATATTACCTCTGTATTCTAAATAAGTGTTAATTTATTGAAGAGTGAAAGGGGCTGTGAGTAAACATTATGCAGCAGGGGTAGAAATATAGCTCAACCTTTGAAGAGATAATTTTCTTATAGTGTTATGAAACTCAGCATTTTTTTTTGCTCTAAAAAATTATTTAGCATAAAATCCACTACCACAAACAACAATTGTAGCAGAACGGCATTCAAACGATTAAACACAGGTATTTAAGAGGTGATAACATTATCCTTTGTTTACACTCCTTTGTTAGATGCATTTAGAATACAGCCAGCAGCCTGCAAAAATGAACTACACTGAGCTGAGAAGCAGAGCGAGGTGAGAAATGTTAACTAGATAGATATAAATATATAAATACAGCAGCTATGCAATAAAATGCAATGGCAGCTTTCAGAGAAGATAAACTGGACTTTAGGAACTTGTAAATTGTAAACAGACAATATTACTTGTGCACAAAAGCAAATATGGTAACTAAATGGGCAATAAAAAGTAAGAAAACACATTTTTATTGAATGTTATGTCAGAGTTTTATCCCACTTTAATTCTACATGTGTAAATCCTTAGAACCTTTAGAACCGCCTATGTAACTTGGGTGCTGTGGATGGTTGTGCCCTAGTGAAGCTGAAGGGTCAAAATTTTGAAGTAAAAAAAAAGAAGAGCCTCAGCATTTTCTAATTTATAGCCTATGGTTACGCCCATAAACCAATGTTTTCAGACCTGTCCTCTTGACTCCCCAACAGTGTATGTTTTTCAGGCAAAATCGCCTATGCACAGGTGGGATAGTTAGTGTCTCAGCTGCATGGAACCCACCTAGCTGAGACACTAATTACCCCACCTGTGCATAGATGAAGTTGACTGCAAATTATGCACCATTTGGGAGTCACGAGGACAATTTTGAGAAACACTGACATAAGCTATCCCTTTTCACTTTTTTAGAAAACAGATTTTGAGATTATAGAGACATGTTTTTGGCAAAAACCAAAGTTATATGTATTTACAATAACCAATGTTTAAAATTTGTGTGTTTTTCCACAAACTTAGCTCTTCCTCATGGACCTCTCCACAAACTGTACCTCTGACCTCATGGAAAAAACCTCATACAGTACAAGTGTTTTATAATACTTTTTTGCAGTCTCTTACCTCTTTCTGATGTAGTGGATGTGAGACATGTGACCAGTGTGGTAGAAGTTGTTGCCCGGGATGTTCAAGCTTTTCCAAATAGAAACACTCTGAAGTCCCATCAGACGTTTAGGCTCCTCTATATAACTAGGAATTGCCTAGGAATGCAAAATTGTACTTATGTTCCATCAAGCTGTTGTGCACTAACCAATGTTGATGTTCCGAATTTTGTAAAACTAAAGCTGGCTCTAAATTGAAGTGGATAAGTAATTTTAACAACGTTAAATTACAAAATAGAGTGTTTTGCAATGACATAGGTTATATCAACATTTTTAAAGATCAGAAATGGAGGAGAGAGTCGGCACTGCTGGTAGCTGCTTTATTCAAATTCGTATAGTCATATCACAACAATCCGTATTGTGCAGTAGCAAAAAATCATATACCAGTGTGTGGAGACCAGCTGATGTGGTGGTTGGTGCTGGGCACAAAAGCCTGATGGCCGTTTCACGCATACAGCACTTCCAAGGATGCTGTGGAAATGGGTTATGCACAAAACGGCCATCAGGCTTTAGTGCCCAGCACCAACCGCCACATCAGCTGGTCTCCACACACTGGTATGTGATTTTTTGCTACTGCACAATACGGATTGTTGTGATATGACTATACGAATTTGAATAAAGCAGCTACCAGCAGTGCCGACTCTCTCCTCCATTTTGATCTGTTATAGACTGTCCATATAGTCAGAGCACGCTGATCTCTCTCCTGACGCATCAGGTGGTGGAACACCTAGAAATCCGTGTCCTTTCTCTTTCTTCCCCCCACCCCTCACCACACTTTACACTTCAGTGCCAGCATCCTTTCTCTCTTCCCACCAGTCAGTTTTTTAAAGCCCCAATGACCAATACCAATGTTTTCTGTAGTGGACAAAAATACATATAGAAAGGGCCCATGTTTTTCTGTGAGCCTGTTCACACAAGTGCATTTTATGTTAGGGTCAGAAATGAACAAATTTGACCAGTAAGTCTTTTCTGACAGAAGACTGTGCATTCTTCCAAGGAATGGCACACGTGGTCTAGAGGGGATGCACTTTGCAAGGACCACAGTGCAACCTGGATTGGTTCAGCACATCAAGACAACATGGATGTGGTACATCTCCAGCATAGTATGAACAGATCCTCTCTCCATGCTGTTGCTTCTGGTCATGTGATTAGATGTAGCAAGTCTATTTTACAAGGTTAGATTTGAGCACTCTGATCACTATGTTTCTACATGGTGTTTTTTAGATTTGAGCCTTGAAATGGGCATTAATAATGGCTGGATAGTGTAATGGTTAAGGGCTATGCCTCCGATGTAGAAGACCTGGGTTCAAATCTCGGCTCTTCCTGTTCAGTAAGCCAGCACCTATTCAGTAAGGAGTTCTTTGGGCAAGACTCCCTAATACTGCTACTGCCTACTGAGTGCGCTCTAGTGGCTGCCTCGCAAGCATTTTGAGTCCGACAGGAGAAAAGCACTATACAAAAAAAGGAATTATTATTATTAATAAAATCTAAATACATCTTAGTAACTGAAAACAGTAATTCCATTACAATAGCTATTAATTTGGCTGTCAAAGCTTAATAATAGTTTCAGCTGAAGTTATGCAAAAACCCTAAGGATGGTTCCACACTTGGGCAATGCAATGATCCCGTAGCATTGTAGAAGGGATGGGATTGCAGCTATTTGGCTACTTCTGGCGCAGCTCGACACATCGCATAATTATGAAAGTATCCATAGACAATCATTGTCCTTGCAATGGAGAACATACTGCACAGCGACCAGGGCTGGATTTGTGCTTTCCAGTGCCTTAGGCCTGCTGTCACCAACCGCCCCCCCCCCCACACCCCCAAAAAAGGGATTCTGTTCAACACTCTGACTAGTGATCACTGGTTTGAATGGGCTCATTTCACTTATGCTGCTCTGCCCCCCATTCAACAAAATATCAGTGGATGCTCTGTCCTCTTAAAATTCCTGCCTGAAAGTGCACAGCAGCCGATAGTGTTCTGGCAGTGGCGTAGCAAATGAGCCGTGGGCCCCGGTGCAAGTTTTACATGGGGCCCCCCCAAGCACTCTATGCATAACAATTGATTCGGCGCATCAAAACCTGCAAAGGACAACCACAGTGTCAGAGTTGCAAGAAGGGGATGGGGAACAGTATGTTAAGGATTACTACTATTCAAAGCATCTATAGAAGTGATTATTACCAGCACAGGACCAACAAAGAGCTAATACTGTGATAGCAGGTGGACCCTTCGGGGCCCCTCTGGCCCAAGGGCCCCGATGCGGTCGCTACCTCTGCACCCCCTATTGCTACGCCCCTGTGTTCTGGGCATGCATACTTGAGAAATTATGCTGATGTATGACCGGTACTTCAAGGATGCATAACACTATACTGGCCCCGGTTGCTGTGCACATCTGTGCAGGAGCGGAAAATTACTGGGAGCGCGAGTGGCCAGAGCATGCACTGCTTCTTTGTCCTCTGTGCGACTGGCTGCAGTCAGAGCCACAAATAGGGGACAAGGCAGCGCAATGGAAAGAAGTCCATTCAAAACATAGAACAGGTAAGTAGCAAACATCCTGTCAAGACCCACTTTGGATGTTCTGTTGTAATTAGAGCGGACCTGAACTCAGAACTTCCTCTCTGCTCAAAAAGATACACAACAACATAATAACCTTTAAAGAAAAAAATGTCTTTGTTACAGCTGATACAAATCCTGCAATAAATTGGCAGTGTGTCTACTTACTGCTTTAATGGAAGCAGACATATTGGTAACATCCTGTGCTTTCAAATGAGCTTAAATGTTGTGGCAGTCAGGTGACACGCGGAGAGATCAAATTACAACTAGTGATTAGACACAGATGAGGGGGAATAAGACAGCTAAACTGTCTAAATACACAAAGGATGAATTTCTCTAGGCTTTCCTGTCCTGTGCAAGAGTTCAGCTCCACTTTAAAGCATCTAAAATGAATGACATTTATTTATATTTGCTGAAAAAAATCTATGTATCTCTTTTGACTGCTGAATGTACATATGGTGGTGTGCTCTAACATATTGACAGTATACAGGAACAAAGTCTGAAGAAGGCTTATTAGCAGACAGCTTGCTCTTTTTTTTCTTTTAAGCCAATAAATTGTATCATCCTGATACAAAACTCTCTGCTTTAGCTGATGGCTAAGATGGTACAATGCTCTACTGCTACAGGAAAGTAGAAGGATGCCAAACCATACACACTAGCATAGAGGTAGTAACAGCTCAGGTGTCCTTTAAAGTGACAGTTTAGCAATGAAAGGGAAGCAAACAGCCTTTTTATCCCTGTAGTTCTCATAGATAGTAGGAGCTGAAGGACATAAAATGAGTCAGGAAAGAGTTAACTGAAGCAGAGAAGCGATCACTGCTGGCTATGAAGAAAAAAGAAGAAAACAGCCATAAATTTAGGTAGAGATAAGAAAGTGTAATTAACAGCTGCTGGGGTCAGTGTGACAGCTGTAAAAAGAGAAGGTGAAGAAACTAGCGGAACTTAGTTCTATCTGCTTTGTAATGTAAAACCCTGGCATTTCTCACATCAGCTTATATGTCTATCATACAGAGGAATGGATCTTCAGGTAACAGCACATGCTGATTTTCATAACACACCAGGAAATGTGAGAGAGAGGAGCAGGGATTGGGCAGCCCTGGAATTCAGCTATTAGTGCAGAGCAGGGCGCTGGCTGGCTGCTCTGCGGGACCAGAAGTGATGATTTACATTGACATATGACCTCTTCTCTCTCTAAGTCCTGCTGCCCTTCTGATTTTATCTGATTTTATTGGCCTAGGCCATGGCCTTTGTGGCTTTTCCAGAAATCCGGCCATGACAGCAACCTAATGTAGGATGTGTTAAAGGGCCCTTATTCAAATTTGCCATTTTACTAGTTAAATTAGCTAGGGTTAACCACAGAGTATCATTTAAAATATCTGCAATAATAAAATCACACTCATACTACATTCTATTAGCAAGAAATTCAGACTAATCGGGGAGGATACACAATTCAAAATTAAGGTTTATATTCATTTTTATTATAGGATGTATGACATACGATTTAAGTACTAAGCATAATTTGTATAATCTCAGCAAGAATCTTGTTGTATGCAGTTAGAAGGGATTCGTTTATTATAATTATTTGGGATATTACTGAATAACTGTCAGTCAGAAAACAGCAAAAATCACCTGTCTATGGGAATTACTGATGGAAACAATCTGTAGTAACCGTTAGAACTGAGAGTCTGCAAGAAAACCCTTTTCAGTTCAGTGCCAGCTCTTCAGTAAATGTGAGGAATGACCACTATTGTGAAAAAATGTAAAATGTACAAAATACATCTGTACATGTACTAGGGATGGTCAGTGAGATGCAAATAATTCTCATATGATACAGCATTATGTACATTTTGTATGCAAATACATGCAGCTCCAAACTGGACCGATAGAACCCTGCCAAGGTGGAGTTCGATTGATCTATTTTCAAGCTACATACATTTGCACACAGAATTAACATAATACTTTATCAACTCAGAATGATTTAAATTTGATTTACCATTCTTAACACGTGCATACAGTATAACATGTACATTTCTCCCAGCGTAAAATACACTATAAATTACTTTTTTCCTATGTCGCTGTCACAGTGTAGTGAACATATAACAGGTTTTGGACTAATCCATCTCCATAGTATTTAGTTTATCCTTTACAAAAGCATTCTCTGTAAAGGACCCATACAAAGATGCCAGCCAGCCTCTCTAATCGCTTGTACATTATTTTCAGAATGAGCAACTGTTGGTCAGTATTGTAAGAGCTTTTGAAAATAAAGAAAATCATGGAATCCCCCTTGAGGACACGGACTAGTCCAAAACTAGTCTAATTTATCAGATTTGTGCTAGAAAATGTAAGTGACAGTGAAATAGGAATAAAGTAATTTATAGTGCGTTGGGGTTGAGGTTAATATACTTTACTTGAGGGGTCCAGGGACCCTTTAGTAAAATATTAAGAGTTCTCTTGCATGAGACTGCAGTAGTCAAATAACAGCTGCAATCTACTATATCCACCTTGAGGTTCAACTGTCTCTAGATGTGGAATACCACTAATACTTGCAGTGCACCAAGCTGCATGGCCGAACAACTCAGCACACGAGTGTTTCCCCCCCCCCTCTTTTTTACCCACCAACAGAGCTCTCTGTTGGTGGGGTCTGATCGCCCCCCAGGTGTTTGTTTTTTTTTGTAAATATTTATTTTATTAAATGTTTAATAAAATTTTACTATTTTTTTTATTTCTCTTATATCCCTCCCCTGGGCAGCCAATTACTGCGATTGGCTGTGATAGACTTCAGCCTATCACAGTGGATCGCTTCCCTGTGTCCCAGGGGGACGTCCCCAGTACAGCGTTGCTGCATATTGCAGCGCTGTACAAAGTAATTAGACTGCGGTTTCACCGTCTAACAGTCTTCCGAGACAGAAGGCAGGGCGGTGCTCCACCCCCCAAGCAGGAGATATGCGCACAGACTGCGCGCAATCTCCTGCTAGCCCCATAGACGGCCGTTAACGCCAATCGGTGTGGAGCGGTCCTGGGGCTGCCGCATTGCTCACACCAATTGGCATGGAACAGTCGGCAAGTAGTTAAAGAGGAACTCCAGTGAAAATAACGTAACAAACAAAAGTGCTTAATTTTTACAATAATTATGTATAAATGATTTAGTCAGTGTTTGCCCATTGTAAAATCTTTCCTCTCCCTGATTAACATTTTGACATTTATCATATAGTGACATTTTTACTGCTGGCAGGTGATGTCAGTGGAAGTAGTGGCTGCTTGCTTTTTTGGCAGTTGGAAACAGCTGCACACAATGCAACAAGGCTCCCACAGTGTGATGTCAGCACCATGGTCCTGACATCACACTGTGGGTGGGGTTTCAACACAATATCAGCAATACAGAGCCCTCTGATCCGTTTGAGAAAAGGAAAATATTTCTCATGGCAAGGGGTATCAGCTACTGATTGGGATGAAGTTCAATCCTTGGTCACGGTTTTTCTTTAAAGAAATATCTCTTTTATTTTTTAAAGAATTTCTCTTTAAAGAAATATTTTCCTTTTTATAAACGGGTCATCAGGGGGCTCTATATGGCTGATATTGTGGTGAAATCCCTCCCACAGTGTGATGTCAGGACCAGATAGTTTCCTGTCTGTGAACCTCATTGCATTGTGGGAAATAACAGCTGTTTACAGCTTGGTCCAACTGCCAAAAAAGCAAGCAGCATCTCCTTCCACTGATATCAACTGCCAGCAGTAACAATATCACCATATAGTAAATGTCAGAATGTAGATCAGCGAGAGGAAAGATTTTACAATGGGAAAACACTGACTAAATCATTTATAAATAATTATTGTAAAAATTAAGCACTTTTTTTATTACATTATTTTCACTGGAGTGCCTCCTTAAAGAAAAACTCCGACCAAGAATTGAACTTTATCCCAATCAGTAGCTGATACCCCCTTTTACATGAGAAATCTATTCCTTTTCACAAACAGACCAGCAAGGGGCTCTGTATGGCTGATATTGTGGTGAAACTCCTCCCACAAAGAAATTTTGAGTACGTACTCTTGGCAGTTTCCTGTCTGTGAACCCTGTTGCATTGTGGGAAATAGCTGTTTACAGCTGTTTCCAACTGCTAAAACAGCAAGCAGCAGCTACATCACCTGCCAGCAGTAAAAATGTCACCATGTGATAAATGTCAGAATATAAATCAGGGATTTAAAAGATTTTACCATGGGCAAACACTGACTAAATCATTTATACATCATTATTGTAAAAATGAAGCACTTTTTTATTACATTATTTTCACTGGAGTTCCTCTTTAAGCTACAACTTAGAGCAACTGATATAGTGTAAAAGCATGCCAATTTCCACTTACTTGAAACTGCTTTTGTAACTGATGTTTAATTAACCAACTACCAGCAAATTGATGAGGAGCTATTGGGCTTGATTGACTCAGTTTCAAGCCACTGGAAATTTACTCCAATTTAAAGCTCATCTATAGTGAAGAATAAATATTAACATAAATTCCAACTTGGGCTAGCAAAAAATATTGTCTGTTTTGCATTATAGTGTGAACCGAGCCTTAGTATAGACTCTTTCCACATTTCTTTGGATTCACATGAGTACTTAAAGGACAACTGTAACAAGAGGTATGTGGAGGCTGACATATTTATTTCCTTTTAAACAATACCAGTTGCCTGGCAGCTCTGTTGATCCATTTGGCTGCAGTACTGTTTGAATCACACCGGAAGCAAGCATGCAGATAAACTTGTCAGATCTGACAATAATGTTAGAAACACCTGATATGCTACATGCTTGTTCAGGGTCTATAGCTAAAAGCAGGGGCGTAGCTAGAAATGACTGGGCCCCATAGCAAATTTTTTTCATGGGGCCCCCCCCCACCCCCCACACACACCCCTCCGGAACCCTCAAAGATTTTTCATCTACTCAGAACAATATTTTTGATCCATTTTATGTTAAAATTTAATCAGACTGGATGGAAAAATCTCTATTGATTAAAGGAATTTTTTTTTTTTCAAAAGGTAGATCTACTTACCTGGGGCCTCCTCCAAACCCTAGCAGTGTCCCTCGCCGCAGCTCCGTTCCCAGCTGGTGGCCCAAGGTCCGCTCCGTTGCAGCAGTCCACCTGGCGAGGTTGACAGCTATTGTGCCACTGCCTTTGCAAGTGCAGAACCTGCCGACCTCGCCAGGTCAACTGCTGCAACGGAGGGGACCCGGACCAGCTGGGAACGGAGCTGCTGCTGGGAGGGAAACATAAGCTGCTGCCAGGGGCTGGAGGAAGCCCCGGGTAAGCAGACTTGCTCTTTTTAAAAACCCTGATGTTTCCTTTAAAGTGGATCTGAATTCACAACTTCCTCTCTGCTGTAAAAGATACATAACAGCAGAATAACATTCAATAAATCTGCAGTTTCTACTTCCTGCTTCCATGGAGGCAGACAAATTGTTAACATCCTGTGCTTTCATATGAGCTTATCTGCCATGGCAGTCAGTTGACATGGGGAGAGATCAAGTTACAGCTTGTGATCAGCCATAAATGAGGGGGAATTAGAGAGAAACACACCCAGTATTTATGCACATAGAGAGAGAGAGAGAGAGAGAGCTGAGGGGCATGGAGAGAGACAGCAGAGAGGGAGAGAGAGACAGCAGAGAGGGAAAGAGAGACAGCTGGCAGATAGAGATGGCAGAGACACACATCTGAGGGGCAGAGAGAGAGGCAGATAGACAGTTGAGAGAGTAAGACAACTGGCAGACAGAGGTGGAAGAGAGAGACAGCTAAGGGGCAGAGTGTAAGACAGCAGAGGCAGATAGAGAGCTGAGAGAGACACAGCTGAGGGGCAGAGAGAAACCTAGAGGCAGAGAGGGAGAGACAGCAGAGAGGGAGGGAGGGAGAAAGGGAGGCAGACAGCAGAAAGGGGAGGGAGCAGAAAGGGAGACAGCTGGCTGATGAATAGAGATGGCAGAGACACACATCTGAAGGGCAGAGAGACAGCTGAGAGATAAAGACAGCTGGCAGACAAAGATGGAAGAGAAAGATCGCTGAGGGGGCACAGAGACCGCTGCGCTGAGGGGGCACAGAGACTGCTGAGGGGGAGCGAGAGAGGGAGGGAGACAGCAGAAAGGGAGGGAGCAGAAAGGGAGACAGCTGGTGAATAGAGATGGTAGAGACACACATCTGAGGGGCAGAGATGAGAGAGAGGCAGATAGACAACAGAAAGAAAGACAGCTGGCAGACAGAGATGGAAGAGAGACAGCTAAGAGGGAGAGAGAAATACAGCAGAGGTAAATAGACAGCTGAGAGAGACAGCTGGTAGATAGAGATGGCAAAGAGAGACAGCTGGCAGATAGAGCAAGCTGGCAGATAGAAATGGTAGAGAGAGACAGCAGAGAGGCAGAGACAGCAAGAGAGAAAGGGAGAGAGAGGGGAGCAGATAGACAGCTGAGAGAGAAAAACAGCTGGCAGACAGAGATGGAAGAAAGAGACAGCTTAGAGGCAGAGAGAAAGACAGAGGGGAGCAGATAGACAGCTGAGAGAGAAAGACAGCTGGCAGACAGAGATGGAAGAAAGAGACAGCTTAGAGGCAGAGAGAAAGACAGCAGAGGCAAATAGACAGCTGACAGAGATGGCAGAGAGACAGCTAGAGGCAGAGAGATGGCTGGCAGATAGAGATGACAGATAGAGATAGCTAACAGGCAGAGAGATAGCAGGAAGAGAGCAAGAAAGAGACAGTAGAGAGGCAAAATACAGCTGGGGAGAGAGAAAGAAAAGAATACCAGGAAGAGAAGAAGCAGGAAAAAGGAGATAACTGACCACTGGCTGCTACAGACTTCCTTAGTAGCCCCTCTCTGTCTGCACCCAGATGTCTATCTCCCTCCCCCATCTCTGTGCAGAGTGAGCTCCCTGCACACAGCCTGTCAGCGTGGCATCAAATTAAAACTTACAGTTAGCTGACATTGCAGGGCTGCACGTTGTCAGGCACATGTCTGTGGAGTCTCTCTCTCTCTCTCTCTCTCTCTCAGCAGCAGTGCACTCTTGTGCCGTACGGGAATTGACAGTGCACTGCTTGCTGAATGTGTGCTGAGGATGGCTCTCTTCCTCCGGGTGGCTTTGGCAGCATGTCTGTAATCCATCCATCCTGTCTCCTGATGATGACAAACTGGCGCGCCTGAGTTCAAAGGACTGAGAGCCTCCCCTTACTCTTCTGATTGGCTGATGCGGCTGGAGAGGGGCAGAACAAGGAGAACAGCAGCCAGTCACTTGTGAAGAGAGTCCCTGGCCGGAACTACAGAGTAATTGTCGGGTCCGGCCAGGAGAGATCAATCCGCAGCCCAAGATAGTCCCCCATTAAATGCTATATGCGGGGACTTGGGAGGTAGGGGGGGCCCGGCGGTGGTGCCCAGCTTTGTTGCAGTTATTTATATTAAAAAAAAAAAAGTCCTCAGTCTCAGCTGCGGGCCCCCTGTGGAGTAGGGCCAGCCACGGGGCCCCATAGCAACGCTATGGTTGCTATGGCGATCCCTACGCCCTTGGCTAAAAGTATTAGAGGCAGAGGATCAGCAGGATAGATAGGCAACTGGTATTAAAGGAAATGAATCTGGCAGCCTCCCTATCCCTTCTCATCACAGTTGTCCTTAATTCTTGTATCTGAAGGCCTGTTGCTACTTACATTTTGTATCTAAGGGACAACTGGCTACCTAATTATTTTATATGAAGTACATTGCTACTTCATTCTTGAATCTGGTGCACGCGTGGCTACTAAATATTTGTATTTGGAGGCACAATGGCAACTAAATTTACAGAACAGGTATCGGAGGGGCACAATGCAACTTAAAGGGAAACAATGTTAAATTTGCTGATTTTAAGTCCCTTTAACATAAATACGTGTTAGTGGAGCAATGTTACTGACAAGTATGAACACTGAACAAAAGGTATTTCCTCACTGCCAATACCCATTTACAGCCAGGTAGTCACGACGGCCAGTGGCATAGCTAAGGGGCTGTGGGCCCTGATGCAAGTTTTATAATGGGGCCCCCTTAGCACTCTATACATAACAATTGATACGGCGCACCAAAACCTGCCAATAGCAACTACAGCATTAGAGGTGAAAGAAGTGGATGGGGAGCAGCTTGTTAATGATTACCACTATTCAAAGTATCTATAGAAGTGATTATTATGAGCACAGGACCAATAGAGAGCTAATACTGCAGTTGAGGGAGGGCCCTTCGGGGCCCCTCTGGCCCAAGGGCCCAGATGCGGCCGCTACCTCTGCAACCCCTATTGCTACGCCTCAGACTTCGGCTTTTGCCAGCTTTGTCCTTCGCGGCATAGAGCCGTATGGCGCAGTCAACTCCTGACTGAGCTGTACGGCGGCTGTACTGAGTACGGTAACTGCAGGATAGTTAGAAGTTGGAAAGATCCTAGCTGAGATGACCGGAGGGGTTCAATACTAGACTCTTGGCAGTGCTCAATCAGTCTGCAACTGAAATGATAAAAACAAGGAACACCAAGAGCCCCAATAGTGTAATATGTACTGGTAAATGGTTACTAGATAGAGTAAATATTAATACTCACAAACCAGGGTTACCATTAGGCAACCACTGTAAAGGCAGGTGGGGAGATTTTCCTGACCCCACTCAGGAATAAGAAGTCGCTCTCTGTAGATGAGAAAAAGGGGGTTCAACCCTCCACCCAGGGTGGACTCAATATTATGCAGGAGAACAGAGGCGCCAAAAGGATAAAAGGAAGCTAAATGAGCTTAAAAACCAAATTCTTGGTAAATAGAGGAGGTAGTGGTGGACTTACTTCCTCCAAGTAGACACACAACGACTGTAGTAAACACAGTCAATATATTTTATTTATGAACTCCAAATATGCAACGCGTTTCGCAGGTTTGATCCCGCTTCATCAGGCAATAACAACGGAGCAATAGCATATGTGGTCAGTAGAAGAGCCAGAACAGAGGTGCCTGCGGGATCAAACCTGCGAAACGCGTTGCATATTTGGAGTTCATAAATAAAATATATTGACTGTGTTTACTACAGTCGTTGTGTGTCTACTTGGAGGAAGTAAGTCCACCACTACCTCCTCTATTTACCAAGAATTTGGTTTTTAAGCTCATTTAGCTTCCTTTTATCCTTTTGGCGCCTCTGTTCTCCTGCAACTGAAATGAAACCAACAGAGGCATGCACCTCCCCTCTGTTGGTTTCATTTCAGGTGCAGCCTGATTTAGTGCTACCAATCTTTTCCCTGTTCTTTAGAAAATGTGTAGACCATTTATTGCTAGCCTCAGGTTCTTACTATGTTTTAACTGTAAGCTAGTGGTTAGGTTTAGCGAGTGGTTAGGTCTCTTCTGAGAGGGCATGCCACTGTCGTGAAAGAGTCTAGTATTGATCTGTGCACAGGCTGTCCTTGAAGCCAACGCCCTCCTTTTCTGCATCTATTTTGAATGGAAGTTGTGTAATCTGCCCTTGTATTGGGCTTTAAATATCTATGCAGCTGGTCAACTCAAGTGCAGTCTGTATTTGGAAGCGCTGCCAATATCTCCTGTTATACATTTGAAAAAGGCGCATGTTTAATATGGCACAGAATAAAGGTTGTAGAATATTGGTCAATTTACCGATATTCCACTACATTCATATAGTACAATATTGGTAATATTTACTGATATTTCACCATGACTTAACCTTTTCCTACTCTCACACTGAACCCTATGCTGGTGGTGCCTAATTCTTAACTCTCCCCCTGGTGAACCCTTAACCCCCTCCTGGTTGTACCTAATCTTTAAATCCCTTGGTGGGCACCTAACCTTAACCCACGCTTCCAGGTGGGCAACTAACCTTAACCCCGCAACTAACCTCAACACCAACCTGTGCCTAACTTTACCGCCAATGTCTTAGTGTCTGCTATTTGTAGCCGCAATTTGCATAGTAGGCGGCCCCAGAACCTACAACTTTACAATCTTGTACACTTTTTCTAGATTTTTATTCGTATTTATAAAGTAACAACCATTAACAGTAACATCCATTCTTTTTTACATTGTTGTCCAGAGATAAAAATAACATAAATGGCATTTTAGTAATAATTACATTAAACACATCTCTATCTCTGCATGCCTGTAACATCTGCATAAGGCTCTGTTCACATTTGTATTAAAAACGTATCTGTGGGTCTGTTTTTGGGCCTGGACCAAAACCGGAGCCACGGATATCAATGTTAAAAATAGCAGCCATCTTCACTCAATTAGAAAAACAGATCCGTGGGGATCCAGGTTGAAAAACTGAACAGAGAGTCCGTATTTGCAGGGTTGTCATGGACCCCGGATACACGGATGGGGTAGTGAAAAGCAATGCAAAAACAGATCTCCCTCTACACAGACAGCTTTGGACACAGAAACGGATATGTTTCCAGTGTCCCAGCCCTGTCTGTTGGTGGGGAGGGGGCCAATATGCTGGAGGGGGTAGCAGCCAGGAAGGGGGCAGCTGGCATAGTTGCAAGGAGGGGGGTCAGACCCCCCACTCCCTCACCTGAGTCTCCCCTTCCCCGCTCCCCCTCCAGCTAGTCTCTTTTAAAATCAATCCAGCAGTGAACGATGAGTGGGGAACGCACTCACTTCCTTGCGTTCCACCGCTCACCGCGTCACTTCATGCAGTGCCGC
Source organism: Hyperolius riggenbachi (assembly GCF_040937935.1). NCBI lineage: Eukaryota > Metazoa > Chordata > Amphibia > Anura > Hyperoliidae > Hyperolius > Hyperolius riggenbachi. Next base: position 198,114,076 of record NC_090648.1, read on the forward strand.
CCTCTGTACTTCAGTGGAACAAGGAATTGAGTGAGTTCCCCACTCGCCACTCTCTGCTGGATTGATTTTAAAGGAAACTAGCTGGAGGGGGAGTGCGGAAGGGGGCACCCAGTTGAGGGAGTGGGGGGTCCAACCCCCCTACCCGCTGCTGTGCCCGCTGCCCCCCTTCCTGGCTGCTACCCCCTCCAGCATGGCGGCCTTCTCCCCACCCATGGCTATGGGCACGGATCCGTTTGTAAAAACGTAGATGGACTGGAAACGTGCTGCAAGAAGTGCAGCACAGATCCGTTTTCCATCCGTTTACATTCTGGTTCAGAAAACCAGAGCCTAGAACGCATATCGATTGCAACCGCATATAGTGTGGACCGAGCCTAACATATCGTTGGCAGTAACCCTGTTATACCATAGTATTGTGCAATCTCAATATATATCTGGATACACTGACTGTTAAACTAAGAAAAAAAACAAAACACAACTTAAAAAGGGAACCCTTTAAAGCGGATCCGAGATGAAAAAGTAACTATAACAAATAACTTGTCTTTAGATCTTATCATTACTTTGTAATTATATTACACAGCAAATCTAGCTGCAAACAGCTTTAAAAGTTTATGATTATTTATTGCTGTGATACAATGAGGGCAGCCATGTTCTGAATGTAACGCTGTCACAGGCCTTAGGGCTGGAGATGCTATCAGCTTGCCTGTGTGTAAATGTAGTCCCCTCTCCTCCTCCCTCCTCCCCTCTGCCTCTGAAATCAATGGCTAGAAATAACTCCCCCTCCTCCTGCCCAGACTGAGCTCCCATAAGCCACTGCTACCTGGGACTGAGTACCAAGGTTCTCTGAAAAGCTGTGGGTGAGGCTTGTTTAGTTTATGGGGAATTAGAGTATTAAAACATAACAAAAAAAGTATTTGGCTTGAGGAATGCCCTATAAACTATATGAAAGGAACACAATTATGCAATGAGTAAAAGTTTATCTCGGATCCACTTTAAATGAGTCTCCCTGCCTTATCCTCCCTTCCCCCTCAGGACACCCCCCCCCCCTCCTCAGAGCCTTCTTCTACCTGTCACTCAAGCAGGACTTGAAGGGTTAGTGTCCATTTTACCAAGGATTCCACACATTGTCAAATTTCCATGGACAATTACAATTAATGTATTGTTAACCTGTACAGAGGTATCACACTATTGATTGAGTTTTTCCATGAATCTATCATAGGGCACGTAGCATGCTGCTGCCTTCCAATGTATATCAATCTCCCTTGTAGCATAGAAGCATACAGACGTACCAGTAGTTGGGGGCCTGACTTAACCGTACTGTCCAATATGTCCAGCAGGCCCATCTTTGGGTTCACACACACCAATGAAAGGGCTAGTATTTTATTTATAACCTGAACTGAAATATTCTTATCCAAAATAAGAATATGAAAGGACAATCCCAAATCAGGGTCCCACTCACATTTATGGCATCTGTGATATCTAGGTGCTTTCATCCTATGTAGTCTTTCATCTTTCAGGAGTGCAGTGCACTCTGGGTAAGAATGTGAGCTGTAGCAAACCATCTCTTGCAGATATAGTCCTCTACCATTGCTGTCCAATCCTTATCTGTGACAGACGGGATGTCAATTTGCCATTTATTTTTGCATTTGGTTGTGTTAAGTTATGTACCCACCCCCAGATGGATCAGGGATCTCCGCCAATGAACGATTGTTCCCCTATCTATCAGCCCGTATCTGCAAGCGACGTTAGAAGCAAACGATTGCGCAAACTATTGTTTACATGATCATGGCAAATTACAAGTCAATAGGGATTGGAACAATCTTCAGCGATATGATGCAACATGGTGGTTGTAATCCATGCGGGTGGCCTGCATTGTGAAACATGGTTTAATGAATTTTCATTAAACAATGTTACGTGATATTGTGAAAAAATATTGTTAACTGTGAAAAAAATCATCTGAAAAACTGCCTCATGGGAATGGACCTTAAGTCTGATCTGAATGCGATTTTGTGAAATCTTGTACACTTCAGCTTTAGTTTTCAAGAAGTATGTTTCAGAGATCACCTGAAATATATTGTAGTTCTTTAAAATCAACACAAGATGTCAGTGTTGGGTTTAGTATGAGCTGTACCTGCTTAGGGATTAAATTGTGTGAAACATAAAGATAGCTTCAAATAAAATGTTCATTCAGCTGAAACACTCCTTCCATTAAAACAGTTTTAAACGTGTTGATGAAAAAGCTGTCTGATATTTCTAACGATTTTTATACAAATATTTTGCAAACGACCTCTTTATTCATAGGGTCTAGCATAATGACACTTAAAATTAATAGAAAAAAATAACTCTAGCTGTTTGTGAGTGACTTCTGAACTTGCACACTGTGTTTCTGGAGGGATATCAATATGGTTGCCAGAATGTGCAGGTGTTGCAGGTCAGCAGGAAGCAATGCTGCCATACTGTTATTATTTAAATAACCATCAATTTCAACAGGGAAGCAAAGCTGTAATTATCCAGAGAACAGTGCTCAACAGAAAACAATTCAGCCTCAGTGAGTTGTAGCCATGCCCTTTTTTATCAAACAGAAAAGTAATGAAATCAGAACAACATCGCAGTTGCTGGAATTTGGCATGTCTCTGCTGCTGTAAAAATAAGGGGGGAAAAAAGAGGAAAAATGTGTGGAGTGTTGTTTAGAGGAGGGGGTTAACCTCAATCATGTAAGTGGCCAAAATCTAAAACCTAATCTAAGTCATGGGCCAAATTGTTAATTAAGATTTAACATTTATTTAGCGGGCTCAAGTGAAATGGCATAACTAAAGCGATCATGGGAGGCCGTTCCTTGCCTTCTGCAGAGTAGCGCAGTGGAGAAGTTTCATATTTACCTGCCCTGGTGCTGCTTCGGCAGACAAGCATCAAGATGAAATGTGGCCCGAGGCAGCATGCCAAGTGTCTCTTCCTCTATAGTCTTTTTGGTAAGGATGCCCAGAGGGAGCCACGTGATAATTCTGCTGAGGGGTCCCATGGGTTGTTGCTGCACTCCAACTCAAACTGACAATATTTTAACCAGAAACACTGTCGACAGTGTGCTCCTCTGGTTGGGAAGGCAGTGTGCAGTTATTCTTTTTCTGCTTTCAGTGATACACATTTGAAACTCTGGAGGGCCACATAAAATGGTAAGGAGGGTCACATTTGGCCACGGGCCTTGTGTTTGACACCTGTGGTTTAGAGAGTCAGTGTAGCAGGAGGAGCCTGATACACGCTTTAGGAATTGCCATATACCCGGAGAGAAACAGGAGAGGATCTTACGGTGCCCATACACAATACAATTTGTTTTTTTGATCAGAGAAAGTTGATCAATTATTCCGTTTGGTCGAATAGTTTTTACAATTCTTTTCGAAGTACCATACATGAACATTCGATTTTTCCAAAAATCTGGGAAAAACAATTGAATACCATTATATCCAATAGTATTTTCTTATACAACCTGCCATACACTATACAATTTCACAAACAATCACCCAGATTTTTCCAATATGTCCGAACAGATTTTTATTAAAAAAACTGAATAATCGTTTGTTTTTCTCTATTGAAAAAAAAAAAAAAGATTATTTTCAATTTTCACTCTATTCAATCGTTTCAGTCAAATAAACGGGAAAATCAAATGTTTTAATTGTACCATGTATGGGCACCATAATTATGATGCCAGGGAAGCTGGGCGGGTTCATTGCCCTGGACCCGCTAATGTTCAATGAACAGCACAGGCTTAATTTCACTGGCCAACAGGTGCAAATAATGAGCCAAACATATTGTAAGTATGTGCCAAATTTTGACTTTTTGTTTCAATATTTGTTTTACTGTTCTCAATATGAAGTGATAATGTAACAGCATATCATTGTTTATCTGATAATATGAACAAAACTGCAATGCAGATACATATCATCATAACAATCATGTGCTAAACATATAAGTATCATGCAGAAAGATTCAAACAGTAAAGGTGGCCATACATCTATAGATTTGGCGGCCAAACGACCATCCAATTTGTTAATTATTATCGAATTGGATGAAAATCACTGCTGCCAAAAGCATGCCTGATCAATAATGCAAAAAATTTCAAACCAAAATTGGCAACATGCATCGATTGGACATGCTGCAAAATCTCAGGCCGACATGCTTGAATGGGTGCACAACGGCAAAGGGGTGCAATATATGCGAATGAATTCCCTGATCGCTGCCCCCCCTTGTGTACATGTACCCACCCAGTTCCCTGTGCAGTTATACTTTACCTTACCATGTTAGACATTCTCAGGATGTAGTCTGGCGGTGAGGGGGTTTTATTGTGTGACAGGCCTAGAATTTGGACTTTTTAAACAGGTGTTAATGAAGAAACACTGGAGACATGTGAAATCCACAGAATTGTGGGGACTTTTCTGGGGAATTTGATTGGATGGATTTCTGAATCCATTTGATGATGTCACAAAGACTTCTTTATCAATTCATAGATTGTTAGGGAAACATTGGAAGATCAATAAGGGCTCTTTCACACCAGAGCCCTTTTTCAGCATTTTAATGCAAAGTCTATACTTTGCTAACCAAGGTAAAAGGAAAGTCCATAGACTTTCATTTTATCTTTCACACCCGACGCTGCGTTTCGATGCGTTGCGGTATGACGCATCCCGGCGAATTTTATCGTCGGGAATCGGTGTTTCCCCGTCGGGTTAATTGATACTACCGCTGCTACTCAGTGTTGCACCGCAGATTTCCGACGACAGCCGCAGGCTAGTAAAACGTATACAGGAGAACGGCTCCTGCACGCGTTGTAGGTGTGTAACAGGCCTCAATGCAGATCAACACCATATATCCCCCATGGCTAAGCCAACCTCATTTGCCAAAGAAGAGAGGGCAAAACTTGAAGGTAGGCTTATCCAGGACCGGCGCTTCCATAGAGGCAAAAGGGGCAATTGCCTTAGGGCCCCAGAGCCTGTGGGGGGCCCCCAAGTTTCCCATCCTCCCCTCCAGCTATGGTGGCCCATGACAGCTGGGATGCTGTGTGTTTACTCTGTATAGGAAAAGGAGGAGGTGAATAATGGAACCCCAAAAATTATTTTAGGGGACATATGATGATATTGTGTCATGGAGGGGGGGAGATTGGATGAGGCCTGGCAGCCAACTCAGGGTCCCTGGGGGTAATTTGGTTGGAAGGGGGCCCCTGAAGTTACTTTTGACCCAGGGCTCCATTGTAGCTAGAACCGGCCCTGGGCTTATCCATATGTGAAGCCAAGAATTTGGCTTATGTGTGGGTCTACCTGATACGCTATGATTAATATATACGCTATAATTAATCACTTTGTCAGCAGTTTCCTGCAGCTTTTTGCTTCTGGTGAGAGCTCTGGTGAGAGCTTGGGGGTTTTGCTGTAGTCACATGGCAGTGAGACCCAGAGCAGAGAGTTCAGGACTGCAGTGTAGATGCTGGAGCCAGGAACAGTAACCACAGACACAGGTATACTCCCAATGTATACTTTGCAGCAGGTATACTTTTACAATTTTTGGTCTGCATGAGGGATAGTGGTAGAAAGTGGGATGATATTCGGTTTGAGGCCTTATCTGATGGTCACACATTTCCCCCTTTTTTATGGAATCGTGTGTGTGTATTGGTAATAGTAGTGGTTGGGGGAGAGGCTTATCCACAGATGGACCTATCAGCACGCATATATATTTGGCAATCAGTTAATTTTTTCATGAATGTGGGTGGTAAAACACTTCATAAATATGGGAACTATCATATAGATGAAACAGAGGAGTAAATGCTGGGAGACTCTGACTGTCACCCATTTATATTATATTGACATGGAGGTAGCCAAAAACAAAAATAAAAGAACAAAGAGAGTAGTTAGTACTGCATACCTTCAAGATGAATTGATTACTTATAATAAATAAAAACAAAAAGATCAATAGGTCTATGTTTCACTTACCTGGGACTTCCTGAAGCCCCCTGCAGCTGTCTTGGGCCCTTGCCGGTCCACAAGTGTCCTCCGGTTCCTGCCGCAGACTAGTTTAGTTTTCATCGGACATCCCGCCGTCAAGCGCAGACGTACTGTACTTGTGCAGGATGCGCTTGAAGCAGATCCTGTTATGAAGCAGACCCGGTTCAGGGACCCTGGAGAAGCCTCTAACAATCTATTAAGAGGCACAAATCCACGGTCAGACCCAGCATTCCAGTGCACCCACTGTTTAGTGCTTGGTCAGCTGTGCCTGCAGGTATCTGGACAGCAGAGGGAACTTTACCAGCATAGTTTTTAGCATTTCAACTTGCAAGGTGTGGACAAGAAGTTACATAGATGAGATTTGAAAAAAAGATAAAAACAAAAACTCATGACAAAAGGTTTAGTACATCATGGCCATTGTTTCAGTCAGAGACATTGCTCAAGAGAGGCACTGCAATGGCAGCCAGAACCCGAACAGGGCTGATTTATTAGAGTAGAGGTGCAGTACTGATCAAATATCTCTGTATTAACTTTAAACATGCAGCCCTGGGCAGACTAAATATATATATATATATATATGTTATATATATATATGTATATGTATATGTTAGCCTGCAAAATTTTGTATGATTCCTCATGAGTGGCTGAGCAGCAGAAAGTTGTTTTCTCTCCATTCCCTTAGTTGTCTCACAGGACAGGGAAAAGAAACTTCTCCCCCCATGGGTTCCCCTGTGGATGCATCCCTTGCAGGGTCTACTGTTACGCATATATATATATATATTTACTATCTATCTATCTATCTATCTATCTATCTATCTATCTATCTATCTATCTATCTATATATATATATATATATATATATATATATATATACACAATATATATACTGTATATATATATATATATATATATATATATATATATATATATATATACACACACACATTTTTTTTTCTTCTTTTTTTTCTTACGTATATGCTTGAATGCTTGGTGTGTAACTTCAATCACAGCAATGGGCCACTGCAGTTTTCAGTGTGGACGGGATTTAATAAGTGGTGTAACTCAGGAGCTATGATGGGCCCCAGTGCAGGATTTACATTGGTTTCCTCAGGCATTCTATACATGACAATAGATATGGACACCAGAACTTGCAAGGACAGACACAGGGCCTGATGCAACAGTGCGGTAAAGTTGCTGTGCTTAGGGAGTGCATGGTAATTATACCGTTACAAATGTTGGGAGAGTACCCCATGGTAACCCTTTAATGCCTCAGACATTACCACAATAATGTGTGCATTGCTATGGTAATGCATGATACACCACGCGTTCCTACAGAAACCCACACGTTAACCCGATTATGCGCGCGCTGCTATGGTCGCGGTGTTGTGTAGATGTGTAAGCAGGGGGGGAGGGGAACCATTATTTAAAGCGCATAAAGAGGTGATTATTACCAGCGTAACATGAATAAAGAGCTACCACAGCGGGGGAAAGAGGGGCCCTGGTGTGGTCACTACTTCTGCATCCCCTGTTGCAACACCACTGGATATAATCCAGTATCCTATTATTACATGTTAATCAGCCCTGGATTGCCCATAAGGTGGGGTGAGGCAGGTTCCTCAGGCAGTGGAAGTGGGGGAGCAGCACCCACCTGGCCGTGGGTGGGGGAAGGGCCGCCGAGCTGGAGGGGGTAGCAGCCAGGAAGAGGGACAGCGGGCACAGCGGTGGGGAGGGGGGTCGGACCCCACCTCTCTCACCTGGGCCCCCCTCGTCTACTCTCCCCATCCAGCTATGAGCGCAGCGTGTGTCAGGCAGCGGGAGGGGGAGTAATTATTCACTTCTTCCTGCGCGTTCCAGCGCTGCGTACCAATGCTCGTCACTTCCTGCTATGCTGCCCATTGCACTTGTGCAAGTACAGTGGGCAGCATTGCAAAGAATGACAAGCAGTGGAGCGCAGCGCTGGAACATGGAAGGAAGAGATGTTTGCCTCAGGCAGGAAAAAGTCTAGAACCAGCCCGATATTAATGTTTTCATTAGGTCCTGAAATTGCTTCCCAATAATGACATACATTTATGTAATGCTGTCTGGGTGATTGCTTCTGATTGCAGGAGGCCAGAAGAATGCCCTTCTAGCTTTACCAGAGATCTTATTTGACAGTATTTACAGATCACTTTGTAGAGAGGTACTCTCGCCTCCTCTAACCTCCCCAAGACCTACCACATAGTAGGACTGATCCAGCAAGGCTATAGGAGGAAATTCTTAACTAGTCCAAGAGCCAATGAAGAGCTTGAAAGGGAAATTTATCCTACATTGTATCCCTGTCTGTGTACTACTTTGTTAAATAATTCCCTAAGGTGCTGATGATTAGACATTTCCTTCCTGATGTATTCAAATTACCGATACTAAGTTGAGAAAATATTCAACTTTGTGCTGTGAGCTGCCAGGCCATACAGATCATTGTTCGGTATAATTTACATATTAAATAATGAACAATTTGCATAAAACTTGTGACAAATGTATGTCCTATCCTTGATTTAAAGTCCTGGTATAATGTTGTTTTCTTCAGCACTTGATATATATAAAAACAGGCACAACTAAGAGAATGCCAACACATGTTTCATTCCAAAGTGCAAATTGCAGTATTTATTGCCTGACTTGATGAGTTCTGAAATGTACTGCGTATATTTTGCCAACACCACATAAACAATGTCTCCATTCATTAGGAGAGGTAACAGACAGCTTCCGATAGGAATCGCAATGCCTTCTCTTGGCTGTTGTTCAAATGCGCTCATATATTACTCCAGATTGTGAAACATATATTTCATAAAAATGCTGACATTGTACAATATTATTACATGTAATAGATTTTAAACTTTCCGTAAGTCTGTACATTCCTGGTTGGATCAGCAATTGATATTCACCTGATGAAATGTCAAGTGGGAATTTCAGAGCTGAAAGCTGATGCAAATCAATCAAAACCTTGCTCTATATGGCTTTATAATGTGCCTTGCTGTACAAACTATGCAGGTGATGTTTGTCCAATTTATCTGAATTTTTCTAGTGTTCCGATTTTGATGGATCTGCCACTTAAAACTGGTAAGAAATTAAAATTTGCTTCAAGCCAATTGCAAATGCCTAAAGGTTGAAAATTAACATGCCTATGCTACCTAGAGGGAGAATATTTTTGGTGTATACTGTAGCACAATCTAATTATACAGCTGTTTACATAGCTCATCATTACTACAATCCATTATCATCTGTTATGTATCTTTAGGGCCCAATTCCACTACATCTGAATTTGTATGTTGATTTTCTACAATGGCTCCAGAACCAATGCATATCAATGGGGACGTTTCGACTGAATGCGGGTGAGCCATTGCGGAGCAGCACGATGCGCTGCAGGGCGAAATATGGATTGCATGCTGCAGTTTTCTGCAGATGTATCCGATTCCCCTGAGACAGCCACATCCAGACCTCTGTAAGACACTGTCTGAGATGCAAAAAGCCATTGGAAACAGGCCCTTAGTCCAGTTATGTTTAATAAATTAGTCACTGACCATTATTATTATTATTTTTTATTTATATAGCGACAACATCTTCCGTAGCGCTGTACATAGTACAAACAAATAATGGGGAATAAATATACATACGAAATACAAGACACTGTACAGTCATGACATTGAATAGAATAAGTACAAATACATACATAGTTGATGTGTAGTTGGTACATGTGCATATGTTAAAGCAGTATGAAAAACACTAGGAGGAGGTCCCTGCCCTTGCGAGCTTACAATCTAGAGGGTAGTGGGGAGGAAACAATAGGGAAGGAAACACAGGGGTTAGTGGGTGAGCCAGTGTGCCTTCAGTGCTGCCTATAGCAAATTATAGGCTTGTCTGAACAGGTGTGTTTTCAGAGTACGTTTGAAGGTTTACAGACTCGTGGCATGACGAACCGGCTGAGGGAGAGAGTTCCAAAGGAAAGGGATAGCCCGTGAGAAGTCTTGGATGCGAGAGTCAGAGGAGGTGACTAGGCTGGAGGACAAAAGGGTCTCCTGTGAGGAACGGAGGGTCCGGGCGTGGAGGTATCTGGAGATTAAAGAGGAAATGTATGGAGGTGATAGCTTGTGTAGAGATTTGAATGCAAGCATAAGACGTTTAAACTGGATCCTTTGGGCAACTGGTAACCAATGGAGGGATTGGCAGAGAGAGGCTGCCTCAGAGTATCTAGAAGAGAGGTGGATGAGACGGGCAGCTGAGTTTAGTAGGGACTGGAGAGGTGTTAGTCTGCTTTTTGGTAGACCACAAAGTAGGGTGTTACAGTAGTCAAGACGGGAGATGATTAGGGCATGCACAAGCATTTTAATTGCTTCTTGTGAGAGGAAGGGATGAATTCTAGAAATGTTTTTGAGATGGAAGTAGCAGGAGGTAGTTAATGTGTTAATATGTGGTATAAAGGAGAGCTCAGAGTCCAGAGTTACCCCCAGGCAACAAGCTTTGGGGGTTGATGCTATTGGGGTGTTATCTACATTGATTGTGACAATGAGAGGTGGAACAGAGAGCGAAGGTAGAAATATCACAATCTCCGTTTTGCTCATATTGAGTTTAAGGAAGCGGGATGACATAAATGTAGATACAGCGGATAGACATTCGGGGACTTTTGATAGTAGTGTGGAGAGGTCTGGGGCAGAACAATACATTTGGGTGTCATCAGCATACAGGTGATATTGAAACCCAAAAGAGCTTATTATTTGTCCCAGGCCATGGGTGTAAATGGAAAAGAGGAGGGGTCCAAGGACGGAGCCTTGTGGTACTCCCACAGACAGTGGGCATGGAGAGGAGTTGGTATTGGCATAGGAGACCATGAAGGAACATCCAGGCAGGTAAGAGTTGATCCAGGAGTGTGCTAGGCCCTTGATTCCCAGTGTTGAGAGGGTTTGGAGAAGTAGGGTATGATCAACAGTGTCGAACGCGGAGGACAGATCTAGGAGTATTAGTCCCAAAAATCTGCCTTTGGCTTTAGCAACTAGGATGTCATTGGCAACCTTAGTGAGAACTATTTCCGTAGAGTGTTGAGGGCGGAAACCAGACTGGAAGGGGTCCAACAGGGAATTAGCAGAGAGAAAGTTAGACAACTCTGAGTAAATGTGGTGTTCCAGCAGTTTGGAGGCAAAGGGAAGGAGAGAGACTGGGCAATAATTAGAAAGGGCAGTAGGGTCTAAGGAGGTTTTTTTGATTAGGCGTGTTATGATAGCTTGTTTAAATGAAGAAGGGGAGATGCCAGTAGAGATGGAAAGGTTAAACAGTGTTGTTAAAGCAGGAATGAGGGGGGAGGAGAGCTGGGGGATAAGATGAGAGGGAATAGGGTCCGAGGCGCATGTAGTAAAATGAGCTTTAGAGATTAGTGATGAAAGACGCTGTTCAGTTAAGGCAGAGAAAGTTGTTAGCAGGGAGGAGGTTTTAGTGAGTGTGTAGTTATGTAGAGAGGGATAGTTGATAGTTGGGGAGCTGCCAGACAGAGAGGTAAAAGGAAGAGGTGATTGGACCTGTGAAGAGGGTTTCTTTTGAAAGCTGTTCTGTAGTGTTTCAATTTTGTTCACAAAGTATGCTGCAAAGTCTTTTGCAGACAAGCATGTGGTTGTAGGGGGAGGCGAGGGTGGAGAAGAGAGCTGAAGGTGTTAAAAAGTTGTTTAGGGTTATGGAATTGTGAAGAGATAAGTGTAGAGAAGTATGACTGCTTTGCAAGTGAGAGAGCATCCCTGAGCCGGAGCAGCGTGTTTTTATAGTGGAAGAGGTCATTTGCATTAGAGCTTTTCCTCCACTGCCGTTCTGCTGTCCTGGATTGTCTTTTCAGTTGTTTGATGGGTTCAGTCAGCCAGGGCCGTCTGTTGATGCGGCGGGGCAGAAGTTGGTGAGAGGAGCGGCTGTGTTCATGACAGCGGTGACTGTGGTGGAGTAGTAGATGGATGCTGTCTCTGGGTCAGTGTAGGACGACAGGGAGCCCAGGGGTTTCAGAGAATCGACTAGGGAGCAGAGGTTGAGGTTGCGATAATTCCTGCATAAGCGTGATGGCTGCACTACAGTAGTTGGAGGAGGCAGGGAGGGGCTAATTGTAAAAGTTATGAGATTGTGATCTGAACGGGGGAAAGAAGCATTTTTAAATGTGGAAACTGGGCAGAGCCGGGTAGGTACAAAGTGTGGCCATCTTTGTGGGTGGAGATTGAGGACCACTGGGAGAGATCATAGGATGGAGTGAGTGAGAGAAATGTTGTGGTAGTGGAACAGTTAATGTCTATGGGGATGTTAAAGTCCCCAATGATGATGGAAGGAATGTCGGTGGATAGAAAGTGGAGAGATGCATTGAACACAAAATCCCTGTTTTTTTCCCAGTGACACAACAAACTCACAGAAAGAAGTGGTAGCAGTGAAATAAGATATTATGCCAATTCGGTTCAGTTGCTAGGCCAGCAGCTATGTAGTAACCATGCAAATTGCCTTGGTATTTACCCTTCTCTACAAACCTTTTGAAGAAGACTTCCAACACATTTGCAAAGGCCAGAAGGATGCATCACACATGATCTACAAAGCTTTACAGGAGATGTCCTGTAAAACTCCCACCACCACCAAATCTCCTATGCATCTATAGATTTGACTTGGAGTGAATTCTGGAATTACAATGCCACCACGTGGTGTATAAACTTCAGGCTGCTGATTACCGTATTATCCTATTACACATTTATGTAGCACCAAGGTTTTTTTCCCGGCAGTGCTTCACAAAGAGCAATCTAATGTTCTTACCACACTCTAAAGGGGCCCATACACCTAATGATTTTCCCGCCGATATACGGCTGATTAGATCACAGTGATCGAATCAGCTGTGAAATCGCTGTGCACACCGCTGACAGAACGATCGATTTCTGTCTGTTGATGAAGCAGTATTTTTATTCTGAATGGCATTTTGTGTGTTCTGTATAATCTATATTGTGGAAGCAATAGATAGTAAATATTTAACTTTTTTTTTTGTTTTCAAAACTGCCTTTTTAAACAAGAGCAGAATTGAGCTTTATGTTCTTTTTATAGTGTAATTTAAGTCCAACTCCAAGCAGTGATGGACAGATTGGGAAAGGTTTAGAGGAACTGTTATGTTTTTTTTCCTATTAAATATGTTTTTAGGCCGGTTACACACTCAAAACGTGCAGGAGAATGGCTTCTGCAGGCGTTGCGGCGTGTCGTCGGGAATCTGCGGTGCGATGCTGAGTAGCGGCGGTAGTAGTTAATTTACCCGAAGGGGAACTGCCGATTCCTGACGATAAAATGCGCCGGGATGCGTCGTACTGCAACGCATCGAAACGCAGCGTCGGGTGTGAAAGGTAAAATGAAAGTCTATGGACTTTCCCTTTACCTTGGTTAACGCAAAGTATAGAGGGCTCTGGTGTGAAAGAGCCCTTACTAAAGAAATGTTAACAGCATTAAAAAGGCATACAACAGTATTATCACAGAGTGACCAAAGAATCCATAATCAAGCATAACAATCATATGACAAAGCAGACTTTGGCTGAAGTATCATAAACTGTACACTGTGAATATACCCTTAATATGGGGAAAAAGAGACAGAGCAATAACAAGAGAACCCCAATGGGAGAAAATGAAAAAGAAAAAGAGAAAAGAGACAGGGCTGGAAAAGGGGAAGAAAGGAAGAAAAGGGTGTCTGGTACTTCGAACCCTACTGGGAACAGGGAAGACTTCTTCAGACCAGCCACCCAAAGAGAAGGCGGAGAGAGCAAAATAAAGAAAGTGAGAAAAAAGAAAAGCAGGCCTGAACGGAAGATAATGGATCCCCAAAAATAAAAACAAATGTCTTATTCAAATGAAAATCTTCACAAATTTGAAAATATAGGCCCATATGGAATTCGTTTTCTTCTAGGTGATATTTTCATCTGGGTGATATTTTCACAACTTGTAAATAAATGCCAGCAGCAAGCAAGAAAAAACTCAAGATCATTTTGACAGTAATTTTTCATTTACCTTTTGATAGTTTTTATCCATTGCAGAGTGTTAAAAAGTTCATTTAAATTGAAGATGAAAAATTATCTCCTAGGAGAAAACCTAGGTGAAAAAGTGAATTGCATATGGGCCATGATGTGGTAATACTAGTACTGATGTTATTAACACTGAGAATGCTAGTAATGTAGATGATAAACCCAAAAGAAGCATAAAAAACACAAAACCCAGAACCTAATGAGAATAAAAACAATTAGGGCCTGTTTCCACTACATGCAGATTCTGGATGCAGAAAAACTGACTCCAATGAATGTCTATGGGCCTGTTTCTACTAAACGCGATTTTTCAGTTTTCTGCATCCAGAATCCACGTGTAGTGGAAATAGGCTCTTACATAACACAATCAGGCCAGGATACACTCTATGCATTGAGAAGGCAGTTTATCAAATCAGCTATGTCCATATCCGAAAGGTGCAGCACATTAACAGGGACAATGTAAAACCGGAGTTAGGAAGACAAGCCTTACCCAAACCAGAACAGTGCCCCACAAAAGAGCACTACTACCGAGGGGAAGAGGTATGGCCCTAAGGATCATAAAGCAGTGGTCTTAGGTCTGAAGATTAAGTTATTGGAACTGTTATGTTTTAATTGCTGTTTGTGTTTTTTTTTTCATATGTGTGCGAGAAATCATTTTACTGTCCATGTGCTACTGCATAGGAATTCATAAGAAGCCATAAAGAAGAGGCAGGTATCAATCAATACAAAACATTTACATTTTATTTCACTCAACACTAAATCAATATGACGTTTCGGCTGCTTATGGGCAGAATTGCAGAAACTACCTTTACTACATGCGGTTTTAAACATGCACCAAGCCTGCTGTGATCTGTCATCCGGTTTTCCATGGAAATGGGTCCCTGAATTAGTGAAAACATCCATATGTTGAGTTCCCACTTTTTTAAAATACACTGTTTGTATGGTTGCTCCAAGGCAGTGACATGTTTAAAAGCAAATTTAAGACTCTCCTGTTCAGCTATACTTACATTATGGGTTTCAATTAAGTGGATGGGCTACTCATCACTACAGCTATGCTTAAAGACATTGGACATGCAATTCATATTAATAATTTATGAAGCATCTAAAAATGTTCATTCTGCAGAATCATATTAATTAATTTAAAGTTTTTTTTTGCCTCATTAAAGGTCTGAATTGCTCTGACACAGCTTAAATGACTGTAATTACTCAGACAGAGGGAGATTTGATTAGCATTGTTATGCTTTTGTGCCTCTCTCTGTCACTTTATCTTTGTAGTGTTTTTACTACTTGTAGCCACTCTGTTTCGTAACGCTTCTTTTTGGTTTTCTTTTAACCTAATCTTCTCACTATAAATATGTTTGTGTTTTTGTATTTTAATGTCTACAATGGGCATTCTTTCTGGTTGCTTCCTTCTTTTTTTATGTAGATGATAAGCCAAAATATTTGTGTCTATTTTCAAGGGCTTGGTTTTGGCATTTATAAATCATAAAAATATTTCATCTCACATCTTTTCTAGAGTATCAGTAAATGTATCGATTATTCTATCGGCACTGTCCCTGCGCCTGATTTTCATGGCGTCCAAAATTCACATACGTTTCTGTAGCTGCCCTTTTGGTAGAAACAACAGCAGCTTTGGTTCTGGGTCTCTCCTGTTCTTTGCAGGTTTCTCATGCAGTACTGACTTTGCTTACAAAACTGTAAACCAAACCTTTGTCTTCAGCTTGATTAAGTATAAATTAGCTTTGCTGATCCCTGCTAACATCCGCTTGTTTAGAGGCACTGCATTAAATCCTGTTATATTGTTGCCTACAGTTGAAGGTGAAGAAGATGAAGGCGTCTATAAAAAAATAGTGACAGCACACTGCCTGCCAACAACCAACCTGCAGGAAAATGCATTAGGAAATGACATTGACACAGACATTGAGTTGTGGATATATGGTTTGAGATATGAAACAGGGAAGCATAAACTGGTAGCAGGCTATGCAGTAGTCACATTACAGAAAACAGTACACTCACAAGCCTTGCCAGCTAATATATTTGCACAGCAGGCTCAATTACATACACTTTCTGCTGCCTGCCAAATAGCAGAAGGCAAGCGCGTAAACATCTACATAGATACATGGTATGTATTCGGTGTAGCACATGATTATGCTAGTGTATGGAACGTTTTGACATCTGCTGTAAAACCTATTGAACATGCAAACCTAGGGTTGAGATTGCTACAGACACTATAACTCCCAAAGGAGGTTGTAGTAATTAAGCCAGCTGCACATATATGGGAACAGACTATGGAAGCAAAAAAACAATCACATGCCAGTTCAGGTGGCTAAACAAGTAGCTACAACTGTACAAGTTGAACATGAACAGCTTTATTTTCAAACACTGAGAGTTTTGCAAAAATAGACTGTGCCTGTAAAATGGTCAAGTGGAAAACATTTCAAAGCCATCAAGGGCACCCTCACTTAATAAAGTTTGAGAACCACTGCACTAGCCCAACAAAAAAAAAAATCTGTTTTAAAAAAGTCATCCTATCCGTGGTGATATACTGTACAGTATTGAACAAATCATTCTTTCAGAGCAGCCTTACAAGAGTAAGTTTCCATTATAGCTGTCCTTTTGTCTACACAAAATATAATAGCATGTTTATCGTTAATCCTTTGAAACAAGCAATAGGTTTTTCACAACCTACATTATTAAATACAGTAAATATAATGATAAAGCAAGCTTTAAAACTAATATATTTCTACATGCTACTGAAACTGTGTTTTCACTATATAGACCCTTAATCCCAACATACAGGAAAAATGCAGAACTTTTGAATGCATAAGAGGCCAGATATACCAATGCATGTATGTTCCCAAAGTTACCCAACAGATTAAATACATTATCATATACTGGTTGGAATATTAAAAACATTAAAATGCCATTTGCTTCAAATGTCATTTGGAAGCAGAATATGTAAGTGAAGGAAGTGAACATGAAATTAGTCCCCATGCGTAATTCATTTACTGTCAACAAAAGAATAGGTAATAGTAGGAAAAACCTGAGTAATAAGTTATCCAGATAATTGTAGCATTTCAAAACCTTTAGGAGAAGCAAGTGGCATACTGATATGAGTAGCATGAGACTTTATGAGATATTTGTATTATAAAGTTGACACTTTGAGGCATATCCAACGGTATAAAATAGCTATGCCCTTGGAATATTACTAGATTCAAGGGTATGGCGCAACCAATTTGTTACCTTCTCATTTCAATGGACAATATACCCTGGGAATAGTCAGGCCAAGATAATATGCTCTAGCACAAGACAACATAGAAGGTTTTTAATTACCACAAATCAGTACCATGAAAAGACAACATTTTTCAGTGTAGAAGACAAACTGGAGTGTTTGGAATCTGTGAAGCACTGACTAAGTTATGCTGGGAATACACAGTGAGTTTTTTCGGCAGATTTACTGTCCGATTGATTTCCTGATATGATCAATTTCCATTCACTTCTATGAGAAAATCAATCAGAAAAATGATCAAATTCAGATCGGACTTTTCGGAAATTATTTATCGAGCCATTTATCTGCCAAAAAAATCTCATGTATCCCATGTATTATCTTGTGTATTCCCAGCATTAAAGATACTTAACCACTTTGTCCTCCTTGACGTATAAAAACGTCAAGGAGGACAGGCGCGCTCCCGCGCGCTCCCGCGGCCAATCGCGCGCGTGCACGCGCACTCTCGGCCGCGGAGTCGGTAGCCACGGAATCAATTTATCGGGCTATGGAGCCCGATCATTGATTCCTCTCCCCCGCTGAAAAAGCGACAGCTTCTCTCGGAAGCTTCGCTCTTTCTGAAGCTGTGTCTCTCTAAGCGTACATTGTACGCTTAGAGTGACGTCATGTAAAAAAAATCGAGATTGCCATCTTGTGGCCAAAAAGTAAAACTACAAGTAAATTCCCAAAAACATTACAATACACCAATATTTCCCCAAATAAAACACTTTTATATCCCACCCTCCCAAAAATGTCCACATAAAATGTTTAATAAAAAAAAACAAAAAAAACATTACTATAAAAAAAACAAAAACATAAATATTTACCTAAGGGTCTAAACTTTTTAAATATCTATGTAAAGATGAAATATTTCTCTCTATTTTTTTTTTATAAGCTTGTAAATAGTGATGTATGCAAAACGGAAAAAATGCTCTTTAACCACCCTGGCGTTCTATTAAGATCACCAGGGTGGCTGCGGGAGGGTTTCTTTTAAATAAAAAAAAAAATATTTCATGCAGCCAACTGAAAGTTGGCTGCATGAAAGCCCACTAGAGGGCGCTCCGGAGGCGTTCTTCTGATCGCCTCCGGCGGCCAAAAGTGACACGGAAGGCCGCAATGAGCGGCCTTCCGTGTTTTGTTTACTTCGTCGCCATGGCGACGAGCGGAGTGACGTCATGGACGTCAGCCGAGGTCCTGACGTCAGCCGCCTCCGATCCAGCCCTTAGCGCTGGCCGGAACTATTTGTTCCGGCTGCGCAGGGCTCAGGCGGCTGGGGGGACCCTCTTTCGCCGCTGCTCGCGGCGGATCGCCGCAGAGCGGCGGCGATCAGGCAGCACATGCGGCTGGCAAAGTGCCGGCTGCGTGTGCTGCACTTTATTTCATTAAAATCGGCCCAGCAGGGCCTGAGCGGCACCCTCTGGCGGTAATGGACGAGCTGAGCTCGTCCATACCGCTAAGGTGGTTAATTTCCAAATAAAATATTGTCGCGATACATTGTGATAGGGACATAATTTAAATGGTGAAATAACCGTGACAAATGGGCAATAACAATATGTGGGTTTTAATTATGGAGGCATGTATTATTTTAAAACTATAATGGCTGAAAACTGACAAATAATGAATTTTTTCATTTTTTTTCTTATTCTTCCTGTTAAAATGCATTTACAGTAAAGTGGCTCTTAGCAAAATGTACCCCCCCAAAGAAAGCCGAATTGGTGGCGGAAAAAACAAGATATAGATCAGTTCATTGTGATAAGTAGTGATAAAGTTATAGGCTAATGAATAGGAGGTGAACATTGCTCGGATGCATAAGCTGAAAACGACTGAGATGTTAAGTGGTTAATGTGCATATTAACCTTTTTAAATCCATATTAGCGATCACCCACATGCCCCCAGCACTTACTTATTTCTTGTGCTGTGGGGCTGTGCATCACTGGGTGCTAAGCAGTGGGAATCCGGTAACATCTCTACAACCACTGTGGGCAGTTGACCGAGGGGGGGGGGGGGAGGGAATCGTCCCCTATTACAAGCAAGCCATTATGCAAAACAGAGTGGTGCCAAAGGTAATCAAAATGTCCGATGACACTTTGATCCAAATAGCCAAACACTATGCTAGACTAGATCAGGCAACCAAACAGAGGATGGGGTCGGCAGTGATAAATGTGTTGGACTTCGTCACTTTGATCTAAAGAGACTGACGCTGTGCCAGACTAGGTCCAACAACGATGGGTTGGACTATGTCTGACATGTCTTTGCTTAACTGGAAAATTTAAATGTCAGTGATAGTCTGACACGGGATTGGAAAGTGTTGGATGGATGTGAGTGAGACTGGAGATCAAAATTGTAGAAATGTTTGTTGTAGTCAGACAAGATGAAAGATAAATGTATTTCAGTATATGGATAGACAGATACCGTTGAAAAAGTGACAAATTGTTTTTCCATGACCATGTGTGGCCGGCTGTTCATTATTTCATTAACAATTAAGCAGGTAGGAACTTGATTAAATGCATAAAGTCCAAATACCACCTAAACCCATCAGAAGTACCTCCTGCGGTATGGATACCACATATTGCAAACATACATTAGGTTCTACACCATCATATTACAAATGTTCACAATTACTGCAGCTCATTGTGGCCCACAATGATAATAATGTTATTAAATTCCTACTGTCCTTTTAAAATAGTTATTGTCATGCCAATGATTTTTTCTTCCCAAAAGTTTACTTTTTTGGTGCATTTATTATTATTTTTTTTTGTATAGCACATTGTTAACAAAAGAAAGCCACATCTGTCCTTAAAGAGAATCTGTATTGTTAAAATCGCACAAAAGTAAACATACCAGTGTGTTAGGGGACATCTCCTATTACCCTCTGTCACAATTTCGCCGCTCCTCGCCGCATTAAAAGTGGTTAAAAACAGTTTTAAAAAGTTTGTTTATAAACAAACAAAATGGCCACCAAAACAGGAAGTAGGTTGATGTACAGTATGTCCATACATAGAAAATACATTCATACACAAGCAGGCTGTATACACCCTTCCTTTTTAATCTCAAGAGATCATTTGTGTGTTTCTTTCCCCCTGCAGCTATCTTCCACTGAAGTGTCAGGCTGTTTCTTCCTGCAGAGTGCAGACAGCTCTGCCTGTATGTAATTCCTCAGTATGTGAAAGCCCAGCCAGCTCAGAGGAGGATTTATCCAGCTTGTAAAAGATAAGAGAGAAGAGAGAACCTGCCCTAATCTAAAAAATACACAGGCAGTGTGCAGAGAGGGGCCTGGAGGGGGGAGATGCATCACAGAACCACAACACTGAAGAACTTGGCAGCCTTCCAGACACAGGCTGACAAGTCTGACAAGAGAGAGATAAGTTGATTTATTACAGAGACTGTGATAGCAGAAAGTGCTGCAGTAAGCCAGAACACATTAGAATAGCTTTTGGAACTTGTAGGATGATAAAAAACAGGATGCAATTTTTGTTACAGAGTCTCTTTAAAAAATAATACCAGGCTGAATATTTCAGGTAAACTATGTAAGAGCTATGCTTGGAGAACAAAAAAGTAATAACGAATATGAATTGGGGAATTGTGAGAAAACGCGGAAAAGCCGCCGCGTGTACTGACAGCAAGGCGGCTGATTCCACGTCTGCACGCGGAAGCGTGCATCTAGTGACATGGCAGAACGCGGAAAAGCCGCCGCATGTACTGACAGCAAGGCGGCTGGTTCCGCATCCAGCGCGGCGGTTTGCACGCAGCAGCATGCAGCTGGTGTGGCTGAGCCTGTTAGTTCACACAGGTTTAGGGCTACGCACGCGCGCGCCAGAAGTCAGGACCTTTATGCCAGCAGGAGATGTGTTAGCTGATCAGGATGATCAGCTGATTCCTGCTGGACTCCTGATTGGCTGAGTGGTTCGGGCGGGGCGGCAGAGTGCTGCAACTATATATACAGCTTGCTTGTCAGTTGCTGGTTGTCTCCGTTGCGATCACTATGTGGAAGCGCTGAGACCTTAGTCAGATCCAACAGTATGTTTGAACCAGGAGGACCTGGGAATTCACACTGAGCCAGATTACTATTGTGTTATTATTGTGTTATGCTTCAGACTAGTTCCAGGGTGTAGAGACCACGGACCTCACACCCAAGACTAGGCATTGTTTGATATTTGTTATGACCTATTGCTTTCCTGACTATCCCTCTGCTTTCTGATTCGGTACCACGCATATCTGACATCACGTTGCCAAACCCTGCCTGACTTGGATACCAAATCAGCCTTCTGTCTTTGTACTTTATCTGTCTGTGTGTAGCCGACCTGGCTTGCCCGACCTCGAGAGCTATCTCTCTCGTTAAGAGATAGTCTTCTGACCTGGTAGTGACTACCACCTTCAGGTGTCACTCACTCACAGGTTCAGCCTACCTTACCTTGAAACTTCACCCCTTTGGAGTTCTCAGGCTACTGGAAGGTCTCTGTTCCTCTCTAAAGGCAGTATGGCCCGTACTGCCGAAGACCACCTGCTCACCGGGTGGTCTTACTCAAAGTTATTACTGTTGCATCAAACACTCACACTATAAGGTGTCCAGAGGTTAGTTATACTTGGATTATCGGTGATTCTGCAGATCATCAATAATCAGGTATAATCTGTATTCTTTGTGATACTGCAGATCACCAAGAATCAGATTCTCTCTGTGTGCTGACACCGATCGTTACAGGAATATTTTATTTAATACACCTTGGAGTTTTCTTGCAAAGAACAGTGGCCTAGTAGCTCCAAGAATCCTTGTATTTACGGAGAAGCAAGCAGTAGGGAAATCCCTCCTGGTTCATAGTGGTTGTCTCTCTGTCTCTCTCTCTCACTCTACACTTGTACAGTATTATTGTGTATTTGTGTGATGTGAATAGATAAGTATCCTTATATATCATTACAAACGGAAACTAATGTTAAGTTAACAAACCCCGCAATCATTTAATAAATCAGAAAACAAAGATCAATGAAAAACAAAGGAACTGTACCAGGAGCTGGAGTTAGTATGGACAAATACGGTATGTAGCAGTATTTTTATTAGTTAATGAGAAATGACAATTATTATTATGTGGACATTAGAAATGAAATTACTAGTAGTGAAAGATGGTGATCATTTATATATTGCTCAGTAATTGGTCAGACAATCACTCATGAAAAAGATGTTCTAAGTTTAATTAAAATCATTGTTATTTTTGTGACATGACTTTTGAAAAACACATGATGATTTCATTGACTATCACCATAGTGTCATACATAGCCACTCTGTTTTATTCCTCCTTTATAAGGTTGTGGCACTGCACATTATAGCAGTCAGTGGTGTAAGAACAGGGGTCACAAGAAAGACAGTGGCAACTGGGCCCTGGCTGCAGGGAGAGCCTACATGGTCTACCTTCCTCCTACATTTTACAAGCTTCTTGCTGCTCTGCCTGAGTGTGCAGTGTTCAACTGGCACAGTAGGAACATGTGTGCTTCTAGCTGGAGCTGTCCCGGCTTGAGCACAGGTACATCTGTAATAGAGAAGAGAGGAGAAAAAAATGATGGGTTGAGTGGAGGATTATTAGTTTGGAGGTGGACAGAAGCAGAGGTGATGTGAAATATTTCATGCTCTGGCTGAGGGGTGGTTTGTTTGTCTTTGTATTTGCAGTAATTGACTATTTGTGTTCTAGAGCAATCCTGGATTTGCATTACTTGGCACTAATGCATGGATCCTCATTCCCATGGATAGGGCACATTTCTATTCTGTCAATATTCAGTGAAAGAGAAATCAAATAGGTCTACTGAATGGAGAAAGCAATGCCAGGGGAAAGTTCTGATCCAAGTACAAACATTACAAATACAATGGAAAGAGGGGACGAGGAGACATAGGTGTGTACTGCATTGTGTGATCTCTGATTGCCCAAGAAGCCCAAGTCAAGCAGAACATTTTAGCAGTTATTGTGGGTAATCAAAAATAGTTTTATTTTCTGGTAAGAGTTTCATGATGTTTTATCAATCTGGGTAGAAGGAGATCATGTGATACTCTAATTGTAGAAATCAGATTAGGAGGCATGAGAATCATTAAGGGGTATCTAAATCTCTTTAGTCTCTATAGTAAGTAGTGATTTAAAAAGCATGTACTTCACTCTGATGGTTGGCCTTTTTGATGAATGATCTTACCTGCTAAAATAGTGCTGTTTTCCTGACCTTTTAAAGGCAATTTCCCTCACAAAGTAACCTTTCCTAAAATGCCAGCCCATTCATACTAAAGATACAACCTTACAACTGACTTAAAGTAACATTACACAGAACAAATAAGAAGCAAGTTCATTCCCGCAGTCCTATAACTGAATGAACAGTAAGAATGTTACCAGAGTCAGCAGGGCTGCCTTCAGGGCATCACAGGTGGGACTGCAGTATGGGTCCCGAGTGAGTCTGGGGCCCAAGGGTCAATGCCACACACATGGACACCAGCTGCAAGTCTGCCACTGAATGTACAGACTGTCAGTGAGTGTGGCTGTGTTCACCTCGGCCGGCCAATTTTGCATTGTGATTCTTTGTGATTTTGCCATGGTTGTGCCTTGCTATTCTCATTTCAGTGAATGAAAATCACATCGTAATGTTCGCATCATTCATTCTATCACATTGTTCTATCGTTCGTTCAATCTCTTCGTTCTATTTCAGATGTCCATATTTAGGTACCAGTTTAATTATTAGTCAATTATAACAAAGCTTCTCTTCAACTTGTCCAAGAAATTTCTGGTGCTCTCTCCTCTTCCCATTGAACAGCTCAAATGCCCCTCCTCAGACAAGGCCAACAATTGGATAGCTGTTTGTACATCACATTTCTCCTAACTAAACTCTTCTGGCTGTTGCCCTGATAATGGCTCACCCTTGGCAAATATACAAATAAAGTAAAAGAGGACATTTTTTTTTCAATACAAATGGTCTATGTTATGCTGTATGAGAGCTTTGATGTTTGTGGGTCAGAATTACCTTAAAAAGGAACTCCAGTGAAAAAAAAATAATAAAAAAAGTGCTTCATTTTTACAATAATTATGTATACATGATTTAGTCAGTGTTTACCCATTGAAAAATCTTTCCTCTCCCTGATTTACATTCTGAATTTATCACATGGTGACATTTTTACTGCTGGCAGGTGATGTCAGTGGAAGGAGATGCTGCTTGTTGTTTTTTTTTTTTTTGAAGTTGTAAACAGCTGTAAACAGTTGTTATTTCCCACAATGCAACAAGGCTCCCACAGTGTGATGTCAGAACCATGGTCCTGACTCCTGACATCACAATGTGGGAGGAGTTTCACCACAATATCAGCCATACAGAGCCCCCTAATGATCCGTTAGTGAAAGGGAAAAGATTTCTCATGGTAAAAAGGGTATCAGCTACTGATTGGGATGAAGTTCAATTCTTAGTTACGGTTTCTCTTTAAAACGTACCTGAAATGATATGTGACATGAATGAGATAAACATAGGAACATATTGTACTAGTCATACTAAGAAATTGGACCAAAGTCCCTTTCTTTTTCCCCCTTCCCCCTAATATAGATATATCTGGTTGTCTAATAGTCCCCCCAAATATGATTTTCCCTGGAAGTCTGGTGATCCCCTCTTCCTTATATGTAGACCACCTTGACAATCTAGTGGTCCCCCCTTTAATACTCATCCCTGAGGTATTGTGGTCCCTCTCTCGCTTATAGACTTTTCTAGTAGTCTAGCAGTCCCCTTACCTTTATATAAATTTCCATGGTGATCTTGTATCCCCTCCCCTTTACAGAGATTGGCAACAGGAAGCGTGCTTGAAAACTCACCTCTTAGTTGCAGCAACAAGAAGCTGCACTACCCTGCCTTCATTGCAGCCAGCATTGTACAACTGCATATTCCAAGTTTTGGCTTTATGATATCATCAAACCAGGGCTTGGTACTTGCTACATTCCAAGGTTGGCTGCAGTGCTGGACAAATCCTCACAAGCAGTGGCGTAGCAATAGGGGTTGCAGAGGTCTTGACCACACCGGGGCCCTTGGGCCAGAGAGCCCCCTTAGGCCCCTCCCTCAACACCAGTTTTAGCTCTTTATTGGTCCTGTGCAGGTAATAATCACTTATACAGATGCTTTGAATGGTAGTAATCAGCAACAAACTGTTCCCCATCCCCTTCTTGCACCTCTGATACTGGGGTTATCCTTGGCATGTTTTGGTGCTCCGTATCAAATGGTATGTATAGAGTGCTTGGGGGGCCCATGTAAAACTTGCAGCGGGGCCTGTAGCTCCTTAGCTACGGCACTGGTCAAAAGAGATGCATAGTGCATATCAAAAGTGCCTGGAATCACCTTGTACAACAGGACAACATACAGGGTTAATAATATATCCATATTTTATTAAGTGCATAAATAGTTGTTCTCAATTAAAATAAGACAACTCAGGAAACAGGACCCCACCAAGAAAATATTGGGACGAACTGTGAATCACTGAATATCAACTATTCCAGTGAATGCGGAAAGCAAGAAAATTCATGATGAATCGAAATTGAAGGATTGTGCTGTATAAATGAATATTGCTCCCCTATATCAACCACCATTAACTTGCAAATCAAGTCAAGGAAGCTAAATTTTAATATAGCTATAAATTATGATGTGCTGTATAAAAGCTATACAGTCATGTTCCATGAGCAGCCTGAGCTGATTTCCAAGGTAAGATGTAAAGCTACTGCTGGACATCTGACATGTTCATTAACATAGCAAATATATGCCACTCAGTTCAACAAGAGCCAAAAGAATAATTACATCTAAGCAATGATTGACTCTAGAAATATAAACTGAGCTTGAATCCTGGAAACTGATGGGTTTCAGGATGTCGCCAGGATGCAATGCTGGTACAGGTGTGATGCAAAACGCAGCTGAATCCCTCTAGCCGTGCCATGCAATGCATGACTAGAGAGATTCAGATGCACGCCGCATTAGAATGCAGCATGCAGTATGATTTTTTTTCACTTCATGCGAATTGAACGGCAGCCTATTGAAATGGAAATAACTGATAACATTACTTATATGGCAGCGCCCAGGTGAAGCGCAGCATGGGGTAGAGTGCTCGCCAAAATGACCTGCTTCAGGTGGTGGCGCCCCTCTGCTGTAGAATAGGAGCTGGATAGGGTTTCCCACTCGACCATTCCCACTCGACCACAGCCTCTGCCTGTTTCAGCTGTACTGAGTTCCTTGAAGTACATCTCCTGAACATGGTAAAGTAGTTTTTAGCAAGATGTTCCATACTAAAATCCACCCAAATGTTTATAATATCATGTAACTGTGTATCATTGAAAAACTAGCTTTATTAAGCTGTAGTTCATATTGATGGTAATTAAAAGGACTCCGAGCTCTACTTAAAAAGTAAAATAGTACTCACCCGGGGCTTTCTCCAGCCCAGCGTTGGTCGGGAGGTCCCATGATGGCGTCCTGGCTCCTCTCCTAGGCCCCGCTCCGGAATGGCTGGACGGCGGCAGCCCGGCGACACTCGGCCGAGTGTCGGGCTCCTTCTTCCTGGTATGATGCGGCTGATGTCACCACGCCGGCCGCCTCGCATCATCACGGCGACCGGCGTGGAAGTACGGCGCTTGCGCCGGCCACCATACTCCTAACGGAATACCTTTGAGTGTCTTCTTTCTAGAATGGGGTCATTTGTGGGGTTCCTATACTGCCCTGGCATTTTAGGGGCCCTAAACCGTGAGGAGTAGTCTTGAAACCAACAATGTCGCAAAATGACCTGTGAAATACTAAAGGTACTTATTGGACTTTGGGCCCCTTAGCGCACTTAGGGTGTAAAAAAGTGCCACACATGTGGTACCGCCGTACTCAGGAGAAGTAGTATAATGTGTTTTGTGGTGTATTTTTACACATACCCATGCTGGGTGTGAGAAATATCTCTGTAAATGACAATCTTTTGATTTTTTTTACACACAATTGTCCATTTACAGAGAGATTTCTCCCACCCAGCATGGGTATGTGTAAAAATACACCCCAAAACACATTATACTACTTCTCCTGAGTACGGCGATACCACATGTGTGACACTTTTTTGCAGCCTAGGTGCGCTAAGGGGCCCAACGTCCTATTCACAGGTCATTTTGAGGCATTTGTTTTGTAGACTACTCCTCACAGTTTAGGGCCCCTAAAATGCCAGGGCAGTATAGGAACCCCACAAGTGACCCCATTTTAGAAAGAAGACACCCCAAGGTATTCCGTTAGGAGTATGGTGAGTTCATAGAAGATTTTATTTTTTGTCACAAGTTAGTGAAAAATGACACTTTGTGAAAAAGAACAATAAAAATCAATTTCCGCTAACTTTTGACAAAAAATAAAATCTTCTATGAACTCATCATACACCTAACAGAATACCTTGGGGTGTCTTTTTTTCTAAAATGGGGTCACTTGTGGGGTTCCTATACCGCCCTGGCATTTTACGGGCCCAAAACCGTGAGTAGTCTGGAAACCAAATGTCTCAAAATGACTGTTCAGGGGTATAAGCATCTGAAAATGTTGATGACAGGTGGTCTATGAGGGGGCGAATTTTTTGGAACCGGTCATAAGCAGGGTGGTCTTTTAGATGACAGGTTGTATTGGGCCTGATCTGATGGATAGGAGTGCTAGGGGGTGACAGGAGGTGATTGATGGGTGTCTCAGGGGGTGGTTAGAGGGGAAAATAGATGCAATCAATGCACTGGGGAGGTGATCGGAAGGGGGTCTGAGGGGGATCTGAGGGTTTGGCCGAGTGATCAGGAGCCCACACGGGGCAAATTAGGGCCTGATCTGATGGGTAGGCGTGCTAGGGTGTGACAGGAGGTGATTGATGGGTGTCGCAAGGTGTGATTAGAGGGGGGAATAGATGCAAGCAATGCACTGGTGAGGTGATCAGGGCTGGGGTCTGAGGGCATTCTGAGGGTATGGGCGGGTGATTGAGTGCCCTAGGGGCAGATAGGGGTCTAATCTGATGGGTAGCAGTGACAGGGGGTGATTGATGGGTAATTAGTGGGTGTTTGGAGGAGAAAACAGATGTAAACACTGCACTTGGGAGGTGATCTGATATCGGATCTGCGGGCGATCTATTGGTGTGGGTGGGTGATCAGATTGCCCGCAAGGGGCAGGTTAGGGGCTGATTGATGGGTGGCAATGACAGGGGGTGATTGATGGGTGATTGACAGGTAATTGACAGGTGATCAGTGGGTTATTACAGGGAAGGACAGATGTAAATAATGCCCTGGCGAATTGATAAGGGGGGGGTCTGAGGGCAATCTGAGCGTGTAGGCGGGTGATTGGGTGCCCGCAAGGGGCAGATTAGGGTCTGATCTGATGGGTAACAGTGACAGGTGGTGATAGGGGGTGATTGATGGGTGATTTATGGGTAATTAGTGGGTGTTTAGAGGAGAGAATAGATGTAAACACTGCGCTTGGGTGGTGATCTGATGTCGGATCTGCGGGCGATCTATTGATGTGGGTGGGTGATCAGATTGCCTGCAAGGGGCAGGTTAGGGGCTGATTGATGGGTGGCAGTGACAGGGGGTGATTGATGGGTGATTGACAGGTGATTGACAGGTGATTGACAGGTGATCAGGGGGGATGGATGCATACAGTACACGGGGGGGGGGGGGGGGTCTGGGGAGAATCTGAGGGGTGGGAGGGTGATCAGGAGGCGGCAGGGGGCAGGGGGGGATAAAAAGAAAAATAGCGTTGACAGATAGTGACAGGGAGTGATTAATGGGTGATTAGGGGGGTGATTGGGTGCAAACAGGGGTCTGGGGAGTGGGCAGGGGGGGGGGGTCTGAGGGGTGCTGTGGGCGATCTGGGGCAGGGGGGGGGGAGAAATCAGTGTGCTTGGGTGCGACATAGGGTGGCTGCAGCCTGCCCTGGTGGTCCCTCGGACACTGGGACCACCAGGGCAGGAGGCAGCCTGTATAATACACTTTGTAAACATTACAAAGTGTATTATACACTTTGTATGCGGCGATCGTCGGGTTAACATCCCGCCGGCGCTTCCGTATGGCCGGCGGGATGTTGCGGCGGGTGAGCGGAGACAGGCGCCGGCGGAGGATCGCGTCACGGATGACGCGATCGCTCCGCCCATGCCCCTACAAGGACCGCCGCCTTTGGGCATGAGCTGGTCCTTGCGGGGTCCGCTTCCCGGCCGCCTTTGTGCGTTAGGCGGTCGGGAAGTGGTTAATATTATCACAGCCAGAATAAGTGTCCAACTGCTGGAAGGACTCTTCTATCAGATAGCCTAGATTACAAAAATAGGTGGTCAATTGGCTATAGTTAAAATACATTACTGCTTAGCTCCAGCAAACACTTTTAGGACTTTTTCACATGGGTGGTGCATTCTGACCTGTTCCTTTTTACAGTTTGGAGCTTTGGTAGTTGATAGAGGTGCATTCTGACCAGTTCCTTTATTCAGTTTGGGGCTTTGGTAAGTGATAGTGGTGCATTCTTCTGACCTGTTCCTTTTTACAGTTTGGGGCTTTGTAATTGAAAGTGGTGCATTCTGACCAGTTCCTTTTTACAGTTTGGAGCTCAGTATTTGACCCTTTGTTCTCATTGAGTCCCAACAACTATCAACAGATATTTTGATCGATTCAGTTTGTTAAGTAGAAAACTCATTTAGATGTACAGGAACCTTGGAAAGCAAATGTGGTCTTCTAGAAGCATTACTATTATAAAAATCAGTGATATTCTTGTGAACATTTGGTGGCATTGGCATTCTATCATAAAATGCCATCCATGGCCAGGGGTGATCAGGAGACTCAGGAAACCATGTTTGTGGCGGCAGGAATATAATTGGTGGCAATGGCAGCAGGCATCATGAACACAGCAGTGCAGCTTCTGTGCAAAGTATAGCCCTAACTGTTTTTAATCTCTCATTATCACCATAACTGATTTTTGCTGAGGGGCATATTCTACATTTACAAAATTATAGACCAGACATTATGCATCATTGATCCTGTTCTGCGTGTTATAGGCCTAAACTACCTTTACTGTTTATCATCAGCATTGTTGTGTGTTGTGGCCTAATCATGTACAGTTTCAATGTAACGTTGTGTTACAGTTTAAAAGAAAAAAAATAAAGCATTATGTTTTTAGTGTACTTTTTTTGTGATAGTCCAATTTAATGCTTCAGAATGTCGCTTTCACATCACCACAGTAGCTTTATTATAACAGTCTACAGCTTAACCTTTTACTTTTAATAAAGACTCCTTTTTCCACCTACAGTGGGTTGCAAAAGTATTCGGCCCCCTTGAAGTTTTCCACATTTTGTCACATTACTGCCACAAACATGCATCAATTTTATTGGAATTCTACGTGAAAGGCCAATACAAAGTGGTGTACACGTGAGAAGTGGATCAAAAGTCATACATCATTCCAAACATTTTTTACAAATAAATAACTGCAAAGTGGGGTGTGCGTAATTATTCAGCCCCCTGCGTCAATACTTTGTAGAACCACCTTTTGCTGCAATTACAGCTGCCAGTCTTTTAGGGTATGTCTCTACCAGCTTTGCACATCTAGAGACTGAAATCCTTGCCCATTCTTCTTTGCAAAACAGCTCCAGCTCAGTCAGGTTAGATGGACAGCATTTGTGAACAGCAGTTTTCAGATCTTGCCACAGATTCTCGATTGGATTTAGATCTGGACTTTAACTGGGCCATTCTAACACATAGATATGTTTTGTTTTAAACCATTTGTGACGGTTTAGTGCCACAACTCAGATGTCTGATTATTGGTGATCTGCGGAATCACCAACAATGCAGACGCTATACTCGATTATGTGTGATCTGCAGAATCACCAATAATACCAGTATAGCAAGACCAAGAGCAGAGTGTGTAGTGTTTGGTGCAACCATAACTTTAATAGTTTTACAGGACCTTACCAGAGGAGTTGGTAAGGAACAATCTGGATACAAACAAGACAGATTAGACAAAAGGCTCCCCAGTGGGGCTGGGAAGGATACAGACAGAATACGGAGGTAGTATAGCTGGTCTCTGCCAGGGATGCCGGCGAGAGACAAGAACCAATCAGACAGATACTAACAGACATTCACCAGATAGCAGACTAGTCCTATCAGAGGAGGTGGCAAGGAGCTAGCTTAACTGGCAGCCAGAAGCTACCCCAGGCCTTTCCAGTGGAACTGGAAAGGTGACACAAGTGACTTAGACCGCTTTGGTTAAACACTCCAGAGGAGCTGAGAAGGTACCATCAATCACTAAGCTCTACCTCACCAGTGGAGCAGGTGAGGATGGTAAATACATAACAGGTGCTCATCAGTGGAGCTGATGAGCCTCAGACACCACCCAGACTAGGCCCCTACAAAGAAGCAGGCTGGCACTAGCGGAAACTAATAAAGGCTAGACCTCTACAGAGGTGCTGGCTGGGACCAGCTACACAGCCCTGCTAAATACGGTCAGACCTCCGGGGCCCTCAGATAACATACCAACAGATATGATAACAGTATAGTTTGGCAAGACCTCGCCAGAGATGCTGGTGAGGTACTAAAGATACACAGGCCGTCCGTATAATAAAATTCAAACCCCAGCAAGCTGGGGAAACGGAAACTGAGATTGAATCTCACAAGGAGCGGGTGATTCAGACTGCACTGCAGCCTAGGAACAGGAGATACAGACAATACTGCACTAGCAAATGATTCAGACTGTACTGCAGCCTAGGAGCAGGAGATACAAATAGTACTGCATTAATGAATAACTTCACCAGAGGAGCTGGTGAAGTTATCACCTCACCAGTGGCGAGGGCCCACTGGTGAGTAGGGTGGTCTGACAGGCAAGGTTCGGCAACAGGGAGGCAAGTATTGATACAGAATCGTGAGACAAGAGAGTAATCTGTAATCAAGCAGAGGTTCAGCAACTAGAAGACAGACAGTCGGAAGCACAGGACCAGAAAGCAGGATCAGAGTCAGAGTAGTTAGCTAAGAGTCATACACACAGAAATCCATACAATACAATATCATAGTCTAGGTGTGAAATCCTTAGCATCACACCTGGGATCTAGTCTAACAGATAACAGAAGCAATATAGCAATATCCTAGTCTAGGTGTGAAATCCTTAGCATCACACCTGGGATCTAGTCTAACAAATAAACAGTAGCAATGTAGCAATATCCTAGACTAGGTGTGAAATCCTTAACATCAACACCTGGGAACTAGTCTAAGGTCTGAGCGCTAACACGCAAGCATTCACGACAACAGACAAGGACAGAGTAACAACTCCAGGTTTAAATACTGAAGGCAGATTCAAGCAGCCCTGCCCGAGGGGCTGAACCAACCTGCAAGGTAGATTGACAGGTAGAAGTCAGCTGACCACAATGTCAGCTGATCTGTCTCCTACGCCCATAAAGGTCCTTCTGCTCCATGCGCAGGCGTGTGGACCTAAGCTGCTGTGCAACAGAAACCCCTGTCCCACCTGAGTCGGGAAGCGACACCCGGGATGGCGTGGCCGCAGAGGTGACATCAGGTGTGAAAGCAGCTGCGCTGCTTTCCACCAAAGAGGTAACATCTTTGATCGTTACACCATTCCATTGTTGCCCTGGCTTTATGTTTAGGGTCATTGTCCTGCTGGAAGGTGAACCTCCACCCCAGTCTAAAGTCTTTTGCAGTCTCCAAGAGGTTTTCTTCCAAGTTTGCCCTGTATTTGGCTCCATCCATCTTCCCATCAACTCTGACCAGCTTCCCTGTCCCTGCTGAAGAGATGCACCCCCCGAGCAGGATGCTGCCACCACCATAATTGACAGTGGGGATGGTGTGTTCAGAGTGATGTGCAGTGTTAGTTTTCCGCCACACATAGCGTTTTGCATTTTGGCCAAAAAGTTCCATTTTGGTCTCATCTGACCAGAGCACCTTCTTCCACATGATTGCTGTGTCCCCCACATGGCTTGTGGCAAACTGCAAATGGGACTTCTTATGCTTTCTGTTAAAAATGCCTTTCTTCTTGGCACTCTTCCATAAAGGGCAACTTTGTACAGAGCATGACTAATAGTTGTCCTATGGACAGAGTCTCCCACCTGAGCTGTAGATCTCTGCAGCTCATCCAGAGTCACCATGGGCCTCTTGACTGCATTTCTGATCAGCGCTCTCCTTGTTCGGCCTGTGAGTTGCCTTGTCTTGGTAGGTTTACAGTTGTGCCATACTCCTTCCATTTCTGAATGATCGCTTGAACAGTGCTCCGTGGGATGTTCAAGGCTTTGGAAATCTTTTTGTAGCCTTAGCCTGTTTAAAATTTCTCAATACCTTGATCCCTGACCTGTCTTGTGTGTTCTTTGGACTTCACGGTGTTGTTGCTCCCAATATTCTCTTAGACAACCTCTGAGGCCCCCACAGAGCAGCTGTATTTGTACTGACAATAGATTAAACACAGGTGCACTCTATTTAGTCATTAGCACTCATCAGGCAATGTCTATAGGCAACGGACTGCACTCAGATCAAACGGGGCCGAATAATTATGCACACACCACTTTGTAGTTATTTATTTGTAAAAAATGTTTGGAATCATGCATGGTTTTCGTTCCACTTCTCACGTGTACACCACTTTGTGTTGGTCTTTCATGTGGAATTCCAATAAAATTGATGCATGTTTGTGGCAGTAATGTGACAAAATGTGGAAAACTTCAAGGGGGCCGAATACTTTTGCAACCCACTGTATGTGAGTCTTCTAGTGAGGTAAGATACCTCTTTCATTTATTACTTCAATATTGACATACTGATCAGTTTAAAGGGCACCTCCACCAACTTGCTTCCGTACCCATCACCTCTCTGAGGTACCGCTGTACTACTGTTGAGATTTATGCACCAGTGTACAGGTAGACCTCGGGTTATGTACGCCTGCTGTATGAACGCCTTGCCGATACGAACCGTCCGCCGATAGCTCCACCCCGTCTATGACGTCACCGTGAGCGCCGGATTTAGGTGATTTAAATGTTTTTAAGTACTTTTACTTTGATCTAAAGACACAATGTGTGTGTGGGAAGGTGAGCAGCTACATACCGCACACCTCCTGTGCCCTGCCGTCACCCTCTGCCTCTGAAAAACACCTCCGTATTATTAAACAGATCCACGCCCTCTGACGCAGCCAGGACGCGACCTGGCATACTGCGCATGCGCAGCGTGTACAGTATCCGGGTCAGAGTACGCTGATCTGTTTAATGATACGGAGGTGTTTTTCAGAGGCGGAGGGTGACGCCAGAGCATGGGAAGTGTGCGGTATGTATCTGCTCACCTCCCCACACACACTTTTAGATCTTTAGATTTAGATCTAAGATTTAGATAAAGATGTCTTTAGATCAATGTAAAAGTACTTAAAAACATTTAAAATGCCGCAATCCGGTGCTGTCTCGACTTAAGGACAGATTCAGGTTAAGAACGAGATGACAGTCCCTATCTCGCTCGTTAACCGAGGACTACCTGTATAGGACCACAGGAGGAGAGTGACCACCCATTTCCAGCATGATCCGGGATACCGAGTGGAAACGGGTTTTTCTGCATGCATTGTCGTTGGTTGCATAAGTGCAACCCACCTTTGTGAGTATAAATTACCCACATTATCTTTTATTACATCTGTCCTAACAATACTACACCATAAGGGCTCCTGGTCTCATTCTTTCCCTAGGGACATTACAGCTGCAAGGGGCTGATAGAAGCCCCAGGTAAGTGTCAGCTTGTTTTTTTTTAGAATGCCAAAAAACTCCTGCTATCAAACCTGATAATGCATAAAGAGGAGATTTTCTGCTTTGGGCTTTTTCATTTTTATCGTGTAAACATAGAAAGTAAGTGGTAGGCACAGTGGACGTCTGCCTCATGGAGGATTTCACTCACTGGTACTGGAGCGTAGGGTATCACCTTCAGCGTGCTCAGATTAGAAGAATAGATGCAATATATATCTTGTAAAGTGAGAAGAGAATCTTGCACTGCTCCAAGGTTCTTTATTAGATCAAAGCAATCCTCATACATTGACATTCATGTCCATCTTGTAAATATAACAAAGTATGCAGACATACCCTAATAGAGTCCTGGCTGTGGGGCAATGTGGGGCGACAGCGACCTGCCTGACGATCGTTTCGCTCAACGAGCTTCCTCTGAGGCTCCGTGCGCGTTGGACCCTCCATATCGGGGGATTTTTATACAGTACCACTCGGTAGTTCCATATCCGGGCACGTGACGCCGCTACGCATCTCCTCCCATCCACGTCAGCCGCACGCACGCGTACTAGATGACGCGTGTCATGCGCACACGCGGATAGGAAGCGGCAATGCGTTCCACGCTGGACCACAAAGTCCTCCGTCCATATTGGCTGCGCGCACGCGTACCACATGACGCAGGCGATACACCCAAGGACGGAAGGCCTGTGTGTTCCACTCTTAGACGCTGGGACCCGATTATTTTTGAGTCCGAGCATCCTCCACTAGGTGGTGCCCAAATACACGAGAAAGGCTTTTTCCCATACAAGTTCTATTAGCAGCAGTGCCTTACATAAAACTTATACATTTATTTCAATATAATTAAAACATAACATGCTAAAACTTATATAGTGAAATCTATATCTATCAATGCATAAATACTCCACTTCTTTAATATTATTTATTCTAAATTCCCTTTATTAGGGAGAATTTTATTCAGTAGAAATTAATGAGAGAATTTCGGTGCTACCTAATTCCTTTTCATACTGTTCCTTATTTCATTACCCTTTCCTGGATATTTACGCACCATATTCCGTGGCATATTAAATAGTTCCTCCCAGAGCTGGGACAAGGTCCTTCAGCACCCAAGGCTGGGACACCAAAGTGCGCCCCTCTATCCCTCCGCCCCAGCCGTCACACACTGATTGCTACTAGACTTAGAGGCGCTCCAGGGCCCCCAACCTCCCCAATACCTTAATCTCTAGTTATCTGACTTGCAGTCACTGCCATGTATCTCCTTTTCCTATTTCTTTCTGCTTCAAACACAATTGGGAATGACAACTGAATGAATTGCGCGCCCCCTCCTACACTGCGCCCTGAGGCTGGAGCCTCTCCAGCCTCTGCCTCGGCCCGGTCCTGGTTCCTCCACATTCTCCCATTTCCTTATGCATTAATTTTCAATTAAAAACATCAATCAAGTTATACTGGACAAATCTCTATATACCCCTTATCTTTTACCAATCATGGATCCAGAAAGCATTGCATGTCTAAATGGTCGTTCAAACCTAAAGGTCCCGTAGCATCACTATTTATTATCCATCTACTCTCCTTCCTCAGCAATAACTGTTCCCGATTGCCTCTTCTATTTGGGACCGGCACTACCTCCAGACCTGCAAAGGAAAGGCATGTTGCATCCCACTCATGTTCATTTCTACAATGTTCTATTAACCTACTACAACCTTTTCCTGTTCTAACAGATTTAACATGCTCATGGATGCGTTCTCTCATTTCTCTCGTTGTCATACCAATGTAGAATCTATGGCAGGGGCACCAAATAATGTAGACTACATATTTTGTCCGACATGTTACAAAATCCTTTACTTTATTCTCTACCGGTCCAACTTTCAGATATTTCCCGGGTTGCATTTGTGGACAGAGTGAACACCGGCCACATCTATAATTTCCTTTCTGTTGTAATTTTTCCAACCACATTGGTTCCCTAGGTTTCCTGAATTCTGTTGTCGTTAACTTACTACCTAGGGTGGGAGCTCTCTTAAACGTCACCAGGGGAGGTTGTTTGTACACTTCCCTTAAAACCGGATCTCTCTGAACCACTTTCCAGTTTTTCAGAACACTTTGTCTCACTTCCTTGTACATTGGGGTATAATCAAAAGAGAAAGTCAATCGGTTCCCTTTGTCTGCCCTTTCCTGTTTCTCTACTCCTCTGTTCTTTCTTAGTATAAGATCTCCTCTATCCCTCTTTCTTGCTCTTTCTAAGGCCTCTCCCAACATCTCTGTTTCATAGCCTCTTTTTTCAAGGTTCCCCTTTAAATCTGTTGCTTGTTCTAAAAAATCTTCCTCTTGAGTATTGTTTCGCCTTAATCTCAAAAATTGTCCATACGGGAGCGATCTGAAAGTGTGCTCCGGATGGTAGCTCTCTTTGTGCAGTAGAAGGTTGCCACCAATAGGCTTCTTATACCCCTTAGAAATGATCTTTCCATCTTTTACAATCAATTCCAGGTCCAAATACGACACTTTTTCTGTACTATACTCATATGTAAATCGCATATTTTCTTTTCCACTGTTTAAATATTGGAAGAACTCTCCCCATGTGTCACGAGTCCCGGACCAATACACCAAGATATCATCTACAAATCTGGACCATCTCCTGAGACATTTCCCATGTGGGACACCGGCGGCATACCCGTATTTCTCCTCCCACCAAGCCAAAAACAGATTGGCATACGTGCATGACACCGATGTCCCCATGGCTGTGCCCGACCGTTGCCAGTACAATCTTCCTTCGAAAGTAAATGCATTATGAGTGAGCACAAACATTAAGCATTCACAGAGGAAATCTATGTAATTTTCATCTTTATTAGCCCTTTGGAGGAAGAATTTTATTGCCTCCACTCCAGCTACATGAGGAATTCGATTGTATAGGCTGACCACATCAACCGTCACAATTGCATCGCCGTCGCTCCAAGGTTCCCCTTCTATGCTTCTCAGCACGTCCAGGGTATCCTGTAAATAAGATGGCACTAATCGGAGCAATGGTCTCAGGAGATGGTCCAAATACCTTGACAGTCTCTCGGTCAGGGACCCTATACCGGAGACTATCGGTCGTCCCGGTGGACTGGTCCGGGACTTGTGAATTTTAGGTAAATGGTACCATATTGGGCGCTTAGGGAACTGTGGTATCAGATCGTTTGCTATCTTCTCTGATAAGAAGCCTTTCTCCACCCCCCTTCTCAATAATGATCTTAAATTTCCCATAAACTTCATTGTTGTCCACACATAGCGTTTTGCATTTTGGCCAAAAAGTTCCATTTTGGTCTCATCTGACCAGAGCACCTTCTTCCACATGATTGCTGTGTCCCCCACATGGCTTGTGGCAAACTGCAAATGGGACTTCTTATGCTTTCTGTTAAAAATGCCTTTCTTCTTGGCACTCTTCCATAAAGGGCAACTTTGTACAGAGCATGACTAATAGTTGTCCTATGGACAGAGTCTCCCACCTGAGCTGTAGATCTCTGCAGCTCATCCAGAGTCACCATGGGCCTCTTGACTGCATTTCTGATCAGCGCTCTCCTTGTTCGGCCTGTGAGTTGCCTTGTCTTGGTAGGTTTACAGTTGTGCCATACTCCTTCCATTTCTGAATGATCGCTTGAACAGTGCTCCGTGGGATGTTCAAGGCTTTGGAAATCTTTTTGTAGCCTTAGCCTGTTTAAAATTTCTCAATAACTTGATCCCTGACCTGTCTTGTGTGTTCTTTGGACTTCACGGTGTTGTTGCTCCCAATATTCTCTTAGACAACCTCTGAGGCCCCCACAGAGCAGCTGTATTTGTACTGACAATAGATTAAACACAGGTGCACTCTATTTAGTCATTAGCACTCATCAGGCAATGTCTATAGGCAACGGACTGCACTCAGATCAAACGGGGCTGAATAATTATGCACACACCACTTTGTAGTTATTTATTTGTAAAAAATGTTTGGAATCATGCATGATTTTCGTTCCACTTCTCACGTGTACACCACTTTGTGTTGGTCTTTCATGTGGAATTCCAATAAAATTGATGCATGTTTGTGGCAGTAATGTGACAAAATGTGGAAAACTTCAAGGGGGCCGAATACTTTTGCAACCCACTGTATGTGAGTCTTCTAGTGAGGTAAGATACCTCTTTCATTTATTACTTCAATATTGACATACTGATCAGTTTAAAGGGCACCTCCACCAACTTGCTTCCGTACCCATCACCTCTCTGAGGTACCGCTGTACTACTGTTGAGATTTATGCACCAGTGTACAGGTAGACCTCGGGCTACGTACGCCTGCTGTATGAACGCCTTGCCGATACGAACCGTCCGCCGATAGCTCCGCCCCCTCTATGACGTCACCGTGAGCGCCGGATTTAGGTGATTTAAATGTTTTTAAGTACTTTTACTTTGATCTAAAGACACAATGTGTGTGTGGGAAGGTGAGCAGCTACATACCGCACACCTCCTGTGCCCTGCCGTCACCCTCTGCCTCTGAAAAACACCTCCGTATTATTAAACAGATCCACGCCCTCTGACGCAGCCAGGACGCGACCTGGCATACTGCGCATGCGCAGCGTGTACAGTATCCGGGTCAGAGTACGCTGATCTGTTTAATGATACGGAGGTGTTTTTCAGAGGCGGAGGGTGGCGCCAGAGCATGGGAAGTGTGCGGTATGTATCTGCTCACCTCCCCACACACACTTTTAGATCTTTAGATTTAGATCTAAGATTTAGATAAAGATGTCTTTAGATCAATGTAAAAGTACTTAAAAACATTTAAAATGCCGCAATCCAGTGCTGTCTCGACTTAAGGACAGATTCAGGTTAAGAACGAGATGACAGTCCCTATCTCGCTCGTTAACCGAGGACTACCTGTATAGGACCACAGGAGGAGAGTGACCACCCATTTCCAGCATGATCCGGGATACCGAGTGGAAACGGGTTTTTCTGCATGCATTGTCGTTGGTTGCATAAGTGCAACCCACCTTTGTGAGTATAAATTACCCACATTATCTTTTATTACATCTGTCCTAACAATACTACACCATAAGGGCTCCTGGTCTCATTCTTTCCCTAGGGACATTACAGCTGCAAGGGGCTGATAGAAGCCCCAGGTAAGTGTCAGCTTGTTTTTTTTTAGAATGCCAAAGCACTCCTTTAAAAAGATCCTGCTATCAAACCTGATAATGCCTAAAAAGGAGATTTTCTGCTTTGGGCTTTTTCATTTTTATTCTGACATCGCTTCATCATTATAGCCACTCTGCAGCATACAGTCATCTGATTGCTGATAACCTGTGGAGATTCCTAATCTAGTGATCTGGGCCAGGAATTCCCAACTCTGCAATCTAATTAAATATATTCTTGATGGGAGTCTAATCATGCACACTGGTTCAGTAGTTATTCTTCTCCTGCTGTATCTTGACATCAGTCTGCAGGACGCACTGCTAACAGAGATAGGTTTAAAGGGAGGGGATGCTTAATATCTCAGACAGCTTTATGCATGAAACAAGGATTCTGACTCTAAAAGCACTGAACAGCTTTACACACAGCTTCACTCATAAGGGATTCAGGAGGTAAAATTGACTCCCAGGCACTGAACTGTTGAATGACATTTACAGGTGAAACTTAAAAAATTAGCAGTGTGTCCTGCAGACTACTCCTTTATCAGTTCTACCCACCTGTTCTTCATTTCTGCAGATGGTGTCTGAACTTAGTACCAGTGTTCACAACAGTTCATAGGAAAGACTGGCAAGATGCCATGCTGTGCTACTACCCACTCACCATATGAAAGCCTTACCTAGTCTAGAAAAGGTAAGATTATATACAGTAAATCTCAGGTTATGGTGCATACATTTCAAATAGCTTTTGACTGTGGTGGCTGTGTTTCCTGAACTGAAAGAATTTATATTTTACCATAGTTGTTCTTTCTTATTAAGTTTCTTATTAATTATGTAATTACCAATATACAGTATGATGAGCATGTGAAAGAACTACAAATACTTAAATTACATCATTATTTTTGTATCCTCAATCTCGTGACCTGTATCTGGACCATACATACAGTCCTGACCAAAAGTTTTGAGACTGTCAAAAATGTTGGAAATGAGAAAAGTTGGTGCTTAAGTTTTTATAATAGCAATTTGCATATACTCCAGAATGTTATGAAGAGTGGTCAGATGAATCGCATAGTCCTTCTTTGCCATGGAAATTAAAGCGGTTTAACACCCAGCATTACAACTTTGCTTTAAAAGATTGCTTACAGCTTACAAACTATTATGCCAGATTTTTTTTTAAGCAGAAATTCACTGAATGGGTTAAACATGACATTTTAGTGTTGGATTTAACTAGGAATCCGAATCCGTTGTTATCTTTAGTTACAAATGTATCTTTATTTGGAATACAAATAGACCTTTGAAAAGCCTGCCGGGGAAGCCCTCTTTGTTCTCTCAGAGCAGTGTTTGTTTGTTACATTGTAGATAGATACATTTGTAACTAAACAAGCAAGCACGGAGGAGGATTTCTAGCAAAATGCAGCACTAAAACGTCATGTTTAATCCATTCAGTGAATTTCTGCTAAAAAAAAAATCTGGCATAATAGTTTATAAGCTGTAAGCAATCTTTTAAAGCAAAGTTGAAATGCTGGGTGTTAGACC
This sequence comes from Hyperolius riggenbachi, assembly GCF_040937935.1. Classification (NCBI taxonomy): domain Eukaryota; kingdom Metazoa; phylum Chordata; class Amphibia; order Anura; family Hyperoliidae; genus Hyperolius; species Hyperolius riggenbachi. Next base: position 198,155,703 of record NC_090648.1, read on the forward strand.
ACTTTAACTGAATACCCAAAAAAACCTTTCCACTGCATTTCATTGCTGTCATTAAAGGACCTGCTGAGATCATCTCAGTAATCGTCTTGTTAACTCAGGTGAGAATGTTGACGAGCACAAGGCTGGAGATCATTATGTCAGGCTGATTGGGTTAGAATGGCAGATTTGACATGTTAAAAGGAGGTTGATGCTTGAAATCATTGATCTTCTATTGTTAACCATGGTGACCAGCAAAGAAGTGCATGCAGCCATCATTGCATTGCATAAAAATGGCTTCACAGGCAAAGATATTGTGGCTACTAAGATTGAACCTAAATCAACAATTTATAGGATCATCAAGAACGTCAAGGAAAGAGATTAAATTCTTGTTAAGAAGGCTTCGGGGCGTCCAAGAAAGTCCAGCAAGCACCAGGATCGTCTCCTAAAGAAGTAACATTAGAGAAACCGAGAGCCCAATATAGTGTAGTATGTTCTGCATAAAATTACTAAAGATAATTAGTGTGAAGCATATACTCACAAACGTGGGTTACCACAAAGGCAACCACTGTATAGGCAGGTGAGGAGATTAGACCTGTCCTCACTCAGGGATAAGAAGTCGCTCCCTGTAGATCAGAAAGGGGGTAGATCAGCCCTCCACCAGGGGTGGACACGGTACAGCAAACAGGGAACAGAGGCGCCAGCAGGGTAAAAGTGGATAAAACCTTTAAAATTTGCTTGGAGGAAGCGGTGGACTTACCTCCATAAAGTAAACACGAAAGACTGTCTGTATAATAGTAATCACATTTATTGTAGAGCACCCCAAAAGTGCAACGCGTTTCGCAGGCCACGCCCGCTTTATCAGGCAATAAAAGTGGACTTCTCGTGTTGGGCAATAAAAGTGGGGACAAACTGTGGAAAAGAGACAGTACATTTTGCTATAGTGAATTCTGTAGTTACAATTTGTATAACAAGACATTGTATATCATACAGCATATAGTGTATAAAAAACGCTATGTGAGGATAATATGAGGAGTTGGATATAACAAAAAACAGTAGCGGTAGAGACTAGTGTGCTAGTGTAAATGATGGGTCATGGGATGTTTTAGATATAGAGATCAGTATTGAGTAGTACTAGTAATTGACATGGGATCCATGTAGGTGAGATGATGAAAAGTGGGTAGTAGGGTATAAGTGAGAGGCAGAATCAAGGGGGGTACAGAATACAGCATGCAAACATAACAGTATAGCAGACTCACAATAGTGAATTCTGTTGTTACAATTTGTATAACAAGACATTGTATATCATACGCATATAGTGTATAAAAAAGACTAGTGTGCTAGTGTAAATGATGGGCCCTGGGATGTTATAGATATAGAGATCAGTATTGAGTAGTGCTAGTATTGACATAGGATCCATCTAGGTGATTTAACAATTGGTGGGTAGTAGGGTATAAAAAGTGAGAGGGAGAATAAAGGGTGGTACAAAAAACAGAATGCAAACATAATAGTATAACAGACTCACCAGAATTTCAGCAGTTGCAGGAGTAGCGCCTCAGTAAAGTGGTGATGACGCCTATCTCTTTATACAGTGGGTTGCAAAAGTATTCTGCCTCCTTGAAGTTTTCCACTTTTTGTCATATTACTGCCACAAACATGAATCAATTTTATTGGAATTCCACATTAAAGACCAACACAAAGTGGTGTACACATGAGAAGTGGAACGAAAATCATACATGATTCCAAACATTTTTTACAAATAAATAACTGCAGTGTGTGCATAATTATTCGGCCCCCTTTGATCTGAGTGCAGTCAGTTGCCTATAGAAATTGCCTGATGAGTGCTAATGACTAAATAGAGTGCACCTGTGTGTAATCTAATGTCAGTACAAATACAGCTGCTCTGTGGGGGCCTCAGAGCTATGATTAAGGAGCTATCTCTGCTCCGATACGCGTGAGCTTTTATCTGTACGCTATGATGCTGTGATTTTGGATATGGAATAAAGATTTTTCTATTTTTTCACGATACAACATTGGTGTAGCGGGCTTTCCTTTGTGCATTGCTGAATTTGGTCAAGACTCCCTGCTCCCTTTGTTGGGTGAGTGTGAGTGTAGCAGCTTTTCTTTTGAATTTATTGTCTAAGAGAATATTGGGAGCAACAACACCGTGAAGTCCAAAGAACGCACAAGACAGGTCCAAGACAGGTCAGGGATCAAGTTATTGAGAAATTTAAAGCAGGCTTAGGCTACAAAAAGATTTCCAAAGCCTTGAACATCCCAAGGAGCACTGTTCAAGCGATCATTCAGAAATGGAAGGAGTATGGCACAACTGTAAACCTACCAAGACAAGGCCATCCACCTAAACTCACAGGCCGAACAAGGAGAACGCTAATCAGAAATGCAGTCAAGAGGCCCATGGTGACTCGGACGAGCTGCAGAGATCTACAGCTCAGGTGGGAGACTCTGTCCATAGGACAACTATTAGTCATGTACTGTACAAAGTTGGCCTTTATGGAAGAGTGGCAAGAAGAAAGGCATTGTTAACAGAAAGCATAAGAAGTCCCGTTTGCAGTTTACCACAAGCCATGTGGGGGGCACAGCAACCATGTGGAAGAAGGTGCTCTGGTCAGATGAGACCAAAATGGAACTTTTTGTCTAAAATGCAAAACGCTATGTGTGGCAGAAAACTAACACTGCACATCACTCTGAACACACCATCCCCACTGTCAAATATGGTGGTGGCAGCATCCTGCTCGGGGGGTGCATCTCTTCAGCAGGGACAGGGAAGCTGGTCAGAGTTGATGGGAAGATGGATGGAGCCAAATACAGGGCAAACTTGGAAGAAAACCTCTTGGAGACTCAAAAGACTTGAGACTGGGGCGGAGGTTCACCTTCCAGCAGGACAATGACCCTAAACATAAAGCCAGGGCAACAATGGAATGGTTTAAAATAAAACATATCCATGTGTTAGAATGGCCCAGTCAAAGTCCAGATCTAAATCCATTCGAGAATCTGTGGCAAGATCTGAAAACTGCTGTTCACAAATGCTGTCCATCTAATCTGACTGAGCTGGAGCTGTTTTGCAAAAAAGAATGGGCAAGGATTTCAGTCTCTAGATGTGCAAAGCTGGTAGAGACATACCCTAAAAGACTGGCAGCTGTAATTGCAGCAAAAGGTGGTTCTACAAAGTATTGACGCAGGGGGCTGAATAATTACGCACACCCCACTTTGCAGTTATTTATTTGTAAAAAATGTTTGGAATGATGTATGATTTTCGATCCACTTCTCACGTGTACACCACTTTGTACTGGTCTTTCACGTGGAATTCCAATAAAATTGATTCATGTTTGTGGCAGTAATGTGACAAAATGTGGAAAACTTCAAGGGGGCCGAATACTTTTGCAACCCACTGTATATGCAGGTATTGGCTAGTGGCTACATAGGCCAATCTGATGAGTGGGAAGTGTAGGTGGGCGGGGTTAGGGTGCTTAGGGTGCCATTGGCTGTCCGCACGAGCACCCTAACCCCGCCCACCTACACTTCCCACTCATCGGTTGCAGCCCAAGATAGATGTTGGGATAACAGCCAATCAGAACAGCTCAATGAATGGAGCATCCTGATGATCATGTGACAGCTTGATATAAACACAGACATCTTAGAATGTATCTGTCAATTTCTGCCCATATGAACAGAAAGACTAATATGTGAAGTTTAATCAAATTACCCTTTGCTAAACTAGACCATCTACAACCATTTATAGAAATATCCATTTGAGTGTCTGGCATAAATTAAACAGGTCTACCAGGATTTTGAATGTTTTAACTACAACAAAGGACACCTAACTACATTTATACTGTATATAGAAATACCATACACATATGTACACTTGTTTCAGGATAATGTAATTAAACTTGTGTAGAACACCCATTTTCGGTATCCCAGAAAATCGGATGAAACAGAATATAGTATATATATATATAAATATATGTGATAGAATGCGGAAAAGCCGCCGCATGTACTGGCGGCAAGGCGGCTGATTCCGCGACCAGCGCGGCGGTTTACACGCAGCAGCGTGCGTCTGGTGTGGCTGGGCCTGTTAGTTCACACAGGCTGAGGAATACGCGCGCGCGCGCTGAGAGGCAGAGCCTTTATGACAAACAAGGAGGGATCAGCTGACCAGGTTGGTCAGCTGACCTCAAAGCAAGTGGCTATTGGTTGATCGCTGATGGGTGGCGCCCGAGAGCGCCGCGCTATATATAGTCACTGCTGGTCAGTCTCAAGTTGTCTGCCGTTGCGAACACTACGTGGAAGCACTCAGACCTTAGTCAGATCCTACAGTGTGTTAGAACCAGGAGGACCTGGGAATTCACACTGAGCCAAATTACTTCTGTGTATTATTGTATTATACTTCAGACTAGTTCCAGGATGTTGAGACTACGGACCTCACACCCAAGATTAGGGACTTTGTGTTATCATTCTGTTATACTTCAGACTAGTTCCAGGGTGTTGAGACCACGGACCTCACACCCAAGATTAGGGACTTTGTGTTATCATTCTGTTATACTTCAGACTAGTTACAGGGTGTTGAAACCACGGACCTCACACCCAAGATTAGGGACTCTGTGTTATCATTCTGTTATACTCCAGACTAGTTCCAGGGTGTCGAGACCACAGACCTTACACCCAAGTCTAGGAATACTCTGTACCATCATATTATACTCCAGACTAGTTCCAGGGTGTAGAGACCACGGACCTCACACCCAAGACTAGGCATTGTTGATATCTGTTATGACCTATTTCATTCCTGACTATCCCTCTGCTTTCTGATTCGGTACCTACGCATATCTGATTATCTGTTGCCAAACTCTGCCTGCCTTTGGATACCGAATCAGCCTTCTGTCTATGTACCTTGTCTGTCTGTGTGTTGCCGACCTGGCTTGTTCGACCTTGAGAGCTATCTCTCTCCTTAGAGATAGTCTCCAGACCTGCTAGTGACATCCACCTTTCAGGTGTCACTCACTCACAGGTTCTTCCTACCTTCAGCCTGGGACTTCACCCCTTTGGAGGCCTCAGGCTGTTGGACTTTTTTTTGTACTTCCCAAAAGGCGGTATCGCCCATACTGCCAGAGACCACCTGCTCCTCGGGTGGTCTTACTCAAAGTCATTACTGTTGCACCAAACACTCACATTAGAAAGGTGTCCAGAGGTTAGTTATACTTAGATTATCGGTGATTCTGCAGATCATCAGTAATCAGGTATAACCTGTATTCTTGGTGGTACTGCAGACCACCAATAATCAGATTCCCTCTGTGTGCTGACACCGATCGTTACAATATATATATATATATATATATATATATATATATATATATATATATATATATATATATATACATTCCTGTGTGTGTGTAATTTTTGATCTTCACCCAAAGGGGAGCTGAACAAATATTTCTGTCTTTAAGGCCTCTTTTTGCACTAGAGGCTAAAGGTGGTGACTTCACCTGTCAGCCGCTCCCGTTTACTGCCCAGGTGCTTGCTGGTACTCGGACTGGGGGGTAGAACGGTTGTCACCCTCAGATGAAACATGTTGCATTTTTTTTTTGCTGCAGGGCAACACCACAGTGTGTCAAATGATGACTCGTGTGGTGTTACGAAGCGTTGCCAATTTCATGCAGTGGAAAGACGCTCATGGCCAGCCACCGGGATGCTGAACTTAACGACAAGTGTGCAGTTCAGCCGCCTGTGGAAAAGAGTAGTTTTTTTTAATTTTTGCCGTCTATATAAAAGGACCACTATTGCGAAAATGGTAAAATTTAAAATACGGGTGTACAAGTACAAATAAGAGTAAAATGAGCCATAAATTACTTTTTCCTATGTTGCTGTCACTTACAGTAAGTAGTAGAAATCTGACAGAACCGACAGATTTTGGACTAGTCCATCGCCTCATGCTGGATTCTCAGGGTTTTTATTTTGAAAAGCATTTTATGAATGGAAGTTGTTCTGTCCAACTGCAAAATCAATGTGCAGTAAGCAGGGAGGCTGGCCAGCATCTTTGTATGAATCCTTTTCAGGGAGTGTCTTTATAAAGAATTCCATACTGAGAATCCCCCATGAAGAGATGAACTAGTCCAAAACCTGTCGGTTCTGTCAGATTTCTATTACTTACTGTAAGTGACAGCAACGTCGGAAAAAAGTAATTTATGGCTCATTTTACTCTCGAAGAAATGTACTTCTTATTTGTACTTGTACACCTGTATTTTAAATTTTACAATTTTCGTGATAGTGGTCCTTTAACATTTTTGCCTTTTGGATGTGACTTTCCCCCATGCCGCCCCCCTGGTAGCCCGGAGATCAATTAATGGCACCATTGTTCCCATTCAATGTTCTAAGTCAATGGTAGAAAAAACAACGGCTTCTTTTCAGAGGCCGCTGTGTTTCTGAAAAAAAAAAATCACGTCCTCCTTGTAGTTCCTGTAAACGAGCCTGCTCGCTCACAGCATAGAAAAACAAAAAAATCACTGTGGCCATTTTGTGGCTAAATAGTAAAACTACATGCACATACATTTTTCACAAATAACACAATAAATTACATTTAAAATTAACTGTTTACCTCCCACACTCAAAAAATACTCAAATAAATGTTTTAACTAAAAAAAATAAAATAAAATTACAATTTAAAAAAAAAAAAAAACATAAATATTTACCTAAGGGTCTGAACTTTTTAAATATGCATGTCAAGAGGGTACATTACTAATATTTTTTAAATGACAAGCTTGTAAATAGTGATGATGCAAAACTGAAAAAATGCACCTTTATTTCCAAATAAAATATTGGCACCATACATTGTGATAGGGACATAATTTAAATGGTGTAAAAACCGGAAAAATGGGCAAATAAAATGTGTGAGTTTTAATTATGATAGCATGTATTATTTTAAAGCTATGATGGCCGAAAACTGAAAAATTATGATTTTTTTCTTAATATTTCTGTTAAAATGCATTTAGAAAAAAAATGATTCTTGGCGAAATGTACCACTCAAAGAAAGCCTAATTGGTGGTGGGAAAAACAAGATATAGATCAATTAATTGTGATAAGTAATGATAAAGTTATTGCGAATGAAAGGGAGGTGAAAATTGCTCGGATGTATAAGGTGAAAAACGACTGAAGGCTGAAGTGGTTAATCAACCAAATGAGAGAGACCCCTCCCACTCTCTTACTAAAAAAAACTGTTATTTCTTCATCAGTACTAAAGTCAGTCATCATGAGACTGTTAAATCTAAACATCTATAAGCAAGCAAATAAATATATATTGTATATTCTTGCGTATAAGACTACTTTTTAACCCTTGAAAATCTTCTGAAAAGTTGGGGGTCTTCTTATACGCCGGGCGTCATTGATGCCGGGTGATACGCCTTATCCTGTTACCGCCCCTCAGATCTCCCTGAGGGAGTGCAATCTATTCTTCCATACCGCTCTGATAAACAGGTAGACAAGGAGAGCTGACCAGTCTACTTAAGGAGAGTTGACCAATGCAACAAGTCAATTGGCTATATACTGTTATATACTGGGTAACACATACAGTACAGCACCATCTGTTCATACACAGCACCAGTACATGATTTTTTTTATTTTAATTTGGTGTGCGTTGGAAGAGGGGTAGACTTATACGGCGAGTATATCCCAAACTCTATATTTTAACTGGAGAAGTTGGGGGGTCGTCTTATACGCCCAGTCGTCTTATACGCCGGAATATACGGGTAAGTGAGAAAATGAAAAATAAATACAATTGCACTCAGTTTTTAGTTTTGAAATTTGCTGAAAAAAACAAACTTCTTTACTTAATGCTAGTTTATTTATAAGCAGCTCTTATGGAATTGTTTTAGATTTGTTGTAATCTGTCTGCATTTTAATTATAATATAATTTGGGAGGAATGATTTCAGATAGATTAATCTGTATTTAATTAAAAATGTTTTTATGAATAAAGTTGTGCTTCTATGCACACAAGTGAAGAGCAATATTAATAAACAGAAACATTTTGCCCTGAGTGCTTGCAGAAAAGACCATTTAAAATACAATTCTATTGTGTGAAGTTAATGAAAGGCTTATGGTATGTGTGCATAAATATGTGCATTGATTGATGCATGTGTGAAACAGTGACATGGAAATAAATGAGATTTTTTTTATGTATTCTGATGTGTGACATTCTGGACATTATGTGGCTTTGCCTGCTTACTGTACTCTATCTGGCTGTGTTTCTCATAGTCATCCAGAGATCGATTAAGATGGAGTAGGGCTTTAGGCAAGGTAGAAGCTTTGGTGCCCCTCTATGGCCCCTTTCGTAAGCTGAGGTGAAGAGGGGTCAGACAAAAAGGCCAAGTGGGTCTCTTGATGCCCATTGGGCCCCAGGCACTTGCGTTGGTTGCCTTGTGGATGATCCTGCTATGTTGCCAATAGTAGATTTGCAGCTCTCTGTGTGATTGTTAAAATGCTATATTCAAGAAATAAGGTGCTCAAAACTCAGCTACTGGCTCTAATCCTCAGTATATTGGCCTGAGAAAGCAGTCATTTGGTCCCAGGAAACACGTGACATAGTGTCTTTTAAGTTTTTTTTCTAATTATCTAACTGCTTCATCTTTGAAGTAAGCCACTCTTATTCAGTGTTTTAGATTTGTTTTAAATTGTTTTATCTTCCCTGCATGCCTCTTCTCCCCCTTTGCACCATTCACCTCTTCACCAGGAGGGGTAGGGCTATAGTTTGTCCAACTAAACTAAAAAAAACACCACTTTTTTTCTGAGAGTGCGGCCAAAACCGAGAGAACACCTGGGGCTTGATTCACTATACCGTGCTAACACATAGCACGGTCGCATGTGATGTGACGCGCGCACATGTTTACGTGCGTAAAGGTTTGCACTCGCTAACAAAGGTCTTCGTGTGTTAACTGCTGCTTTAACATGTGAAGACCTTTGTTAGCATGCGAGCACAAACCTTTACGTACGTAAACATGTGCGCGTGTCACATTGTGCGCTAACCGCATATCGCGATCGTGCTATGTGTTAGCACAGTATAGTGAATCAAGCCCCTAGTGTATCCAAGTGGAGACAGATTTTCTCCACATGCCATTATGGTTGGTCTCCACAAAGCAACCTCAATTTGTGAGTATGACTTCACACGTATACATCCACACATTTAATGATGATACTTCACCATTTGTGCTCCCTGCTTTTATAAGGTGATCTACATCTTATTTCTCAAATGGTGTTATTCAAGATATGTTACCGTGTTTCACTAACTAGGGGCAGCCTGCCTAAAATACATACACCTTTTTTGTCTCCAAAAATGATTGATTATTTTGGGTGACAATAAATTCAGGTGGCCTGTGTACAGGTGGCCCTATATGTCAGTGGCCTCCCATCTTAAGCTTGTAATCATCAGCTGACTGCTGCTGGAGATTTGTGGCTAGTATATACCTCTCTGATGTAGTGTTTAGGGACAATCTGACTGTGTTTCCATCCCCAACAAGTAAGCTTCTATCAGTTCATTAGATATCACAATATTCATCAGGTCCATCAGGCTGCTGGTAGGATTTATTTTTTAATTGCTAGCTATTTTTAAGGAAGCTTGAAGTGGAAAGAATATGACAATTTCCATCTTTATTCTGTGTTAAAAATGCCAGTTGGCGGCTACAGAGCTGCATGCACCCTGGCTGGCACCAGAGCCGCATGCCCCCTCCCCGCGCTCTGGGTGCTGGGAGCATTCTGTGCATGCAAATTGGGCATACTGCGCATGTGCCCCTGGAAGAAGCCCTCTGTAAGTAAAATCTTTTTTATTTGGCTTAAGAGTCCCTTTAAACATACCAGTTGTCTAAGTGAGTTCACAATGTGGGTGTGATCATAGGACTGTAATCACATAGTTCCAAGTTCACAGTTTAGTAGCCTTCCTAGCTTTGGTGCAGTATGAGCTAGAAGGGGCTACACATATTTGCCACTTAACAACTGACATTTTTCATAAATCTAAGACATGTTGGCAGGAACATCAGGGAGAAGCTTGCTAAAACAAGTCATTTGTGTATATATGTTCATGTTACAGAAGGCTACTATTGCGAGTTAGCATGCTGTTAACAGAATATACATTTACCCAACAATGACTCATCTATGAGTAATTTGATACTTTTCTAATAAAGGCAGAATGCAGAAACTAGGCCATTCTCTTATGATGACATATCTTCAAATTAACGAGATATAATGGCAAATTCCTCAAGACTTAATTTATTAAAACCCTTTTAGCAAATCAGCTCAATACATCCTGAGGATTCTTTGTAAATTATCAGGTGACCAGAGGGTGAGGGCAGGTCCTGTGAGAATGGAGATTTGGCAATCTAGATGTCCCATCAGACTTTATCAGGGGTCGTGACCCCTTTTATGTTTAAATTCAGCCTACTTAGGTATTTTACTTTTCACTGCTTATACTTTTACAAAACAGATCTTTAAAAAGAGCACCGTAACGTTTCTATGGACATTGCATAATCAATATATTTGCCATGCATATCTTAAAACGTAATTGTCCTTTAAAGAGTTTGCCAATGCAGAAGTCTTTCCTCAAACTGTGTCTGTAATGGCCCATACTCACGAGGGACTTTTGTCGCCTCAACACGCGGCGCGCGCGTGTTGCGGCGACAGGTCGCCCGTGAGTATGGGCCGTTGCACGCGCGCGCACCCCGAACTGTCGCCCGTCGCTCTTGTCGCCATGCGATTGAAAGTTTCAATCGCATGGCAACAGTCGCCGCCGCACCTCCGCCGCAACTGTCGCTAGTCCGCGTGAGTACGCGGACTAGCGACAGCAACCTCCATAGAGGTAAATGGAGCTTCCGGCGGGGGGAGGAGGAACGTCGGCGACAGCTTCCGTCTCGCCGCTGGTCCCTCTTCCGCGTGTGTACGCGGAGGGACCTGGAGAGAAGCTGTCGCCGGCCTGTCGCTAGCACGCTCACGTGTGCTGGCGACAGGCCACTTCTGCAGCCCGTGAGTACGGGCCATAAGGAGCAGAGTGTCCGACCATGTTTACTGCCCTGTTCATTTTCTTTTGTGCAATCCTACCATCTATAAACATAAATGACTTAATTTGAAATGTGTGTGATGTCACTGATCTTCACAGTGCAGCGCTGCAAGTTGTCAATTGTATAAATTTATGGACAATCTAATAAAAATCTTTTCCTTTATTTGTTCCATCCATGTCCTTACATTTCCTGCATACGTTCAATGTCACTGCAGGTTAAATTAGGCAATGCTAATAGATAGAATATCAGTAATTTATTGTTACAAATATTACATCAGCTTACTTAAAGAGACTCTGTAACAAAATCTTCAGCCTTATTTCTTCTATCCTATAAGTTCCTATACCTGTTCTAATGTGGTCTGGCTTACTGCAGTCTTTTCTAGTTGCACTGTCTCTGTAATATATCTAATCTTCTTTTCTTTGTCAAGCTTTGTCGAGCCAGAGAGGAATGCACTGCCTCTGCTGTGATAGGGAGAAGTTATGCACGCCCCCTGCAGGCTCTGTGTGTGTGCTTTGTTTATTAGTCACAAACAGCTCTCTGTTCTCAATTTCAGCTTGGCTGAGGGGGAAAGGAGCTTCCCGTGCTGAGAAACTGAGAATCCCTGACTGGAGTTCACTATGTAATAAAAACTTGTAGTATACTGTAACATGATATATATATGCATATAGATTATATATATATATATATATATATATATATATATATATATATATATATATATACACAAACATCACTTCCTGGTTAGAGGCCATGTTTTTTGTTTGAAAACAGTGCCTAAAACTGGCGATTAAAAGCCAGGATCACAGCGGGGAGTGGCGGAAATGGCAAAGAGGAATCCAGGAGATCACAGTGACTCGATTGGTATGTTTTTTATTGTACAAATCAGACAGTACAGATTCTCTTTAAAGAGGAACTTTAGCCCGGGATTGGACTTCATCTAAATCAGTAGCTGATACCCCCGTTCCCACATTAAATCTTTACCTTTTTATCAAATAGAGCATCAGGGGGTTCGCATGACTACAGTGACATAGATAAGGAACTATGGGCCCCAGTTTTGCATTTGGCCCCCCCAAGCACTCTATACACAACAATTGATACGGCTCACCAAAACCTGCCAAGGACAGCTGCAGTGTCAGAGGTGCAAGACAGGGATGGGGGTTTGATAATGATTACTACTATTCAAAGCATCTAGAGAAGCAATGATTACCAACACAAGACCAATAAAGAGCTAATATTACAGTTGAGGGAGGGCCCCTTTAGCCCAAGAGACCCGGTGGAGTCGCAACCTCTGCATCCTCTATTGCTATGCCACTGTGTTGCTGATATTGTGGTGTGATATTGACAGAGTGCTGTCATAACCATGGTCCTGACAGTTTGCTGTCTGTGAACCGGATTGCATTGTGGAAAATAACAACTGTTTCCAACTGTTAAGCAAGTTATATCTCCTTCTGTGTATAGAACTCTCAGTAACGAACATTCTGTACAGATCACCTGGCAGAACTAAAGATGTCACCCCAGCGTTGTTGCATTGTGGGAAATAACAGCTGATTACAGCTGTTTCCAACTGCCAAAAAAAGCAAACAGCATCTCCTTCCAATAACATCACCTGCCAGCAGTAAAAATGTCACCACGTAATAAATGTCAGAATGTAAATCAGGGAGAGGAAAGATTTTACAATGGAAAAACACTGTCTAAATAATTTATTACTGTAAAAATGAAGCACTTTTTTATTACATTATTTTCACTGGAGTTCCACTTTAAGGTGGCCATACATCTGCTGATTTTGGGGCTCGATCGATCATCCAATTCAATAAGTTTATTGAATTGGATGAAAATTGTTACCGCAGCCAGCACGTCTGAACGATCAAAAGTGCGCTAATACTTGCGCCACGGTAAAGGTACATTTACATTGGGAGGGGGGAGGGGGGGCAGGCAGGCAACATCGGCAGCATGGGTCAGCTGATTTCTAATAGATTTCTTCCTGAACCTATCAGAAATCGGCCTGCGGTGTATGGGCCTGCAACAGATCTCACTCCAATCAGATTTGATTAGAGAGAGATCTGTCTCTTGGTCGGTCTGCCCATATATTGCTAGATATATTGGCTCATTTACTGTCAGTGGTTTCAGAGCTATGGCTGGTGTACAGTATATCTTCTACTAATCTGTTTTCAGCTATTAACACACACATTTTAGACCAGAAAATGTCTTCCATTGGGTGCACTTACATTTTTTACAATCTTTTGTTGCGATACAGCAGATATGTTCAGAAAATCAAAATAACCAGCAAAGGTTAGCGCAGCTGGGAAACTGGCAGAAATAAAGGCATTAGATCTGAACCTCTTGGGTGAAATTTGTCATGGTTGATGGGAAAAAAAGGACTTGAATGCACCTTTGTCATTCTGACAGATCGGACTGCAGCTAACAGCAAATTGATGTCAGACAAAACTTCCTGTTCACAGCTGTGAGGGGATAACTGGCCCAAGGGACACTTTCACGATTGAAAGAATTCGCAGTCCCACCCAGCTATTTAGCTGCAGCTACTGACAACGTCTGGAAGGCTCTTTATAACACTTGTGACATGCCATGTGGAGATTAATAGAAAATATGACTTTGTGGAAGTAGAATTCACAAATATGATTAAAAGATGTCCCTCCCATGACTACACACTCTGCCTCAGAGTACAGTGGGACCTTGGTTTGCGAGCACAATTCATTCTGGTAGTACGCTTGTAATCCAAAGCCCTCTTTTATCTAAGAAAATTTCCTCATACGGATTAATGAAAACTCAGATTATTAATTCCACAATCCAAAAACATTTATAGAAGCATAATACACTGTAAAAATAACTTCCACTACAACTAACAACTACAACAAAACATTTGTAAAGCACTTTTCTCCCATAGGACCCAAAGCTCAAAAGCTTGTCTCAGATCAGATCAGTAGAGTACATAGTGATGTGTACAGAACCATTGCTATCTGGTGGCTCAACTCCAACTTTTTTTGGGTGTGACTTTAAAGCAAACATGAACTCAGAACTTCTTCTCTGCTCTAAAAGATACACAAAAGGATAATAACCTTTAAAGAAAACATGTCTTTGTTACAGCTGATAACCATCCTGCAATAAATCTGTAATGTGTCTACTTCCTGCTTTCATGGAAGCAGACATATTGCTAACATCCTGTGTTTACAAATTAGCTGCACTGCCATGGCAGAGGAGATTCCTAAGCTGATACAGCTGAGAGATCAAATTTGGTGGTGATTAGTCACAGATCAGGGGGAATAAGACAGGTTAAACTCTCTAAATACATACAGGGTGCATTTCACCAGAAACAAGCATGCAACAAATCTTGTCAGATCTGACAATAATGTCAGATGCACCTGATCTGCTGCATGCTTGTTCAGGGTCTATGGCTAAAAGTATTACAGGCAGAGGATCAGCAGGATGGCTGGGCAACTGGTGTCTTTTAAATGGAAGTAAATATGGCAGCCTCCATATCCCTCTCACTTTAGTTGTCCTAAAGGATATCTGAGATGAGTTGTAAAATCTATCTTTACTTAACTGGGGCTTCTTCCAGCCCCTAGAGGTCACGTATGTCCCTCGCCACAACTCCGGTCTTCTCCCGAGTCGCGCTGGCAACCTCTGAAATATCGCAGACTCCCTGATGGGTTGGCGTCATCTGCACATGCGGGGGCCGCGCAGTACACTCCTGATGACATGGGCGCATTTGCACTTGACACAGGTGCACGCCCACACATGTGCAGAAGATGCCAACTCATCGGGGTCATGATACTCTAGAAGCGACCCAGGAAAAGACCAGAGCTGTGGTGAGGGACACACGAGACCTCCAGGGGCTGAAGGAAGCCCAAGGTAAGTAAAGATACATTTTACAACTCCCCTCAGATATCCTTTAAGTACAATCCTGCAGCATCACAGGGAGAAGAACCAAGTCATAGCAATCCAAGGTTTTGCTGTACTAGAAGGGACTTTTGTGAAGTGTGCATTTATGTACAGTGCAGCATCAGTGCTGCTAATAAATCATCATAATGGCATTATTATAATACAAGAAAAGTCCATACAATGAGGTAACCAACATGAATGCATGGACTGCATCTTGTTACAAATGGCAATTACTTCCTTCTACAGATTATTAATACTCAAAAGAGCTCACATCTAACATCCCTGCCACAGTCATAGTCTAATATACACAACACAGTTTAGGGTAAGTTTGGGGGGATTCCAATTAACTTACCTGTGTGTATGTGTGTGTGTGTGTATATATATATATATATATATATATATATATATATATATATATATATATATATATATATATATGTATATATATATACATATATATATATATATATGTATATATATATATATATATATATATATATATATATATTATATATATATCCACACATTCTCTTATTGGATGTAATGCTTGCCTCCTGGTGTTTTGTTAGGGAGGTAATTATTAATACAGTTGGACTGTATGAAGCTGCTGCATTGCTAAGCTGTAGCCCAGTTGCTAAGACATGATGATTGCTGCAACAGCCTGGCAGCCCATAGGTCTGCACAGTTCATTCAGAAGTGGAGGGGTTAAGGAGCCGCACATGCATCAGATCGGGGCTGCTGGATTGCCTCCTCCTCGCCTGGGTTGCTCCCAGATGCTATAAAATACAGTACCATGAACAGAGCTCAGACTGAAACAGGGCTACACAAGTCAGCTTCACGTGGAGAGGATCTACATGGAGCCATTCCCTTCCTGCTAGTGTCAGTACTAAGCTTACGTCTCTCTGCCAGGGGGAGTGATCGGCAACATGAAACTACCGGGATTCCCCCAATAAATACAACAATAAACTCTGAAGAGACTCTTGTAATCCCCCTCATTAGTCTGCTCTCACTGACAGGCACTGGGGACTGTGGCCCTTAGCACTTTATTAGCTGTCATCGTCTAGTAGTGTGTAATATCCTCAGCATCAGCACCACAGCCTGCCTGAGTCTGCTTCAGCCAGGGAGCCGCTCTCCCTCTGCACTGAGCTGAGCCTTCACATCAGCCAGGACTCTGTATTCTCCTTGGATCATAAACTTTTCCCCCTAGCTGGGAATCTGAAGACCTCCTTGTGTCGATCTTGTACAATGGGAGCTGGCGAGCTCAGTGTGTGGATGATTTTATCAGTCTGCTTGATAAATGGTAAATTGATCTCCCCCCTCACCCTGCATTTCACCCATGCCTGCTATTTCATAACACTCCATCATGACTGAATGTTTTATGCACTGGCTGTGTATGTGCAGAACAGGCTAGTGCTTTGTGATGTTGAGATGCGTGGTGTAAAGGCACATCCAAATGTCACTAGAAAAATATTGATACACTGCCCATGCTCATGTTACTGTGTGCTGAAATATTGCAGAGTGAGTGCTGATCATGCTTTTCTCTTGAAGTGTCCATGCAAGGAGAGCACCAGAGAAAGCTCTACAAGGAATTACTGAAGAACTATAACCCTCTAGAGAGACCTGTTTCTAATGACTCCCATCCCCTCACTGTATACTTTGGAATGAGTCTGATGCAGATCATGGATGTGGTAAGTAAGATATGAATGATGATGTCAAACTGCTTTGTATTCAGATGCATTCTTGGGATGTAGGGTCAGGGGAGGACAATGATTCTAACAAGAATGGTCCCTTTCCTGTACCATTGTTCACTACAGTTCTACACATCTGAAAAGTCTTATGTGCAGCCTGGTATCTGGTGAACTGAGAGAGGAGAGTGCAGGTAATGCTTAATGATGCAAACAGTCATCAAGAAGCATAAGCTGGAATAATGTGGAGAGAGCAGTTAATAATGTAACTAACATATCATTTTGTAAATTACATAAATTGCTCTGCGGTGGGAGCTGCTGCTATGATTAAACTGTGTGATGTCATTAAAAAAGCATATTTATTTAATCACAGGAATGTACTGCTTTGTGACACAAGACTATATTTTATACTTGCATCTTGCGAATGTGCCTTTTTGCCTTTATTTACTGCAGTATTTTCATCTGTTATTTCATATGATCTTAGATTGAGGCAATATGAACTATACTAGTAGTTTTGTCAGATAGCTCCGAATCTATGTCACTAAACATGTGGAACACTATCTAAAGTTATTGTGAACAGTGATAACTTTCATAGAGGTCCCTATTCTCTCATTAGTTTCAATAATGCAAACATATCTCATTGGTTTAAAAGGTACTTGCAATTGTAATGGTCATAATAACAAGTTTGACTATTAGAAAATAATAAATCAATAAATCCCTGGATAGATACATTGTTATTAATGAAAAGCTTAAGCAAATGCTTTGAAAACATTCACAAGAGTGTGCTGTAAACATGTCTGTAGGTCAAGGAGTACTTGAGCTAATAATGATATAAACTCAGACTTTCGTAAGAGGGAACATACTGTAATAACATAAAAATACTGTCGCTGCATTTTGAAATACTTGTGACAAAATCATCTGCAGTATGCTGAATAATCTCCACCTATGCACATTAATAGATCAATAGCATTCTGTTCTGGTCCTTGGATATAGTATATGTTGCTCTTGTAATGAATTTAATGCATAGATTCTGATTGGCTTAGCTTGGTGTATGTTATTTCCTGATTCTGGTAGCATACGTTTGAGTAGGAAATGCAGATTCTTCTAATATCTTGAATTTGTTACTTTTATGGTATGAAAAACAGATTGCAGATTACATTCTCTGCATGGAGTTTGTATTTCCTGTTTCTGTTTTTTGTATGGATTTTCTCCAGGCACTTTGGTTTCCTCCCACACCACAAAAACAAATTGATAAGTTAATTAGTTCCTCCCAAAATTGGCCTGAGATGATGGTAGAGGCAGTAGACTAGGACTGTGGTAGGTATTAGATTGTGAGCTCCTTTGAGGGACAGTTAGTGACATGCTATGGACTCTGCAAACTGCTGTGGAAAATGTCAGTGTTATATAAATGCACACCTGAGACAACTTAGCCACTAAAGCTTGGCATACTATAGTTGGTTCTTCCACTTGATTAAGTAGTCTAATTATTTCATAAAATTGACTGCAAATTGATTTCTTATTTTTGAATTTGATTGATGAAAACTGATCAATATTAGGTGCAAAAAAACCCACCAAAACTTGATTGGTGAACTGAGGAAATTTTCATCGGTCATGCAAATATTTGGTGGACCTTTTAATTAATTTTTGTTTGATTGAATTTGGGAGAATACCCTTCCTTCAATTAGATTTTCTTTTGTTGGAACTTCCTTCATTGCAGAGTTGACCATACAGTGATTGCTGTGTATGCTGTTGTGACAAATTCATGTTTGATTAGCTGTTGATATGTTTATCAAACAAGTTGATCAAAATTAAATGGCATGTAACTTAAAGCAAACCTGAACTGAAAATGAATGAATTAATTGTATCTGTAGCACTGATGGTAAATGTAACATTAGTAGCATACAACATAGTCTCAAATTTTATTTTATTTTATTTTCAGTTTAAGTGCTGAATATCTAAGGCTGCATTCTTAACAGGAGCCATGGCAGTCTGATGTAAAATATGCTTCATTTAGCTGAAAAGCAAAGTACATGATAATAGTATGAACTTTATAGCCCTGTCTTGCTATCAGCAGTATTTCCTCAGTCAGCTAGAAGTGTTTACTTTTCAGGAGATCCTGGGTTGAATTTGGCTGCTCTTGAACTGGCACATTTGTATAGATAAAAGCACTAGTGTTTGTAACCCTTGCACTGCAAAATAATTACATAAAATTGTACCTCAGAAACATGAATCTACCATTAAATTAACAAGAGATTTGTTTTGTATGGCTGCATGTCTCATGTCAAAGCATTCTGCCATTGTCTAGATAAAGGCATGTATTAACAAGGTTGGATGGAAAAGGAAATAGAAAGGTCAGAGCTGTCCTCAGCTGTTTATAAGACAACGTTTTTTTGAGCTTTACCAAAATCAGACCTCAAAAGATAAAATGGATTAAACGTTTCATCCACTTGAATGTAGATTTGAGGCACTTTTGTATTGCACTGACAATGTTTATCTTCTTGTTCCTTTATCTAAACAATGTCAGCATGATTAAATATAGGGAGAGCAGCTAATCTGTTATTTTCTAAACAGCAGAGTTGTTGTCCCAATTCGCAAGTGGTACCAAGTACCTGACAAGTAAAAGTAATTCACTGTTGAATGTGAAGCTTGTAATTACGTTGCCCTCAGCACGAGAAGCAGGATAAAATGGCATAGTTGCTAACTAGTAAGTCGAATTGATTGGAAATGACTCCCGGGTTTAGGATGGAAAGCTGTAGGTTAAAGAGGAAATCTGTGAAGCTTCATTGAATATTAAGAAAGAATAACACCTGTGACTCATTTTTTTTCCCTCAAAACATTTTGAGCTTTAGAAGTTAGCAAAATTTCCCCAAACTGTCTGGTTCAACCCCTAGAGTACCTGTTGTAGAAGTTGTCAGACCTCCTGCAGTGCTTGACTGTCATCCAGAGACAATGGTATGGGTGGGTTTATACTTGGTTGTGAGTTTCAGAGGCAATCCAATTGACACGTTCTGTTTGGAAGAAATTGGTCATCATTTTTTTTTACATGAGAAACACCTTATTTCAATAATCATGGCAAGTTTTTTTTCTTACAGTGGTTTTTGTGTTCATTTGCTTCTGCATGGCTGTAATGCCAGAACTCCTCTCGTGCAACTGGACCTACTTATCCATCCTATATGACTGAACCAAGTGAGGTGTGGTTTGCTTTAGTCATGAATGGGTCCAGAAATCTTTTCCTTGTCAAAATAACAAGTTACTGAAAAGTTTATTTCTAGTTTTTGGTGATCAGGTGATCTTCCTTAGACGATACAGACTGATTAAGTATTCTGTCTTTGTAGTTTACCTGGCTTTGTTTCATACATCCTGTAAGACGTCACATCATAATCACAGCTTCCATGTATAGGAGTTCATCTAATTTGTGTAGATGTACTCATAGCTATGAGTATGGACCTTCCATGGCCCAAAACAGTTCAGCACCTCTGATTGGACCTCTTAAATAAAGGGCATTTTAGCTAATTGTTTAAAGAGTAATAACCACTTAGCTATGATGCTGTCCAGTCTGTATACATTGGTAGTATATGATATTGTGGAATTATAGAATTTACTGAAATAAATACACCAATGGAACATGCCATAAATGGGTTATATGATTTTTTGTTTAAAAAAATGAAAGATGACTGCTAGAAGTGTCACTAGTGTCCTAATTCTATTTTACATTCCCTCTCAAGTGGTCAAAATGAATGTCTTGTCAGTTCTAAGAGTGACCTGTTTAATGTAAAGTCATCACAGAAACAAATATCCTTAATGCCCGTGTGTACAGAAATGACATTTTTCTCTGAACCTGAAGATTGCGTTCCTTCAGAGCTTTTACAGAAATGGAAACAATAAATACTGTGGAACTGGCCAATGTGCTGATTCTGGGCTGCTTCCCTGGGGAATGTACTTATAGCTAGCTCTCTAGCATACAGTATGTGTAACATTATGCTGTTCTTTAATAATGTTTGCAGACCTGGCACTCCACAGACACTTCTCTTAGGGGGTGTGAATTTCTGAGCCAAATACTATTTGGCTAAAAGAAGCGTTGTTCAAATATTTAGGAAATGAATTATAGAACAGCCTGACGTCCCCAGGAAACTGTCATGCAATAGGGAATACTTCTGCTGATTTCTGTCCATGTCTTTTTGCTGTCCACCTCCGGACAGTTGATGAGTGATCGTAGACAAGGGAAAGGAATGCATAGTTCCTGTAACTGAATATCATTTTTCAGTATTAGCTGGCATTGCCCTAACCCATTTTTTGAAAGTACAATTTCTCCAGATACGAAAGCCAACCATGAATCTGGCAAGCACTTCCTAACATCCCCCATGGTACTTTTTGTAAAGCAAATGACAAACAACAATGTATCAACTTCTTCACTATAAAATATCACCATGTATCCCTTCTCCAAACTCTTAAAGTCTCAGCTATATGATTACAGTACATTACTGTATAGTGCGTATTGTTATTATGCAAGGCTGTTCGTTTTTACATTATGTTATAAGAGCATTTTAAATAAACTGCCCTGCTCAGCCAAGCTAATAATCTAATTAAGGAGACCCAGGCTGTGACAAAAGTGACACTGAACCAGAAAACAATTTGTCCAGTGTTAAATTAGAATGCAATTCCACTCATTGATCTTTTACTTTTATTGTTTCAATGCTAACAACAACAAAATGGGCAAAACCTATACAATCCATTGTGTTGAAAGCACTGCAGACAGAGATTTCTTTCAGAAATTGTTTTATTGCAATGCCTTAATGTGGCTTTGGTGAGGGATGGTTCCTCTGACTAAAGCGGTAATTGCCACTTGGTCCTCCTGTTTTCAGCTAAGGTCAATCATTTCTGGTACTGGCAAAACCAGTAAGCATTAGGGAGAACATATATAATAGGAAAGATTAGGTTTGTTTGCCAAGGAAGTTATGGTTTTGGAATGAAGGTGTGGCCTATCAAACAATTGTTTAGGTTATTTACTTGTTGTTGAGAAATACATTTTTTTATTTAAAGTATTATGGTTAGGACTTTTTTCTATGTAAGTCATAAAAGCATTCTTTCCTATGCAGACTACCAGATAACAGACATTACCAATTAACCAGGGACTTGCCATGAGCTAAAATTATCTTAATGTGTTAAAGTGCACCTGATCCAAGGCAAAGCTACCTAAGCTAAGCACAGATGTATGTTCATGCTGGATGCACATATCTCTGTATGTTGTCCATTCCTCTCCTTATTACCCATGGTTCCCGTAATCACTCCATAATCTGGCTTTCTGCTGAAAGTCAAATTTGAAATCAGGAAGAGGCTGGCTTGTGCCAATGTTCTCTCCTATCACTCTCCCCCATTCCTTCCTCTTCCCTGCTCCGTTCACTCCCATTAAGTAATATTTTTCAAGGACTGATTATGGTGACTTGGGGGAATGAGAAGAGGAACAGACCACACACAGAGTTATGTGGTTCCAGCAGGGCCGGCTCTATCATAAAGCAAGGTGAAACATTTGCATCAGAAGCAGAGATTACAGGGACAGAATTTTTGTACTGTGTGTTTACACTAACAGCATGCAGTCAGAGTAGGAGGAGAAGCGAGAGGAGAGCAAGGTCATGATTGGAGAAAAGCAGCTTGTTGTGCTGTGTGAGGAGTCTGACAGTGAGCGAGGAGGGGGGAGGCAGGAGAGCAGCAGTGTTTCATTTACATTTGACTTGCACAGCAGAAGGGAGGAAGTGGCACTGCTGTCCTGACTTAGGAGGAATGGAGTGGCTGAGGGTGAGCAGTTTGTTTGTCATAGAATCAAAGCCAGCCAGTGTGCTATTGTGTTGAGCTGCAGCATGTCATGTGAGAACATTAAATGAAGCAGAGTGAATTGTCGGGTGCTGTGCGATCATTCCAAATCGGGGTGGGCAGCGCATCCTCACACGTTTGCCTCAGGCAGCAAAAAGTTTAGAACCGGCCCTGGGTTCCAGCAGGCAGTTTTGCCACGGGTCAAGTGTCCTTTAAATTCTACTGACACAGGGGGGAAAGAAATACACCCTATACACCCTCAAGGCAAGATATTATCAGGGCATGCAATTGTACTTTCGTTTCAAAGATTTTTATTAAGAAAAAGCAGCAATATAAGAACAGACATTCTCAAAGGTATTCCCTGCAGGGGTATTCTACTTAGATTAACAATCACATATGGCAGAAAAACTAAGGTAAAATTCACAAAGATTGCCCACAGATAATTTTTATCACTCTTTTTTACCCTCACATTGTGAGCAATAACAGTATTAGCACAAAAATAATCAACACATCACACAGAACTGCATTCACCAGTCAAAGGTAAATAACTGCCTAGAGATACTGTATTTTACAGACCATAAGACACTCCTGACAATAAGATGCACCTAGGTTTAGAGGACAAAAACCAGGGTAAAAAAAATAAAAAATAAACTAAACCTGGTGCATCCATGGTGCACGGTCATCTTGTGGACCTTGGCCCTCCAAACCCCTCTAATTATGTCCCCTTTGTACCTCTTGTGTCCTTCTCTGTCTCTCCTGTGTCCTCCTCTGTCCATATCCCCTTGTGTCTTCTCTGCTCCTCTGTGTCCTCCTTTTCCCCATGTCCTCCTCTGTCCCCTAGTGTCCTTCTGTCTCCTTCTCTGACCCCTGTGTTTCATCTGTCCTGTGTCTCTTCAGTACTGTGTCCTCTGGTGTCGCCTCTGTTCCTGTGTCCTCCCAGCAGGCAACATACTTACCAATCAACGTGAACAGGCAGGAGTTCCGAAACGAGCCATGGAGCAGAGAGGATTCAGGGATTCCATTCATGTGCACAATGTGGCACAAGCTTAACAGGACTTGCTTCAGCCTTCAGATGCCATGCGGCCAATCAGACAGGGGAACTGAAACCATCCAATTGCCGCCTGCTG
Organism: Hyperolius riggenbachi; assembly: GCF_040937935.1. Classification (NCBI taxonomy): domain Eukaryota; kingdom Metazoa; phylum Chordata; class Amphibia; order Anura; family Hyperoliidae; genus Hyperolius; species Hyperolius riggenbachi. Next base: position 198,179,248 of record NC_090648.1, read on the forward strand.
TTCTAACTGGAGCTGATGGTCCTGCCCTCGGGACCACGGCTCCATCATTGGGCCACGGCTCCATCATTGGGCCAAGGCTCCACCATCGGGTCAATTGTTGACGGACCCTTTTACACTATGGCGTTGCAGTAAGCTATTTTACTGCAAGATCCCACTAAGTCAATAAAAATCTATGGAGACTTTCATACTTACGGGATGCACCTAAAGTAATTATCTAACCACATAGCTGCCGCAAAATCATCCGTGTGTTACCGCATGATCTGTGCCTACCGCGCGGATTAACGCAAATCTATAGCTATGCAGTGACTGTGAATGATGGAGTGTGTCGCGGTACACATGTGTGGATCTACGGAAATCCTGGTGACGTACTTCCTGTCCAGAAGGACAGATAGCTTGCACAATATTATTGGTTCTATAGCAATATTGTTTGTATCATTCCAAAACTGCTATCCAAAAAGATCTCTAAAGATCATTTTATGCAGTAGAGCATTTAAATGTGTATGTGGCTTTAGTAAATCAGGTCCATTGTCTGCTAAAGGACTGTAAATGTTGCCACAGTGACGTGGGTTATATCAGGAGTGCAGTGAGGATTCCCAAAATGATGACAATCACTGAAAAAGTAGTTTGTAAGATGGTCTTATAGCCTTCTAATAATCTGACAGCTGCAACATCTCTTGCTCTGGTACGCAATCTGTAGATGTATAGAAATTATGAATGCCGGCTCACATGTGATCTGACCAAGCCATGCTGCAAGAATGTGGGCTTTGCTGTGTATGAGTGGGTTTCAATGCTTGAATTATAATGATTTTACTTTACTGAATGAGTAATATATGCTGCAGTGGCCCCGGACTAATTATGTTTTCTTTTGTAGCTTTTTTATTGCTGTCTGTCTGTGTCTGCGGTCTCATTGTAATCCCATGAAAAATCCACTAGGTAGCTAGTGACTGTGACAGCAGGGGAGAAGTCACTTCAAAGAAGTCAGACTGAAATGGTATCCCATAGCAATGTTCCATAGCTGTGTTCCTGAACACCGTACAGAGCAGCTGCTTGTGAGCAGTGTTGGTAAAGCTGTATTAAAGGACAACTATCCTATAGAATTTAAAATACATACATATAAAATGTACATTTCTCCCAGAATAAAATGAACTGTAAAGGACAACTATGCTGAAGAATTTAAAATATATACATATAAAATGTACATTTCTCCCAGAATAAAATGAACTGTAAATTACCTTTTTCCTATGTTGTTGTCACTTACACGGAATAGTAAAAAGATGACAGATCTAACAGATTTTGGACTCCTCATGGGAGATTCTCAGTATTAAAGGACACCTGAACTGAGAGTTTTTTGGAGGCTGCCATATTTCTTCTTAAATAATACCAGTTGCCTGGCAGCCCTGCTGATCTGTTTGGCTGCAGTAGTGTTTGAATCACACACCTGAAACAAGCATTGGGCTAATCCTTTTACACTTTGTGCTGTGCGGTTGTGATGCGATTTGGAACACTTTATAGCCATGTGTTGTGACCAAAGAAAAAAACATGCGACTTCCTGTGCACTTCCAGGATTACAGTGAAAGTTGCTCTGTAACGTACTGCAGCTTGTGCATTACCTGGACCACTTCCGTTGCATCCCATCGCACCATAGGCAGTGTGTCATGTTTCACTGTCTGACTTTAACCACTTCAGGACAAGAGCAATTTTCACATATCAGGGCTGCTCCCATTCATTTGACAATAACTTTATTATTACTTATCACACCTAAATGATCTATGTATTGTGTTTTTTTCCAGGACAAATTAGGCTTTTAGTGAGCAATATTTTTGTTTAGTAATTACCTTATTTTCTATGAATTTAAAGGGAAAATAAGGGGAAAATGGAAAAAACACACTATTTCTCCATTTACATCCATTATAGCTTTAAAATAAACAGTGCTAACTATAAGTTAAACCCCATGTATGCTGACAATATTGTATTTGGAAAGAACGGTGTATTTCTTTCTGTTTTGTGTTTTTTTGCTTTCTCATTGTACACTGTCGTTGGTTACAAAACCTTATTTGCAAATTTGTAATATACCCTCAAAAAGTCAAGTTCCTAAGGTAAAAAGATAGTTATTTTCTTTTATACACCTTCACTTTGTTTTCATTTTACAAGTCTTGGTTTTGGTACAGAATATACAACATTTTTATTGCTTTTGGTTCAGTTTGTTACTAAAAAGAATACACAAGACATAGCCCTTAACCCTAAAACACCCTAAAATCTATTCTACTACTTATCACGGTTAAAATGTTACCCCATATGTCTTGTATAGCTATACTAATACTTTCCCAACTTTGATTATAATTTTGAAAATTAATTTTTATGTTGAATTGAGTTTATCCCTACCCATTTCTCATGTGATGTGGGTCCAAGCTTTAAACCTCACCAAAATGTATTATACAACTCCTCCCGGATAAAATGATACCACATATGCCTCATTTAGTAACAAACTGGTGATGCACTCTCCACAATTACACTGGACGTGTATACTCATCCAGTTAGGCTGAAGTAGTTAATGGCCACTGCAACAAGCTGCGGAGTACTGCGATACGACTCACCATTGTAAGTGTAAATGGACCCTCAAACTTCAGTCAAAAACATCTGTATGCTTGTTCAGGGTCTATGGCTAAAAGTATTGGAGGCAGAGGATCAGCAGGACAGCCAGGCAAATGGTATTGTTCAAAAGGATATAAATATGGCAACCTCCATATCCCTCTCAGTTCAGGTGTCCTTTAATATGGAGACTCTCCCATGAGAAGATTGACTAGTCCAAAATCTGTCATATTTGTCAGCTTTCTACTACCTAATGAAAGTGGCAACAACATAGGAAAAGAGTTATTGATAGTGCATTGCATTCTGGGAGAGATGTACGTATGCATTTTTAACTTTTCATTTTTTTTGATAGTGGTCCTTTAAATACAGCCGCAGTCAGAGGGTCAGGTCCAGGTTATTTAGACACTGGACTCCTGGCACCTCCAATAATTATTCTTGATTGTTTCTATCTACTGATGTCTGTTGAGGAATCTCTGCTCCTCAGTATCTGATCCTGCACAGAATATAGCAATCTCACATATATTTTACCAGTCTTCTGTATTACCCCTGCAGTTCCTTCCCTGCTCTCTATGGTACAGTATGTACCGCTGTGTGTCTGTATGGAGATCACGGTGTAAACTCAAGATAACAGCTTAATTACGTCTGTTAACAGTTTCATAGTTTTAACGGTATACTTTTAAACTCTAAAGAGAATCTAGATACCAAGATACTTTTATCATCCTGTGCTTTGAACTTTTATATCCAGTTAATCTCTTAGAGCAGAATTGAACAAGCTACGTGACTATTTCAGTTTATTCGTTGTCTGCAAATATGACTTGTTGGTTTACAGTTCATTTTTTCTAAGTTATTCCCTCCTAACTTTTTGGAAGGAAGTGCTAGAGTCACACTTTTTATTTTTGTGTTTGGCATTCTACCAACAACAAGTGGATTTACTGTGTTCGACCTTTGAGAATAAATATTTTTTTCTAACTCTAAATAAAGTGGATAATACATCCACAGGCATGTGACATTTGCAGGCAGCTGGCATTGCAGTAGTATGGCGCTTGGACAGTGCAGTATCCAGTTCACTACATCTGATTTGGTGGCAATCAGCCAATCATTCACTAAATGTCATATCGTATACAGTCTTCAACCACAATCACAAGGTAACCACAAAGTTATCAACTGCTGTACACCTACTAATTAAAATTACCCCATTCAATTGCATGTACATTAACTAAATGTAAGTCAGCTTCCAACTTTTGGGTAGCTGAACTGTGTGGTAGTAGTGTTACTCAGCTACCTATGTGAACTGGCAGTTAGCCATTCTCAACTGCCTCAACTAACTGCAGTCAACCGAGTAATGTTTGTACATGATAATGTAAAGCAGTTATGATTTTTTCTGTAGGCACAGATGGATTTCTGGAAAATCCACACAAGCCTGCACCTAGGGCAGCTGCTGCCCAAGAGGGCATCTGGGTATAATAGAGCATATATGAAAGAGGAAGCTGAAAATGGGGATCAACACATGAAAAAGGGAAGCTCATGCCTTAGGGAGCTGTTCATGAGAGAAAAGTGCTGCTGTACATGGATGAAACACATGGGAGCGGGGGCCGCCCGCATATAGATGTGAGGGTTTCTCCAGCACATGAAAGGGCAGCCACAACATAATTGGCTTAGGGGCAGTGAAAGTATAAAACTGGCTTTCTCTGTCGTTTTTCTGTCAAGAAAACTTGACAAATGTTGGCTAAATGTACTGTATGCTGCAGAGTTTACTACTTATTTAAAATGCTTTACTTTCTTAGAGAATTTGGGGCCATTCCCTGTATATACTAGTTATTTAAAATCGACCATTTATCATCCACTTTGCAAGTGCAATACAGCGGGAGAAGGCACAAGTATGTTTTATACATTCCAAGTTATCATTAATCTTTAAAGATACAGATAGAGCCAGCTTACCTCCCTGACTAACATGGGGACGGCTAGGTAGCAACGGTGCAGATCTGTGGCACTCCCTCAACCCCAGTACTCAGAAATAATGAAAGATCCACAACTTGGCTTCAGCTTTCACCTAATGGCAATATTCATTGTCATATTATTTTGTTGCGGTGGCTGTGAACAAGCGTCCCATGATGCTAAATAGCTGTTAGCTGCTCCGTTCCAGTCACCAGGCACCCACCTCCTCTCATCCCACTGCAGTGTGTATCACATTTCTGCACTTTGCTGGATTTATTGACGTCCTGGGAATAAATCTGTGGGAAGCCTGAGACTATGCAGTGCCACCTGTCTCGTTGTTGCCATGTAATATTATTTGTGCAACTAAAGGTGCGCACACAAATTTACCTGATGTCATCCGTTGGGGATCGTGAATTCAGCTGTATAGCTGACAATGAGCTCTGTTGCTAAGGGGGGGGGGCGCAAGGATGACATGCAACACCTATGTGACGTCAGGTGGCGGGAGGGGGAGTGTTGTGCACAATGAAGTTGGCCACCGCTCAGGTGAGTTGATTCGCCTGGGTGATCACTTATGGGGCTGCCATCAGGGGCAACTGCACACACACCTGACTATCGGCTGAGGCGGTCGTTATCAGCCGCCTCAGTCGACTTTAGTCATGTGTGTGTACACAGCTTAACCACTTCAGCCTTTAGTATTTTTTCACCTTATGCATGCAAACAATTTTCACCTCCCATTCATTCACCAATAACTTTATCACTACTTATCACAATGAATTGATCTATATCTTGTTTTTTTCCGCCACAAATAAGGCTTTATTTGAGTGGTACATTTTGCTAAGAATTATTTTTTTCTAAATGTAGTTTAATGGGAATATTAAGAAAAAAGGGAAAAAGTCATTATTTCTCAGTTTTCGTCCATTATAGCTTTAAAATAATACATAGTACCATAATTAAAACCCACATATTTTATTTGCCCATTTATCCCGGTTATTATACCATTTAATTTATCACAATGTATGGCGCCAATATTTTATTTGGAAATAAAGTTGCATTTTTTTTCAGTTTTGTGTCCATCACTTTTTACAAGCTTATAATTTAAAAAAAAAAATAGTAGTAATATACCCTCTTGACATGCATATTAAAAAAGTTCAGACCCTTAGGTAACTATTTATTTTTTTAATTCAAAATTTTATTTGAGTATTTTTTGGAGAGTGTGGAAGGTAAACAGTTAATTTATAAATGTAATTGTATGTCTGTTTATTAAAAAGTTCTATGGCCTCAGTCGTTTGTTTTTTGATCCTGTAAGCGAGCTTACAGGAAGTGAAGGGAGGACGTGAATTTTTCTTTTACTTCAGAAAGATCGCGGCTTCTCATAGAAGCCGTCGGTCTTTCTAACGGGGACTTAGATCAATGAATGGGAACTGAGTTCCCATTCATTGATCTCTGGGCTAATGGGTGGTGGCACGGCTACATCCAAAAGGCTTAACGCAGATAAACTTCATCTTTAACCACTTCAGCCTACAGCTTCGAAAATCTTATGCATCCAAGCAATGTTCACCTCCCATTCATTCGCTAATAACTTTATCGCTACTTATCAAAATTAATTGATCTATATCTCGTTTTTTCCGCCACTAATTAGGCTTTCTTTAGGTAGTACATTTTGCTAAGAGCCACTTTACTGTAAATACATTTTTAACAGGAAGATTAAGATAGAAATGGAAAAAAAACATTATTTCTCAGTTTTTGGCCATTATAGTTTAAAATTAATACATGCTACAGTAATTAAAACCCATGCATTTTATGTGCCCATTTGTCCCGCTTATTACACCATTTAAATTACGTCCCTATCACAATTTATGGCGCCGATATTTTATTTAGAAATAAAGGTGCATTTTTTCAATTTGCGTCGATCACTATTTACAAGCTTATAATTTTAAAAAATGTAATAAGATACTCTCTTGACATGTATATTTAAAAAGTTCAGACCCTTAGGTAACTATTTATGTAGTTTTTTTTTTTTAATTGTAATTTTTTTTATTATTTTTTTTAATACAAAAATGTATTTGGGTAATTTTAGTTTGGGAGGTAAATAGCCAATTTTAGATGTAAAATAATGTATTTTTTATTCAATACAGGTATGTGGGTGCAGTTTACTATTTGGCCACAAGATGGCCACATTCAAAAAGTTCCTAGATGCGAACGATGTCGCATCTAGGAACTAAAATGAAGAGAAGTTGTTTCCTGGGGGCAGAAATACCACGCTCTCTGATGAGAAAGCGTCGGTATTTCTGCCGGGGACTTGGATCGGTGAATGGGAATTATATTCCCATTCACTGATCGGGGGGGTAGCGTGAGGCAGCGGGGGCGCGCGCGGGCGCGCGCCCGATCGCGCGCACAACACGGCTGCAGCACCACTGCCTATCTGGACGGATATATGCGTCCAGATATGGCGAAGTGGTTAAAGATATTCAGAAATGAAAAACCAAGAAGAGCTTCTTCCAGCCCCATAAACACGTGTAAGTCCCTCCCCGTCCTCCCGTGCCTTTCAGCCGCGATCAGTCCCGGTAACTGCCTCAGTCTGGATCAGTCTGGGTCTTCTGCGCATGCTCGGACCTCTTGTGCATGCGCACAAGACCTAGACTGGCACGGCTGAGCAAGTTACCGGGGGTAATTGCGGCTCAACAACAGACAATGGGAGGACAGCAAGGGACTCACAAGTGTTTAGGGGGCTGGAGAAATCCACGGGTAAGTATTGATTCTTCTTAGTTTTTCATCTCTGAGTCTCTTTAAGCCTTTTGTACATGGAACTTTGAGTTCACTTTGTCAACCTGAGCTTGATCTTGAGATTATGGTCTCTTTATACCTGGAAAACGCTGAGCAACTGGTCTCAAACTGCAGCTGATCAACAGTCAACCTTCATTAAAATTAATGTTACAATGACATTGGAAGAAATTCCGAGGTCTACGCACAGTAGGCTTTTAGAGGTGAGTGAATTTTTTTTTTACTACGTACCCAGATGCACCCTCTATCATCTTGATTTAAAGTCTCTCATTTAAGCTGCTCTAACACCAAACATAAAATAAAAAATAAGAAAGTAGAAAGTAAACTTTAAATGTTGGTAACCAAGTTCCAGCCTCTTATTTTTTTCCCCACAACTTCCATCCCATTTGGCAGTCTGCCAGCTGTTGCCAGGAGAGAGAGTCAGGAGATGTTTGGGGCTGAAAAATGCTCACCTCTCTTTTAGAACAGGAGATAGTTAACCTCCTGATGTGGTGCAATAAATCAAGATGGTGACATGTCATTTTTATCAGCAAAAAAAGCTGTGGTAAGTGGCTGTTTTAGAGTGTAAATGATGCAGTAATGCTGTAATTTACTATGTATTAGGGATGCTTGTTGAACTTTAAATCTTTTTTTGTAAAGAAGAAAAAAAAATAGATTTTGGCAGTAGTTTTTGGAAGATTTTTATGAGGTCAAAATAGACACCAGTAGAGATGCTCTAACCAACCTCTTCTCAGGGCATATGGAGGCAGGGGTCATTGCTATAACAATAATTACAGCAATATTACCTTTGTTTAAAGCTGCTTGAAACAATGAAAAATCTGCTTGAGTACATAGCTAACACCACACTGTCCAACTGTCCCAATTTTCTCGGGATTCTCACGTTTTGGGGGGGTCTGTTCCCGGGTCCTGGGTTGCTCCCTCTTTGTCCCGCTTTATCCTACCATCTCCCCCTGCTTGGCATAGTAATGTGCAACCGAATTTCTCATTATCTCCCCTTGCCATCTGTTGCTATAAATTCTTTAGTCACTGCTCCCCCTAGTGGCTGGCATCTCCTTCCTCTCCTCCTCCATCGCATGGTGATGTGTGTAGAGAGATGCCGCTGGTCTCACAGCAGTGACCGGAGGAGTTGGGAGAAGTGAGAAACAGAAAGCTTCTTCTACTGCGTGGTAGTGTGCCCTTATACTGCTGGGTGGGGGGAGCACAGGAGAGAGGGGGCTTCCATAACGCTATGTTATTTACCAGACACACACACAGGCGTTTATCTTGCCCTGTGCAGGAATGTTATGTGCTCTGGGTAACAAGCAGCAGTATTTGTCAGGGTCAGTTAACCCTTGCAGCACAGGCAGCAAGCACTTCAGGCTGTCATTTTCTCAGATGGCTCTACCTCACAGCTCCCAACTGTCCCTCTTTTGGAAGGGACCTCTTTGGGAACCCAGTCCATCTTTCTTCCTCATTTGTCCTCTTTCAGGACTCCTATGCAGATCTGTGTAAATATATGTATGCTTCTACGGAAAATATGCTTAAACGACGTTAAACTTTATTCTCATTCTTTGTATTAATATATATTTCTATTTTCAAATGTTAATTTGAATGGAAATGAACCAGGATAGAAAGTACCAGTGTGAGTTGTATTATAAAACATACAGTATTTTTCTTATGAAATCTTTATGGTATGCATGACTGGGGGTGTGCAGGGGTCGTGATAAGGGGTGAGGTAGGGGTGTGGCTTAAGTGTCCCTCTTTCTTATCTCAGAAAGTTGGGAGGTATGGCTAACACCATAAAATGCCAGCCACCCCTGCAGGATGTGACTAGTATGAAGCTATGCCAGCTGTAAAATCTCAGGGCTTTAGAATATATGCAATGCTCTCAGACTCCCCTGCATAATGCCTGCCTGTCTGCGCATTGCAGTGGGATGTTGCTGGCGGGTTGAGGAGGAGTGGCCGCTGCTGAACACTATCTCCTTGTTTTGTCTCTTTTCCCACAAACTCCCCTGTGTACTCACCTGGACCTGAAGGTTCTGGTGATGATGTCATGCAGGGGCTCTAGTCTGGACGCCGCATGATCACAGTGCCTCCTGCAGGCAGTGGCGGCGGCAGGGGGATGCTTTGGAGTTCTGAAGCACCCCCTAAGTTTGTCCAAGCACCCTATTAACACTTCCCAGCGTGAACTGACTTTTGGCGTCTAACAGACGCCGCGTCAGTTCACCGGCAGCAGCAGCGCGGAGCTCCGGCAGCGGCAGAGCAGGGCTACGGTAAAATGGCATCTGAAGCCATGCTCTGGAGACTTCGAGTCTGCAGTGCAGGGATTCGGGCGCTATTTTCCCGTAGCCCTGCTCTCAGAGGATCGTGGGAGCTGCGCGCCGGGTGGAGGCCAGGACAGGAGTTCCTCAGCAGGTGAGTAAATGTTTTTATTTTTTTAATTTATTAACCTCCTTGCCGGTTATCCCGAGCTCAGCTCGGGGTAACCTGCCGAGGAGGATTCCTCAGGCCCTGCTGGGCCGATTTGCATAATTTTTTTTTATACACGCAGCTAGCACTTTGCTAGCTGCGTGTCACTTACGATTGCCGCCGATCCGCCGCTAACCGCCGCATCAGAGGGTGCCCCTGAGACCTGTGCGCTGCCTGGCCAATCAGTGCCAGGCAGCGCTGAGGGGTGGATCGGGACTCCCTCTGACGTCACGACGTCGATGACGTCGGTGACGTCATTGCGCCCATCGCCATGGCGACGGGGAAGCCCTCATGGAAAGAACGGGATTTCCGGATGGGCATATGCGCCGGAGGCGATCGGCGCATACGGGGGGACGCTGCAGGGAGGGGGGAAGCATGTAGCTAGCGCTAGGCTAGCTACATGCTAAAAAAAAAAAAAATGCAAAAAAACACCCTCCCTGCAGTGCGCAGCAAATAATTAGAACGGCAGGGAGGTTAACAGGTGTATTTTCTGGGCAAGTCTGCCACATGATTGAAGTGTTTTCTGGGTAAATGTACCACATGATTGAAGTGTTTTCTGGGCAAGTCTGCCACATGATTGAAGGTGTTTTCTGGTCAACTCTGCCACATGATTGAAGTGTTTTCTGGGCAAGTCTGCCACATGATTGAAGGTGTCTTCTGGGCAAGTCTGCCACATGATTGAATTGTTTTCTGGGCAAGTCTGCCACATGATTGTGTTTTCTGGTCAAATCTGCTACATGATTGAACGTATTTTCTGGACAAGTCTGCCACATTATTGCACATATTTTCTGGTCAAATCTGCTGACATGATTGAACGTATTTTCTGGTCAAATCTGCCACATGATTGAACGTGTTTTCTGGTCAAATCTGCCACATGATTGAACATATTTTCTGGTCAAGTCTGCCACATTATTGCACATATTTTCTGGTCAAATCTACTGACATGATTGAACATATTTTCTGGTCAAATCTGCCACATGATTGAACGTGTTTTGTGTTCAAATTTGTGGACATGATTGAACGTATTTTCTGGGCAAATCTGCTCACATTACACGTATTTTCTTGAGAAAACCTGCACAATTATGTGAATTTTCTGGGGAAAGGGTCACCAAACCTGCCCACTGTCTTTGCGTTGCATTTTTAAAGGGAACCCGAGGTGAAAATAATATTGAGGCTGCCATATTTATCTCTTTTTAAGCAATACCAGTTGCCTGGCTGCCGTGCTGGTCCTTTGCCTCTAATTCTTTCAACCATAGACCCTGAACAAGCATGCAGCAGGTCAGGGGTTTCTGGCAATATTGTCAGAACTGACAAGATTAGCTGCATGCTTGTTTCTGGTGTAATTCAGTTCACTACTGCAGCCAAATAGATCAGCAGGGCTGCCAGGCAACTACTATTGTTTAAAAGGAAATAAATATGGCAGCCTCCTTAGCACTCTCACCTCGGGTTCACTTTAAACTACAGTTAGCTCCGCCCTCATCCAGTCATGGCCACGCCCATTTTTGTTGTGACGCGCTTCGTGCACTGTAGGTTATGGCCACACACATTTTTTGCCATCACCTACCCCAGAAGTTGGTCCAGCACATGCATAACACCCCCCAAAAAAATCCTGGAGCCGCCACTGCCTGCAGGCACTTTTGGGAGGAGGCATGGCAATGGCACCTCGCAACTCCTCACTTTGTATGACTTTTTATAGCCATCGAGACCAACCTTTATATTAATCAATAAAGCTGTTGTGTTGATAAGGTGAGAGGAGTAGAGGGAGTGGGAGGTGACTTTGGGGAGGGTTTACACACGTTAGTTGAGTTAGTGTGTGTGCATGTGTGTGTGAGTGTATGTGTGCATGTTGAGGAAAGGGCTGAGTGGTTGTTGGTAAAAGAATCCTGGAAATGGGATTTAAGGAATCTATAGTCCCCCTGATATTTCATGTTACTGATAGTCCTCAAATTATACATGCAGCCCACACGTCACATACATTAACCACTTCCGGATTCTCGGAGCGTATATACACGCCCCTGAATCCAGAAGTGTATACCATGGAAACGGCCGCTCGTATGAGCGGCCGTTCCATGTCAGTTCCCGGAGGGTGTCTCCATGAACACCCTGCGAGCCGATCGGCGGCTCGCAGGGTAAATGTAAACACACGGGGAAGATCTTCCCCGGTGTTTACATGTATACGGCGCTGCTGCGCAGCAGCGCCGTAGAGGAGATCGGTGATCCCCGGCCTCTGATTGGCCGGGGATCACCGGCATCTGATAGGCTAAAGCCTATCCCATCAGGCGCAGGACGGAAATCCGTCCTGCGCCGCTCACAGGGGGAGGGAGAGGGAGGGAAGGGGAAGGAGGCCAGGAAGCGCTGCGGAGGGGGGCTTTGAAGAGCCCCCCCCCGCAAGCGCAAGCAGCCGGCGGCGATCAGACCCCCGCAGCAGGACATCCCCCTAGTGGGGAAAAAAGGGGGGAAGTCTGATCGGCCTGGCTGCTAGCTGATCGGTGCTGCGGGCTGGAGAGCCCACGCAGCACCGATCAGCAAAACATAGCGTGGTAGGGAAGTGGTTAATATGTGTGACCTAACTAGTTAATGCAAACATCCTGGTTTTCAGTGCAAAACAGAAATGTTAACATAATAGTGTCACATTAAATGATGATTGGAGTACACCCCGCAGGTGCGGGGGGTGGGGGGGGGGGACTGCGTTGCTTAAGCAGTGTCATACATACTGTATGTTTCAGGAGAAATGTCACCTGTAAGATTTCTCTTCAGCTTATGAATAACATGTCATGGTATAGTATTACATGATATATGGTGTGTTACCACTGAAACTCTGACAGAAGTTTGTGGCACATGCAGAGAAACTCATCTGTCAGGCATGGCTCTTGAGTCATTCTCTTCCAGATAGCGCTGCTCACGCAAAACTCATGCTGAATATTTATATCTAGCCTGAGGAGTGGGACTTGCAGACAATGAAAAGAAGCAACGTTACAGTTGTGAAGCATTGCTCCCACTCGTGTCCATGTGACCAGCATGAAATAATTTCAAAGTCCATTATTCTAAGATGTCACTTCTTTTCTTCTATCACAAGGTTTGTTTTTGCCTTGCTTCTTAAATGAAACACGTGTATGATACATCCTAATTATGTGTGGCATTAATGTCCTTTTCCACATTTTTTAGGTTGTTAAAAGCATACTTAAAAATAATTATCGCTGCAGATTTTAAGCAGCAGTATAAGAACATGGAAGAGTGCAGGGTCATTGCGAGAGAGATTATAGATATGTCAGCCTGAACAGGACCTGGATTCCCAGAAGCCTTCAGGGGTACTCCTGCTATGCATGTGATTGACAGGACTCTGCTTATGGCACATTTTTTTATTATTCCTATTAATTTAGCCCCTGGAACTGCTCACTTAATAATCAGAAGAGGGTCAGTGCACACAAGGCAGATATGCCCTGCACTCTGTAGCTGCTCAGCAGCAAAATATCTAAATAAGAAATGTCATGATGAAATTACATGTGGAACACATACACGCAAATTGATTTCTCATGGAATATATAGTACCTTAGCTATAGTTTCAAGTTCATGTTTGTCAGTTATTGTTACTGTTAAAACATTTCTGCAAAAATGTTTTGAACATGTACACCATACAATATTCAAAGTATCACCTCTCTGGGGAAAAGTGTGTGTGTGTGTGTGTGTGTGTGTGTGTGTGTGTGTGTGTGTGTGTGTGTGTGTGTGTGTGTGTGTGTGTGTGTGTGTGTGTGTGTGTGTGTGTGTGTGTGTGTGTGTGTGTGTGTGTGTGTGTGTGTGTGTGTGTGTGTGTGTGTGTAAGAAAGGAAGGGGGAAGCAGTTGTCAGGCATTTATTATATATATTTACATTAAAGCGTCTATAAAATGTTTAAAATGGGCCCCTTATGAATAATGCAATATACTTGAGTTATTTATACCCCTTTTGAGATACAGGCATATCAATGCATGTTTGTACAGGGGCGTAACAATAGGGGATGCAGCCCCGCTCAGGGCCATTTTGGCGGGGCAGGAGGGATCGCAGCATGAGGGGAGAGCATTGCACATTGGCGGGGAGCCCTCACCTTGGGCTCTCCTCTCAGCGTGCTCCCCACCTGCATCTATCACTGTGGCAGCAGCGGAGGCAGACACATACCTCCATCCACTGGAACCTCCGGCATTGGGTGGAGGTATGTGTCTGCCGCCGCTGCTTCCACTGTGATAGATGCAGGAGGGTGGCGCGCTGAGAGGAGAGCCCGAAGGGATGGGGGGGACTGTCCCCCCTACCCGCCGATGTGCAAAGCCTTCCCCTCATGCTGCAATCCCTCCTGCCCCCCCAAAACGGCCCTGAGCGGGCACGGGGGGGGGCAATCCAAATTCTTGCAGGGGGCCTGTGGACATCTAGTTACGCCCCTGTAAATGTACTCTATAAGCTGTCATATATATATAGTAAACTAGCTACAGTGTGTTCAAAAGATTTTCTACTGCTATGCAGTTTTAATAGGTACCCAAGGTGAGAGACATATAGAGGCTGACATATTTATTTCCTTTTAAACAATACTAGTTGCCTGGTAGTGCTGTTGATCTTTCTGGTCAGTATTGTCTGAATCACACACCTGAATCAAACATCAAACAGCTAATCTTGTCAGATTTTGTCAGAAACATCTGATCCGCATGCTTGTCCAGGGACTATGCCTAAAAGGCAGAGGATCAGCAGGATGCCAGACAATGTGCATTGTTTAAAAGGAAATAAATATGTCAGCCTCTATATAACTCTCACTCTGAGTTCCCTTTACATTGACACTGCACACTCATTACCACCCCGCTTCTGAAGTACTGATCATATCTGTAAACACTAAGTACAGGAGTGCAAGCTGAAGAGAACTTATTTTTGTCATGTAAATAACTGACACGCTTGTATTTTAGAACAGAACTAAAAACAGAAATTCAAGCACTTATTTTATTAATATTTTAGCACATTTAAAGATGAACTCCAGTGAAAATAATGTAATAAAAAAGTGCTTCATTTTTACAATAATTATGTATAAATGATTTAGTCAGTGTTTGCCCATTGTAAAATCTTTTCTTTCCCTGATTTACATTCTGACATTTATCACATGGTGACATTTTTAATGCTGGCAGGTGATGTAGCTGCTGCTTGCTTTTTTTTGGCAGTTGGAAACAGCTGTAAACAGCTATTTCCCACAATGCAACAAGGTTCACAGACAGGAAACTGCCAGGACCATGGTCCTCAGAGTTTCTTGTGGGAGGGGTGTCACCACAATACCAGCGATACAGAGCCCGTGATGATCTATTTGTGAAAAGGAATAGATTTCTCATGGGAAAGGGGTTATCAGCTACTGATTGGGATGAAGTTCAATTCTTGGTCACGGTTTCTCTTTAGGTAGCTGCACACTTTACTATCTTATCTTGCTCACCTGCAGTGTTGCTCAGATCACCAAGTCAGGGGCATTAGAGTGGATCATTAGTTCATCACAAGTTTATACAGTAGAAGCATGGAACCATGGAATTGGATGCTAATTCAGCCAGTAATGGGATCCCATGCATCCTGTATGGCTTATAAAGTGAAACAACATCAGGGGATGCTTGGTAAAGCCAAATAAGGTGACTTAGGGATGAGTTGGTTGGAAAGCTTTGGTTATATATATATAGCTGAAGCCTCATGCTTATCATTGAAGAGGATTTTTTTGTGTGCAATGGGTGCTTGATGGTTTTGAAGCTTAACTGTAACGCTCGGTGAAGCACAGAGAGGTCTGATTACCGGTGATCTGCAGTATCACGGGAAATACAGACGTATATCAGATTATATGTGATCTGCAGTATCACCGATAATCCAATATACTAGCTAACCTCTGGTCACCTGGGTAGAGTGTTGTGATTGGTGCAACAGTAATACAGAGGACAAGCCTCAGTGCAGCAAGGAGGACTGCACAGATTCCTTCCGCAGGTCTGAGCTCTCCAAGACGGGAGGAGTCAGACTGACAGTGGGGAGGAAAGCCCGAAAGTGACACTCAGGCGGAAGTGTCACTAACAGGACGGGGAACCGCCTCTAATCGTGAGGTCGGTTCTCGAGGTCGGACAAGCCAGGTCGTAAACAGACAGACAGATAAGTACAATATCAGTAGGCAGAGTCGGAGTCAAAGTACAGGCAGGGTTCGGCAACGGGGTGTCAGAAATATCGGGGTACAAATTCAGGAGGCAGAAGCGGAGTCAAAGTACAGGCAGGGTTCAGCAACGGGGTATCAGATATAACGAGGTACAAGGTCAGAGTTCAGGAGGATAGTCGAGGCAGGCAAAGGTCATAACAGATAATCACAATCAAACTAGTACTTTAAGCTATCAATAGAATCTAGCTTAGTGTAGGATTACAGCTCCAGCTGGTCCCGGCACACTAACGGATCTGACTAACGGATCTGGGTGCTCCCACGTATGTGAACGCAACGCCAGACAAGGAGCAAGTAAACAGCCAGCAATATATATACCTGTGTGCCTCTCCAGCACCTCCCTAAGTGTTGGACCAATGGGGAGAGGTGCTAGAGTCAGCTGACCAGCCTGGTCAGCTGACTCCCTTCAGGATGTCATAAATTGTTGTCTGAGTGCGCGCGCGTCACTCTAAATCCTGAGGGACTACGAGTCCCAGCCACAGCAGCCCCGCTCTGCGGTGACTCCGCAGCGGGGGCATGCGGACCAACCGCCGCGTCCGACGCGGCGGTTTCCGCACTCTCCATGCGTCCCTGCCTGGAGACAGCCGCCTCATGCTGAGGAGAGGCGGCTGCCTCTCCGTGTGAGGGACGCGTCTGTGCGCGGAAAGAGCCGCCTGCCGCTGGATCATGGCGGCGGCTCTTCCGCGTTCTCACATTGACTTTAGCTATATTTTCAGAAGTCTGCATTTTCAATGGTGGTTGCCTGGTATGGACACTGATGTATGGAATAAATAGCCAAAACCAACTCCAAGTTACAAAATGTGCTTCTGTTGTGGTTTAGTTTTGATTAGGAGAGATAAGGATAGGAAGTAGGGTGTGTTAGATTTTATTGTTAGGGTTAGAAGGTTAAGGTTAGCCAACAGGATGGGCTTAGCAATACAGGGGAGGTTATAGTTATCTAGAATAGGACAATATTAAAGGGGAGGCTACAGCTAGGCATTAGGATGGTAGTAACATAAGGGGGAGGTTAGGGTTAAGCAGGGGCGTAGCAATAGGGGGTGCAGAGGTTGCGACCGCATCAGGGCCCTTGGGCCAGAGGGGCCCTGAGGGACCCTCCCTCAACCACAGTATTCCCTCTTTATTGGTCCTGTGCTGATAATAATCACTTCTATAGATGCTTTGAATAGTAGTGATCATTAATACACTGTTTCCTATGCCCCTTTTGCACTTCTGACACTGTGGTTGTCCTTGATTAGTTTTGGTGTGCCGTATCAGTTGCTACGTATATAGTGCTTGGGGGGCCCCAATCTAAAACCTTGCACTGGGGCCCATAGCTTCATAGCTACGCCACTGGGGTTAAGCATTAGGAAGGGGTTACTGACACATTGGTGCTATAGAGGGCCAGATCAACATGCTAAGGTAAGAGAAGTGATGAAGGGAAGAGTATAAATATTTTACTGGGTCCGCACAATTTGTAGTTATGCCAATAGTCTCAGCCATACTTCCTGTATTGTCTGTATAAGCAAAGAAATAAAAGAGGATTTTTCAACATTCTCACAACTACTTATGTGCTTAGTAGGAACTCGAGGAAGCAGGAATCTAGTGTGGAGATTTAAGTTATGCCAAATGCATACCTGCTCTTTGTGTCCTTTTAATAACATTCCTTATTAGCCACTATACTGAGGAGTCACACATATACTGTATTACGTCTAAATCCTGAGGGACTACGAGTCCCAGCCACAGCAGCCCCGCTCTGCGGTGACTCCGCAGCGGGGGCATGCGGACCAACCGCCGCGTCCGACGCGGCGGTTTCCGCACCCTCCATGCGTCCCTGCCTAGAGACAGCCGCCTCATGCTGAGGAGAGGCGGCTGCCTCTCCGTGTGAGGTGAGGGACGCGTCTGTGCGCGGAAAGAGCCGCCTGCCGCTGGATCATGGCGGCGGCTCTTCCGCGTTCTCACAGTACCCCCCCCCCCCCCCCCCCCGAGGAGTGGACTCCGGACAGCTCCTTCCAGGTTTTTCTGGATGTAAAGCATGAAACTCCCTCACTAAGTCTTCTGCATGCATACGGTTCTCAGGTACCCATTGCCTCTCCTCAATACCGTACCCTTTCCAATGTACGAGGTACTGTACAGAGTTCTGTACCAGGCGTGAATCTAAAACTTTTTCCACTTCATATTCAGGTTGGGCATCCACCAACACGGGAGGAGGAGGAGCAGGACCCACCTGGACTGCGGGTTTGAGAAGGGACACATGGAAGGACCTTACCCCCCGCATGCAGGTGGGAAGGTCAACGGTATAGGTAACTTTGTTAATCTTCCTAATTACCGGGAATGGACCCACAAACCTGGGACCAAGCTTGTCAGAAGGTTGTTTCAATGTCAGGTGGCGAGTTGAAACCCAAACCAAATCTCCTGGTTGAAAATTCCACTCTAATGAGCGTCTTTTGTCAGCCTGACTTTTCTGACTCTGAAATGCTCTCACAAGGTTGTCTTTTATGGTCCACCACATGTCCCTAAATGTCCTCTGCCAGGCCTCCAAGGCTGGGAACGGACTGGACGCAACCGGCAACGGAGAAAACTTAGGTAACTTCCCGGTCACTATCTGGAATGGACAGAAACCCGAGGAAGAACTCTTTAAGTTATTGTGTGCAAACTCTGCGTAGGGCAAAAACTTGACCCAATCGCTCTGCGCTTCAGCCACGTAACAACGTAAAAATTGCTCTAACGATTGGTTAACCCTCTCAGTTTGGCCATTTGTCTGTGGGTGATAGCCCGATGAAAATGACAGCCCCATGCCCATCTGGTGACAGAATGCCCTCCAAAATTTTGAGACAAACTGGACTCCCCGATCGGATACTATGTCTTCCGGACTGCCATGCAACCGAAAGACATGGATGATGAATAGGTCGGCCAATTCCTGGGCCGAGGGGAGTCCTTTCAAGGGCACGAAATGGGCCATTTTACTAAAGCGGACGACTACCACCCATATGACCGACTTGCCCTCTGACCTAGGAAGCTCCCCCACAAAATCCATGGACAAATGGGTCCATGGCTCACTCGGGGTGGGCAAAGGCTGCAGAGTACCAACAGATGCCAGCCGGGAGGGTTTGCTTTTTCCGCACACCGCACATTCCCTAACAAATTCTTTGCAGTCAGCTGCCAGAGAGGGCCACCACGCACACCTGGCCAGGAGATCCTGCGTTCTAGATGCCCCAGGATGTCCCGCATTCTTGTGTGAGTGGACCATCTCCAAAATCTGGAGACGGAAGGGCAATGGGATAAATAAAACTCCCTCGGGCTTCCCTTCTGGGACATCCTGTTGGAAAGGACCCAAAATTTCTCTCCAGTTCTCCCAAGTTTCGGTAGCGGCTAACACCAATTTTTGTGGAATAATGGATTCAGGACTCGAGGGCTGTGCTGTCTCTGGCTCGAAACACCTAGAGAGTGCATCCGCCTTGGTATTCTTGCTACCTGGAGTGTACGTAATCAAGAATGTGAACCTCGAAAAAATAACGACCATCGAGCCTGCCGAGGGCTTAACCTTTTAGCCCCCTCGATGTACTCGAGATTCTTGTGGTCGGTATAAACCGTAATCGTGTGCTCCGCACCTTCCAACCAATGACGCCACTCTTCGAAAGCTAGCTTGATAGCTAGAAGCTCCCTATTGCCTATATCGTAGTTTCTCTCTGCCGGAGAGAATCTCCGGGAAAAATAGGCACATGGGTGTAATCTCCCCTGAAGACCTGAACGTTGAGACAGCACAGCCCCTACCCCAACCTCTGAGGCGTCTACCTCGACGATAAATGGATACGAAGTATCCACGTGCCTTAATATGGGCGCCGAGCAGAATAACCCCTTCAAAGTAGCGAATGCCTGTAAAGCCTCGGGAGGCCAATGAGTGGTGTCTGCCCCTTTTTTAGTAAGGTTGGTGAGGGGTGCCACAACTGTGGAGTACCCCCTAATAAACCTTCTGTAGTAGTTTGCAAACCCTAGGAACCGTTGTAGGGACTTCAACCCCACCGGCTGCGGCCACTCCAGTACCGCGGAGACCTTAGCAGGGTCCATAGAGAGGCCCGAGGTGGAGATTATATATCCCAAAAAGGCCACGGACGTGACTTCGAAAATGCACTATTCTAGTTTTGCATATAACAAATTTTGTCTCAATTTGTTCAGTACCCATCTAACATGAGCTCTGTGATCCGAGAGATTGTTAGAAAAGATAAGAATATCATCGAGATAAACTAACACGAACTTCCCCAACACCTCCCTAAAGACCTCATTGATGAGTTCCTGAAAAACGGCCGGGGCATTACATAACCCGAAGGGCATCACCAGGTACTCGTAATGCCCGTCCGGAGTGTTGAAGGCCGTTTTCCATTCGTCACCCTTTCTAATCCGCACAAGGTTGTATGCCCCCCGTAAATCCAGTTTCGAGAATATTCTAGCCTCCGTGACCTGTGTGAAAAGGTCATCTATTAACGGCAACGGGTAGCGATTCTTCACTGTGATCTTATTAAGCCCCCGGTAGTCGATACATGGCCGTAAGCCCCCATCTTTTTTCTTAACAAAAAAGAACCCTGCCCCGGCGGGTGACCGAGATGGCCGAATGAAGCCCTTGGCCAGGTTCTCACGGATATATTCCTGCATGGCCACTTTTTCGGGCCCTGACAAATTATACAGATGGCCCCGGGGAGGTACACAACCTGAACGGAGATCGATGGGACAGTCGAATGGCCGATGTGGGGGCAGTTTGTCAGCTGCCTTGGGACAAAATACGTCGGCATATTCAGCATACTGGTCTGGCACACCTCCCACCTGGACTCTGGTTTGCCCCAATGTCAACTTCCCCAAACACCGTTGGAAACAATGAGGTGACCATGTGGTTAACTGACCCGTGGCCCAGTCTATTTGAGGTGAATGGGTTTGCAACCATGGCATGCCTAGGATAATAGTGGAGGTGGACATGTGTAACACAAAAAATCGTAACTGTTCCCCATGCAGTACCCCTATGGTGACCTTCACCTCCGGAGTCTGTGACAGTGGGTGTTCCCGTTGCAGAGGGGAATCGTCCACTGCCGTGACCTGAATGGGGGGACTCACAGGAGTGAGAGGAATACCCAACTCCTGAGCAAATTCAATGTTCATAAAATTAGCCGCTGAGCCGGAATCAACAAATGCTTCAGTGGCTACGGACTTGTTCTCCCATGTAATGGTACAGGGGAGAAGCAATTTTTTCTCTTTAAGGGGTGAGAGCTGTGTGCCTAGGGTGTCACCCCCCACTACTCCTAGGCAGACCCGTTTCCCGCCCTGTTGGGGCAGTTTCGCACCCTATGCCCTGCCTCTGCACAGTATAGGCACAGTTGTTCCGCCATTCTTCGCCTTCGCTCCACCTGGGTTAGTTTTGATCGGCCAATTTGCATCGGTTCTGGTGGAGGTAAGGCCGGAAAGGGTGAGACAGGCGGGGATGCTGTTATTGAGGATGCAGCAACCGGTGCCTCGTATGAAGTCACCCTGACACGGTGACTGCCCCTAGCCTGCCTCTGATGGCGTAGCCTGCGATCTACTCGAATGGCCGATGATATGGCCTCATCAACTGTCTTGGGCTCGGGTATCGTTAACATTAAGTCGGAGACCTCCTCCGACAATCCAGACAAAAAGTAGTCCATTAGGGCAAAATTGTCAAACCTAGAGGTGACTGACCACCTACGGAACTCTGCTGCATAATCCTCGACCAAACCTCTGCCTTGCCGCAAAAGTTTGAGCTTCCACTCTGAGGACGCAGCAAGGTCAGGGTCGTCGTAGATTATGGCCATGGCCTTAAAGAATTCCTCTACCGAGGTCAGAGCGGTATCGGTAGGAGGCAGGTTATATGCCCAGGACTGGGAGTCCCCAGTCAACAACGTCTTAATAAAGATGACCCGTTGGGTCTCAGTCCCCGAGGATCGGGGTCTCAATTCGAAATATGACAACACTCTACTCCTGAAATTCCGGAAGTCAGACTTGTGGCCGGAAAACTTCTCAGGTACAGGCATACGTATGTCATCGCTATGAGGGGATCGTACGGAATCAACTGACGTCTGGAGGGTTTTCACAGAGCCTGATAAGGCATCGATTAAGGCTTTGTGCTGGCCCAGTGCTTGATGAATGTTATCCACCGAAGTGGCAAGCACAGTCAGAGGATCCGCACGTGATTCCATCTGTTTGGTGGTCTGGCGTTCTGTAACGCTCGGTGAAGCACAGAAGCATGCATCCTGTATGGCTTATAAAGTGAAACAACATCAGGGGATGCTTGGTAAAGCCAAATAAGGTGACTTAGGGATGAGTTGGTTGGAAAGCTTTGGTTATATATATATAGCTGAAGCCTCATGCTTATCATTGAAGAGGATTTTTTTGTGTGCAATGGGTGCTTGATGGTTTTGAAGCTTAACTGTAACGCTCGGTGAAGCACAGAGAGGTCTGATTACCGGTGATCTGCAGCATCACGGGAAATACAGACGTATATCAGATTATATGTGATCTGCAGTATCACCGATAATCCAATATACTAGCTAACCTCTGGTCACCTGGGTAGAGTGTTGTGATTGGTGCAACAGTAATACAGAGGACAAGCCTCAGTGCAGCAAGGAGGACTGCACAGATTCCTTCCGCAGGTCTGAGCTCTCCAAGACGGGAGGAGTCAGACTGACAGTGGGGAGGAAAGCCCGAAAGTGACACTCAGGCGGAAGTGTCACTAACAGGACGGGGAACCGCCTCCAATCGTGAGGTCGGTTCTCGAGGTGGGACAAGCCAGGTCGTAAACAGACGGACAGATAAATACAATATCAGTAGGCAGAGTCGGAGTCAAAGTACAGGCAGGGTTCGGCAACGGGGTGTCAGAAATATCGGGGTACAAATTCAGGAGGCAGAAGCGGAGTCAAAGTACAGGCAGGGTTCAGCAACGGGGTATCAGATATAACGAGGTACAAGGTCAGAGTTCAGGAGGATAGTCGAGGCAGGCAAAGGTCATAACAGATAATCACAATCAAACTAGTACTTTAAGCTATCAATAGAATCTAGCTTAGTGTAGGATTACAGCTCCAGCTGGTCCCGGCACACTAACGGATCTGACTAACGGATCTGGGTGCTCCCACGTATGTGAACGCAACGCCAGACAAGGAGCAAGTGAACAGCCAGCAATATATATACCTGTGTGCCTCTCCAGCACCTCCCTAAGTGTTGGACCAATGGGGAGAGGTGCTAGAGTCAGCTGACCAGCCTGGTCAGCTGACTCCCTTCAGGATGTCATAAATTGTTGTCTGAGTGCGCGCACGCGCGTCACTCTAAATCCTGAGGGACTACGAGTCCCAGCCACAGCAGCCCCGCTCTGCGGTGACTCCGCAGCGGGGGCATGCGGACCAACCGCCGCGTCCGACGCGGCGGTTTCCGCACTCTCCATGCGTCCCTGCCTGGAGACAGCCGCCTCATGCTGAGGAGAGGCGGCTGCCTCTCCGTGTGAGGGACGCGTCTGTGCGCGGAAAGAGCCGCCTGCCGCTGGATCATGGCGGCGGCTCTTCCGCGTTCTCACATTGACTTTAGCTATATTTTCAGAAGTCTGCATTTTCAATGGTGGTTGCCTGGTATGGACACTGATGTATGGAATAAATAGCCAAAACCAACTCCAAGTTACAAAATGTGCTTCTGTTGTGGTTTAGTTTTGATTAGGAGAGATAAGGATAGGAAGTAGGGTGTGTTAGATTTTATTGTTAGGGTTAGAAGGTTAAGGTTAGCCAACAGGATGGGCTTAGCAATACAGGGGAGGTTATAGTTATCTAGAATAGGACAATATTAAAGGGGAGGCTACAGCTAGGCATTAGGATGGTAGTAACATAAGGGGGAGGTTAGGGTTAAGCAGGGGCGTAGCAATAGGGGGTGCAGAGGTTGCGACCGCATCAGGGCCCTTGGGCCAGAGGGGCCCTGAGGGACCCTCCCTCAACCACAGTATTCCCTCTTTATTGGTCCTGTGCTGATAATATTCACTTCTATAGATGCTTTGAATAGTAGTGATCATTAATACACTGTTTCCTATGCCCCTTTTGCACTTCTGACACTGTGGTTGTCCTTGATTAGTTTTGGTGTGCCGTATCAGTTGCTACGTATATAGTGCTTGGGGGGCCCCAATCTAAAACCTTGCACTGGGGCCCATAGCTTCATAGCTACGCCACTGGGGTTAAGCATTAGGAAGGGGTTACTGACACATTGGTGCTATAGAGGGCCAGATCAACATGCTAAGGTAAGAGAAGTGATAAAGAGAAGTGATAAAAATATTTTACTGGGTCCGCACAATTTGTAGTTATGCCAATAGTCTCAGCCATACTTCCTGTATTGTCTGTATAAGCAAAGAAATAAAAGAGGATTTTTCAACATTCTCACAACTACTTATGTGCTTAGTAGGAACTCGAGGAAGCAGGAATCTAGTGTGGAGATTTAAGTTATGCCAAATGCATACCTGCTCTTTGTGTCCTTTTAATAACATTCCTTATTAGCCACTATACTGAGGAGTCACACATATACTGTATTACTACACTTTGAACAATGGAGGCGTCCAGAAAATCAAAAATCCACCTGGCTATTAGTTATAGAATAAATGAGCATTGGGGAACAAATTTGTTGAATCAATTGGTCTAAAAACAATAAGATTGTTTTTAGACCAATTGACTAGACTCAATCAAACAGTAAATCAATAATTGTTTTAATTACTCCAAAACATGAGGGGGTTTGCAACGTGTTTCACAGATCTACAGCCCACTTCATCAGGCAAAAGTACTGGGAGCAAGCTAAAAACAAACAAAATAACACAGTGTCTAGACATGCAATCCATTAAAACTACAAATTCCACCTAACACAATAATAATCATCATCATCATCATCATTACAATAATAATAATAATCGTGATAATATTAATAATTATTATTATGATTATAACAACAACAGTAACAACAATTTTAGTGCTAGTAGCAATGATAATATAAATAACATGAAACAAAAAGTTGTATAAAGGCAAGGTATTTAACTTATAACTGAGTCTCTATGTACAGAAGTACCATTTGGCAAGGTACCTGCTTGCTAAATTTGTACTCAGGTATCTCAAATTTGTACTCAGGGGTGTTGTGATCTATACAACTGGGATGCTAGATGTTTATTATGACTAAGTTACTCAGACCTTTATAATAGCAAATTGGAATTAATTAAGGAATTGGGGAACGAATGAAGGAATTTTGGCGCATTGGGTAATCTGTCTACCATACAGTTTTACATTTGTGCTGAAACATCTGTGAATACACTTTTTTGTGGCCTGTTGGTGCTGTGAAATGTGGAGGTTATGCAGATTTTTTGGCCTTTGAACATCCTGAGCTCTCACACTGAGAAAGGAAAGGCTTACTCTGTAAGATTTTAATGCAGACTAATACAATTCTACCATTTGCAATATATTTATCTTAGCAAGACAACACGGATGTTTTAATTAGCCATAGTACATTAAAATGCCCTTTAAAAACTGCTTATTTAATCCTTCTTGCCATCATTATTTAACCAGCGCATATTATAAATAATCTCGGAAGTGTTATTAATTGATAAACAAGACAATTTACGCCTTTTTAGATTGCGCTCCTGCTCGCAGCTTTTGAATTGTTCTGGAGCACATTTGTAATTCTAATTAAAACATTTCATGAAGAGCTTTGCAAACTGTTCAGCTCACCGGATATGGAAATAGCAGAAAGCAGACAAACAGCTTTTAGCAGACGTACAGCTTTTTTTTTTTTTTTTGGACTGTTATTAAAGACTGC
Organism: Hyperolius riggenbachi; assembly: GCF_040937935.1. Lineage (NCBI taxonomy): Eukaryota > Metazoa > Chordata > Amphibia > Anura > Hyperoliidae > Hyperolius > Hyperolius riggenbachi. The sequence goes on from NC_090648.1 coordinate 198,204,982, forward strand.
ATTAGTCTAGGGTTTAATTATATAGGCTAATGGATGAATTCCCTAGAAGGGGAGTGGGCAATATGTACTGGGGTGCTTCATAGCTAAATCAAAGCAGCTAAGGTGTAATTTTAGATTTAATTTTCAATGATGAAAGAATATATATGTTAGCAATTTCTAGTGCCCATATGAGTGAGCACCATTATATCCTTAGGATGCAAGACTTCTTATAGGGAGAAGGGAGGCAGGAGAGGCAGGGGCACCAGCTCGGATGGTGGTGAGATCTGGAGACTGTGTGAGGTAGAGCTGATGACTAAAACTCTATGCCAGGCCAGCTTTTTGATGTGGGGATTATAAGTGCAATAGCATAATAAATTTGGGGTTTTAATCTACTTATTGTGCTATGAACTGTATGATTGTTCTGAGGAAAACTATTCATCAACTTAATATGTGAAGAGGTGTACTGATTGGAGAAGTGCTATTGATTGTGAGGTGAAGGGAGCCCATGTAATCGAGTCAGGTCATTTCGGAGCCACACAGCGCCTGATTTGGGTGCCGCCATTGGTCATTACATTAATTACGGCTATAGCGACGCAGCCTGAAGTGCAATAAAATCACTGTATTTCTAGTGGCAGCAGTAGCCGGGCCCCCGAATTACACGTCCAAAGGAAAGGCTGGATTTATACATTTTTCACTCTTGGGCCAAGTATTTTGGGGCTCCCCTTCCATGTGCAGCAGTGCCCCTCCCATTCCATGTACCGCCCCCTCATCCATATGTATCATCAATGTTCTGCAGCCCCTCTGCAGACTCTTAAAAGACAGAGTGTGGTTTCTAAACTGCAAATATGACAGAAAGATTCAATGTCATAAAAAAAGCTATATAACTGAAAATAAAAATATGAGACTCTTTTCTTTGCTACTAATGTTCTATTAGTTATCCGTACTACACATACAATTCATTATATCATACGTTTTTTTCCGTGTCAGGTTTGCTTTAAGGGTTTTGCATGGGGCCGTCAGTTTCTTGTTACGCCCCTGCACCCAGGGTTGGACTGGGACATTAAGGGCCCACCAGGAAAGTTTTAGCCTGCCCCCCCACACACGCGGCTCACCCCCCCCCCCCCACACCATTTTGAGCTCACTCACGCATGTACTACAGAAATTTTGCACTATATAAATACATCAGTTGTTAGGAGTCATTAGGTCATGGTAGGGAATAGATTGTGAGCACTTCTGAGGATAGTCCATAACAGGGAGACCGACACATGCGGCGCGCACAACACAAGCACAAAATAAGTAGCGGTGCTATTGACAGAGAGTGGGTCTGATCAGATAAACTTTAGATAAAATAATCAAGTAGTTACGTGCCTCATGATAACTCATGAAGTAGTCAAATGCCGCTAAATAAAAATATTAAGTAGTCACACATCTGCAGATAAAATTATTAAGTAGCCAGATGCCTTACAATTAACAAAATAAATAGCCAGGCATGTCAAAAAAAATAAATAAAAATAAATCAGTAGCCAAATGGGCCCTGTATACATAAATTAAGTAGCATGCCATCATATAATTCATCAAGTAATCACTTGCCATCAGATAATTCATCAAGCAGTCTCATGCCATCAGATAATTCATCAAGTAGTTACATGACATCAGATAATTCATCAAGCAGTCTCATGCCATCAGATAATTCATCAAGTAGTTACATGACATCAGATAATTCATCAAGTAGTCACATGCCATCAGATAATTCATCAAGTAGACACATGCCATCAGATAATTCAGGGGCAGGGTGCAGCAGCAGGGTCAGGGTGCGGGGGCAGGGTGCAGCAGCAGGGACAGGGTGCTGGGTAGGGTGAACGGACAGGGTGCAGGGACAGGGTGCAGTGCAGGGATAGGGTGCTGGGGCAGGGTGTAGAAGCAGGGGCAGGGTGCTGGGGCAGGGACAGGGTGCTGGGTAGGGTGAACGGACAGGGTGCAGGGACAGGGTGCAGTGCAGGGATAGGGTGCTGGGGCAGGGTGTAGAATCAGGGCAGGGTGCTGGGGCAGGGACAGGGTGCTGGGTAGGGTGAAGGGACAGGGTGCAGGGACAGGGTGCAGTGCAGGGATAGGGTGCTGGGGCAGGGTGTAGAAGCAGGGGCAGGGTGCTGGGGCAGGGACAGGGTGCTGGGGCAGGGTGCAGAAGCAGGGTCAGGGTGCTGTGGCAGGGTGTAGCAGCAGGGTCAGGGTGCAGCAGCAGGGTTAGGGTGCTGGGGCATTGTGCAGGGGCATAGTGCAGTGCAGGGGCATGGTGCAGTACAGATCTCGCGACGACTGGGCCCCACGGCCCGCCTCCTGGCTGTCACTGAATCCCTTTTTATAACGACAGACCTCAGATCGCGGCGACAGCAGAGTCACAGGCTGCACACGCTATGCGCACTCAATGTACTCCAAATGCGGAAGTGACGTCAGAGGTCAATGACGTCACTTCCACATTTGGAATATGTTCAGTGCGGATAGCGTATGTGGCCTGTCACTTTGCTTTCTGAGGTCTGTCGTTATAAGTAGGGATTCGGGCCAGGGCAGGCTGCATGAAAGGTGGGCCCCCAGGTGAGGGAGGGGGTGAGACTGACCTCCTCCTCGCTGCTCCTCCTTCCTGCGAGGTGCCTGGCTGTGACCCCTCCTACAGTGCTCGGGCCCCCAGGGCCCTGTAAGTAAGGGGCCTACCGAGCAGAATCACGAGCTCCCGCCGACTCAGTCTGATCCTGCCTGCACCAGTTCCAATTGTTAGGAAATGTGTTGGTGGTATTAAATTCCAAATAAGCAAGCATATATATTTCAAAAAGCATAGTATTTCTGTGTGTTGTCTGTATAATTTTCAGTTAATTACAGGGATTAAATATGTGCCAATCATAGCATTATGTTTAATGTACATTTATACTGTGTCAAAACCGCATTAATTAGAATATTTCCTAGCTTATTTGTTGAGCTGCTCTCTCATTGTACAGTTATGTGGCAGATCTACGAGGCTTACTTCAAAGGAGCCAATTTTTATACTGTGCATTTTTGAGAGTTGATACATTTTTAAACTGGTGTATATGCCAGTTTAGTATATACAGCATTGCATGTTTTGTGTTGTCATGTAGAGCAGTGTCTCTGCATGTATATTCAGCTGTAAGGACATGTGAAAACCTATGTGCCCTTCTTTATTTTTCAGTTTAGCCCCGAGGGGTTCAGTTTTAACTTCTCGTGTGTCAGCAGTGAGTCACCAGTGCCGTCCATCACTTATTAATACTGATGTTGGCTGGCTGATGTGTGAGCTGTTTCCTTTTGACCTTCACTGATATACTCATTTTGTGACTGCTGATGGTAAAGTTTACAATCATTATTCTCCTAAAAATCCATCCTTCTCAACTGCTGTTATTAGTAGTACATGTCACTCAGGAGCAACAGATGAATCTTCTGTGTAATGTCAATTAATTGGCAAGCTAAAATGCCATACGATAACACATCTCTGAGAATCCACTCTCCTGTAACACCTTCACATACAGCTAGGCCTCAAGAAGACAGTGATAGGTGGGCGGACAAGTGGTGCTTCCTCCTATGCCAGTGTCTTCAGGCTAACTCACACAGATGTCAGAAATAACACTAATAGCATGTCTTGGGTGTATTGCTGCTCTGCTAATGCTGCAGTGTAGACTATTACTGTGCACTGTTTTTTACTCTGCCCATTTAGAAAGAACCGACAAATGACATAGTTATGTAATATCAGATTCAGTTACGATATCAGAGTAAACAATATTGATTCGTTGGTACAGATAAAATGAGTTTAAGGCTTTGCTTAGATGTTATTTTCCTGAAACTATGTATACTCAAAAACGAAATCCTAGAAAGAGAATCAATAATATGTGATTGCTTAATACTCATAGTACTCAAATGTTACCTTTTTTTGTGAAAAATAAATCTTTAGCAGGTAAATTTTCAGTCATCAGAATGTGATCATGTGATTGAAAGCAATGACAATGAGTAGCAGACTCTGTGGGTGTGGCTCTTGCAGTTGCTTGGATTGCATCATCTGTTGATCAGACTGCAAGGGGGCAGGTACAGTCTGAGTTTTTCTTGTAAGAATGCAGACCAGTGCATTGACAGTCAGTACAGTAAGTGACCAGTATCATGGCTTTAAATTAAAATTCCATTCTCGTTGATAATAAATCAACCCCCTCAATTCAGATCTGTACATCAATAGAGTAATATTCTATTACTTTTCGAATGTTATTAGTTATAACATCACATCAGATCTACACATATAGCTCAACATTTCCACAGGCAAAGTACGTATTGGCTGTGTTAGTTTTCTGAATAAAGCAGTTGATGCTGTTTCAGAGTTGCAATGCAATGGGCTTTCTGCAGCCAATTACACATGCAAGAAGAGGGGACATTTCGGGGAATTTTCTGTGCAGCCTGTATGTTATACAAGCTCCTAGAAATACAAATTTCTTTCATGAAAAATATTTGAGCAATATTTGCTATTTGAGTAACCATACTTTGTAAGACACATCGACCAGACTGCAAATTGAAATGAAAAGATAATTTTTAATAGCATTAAATTACAAAATGACTTGCATACCAGTGATATGTGTCATAGCGGCTATGTTTTAACACATGGAATTTCATTTGAAGAGTTATTTCACATTAGCTAATCATGATAATTTTATCACTGATAAAAGCAAGCATTTTTAGTCGATGCCTATAGGAAAATGTTTACGGCTGGAGTGGGATTATAAACCATAAGTTTAAAGAGGAACTCCAATGAAAATAATGTAATAAAATAGTGTTTATTTTTTACAATAATTATGTATAAATGATTTAGCAGGTGTTTGCTCATTGTAAAATATTTCCTCTCCCTGATTTACATTCTGACATTTATCACATGGTGCCATTTTTGCTGCTGGCAGGTGATGTCACTAGAAGGAGATGCTGCTTGCATTTTTGGCAGTTGGAAACAGCTGTTATTTCCCACAATGCAACAAAACTCCTACAGTGTTATGTCAGTACCACAGTGTGCTGTGAGGCGCTGACATCACGCTGTAGGAGGGGTTTCACCATAAAATCAGCCATACAGAGCCCCCTTGATGATCCGTTTGATATAAGGAATAGATTTCTCATGAGAAAGGGGGTATCAGCTACTGATTAGGATGAAGTTCAATTCTTGGTTTTGGTTATTCTTTAAGGGTGCTTTCACACCTGTCATAGGGATTTTTGCTAACTTTTTTTGCAAATGTGTATCGAATTTTCGCATGGGATTTTTCACTATTTTCCTCTGGGTTGTGAGTGCGAAAATTTGCAGTGTAAATTTTTTAAAGTTATATCTTCCTGTTCGTCCCCTATATTTCCTTTGGGTTTTCCAGAGGGCTGTGGTTTTTCTGGAGTTGTTGGTATTACTAACCTACTTTACTTATGTAAGTTTTGGTATTCACATACACATTTTTGCATTTGGAATGCGAAAATTTGCATTTCCATTGACTTTCATCATACATGATTCTCATGTCTGTAGCGAAAAAAAGCATACATGTGAACTTTTTTTTTTCGCTACAGAACGTTTGGATGTGAAAATTTGCATTAAAATGAGAAACTGCGATGCCATTGACTTGCATTAGGTGTGCAGCAAATGCAAATTTGCAAAAATGCAATTCACATACGAATTCTATAATGTGTGTAAGGGGCCTAATGGATATGTAATGCATATAGATTTGTAGGCAAAAAACAATGGTCAACACCTATTCTTCTCCTTTGTTTTCTCCTGATTCTGTTAGTGATTTTAGATAGAGGAGGCTTTCTTTAATATAAAAAATAAGGGCAGGTGAATGAAAAGCTATTCACTTGCCTGCCCACTGCCAGGTCATTTCTTTCTCCAGTAACCTCAGCTGTCATGGTGGTGTGTAGCATACCACACACATAGCATTGGATGGAGCAGTAGTATGTTGGATATATCCATATCTTACTACAAGGCACTATATTGAGTCTTCACCCATATTTACACATTTGGCACACATCTAAATGACGAAATTACCTGTAAATTATTATTGAAAAGCTAAAGTTGTTGGAGAATAGAATGGTAACCTTTCTTTCATCACAAAGAGGAACCTCAGATTCTTTGGAATCAATACATAATACTGCCTGCGTCTGTTGCTTAATGGTTTTATAGTGATACGATTCATCACTGGCCTCTGATAAAATGACTGTACATTTGCAAAATGCACGTCAGGCATCTGTATTGACGTCCTGTTGGCTAGATGCATATTTTAATCATATTATGTAATGTAAGAACAAGTTACAATGTGCATTATTATTATCATTGTATATTTACTGTATATAGCACTGACATCTCCTGCTGCGCTTTTATGTAGTGTATATAGTCATGTCACTGACTGTTCCTCAGAGGAGCTTACTATCTAATCTCTGCCATATTCAATCACTGTTTCTATTACAGTCTAAGGACCATTTTATGGGGGGGGGGGGGGGGGTCACTTAACCGATCTGTTTTTGGGATGTGGGAGGAAGCCAGAGTACCCAGAGGAAACCCACGCAAACACACAGAGAATATACAGACTCTGTACAGATAGTGTCCTGACCCAGTGCTGCAAGGTTAGAGTGCTATCCACTACACTACTATGCTGCCCAGGGAGCTGATTATTTTGTGAATTTTATATGGTTGTTAAAAGAGTATGTATTAAAAGTTCTCTTTTTTTGGTGTACTGATCCATGTGCATTTTGTTAAGTAGAAGAATGTTGTCATTAAAAGATTTTTATCGATATGATATATGTAATAAATATGAATTATGTCAGGAGATAAATATCATCCAAAATGTCAATTAAGGTCTATACTCACCTCACAATGAAATCGCGGTGGACAAACAATGAACAGCGGATCATGCCAATAACTGGGGGCAGTGGCATAGCTAAGGAGCTATGGGCCCCGGTGCAAGTTTTACATGGGGGCCCCCAAAGCACTGTATACATAACAATTGATACAGCGCACCAAAACTTGCCAAGGATTTCCACAGTGTCAGAGGTGCGAGAAGGGGATGGGTAACAGTTTGTTAATGATTACTACTATTTAAAACATCTATAGAAGTGATTATTACCAGCACAGGGCCAATAGAGAGCTAATATTTTGCTTGAGGGAGGGCCCCTCGGGGCCTCTCTGACCCAAGGGCCCCGATGCGGTCGCAACCTCTGCAACCCCTATTGCTACGCCCCTGAATGGGGGTCTTGGTGGGTCTGTACACTTGCCGCACGAAAATCGTTAAAGATCTGTCCTGTGGGATTTTGAACAATCACTGATCGCCGCACAACACCATTCCTCTCCCCTGCCTGACGGACACTGCTCCATTGCACTTGGCCATTGTCCTTCTGTCCCCACCGCATAGCAACATATGCTTCATCAGCCAGAGGCCAGCGTCATAGCTGTTCTGTTGCTCAGCAGGGATTAGTGTCCAGCGTACATATATGTATCCCGCCGGTCACTTGGGCACAGGGGGAGCTGAATGACGGCTCACCCTGCTGCTGAAATTCCAGGCGGTGTAAAAAATGATTCCCCCTCTGAATCATAGCACCTCAGAAGGAGACGTAATGTAGGGTCCAGGCCGGAATCCCTGAATTACCCTTGCGTGGGGAGTGCACTATAGCATTGCTGCTATGGCGATGGCCAACTCAGGTACAACGTGGCCATCATCGAAACCACCTGATTCGCAGTATCCAATCCCTTGGGTGACAGATCTTACAGGTGAGTACGTAGCTTTAGCCTCTCGTATGGGACTCTTTCTGGGGGCAAAGTGGACATGGGCAAGAGGCTGTGCAAGGAGGGGGGTTTCTGAAAATACAAGTACCTCAGCTTGCCACATCTCCAGCTCATTGTGCTGTGATGTAATCAGCTGTATGCTGTGCTGCTACACATGTACAGACTTCAATTTAGGAAGGACAGCTGGTAAATGCAGGCCATGGAGGTTAAAAAACCAAATCCAAATCCAGCCCTGCCTTTAGATCCACGAAGCTCACTTTCCATCACTTCATGATTTCTGAATGATGCTTGAGGACTGTCCATTCTTTATGATTAATGTCTTCTAAAAGACATTTCTCCTTCTTCACTGACTTGAAAACTTAAAAAAAAAAAAGCTTCTAATTTTCCCTATATTTTTCTTCCCAGTTGTTGGACTTGGCTGTGATCACGATTTCTTTAACTTTTCCCTCTGCTGTCTTTAGTTATTATAGTTTTGCAGGCTATTGGAAGTGAAGTACACGTTCCACTTGTCCCTTTTATTCTTGACTTCCTCCTTAATGCAGGTGGTTCTTTTCATCTTCTTTCCTGCTCTACTATCCCCACAGACTGCTTGTGCGTTATGAACACACTCCCTTTAAATGGTTCCCAACTTGCTGCCTAAATCCCCATTCTCACCAAGTTATGCTGCTAAACTTAACTTTCCTCTGACTTTGTTAAAGAATTTCACCTTGTATTCTGTTTTCTTCAGAAAATAAGCTATAACATTAAATTCTGTAATGGCTTTTGATTTCCCACTTTTTCTCTGGTTGATATTCTGAAGTACTTTTTCTCTTATTATCAGATAATGGTTGTTGTTTATTTCCGCTCCTCTTTTGACATGAGAATCAATAAGATCGTTTTTTATTCTTTTGTTTGTAATGGTTTAGCCTATGATTGACTTTCCTTTCTTTTCTGGCTCTTCCCTTATGTATCTGTGCACTGGCTTGTGTGGGAATTGCGACCACATTATTAGCTAGACACATTGGTGTTATTCTGTTTCCATTGTCATCGCTTTCTGTATCCTCGCCAAACTTTACCATAAAATCTTTGTTGCTTCTCGTATCCTCTCCTACACTTCCATTAAAGTCTTCCAACATTATGACAGAGCCCTGTACTTCATCAATCTTTTACTACAGCGTCTCAAAGTATTGGTTCTTAGCATCCGCATTATCTGTATCTTGGGGGCCATATATTATTATTATTGTATATAGTTTAATTTGATGTTCCAACTTAACATGCAAAGTCATCATTCTTTTGCCAGCTGTTGGCTTCCTGCCATCTGCTGATTGCAGTGTTACTGGAGAGATTATATCTGCCACTTTAATGAGGCTGTATTAATGAAGTTTGCCATTTGAAAACCATGCTGCAGCCAAAGCTAGGTACCCTGATCCCATCTTCAAATTGACCATGGTGCTAAAAAGTTACGCCAGTTTATGAAATTACTGTATGTAGGCTGTTATAACTAAACATTCTGTATTAGCCATAGCTTCTCCATCACAAGATTTGATGCCTTATAGTTTTTTTATGCAATAGTGGAAACCGTTTTGGAATGAAATAGGGATGTCCTCTTTGTAACTGCAGTACAGCATTGTTGAGGACCACAAAGAAATGGACAGAGACAACCCCTTCTGTTTTGCTCTGGTCTAGAGGGAATGTGAAAAGAATCACATGTTCTGCTGCTTTGGTGTAAGATCACAGTAGTTGACAAGAACACCTGTAGCTACTGTATATGACAGTACATGATTAGCGAGTCCCTGTATAACAGTGTAAACTGGTTATCACTCATGTCTTGCAGTGTTAGAGTCCTGGCCAGGAATTTGATGGCTCTTGTTGTTTTCCCTGAGTATTGTGTGGGTTTTGTGGGGCAATGTACTCAAGTTCTGTCACATATCAAGAAGACCTACCAGTAGGTTACTTAGCTTCATAGAGAATTTAGCCCAAGACTGGAATAGGCACATTCAATTTTAAACCCAGCTGACATAAAATGAGTAATGTGATTTGTTCAATATACGGTGTAAAGCACTGCATAAAATATATGTATGCTGTGTAAATGCATAATACAACACATGCAAAAGGTAATAAGATTAAATAGGCTGTGATAATTGTGCACTTATATTTTGGAACAGTGAAGATATTTGTATTAAATACATTTTTTTAGGCAGTAACGCATGAAGGAGGGAATTTGGGCACTGACGATCACCTGCTACAATGGGCATTGCATAGACCGCAATGTTAAAAGTAGCTAAAATGGTGCCCAGTGTATAATTTGGATGGTGGTTCCACACTTTGCTTTTGTGAGATTGATGAATATTGATGGCAGAAGGCAGCACAGATATCAGCGGATGGATAAGTGGGTGAGTGGAGGGGGAAGGTAGGCTAGTGTTAGGGGTAGGTAGAGGGTGGATTAGTGTGAGAAGAGAGTTAGGTAAAGTGATACTATAATATCAGTAAAAAATATAGATATTCTACTGTAGTAATGGTATTACCAAGTGCCCAATATTCTACTAGTAGTAGCTGCACCTGGCACCTAAGTTACCACGGTGCCATTTTGCAACATACGCGCAAAGTATACTGTTAGTTGCAACATATAATAGCAGGTCAGAATCAGAAGAATTCTTCTGATTCTGAGGTACTGAACTAAACCTTACAAAACCTTACACTGTGGCAAGCTATCCCTGTAGACTGTCCAAAGTATAGATCTGGGACTGGCCTGTTGTAGGACCAGTAGATCATGAATCCTGCTGAGAGACAGTGATGTTGGCTGTTTAATGCATTTTGTAAAGCTCTGTAGAAAATGTGCCAGTGCTACATAAATTCATAATAATGATAAAATAAGCAACAATAACAGTAGTGAGTGATTTCCTAAAGAAGGCAATCCTCCCTGATCTTTTCTAGTTTTGTGTTGGTGAAAAACAACTCAGCAATCATCTTGGTGCTTCACAATGAGTTCACCATTTAGCATGTGCCCCTACTTTATAGTTTGTTTGTGGCCATCATAACCAGGACCATTTCTGAGCATTTTAGGGCTTTAGTTTAGGGAAGATACCAATTGTGTCTCTACCCTCCAACTATTTACATAAAGCAAAAAGTATAAAAATTATAATTATCTGTAAAATTGGTGTTTCTTTAAATGGGATAAGCTTTGATTTTGAAGGAAAAAAAGGATTGTTGTATGAGGGCATACTCGAGAAATCCCTGTCAGTGCTTGGAAACAGAAGCAACTCCATGTCTGTAGGCCTACATAGTTTAGATGATGGCCTCTCCAATGGTGGAAGCAAGTGTTGATGGATTGTTAGCTGAAACACTGTAAAGGCTCGTACACACGTCGGGTCGTTTGCGGAAATCTGATGTGTGTATGTAGCGTTAGTGTCTCACTGAGAGATAAAGCAGAATGTTTGCTGTCACTAGGTAGGGCACTGTGTGTAGTGTAAAGCATGGGGATCAACTAATACTTATCATAACCAGACACTAATATTATTTTTTGAAATTTTGAGACTAAGGGCTTGATTCACAAAGCGGTGCTAACTGTTAGCACGCCTGTGAAAACCCCTTTAGCACGTCTAAACGAGCTTTTTAAAACTTTACGTGCGTAAAACTTTATGCGCGCGCTGCACAGAGCGCAGGGCGCTCCGCGCGAAGTGCCCATTAAAGCCTATGGGACTTAGCACGCGCATAGGACTTTGCGTGAGCAAAACTTTGCGCACAAAACTTTGTGCGCGATCTGATTGAGAAATCTGGTGCTAACCTACTTAGCACCCTGGTTAGCACGTCTAAAGACTTTAGATGTGCTAAGTTGGTTAGCACCGCTTTGTGAATCAAGCCCTAAGTCTTTTCAGGAGCTTCTTGGAGTAAATCTGTATGAAAAATGCAGCTCTAGCTTTGGCAGGTTGTGTAGCATAGTAAGCCCCAGGCTTCAACATAAAATTAAGTAAAAATACAAAATATGTAGATCAATTTTCTTAAAAATAAAGTGTTACACAGTAATAACAAAATAGCCATAGAACAAATTGGGGCTAGCATTAAAATTCATATTTGCAAATAAAACATGGAAAGCAATTCTCTACACTATTAACTGCAACCCAGCAGCTAAAGTGTGCTCTGTAGCAATTCAGGCCACAACATTCATTGAAAGCAGATCAGCACTAATCAATGCCCCAAACAGCAACTGCATAGCATTTAGCGCATATCAAAAGGTGGACCGCCAGCTGTGCAAGCTCAGTGCAAGCTTAGTGCACACAGTCCTCCCTGTATTTGTTTCACAGGAATCGTTGGTCTGTTTATAGAAGGTTCAGTTCGGAGAAGCCATCATGCAAAGAATTTGACTGTTAATTGCCACCTTAACCCTCCCGTATCTAGGCCTAACACTAACCACCCCTTACCTACTATTAACACTAACCCCCCCCCCAATCCTAACACTAAATCCAGAAATGAAGCGGCCAAGCTAGGCGGTAATTAAAGAGCATGGAGTTCAGCTACAATGTGGCCAAACTCTGGTTGTCACGATCTATTCCTGCTGATGACGTTTGTGAACTGTTTACATGGACCTCTTCTGTCCACCAGCAGATGTCACCTGTCTCTTCAAAACATTTTGCAGTCATCATGAAGGTCTCTCTGCCCACCAGCAGAGGTCTCTGTATTCAAGAACTGTGTCTCTGCAGCCTTGGAAGCTGTCACATGACCATCCAGCACAGTATATAAATCCAGCTCCAGCAGTTCATCTTTGCTAGTTCATTAGTGCTGATAGCCCTACAGCCTGTGTTCTGCTCATTGCTCCTTGTTACCTGATTCCTGATATGTGTTACCTGCTACCTGCTACCTGTAATCTGTTTGTCTGTTTACCTGATTCTCGATTGCTCAATTCCTTGGTGTATGACATTGGCTTTCCTGACCATTCTCTTGCTTATTGTTTGTATTGTTTGACTTGCTGGTATTTGATCTCTGCTTGTATGACTATCCACTTGCCTGCTGAATTGTGTCCTGTGCCTGGTTGTATATTATCCTGTGTATATATTAGTTAGATTAGTTTAGACAGGGTACGGGGTTTGATGTGTGCAAACTGTATATGTATACACATTGGCTTGATTTGCATGGCTGATCATAAGATGTATACATGCAATTATATGGCTATTTGTACAGTTCACTTTGAGTGTCCTTGTATTTATGTCCATGCACCAATTGCATTATGACTTGTATACATCCTGCACGTTGTAAATAAACATTTACATTTTTTCAATTTTACCCTTGGTTTGGACTTCAGTATTTCCACAAGAAGTAACAATCCGCACTCAATGAAAATCCTTGTGCGCTGCATGTTGCACTGGTGCACTACTGCTTCCAGTGAGTGGCCATACATCCACTCAGGTGCCCGCTATTTTTTTCAGGCGCTAATGCGGCGCTCACTATTTGTAGTCACAATTACCTCCCACCATAGCTGTGCTGCCTACTCTTTCCTTTAATTCTCCTCTGCTTGCCTCCCATGTTCCCATAGTTCCGCATCCATTCCCGCTTTAGTTTGTGATTTACCCTAGTTATGCTGCAGGTTGCAGTAATTTACATGATGTGCAGCACATGTTTATCATCTTCTACTCCATAGTTCTCGGAATAAGTTGTAACATCTTTTCTCCCTGATCATAGAAAAACTTCACTAGTCTTTGAGTACAACCTTGAGTTACAGGTGGCTCACTCCTCCCCCATTCTCACTTTTAATTCTGGCCGGCTGGGACACATGTCCTCATAACCTGCCAGGAGGATGGGCAATACTGTGTGCTGACAGCCTGAAAAATTGGCATGACTTGGCAACAGAGGCAAAGTGTTAGTGCATTTTTTGTTACTCCATAAGCCCTGCAGCATATCTGGCATATTGAATCTGACATATTGAAGCATATTTTGCTGAGTTTGTAATTATTGTGGAAAGCTCAAACAGAAGTAATAATGTATCATTTGTTTTACCTAAATTGTCAGAGTGCTTTAAACACTGACTGCAGTCACTTGGTATTCTCATTTCTATGGGGCATCTCAGGTGGCTGCGTGGCTGCTTAGGTCATGTACTGTATGTTTTGCAATGGCCCAGAGCATAACACTAGTACAGGGATCCCAACCGTGCCATTAAGGCAAAAGGGGCAATTGCCCTAGGGCTTGACCACTGATGGGCCCCCCACAGTGCAGGTCCTCCCCCAGGTCATCTCCGCCCACTGCACCCGAGGCTCCCCTGGGCCCCTGCACTTTGTGTGGCTGGTTCATATGGAGGTGTGGTTACTTCCTCATCTGGACGATTTAGGTGTGGGCAGGGTTGCTGGTGGATCTGGGTGCCAGTGGAGTTAGAAGTGTCACAATGTAATAAGAGCGGCACTCCAGGGGTCCCGCAGTGAGTGTGCTGCAGCGGCATGGCTACATTGAACGTAGAGGACGTTGGCTCTGGCAAGGAAACAAGTCCCAGTATGTTGTATTGCTGCAAATTACATCCCCCACAGCATTTCCTGATTCCACACCAGTGTATTCCCTGTACAAGATCCGTGTGCCGACATATGCGTTATTTTTAGTAGATGTTGTATATGCCTCGTGGTGTAGGGCTGACTTTGCTGGGGGAGAAGGGGGGGTTGGTAGGGGGTTACCTTTGCCCCGGGGCCCCTGTGATGCTTGAACTGGCCCTGTTGACCATATGTGTGGTAGAATGCACACAGATCTTTCACTACAGCTTATCAGTAGTAGACACTTTTCTGCTTCAGTTGGTTGCACATAGCTTTGCATCAGTGCCTTTATAATGATCTGCAGCAACCTCTTTTTTCTTTAAATAGGTATTTTTTAAAGCTATGCCAGCAAATGCACAACATATAACATTCTACACTGTTGCCTGCTTACTAGAATGCTTTAAATCTTAGCATACAGGAAGCAATCCAATAAATACATTAATTGTCAAAGCCACAAACAGGTACTTTTACTCTTCTAAATAGAACTGTATTTATCATGCTTCCTCAGCACTGAATGTTGGTAAAAATGGAATAAAAGGAAGGCTTTTCATGCATTCACACTGTTCACCTGAAAGGTGCTTGTGAATGCCTTCAACTTTTCATTCAGCTGGGCTGGAAGCAGTTGCTCGGAGAGCACACAATTAGCCATGAATATAACAGTAGTACAGTTGCATTGTATCCTGTTAGCCATCAGTTAAAGCAGAAAGCTCTGAATAAGAATGATGCCTTTTACTGGCTAACTCAGTGGATTAAAAAAACAAGCTTGCCTTGTATTATTTATATGTTCTTCATTCTCCCATCCTGTAAACTGAACTGGCCCTTCGAAGCACTTTAAAAAATCATAAGGATTGGATTGCCAATACAGATCAATACACATTTTAAAGATATTTACGACAGTTTCATAATAGTAAAAAGCCTCTAGAGGAATTTTCACATGCCTTGGAAGCAGGGGCCTTGTACCCTTTAACCCCCTTGCTGTTCCAATCGTTGTGGCAAGGGGGCAGCGCAGCACTTTTTTAAAATTTTTCTTTTTTTAAAATCATGTAGCTAGCCTGCTGCAGCTCGCTCGCTCTGCCGTCTCTATAATGTCAGAGCCCTGCCGTCTCTATAATGTCAGAGCCCTGTGAGCAGGTCAGGAGCCGATTTAATTGGCTCCTGACCCTGTCTATCAATGTTAGCAACTCCCATTGGCTTACATTGATAGACACCGGCTCACAGGAACTCTGCCGTCATAGAGATGGCAGAGTGGGTGGCCTGAGGTTCCCGGGCAGACGGCGTGGATGGCAGTTGTGGCGGGTATGTGCAACGTTTCATCGGTATTCCACCGTTTCTTGTACCAGAGGTCTCTGGTCCTTAAGGAGGCAGAGACCGCTGGTACCTAAGTGGTTAAAATCGTGCAAACATAAAAAAACACGGGTGCCACAGTAATTTGGACATTGGGGAAAGACGCTAGTAGAATATCAGTAAAATTACTGGTATCCTACTATTGGGTAATGGGTAGTATGGTAGTAGTTAGTTACCCATTTTACTATCACTAAACCAAACCCTAGTCTCACTCTAACCTTCCTTCTACTGATGCCTAGCCCTAACCGACTCCATCACAATATCCGCTGATATCAGCGACAAGAACATCACACTGCCTACAGCAAAAGACCTGACATGGACAGATAATTAGTACTCAGCTCAGGAGCATTGTGTACGTAGCTTGGCCTACATTTACACCTTATATTGTTACCATAAAAGTCTGCCTGAGATTTGTTATACTTTTATATTCTATTTACATAATAGCTATCATTCACCTGAAATATGCTCTTTATGCTTGGATATCACTCAGGTGAAGCCAGCAATTGAATTTGCCAGTAATTCTTGAACAATGTTCTTATCGCCTCGGATTGCATGTGGATCTATGTCCAAAACAAACAAATAAATACAATGTTTCTGTGAGAGATCGCGGAAAAGCCGCCGCGAGTGCTACTGAGCAGGCGGCTGATTCCGCATCCAGTGCGGCGGTTTGCACGCGGAAGCGTGTGTCTGGCGGCAGAGCGGAACGCGGAAAAGCCGCCGCATGCAACAACAGTCAGGCGGCTGATTCTGCGTCCAGCACGGCAGTTTGCACGCAGCAGCATGCAGCTGGTGTGGCTGAGCCTGTTAGTTCACACAGGTTTAGGGCTACGCACGCGCGCACCAGAAGTCAGGACCTTTATGCGAGCAGGAGATGTGTCAGCTGATCAGGATGATCAGCTGATTCCTGCTGGACTCCTGATTGGCTGAGTGGTTCGGGCGGGGCGGCAGAGTCCTGCAACTATATATACAGCTTGCTTGTCAGTTGCTGGTTGTCTGCCGTTGCGATCACTACGTGGAAGCACTCAGACCTTTAGTCAGATCCTACAGTGTGTTAGATCCACGTGGACCTGGGAATTCACACTTAGCCAGTTTACTTGTACTGTTAATCTGTGTTATTATTCAGACTAGTTCCAGGGTGCTGAGACCAAGGACCTCACACTCAGACTAGGCATTGTTTGATATCTGTTATGACTTATTGCTTTTCTGACTACTCCTCTGTGTTCTGATTCGGTACCTCGCATATCTGATATACCGTTGCCAGACCCTGCTTGCCTTGGATACCGAATCAGTCTTTCGTCTTTGTACTTTATCTGTCATCTCTGTTGCCGAACCTCTGCCTGTCTGACCATTCTCCCTTCAGTGAAACGTCTCCCACTGGAGGGTTATCTCTGAGGCTTGCCTCTCCGAGACGCCTGCCCCAAGCAGACGATTACTGCTAGGGGTCGAGATTCCTCACTCTGCCTGGTTGGAGGATCTCACGCACGGGGTTCCCATTCAGAGGTAACCTCACCTCTGAGGAATTGCCGTGTGGTGGATTTTTCCACACTTCTGTGATTTATATTACTGTCTTTATTGTGTTCTTTTGCTGGTGCCCAGAGGTTAGCAATATATCTGTATTATCGGTGATACTGCAGATCATCAATAATCGGGTATATATCTGCATTCTTGGTGATACTGCAGATCGCCAATAATCAGATCCTCTCTGCATGCTGACACCTATCGTTACAGTTTCCTTAAGCAATTAACTGAAAATGGCTGTTACTCTCTGTTGTATGTTAATAGTATGCAAATCCCTGCAGCTTTGGCTTTGGATTAAATGCAGTGGCTGATGTTTTTTTTTATTGGTACAATTCCAAGATATGTACATTTTCATAAAATAATCCGAACATTTGCATTGACTTGAAATTGATAGCATCTCATTGGCCATCTAATGACTAGTGAATATGACTGCTGGTTGAATGTTTATACCTATGTGGTCACATAGATTTTAGGACCTTGTTGGTTGATGTTTATTTTGGAATAGAGTTTCTTTTATATTTATTTATGACTTTATTAAAAAATGAAGACAAACTGAGAAACAGCTGTCCCTTGCTGATATGGAAAATATATTAGATTCTAAGCCCTGCAGAGGGACTGCTAGTAATGTGAATTGTTCAATGTTCTCTTTAAATTAGTAAAGAAAATGAGTCACCACTATATAAAAACAATATTGATAGTGAATCATATGTTAGTTTTATGGTGATATGCTAAAAACAACATTTTCTTGAATTCTCAGTTCAAGCAAAGATTCGTAATGTCAATGAATACAAACAATAAGATACAGAACTGAGGCTGTGACTAATGGGAACAGAGGAATCCTCTATGGGGGAGAAAGCTTTGCATAAATAAAAGTATATCCCCAGTCATAGAAATAGGACCGTATTGCTTTCCATGTGTATCCTTACAGGAGATAATATAGGATACGTATAGTTGTGTATGTTGCAACCTTCTTTAAGAATATAGCAACTTGCAGACTTGATTCACTCACCCCAAAACTCCAAAATAGAATCTGGTGTGTAATGATGATTTTAGGCATGCAAGAAACGTGTGTCGATTTTTTGAAGGTAAAAATACAGTACAATTCTACTTTGCTAAGCTTTCCTGAAGACAAACAGAGCTAAAGTAAAACTATAAGTATGACCTGTGTATGTTTATTTTGACTTTTTTATTTTCAGTTCAGGTTCTCTTTAACCTATCTGTGCTCTTGCAGAGTCTTTGGCAGAGTAGTGTCTCACCTGTGCTGGCGAGTGTAATCCTCTGTCAGTCCATGGCTCCATGCACTCCCCAACTCCATCCTCCCAGGGGCACCTCTCCTCCATGACCAAGCACATGTTATTAAGTAATAACATGCCATAGGTTCCAGAGAAGATGCAGCCAGCAGTGGATGAAGATAGGAGTGCATGGAGCAAAAGCCTGGAAGAGGAGCCCACCCACTAGCACAAGTGAGATAATACTCTGCCAAAGACCCCGCGGAGCAACAGGCTCTAGGGCCCTGGGGCAATTACCCCCTTTGCCGCTATGGTAGCACCAGCCCTGCCAATTGTAGATGATGATCAGCAAACATTAGTTAGAATTAGCAGTTAGAATAAGTGGTAGATTGGGAGGGTTTGGGTTAGAGGGATATGATAGTGGAAAGTTAGATTTAGGAGTTTTGGCTAGAGGGGTAGAGTTGTGAGTCTGGGAGGAGGTTATGGGCGAGGTTACAGTTAGGCATCAAGAAGGGGATAACATTAGTAGAGGAGGTTAGAGATATACATGAGGAAGGGGTTTACATTAGAGTGGTAAGTTAGGGTTGGGTGTTAGGAATGAGATTAACCATAAAGGGGATCAGTAAGGGTAGGCAAACAAAAGGGGACTAGTGCAAAATGCATACAAAAAAACATAACATAAGTATCATGGACAAAAAACATCACATAGTTGATGCATCATAGTACCACAGAAGCTCTGCCCAACACTCTGCTCTCATAACAAAGCCACCAACTCAACTCAGCTTCCTAAAGTGTCTATAATTACATACCGGGTCACAGAGATTCATTCCCTTCCTATCAGTGAGTACAACGAAGGTGCATAGTAAATTACGCCTATTAAGTGAATTATGTAAATTATTAACACAGCATTTTTATTAGAGGGTTTTGCCAGCCGCCTTCACCTAGCAATAAAACCTTGCCCCTTTTCTAATTCAGATTATAACTCTACTGTTTATTAAAAGAAATGAACACATCATCACACATTACAGTCTATGCCTTCCATTCGAATTGCAAAACCTCAGTAATGAAAAACAATCTTTTAGATTATTGTCATTTAAAGCTAAAACCATCTCTTATTTAATGCTCTGTTTCAAACACATTTTTTTTTCAAAAGGCATTTAAATGTGGCATTCATTAAAACAAACAAGGCAGAAAATGTATAATAAATTCTTGGTTATTACTTAGCAGAAAGGTTAATGTAGACTAGATCATCATCAAAAAAAATGCAGAAGTGGTGTAATTTTCTATGTGATATGTAGCTGAGTTGAATTCATATGTACAGTATATTTATTTACAGTATATCTGCAATTTTGAAAAAGATTGTCAAACGATAACAACACAGGATAGCAAACTACCCTAATTGTCACCCCCAGCACATATTTAGCTCCTCTAACTATGTAAAAATGAGTTATTCTTAAAGAGGACCAAGCATTGAACTTCATTCAAATCAGTTGCTGAGTCACAAGAAATCTTTTCCTTTTCTCAAATAGGTTATCAGGGGGCTCTGTGTGGCTGATATTGGGGTGAAACTCCTCCCACAGTGTGATGTCATGACCAAGGTCCTGACAGTTTATCTCCAGTGAACCTGCTTGCATTGTGGGAAATAATGTTTTATCCCATGAGATAATTTCTGATCTTCTTAACAAGCATCGAACAAATGAAAAAGTACCAAAAAGTAGATAAAGTAATGTCAAACTGATCTTGAGTATTTCATTGTTTGCTGAAATGAAATCATTGATAACATTCCTGTGAGTAAAATAGTCTCCTCTTTCTCCTTTAGGAGAAAAGTTAATTGAATAGAGGCCAATGAAGCTTATTCAGTAAATGTATGTCTCCCTGGCAATTTTGCCGGTACACTGACAAGGTAGTGTGACTTGTACAATTAACGAGGCCTGAGTCACCTGATTAATGCAAGCATTGTTAGAGTAATGTGTGCTATGTGTTAAAACCCAGCATTGCATTCATTCAGCATTCAGCAACTACTACAGACACTTATTTTTATGTGGCTGATGATCAGTTACAAGTGTAATCCTTATTCATAAAGAAAAGGATGAAATCTTCACTCCCCACACAAAAGTTAACGTTCTAGTCCAGCCTTCCAATTTTACTGCATATGATAGTTAATTTTCAGTAATTAGCAATTTAAAAGATATGGGTATTGCTTGTTTGTATTTTTTGCAAAAATATATTAAAAATGCTATCATGGCTGGCTCCTAACTTGACCCTCTAGCTCATTTTTGACAGTAGAGTGCCAATGGAGTAGAGTTTCTTCTCTAGCACAGAGCAGATCACCTGACCTGGTCTGCCTGCTCCTTGTAGTCATAACTGCAACTACAGTTCCTCCCTCTCAGATTGTAATAAAGAATTTAACCCACCCCAAGCCATTCCGTGTCCTTATAAAGCTATCATCGCCATGCTCAGTCTACACAGTAAGAAACGATTTCTCCCTTTTAGAATTTTTTTTTATTTAACGCTTTTAGGAAGAAACTGGAAAGCTTGAGGAATGTGGAAAATGTTTTTTTTTTTTTTTTAAATATTATATGCTAAGCAGGAACAGGGACATATAGAGCTGAAGTACTGGACAAAACTTTAATCTCTCCGAATAGGGAGGAGGTGGGCTGGGTCAGGTGCTCTGTGCACACAAGTAGAGATAGGTTGCTGCCCCTTCCCAGCTTTTTCCTGACCTGAAGCCTCTTCACAACTCCAGGATGTTTTAATGTGTCGCTTATCCCTGCCGTTGCCATGCATGCACGCGCCAGCCACTTGTACCCATCGGGACACGGAGATCCATAATTGGGTAAGGGGAACAAGCATTTGTAAAAAAAACTGTAAAAAAAACAGTGGGGAGGAAGGGAAAGGAGATTGCCACTGGGGTGGGGAGGAGGGTGCTACTACGTGGGGAGGAGGAAAGAGGAGGGTGCCACTGGGAAGGAGAGGAAGGGAGAGGAGAGTGCCACTAGGTGTGGAGGAGGGGATAGGAGACTGCCACTGGGGTGGGGAGGAGAGTGCTACTAGGTGGGAAGAAGGGGAGAGGAGGGTGCCACTTGGCCAGGAAGGAGGGCAGAGGGGGTGCCACTGGGTGGGGAGGAGGGAAGAGAAGGGTGCCACTGAGTAAGAACTGTATTGTCTCCCTCCTTTGCCCCTTGCAGCAGTGTGGGTAATCTTGGGATGCAGGGAGGGGGGTCTGACATCAATCCTCCCTCTCCCTCCTGAGTCCTCCTCTAAAGTTCAGACGCAGTGTTGCATGTATCTCTCACCTGCTGCATGTGTCCCAGCCGCCGGTGCAGAGCTGCACTATCTGTCATTACACTGGCTCCTCTCTACTACTTTCTACTTCCTGTTAGGAAACAGGAATCAAAGGGGAGCCGATGGCTGGGACTCCTGCAGTAGGTGACAGATACACGCACCGCTGCACCTAAACTGAGGGGGACTCAGGAGGGAAAGTGAAGATTGATGTCGGCCCCCCTTCCTGCAATAAACGACTCGCTGGACTAGAGCTTGAATTTAAGCCCCACCCAATCACACACTATCCCTCCGCTGTTTAAAAGCAGTTTCAGGAACCTCCGAGGCGACTGAATGCAGAAATCGGGCCACTGTTCTACATGCAGCGGCTGCATTTAGAGCAGTGGCCCGGATTCCGCTTTCAGTTTCCATGGCAACGGTGATGCTCGGCGGTTCCCCAAACTGGTTTTGAACAGCGGAGGAAGAGTGTGTGTGAGTGTGTGGGGGTGGGGGCTTAAATGCAGGCTCTAGTCCAGTGAATCATTTGTTGGTGAGGGAAGGCAGCGTAAAAGAAAAAAAGCCAGGACCAGACCCCGGGCCCCCCTCCCCTTCTTTGGCCATGGGCCCCATAGCAGATGCTTTGGCTGCTATGGTTATTCCTATGCCAATAGAAAAATGAACTATCCAAAGAAAGCCTAATTGGTGGCAAAAAAACAAGGTATAGATCATTTTGTTGTGATAAGTAGTACCGTAATAAAGTTATTGGTGAATAAAAGGGAGGACCGCTAAAAGGTGAAAATTGCTCTGGTCTGGTAGGATAAAAACCCCTTGGGGTGAAGTGGTTAATGCAGATTGACTGTCATATGTAATGAACCTTGCGAGGATGAACTAGGACTTTTATTACTTCTTTGTCTATCTGTGCATTATTCCTTTCAATTACAATCCCCCAGTGCTTCTACGATACCCCGGAACCTAAATTACTCCCTTCCCCCTGGCTCTGAGCACTGCTA
Organism: Hyperolius riggenbachi; assembly: GCF_040937935.1. Taxonomy (NCBI): domain Eukaryota; kingdom Metazoa; phylum Chordata; class Amphibia; order Anura; family Hyperoliidae; genus Hyperolius; species Hyperolius riggenbachi. The sequence continues at coordinate 198,227,588 of NC_090648.1, forward strand.
TAGCTGCCGATTACATAGCAGCCTTTAGCAGTACCCAAAATAGCAGGCGCCTATTTACGTGCTTCATGTTGCAGATGTGTGACTCAAAATCAACTAAAGTCAAAGCACGACAGCTGGGCAAGAGGCATTGTTCACAAGGAAATAAAGGTGAAGGTGAGAGGAGCTTAGAACTGCTAGAAATAGCCAGTTTTGGAAGAGCCCCAACAATGATTAAGAGGGTTTACAACTATTAATCTTGAAAGTACACCTGAAGTGACATATAACAGGATGAGGCAAACATCAGTACATATATTGTCTGCTTTCCACTACAGCAAGTGTTGGAAAACTAAAGTTGCAATCTATGCAAATGAGCTTGTCGAACAACTTGTCAAATTCAGTCTGGTTATCTGAAAAGTAAATGGAAGCTAAAAGAGGATTATCTGACTAAGAAAATTCAGAGAGAATTCTGATAAGGTTCTAATGCTGGAAAAGACCAAGCGTCATTACTTTTACTTGTTTTTCGGCTCAGCAAGGCAGATTTGTCACAGCTGCTGTTTAGAATTCAATCTTAAAGGGAACCTAAACTGGATTCAGAAATATTTAACTCAGTCGAGGTAAGGCTTTAGATAATCCAGAGACTTCCCAGATCATCCTTGCCTCCACCATTCTAACAGAGTTTCCCCCTAAACATATCCAATAGGATCTTGTCTTATATATTCTTGTGACCACATGTGCACCTGTGTAGGAGTACTGTACGTGAAAAAAATATGGCCTGCATCTGTGCAGTAGCACAAAGCCACTCATGCGTGGCTTGTCCCTTTGTGCATGAGTGGCTTCATGCTACTTTGCAGGTGTTGACCATACGGTCGTGTTTGTACATGAACAGGAGCTTGAACGTGAACAAGAAGAAGGTCCCAGGCAGCAGCGGTGGGGTTAAGGGTGATATGGAAAGCCTCTAGGAAGATTCTCACTACTTAGTTGAGCATATATTCTTTATGTTTGTTTCCTCAAAAGTTAGCTTCAACATTATATTGTTTATTATTGGCAATGCAGGTAGCCCTCTATGTATTATTGTTATAGAAAAATCCATATCCATTTTGATGTTATCTGATGTACTCACTAGATCTTATTTGAATGGTAAACTTTTCCAGATTTTCACAGTCATCGCAGTGCAGAACCATTTCTAGATACGTGATGAAAATTTTACTCCGCACCCTTCACATGTCAGCAAACATGGCTGTCCCCGCTCTGCCAGTGCCCTGTTGCTTCAAGTGTAGTGTGAGTTTTGTAATAGGCCTGCTTTAAAGCGCAATGGAAGTGAAAGTGCATTTCTTTTAAGTAATGCAAATTGCCTGGCTGTCCTGCTGATCCTCAGCCTCTAATACACTTATATAGACTCTGAACAAGCATGCAGATCAGACGCTCAGACTGAAGTCTAAGTGGAACAGCTGCATGCTTGTTTCAGGTGTGTGAACTAGACATTACTACAGCCAAAATCAGCAGGTTGCCAAGCAAATGGTATTGTTTGAAAGGAGATAAATATGGCAGCCACCATATCACTCTCAACTCATGTTTTCTTTAATACATCAAGGAAAATTCCATATCTCTTCCTCTCAGATTCTCCGCTGTTAAAATGCAGAGATCTTACTGAGAATCAACGTAACATAATTTCCTCACATATATTGTTTTCTTTGAGAATATATTATGTGTAGGTGGTCTAATCTTTACTTTCTGTTAGTGAAACAATATCTCTCCTTAGAATACCAGTAGCACAAAGCTTTCAAAATGCAATGAGTCAATTTGACATTCGAGATAGTCTTTGTTCTCATACTCAGGAGTGAAAGGCTTTTGATAAGAACATTCTCCTGAGCATCTAAAGAGTCTGTAGTACAAAACTGTATCATTACCTTGTTACTTTGGCCCCGTTTTTTTTCCTAGAGAAACTGTCATATAGAATAATAGCATGGGTCATGCAAAGTTAATTTATTTATTTGCACACTGTGATCACTACAGAGCAGTAAAGCTTCCTGATGTGTATTACAGCTGCACAGGCAGAACGTTTAATCAATGGAATAGTTTATTAAAATAGAGAGACTGGACAAATGATAAATAGACTTAAATTGCCCCTTTATTGAGTTAAACTAATCTATGAAGCATAAATCCAACATAAAGATCGATCTGAACTGCGTGTCTCTACAGTTTTACCTGCTGTATAAGAGTTTTCTAGGACAGCGTTGGTCTATATCGGATTAAGAATATTGTGTCGGGATAGTTCAGTTAAATATTTTACAGATTTGGTATTTATGATCTTACATATGAAGGTTTTTTTTCTTTGTATCCCTGATGATATTTTAGCAACTTAGTACTGTGATTGATAGTGTGTATTGTGTGCTGTGCAGAACTGTTATAGCATTGCATAGGATAAAAGCGTATGTGCCTAGTTACAAGTTACAGCAAGGCACTTGTAGTCCACCAGCTTTTTTGCTAGGTGTACCCTGCACCTTGTACTGTGAGAAGCACAGTCAGCTCTTGCATTCCTAATCCTTGAGTGCCCGAATTACACAGGTAGAACTGCATGTAGAAATAGGTTAGGCACTGTACTACTGCAGGGTCACATAGTCCCTTAACTAGCTGTTTTGTACTACTATAGTAGAGAACTGTCATTCTAGGAATTATCGTATGCTGCTTTAGAATGTATTTACTTAAGGTACCCATCAACAATACATTTAGAATTGATCTACAAATTGATTGATAATATGACCAATAAAATGATAGTTTGTTATCATGTGGCACCTTTCAACAGGAGGAAAAAACAAAAAAATGACTATGGCCATCTTGTGGCCAAATAGTAAAACTACATCTACATACATTTTTTTTAAATATACACAATCATTACATTTAAAATGATCTGTTTACCTCCCCACTCCAAAAAAACCCAAATACGTTTTTTAATAAAAAAAAATTACATTAAAAAACAACAACATAAATAGTTATTTAAGGGTCTGAACTTTTTTAATATGCATGTCAAGAGAGTATATTACAATAATTTTTTTTAATTATATGCTTGTAAATAGTGATGGATGCAAATTAAAAAAATGCACCTTTATTTCCAAATAAAATAATGACGCCATACATTGTTATAGGGACATAATTTAAATGATGTAATAACTGGGACAAATGTGCAAATACAATACGTGGGTTTAAATTATGGTAGCATGTATTATTTTAAAGCTATAATGGCTGAAAAGTGAGAAATAATGCTTTTTTTCCCCTGTGCTCCCATGCCCGCGTGCTCCCGTGCCGCTACCCGTTAGCCCGGAGATCAATGAATGGGAACACAATTCCCAATCATTGAGCTAAGTCCCTGTTTGAAAGACCGGCTTCTAAAGAAAAAAAAAGTTCCCCATCCTCCCTTCACTTACAGGACTCTCTTACAGGACTAAAAAAAAATTGACTGTGGTCATCTTGTGGCCTAATAGTAAACATCTACATACATTTTTAAAAAAATAAATAAATACAATTTATTACATTTAAAATTAACTGTTTACCCTCCACACTCCAAAAAATACCCACATTTTTTTATCTAAAAAAAAATACAATAAAAAACATAAATAGTTACCTAAGGGTCTGAAGTTTTTTAATATGCATGTTAAGAGGGTATATTACTATTATTTTTTAAATTATAAGCTTGTAAATAGTGATGGACGTAAAACTTGAAAAAATGCACCTTTATTTCCAAATAAAATTTTGGTGCTATACATTGTGATAGGGATATAATTTAAATTGTGTAATAACCGCAACAAATGGACAAATCAAATATGTGGGTTTTAGGTATGGTAGCATGTATTATTTTAAAGCTATAATGGCTGAAAACTGATAAATAATTTTTTTCCGATTTTTCTCTTAATATTCCTGTTAAAATGCATTTAGAAAAAAATAATTCTTAGTAAAATGTACCACCCAAAGAAAGCCTAATTGGTGGTGGAAAAAACAAGATATCGATCAATTAATTGTGATAAGTAGTGATAAAGTTATTGACGAATGAATGGGTGGTGAAAGTTGCTCGGATGCATAAGATGAAAGGACACTGAAGGCTGAAGTGGTTAATCCATGCCATGCACTGTTGAGGATCAAACAACACAAATCAGTCTATATACATGTTGGATTAGTTTGGCTCTATACAATTAACACGCTGACACATCATTGCATTCCAGCAGTTCTGGAGGTGTGGCTAGCTTGCAGGAACAACAAGGGATACTTTTCATATTCAGCAGTGATGCAATGTGGTAGATGTCATATGCTCACTCCAACCTAAATTATCGCAAATACATTTTGTTTTAAGAAGGCAAACTTTTGTTTAGTGTAACATTTTAGTAAGATGTCTTTTTGGTCCTTTGTAGCTCCTTACACACTACTAAGAGTTCTGGTTCACTATGAGCTCGCTGGGCAGTCTATAACTCAGCATGTATGCAATGTACAAACTTTTTCTTGGAAGTTAACATAAGACTCTTTTCCCACTGATGATGGAACTGCATACTTTTTGGGTAGTTCGGTCTCCCAGCTGTTGGCCACGAGCAGCTTTCAGCTGCAGTGTCATGCAGCCAAATCACAGTGTTTTGTAGCACCATGCCTGTCATCGTTTTACATAAATGGTGGTGTTACCCAGTGGCAAAAGCACGGCCACATGGAACCAGCTGATAGGGTGTTGTGAATTCACTGCCTTCAGCCATGGAAAAGGGGACTGTAGAGACACAGGATCAGGGACAGATGGGAAATTGGCATAGTTTAAAAGGTAAAAAAGCCAGCCTTCACATCCCACTCATTAGTGTTTCATTGAGCAGATCAGGACCAAAAGTTGGCATGGAGATTGCCTACCCAGAGTCTGACGTCTGATGGTGTTTTACACTTGCACTGTTTAATTTGAAAAACGTATTAAAAAACATAAGTAAGGGGGATGGGGGAGAGATACCGAGAGCCCAATATGGTGTAGTACGTTTAAGTTAATATGAAAAGTGATAAAAACTGAGATTTTATACTCACAAACAAGGGTTACCGACTAGGTAACCACTGATTAGGCAGGTGGGGAGATTAAACCTGTCCCCACTCAGGAATAAGAAGTCGCTCTCTGTAGTTCAGAAGAAGAAAGGGGCCAAATCCCCTCCACCAGGGGTGGATACTTTTGTAACAAGGATACAGAGGCGCCAGTAGTGTAAAAAAGATAAAAGTTTCAAAACCGGGGAGGTGACTGGATCCACCTCTCCCAAAAGAAACACACGATATTGTTGATTTTCCAACACAAAAATAATTTAATTATACACTCCAATAGTTTGCTGCTATTGAAGTGTATAATTAAATTATTTTTGTGTTGGAAAATCAACAATATTGTGTGTTTCTTTTGGGAGAGGTGGATCCACCCATCACCTCCCCGGTTTTAAAACTTTTATCTTTTTTACACTACTGGCGCCTCGGTATTAAAAAACATGTTTTCATGAAGGTGTTGGGACAGTAAAAAAATTATTTTCTGAAAAATCTAATTTTGCATGATATGCCAACTCATCCCTATTTATGTCACAGCACATCTCCCAGCAGTGGTAATTATGTCACACTATGTGACCTAGCAGTGGTATGTTGGTTGTCAACCCTTCGGCTTGTATCTGTAGGCAGGGCTGTATTTAAGGTTTGGGCTCCCCTAGGCGCTCCCCTCCTGAGAGACATTGGCTACGCGCGCCATGGCAAAAAATGGGAGTGTCCACAGAATACAGTGGGCGTGTCCATAACATACAGTGGGTGTGGCCAATTAAAATTTCCTGGTAAGAGTGCAACCAAAAGTCGGTGGGGCCATGTTTTTTCCCCGGGTATAAGTAAAGTGACCCTAAAAAAGCAAGCAGGAACTGTTCCCCCCAAAAAACAAAACCACCCACACACATTAGCCAGTGTTCTCTCGCACAAAATAGTGGTAGGTATTAGATTGTGAGCTCCTCTGAGAAAAGTCAGTAACATGACTACGTTCTCTGCAAAGTGCTGCAGAAGATGCAAGTGCTATATAATACATAGTAATACATAGTATGGCAGGATTAGATTGTGAGCTCCTCAGAGAACAGTCATTGACATGACTACATACTCTGTGAAGTACTGCTGCAGATGGCAGTACAATATAGTACAGTAGTATGGCAGCACAGTGGTGTAGTGGTTAGCGCTCTCGCCTCGCAGCGCTGGTTTCCCGGTTCGACATCTGCAAGGAGTTTGTATGTTCTCCCCGGGTCTGTGTGCATTTCCTCCAGGCACTCTGGCTTCCTCCCACATCCCAATAGCAAACAATGCCAATAAGTTAATTGGCTTCCCCCTAAAAATTGGCCCTAGACTACTATACATACATACACATATGACAATGGTAAGGATTAGATTGTGAGCCTTTCTGAGGGACAGTTAGTGACAAGACAATACATACTCTGTACAGCACTGCGTAATATGTTGGCACTATATAAATAAATAGTATAAGTACAGTATAAGTAGCAAGGTCTATAGGTGTCCCCAGTATAGACATACTATAGGTGTTACGAGTATAGATAGCCAGGTCTATAGGTATCCCCAGTTAAGGTAGTAGTCAGGGTGTAACTAGAAATCACTGGGCCCCCTTGTGAAAATTTGGATGGGGCCCCCCCATAGGTGCCAAATAATTGTAATGGGGCAACGTTTCACCATAAAATAATCATAATGCAGCAATGTTTCACCATAAAATAATCGCAGTGTAGGCAGCATTTCAGCAGAAAATAATCACAACGTGGGCAGCATTTCAGCAGAAAAGAATCGTACAGTGGGCAACATTTCACCAGAACATAATCGTACAGTGGGCAGCACTTCAGCAGAAAATAATCATACAGTGGGCAGCATTTCAGCAGATAATAATCATACAGTGGGCAGCATGTCAGCAGAAAATAATCGTACAGTGGGCAGCATGTCAGCAGAAAATAATCGTACAGTGGGCAGCACTTCAGCAGAAAATAATCATACAGTGGGCAGCATGTCAGCAGAAAATAATCGTACAGTGGGCAGCATGTCAGCAGAAAATAATCGTACAGTGGGCAGCATGTCAGCAGAAAATAATCGTACAGTGGGCAGCATGTCAGCAGAAAATAATCGTACAGTGGGCAGTATTTCAGCAGAAAATAATCGTACAGTGGGCAGCATTTCAGCAGAAAATAATTGTACAGTGGGCAGCATGTCATCTGAAAATAATCATACAGTGGGCAGCATGGATGTCACCAGAAAATAATTATACAGTGGGCAGCATGGATGTCGTCTGAAAATAATCATACAGTGGGCAGCATGGGTGTCACCAAAAAATAATCGTACAGTGGTCAGCATGGATTTCACCAGAAAATAATCGTACAGTGAGCAGCATGGATGTCACCAGAAAATAATCGTACAGTGGGCAGCATGGATGTCACCAGAAAATAATAGGTAACCCCAAGGTAGCAGCCGGCGAACAACTACCTATTCTGTGCGCGAGGAAAACTCTGCAAGCCGCTGCCTGGTCTAGTGACGTCACTGACTAGACCAAATAGTGGCATGCAGAGTTGTCCTCCGGCATCGCGAAATATCCCGGCAGCTGCCACTCTGCTGAAGGGGGGGGGGGGGAAGGAGCGAGTTCCCCTCTATATTTGTGCTCTCCGCCCACAGCTAATAGGTGGGTGCCCCCCCCATGTCTGTAGGTAATCACATTCAACAAGCAGGAAGCAATCACTTCCAGATCGGGACATGAACTAAAGTGCTGTGCAGAGAAGTGGGGATTATTGCATTCCATCAGAGGTCGCCAGCAGTCCTATCAGAATGAATGAAGATTTGTGTAAGGGACATGCATTTTTACTCTATGCTGGTGGGACATTAAGCAAGTTTAATTTAAATGCAGTCGCATGTTTTTTCATTGAAATCCTTTCAAAGCAGACCCCAACTCTTGCACAGCATACAATGAAAATAATATAAGCAGCTGTGAAAAGACTGCAGGAGCTCTGCCAGGCAGTTCTCATACAGCAAACATTGAGACTTAACCCTTTCAGTGCCCTCTGCAAAAGTGAAAACAAGTTAAACTCAGTTTGTTTGTTTTTTTAAATAATGTCCATAGATTTTAATGCATTTTTTCCCATAAAGTTTATCATGCTTTGACTTATCTTTTAGAGCAGAGAAGAAATTCTTGCTTTAGTTCCACTTTAAATTGGTATTTTTTTAAGTTTGACATTTTGTGTGAATAAGTTAACGATCTAAAACATATCCCTGTACTTAGATTGATCCCCCGCATTATACCTCACCTCCTCTTAGGGCAACAGAGGCAAGGAAGAGCCTCCTTATTGGGTCAAGGTTACTGTATGAGGAGGGGGTTGGCTTGGCAGGGGCAGAGATCACATGATCACTATGCCGTTTTCATGTTAGCCAACAGCATAGGCAAACTCTGGGGGGGGGGGGAATTACAGCTGCCCAGTGACCCCTCAGACCAGGGCCGGTGCAGTGTCAGGCACAAGTTGAGACACCAGAATATCTGCAGGTATCCTGAAGCTCACCGCACTGTACTGCTGTCTGCACTATGTGCTGCCCCACCCCCTTTCTTTCCCTGCTACAGTTGGCTTTGGATGGAGCAGCAGTAGTGTGTGTACAGAGAATGGAGCAGCTCTGGGGAACTTAACAGAGTCAGGTATGAGCACAGCCCTGTGCCCTGCTGGGTTAATGCTTCACTTTCCCCTTCATTAGCAATGTCATCTGTCCTCATTATTATCTGTATCCAAACTGCTCTGTCAGCTGTCCTCATTATTATCTGTATCCAAACTGCTCCTGATCAATCCCGTTGTCGATCGAGAGTAGATCGGACATTTAGGAAATCATTGTCAGATCCTGTCAGTCAGATGAGAAATTGCATTATGTGTACCTAGCATGATGTCCTACCATATTATTATACTGTATTGTGCGTGGCTGAGGGAGACCTTTCAGAAATCCCCCCCATGAAAATCCTGGGTTTGCCCCTGCACAGCCTGCATAGCTGTTGTAAAAGGTTGGTGCCTCCAGTCCAGGGCCCTTCTGCAGCTGCAAGGGTAGCTCCTTTAGTAGTTATGCCCCTGTTTGTAAGTCCATATGTGGCTGCCTATGGGTACTTTTTCATACTAAATAGTGCAATCAGGATTTTGTATGCATCATGGATGTGATAAATCATAGCTCTCTCTGTGCCTTTCATAGATTGGGCCTGATATGTTAATGAGTGGGAACATATTACATCATGTTCCTACATGTTCCTACAATATGGAGAACAGTATGTTACCCTGTCACAATCTTTTATCTTATGTAGAGGCAAAAAAAATTCACTATCATGAGAAATTGTAAAATTTAAAATACACACGTATAAAAAGTACATTTCTCCCAGAGTAAAATTCACCATAAATTACTTTGCTCCTATGTTGCTGTCGCTCACAGTAAGAATTTAAAATCTGACATACCTGCGAGGCAGGTGGTTTTGGCATACACTCGCAGCCATGTAGCGCCTGCTTTGAGCGCTGACATAGATGGACTCTGAATTACTTTTTTCTCTGAATTGATACAACTCGGAGGGGGAATAGTATTTAATGCTGACCAGAATAAATACATATGCACAGATCTGACAGAATTTGGACTAGCTCATCTCCTCATGGGGGATTCTCAGTATTTCCTTTATGCTTTACAAAAGCACTCCCTGGAAAGGATCTATACAAAGATGCCAGCCCGCCTCTGCTGTTCAGAAAGTGCTTTTAAAAATAAGGAAAACGCTGAGAATTCCCCATGAGGAGATGGACTAGTCCAAAATCTGTCAGATTTTAAATGCTTGCTGTAAGCAACAGTGACCTAGGAGAAAGGTAATTTATAATGCATTTTGGTCTGGGAGAAATGTAAATGTTATATGTATGCATATAGGTGCCATTTAAATTTTACAACTTTTGTGATAGTGGCCCTTTAAAAAAATGTTCCCTTTGTCTTTTCTAGGATATTTTTTCATACCCTAGATACATCTTCAACTACAAAGAACCTCCTATGTCTTGCTACCCCCCCCCCCCCAAAAAAAAAACCAACCAACCAAACAAACAAACAAACCCTTTTTTAACCACTACAGAATTCCTGGTACGCATATCTACTCCCCTGTATACTTCACGTGCAGATCAGGGGTGTAGATATGCGTACTGTTAATTTACCTCTGTGTTCACGATCCCCACATCATTTTCTTTTGCCTCAACCAATGCAGCCCCCTCCATCTGTGATTAGGTTATGAGAATCGGCTATTCTCATCCCCAGTCACAGTGCCTGTCTCTTCCGAGAGCTTGCAGCAACCAGAAGCAAGCTCTCATTCAAAATACACCTGACACTTCCGTGTTTCTATTAATAGAACACGGTCTCATCTTGTGGTCAAAAAGTAAAAATACACCCAATTACACCTCTATACTGTTTTACATAGCAAAATTATTATTCGTTTTTATTTTATTTTATTATTTTTTAACCCCTTCCAACCCTGCCCCACAGTTACCAAAATAAAACACTTTGTTAAAAAATTAAATCATTTAACATTGTTTTACACAAATATTTACCTTAGGGACTTTTCTACTATGTATATCATGATGGTCTATTACTGTTAATTTTTCAAATAAAGTCTTTTAATAAGTGAAATGGTATAAAAAGATCCCTAAATGTAAAAAATACACCTTTATTTCCAGATAAAATATTATCGTCATACATTGTACTAGGGACACAATTTAAACGTTGTAATAACCGGGACAAATGGGCAAATAAAACGTGTAGGTTTTGTGTATTGAAGCACATTTTATTTTAAAACTATAATGGCTGAAAACTGAGAAATAATGATTTTTTCTATCTTTTTTTTTCCTATTACTCCCTTTACAATACATATAAAATAAAATAATTCTTAGCAAAAAGTACCACCCAAATAAAGGCTAATTTGTGGCGAAAAAACAATATATAGATCATTTCAATGTGATAAGTAACAATAAAGTTATCGTTGAATGAATGGGAGGAGCGCTGAAATGTAAAAATTGTTTTGGTTTTTAAGGAAAAAAACTGTGATCCTGAAGTGGTTAATTTTTTTTTGTGTGTGTGCAATTTGAAGTCACAGTAATACAAGCCAACTCTTACCCCCAGTCACTGGCACTGGCAGAGTTAATTTTTCATTAGTTGCTCAACATTACTAGTTGCGAAGGAGTGACTCTCATTGTTTCATGACACAGCTGTTCATAACATTAATTTGATTTAAAATTATGTTAATACAACCTGTCCTAGTCATTTTATTTTAAGCTTGTGAAGAGATAATACTGTCAAGTAAAAGAATTGGTCTTTTAACGCGCTTGTCTGAAATGTTCTTAGAGATTTACTTAAACTGCTATTCTACTCGTACTGGAAAACTTGAGATGCAGGAAGGAGCTGACAAGAGTTGGAGCAGAAAGTTACATTTTGCTGAGTACTTACTTTTTCAATTTAACTCTAAATTAACTTTTTGAAGTCAGACTTTATAAAATGTGCTTTATTAAGCTAAGAAATGGGAAAAGTGAAACCTAAAATAATGTGTACATTGTTTGCATTTTTCATATGTAAGTATTCCAAAGGGACATGAACTGTCCTTAATATTTTAAGTTAGCACAGCAGAGGAGTCAAAGTTTTTAGTGTATCTTGGCGTGACCATCATCACCCACATGGCATGAGTATTGTAGTAAAGGCAATTAAAGGGAACCTAAACTAATCTGAGCATTTGCATGTGCAGGATGCTCCCAGCGGCGGGGGCTTGATTGAGGAGGTGCTAAGCCAGGGCCGTGCAGACGCAGTGTCTGGCAACTGGTTCTGTTGCTAAGATCGAATCTCAGCCACTGGGGGGGGGGGGGGAGGGACTGGATGATCCCTCCAGGATGGCGCGGGCACAGGTCAGCTACAGGGGCAGATAGAAGCCCAGATAGTTTAGGTTCCCTTTAAAGAGGAACTGTAACGACAAAACGGCCCCTGGGGGGTACCCACCTCGGGTGGGGGAAGCCTCAGGATCCTAATGAGGCTTCCCACGCCGTCCTGCGTCCCTCGGGGGTCTCGCTGTAGCCCTCCGTACAGCTGTGACGCAATATTTACCTTCCTGGCTCCTGCGCAGGCGCTCTGATGCCTCTCGGCGCCGAAGTAGGCGGAAATACCCGATCACCGTCGGGTCTGCTCTACTGCGCAGGCGCAAGTTTCCGGCGCCTGCGCAGTAGAGCGGACCCGACGGAGATCGGGTATTTCCGTCTATTTCCGTGCAGAAAGTCGCCACAGCGCCCCCGCTGGAGCCAGCAAAGGTAAATATTGAACTGACAGTCGGCACAGTCGCCGGCTGTTCGGAGGGCTGCGGCGAGACCCCCGTGGGACAGAGGACGGCGTGGGAAGCCTCATTAGGATCCGGAGGCTTCCCCCACCCGAGGTGAGTACCCCCCAGGGGAGACTTTTAATGTTACAGACTCTCTTTAATGCAAACTCCTCGAGCAAACTAGCTGCATAACTTAGTCCACCGAGCAGCTCACTTGGAGCACACTGTAAATAATTTCAAGGATAAAAACACAAGTATGTACATTTTATTTTACTCATATTTTAGTGAGTTAATTATTTTATTTAGCATATGGATGTGACTGCTGGGTACTTAGCAGGGTGTCCCCCAGTATCCCAGCAGGATCTGCTCCACACTAAAGAGAGTAAACTGCTCCAACTAACTCTAGCTTATCTGTTGGAATATTACAGCTGTTTGGTATCTACCTGGTAAGCTTTTCCTAGAGTAATCAGTCATAAAAATACTCATGACAAAGTATATTGCATAGAATGTAACTAATGTTCATTAAGTTCTGCTACTACTCGTGTAGATCTATTGCTTATATAGACCTGTTTATATATTATCACAAATGTAACCTTTTACAATACATATTGAAGATGCCTTATGTTGGCAATGTTCAATGTATGCAGCTATTCAACTGTAGTGTCTTACAATACGTCTGGGAAACTTATAAAGAAAGTATAAACTAGATCCTCACCTTTATGCAGAGTGCAGCTCGCCTTATTAGTTGGCTGCAAATGCCAATATTGATAGTTCAGCATATTAGTGGATAAACCACTGTTGATCTGCCCTTGATCCTCCCCTCTGTGTGGAAACACTGTCCAGGGATCCCATATAGAAGCTGTTGAAGCTCTACAGATGGGTCCTTGGCTGGATCAGGATATTAGTAAATCGCAGAATACTTGCTCCAGTAGGTAAGTAACAAACATTTATTGGACAAAAAATAAATAAAATGCATGCAGTGGCCTGACACATTTCCCACGGATCACCTTTGGTAACAGCTTCACAAACAAGTCTATAAGTCAATCCAAAGGGCAGAAGAACAGCCAAAGTGCACATCCAAAGAAGTAAATAATACCTTTTATTGATCCACATGCTGCAACTCACAAGTAGTGGAGGGAGGTCAGTGCAGAGGGAATAGTTGTAACTTGTGTTTATATGGATCAATAAAAGATATTTTTTACTTCTGGATGTGCACCTTGGCTGTTTTTCCTACTTTTTTGGAACCACGCGGCCATGCTTGGCTAGATCAGAGAGGAATGTATCAGTGTTTCCACTACCCAGAAGTGTCAGGAATGATGGAAGCCACTAGAGCTCACCATATGAGCATTTAACCACTGGTTAACATACGTGCGCATGCGTGCATGTTTACATGCGCGCCCCTCTGTGGCAGCCACGGGTGTATTGCGATCCTCTCTCCTGCAAAACAGAAAGTTTTAAAACGTCAGTTTTGCAGGAAGTGGTTAGAAGCAAGCAGGTACTCAATGGCTCGTAAGGCTGCAGACTATGCAGCCTTTCTATTATTTTAGCACTTTACGCAGCTCCAGTGCAACAACAATGGATATCCATCTCCATTTAATTTAATGCAGTGTCTTAGTTATGGAGGTCACGTAAGACTGAATTGTTATCTTCATTTTGTACTGTCAAAATAACAGACGCTTCTTCTTAGGTTCCCACTATTAGCTGTAAATTGCTGCATGCTATCGAAGGCTTTTCGGTGACCTATTACATTATTTGGAATAGTTCTTCTGTCATCTAGTTATATATATTTTCTTACATAATTTTTTACATCTTTTGGAGCTCTTTCTGTGCACTGATGCTGCTTTCGCATAAAGGGCAAACAATGACAGTAACCTTTTTAACCACCTACAGTATTCCATGGCTGAGATCAGCTGTTGTAGATAGAGAGAAAGGCAGTGCAGGAAAAAATTGCTGCAGCTGTTTTGTAGTGTTTGAATTCGGCATAGTGAACCCCGAATGTAGAAGTCTCCTGACCAACCCACTTCAGCACCTGAAGTGGACAGGGTCATCATGTGGAGTTTATCTACTTGAGCTTCACGTTGCACTTCATGTGACTCTGATGCTTCCTCCTCTAACAGAATGAATGAAAAATCGCAATCGCAATCGCTGGCTAGTGGAAAAGGGCCCTTAGACTGTCAGCTTCTATGGGCAGGGCCTTCTCTTCTGTTGTATCTTATTCTACATTTGCTGATGGACCCATTTATGAATACTTAGCACAAATTGTACTAACAACTCTGTTTGTCCTTGTTTGACCATGGGTTCTAAGTTCTGAGCGAGGACACTGTCTGCATTTTTGCTCTTCATCATATGTAGGTGGATTTTGTATCCAAATCAGATAAATGATCTTAGGTCATGGCAGGACATTACAGTTCAAAAAAAAAAAAAGATTTTCCTCCCGATCTAGGATATTAAAAAAATGCCTCTAAGAATGCAATCCACTGTCAAGATAGGAAACTGAGAGGGGCTCTGCAGGCAGACCAATTTCTTCAATCCCATAACCAACAAGTTATGTATAAAAAAGAGACCTTTCAGCAATGCAGATAGGGTTCTTAATGAAATTGCTGGAATTCTCTATGAAGAAAATTATTTTTGTCACAAACACCAGTTTTTTAGGCAAGTCTATGGTTGTGCTATGGGAGCTTTTTTTGCCCCTAGCCTAGCAAATCTTTACATGGCTTTATAAGAGGAGGAGGTGATTTGAAAAAGGATCCTCAAAGATATTGTTTTGGAAAATATATATTATTGATGACCTCCTCCTCTTCTGGCAGGGAGATGAGGAGGATTTTAGTCAATTTGTTACGAATATTAATGGGATCAGAGACAATATTCAATTGACGGCAGAATGCAAAAAGGTAAGTATACATTTTTTTTTAATTCGGAGATCACTAGAGAGGGGGTGGGGTTCATACTAAGTATAAATATGGCAGGCTCCATATCCCTCTACCTTCAGATGTCCTTTAATGGCTACCCGCAGTTTTAGGTGACATTTAAAGAGGAACTGTACCGAAAATGACGTAATTAATAAAATGTCTTATTTTTTACAATATTATCAGTGTTTGCCCATTATATATTTTTTCTCAGCCTTTCCACACCCTGCATTACATTCTGAAACTTATCACAGATTAGCTACATACTTATTTCATGTGTATGATTCACATACTACAGCAGTCAAAGAGATCAGCAGGACTGCCAGGCAACTGGTAATGTTTAAACGGAAATGAATATGGCAGCCTCCATAGATATCTCGCTTTAGGTTCCTTTTAATCAGACAATAAGCTAATGTAAACAGTTGACAGTTGCAATAAGCAATAGAACGAACAAATTCTGTGTGGGAAAAATGCCTGTCATTGTTATCACTGTGGAAATAACTAGGCTTTGAAACTCATGTCTGTTTGAGTTTATGAAATAATAGAGACAATATAAGAACAGAAAAGGTCGCGTTCAGCAATCTTTCAAAGCAAATTAGAAGCAAGAGGAAAAATGCATTTAAAAATGAATTGCAGTAACTGATACTACTTAGATAATACTTTAATTCAAAGTATCACAGACTTATACTGTAAGAGGGAGGATGATAATTGTATGTTATTGTCTGTAACTGTCAGCAATTTATTGTGTTATTATGTGCTTATACTAGTGACAGAGTACTGTGCCATATACTGCATAGAACTGATTTTTATCAGCACTAGTCGAGATAAGGGGACTGAGAGCCGCTTCCTACTAGCAACAATCTGGACGCAAACCACTAGTATGAAATAGGAGACCCAGCAAAAATCACTATCCACGCCCCCAACCGAATAGTTAAGTCTCGAAGGCCACAGGCAAGGGTCCTGGGCCCTTATTTAATTTACTTTTTCTCTTAAGTTTTTTTTTCCTGGTAATAGTTTCACACCTTATCAATAAAATGCCTCCAGCGAGCAAGAAAATACTCAGAATAATTACAATAGTACTTTTCACCTACATTTGGTACTTTGAGCACTGAAAAGTTATTTTAAACAAAAAAAGAAAAATTAACTCCTAGGATAAACCTTAGGAGAAAAAGTGAATTAAATAAGGGCCCTGGTGTGCAATTTTAGCATTAGTGTTTTCTGCTGGGTTCTGTATTTCTCACAAACTAGTGGACATGACCAAATTGCTGTGGGCACAAAGCTGCCATTAGTTTATGAGGTTTCCCATTGAGACCCCTCAAATAGACTAGCACCGTTTTATCTACACCTGAATAAATGTACTTGTCCTATATTCCGGCGTATAAGATGACTGGGCCAACTTTTCCAGTTAAAATTTGGGTTTGGGATATACTTGCCATATAAGAATACCCCTCCTCCAGCACACACCAAATAACAATTAACAAAACCATCATATACAGATACTGTACTGTATGTGGTACCCAGTATATAACAGTATATAGGCGATTGACTGGTTGGATTTGTCAACAATCACTCTCCCTAAGTGGATTGGTCAACTCTCCTTGTCTACCTGTTTATCAAAGCGGTATGGAAGAATAGATTGCGCTGTGCCCATAAAACACGTCCCTTTCACTCGTCAGGCCCACCCTTGTATCCTATTTACCTTCTTCCCTGTCTCTCAGATTTCACACATGTGCGCCTACGCCGCTTCACTACAGTCCTCAGCAGCGAGATCTGAGAGGCGGTAACAGGACAGGGCATATCACCCGGCATATAAGAAAACCCCTGACTTTTCAGAAGATTTTTAAGGGTTAAAAAGTAGTCTTATACGCCAGAATATACAGTATTAACTTTTAGCTTCAAAGGTGCCTGAATTTCTAATTTGTGTGCTGAGTCTGACTGCATTACTTAAAGGAACCCTAAACAGACCTCAAAAATGGAATACTGAACTTACCTGGGGCTTCCTCCAGCCCCCTGTAGCACGTGAGGTCCCCCAGCATCTTCTGGGTCTTCTCCATTCTCTGCAGGTGGCTCCAATAGCCGTGTGACCCAGCCAGGAGTCATGCGCAACTGCAAAGAACTTCATTCTGTTGAGAACCGCCAATGCACAAAACACTCATGGTGACAGGCACATGTTCGAGATGGACATGCGGACGGCCCATTTCTGGGGGAGCAAATCTCTGGGGGAGCATCTACTTGTCTGAAAAATATGGTTTCTGTTTGTATTTCTTAGCATTGAGTATACCACTAATCCTGAATAATTCCCCAACTCATTTTACATGAATGCAGCCCTTTGGAGAGCAGCATGCCTTCTGCCAGTATTTCAAATTTTAGCTCATCAGTCCAGAGCCCCTGCTGCAGAATCACATTTGCTGCACCATAGTTCTTAAGTTTTTGTGCATAGTTGAGTTGCTATGTCTTGTTTCTATGTCTGAGATATAGCTTTTATACCATTTCTTAGCTGATAGATCTGTAGGACATATTGCAATTCTGAAAGCATGATGTCTCTTTTGTCTGCCACACTAAGTTTCCTTGGCTTACCACTGCATCTAAAAGAATCAATATTACCCATTTATTTGTATTTCTTTGAGAGATTTTGACCTTGTACCCAAATTGCTTTGAAATCTTTTCCTGGGAGTCCTGCCATAGTGTATGACCTTCGTCTTCTACAACCTCATTGCAAACTCTTGCTAGTGGAGTTTGGCTGTTCCTCGGAAGGGTAGTCACACCAGATACTGATTGAATATAGATTTTTCTTCTGTTATCTCCTTTTCCATTGGCAAGAATAAACCACTATTATTTATATTGTTCAAAGCAGTTTTACTTTACAGCATGTTTCCACACCTGCCTAAATTTTTTTGTACAGTGCTGTATTTGTTTTTATTGTTTGTTGTGCTGCCCCAAAATCCTTTTTTTGGTACCCCACCTTTGTGAGATCTTCTGGTGTAACTTTTAAAAATGAGTCTTTACGTTTAATACAGCCTAGGGGCTCACCACTAAGTCTAAATCTGGCCCTGGCTAGCTCTATAGATTTATAATACAAGATTTCACATCCTCTTAAATGTCTTTATGCCCGACCAAAAAAAAAAAAAAAAAAATCTAAGAGGATTTGAAAGCTTGCATGTGAAATCTTTTGAGTTAGTCAGGAAATAGAGTTAACGCTATGCCAAAGTTTTCACTGCATCCAAATACTGAAACTGTGTTTCTTGTTATATATACTGCACAGTAAAAAGATTTTTTGGATTTAGCCGGAAAAGGACAGCCTTTTAATCCCAAGTATCGTCTTTCTGACAGTTCTTTTAACTATGCAGTTTGGCAGTAGGAAATCAGATTTATAATAATACTAAGCAGGACAGAATCAATGTACATGACTTCAGTATTGCACCCTTCTCTTAAAAATGATTAAACATGTTCATCATCAATTATGCATTAGCCACTTACTAACAGAAAGTTATTTTTTCAGAAGCCATCCATAAAACATAACATTTCTGCTGTTTCACAGGGATTTGCTGTCGCCGCTTATATCTGACAAAACCATTGAAATACTGCAGTTCAGTTACAGAAAGAGCGCACAGCTCTACTTGTGCCCAGAGGTACTGATTCTTCTGACTAACAGGAGATTATTATAAAGAGCTCCATTAATACAAGAGGCGCACATCACAAACATAAACATAATCAGGACTGAATAAATTAGCTGACCTAAATAAAAAACAAGTAACCTTACATAAACCTTCCAGCGTATGCCTTGCCATGGCAAAGGGCCATAGCTATCATGGCTTGGATTTAGAAGAGTAAAATCGATCGGTTATAGTGAAATATAAGTTAGGTGTCACTTAAAACTTTGGATTATTTTTGGGGCGTGTATGGACTAACTTAAAGAAAACCTGAACTGAAAATTAAAAGTTAAAATAAGCATACACAAGTCATACTTGCCTTCCATGTAATCTACTCCTCAGTGTCTTTCTCCTGTCCCGCATCCTGTTTGTTCACGGTGATCAAGGGAATTTTCCATCCTCCATTTTGAAAATGACCATTACCCCATAACAGCATTCTGGTCAGCACACAGTTAAACTGTAACATCGCCCACTTGAGCCATAGGGAAACATGGACATTACCTGGTACATCAGTTTTCCTCTCAGCTATAACTGACAGCAACTGATATTTTACGGACAGCAACTGATATATTTCAGATCTGACAAAATATTGTCAGAACTGGAAGGGATTATTGTCAGAAGAAAATGGTGAGCTTCTGAGAGGAAGTGATGGCAAGGTAACTATGTAATTTTCATTTGAAGTTACCTCATGTGTTTATTTTAAATATTTTTACTCAGTACAGGTTCTCTTTAAAGAACAACTGTTAGGCATCATATGCCCCCGCCCACAAAAAATACATATGTAAGTAGATAAATGCTTGCTCTACTTACATATCAGATGTAATGCACTGTCCATGTTTTGGTTTCTTTTAATTTTCAATTTATATTATTTTCCTGGCAGGGGCTATCTTGTGCCCTCCAGGTTAAATCCCCCCCTCCGCATCCCCCTCCTACCCGCTCTGATTCAGGGCACAGCGGGGAGGATAAAGGCAGCAGGCACAGAATCACCTAATAATGTATCCAAGTGCTGGCGTTCCCATCTGTTCTCTGCACTACCACCGGAGGCAGTGCAGAGAGTATAGAAGGTAACTGTAGCGCCTGGAACCAATATTCAGGGAGTCTGTGTGCAGCTCATTTATCATTTCCCAATATTCAGCACGGGGAAGAGGGATATTCTGCGGGCGGTGGGCGGCAGATGCAGCAGAGAGGGAGCCCACACGCTTCTGGAGGAGGGGGCCGAGGACAGTGACAGGAGACAGCCTCTGGCCCCCCTCCCTGTGCACTAACACGGCTGAAACATAGAGAGTGAAGGGGAGAGCAGGCAGGCAGCCAATGACAGTGCAGAGAGGTGAGTGACACAGGCTTCAGCCAATCAGGCTGACACAGCATAGCATGTCACTTCTCTTTTGCGTCTGTGTTAGTCTGCGTACCATCTTAGAGCCTGGGGGCATGGGGAGAGAACAAGCACAGTAAGATTGATTTTAAAGTTTGGATTTGCCTGGTTAGCATCCTCTTGACTATTGTAATAGCCTGCACTAGAAAATTAATTTTGTATTCAATGCCACCTTATACGTATACTTAAAGTGTACCAGAGCTCACAATAGTAGAAAGATTTATAGATACCTGGGGCTTCCTCCAGGACCATCCGCTCGGATCGCTCCCATGCCGCCATCCTCCACTGCCCGCAACTTCGGGAACCAGGTCCCATCACTTCCGTCAGTCGGCTCCAGTCTACACAGAAGAAGTGCGCTCTTTGCGTATCTCTCCAGCAGCCACTGAAGAGATTCGTAGAGGGCGCACTTCTCCTGCGTAGACTGGAGCCGACTGAAGGAAGTGCGGGGATCTGGTTCCCGAAGCTGCGGGCAGGCGGCGTGGAAGCGATCCGAGCAGATGGGGCTGGAAGAATCCCAGGTATGTATAAATATTTTTACTATTTTGAGCTCTGAGTCCCTTTAAGCTGTAGCTTCAGTTTGCAAACTTTATGAACTTGATAACATTTAGTGTGATGGTTCCAGTTTATGCCCCTGTGCAGGCCCTGGGTGAAGTGGTGGAGGGGGAAGGAAGTAGGCTCATACAGCATGCACAGTGGAGACAGACATGACCCCCAGTATAGGTAGCCAGAGAATGCCCCAGTATTAGGTAGCCATAGCCAGATGTAGCCCACACAGAAAAGGTAGTCAGGGTAGAGATGATCAATGAGATGCAAATGCAAATTTTTCTGAGTTGATGCAAATTTTTATGCAAATGTATGCAGTTTCAAGATGGACCATTTCCAAGCCAGAGCTATGAGGGGGGCAAAACTGCTAACCTCTCCTCCCTCAAATAAAGGGGTCCATCCTTCAAATCAGGTGTTTTTGTGGCTACACTTGTTATAGGAATGAAGATAATGATAGCCACACTTATTTTATGACCTTTGCAAGATGAGTCCCCTGTCTACAAGGGTCACCAATATTAGGCAAGGGAAAGGGTGTGGACCTAGGGTGTCCCCATCAAAGTTTTGCTGGGTGGCCTCATGAATTGTAGTTATGCCCCTTCACCAGAGTCTTCATTATGTGGAGGGTTGAAGTGACACACCTCTCCAGGATCCAGTGATGGAACACATGATACATCTTCCTGCTCGGTGTCCCGATCATATTCTGATGAGTGAATCTGTGCTTTATAATCCAATGTTGTGTTTGGCATGTGTGCACAGTGGTGCCTTCATGCATACTTACATTAATTCCAGTGATGGAGCAGAGCGGACTGCACATGCAGATAGGCACCCAGTATAACAAGTTAGCACTCTTTACTGAAGAAAAACTTGCAGCAATGTATAGTAAACCACCATCAGGAACTGCAGCTTACTTACGACAGAAAGAAACATAGAGTGAATATAGGAAATAACAATGCCATAGAGATCATCATCACATTTTACAGACATCTTGTAGTTGTTTTACTATACTGCAGTTTAGGTAATAATCATGTTGATACTTGTAACATCCATGAGGTCCTTGAAAATTGTATCGTTTGGCCTCAAAACAGTAGTGGATATGCTTCCTGCCATGCCAAATCCATTCAGATACTTCGAAGCAGTTGAAGACAACAAGCAATGTTTAACCATTCTGTGTCAGGGCTGTTGACAGAGGACCTGAAACAGCCAGAGAGATAGGACCAAGGCACACCATGCACAGATAGCTAACCCTTAAAACATTCCAATAATTAGGGGAGAAGGGGAGGAGGACCAATCAAGGGAGAAAATCAGGGTGGGTCCTTGTCTATATTCAGCATTCCACAAGTCAAGTCTGAAAGGGTTACTATGCTGAAAATTGTGATGTTCTAATATCTCTATTATTAGTTGTATTATAGGGATAGAATACATTTCTCTTTGAGTTACAGAGAAGAATTCAGCAGTTTCACATAACGGCATCTTTGAGATGAGAAGGAGATGACAGGTGTCAGACCATGTGGTGCAGGGGAACGCCACGCCGGCAGCAGCTGCTTTCTGACAGGAAATCAGGTTTTAGGAGAGAAATAAATGCTACTTGCAGGCATTTATTTTAACATAAGCCCTATGTAGAAATGTATTCTGTCCCTATTACACAACTGATAAACATTTTGCCCTAGTGCCCCTTTGAAGCCTCTTGCACACTACACGCGATTCCAATTTTTTATACGATCCAATTTTTTTATTCCAATTAAAAAAAGTACTGCATGCTGCTGCATTTTTTTTTATCAGAATAAAAAATCGGATCGTATAAAAAATTGTAATAGTATGTTGTGTGCAAGAGGCCTCATAATGGCTTTATAGGCATAAAGAAACAGGGGTGCCACCTCCCATCATTTACCCTAAGGTTAAATCCTGTCAGGAGGAAGTGATGGGTGAAGAACTGTGTGACACAACATTGGGTGATGTAATTAACCAACCTCCAGATTGTAAGTTCGCAAGGGCAGGGACCCTCTTCTATTGCTTCTTACTTTGCTGTAATTTATCATAAGAACGTGTACCAATTTTAGTGATATTTCAAACCACACATTTCATATATGTATGTATTTGTACTTATATTGCTGGATGCCATGACTGTACAGTGTCTTGAACTTCTCATGTATATAGGTTCCCCATTATTTGTTTTACACTATGTACAGTGCTACAGAAGATGTTGGCGCTATATAAATAAAATACAAGACACAGAACATTTATATCGCACTTTTCTCCTGGCAGACTCAAAGCACCAGAGCTGTAGCCACTAGGACGCACGCTATAGGCAGTAGCAGTGTTAAGGAGTCTTGCCCAAAGACTCCTTACTGAATAGATGCTGGCCTACTGAACAGGAAGAGCCAAGATTCAAACTCAGGTCTCCTGTGTCAGAGGCAGAGCCCATTCAAAGCACCAGTGGGCGGTGGCATCCAAAGGTTCTTTTACTGTATATCACAGCTTCTGACAAAGCCAATGTCATGTGCAACATCTTCAAGAACAGCAGTTCTTGAAACTAGGATGGAAAATTAACATGGAAGGCAGTGCAGGCAGAACCACCATATAGCTCATTAGTCTGGAGAACAAAAAGCTGTCCCTCCTTGCTCACCATTGTAGCTGCATCTTACTCCTCTACCACCCTTCTGTTCATGCAGTACATGCGACCTGTACTCAGAGGGAGACAATGTTGGCTAGGAGGTTTTTTGATGACTGCCACATCTCTACTCTGGGCAGCAAAGGATCTGCAATATATATATATAGCACTAGTACAGCTTATCCATCAATACAGACACGGGTCCACTCAGGCATAGTATGAACACTGCCTGATTAAACAGTCCATAGTCAGATTTTCACATGGATCTGTCAGAATGGGCAAACTGGAAGCAGGGCACATACCTGTGTTAGGTTCAGAACATTGTCTCTTTAAGAAAGCTGATCTAGCAATGTGCCCAGGACAGATATGTATAACAACAGCATATTTGCATTATTTTTCAGTAACCCTGCTGGAAGGCAGGAGATATAGTTTTTCTTTACTGTAATAATTGTAAATTGAATGTCTCTTTATGGTGAATTTGAAAAGTGCATATTTTCTTTGCATATATCTGAAAGCCTTTGCTTACCCAAAACAGATTGATGTAAACTGCATCTTGATATAAAAAGCATGGTCCCAAAAGTAATGAAAGCAAGAAGAATGAACACCTTACCAATGCACAATGACACTTCTGGGAGTTTATACATCTGCCTGGTAAACCCCAAAGAACCATACTGAAGGAGAGCTGAAGATTGCAATGACACAGGGAATAGTAAGCAGGCTGTAAAGGAAAATTTACATAGTTTGTGATAAACACTGGAAAGATTTTCATATGGTAAATAACACAGCATAATGTCTCTGAAATCAGATAGTGTGCATTATGTATAGTCTGCAGTCTTGCAGTTCAGCACAACAGGATGTCTTAATATATCCTGCTACCTATTCATAAAAGTAATACCTCACGCCTACTACCTAAAAATAGAAAACAATTATGGGGTCAAGTCACAAAGAATGTGAGGAATTTTTAAACAGTAGTGATTGTATTCCCTTTAAAGTATAACTGCATTTACACACACAAGTACAGTTACCTTTATTTCTTATGTCAAAAGTAGAACAGAGGCGCCAAAAGTATAAAAACAGTTGTTAAAAAGTTTAAAAGTGCTTAGGAGGCAGTGGTGGACTTACCTCCTGCAAGCAGACTCAAGAGACTGTATTATTCAAAAATATAAAGTGTTTATTTGGTATACTCCAGGGGGTTCGCAACGCATTTCACAGGCTTATACCTGCTTCCTCAGGCAATAGACAATAGGAGCACACAACAGCAAATGGTCCGGGACACACCTGGTGCCTCAGTGTGTCCCGTTGCATTTGCTGTTGTGTCCTCCTATCGCCACGGCCTCCTAAGCACTTTTAAACTTTTGAGCAACTGTTTTTATACTTTTGGCGCCTCTGTTCTACTTTTGTCATATATATATCCACCCCTGGTGGAGGGGGATACCCCTTTCTTTCTACTATCTACAGAGAGCGACTTCTTAAACCTGGGTGAGGACAGGACATTCTCCTCACCTGCCTATACAGCGGTTGCCTGGAGGTAACCCTGGTTTTGACTATAAAATTGTACTCTTTCATTATAACCAATTTTAATACCTACTACACTATTTTGGGCTCTCGGTTTCTCTTTTACATATACCTTTATTTCTTAAACTCTGTAAGAAAAAAAAGTTCCCCTGGGGGTACTGACCTCGGGTGGGGGAAGCCTCCAGATCCTATCGAGGCTTCCCCTTCCTCCTGTGTCCCACGGTGGTCTCATTGTGCCCCTCCGAACAGCAGGGATGTTAAATATTTACCTTTCCTGTTCCAGTGCAGACGCAGTATTGGCTCTCCGCTCGTAGATAGGCGGAAATAGCCGATCGCTGTCGACCCGCTCTACTGCGCAGACACAAGTCTCCTGCGCCAGCATAGTAGAGTGGACCCTTCAGAGATCAGCTATTTCCACCTATTTCTAAGCGGAGAGCCGCAACAGCGCCCCCGGTGGAGCCATAAAAGGTAAATATTGCACAGCCTCACAAACTGTCGGCTGTGTGTTCTGTGGGCTGCAGCAACACCGCCGTGGGACACAGGAGGACGGGGGAAGCCTCATTAGGATCCAGATGCTTCCCCTACTGAGGTAAGTACACCCCAGGGGAACTTTTTTTTGTTACAGAGTCTCTTTAAGATAAAGCCAAACATCTTTTTTTACCTAGGATTTCTGGACCCTGGATCATCTGCATCACCTAGGAGATTTGGTCATTGTGTCTTTGTGCCCCAACCATCTGATTCTCCCTTTCATACACCCTCCATGCTGGCATCATCTCCCATCTACTCAAAGAACATAGGAAGCAGAAAAAGGAGCAGAGGAACCAGGACTGGAGGGCTGCACAGAGGTAGTTCAGGGGGTCCTCATCCTACCCTCAAAATTTGGAGTGTGTAGGAGCTATGAGTGCTGAGATATCAAGCCTTTAATATCAGTTGCATAATACAATACTGTAGACATAGGAAGATCAGACACAGCATCAGCATAGCAACCTAGAGGAGAGCAGATTTTATAACCCAACCTTGTCTTCTATTTGTAGCTGCCATTGTCATAGTGGGCGGCCACTGTGCCCACTATTATAACAGGAGCACTTCTAAACAGGATGCATTTTAAGGGGGGGGGGGGAAGATTAGATTACCATGGGGAAGGGGGGGGGGGGTTAGTTGCCCACCATGGGGGGTTTAGGGTTGGCATCACCACCAGGGGAGGGTTCTGTGTGAGAATAGGGAGAAGTTAGATCATAGTAAAATATCAGTAAATATTACCGATATTATACTATTTGAATGCAGTAGTAGCATATCGGTAAGTTTACTGATATTCTACTACTGATATTGTGTACTATTTTAAACAAGTGCCTTTTTCAAATGTATGTTCTTCATGGGCCTCCTTTTTTATTTTTATTTCAGGAAAATCCCTTTAAGGGCTTTATAGTTACTGTATATTAAATAGTGTGGACTGCCTTAGAAAGTCTTTAGGAAACATGTCAAAGGGTCTATAAGTCATCCTATAAGGTGCTGACTTTTTTTTTAAAGGAAGGCATTACCAAGGGCCTTCTGCCTGACCTTTCAGGCTTGTTGCTGTTACTGTCCAAACTAAAAAGATATGCTCATACCTACCCAAGGACTATCTTGGTTATTTAAGTTGTCAGTGAATCTGTATCTGCTGTGCCACACCACAGAAATTTGGTGCCACATTTTACATTTTAACCAGGAAACCCAGAGGGATGACACTCTTATTTTTTTCTATAAAAACAATGTATGTCTTTTGTGATACCCGCTGCCACTTTTATCTTGCTATGCTAGTTCCAACTATTAAGGAAACTTTTTTCCCACAGCCAATGATGAAATGAATATTTTTGCGGGATCAGACAAATGCACGTCTAGCAGTGCTAGCTAAACACAATTTGTGGGCCATTCTAGAAAAGAAAAGCCCTTTAAGTTATTAATATGCAATTCTTTATATATGTTTCTTAGTGTGTAAAAAGAAAGGCATTTTAAAAGAACTAGTTCACAGTTGACATTCAGAGCATTGTATAGAATTAGGCCTTAGTGGTTGTAAAACACTGTGAATATGATTAAGGAACTCCATACAGCTGTGAATTGAATGATTTACGCTATTCCCTTGTTGCCCTTAAAGTGACCCTATGATGAGAGGATATAGAGGCTGCCATATTTATTTTCTTTTAAACAAGTTCAGCTAGCTGGTCACCCTGCTGTTCCCTTTGGCTTCAGCAGTGACTGAATCACATACCTGAAACAAGTATGGGGTTAGTGTGGTCACCCTGATATCAGAGGGTATCTGACTGCATACACAGTCTGGGTTAAAAAAAACTAGCAACACAGGACCAGCAAGACGGTCACACAATAGACATTGAAGTGCAACACCATGGCCTATCGATTGAGTACTGTTACTGCTCTGCCTCCCCATCAACCTATTTCAGGTTCTCTATGTATTACTGAGATATACTTAATGGGCCCAATCCAATTCACTTTGTCTCTTAAGTTTTTTCCTTAATTAATTTTTACATCTTATCAATAAAATGCCCTTTAAGGCACCAGTAAGCAAGAAAATACTCAGAATAAATTTGACAGTATATGTTCACCTACTTTTTGGTATTTATATTGCAGAGGGCTGAAAATGTATTTAAACAGAATAAGAAAAAATATTTTGAAGGGTCAAACTTGGGTGAAAAAGTGAATCCTCACAATACAAGATTGCAGTGTTGTGGTCATGTGACTGTTCTGCCCATTTCAGTCTGGTTTAAAGAGAAAGACACATTCTGACACTCCGGTCAGGCTGGGGTACACACCCTTGTCACTCTTGTATAGAGAGCTACAGGTTATTCAATCATTAGCCTTGGACACATTGCCTTTCAGTGACTGGAAAGTTCTAAGAGAGTATAAGTGGTCACATGACCACACTTTTTCACTAAAAATAAAAGCTAAATGTAATTATTATTAAAATGGCAGTAATATATTTTTACATAGTGAGGGGGTTGGGTGGGGGCTACTTTAAGATTATTGGAGAAATTCCAAGAGATTACTAGTAATGCTTGAAAATTCTCCTAATATGCAAATAAGCTTCACTAGGGAGGAGATGTTTTGGCTAGTTAATCGCTGAACAGTTAACATGGCTGCATAACTGGCTCAGCTGTTAGAAGTTAATTTGCAAAGCCCAAATTCTGTCTCCTGATTGCAGCTAATCCGTTTATCTGTAGAAAGTTTTGACCCTCACCGTTCATTTCGCACAGTGATACATTTTACTTAAATCCAAAATCAGAGGAAATGCAAAAGCCGTAGTTAAGCAGGAAAAAACAAAATAATGATTTTATTTTGCTTCATTTATTCTCAAAAACTTACAGAAAGATGCAATTACACCTCAAGAGTGCAGCAGAAATAAATGTTTCTGTTTGTCACCTACAGCGCCTTGCAAAAAGTAACACCAGCACCCCCTTGACTTTGTGCCTGTTACATTTCAACCTGTAATTTTAATGTTTCTTAATCTTATTCTATGTGGCGGATCTGCACAAAATAGTCTCAGTAGGTAAAGTGAAATGAGAAAAAAATATATAAAATGGATTTAAAAAAAGAATAACAAATTGAAAATTGGCATGTGCAAATGTATTCACCTCCTTTGCCACAAAGCCTCTAAAAAGTCCTGGTGCAACCAATTGCTACATATAAATAAGAAGACACATTTTGAGGCATGTGGGAGACTCCTCAAATGTATGGAGGAAGGTGCGCTGGCCAGATGGGACCAAAATTTTACTTTTCAGCCACAAACAAAATGCACACGCCCAACACGTCTCATTACCCCAAGAACACCATTGACACAGAGAAACATGGAGGTAACCGCATCACGCTTTTTAGCAGCAGGAACTGAGAAACTGGTCCAAGTCAAGGAAAAGATGGATGGTGCTAAATACAGAGATATTCTTGAGCAAAACCTGAGTCAGTCTGCCAATTATTTGAGACTGGGATGGAGCTTTACCTTCCAGCAGGACAATGTCCCGAAGCATGCTGCTTCTGTATTAGAGGTGCCTACACTCTATTCCCTATACTATTAAGACATTTTGCATTGACCTGAGGAAGTGGGCCGTGACCCGTGAAATGCGTTGTCAGATTGCTTTTTGAATAAAAACATTTTTTCCAGTTGAACTGGTGTCTATATATTCTGGAGAGGTAAGCAATGACCTCTCTTTTTATTATATCATTTTTTATTTGTTTTTTAAAATACTAAAATAGAACACACATTGGGCACCTCCATCCTACCCATTACCAGTCAGACCTTTGCAGTTTTTCTGGAAAGTCTAACGTACTACAGGAGAGCTACCATCCAGTATCCAGCAGGATCTGGAGTACCAAGCAGGGACGGTTAATTACCTGAAGGCCTATACGGTGGCTGCAGGAACTGCAACCCACCTTTGTGAGTTTATATCTATATAATTTTATCCTCCCTATACCTGACGATACTGCACCAATGGGGCTCCCAGTCTCTCCCTACTTCTCATCTAGGTATTCTTGGTCCTTACAGGAATCACCAAAGAAAAAAACCCTACATATGATGATGCTTGTGAGAGATGATTGATGTGGAGGGATCTCGGGGGGAGGGAGAAATAATAAAAAATAGGTTATTTTATGAAAAAAAAAATTAATTTATAAAAAAATAACTTAAAGCTAGTGTTTTTGTAGTTATTTTGTTCTATTTGTTGTTTGCTTCTGAAAAAAATAATACTCCAATATTGTAGGCATGTTCTGTCCATGGAATGATGCAAATTATCAAACTGTCCATTTTAATTCCAGGTTGTGAGGCAGCAAAACATTAACCATTTAAGCCTTCTGGATGTAGAAGGCCATGTGCACTCCCGGCCGATCACGCGCGTGCACGCACACTCCCGGCCCCGAATAGTTAGCCCAGGAATCAATTAATCATGACAAGGTGCCCGATGATTTATTCCTCTCCCCGGAAGAAAAAGTGACTGCTTTTCTCGGAAGCCTCTTTTTCTGCCTCTTACGCCCCCCTACGTCCCTCTAAGCGTACATGTTACGCTTAAAGTGACGTCATGTAAACTACATCTACATGTAAAAAAAAAAACAACACATATTTACATAAAAAAATTACTATTTACATTCCACCCTCCCAAAAATACCCAAATAAAATGTTTAATAAAAAAAAAAAAATTACAATAAAAAATGTAAATATTTACCTAAGGGTCTAAACTTTTTAAATATCGATGTAAAGATGAAATATTTCTATGTTTTTCATTATAAGCTTGTAAATAGTGATGGTTGCAAAACGGAAAAAATGCACTTTTATTTCCAAATAAAATATTGTCGCCATACATTGTGATAGGGACATAATTTAAACTGTGTAATACCCGGGACTATTAGGCTAATACAATACGTGGGTTTTAATTATGGAGGCATGTATTATTTTAAAACTATAACGGCCGAAAACTGAGAAATAATGATTTTTTTCCGTTTTTTTCTTATTCTTCCTGTTAAAATGCGTTTACAGTAAAGTGGCTCTTAGCAAATGTACCACCCAAAGAAAGCCTAATTGGTGGCGGAAAAAACACGATATAGATCAGTTCATTGTGATAAGTACTGATATAGGCTAATAAATGGGAGGTGATAATTGCTCGGATGCATAAAGTGAAAACGACTGAAGGCTGAAGTGGTTAAAAATGTCAAGGGTGTGGAGGGAGGTGTGTGAATACATTTGTAAGGCAGTGTCCCCTGGTGCAGATTCCCCTAAAACACATCTTGCAATTCTTGCAAAGAATAAAAAAAACAATAAAAGCTACTGTTTAAAAATCCCTCATCTGAAATTCCTTTTTTCATCTTTTTCCGGTAAGTTTTAGTAATCTGTTTATTTAATGATGTATTTGTTTATTTTCTCATTGCTGCGGGTTGCATTTGATTCAGTCAAGATAAATACGTAGCCCATAAAATGTGAAAACATACAATTCTGAGAAGTCATTATTACCTTATATAGATGATTACATCTAAAGATAACATTATTTCATCTCTAGGTATGCAGCTGTGTTCTAAAGCATAGATTTTGCCCTCATTGACTCTTTGGAGAGGAATGAGTGTGGGCTGCTGCTTATTTAAAATCCTTTAAGAAGTAGTTGTTCTTTTTTGTTCAGTATGTGTGGGACTCATATTTATTCAGCATCCATTACACACTGAAGATTTTACGGCCAGATTCCGAATTTATTACAGATGAAAATATCCCTGATACTTTTGAGCTAGCTTTATGATAACAGCATCCATCTTTGTAATGCCCATGTAGCTGATGATAAGCCGAAACAGTGAGTGCTACTCCTGAGAGGGTAATCAGTGGGTCTTTATCTATGTATATATTCAGTTTATTGGAGTTTGTGAAGACCTTCATAACTTTGCTGTCCTTGGTGCTATGAGGCACAACATGCACACAATGTACACATTAAAACTGCCACTTTTTACTGAAGTATTTCAAAGGCCACTGATGAAAGAAGAAATATCTACGCAGTGTGCTGTGAGTCACAATGTGCTGCAGGGGGCATTTAACATTACTGGATGACGGACTGTTTGGATTGAAAGTGATTGGAAGGTTAGCTTGGACTAAATTATGAAGAGACGTAACATTTTGCTTACTTTTTGTTATATTTGTGGCTTTATTCGAATGCTTTACATAAATGAGACTAAAGTGCTTAATCAAAAGTTACCATGGTAAAGGAAATTGCCTGACTCTGCTACTGAGAAAGGAAACATTAGCAAGAAATCAAAGGCACATTTACATTTACCTTGTACGGTGCATGCATGATTTTACTGGCTTTTGCATTGTTTTGTTATTACGGTCTGACTAAGCTGATTAAAAATGTTCGCTCTTCCTTCAGGGACTTTGAAAAAAGACTTTGCTGAGATTGTGGTTCATGGCTTCACATTAATGACGATTCAAATGCTATAAATCATGTACATATAATTCAGAATTAGAAATGTTTTCAGATACATACAATACAGTTACGTTACTCACGCAAGATTTTTGTTGTCTGATTGTTGGTATGTATTAAAAGATGGCTTGAAAATCTGATGCCCACCGACTGCACTGATGACATTGTTAGTGATCTGTCATTCTGGATCACTTATGACCAGGACAAGATGCAGAACATTTATATTGTGCTTTGCTCCTGGCGGACTCAAAGCGCCAGAGCTGCAGCCACTAGGGCGAGCTCAAGACAAACAACATTTATATTATGCTTTTCTCCTTGCGGACTCAAAGCGCTGGAGCTGCAGCCACTTGGGCATGCTCAGTAGGCTGTGACAGTGTTAGGGAGACTTGCCCAAGGTCACCTTACTGAATAGGTACTGGCCTACTGAACAGGAAGGGCCGAGCTTCAAATCCCGGTCTCCTGTGTCAGAGGCCGAGCCCTTAATCCAGCATTTATTGTTCTTTTATTATAGTGTCTGCAGTGCGGTCTCCCTTGCTTGTTCTTCCCCTTCCCTTTTCCATAGAAATATTTAGACTCCAGAGTACACTGCCAAATGCTAAGCAGTATGCCTGTACGTAGATCTTTCCCAGAACAGTACCAAAATAATCTGACTGTGTAACAATTATTTGATGCGTGTATATAGCCGTAGATAATTAGAAGATGCATAGTAATATGATGTATACACTCAAATATAAACAGAGTTTTTTTTATTCAAAATGACTTAAAAAAATCTCAGTTTTTTTTATAGTCAATGAAGCCCCCCCTCAATTCAGTTAGTGGCTACCCCACACAATCCTCATAATTTTGAGCACAGGTGTCCAACTCCAGTCCTCATGGGCCATATCCATGCAAGTGTTTAGGATGGATGGAGGTGCGGTACACTTAACACTTTTATAGTTACCTCCCTCCCTGGGTGACAAGAGATTGGCTTGCTGGGAGACATTTTTGCTTATTGTTTACAGGATTCAGAAAAAATCATTAAGAGCCAAAATTAACCATGTATGATTAAAATTTGGGATGTGTTTTAAAATATGCCCTAAATATAAAATGTAAAGAAAAACCGGGCAAAATTAAAATAGGCATGCTGTATCCTTGTATGTATGTGTATAACTTTAAACAAGGACTTGTTGAATATTGATCGCTACTTCCATGTACAAGCATGGCTACAATGGGCAGGCACAAGTGCTGCCTGCGCCTGCTCAGTAGAGCCGATTGTGCACGGCTTTTTCCTTTGTGCAGAAGCAGCTCTGTGCAGCTGGGCATGCGTGGGCTGTATTTGCACATATGCGGCCACACAAGTACATGGTTGGGAGCATGGCTGCAAAGAAGAGGGTCCCAGCGAGCAACAGTGTAGTGGAGGAGGATCGGAGAGAAGTATCTTAACTATAAAAGGGCACTGCACCCACATAAAATGACTTGTAAAACATCATAGAGTTTTATGCATGGGCTAAGCCCTCGATGAGTTATTTTATAGCGAAACTAGTAGGACGGACCCCGGATGTGGCAGTGCATGACTACTGGTGAGGTGAGCTGTGTTGGGAAGCGGTGAGATGGATGCTCTGCACACGGCACATGACCATACACTGCAAGGACAGCACATCGGAAGGAGTCAGCTGGGGCTGCCTGAACAGGGGAGAGCCTGTGCATAAAATTCTACGCTGTTTTACAAGTCATTTTATGTGAGTGTGGTACCTTTTTACACTGTTAGTTTTATGGTGCTACGCTATGAGAGGTTTTTGTTTGAGGTTATTACATTGGCTATGAATGGAATATTGAAGGTGGAATAGGAAGTGGATTGGATCTGATTGTGGAGGTCAGGGGTGACCTGCGAATATCCCCAACTTCCTACTAGACCCTGGTGGTCATCTCATCTGGTGAGTGGCTTCTGATTGGGTGTGGTGGAGGTGTACTGGGATGTGCAAGAAGAGAGACCTTGAAACATTTGCAGAGGATGAAATGGAGTTCATGTTGTGGAATTTGTGGGACTTTATTGCTATTACATATGAATTTGAGTGGCACCTGTACCGAGCATTGAACGGTTTATAGACTGACACCAGCCATCTAATAGCTAATACTCTCCACCAGGGATTGCGGGAAGTCTAGTCCTGTGTACAACATGGAGTTGGTGCAGGAGGCAGCATTGACTCCTCCCATTAAAAAACAATAAAACCAGTGCATTCAAACACAACTTCATTCAAGGATTCCAGCTGCAACTAAACGCAACTGTACCTCTTCACACTGCACAAATTCCAACTAAATTTTTCAGCTCAAAATTTTTGCAAAGCTCACACCACCGTCTTCAGCACCGTCTTCAGCACACTTTGTGCCCATCACCTTAATTTACCAGATTGTGAAACACACTTCATTAAAGGGAACCTTAACTAAGAGAGATATGGATGTTTCCTTTTAAACAGTACCAGTTGCCTGGCAGTCCTGCTGATCTATTTGGCTGCAGAAGTGGCTGAATCACACACCTGAAACAAGCATGCAGCTAATCCAGTCTGACTGCAGTCAGAGCACCTGATCTGCATGCTTGTTCAGGGGCTGTGGCTAAAAATATTAGAGACACAGGATCAGCAGGAGAGTCAGGCAACTGGTATTATTTTAAAAGGAAAACTCCATATCCTTCTCAGTTTAGGTTCCCTTTAAAGAAGTTACTAGAGCCCACTAGGAATCGTACAATGCTATAAAAATCGCTTAGCACTTTTTAGATCGACTTTTGTACTAAACACAAAATGATTTCCAGAGCGTTTTCAGGGAATGTGTTTTGAACTCACTGAATAAAATCACTCCAAAAATGTTGCAGCCTGATCGCCGATTGGCTTATGCTCCTCGCCGAACTCACATCTGTGGTCTATGCACCATAATGGACCCTAAACTGTAGATAGCATTTTAAACAAACAGATATGGGTGCTGCCTCTTCTTCACCTGACCAATTTTACTACTGACTTCATCAGAGGTAAGGAGAGGAGACAGCTCGCAGCTTTTAAATAATCTTAATTACATGAGTTTTTTTCTAGTATATTTTATGATGATATGTGCAATAAAATGTTTTTTTTAAAGAAAACACTGCACTTAAAGCACTTAAGAAGCAAGAACCTGGGGATAATTCATGCACTCTGTAGTGTGGGTCACAAACTTCTTGGTAAAGTTATTCTGAGCCAGGTGGTTGGCACAAAGGCCAAGGCTTCAATTCACTAAGCTTTATCAAACACTTTATCGAACATTTGATAATTAACCTCATGATGAGTAAAATCTAATTTTGGGGTTATAGATTTATTGAACATTTTATCGATAAAACATTCGATAAATCTGTAACACTGTAGTGAATTCAAAAATAGATTTTACTCATGAAGTAATTTATCAAACGTTAAATAAAGTGTTTGATAAAGCTTAGGGAATTAAGGCCATTGTGTGCTTCTGAACAGTAGTGTTATCTTCGGAGGGATTCAGGAATTTGCACTGAGCAATTTGGTTGGAAGCCCTCTCATTAGCCCTGTTGCTAGTATAGTTCGGTGGAGGAGCTATGCTGATGATATCATTGGCATAATAAACATGTATTATCAAGCGTTATATTTTTACATTTAAATTTAAATAAAAACTTTTCAGGGTAAGAATGTGTATGGTAGATTTTCTAGGAGTCTGTATAGAAGTGCATAGTAATTGGGTGTGAGGAATAGAACTCTCGCCTTACACTGCGAAACTGCTTCAAATCTGAGCCGGTACACTATTGGTATGTTCTCTTCGTGTTTGCATGGGGGTTTTCCGGGCATTCCAGTTTTGTCCCACACCCAAAAAACATACAGGTTTTGTAACCTGTTCTCCCTTAATCTACAATAGAGACATAAGACTAGGACTGTGATACGGATTAGATTGTGAGCTCATCTGATGGACAGTTATATGCTACAGGCCGTAGCAAAATAATAATAATAATAATAATGAGTGTAGTCCATTAAAGCATATAAATTGCTGAGATTACAGTTTACTATGCTCAGACCTGTGAAGGATGATTCCTGATCATTTGCTATGGTTTTCTGGGAGGGTGGACATGCTATAACAGCTTGTTACACTGTATTAGCTCTAACTGGCAACACAGTTACAAGATGTTCAGAAAATATTATACTTGTAGAAGGCACCTTTAGTTAGAAGAGCAGCCTTCAATTACACAGGATACTCTACATCCTATAACCTTGGATTTCTTCTATATATTGTGGGATGGGAAGAGTCTCCATGGCCCACAGCAAGAACCATAACATCTTAGTTCATTGCAACATAGCAGTTGTGTTACATATGTAAATCTCTTCATTGCTATGGGCAACACAAACATAATTTATTTATCTATTCTAATGACACCCATGGCTTTTGAAATAAAATGGAGGAATTTATTTGTATACATTGGCGCTTTATAAATCAATAATAATAATAATAATAATAATAATAATAATAATAATAATAATAATAATAAGAATAATAAAATAACCCAAACTATAAATGTATTCTGGTCTTCTTCTGCAATACAAATCTAGCATTGTATGGCCAGGTAGCTTTCTGCTGATATCTTCCAAACTCAGGTCTACTAGGCAGTCCTGCCCCCGGCCTCTCTGCCTACTGCCGGCTGTACAGTCTGGTGCTAGAGGAATAAATAGCTTGGGCATATTTTACACTATTTGTAAGGCTCTTCAGGCCCAATCTAATTTACTTTTTCTCCTAAGTTTTCTCCTAGTAAATGATTTTTCATCTTCGTTTAAAATAACTTTTGCACTCTGCAATTTAACCACTTGAGGACTGCAGGGCTAAACCCCCCTAGTGACCAGGCCATTTTTAGCTAAATTGGCCACTGCAGCTTTAAGGCCAAGCTGCAGGGCCGCACAACTCAGCACACAAGTGACCCCCCCCCCTTTTCTCCCCACCAACAGAGCTCTCTGTTGGTGGGGGTCTGATCACTCCCCCCATGTTTATTTTTTTTTAAATAAATATTATTGTTGTGGGATTTTAGGAAAAAAAAACTGTTTCTTTAAATTCCCTCCCTCCCTCGCTCCCTCCCTCCCCACAGCCGGCCAATTATGGCGATCGGCTGTCATAGGCTTCTGCCTATGAGAGCCGATCGCTCTCTTGTCCCCCATGGGGACAGCCGTGTCACACGGCTGTCCCCAGTGCAGCGCTGCTGCTCATCGCAGCGCTGCACAGTGTAAATAGACGGCGTAATCGCCGTCTAACAGTCTCCCGAGCGGCAATAGCCGCTCGGAGACTGAAGGCGGGGCGGAGCTCCGCCCTCCGAGCATGAGATGCGCGCGCACCATGCGCGCGATCTCATGCTAAACAGAGCCCCAGGACTTTACGCCAATTGGCGTTAGGCGGTCCTGGGGCTGCCGCCGCGGCCACGCCTACTGGCGTGACGCGGACGGCAGGAGGTTAAAAAGTAACAAAACAAAGGTGAAAATGTACTGCTAAAATCTTCAGAGTATTTTCTTGCTTGTTGGTGGCTTAAAAGGCATTTTATGTATAATGTGAAATATCATCTAGGAGAAAACTTAGGAGAAAAGGTGAAATGGATGACCCTTTATGCTTTCTTGCCACATTCACAGCCTTGCATTTGGATATTTATACATGATTGAATAGCTAAATTCAGAGTTATACAAGTCATTTGTTTGTTTTGAAGATTTTCATTTGTGCCAATTCATTTTGGTGGCTTTTATGAGGTTTATAGCTTTTGTAATAATGAGTTCACACCAAGAAAACACCATGCATGTTTTCTGGAAGCCAGGTCATGCTGGTAGGACAACAGGATGGAAAGCACAATATTCCCAGCAAATAAATCATCAGTGGGTGAAATGTAAGGGGTGCAGAAAACTGCTTCTAATCTCCAAGTGTCCGGTGCCGTTGCAATTATTGCTAGCATTAACAGCTGGCAATAGCTGCAGCAGCCAATAATTTCACTGGATTCAGTTAATAAAGGTAGTGCTGTACAGATTATTTTATGTATGACCGAGTAATAAAAAAAAGACTGCCTGCCAAGAATACTGGCAGTTTTAAACACTCAGAAAACCTATTACCTGGTTTGAATGTGTAAAGTCTAAAATTAGTTTAAGATTTTTCACCTGCTCTACTCTCACCCACACTCTAGCTGGTATTGCCAGAATGGCTGAGCTGGAGTGAGTGGAACTCTGTCACCTTCATAATATAAGACCACATAGTCTATAAAGTCAAGAGTACCTAACAAAGGGAGGTGGAAAATCTCCCCCTCTTTGCTTAGCACTCTTTTCAGAGGTTAAGAAGTGTGATTATAACACCAAATCAGTGGACATAATCTGAGGAAGAGTGATATTCTATTATCTGTTATGCAGCAGAGCTATCAGTGGGTTGTCACATATTGTTTTTTCAGGACAAATTAGGCGTTTTGTGGCTGATATTTGTTTTTAGTAATTACCTAATTTTCTATGCATTTTAAAAGGAAAATAAGGAAAAAAGTGAAAAAATACACAATTTATCCACTTTCGTACATTATAACTTTAATGTAAAAAGTTATATTGTACATTAAACCCACACATGTATTTATCATTCTTGTTTATTTAAACAGCTTCATAATGTATTAGAAACACATTGCATAAGCTGCTGAATTTTTACATCTGTCTGTTTATTTTACACTTGTTTACAAAATAGCCCTGCCATTGAATTGCTTGAGGGGAGGAGATGGGTTTGCCATAATTCCTTTTCAACTCTATTTATCTCTGAGCTGATAAAAAAAAGACTATAAACAGTGTCATCTAGGATTTTGTTTGGAAGAGAGTGCAGAGACTTATTTTCACATCATGGGGCAGGAAGCAGTTAATATTATATCACCCTTCTCTTTCCAAAAACTTTAACCCTCCTGAAATGAATCCTAAACCTAACCACAAACGCTAACCGACATTTACCTTCTGTTGCCTGTGTCAACAAGTGGAATGTTTGGTGGTGGAACTTGGTTATTTTATAACCAAATTCCTGAAATCAACTGTGTAGTAACCTAGCGCTGGCATGCACATGTTACAGATGGTGCCAAATAGCGGCTTCTTAATGCTACTTCAGTGTTCTCCCCAGAATTTTTTTACAGCCAGATAGCGTGAAAAAGTTGCCAGGTGGAGTGCGACTGGAGAATACAGGGCTGGTGCTTCTCTGCTTACTGCATAGGAGGAGGATGAGGAGTTATGCCGATGACAGTCGGGTGCTCACCAAAATTAGTCAGGTGGAGCACCCAGCTAAAAAAGCCTGGGGAGAACACTGCTACTTAATATTGAGCCCATAGTCACCCCCCAAAAAACTGCATTACAAGGCCTGGGTCGAGTTGTAGACAATATGTTCATTCTCATCTCTGGTGCCCAAGTTTGCCTTCTAAAATTTCCATACACAGGTCAATAAAGGCATTATCCTGCAAGGGATTGATCAATCCACACTCAGAAATTGATCAGGTGTAGTATTGGTTTATGCACCACCTTGTCACACTTGCTCGCTTTTAGATTTCAGCAGCAGGGTTGCTCATTCACAAGCATTTTTTCACTATCCGACATCATGATCCGAATTCGTGATTGCCTCTCAATCACAAATTCAGTTCCGAATGCACTCGTGATTGTGGTCCAAATCCGGGTCGTGATCACGGATTTAGCCGTGAACACAGGCCGTGATTAAACCACCAAAACCTGCCGACTTTAACTGTTACTAGCAAAGCCCCCTTAAACGCCAGAAACACCAAATTTGCAGGTTATGTTAAAGTGGACCCAAATGAAAAATACAATATTTCAGAAATAAAATCTATTTTCTAAATTATAATAATAAATAGCAGCCTTTATTTCAGCTGCATGATGACAAATATAAAATATTTAACATGTATTGGAGGAACCCCTCCCTTCCTTTCAAATTGCTGGGATAAAATCCGGCAAACTGGTGGAGTAGATGGTGTCCGGCAATGGAGGAATTGCTAATGGCTGCCCCCAGTATAACCCTAGTTATGAAAAGAGAAGGGTGAAAAGCATGCACTAAAATGATCATAGGTTTGAAGGAGTGTTTATTTATCTTTGTATGTGTCAGAGTGGTGCAACTAAATATTTTTAATAAAAAAAAATGTTTGGTTTGGGTCCGCTTTAAGAAGAAAAGTGGGAACAAGGGGATTTTTTTTTTCAAAAAGACCTTATACTTTTTGAGAAAATCAATTTTCAATTCGGTAAATGACAGTTCGATAATGAAACAAAACCCGCCGACTTTAGAGGTTAATAGTAAAGCCCCCTTAAACGGCAGAAACACCAAATTTGCAGGATATGTTAAAAAGATAGTGGGAAAAAATTATTTTCCTATTTTTCAAAAAATGTTATTTTTATTTATGTGCAGAGTGTTGGAATTTTTTTTTAAAAAAGGACGTGTGGTCCTCCCTACCCAGCATATTTAACCCCTTGTCACCCATGCAGGCTGGGATAGCCAGAATGCGGAGCCCCAGCCGACTGGGGCTTCGTACCCTGAGCTATACCAGCCCGCATGGTCCATGGTATGGAGGGGCTCCGGGGGAGAGGGGCAGCCAAGCCTTTCCCCTTCCCCCCGAGCCCTTGTCCAATCCATGGACAAGGGGCTCTTTCCCACCTCCGGTGCCCCAGGAGGAGGTGGGGGGCGATGACTCCCTGGGGGGGGGGGTTTCATGGTGGCATCTGGGAGTCCCCCTTAAGAAGGAGACCCCTAGGTGCTCACACCCCTCCCAGGAGAAATGAGTATAGGGGCACAAAGTACCCCTTACCCATAAAGGGTTACATGAAATAAAAACTAAAAAAGTCCTTTATTAATCTTAATTAACCAGAAATGCTTACCTGTACCTTTAAGAAAATGTTCCCACGCCAATATCCTCAGAAAGGTCCCACGCCAATATCCTCTAACTTGCAACATTGATTGAAGATCTCCGATGACCCGCCCAATCACCGCCACACACCGCCGGTCCCCCGTGCAGCTCTAGCTATACTTAGTATAGCTAGAGCCAAAAGCATCTTTGAATTTTGGCTCCAAGGCTCCTCACTGGTCTATTAACAGACCAATGGGGATAAGACAAATCCCCATTGGTCTGTTAATATACCAATGGGGAGCCTTGGAGCCAAAATTCAAAGATGCTTTTGGCTCTAGCTATACTAAGTATAACAGAGCTGCGTCACTCTCTTCCCTCCATGGCTCCCGGCTCCACTCTCCTCACCGCCCACCCACTGCACATATAGCGCCCACCTATGCTGTCACCCTGGAGCACCCATAGCACCCTGATGTTGGCCGGGGCTCTGCATTCTGACTATCCCAGCCTGCATGGGTGACAAGGGGTTAAATATGTTGGGTAGGGGGGCCCCCGTTATTTTTTTTTATTATTTCCCACACTCTGCACATAAGAAAAAATTACTCATTTAAACAAAAAGTGCAGATCCTGTCCTCTTTTCACCACTGCTACTCTACCCTGGTGTTTTCCCTGAAATGAGCTAAAAAGGCCACTATGAGTAAAATTGACTGTATATACTCGAGTATAAGTCTAGAAATTTAGGTCTGATTCACTTCATATAGTATAGGGGTCGACTTATACACAAGTCACGGCAGCATCACTGAGCACACTGAGTAATGTGTGCATAAATAGTGACATTTTTGCAGCAATTTACCCAGTGGTAAGTGATACATACTTTGAGGAAAGGAAATGCCAAGAAAACACAGGTTTTAATGTCCTGGCCACAACACCAATTAAGTAGGAAAGGGCATGGGGGGGGGGGGGGGGATACTGGGCTTTCATAAGAGGGAGTGAGTAATTGCTGCACTTGGGGGCCTGGAGAAGGTATTGGCTGCACTTAAGGGACAGGAGGGGATTAATGGCTGCAATACTGTATGCAATGCAGTCATTAACCCCTCCTGAGCCCAAAGTGCAGCCATTAACTTTGCTGGGTAGACTTATACTTGAGTCAATAAAAAATTCTAGCTTAAGAGGGTTGAATATTGGAGTCGACTTATACACGAGGTCGACTTGTATTTGAGTATGTACTGTACTATATTTTTACATCAACATATAAACTAGGCTTGTAAATTTCTTACAGACTTCATATGTCATACAGCAGTCATGTTTGGGGATTATTAGACATTCCTAGATTCCACAAAGGTATAAGCATTGCTTTGTAATGTATAAACAAAAAGATGGACATTTTTTTCAAAAAATGAAAACGATGCCTCAAGGAATGTCTGTCAATATTGCTTCCTCTAAAATTAATCAAAACAGAGACATTAGTTGTTGTGTCTGCAAACACGGGGGAAGTCACAGCTGCTAAACAAGGCAATGCCTGTAAATGTTGTCCTATGTTACAATGAAAATAATAAAAACTGGACATATTTTGCAGCTTAGAATATTTTGAGCAGGCAGACTATGAGAAGGCTTCCCTCCATCTCCCACCTGAGTGCAGTGAAGTGCAGGCTGAATAGCTGCTGCAGAACTTCACTGTCACTGCACCCTGCAGCAAAGCATAAAAACAAACAACAGTCACACAAACTTAGTTTATGACTTATGCGGGTGAAGCCCATTCAAAAAACAGATAGGCACTTGCTGTTTGGAGTCCAGCAGAGCAAAGCACTAATGTTTCTAAAGCATATTCTTTATACTAGTGAACTTGTTTTACTCAGCATAGGTGACATGTGATGAAGGTGCTTTCTTTCAGATTTAAATAGCCCATTCTTCATTTGTGTTTAAGTGAAAGCTTGCAGACTCCTAGAATCAATGTCTTTAGCTTTTCTTCAAGTTGATTTACAGGGCTAATGCTCCTAATGAAAGTGTTCACTGTATTTGTGTCAGGGCTAAGCTGGGACTGGATACTGGTGGTAAAAAGCAGCTGAAGAATAAGTAGCATAAAATCCTGTATTTATGTATTTAGCAGAGGCATAGCAATAAAGTGATGCAGAGTTTACATCAGAGAGGTGCCCTAGACCTGTGGGGCCCACTGAGTTATATTAACTCGTGATTTGTGATGTGCTGGTAATGATCTCTTCTATACATGCTTTGAATAATGGTAGTTATTAACAAACTGATCTCCTCCCATGCTCACTCTTCCTCTACTCTGAAGCTATCCCTGGTAGGTTTTGGTGCTCCAGAGCAATTGCTATGTAAAGCAGGCCATACACTGGCTCGATTCACGGCCGTTTCGACAGCAGATCCGATCCTGGGATCGGATCTGCTGCCAATCGCTTGCGCTAAACGCACCCGCCGATCCGATTCCCTCCCGAAATCGGATCGGTCCGTCGATCGCGCCGTGCGGGAAATTACCCTCGATCGCCCGCCGGTAGGAGCGCGTCGCTTGCGGCGTACGATTCGGGCCCGATCCGAGCATGTATACATTACCTGAAGCTGGCTCCGGGGTCCTCTTCTCCTCGCTGCACCGCATTTCCGCATGTCCCAGTGTACGCTTATACTTCCTGTGTCACTCCGGTGACCAGGAAGTTGAAATAGAGGGCGCTCTATTTGAACTTCTTGGTCACGGAGTAACACAGGAAGCGCCGGGATGGAGCAAGAACAGCGGTGCGGTGCAGTGCAGAGAAGACGCCCGGGAGCCAGCCTCAGGTAAT
Source organism: Hyperolius riggenbachi (assembly GCF_040937935.1). Lineage (NCBI taxonomy): Eukaryota > Metazoa > Chordata > Amphibia > Anura > Hyperoliidae > Hyperolius > Hyperolius riggenbachi. Next base: position 198,271,055 of record NC_090648.1, read on the forward strand.
GTATACGGGGGGGGGGACAGGCGGCAGGAGCAGCTGAACAGATTGTGATCGGTTTCAGGCTGAAATCGATTCACAATCTGTTTGCAGTAAAGGCAGCCATACGATCCCTATCTGATCAGATTCGATCAGATAGGGATCTGTCAGCTGGTCGATCTAATGGCACATCGACCAGTGTATGGCCACCTTAAAAGTAACAATAGGGCCCATAGCTCCTTAGCTATGCCATGTCTAGCCACACCTAGGACTGTTTTATTGCTTAGCACTAATCCTACCTTGCTGAATTCACAGAAATCTTGCACAGGTTCCAAATAAGTATTATATACTAGCCACACAATTCCAGGCAGATATATCTTAGTTTAAAAAAATCTATCAGCAGTGCAGGTGGTTTATTTAAAGGCGTTGCGAGGCAAGACCTTGCTATGTAGCTTTGCTTACCTGGGGCTTCTTCCAGCCACTAGAAGCCTGTCTGGTCCCTCACAGCTGCTCCGTCTTGCTCAAGGGTCCTGCTGTCAGCCTTCTAAGGATCTTTGACCCGATGGGTCGGTGTCTTGTGCGCGGGCGCGCTCTCCCACCGCCTGTGTTTGCAATGTGCCAGGATCATTCTGTGCCTGCGTAGTAGAACTGCACATACACAGAACTCTCTTGGTGGCAGGAGCGCGATAGCGGCAGTGCAAAAGGGTACCCGCACATGAGTATAAGACACTAACCCATTGGGTCGGAGATCCTTAGAAGACTGACAGTGGGACCCTCAAAAAAGATGGAACTGCTGCGAGGGACCAGACAGGCTTCAAGAGGCTGGAAGAAGCAGCAGGTACGTAAACCTACATAGTGAAGTCTCAACTCTCAACTCCTTGCCGGGGACATGAGTGTGACAGTTAGTGTTGGGCGAACACCTGGATGTTCGGGTTCGGGAAAGTTCGCCGAACATGGCCGCAATGTTCGGCATGTTCGGGCCGAACCCCGAACTCCCCGAACATCCCGCTTTTGGGGGCCCTATGGGGTCGCAGGCATAAGGGGGGAGCATGCCCCGATCGCGGGGGGGGTCGGAAATTCCCCCCACCCCCTCCGCTAGCGCTCCCCCCTCTGCCCGCTTCCCCATTCAAAAGTTAGGAAGTGAAACTGTACCTGTGCGGCCGGTAGTGGGTGACTGGCAGTGGGCGGCACTATGGAGAGACTGAGGAGGAGGAGGAGTCCGGAGAGTGACGCGTTGAGGGAGGCCGGGCAGTGGGCGGATCAGCAGTAGTACCGTACTACTGCTGATCCGCCCACTGCCCGGCCTCCCTCAACGCGTCACTCTCCGGACTCCTCCTCCTCCTCAGTCTCTCCATAGTGCCGCCCACTGCCAGTCACCCACTACCGGCCGCACAGGTACAGTTTCACTTCCTAACTTTTGAATGGGGAAGCGGGCAGAGGGGGGAGCGCTAGCGGAGGGGGTGGGGGGAATTTCCGACCCCCCCCGCGATCGGGGCATGCTCCCCCCTTATGCCTGCGACCCCATAGGGGGCCAGTATTCGGGCGAACAGGGCCCTGTTCGTGCCGAACAGGGGCCCTGTTCTGCCAGGCAATGAGCCGTTCGGGCGAACCCGAACAGTTTGGCCGAACACCACCAGGTGTTCGGCCGAACGCGAACATCACCCAAACAGGGTGATGTTCTGCAGAACCCGAACAGTGGCGAACACTGTTCGCCCAACACTAGTGACAGTGTGCGGTGCACTTGCGCATGCAAAGTGGCCGCTGATCTGACCGGGTTGGCGGCTGCTACAGGGGGGGCCCCTGGAAACCAGTTTGGAGCGGAGCTGCTGCGAGGGACACATAGGCTTCCAGTGGCTGGAGGAAGCCCCAGGTAAGTTAATCTGTTTTTTTCTTTCAATTTCCTAGATGTATCCTTCATGCAAAACATACTATTAAGAGGCAAGGGCTATCATTCATAAAAGTATGTTCGGTAAAAAAATCCGGTGGGAAAAAAAACACATTCGGTATTTTAAACTTCTGTGTGCTAATTCATAAAAATGTTTACACTTGTGATAGAAGTTCTGTATTTTCCCGAACTAAGGCTGGCGGTAACATGAGAAGCTGCCAGAGTTGATACATTTTCTCCTGCAGAAAGAGCGTTACAATAAAAGAGGAATCTCCAACTTCCCTTTAGATGTGCATTTTTTATAAACTGCCTCTGTTTGCCCTGAATCTGCGCTGAATCTGTCTATAAGTCTTTCTAAACAATCTATTTAATTTCCACAGCTTAGAAGAACTTCAAGAAATGTTACACATGCAGGCTTTCTGATGTAAACATCATATGAAAACAGGTACCCAAGAGGTTAAAAAAACACAGCCTGGGGTATTCTGGAAAGTGTTTTTAGTTCTGCTCTCACCGCTGCTGCCTGCGAGATCTGTCTCCATTAACTTTGCTGTTATCCGCATGCTTATCACCTCTTCCAAGTAAGCGGTATTCTCCGTCCCAATACCACCTGCTCTAATCTTTATGAATTGACATTTCCTGACATGTGCTGGAGGAGTTCACAGCTGAAGTTGGTAATTTACCTCACTGCTCGGAAATGTCAGCTTTTCATGCGGTAACAGCTTTTATGAATTGACATTTTGCTAAGTGCCCGGTAAAGTCAGCTTTTTCCAGCATTACCGCATGCGGGAATGCTTTATGAATGTTAGCCATTGTGTGTAGTTTTCAAATGTTGAATCAGACACTGAAAACAAAAATAAGATGTTCACTGCACATGATTGCATGCTTAACCATATTTTCTTGTTGAAGTAATATTTTCTGGTTGAACTTGGACAGATGTCTTTTTCCAACCAAAATAACTATGTGTGATGTTTGGGGGTTCACGGGAACTACTGCTAGCACGCAGGAGACAGTAGAGGTAACAGAAAGTCCAGTTTTATTTTAGCTGAACACAAACAAAATAAGCTTTTCTCCAGCCAAAGGTAAATAATTCCAGCAAACAAAGTAGCTTACTTCAGCTTTTGTAGAGAAACAAAGTCCTTGCTCTCTGAGCAATATTGTAGTCCAGAAAACAGTCCGGTTTTTGGAAATATAGCGGATGAATCCAGCAAGCTGTCCACTCTATCCTCCCAGCACAGGAGGCCAACACACATCCACCTTGCAGCACACCTGCTGCACTCCTTAACCGCCCGCCCCCTGTTCAGAGCTACAGATATTTTTTTTTTTCTGGCCGTTTTCAAAACCAGGTATGGACTGGGGTGGAACAGGGAGGCCCGCCCAGTTACCTTCCTTCCCTGTTCCAGAGCTCCGGGCCCTGAAACAGAACATAGCAACCGTTGGTTGCTACACTACCCCGGGCTCATTCCCAGTCCCTACCTGTCCTAAAAGAGCCTAAAATAAGGCGGAATATATCTGCCATCCAGGACCCATCCCTGGAGTCCTGTACATATCCCCCCCCTCTGCCTCAACCCCGAGGGGGTGGAGGCATCAGAGGAGCTCAAACAATGGACTCGGGAGAGGGCATCAGCATTCTGATGCAGTCTCCCCGGTCTATGCTCCACTACATATTTAAACTCTTGCAGTGCAAGAAACCAACGAGTTACCCGGGCATTGGATCCCTTGTTCTGTTTAATCCATGTGAGAGGAGCATGATCTGACACTAACCGGAATTTTCTACCCACCAGATAGTAGCGAAGCGAGTCCAAAGCCCATTTAATGGCTAAACATTCTCGCTCCACTACTGCATACTTTTTCTCTGCTGCGTTCAGTTTCCGGCTGAGAAAAACCACAGGATGCTCCTCTCCCTGGATGATCTGGGACAGAACAGCACCCAGCCCTACATCCGAGGCATCGGTTTGGACCACAAATTCCTTTGAAAAATCAGGGGCAATCAAGATGGGATCTTGACACAGTGCAGACTTGAGCTCCCTGAAAGCCTTCTCAGCCTCCGGGTTCCACGTTATCATGACTGATTTTCGACCCTTGGTCAAATCAGTCAAAGGCGCTGCAATAGAGGCAAAATTGGGTATAAACCTTCTATAGTACCCAACTATGCCTAGGAATGCACGTACCTGTCTTTTGGAAAGGGGGCGGGGCCAGTTCTGGATCGCCTCTATTTTTCCTACCTGGGGTTTTACAAGCCCCTTCCCTACAATATATCCCAGGTACTTTGCCTCCTCCATACCCATTGCACATTTGTCTGGATTCACAGTGAATCCTGCTTTCCTCAGTGAATCTAACACAGCTTGTACTTTGGGCAAATGGGACTCCTAGTCCCTACTAAAAATGACGATGTCGTCTAGATACACTGAGGTGTACCTCTGGTGGGGTCGTAACAACGTATCCATGGCTCTTTGGAACGTAGCTGGTGCAGTTTGCAGCCCAAAAGGCATCCTGCGATATTGGAAATGGCCGTCTGGAGTGGAAAATGCTGTCTTTTCTTTTGCAGAGTCTGTTAACGGTATTTGCCAGTAGCCCTTAGTGAGATCCAGAGTGGTGATATAACGGGCAGGGCCTAGTCTTTCAATTAACTCATCTACCCGAGGCATCGGGTAGGCATCAAATTTGGAGATGTCATTTAATTTTCGAAAATCATTGCAGAACCGCAGAGTACCATTGGGTTTGGGCACCAATACGATCGGACTTGCCCATTCACTCTGCGATTCCTCAATGATCCCGAGCTCCAACATCTTTCTGACTTCATCAGAAACGGCCTTTCTACGGGCTTCTGGTATGCGATAGGGCCGCATGCAGATTTTTGCACCCGGCTCTGTGATAATGTCATGTTTAATTACGTTTGTGACTCCTGGCAAGTCCGAGAAAACATCCTTGTTTCTTTGAAGGAACTCTCGCACTTGTTGAGTCTGGGCTTTTGATAACGTGGTGGCAACCTGGATGCTGTTAGTGCCCCCCTGGACCCCAAGTCTCGCACTGGTCAAAACGGTCACCGGCTCCCGATCTTTCCATGGTTTAAGCAAGTTTATGTGATATACCTGGAAAGGCCTTCGTTTACCAGGCTGATGTACTTTATAATTTACCTCATTCACTTTTTCCACAATTTCAAAGGGTCCCTGCCATCTAGCCAGAAACTTACTTTCTGCTGTGGGAATAAGTACTGCTACTCTGTCACCAACCTGGAAATGTCTTAATTTAGCAGATCGATTATACACTCTGCGTTGTGCTTCCTGAGCCTTAAGTAAATGTTCTTTCACCAACGGTAGCACCCCTGAAATCCTCTCCTGCATTTGAGAGACATGTTCCAATACAGTTTTATGTGGACTAGTCTCACTCTCCCAGGTCTCTTTTACTATATCCAGCAATCCTCGAGGTCTGCGCCCATACATTAATTCAAATGGGGAAAACCCTGTAGATGCCTGCGGGACCTCGCGGATTGCAAACAATAGAGCAGGGAGTAAGTGGTCCCAATTTTTACCATCCTTCTCTACCACTCGTTTGAGCATTAGTTTTAGCGTCTTATTGAACCGCTCCACTAGACCATCGGTCTGGGGGTGATAGACAGACGTACGCAGCTGTTTTATCTGGAACAGTTTACACACGTCTGTCATCACCCTTGACATAAACGGAGTTCCTTGATCTGTCAGTATTTCCTTTGGAAAACCCGTCCTTGAAAACATTTGGAACAATTCTCTAGCTATAGCTTTGGACGTGGCCTTCCTCAGAGGAATCGCTTCCGGATAACGAGTGGCATAGTCGAGGATCACCAATATGTACTGATGCCCCCGTGCAGATTTCACCAAGGGGCCCACTAAATCCATAGCTATACGCTCAAATGGTACCTCAATGATGGGCAGGGGCACCAAGGGGCTGCGAAAATGCGGGGCCGGAGCGGTTAACTGGCAGGTAGGGCAGGCGGCACAATATGCTTTGATCTCAGCCCTCAGGCCTGGCCAGTAAAACCGATCCAGAACTCGAGCCTCAGTTTTCTCAGCCCCCAGGTGACCCCCCAGCACATCATTGTGTGCCATATCTAGGACCATACGCCTGTAAGGCTGGGGAACCACCAACTGTTCAGTTACCTCTTCCCTAACCCTGTTGACCCGATACAGAAGTCCATTGGTCAGAGCAAAATGCGGCCATCGCTCATCAGCCCCAGGTTTCTGAGGAACACCATTAATCACCGCAATTTGCTCCCGAGCATGGATCAAAGTAGGGTCTCTCATCTGAGCTGTACCAAAATTTCCTGGTGATCCTTCAAAGTCTAACTGTAAAGGTAGGGAAGGGTTATCCTCATCCTCTTCCCCCAGCATAACCTGCAAAGGAGTACAATCCTCCCCCTTCGAGAGCTGCTCCACCTCGGGGAAGGATGTTTCATCATCCACTTGATTATTCCCCACATCACCCACATCAACATGATTATTGTCAGCAATATGGTTATGATCATCATCAACATTGTCAGTCTCATCAGGCATTTCAATCACCACATCATTTGTTATTTTCTTTTCCCAATTGTTTTCCACAAACGGAGAATGGGAAAAAATATCACAGTGTTCCCCATTAATACCTGAAACAGAAACATTTTTTCTTTCATTCTCCCACAGTTCCCAAAACATAGGGAAGTCCCGTCCCACAATCACAGGGTGTAACAAGTTTCTTACCACTCCGACCTCATGTTTTATGGTGCCCTGAGCAGTGGTGATGGACACTGCCACCACTGGATAGGCATGGGTGTCCCCATGAATGCACGCCACACGGATGGTTTTGGTGTCCGTCGATGCAACATCACCAAGCACACTGCCAGGGTTACCATGCTTCCCGAGTCCAAAAGGGCCCACACAGGTACTTGGTTGACTGATATTTGACACTCAAACTGCCCCTCAGTAAGTATGGGGCAGGTAGTGCAAACTTGAGAAAAGAAGGAGAGCTTCCGGAGCATTCCACACTGCATAGGTTCCTCTGGCATGGGGCACTTGGCCCTGGTGTGTCCCCAGGCATGACATTTCCAGCACGGTCCCACTGGACCAGTTCTGGGAGACGGGCTCCTCTGTGGCTTTCCCCGGGGCTCTCCTGGTGATAGTCCATTTTTTCCGGTTATGCCAGTTGCTGGGTTCCTTGAAGAAAATGATTTTCCCTTCTGTAGGATAGCGCCATCCTGCGGCCTGGAGGGAGTAAGTAGCTCCTCAGTGGCTGTAAACCTCTCAACCATCTCCACCAACAGGTCAGCTGTCTTAGGGTCTCCATGGCTCACCCACCGCTGAAGGTCCACGGGTAATGAGCGCAGATATCGATCCATCACCACCCTTTCAACGATCTGAGGACCCGTGAGCACTTCGGGTTGTAACCACTTGGTAACCAGTTGGATTAAGTCATACATCTGAGACCGGGGAGGCAGAGATACCCGGTAGGACCATCGTTGTACACGCTGAGCCCTGACAGCGGTGGTGACCCCAAGCCGGGATAGGATTTCCGCTTTCAGCTTATCATAGTCCATGGCCTCCATGGCAGGGAGATCATAATATGCCTTCTGGGGTTCACCAGACAAGAAGGGAGCAATTAGTCCAGCCCACTTCTCTTTGGGCCACCCTTCTCGCTCGGCTGTCCGCTCAAACGTGGTGAGGAACGCTTCCACATCATCAGTAGCTGTCATCTTCTGGAGGAAATGACTAGCTCGAGTGGTCGCCTGGTTGCTCGGGGAAACCGCAGCGGACTCCCTCCCTGAAGCAAGCTGCTGTACTGCCTCAGCTAGTATCCTTGCTTGTGTATTAGCAGTCTCTTGCAAGCCAACCAGCTGGGCACCTGTAGAGCTCTGCTGAGCCGCCATTGTGGATATCTGAGCCTGCATGGTTTCCTGCTGAACGTGGCTGGCCTCTCTCAAGGCCGCCAGCTGAGCCTCTGTAGTCTGTTGTTGCACAACCATGCTTTGCTGCAGCTGGAGCGTAGCCCTGGTGAGCTGCTGTATCAAGTCCTCCATCTTGGTTGACAAATAGACACTGTCTCTTTAAATGTCAGTTTTCAGAATAAACGGAAAACTTTTTCTGCAGTGCCAACTGCCCGCATCCGAGCACCAGTTGTGATGTTTGGGGGTTCACGGGAACTACTGCTAGCACGCAGGAGACAGTAGAGGTAACAGAAAGTCCAGTTTTATTTTAGCTGAACACAAACAAAATAAGCTTTTCTCCAGCCAAAGGTAAATAATTCCAGCAAACAAAGTAGCTTACTTCAGCTTTTGTAGAGAAACAAAGTCCTTGCTCTCTGAGCAATATTGTAGTCCAGAAAACAGTCCGGTTTTTGGAAATATAGCGGATGAATCCAGCAAGCTGTCCACTCAGGAGGCCAACACACATCCACCTTGCAGCACACCTGCTGCACTCCTTAACCGCCCGCCCCCTGTTCAGAGCTACAGATATTTTTTTTTTTCTGGCCGTTTTCAAAACCAGGTATGGACTGGGGTGGAACAGGGAGGCCCGCCCAGTTACCTTCCTTCCCTGTTCCAGAGCTCCGGGCCCTGAAACAGAACATAGCAACCGTTGGTTGCTACACTACCCCGGGCTCATTCCCAGTCCCTACCTGTCCTAAAAGAGCCTAAAATAAGGCGGAATATATCTGCCATCCAGGACCCATCCCTGGAGTCCTGTACATATGTAATAATATCACAGTGCAACTATAATGCTTGCATACTTCAGTGATGATCACAAGGTTTTTTCTTTTTTTGCTAAATTCTGCCATTTTCACATATTGTGATACTGGATCATTAACCTTCCTGGCGGTTCGGGGTAAGCCGCGCAGGAGGTTTTCTCAGGCCCTGCTAGGCCGATCTGCACCAGCACACCGATCGCCGCCGCCCCGCGCTCGTTCGCCACTATCCGCGCCGCCGTAGAGCCCCCCCCCCCTAGACCCCTGCACTGCCTGGCCTATCAGCGCCAGGCAGCGCTAAGGGGTGGATCGGGACTCCCTTAGACATCATGACGTCCATGACATCGGTGACGTCGTCCCTCCCCATTGCCATGGCGACGGGGGAAGCCCTCCAGGAAGTTCTTTGAACGGGATTTCCTGATCGCCTATCGCCGGAGGCGATCGCAGGGGCTGGGGGGATGCCGCTGAGCAGCGGCTATCATGTAGCGAGCCCTAGGCTCGCTACATGATTTAAAACAAAAAAAAGCAACAAAACGGCAGCGCTGCCCCTGGCGGTTTTTAATATACCGCCAGGGAGGTTAATGGCCAATTTCTGTTCACTTCTGACAGATTTATTCAAATGATTACCCAGAATACATTTCTGGAGGCCCCTTCCCTTGTCCAGAATAACCTTTAATACAACTTATGTGTTTTAACTACAATAACACTTTTTACTTTAAAACTAATGTTTTTTAGTATTTTTCCCCCTTATTTTCATTTGCATAGAAAATAATATGTTTTGTAAAAAATTGCATCAAAAGAAAGTCTAGTTTGTTTGGTGCCATAAGTTGTTATAATGGTATTGCTGAAGTAATAAGGACATAGTTAGGACATCAAAACTTCTCTGCTCCTTATGGTTACAATCAATAGTTGTGATGTAGTTAAATAAAGTTTGATATTACTTTGCTCACATTATTTTTAGCACTTTTAGCCTGTAAGGTGCTAAAAAAAGAAAAAAAGGACTCTGATGCTCAAAATGTTTTCATGTGTTATTCCACTCTATATAATACATTTTTATGACCTAGCAAGCAACAAAATACTAAAACTAAGGTGTGAAAAGGAATAAGAAAAACACATTTTGTGTGCTCTTTTGCTTGCTAGGTGATGAAAAGCATGTTACCTAGTCAACACCTAAGGTCTGTTTAACATTTGTGTTATAAAATTATGTTCTAAATATATGGCTAAGAGTGTGAGAGTGTGAGTCTAATTACTCCTATAGTTCCTAATGCATAGACCAAAAACTGGGAGAAGCCTGTGATCAGATGAGAGATGTGCTATGTTCTGACTGGTTATGATCATATGTCATTTCAGTATCTGACATAGGCTAAAGCATGATTAGAGGCCTACAAATAAATAGCTTTTCCAAACTGATCACATGCTTCTCCCAGATATCTGTTCATGAGCAGTCCTAAAGGCTCAAACCCTCTAGCAGCCTTTTCTAAGCTTGAAAAGCTCTTACTAATGCAATGCTATGAAGGATTTTTATAAAATACAATACAATACAATAACATTTGTAAAGCGCTTTTCTCCCATAGGACTCAAAGCACATAGTTGTGTCTCAGATCAATACTGGTTTGCAGGCTGGACTGTGTTACAGATGAGATAGTCAGGTGTTCATGAATGCCAGACTGAAGAGGTGGATTTTCAGTTTAGACTTAAATGCTTCCAGGGATAGAGCTGTCCTGATTGGGTGTGGCATGGAGTTCCAAAGTGTAGGAGCAGCATGACAAAAGGCTCTGTCTCCAAAGGTTTTGAGGTGGACTCTGGGGGTGACCAAGGTGTTACGTCCTTTTGATCTAAGATTGTAGGGGGTGTGATGCAGTTGCATCAAGTCCTTCAGGTATCCAGGGCTCAGATTGTGCAAGGATTTAAATGTCAGTAAGCCAATCTTAAACAAAATTTTCCATTTTATCAGTAGCCACTGGAGTGAGCACAGGGTTGTTGTTATGTGGCAATGGCGAGGTTGGCTCATTAACAGCCTTGCGGTGGCACTCTGTACTAATTGCAGGCGGCGTAGGTCTTTCTTATGAAGGCCTGTGTAGAGAACATTGCAGTAGTCCAATCTTGATGTGATGAAGGCATGAACTAGGGTTGGAAGATCCTCTGAAGGAATGTGGTGCTTAATCCTTGCATAGTCTGAGTTGTTCATGGCTGAGCTCCCTATCCTTAGCGGTGCTGGTTAAGACTGGGGCTGCTTTGCTGTTGGGCCCTGACCCCCGACAACTAGAACCTCAGTTTTGCCAGCATTACATTTTAGCCAATTATTATTCATCCACTCCTGAAGCTCAGCTAAACATACGTTTATTTGTGGAGTAGTGTTTGTGACGCCAGGTTTGAATGACAAATATAGCTCGGTGTCATCAGCATAGCAATGATATGTCAGGCCATGTTTTTGTATGATTTCTCCAAGTGGCAGCATGTATATGGTGAAAAGTAAAGAGGATAATATTGCGCCCTGAGGTACATCATATTTTAGTGGTACAGGGAGGGAGAGGAAGGGCCCTAAGGCTACCCTTTGTGTCCTGCCAGCCAGGAAGAAGTTAAACCACTGGAGAACAATGCCATCTATGCCACAGTAATCTTCCTCACTCAAGTGAGATCACGCCCATAGCATTACATTAGCAAGAGCTTTTCAAATCACAAGCACTTAGTAACGGCCTAGTAATGTACTGCTAGTGGGTTCCAGGCCTAATACATTGTGCAGCAAATGCACTGCACCTTTTTCTTTAATAGTATTACTTTACAATCTATTTTAGTTTACAAGAGGCTGATATATATATAGTACTGATAAATCTGTGGTGATTCTTGATAAATATTTAATACTTTCATTACACGTGCATATAAATTTTAGCAAACACATTTACATAAGTATTAAAGGACATCTATCGATTAAAGCATTTTTTTATGCTGTATGTTAGGGCACACATTACCACAAGTACTAGGAGCACTTTCTTTCCTCACACAGCTCTGCCTCTCTGCAGTAAAATCATCCTGACACCTCCAGATAGAAAAATACGGTGAGTCTGCAGAACAGACCGTGTTTCTGCATATGGAGGGTTGCTATCAACTCCTCAGTGTACAGCCTAGTAATCACCCAGCTGAAATAATCTTATTCATGTGGCAATAAGGGGTCAAATTAGCAGAAATGTGTGTTATTGTCTTCACCTATCTGAATGTTCAGAAAGGTATTAGCAGCAGCGGTCTAGTCCTGGAAAAAGACGTGAGTGGACTCACCCCAACCCCGACGCCCCCCCACCACAAAAAAGCGCAGCTGTAATCCAAGACACCAGGCCAGGCAGGCATTCATAGAGGGGGATGCAGAGGCGTATTTCTAGGGAAAACAGCGCCTATGGCAAGCTATGAAATGTGCCCCTCCATAGGACTTAACTCTATAAGAAGACCAGATGACTGTGTGTGTGTGTATATATATATATATATATGTATATATATATATATATATATATATACCGGTATATGTATATATATATATATATATATATATATATATATATATGTATATGTGACTCATCAAGGGCTGAAGCCACTGAAGCCATGCCCTTGTGACGAAATGCGTAGGGTGGAGCTTGGATGAACACACGTACGCTACGGAGCAAGGACTATCTCCTATACCCGGCCGGCGGACGCGCTGATGTTGTGGTGGAGTAAGATATATATGACATGCTTCTGTACAAGTAGTTACACTGTACGTAGATTTTGTCAGCTGGGATTTTAACTTTTAATAAACAGGATTACGCTATGTTCACTTTTTACATTGGTCTCAGGATACTTTGTGGAGGCAATGGCTGCCAGTGATTACGCTTGAAAAAAAGTTTACTGCAAGTAAGCGGCTACTCTATAGGGAGCTGCGGTTGCTATCTCTATCTGTGGTTGGGCATAATCACCATTTCTGGAGACGGGTGAAGTTGCACAAAGGGTGTGATATAGTTAAACGTTACACCCTATGTTTGTATATCTCTCTCTGCTTCCATTACATGTTGTAACGCTGGATGGCCATGAGGATTTAAAGCGCAGCAGCACTGGGAATAAAACGTCTATTTTGCCTGTACAGAGGACACTGCTTGCAGCTCTGACAATTACCAAGTACTGTACTGACATTGAGCGCAGCAATATCATATTGATTATTTTTTATTGCAAATTAATGCTTTTAATTTTTTAATTGGTCCATAAAACATAGAAGCAAATAAATCAACACATGAAGCCAAAATCCTCTACGAAACACCCCACCAGGCCACTGGTACACATACTACAGAACGACACAGAGTTCCAGCACTCACTACCACCACACATGCTGCAAGATCTCGCATCAATCATGCAGGGCAAACTTCCCCCCTCCGGGCTGGACCTAATGGAGGGATCGCATTACTTCCTGTAAACATTTCAATAAAAATCATGTGCAAATGCGCAATCTGTTCAGTTGGCTTAGAAAGACTTTGGATTAGTAGATATCCTGATTTGTTTAAGTATCGATAACTTTTGATTGTCTAGCATTTCCTTTAACTACGGTAGGAATAAAAATCATCAAGAAAAAAAAATATATATATATATATATATATATATATATATATATATATAAAATGTACTTTCACCGGTCTGGCAAATTATAAAAAAGCACACAGAAATGATTTTCCTTTGCTCATTACTTCTTGCAAACAAATATCATAGGCCATTAGTCAGTAGGAGCAGGAGCATGTGAGATGAGGATTATAACAGTAGTATGTGGCATTCAAAGATGAGGATTAGTTTGAAAGCATGCTTGATGAAAAAGGTCATTATTATACACATTGTAAGACATTTTTGCTGAATTATGTTTGCTATTGTGGTTTTCTAATTGGTGATCTGCATGTTTTAGAACCAGGCCTGTTTGGGGGCGAGGAAATCTATTACCATGAGAAATACTGAAATACTCTGTGTTCATCTGAATTTCTTTTATGTTTAATCTGTTTTCTACCGCTCTGTCTGATTGTAAAACAGATCAATAAAGTAGCTTTGTAAACTGTAGTTAACACCTATTTTATTTGTGTGGGTTTAAAACTATCAATAAAGAAAGCTACCCTCTGCTGTCTCCCCCTCTTTTTAAAAGGATGGAGAGGCTGTTTTGGTGGGTACTATTACTATGAGGGGCAATACAGTGAGAAGGTAGTACTGTCAGAGGGAAATCTATGGGGCAGAAGCCTATGAGAATTCCACAACGAGGGTCTACATACCCACATTCAGGAACGATCATTTTATTGTTCCCATATGCACATACAACCTCTGATGGACCATTAATGATCAATTCAGGGCCTCATAGATTCCACTTTGTCAAGGCATTTGGAAAGAATGTACAATGTGTAATAACCTAATCTGAAATATATACACAACCCCCGTGGACAGATCCACAAAGTACCTCCACCCCAAGTCTCAAGTTTCAGTGACAAAACCCCGTCCACGCAATTAGCATTCCAATTTTGACAATACTTTTTCACCTACTTTTTTATACTTCTTCAATTACAGAGTGATGAAAATTATTTTAAGCAGGAAATGAAATATTATCTACTTAGGAGAAAAAGTTAATTGAATACGTCCCTATGAGGGTTACTGTGATGTGGACAATCAAATATTAGGGGAGGGGGAGTAGGGATACGTCTATGTAGTATCTTAACTAGTATGTGAATTAGTAGATGTAAGAATGGAATGTGGAAGGCATCATGGCATCGGGTAAACCAAATTTGATAGTGGCCATTTAAAGAAAGGGACTGTGCAGTGGAGTTAGCATATGTTCAGTTTAAATATTTAATCCCATACTGAAAATGAACTTTACTTAAAATTGTATTACACGTGAATTTCATTTATGGTCTAAAGTATTAAACACAACATAAAATTAACAGCTAAAACCATCTATTTGTCAAGGTACTGGAAGGGTTAAAACTCTAGCTTTTCACATTATTTAGCTGTTAATTGATAAGCTTGCCTTTTGCCACCAGCATCAGATTGTTTTGGAAGTGTAATAAACTGTGTAAACAAGGTAGAAGGGTTCCTGCCATATCCAGGGGGAAACAGATAACTTTCTCTCCTTTATTTGCTCACTAATTATTTAATAAGGAGTTGATCTGATAATTTGTCCTACTGCCAGCAATGATATCAATTAGCTTCAGTGAGATGTAAATATGCACTGAAATGACATAAGAGCAGTCTTATAGTGTTTCATATTCTTCTTTTTACTGTGTTTAACCCCCTCCCAATTGCCTAACCTCGATTGGCGGTGGGAAGGTGGCTGCTACAGGACCGCCTAATGCCCATTGGCAACAGGTCCTGTAGGCGGAGATTAGTGGAGATCACGCGTGAATCCTTGCTGAGATACGGAGCGGAACTCCGTAAACATCATGCCAGCCGCAATCAGAGCTGGCATGCTATAAGGAAAAGAGACCGCCCTTTTTTTCTATTGTGCTATCTAGCACAGCGCTGTAGTGGGGACAGCCCTGTTACTTGGCTGTCCCGTGGATGGAGTGGCTCACAACGCAATCCCTCTCATAGGCTGATGCCTATGAGAGGTGATCGCAGTACTGGATCTCGGATGGAGGGAAATAAAAAAAAAATAACATAATTTAATAAAAAAAATACTTTTTAAATTAATAAAAAAAAAAAACAAACATTTCAGCAGCAATCAGATCCCACCAACAGAAAGCTCTGTTGGTGAGCAGAAAAGGAGGTATGATTGATTTGGCTGCTAAGTTGTACACAGTAAACAGTAAACTGTTAAAGCTGCAGTGGCCTGAATTGTAAAAATATCCTGGTCATTAGGGGGGTGTAAGCCTGTGGTCCTCAAGTGGTTAATGCATTATGGCAAATATTTTTTTAAAATTTTTAAGGAAAACCTGTAAAGAAAAATAACCCTTTGGGGATACTTACCTCGGGAGGGGGAAGCCTCTGGATCCTAACGTTCCTTCCCCCATCCTCCAGTGTCCTGGCAATCCAGTGCTGCAGCCCTCCAAACAGCGGCGAGGTAAATATTAACCTACCGTGATCCTGCGCAGACACAGTAGCTGCTCTCCGTTTGGGATGAGGCGACAACAGCCAAATCATACATCATCAACAGCCATCATATCCGCTCTACTGCACAGGCGCAAGTCGATGACAATCAGGTTCGGCTATTTCTGACTTACCCGAATGAAGGGCCAATAGTGCATCTGTGCAGGATTGCGGTAGGTAAATATTACTCACGCAGGCGCACACTTGTCAGGATTTGTTGAGGGACTTTCAGGGGAGCCAGCGCTGGATTCCCCCAAGCTACAGAGTAGGGGGGAGCCTCATTGGGACCCTGAGGCTTCCCCCTCCCGAGGTAAGTATTCCCCAGAGGGGTTTTTGAGTCTCTTTAAATGTTCTGCATATACAGTATATGCATGTTTGTATTGAATGCACTCTCATTTTGCTGCTCCTTGCTGTACTTCCTCATCCTCTTCACCTATTTGCTTTTGATAGCTGGTGCATTATGCATTATCTGCTGGAAGTTTTCTGTCATTGTGTGTCTAGATTTTGTTTTATGTTATACTTTGTTGTATATTACCATCCAGACATAATCAAGTATATGACTTTTATAAATTATTGTAATACAATGGATCATTTTGGCATAAGGAACAGAATTAACATGATGACCTGGAGGCCTTACCGCAGTATACCTATCATCTTCTCTGTATGTACCCATCCTATGCATAGATGGTCTTATTATAAACACATTATTCTTTCCTGCAGAAAATCAGACAATGCTGTGTTTCTGGAACATGATTTATTTAGCTTACACAGTGGGAGGGAAAAGCTATCTGCAACCATATTTCATTGGCTAATGAGATCTGTCCACTTTTATCCTTGGAAAGGTGTAAAGTGAGGTGCCCAAATGAGTGTGAAATGTCTTTCAAACATTTATTTTGAAATGTAATTCTTATACATCATTTTGTATTTTGTCATATTTCGAGGAACAAATAAAGAAAAAAAAACCCTTTGAGTAGGAGGCATAATAGCCTTTCATAAATGAAGGCTGTATTTTGAAAGGTTGCCAACATTTTCATAAAATAAGTGAAAAAAACAAAACAAAACTCTGTCTTGTAATGTGCCGTTTATTCTTATACTTCCTGTGTGGGAAACTCAGGTCTGAGCTGAACAATTCCAGTACAGTGTTCTGGGTTTTGAACCCCTCCTCTCGTTGTGATGAATGTGATATGTTCTCTGTAGGTGTTCTCTCACACAGCTGAATTTTTCTGTTCAGGAAACCTCAGTCAAAGGTTCTCTGAACCAAACTGCAAATGGATTTTCAAGATACAAGCCAATTATCAATTGTATATTTTCCACCAAGAGTAAATATGTTTTAGACTGTAAACCTGATTGTGTATAGCAGGGCTGGGCCGAGGCAGAGGCGAGAGAGGTTACAGCCTCAGGGCGCAGTGTAAGAGGGGGTACACAACTCACTCAGCTATCATTCCCCTATTGTGCTTGAAGCAGAGAGAAATAAGAAAAGGAGATACATGGCAGTGACTGCAAGCCGGATAACTAGAGATTAAGGTGTTGGGGGTCCTGGGGCGCCTCTTAAGGCTCATACACACATCAGACCATAGTCTTTGGAAAATGAAAGATCACAGACCAATCTTACCACCCTTCATGTAGTATGAGAGCCATACTCTACACAGTCTTTTCTATGGAGCTAAACTCCACATCAGAAAAAATCTTTGCAAAATGCTGCACACACAGATGCTGTACAGACACAAAAGATCAGTATCTGCAAAAGATCTGTTCCTGCCAAAGATCCGTTCCCGCAAATTGCAATGATAGTCTATGAGATCTGCAGATCATCATACACACGATTTAACTGACATTCATCTGCAGATCAGACAATCATCTGCAGATCTGAAAATCCATTCTGGTGGATCTGATCTGCAGATGAATGTCAGTTAAATCATGTGTGTATGATGATCTGCAGATCTCATAGACTATCATTGCAATTTGCAGGAATGGATTTTTGGCAGGAACAGATCTTTTGCAGCAACAGATCTTTTGAGTGTGTGCAGCATGTTTGTGTGCAGCATCTTGCAAAGATTTTTTTTCTGATGGGGAGTTCAGCTCTATAGAATAGACTGTGTAGGTATGGCTCTCATACTACATGAAGGGTGGTAAGATTGGTCTGTGATCTTTCATTTTCCAAAGACTATAGTCTGATGTGTGTATGCACCTTATGTCTAATAGCAATCAGTGTGTGACGGCTGGGAGGGAGGGAGGGGCGCACGTTGGTGTCTCAGCCTTGCCCCAGCTCTGGTGTATAGTCTTCTTCTCCCTTTGTGTCAGTTTGTACTCGTTGTCTATATAATCTTCTTCACAGAATAACCCAAAAATAGTTTAGATAAGACTCATTTATAATAAGCCTCAAAAAATGGCTTTCTTGTAACAGCAATGGGCTTTCTCAGGATAGTTAAATATCCCAACCTCACTAATTTCCAGTTATTTTCATTTATTAACTTTTCCTTCCTTAGGGCTCTAGGTGCTATTTTTTCCATTCTTCCTTAGGCATCTGATCTGAGGGGCACTGAATGCCTTCTGGTTGCAGTTTCATGCAGCCAAAGGGCAGTATTTCTAACCCCATAGAACACATTGGAAGCACCAGAAGTATTTAAAACCATTTACAAGAGAGAAAGCAGTAAAAGTTTACTATAGCTATAATAAATTATTTCAGATGTAGATGTGTGTTCTTTGGAGGTAGGTCCCACTGCTTTCCTCTTTTTGAACTATTTTTAATATTTGTAAATAATTTCTGATGCCTCCAATGTGCTCTATCGTCCTTTGCCCACCCAAGATGGTGGTGTGGGATTTTAACACTTTCCTTACTTCTGGAGTGCACCAGTTACAGAGGTTTCTCAAGCCCTAGTGGGAACAGGCCTAAATCTGCCAGCATCCAGGTGGTTGGCTGCCTTTCAGGTGACCCCTATTTTGAGGACTGTATTTTTTGTATCATCCTGTATACCTTGACATACAATATTGCACTAGGTTGGCTCCCATTTTTTGTCTCTTAAAGCACAACTGACTTCATTGTGCAACCCCATGACTGTCAGCATTTTACACTGGAGCACAGCAATGTCACATTTTAGTTTGGCTGTTACCATGTGACCATGATTATGTGCAGTTGTACAGCGCACCTCCCAGCACTTGGTTGGCACACCAAATCAGCTGACAGGGGCCGGCTTCACTGCATGCAGCGGCCCGTGTAAAATGGGCCTTACAAATGTTGAAGGTAATCTCCCTTTCAACCAAGCCTCCTACTTAATCAATACAGAAAAAAATAACAAAATACACAAACTGAAACTAAGAATGTGCAAAATTGGTCAAAGCTAAACCCAATGAAAAAGGGCAATGCCAAGAGTACAAACCAGTTTGGTGTTTGAAAAAAAACAATTCTAAATATGTCGACTCCATATGTTGAATCTGTCACACTGGTTATACATAAGAGTCTCTCTTTGTGACTTCCATGATTCTTTTTCATCATTATCCCATGTTTACTTTCTGAGCAATAAATTGCCTGGGCATTCTCTCCGCATGTGTGCCTGCTCAAAGGACATGATAAATGGAAAGTCACCAGGTCAAATCTCTGATTAAAGCTCTGTCTAATTGTAATATTACTTTTAAATATAAAACAGAATAAGCGTATTGGACTGTGTTGTTCCATTTACTGGAATGTGATGCATGCATTCTAATCTATATATATAAAATCGGATGTATGTGTGTGTGTGTGTATGTGTGTATGTGCCGCGATCACTCGAAAACGCCTTGACCGATTTGAACGAAACTTGGTATGCAGATCCCTTACTACCTGGGATGATATGTTCTGGGGGTCTCGCGGCCCCCCTGAACACGTGGGCGGAGCTACAAACAGCAAATCAGATTTCACCCATTCAAGTCAATGGAAAAAATGGAAAAGGCTGCCATTCTCGCAGTATTCAAGCCAGAGTCCCCACACTTGACACAGTGGGTCACTTGGTGACCGAGGTTACAAATACAGAAAAAGTGGGCGGAGCATAAAACAGCCAATCAAATTTCAGCCATTCATTTTAAATGGGAAAATATAAACTGCAGCCATTCTTAGACTGTTAATCACAGAGTTCTCCAACTTGCCACAGTTGGTCACTGGGTGAATGCGATTAAGATTCAAGAAAGTGGGTGGAGCCTACAACAGCCAATCAAAATTCACCTATTGATTTTCAAGGGGAATATTTAAACTGCTGCCATTCTTACACTTTTAATGACAGAGGCTTCAAACTTGCTACAGTCGGTCATTGGGTGACTGAGGTTCAAATTCACTAAATGGGCAGGGCCACAAACATTCAATCAGATTTCCTTGCTGGATAAACTGCTTTTCTTACACTGTTATTGGCAGGGTTCTCAAACTTTGCACAGTTGGTCATTGGGTGACTAGGATTAATATTTGGAAAAGTAGGTGGGGCCTACAAGAGCCAATCAAAATTCACCTATTGATTTTCAAGGGGAATATTGAAACTGCAGTCATTCTTACACTGTTAATGGCAGAGGCCTCAAACCTGGTACAGTTGGTCGTTAAGTGACTGGGGTTCAAATTCAGTAAAGGGGTGGAGCCACAAACAGCCAGATTTCTTTGCTGGATAAACTGCTTCCATTCACACAATTTTGATGCCAGGAACCCAAAAGCTCACAAACTTGGTCATTGAGTGACTGTGTGTCAAGGTTACAAAAAGTGGGTGGAGTTAAAAACATATTTTTCTGGGAAATTGTAAACTGCAGCCTTTCTTCACTTTTAATGGCAGGGTTCCCAAACTTTGCACAGCTGGTTACTGGGTGACTGGGATTAATATTCAGAAAAGTGGGTGGAGCCTAAAAATGCCAATCAGAAATTACATGTCGCTTTTCAAGGAGAATATTAAAATTGCTGCAATTCTTGCACTGTTAATGGCACAAGCCTCTGACCTGGTACAGTTGGTAATTGGGTCACTGGGGTTCAAATTTAGAAAAGGGGGCAGAGCCACAAACAGTGAATCAGATTTCTTTCATTTCATGGGAAAATACAAATTATTGATGCCAAGGACCCGAAAGCTCACAAACTTGGTCACTGATTGACTGTGTGTCCATATTACAAACAGTGGGCGGAGCCAAAACCAAATTTCACTGGGAAAATGTAAACTGCAGCCATTTTTACTGTTTATGGCAGGGTTCCCAAACTTTGTCCAGATTAATATTCAGGGAAGTGGGTGGAGCCTATAATAGCCAATCAAAATTCACCTGTTTATTTTCAAGTGGAATATTTTAATTGCAGAGGCCTCAAACCTGCTACAGTTGGTCATTGGGTGACTGGGGTTCAAATGCTGGAGAAGGGGTGAAGCCACAAACAGCCAATCTGTTTTGTTTAATTTCTATTGGAATATACAAATTATTGATGCCAAGGACCCCAAAGCTCCCAAACTTGATCATTTAGTGTTTGTGCGTTCGGGGTAGATAGTGGGCGGAGCCAACACCAGTCAAATACATTCCCGGGCAATGCCGGGTCATCAATGGGTGGAGACAAATACAAATTTCACTGGGAAAATGTAAACTGCAGCCATTCTTACACTGTTAATGGTAGGGTTCTTAAACTTTGCACAGTTGGTCACTGGGTGACTGGGATTAATATTCAGAAAAGTGGGTGGAGCCTACAAAAGTGAATCAAACTTCACCTATTGCTTTTCAAGGGGAATATATAATTGCTGCCATTCTTGCACTGTCAATGGCACAGGCCTCAAACCTGGTACAGTTGGTTATTGGGTGACTGGAGTTCAAATTCAGAAAAGGGGGTGGAGCTACAAACAGCCACTCAGATTTTTTTCCTTTCAATGCAAATTATTCTTACCAAAGACCGCAAAGCTCACAAACTTGGTCATTGAGTAATTGTGTGTTAGGGTTAGAAAAAGTATGCGGAGCCAACATCAGCCAAATACATACCCGTGCAACGCCGGGCAATCAGCTAGTGTGCTAATATAGTTATTCTGTGCTGCCATTACGTTTAATGAAGTGCACTGAAGTATTTTAATTTAAATGATTTGCAGAAAGTTGTTCAAATTAATCAAAAACACAGAAGTTTTTATTTTCATTTTAGCCCTGCTAATATTTTAGAAGTTTCAATTGATCCTGCAGACCTGCACTTTTTATTGGTTTTGTTTTTATTGTGTTTATTACGTTGTCAAGTAGAATGTTTCATTTTAAAAGCTTAAAGGAAAGTTTTATTTTTCTAACCTCTATGAGATAAAACAGGAATAATTCTTTTCAATATAACTATCCCTTTGTGAAATTTGCAAAGCGTTGATTTTGTTCTACACAAATACATGAAATGATATATTAAGGGATAATTCACTCTTTGTATATAAGCAGCCACCAATGACAAGAACATACAGCATCTATGCTTGTCTGATTATTTTTAGATGGCTATAGAGATGATTGATTTAAACCACTTTACAGATTGGAAAAAGTTTATAAATCAAATTTGGAAGATGAAGGTACTAAGGCATCATTTACAGCATGGCTGAGCTTACAATTTATTACTAAATATATTATGCTTGTTTCTTGCATATGGATGGCATTCATTCAAGCTGTATATATGCACTAGTAATCAAATATATTTCCTTTACTTTAAAATTAATTGTTCAAAAGTTTACCATTAATTTACAAGGAAAGTCAGTCTATTTTTTTTTATTAACCACTTCAGGATCACAGGTTTTCTTCCCTTAAAACCAAAACAACTTTTACATTTCAGCGCTCCTCCCATTCATTCACTGATAACTTTATTGCTACTCATCACATGTGAATGATCTATAGCTTGTTTTTTTCGCCACAAATTAGGCTTTTCAAGGGTGATATTTTATTTTAGTAATAATGTTATTCTCTATGCATTTTAAAGAGAAAAAAGAGAAAAAAATGAAAAAATACACTATTTCTATATTTCCAACCACTGTAGTTTTAAAATAGACAAAGATACCATAGATAAAACCAACACATTTTATCCGCCCACTTGTCCCGGTTATCACAACATTTAAATAATGTTCCTAGTACAATGTATGGTGACAATATATTATTTGGAAATAAAGGCACATTTTTTCAGTTTTCTGTTTTCTGTTTTTTCATTGTACTTTATCAGTAATTAAAAGCCCTTATCTGTAAAAGTAACAGTAATATACCATCATGGCATACATATTTAAAAAGCTGAGTGACTAAGGTAGCTATTTATGTATTGTATTTTCAATTATGTCATGTTTTACAAGCGTTTTATTTTGGTGCCGAGTATATGAAAATAACAATTTTATTGCTTTTCATTCAGTTTCTTGCTAAAGAAAATTGACATGACATAGGTTTCAGTTGTCAAATATCCCAAATTATATTCTCTCACTTGTCACAGTTAAAATGATACCCTATATACATCATCAGATAGCTTCTTGGGCACACTGCACACTGATAACCACAAGTAGCACCATTGGATTTTTGAAGGCCATTGTTTGCAAGAAAAGTAATACAGTCATTCTTTCTTGGCAAAGCCCCTGGTGTCTCAGAACATTCAGTACAGGTCATAAACCAAACCATTCTGAAAACTAGAGACCTAGGTCTACTCAGATAAATATATTTTGTAACATTTGGATTTATGCCTTTTTGCTGAAATTGTACCAGAAGTTTGAAAATAGCATTTTTTTCACAGTTTTCTTCAGTTTGGCGAGAAAAAAAAATCACATGACATAGACTTCAACAATACTACATCCCAAATTATATTCTCTCGCTTGTCACGGTTAAAATGATACCCTATATACATCATCAGATAGCTTATTGGGCACACCGCACACTGATAACCACAAGTAGCACCATTGGATTTTTGAAGGCCATTTTTTGCAAGAAAAGTAATACAGTCATTCTTTCTTGGCAAAGCCCCTGGTGTCTCAGAACATTCAGTACAGGTCATAAACCAAACCATTCTGAAAACTAGAGACCTAGGCCTACTCAGATAAACATATTTTGTACCATTTGGATTCATGCCTTTTTGCTGAAATTGTACCAGAATTTGAAAATAGCATTTTTTTTACAGTTTTCTTCAGTTTGGCGAGAAAAAAAAATCATGTGACATAGACTTCAACAATACTACATCCCAGATTATAGTCTCTCGCTTGTCACGGTTAAAATTATACCCTATATACATCATCAGATAGCTTATTGGGCACACCGCACACTGATAACCACAAGTAGCACCATTGGATTTTTGAAGGCCATTTTTTGCAAGAAAAGTAATACAATCATTCTTTCTTGGCAAAGCCCCTGGTGTCTCAGAACATTCAGTACAGGTCATAAACCAAACCATTCTGAAACCTAGAGACCTAGGCCTACTCAGATAAACATATTTTGTAACATTTGGATTCATGCTTTTTTGCTGAAATTGTACCAGAAGTTTGAAAATAGCATTTTTTTTACAGTTTTCTTCAGTTTGGCGAGAAAAAAAATCACATGACATAGACTTCAACAATACTACATCCCAAATTATATTCTCTAGCTTGTCACGGTTAAAATGATACCCTATATACATCATCAGATAGCTTCTTGGGCATACCGCACACTGATAACCACAAGTAGCACCAACAGCTTTTTCAAGGCCAATTTTCTCCCCAAAGTGTCATTCTTTTTTTAAGTCCAGTACACACTTTCAATTAAGATTGGCCAATCACTGACCAATTGTACCACCTTACCATCTAGTATGAGAGTCAACAAATATTGAATAGTATGAGCAGATTGTGTAGGTAAACGCTCATACTGTAGTATGAGGGTTTACCTACACAATCTGCTCATATTATTCAAGATTCAATAGTAAAATTGATCAGTGATTGGCCAATCATACTTGAAAGTGTGTACAAGACTTTAGCAAAGTATACTGAGGGCTTCACAATGTCTCTAAACATACACAAATTGGTACTCACCATTGTAGAAGCTGTAGAAAGGTAGAAGTCAGGAGGTCCAAAGGTGTTCGGCAGCCATGCCAAGGGTCAGATTTTGGTAGATCAGCCATGCCAGAGGTCAGAGGGTAATTTGGCAGCCATGCCAGAGTTCAGAGGGTGGTCGTTAGTTATGCCAGGGGTCGAATTCCATAGAGTGGTTGTCAGCCATGCCAGAGGTCAGATCCGGAGAGTCAAATACAGTTCAATGATACCATTAACCATCTTAGCGGTATGGACGAGCTCAGCTCGTCCATCACCGCCGATGGCTGCCGCTCAGGCCCTGCTGGGCCGATTTCCATCAAATAAAGTGCAGCACACGCAGCCGGCACTTTGCCAGCCGCGTGTGCTGCCCGATCGCTGCCGCTCTGCGGCGATCCGCCGCGAGCAGCGGCGAAAGAGGGTCCCCCCAGCCGCCTGAGCCCTGCGCAGCCGGAACAAATAGTTCCGGCCAGCGCTAAGGGCTGGATCGGAGGCGGCTGACGTCAGGACGTCGGCTGACGTCCATGACGTCACTCCGCTCGTCGCCATGGCGACAGGAGAAGCCAAACACGGAAGGCTGCTCATTGCGGCCTTCCGTGTTACTTCTGGCTGCCGGAGGCGATCGGAAGAACGCCTCCGGAGCGCCATCTAGTGGGCTTTCATGCAGCCAACTTTCAGTTGGCTGCATGAAATAGTTTTTTTTTTATTTAAAAAAAACCCTACCGCAGCCGCCCTGGCGATCTTAATAGAACGCCAGGGTGGTTAAAAAAAAGGGCAGTGAAAGTGTAAAAAAAATAAATAAAAAAAACAACTAATAATGAAGGACTGTATGATAGGTCTCAAAACAGGGATTAAGGCATAGTGCTGCTTTGGACGGACATTTCGGACAATGATACCGTGTGTCCCTGACTCCCTTCGAACATGATTTTTCCTGCAAACTCTGCACCTTTTTGGGGGGTATGGTTTTGATGCAGTTGGGAGGAGTGGGGCAGGAAAATGATTTCCCTCAAATCTGGCAACATTTTCTGCATGAAGTTGGTCTGGGTTTGGGGCAGGTTGTCCAGATTCAAAAAGGAGACATGTAATTATCGCCAGCTGGAACTTTAAAACAGAGTCCCTGTTACCTGATTTTTTGTACAGGACAAAGGCGTTTTCGAGGCACACCTGGAAAAAATATAGAGCCACTTTTTTGTACCAGATCTTCCTCTTCCTGTTGAGCCTGTATGGTGCCAATACCTGGTCGGACAAGTCCACTGCCCCCATGAACTTGGTGTACTCAGCAATGGCCAGTGGTTTTACTACTTCCCGACTACGAGTCCTCACAGTTGTTGTTGCCTCAGAGTGAATGGTGGTGAGGGCTAAGACATCGCGCTTATCTCTAAATTTTAAAGCGAGCAGCTCGTTGCTCCGTTGGCTGCAGGTCTCCCCCCTCTTCAGTTTTTTATGAACAACCTCTGATGGCAGACCTTTGCGATTTGCCCTGACAGTTCCGCAGGCTGGAGTCTGGACTGAAAATAAATGTTTGAATAGTGGGACACTCATATAAAAATTGTCCACGTAAAGGTGGTAACCCTGGTGGAGTAGAGGGTTGAGGAGGTCCAGTACTATCCTCTCTGTTGTACCCATGTAGGGAGGGCATCCAGGAGGTTGTATTAAGCTGTCCTTTCCTTCATACATTTTTAGTGAATAGATATAGCCACTCCCACTTTCGCACAACTTGTACAGTTTTATCCCGTACGTGACCTTTTGCTGGGTATATATTGTTTGATTGCCAGCCTCCCGTGGAAAGGGGTTAAGGACTCGCCGATGGCTATTCTTTGCTCTGGCATGTACTTTTCTGCAAAAGTTCTATTTAAATGGTCGATGAAGGGCCTCAATTTAAATAGTCGGTCTTGGGCTGGGTTGTCAGGTGGGAGGTGGTCTGCATTATTGCTAAAATGCAAGCAGGTTAGCAGCATTTGGTAGCGGCGTCTGGACCTTCTGGGCGAATAAATTGGGATGCAGAGGATTGGATTTTTTGTCCAGTACAGTTGCTGTTCAGGTAATGGAGAAAGGGCCATATCGAAAGTCAATCCCAAAAAAACCTTCAAATCACGGGTAGTTGCAGGGGTCCAGTGGGAAGCTAACACACTGGTGGGATGGTCTGCTATGCGTTGCTGGCCATAGATATTGCTCTGATCACAGACATACTGCAGGAAGCTCTCTGGCAAAAAAGGTTCAAAAAAGTAAATGGGCTGCATGTTGCTGGTGTCCACTAATAGGCCACTCCTGGCTGTGAAGGGAGGGAGGTTCGGGGTCTCTATATTAGATGCCGCTCTGCCTTGGCCTGGCAGCCCTCTGACCTCTTGGGATGGCATTGCTGGAGGTAGCTATAGGTGACCCTCCTTCAGAAGCAGTGTCAGTGTCACTAATGCCCCTTGCCTGCCCCTCGCTCCTAGATGGCTGAGCTGTGGATGGCCCAGCAGACTCAGAATCGCTGTCCGTTGAGCCGCTTTCTGACTCGGACGGCAGCCAATCAATATCTGTGGACTCCAAATCATCCTCAAATTCGCTGCTGCTGTCACTGTCACGCTCCAGAATGGCGAACGCCTCTTGCAAAGAATACATTCTCTTTGGCATCTTTATAGAAAATGTATATAGGATATACACTATAATTGTATAGAGGCAAATTGTAAAAAAAAAAAAAAAAAGAAAAAAAGAGTCCACAAAAATACAGCAGAAATAAGTATGTTGTATAAAAAAAAGCAAGGGAGGCTAGGATTAGATCAGGGTTGATCAGGGTTGATCAGGGTTGATCAGGGGTATATAGTCCTGGTATATTTATAAAATCCACTAGGTGGCAGTCAGAATACAAGTAAAGAAGATCCAGTTACCTTGTAATCCTCTCAGGAGTGATTACAAGGTAACTGTATCTTCTCAAGTGCTGGCAACATTGTTTGTAAACCTCACAAATGAATGAGCACTGCTATTGGCTTATAGCAGTGCTCATTCATGGTTACAGGCATCTGATTGGTGATGGGAGTAATTACTCCCATTCATCAATCCCTCCCAGAGATAAAGGAAGCTGGTGCACGCGCGCCCCTGCACAATAGTGGCAGGGGCGTTTATCTACGCCCCTGATCCGCTCATTAAGTTAATAGGGGCGTAGTTATGCGCCTGTGAAATCCTACAGTGGATAAATAAAAACATGTCCTTTTCTCTTGCAATATACACTCACCTAAAGGATTATTAGGAACACCATACTAATAAAATTATAAAATTTGACCCCCCTTCGCCTTCAGAACTGCCTTAATTCTAAGAGGCATTGATTCAACAAGGTGCTGAAAGCATTCTTTAGAAATGTTGGCACATATTGATAGGATAGCATCTTGCAGTTAATGGAGATTTGTGGGATGCACATCCAGGGCATGAAGCTCCCGTTCCATCACATACCAAAGAGGCTCTCTTGGGTTGAGATTTGGTGACTTTGGGGGCCATTTTAGTACAGTGAACTCATTGTCATGTTCAAGAAACCATGCAGCAAAGGAAGGATAATCCGCTACACCATGGGTAGGGTATAAAAGATTTCTTCAATTTTATTAACACATCAGAGGTACACACAAGGCTCGCGCGTATCGGAGCTCAAAATGACTCCTTAATCATAGCCAACATACACAGAGTCATCACAGGTTTAAGTAATCAAATGCCCACCCACAATGGGTGTGGCCAGTTGCTCTTAAAGTGACATATACAAATACATGTAAAATGGCGATGCCAGTATACAAAAATAGAAAAATGATTAAAAAACCAGTGATGTTATGGTTCAGCAACAAGACATATAGACAAATTGAATGTATATATAATAGATCTCAGATAGCAAAAACAAGGTGGCCATCAGAAAGGGTGATTGGGAGGGAAAGACGGGGGGGGGGGGGGGGGAGGAGGGAACGGACTATGCATGTGCAAGGATTTAGTTCCTGATATCATAAGTTAGACTGACATCAAGTCTCGAATTTAAACCTGTAGGTACACGTGTGCCCACTGCCCAACCTCCAAATCCATAAGGCCTCTCATTTTAATAGACACCTACGTAAATCTCCTCCCCTGGGGGAATGTGCTACTCTGTCAATCCCTTGAAAGACAAAACTGCTCATATTACCCCCATGTTCCCTCAAAAAGTGCCTAGACACATTGGAAACCTGGGTGACATGAGCCTCATTCCTAATGCACCTAGCCGGTCCGTTATAATGTTCAGAGATCCGCTGCCTCAGGGGGCGGGTGGTGCACCCCACATACTGCAATTCACAAGCGACACAGGTAATAAGATAAACAACATTATTAGAATTACAGTTAATATATTGCCTCATGGCAAAACTGTTACCTTTTGTAAGCGATATAATTTCCTGTGTCTGGTTGTGAACACAACAGTATCTGCAGGTGCCATACCCGCACCTAAAAGAACCTCTGCAGGTCAACCAAGTAGGAGTCGGCTTAGATGTGCTGGAGAAAAGACTCGGAGAAAGACGGGTCCCCAAAGTGGGATATCTACGTGCAGAGAAAGCACAACCGTCATTCAAAATCCTTTGGAGTTTGGGATCCGAGTGCAGAACTGGCAAGTACTTTTTTATAATATTAACTACCTTCTTATACTCCAAACTAAAAGGAGTTGTAAAGGTCAAATTCCTTTTTTGCCTCGTCCTGCTCTCAGCATTCATCCCCAAAAGGTCTCGACGATCCCTATGTAACACATGTTGCCGCGCATCGTGTATCACATGAGCGGTATACCCCCGTTCACGAAGTCTCTCCTCCACCACATCCAGCTCCTGTTTCAAACTATCAGGGTCAGAACAGTTGCGAGCTATTCTAACCATTTCCCCATAGGGAATCGACCTCAGAGTATGGCTCGGGGACTTGGGGGATTACAAGAATAATGAAGTATACGAGTGGGGAAGGTGGGAGACCATGCATAGGTCCCCTAAGCCGATATTACGTAAACTGAGACCTATTAAAATCAGAGAGTTCAGGTTCTTTCTCAGATACCTCAGATGGGAAAGATGAGTTGGTGCGGTCAGTCTTTGCCGGCACCCCAAAAAAGGGGGGGGGGGGGACCGGCGTGGACAGACACTAGCTCCAACCCCTCCAGCACCCACATCCTATTTTAAGAATCGGTGGGAAAAAAATCTGAAAAACAGGAACAAAAAAGGAAGTGCAGGAAAAGGGCAGGCCGCAAACCTAGGAAAGTAAGATTTCAGAGCCATAATCCTAATGTTATTAATCTTTCTAGCCTCCAGTTGTCTGATGCCCAGCTTTCATTGCTTTCAAGAGGTCTCTCCTTTTCACCATCACATCATTTTGACGTTTTTAGCACTATGCTAGACGTGAATAAATTTATTAGGAATCTGATGGTGAGAAAACATTTATTGGAACAGGAAGAATTGGGCGGGATGGAGGGAGGGACGGGGGCAGCTGCGGGGCCCCACGTTTATTCTGCCCCAGTGACTGAGGGGGTCCCTCCTTTTCAGGGTGCCCTTACTGCTCTTGCCCTGGAACATGTGTCCAGTGTGAGAAGCGGCTCAGTCACCGGGGCAGCCTTGGGCCCCGTATCCGTCTCCAATCCCTTCTTCTATCCTGTACAGGCGAGGTCTACAGCAGTTGACACTTTTCAGGATTTGGTCGAGAGTGAACTTGTCCTGCTACAGAAAACATCTAGAGTCAGCTCGGACCTTACCAAACGGGAACAGAATGCACTTCAGTCCCTCCAGAATAATGATTCAATTGTAATTCGTAATGCAGACAAAGGAGGGGCTGTGGTCGTCCTAGAATCGGATATGTACAAGGCCAAGGCACTCAGACTATTGGGGGATAAGAACACTTATAAAGTCCTAGTGGGTGACCCTATTACTAAATTCCAGGCTGAACTTAAACAATTACTTAACTTGGGCTGTTCCTTGAGAGTGCTTTCTGAACGAGAAAGGGACTATCTTATGGTGGAAACACCAGTTATCCTGATTTTTCACCACCTCCCAAAGGTGCACAAACCAGACGTTCCGCCCAAGGGCCGCCCCATTGTAGCGGGCATTGGCTCCTTGGGAGAGCGTCTGGGCCAATGGGTGGACAGTTGTCTTCAGCCCCTTGTCCACCGGTTACCAGGTTTTTTACGTGATACCACACACTTACTTAACAGCCTGGAATCTTTAGAATGGTCCAACAATTATACATGGGTCACGATGGATGTGACTGCACTTTATTCTTCCATTCCCCATGATCTTGCCCTTTAGAGCATTAGATTTTCACATCCGAAAATATGGCTCCTTTTCTGTAGCCACTAGGGACCTCCTCATGTCGGCGGTAGATCATCTGTTGACCCACAATTATTTTATGTTTGATGGGGGTTTTTTTATCTCCAAAGGTGCGGAGCTTCAATGGGAGCCAAATTCTTCCCATCCTTGGCGAATTTGTTTATGGGATGGTGGGAGGAGCTCCGCATCTTTGGGGCAGAGAACGCCTTTTCTGAGTATATTTTTTGGTATGGGAGATATATAGATGATCTGCTGCTGATATGGGGGGTCCCCCAGATCTCCTGCCCGATTTCTTGGTTTACTGTAATGATAACAGTTTAAATTTGTCCTTCACCATGTGCCATAGTCCCACTCAGATAGATTATTTGGATCTAACTCTGTGTGGTTCTGAGACATCGGGTAGGATTATTACCAAGACTTTCAGAAAAGCATGTGCTGGGAATTCACTTTTGTTGGCGTCCAGTTGTCACCCGAGCCATACTCTGAGTTCGATTCCCTATGGGGAAATGGTTAGAGTAGCTCGCAACTGTTCTGACCCTGATAATTTGAAAGAGGAGCTGGATGTGGTGGAGGAGAGACTTCGTGAACGGGGGTATACCGCTCATGTGATACACGATGCGCGGCAACATGTGTTACATAGGGATCGTCGAGACCTTTTGGGGATGAATGCTGAGAGCAGGACGAGGCAAAAAAGGAATTTGACCTTTACAACTCCTTTTAGTTTGGAGTATAAGAAGGTAGTTAATATTATAAAAAAGTACTTGCCAGTTCTGCACTCGGATCCCAAACTCCGAAGGATTTTGAATGACGGTCGTGCTTTCTCTACACGTAGAGCTCCCACTTTGGGGACCCGTCTTTCTCCGAGTCTTTTCTCCAGCACATCTAAGCCGACTCCTACTTGGTTGACCTGCAGAGGTTCTTTTAGGTGCGGGTATGGCACCTGCAGATACTGTTGTGTTCACAACCAGACACAGGAAATTATATCGCTTACAAAAGGTAACAGTTTTGCCATGAGGCAATATATTAACTGTAATTCTAATAATGTTGTTTATCTTATTACCTGTGTCGCTTGTGAATTGCAGTATGTGGGGTGCACCACCCACCCCCTGAGGCAGCGGATCTCTGAACATTATAACGGACCGGCTAGGTGCATTGGGAATGAGGCTTATGTCACCCAGGTTTCCAGTGTGTCTAGGCACTTTTTGAGGGAACATGGGGGTAATATGAGCAGTTTTGTCTTTCAAGGGATTGACAGAGTAGCACATTCCCCCAGGGGAGGAGATTTACGTAGGTGTCTATTAAAATGAGAGGCCTTATGGATTTGGAGGTTGGGCACACGTGTACCTACAGGTTTAAATTCGAGACTTGATGTCAGTCTAACTTATGATATCAGGAACTAAATCCTTGCACATGCATAGTCCGTTAACTCCTTTTCCTCCCCCCCTTTCCCGCCCAATCACCCTTTCTGATGGCCACCTTGTTTTTGCTATCTGAGATCTGAGATATATACATTAAATTTGTCTTTATGTCTTGTTGCTGAACCATAACATCACTGGTTTTTTAATCATTTTTCTATTTTTGTATACTGCCATCGCCATTTTACATGTATTTGTATATGTCACTTTAAGAGCAACTGGCCACACCCATTGTGAGTGGGCATTTGACTACTTAAACCTGTGATGACTCTGTGTATGTTGGCTATGATTACAGAGTCATTTTGAGCTCCGATACACGTGAGCCTTGTGTGTACCTCTGATGTGTTAATAAAACTGAAGAAATCTTTTATACCCTACCCATGGTGTAGCGGATTATCCTTCCTTTGCTGCATGGACTGAGAATTATGATTTCCTGCTCCCCTGGGCTTTGCAACAATGGTGATAGCGTTTCCATCCTCTGTCTACTTTCAAGAAACCAAGGGATGGACATGGTTAGAAACAATGCTCAGGTAGCCCGTGGCATTTAAACGATGCCCAATTGGCACTAAGGGGCCTAAAGTGTGCCAAGAAAACATCCCCCACACCATTACACAACCACCACCAGCCTGCACAGTGGTAACAAGGCATGATGGATCCATATTCTCATTCTGTTTTTGCCAAATTCTGACTCTATCGAGACTCATCAGTCCAGGCAACATTTTTCCAGTCTTTAACTGTCCAATTTTTTTGAGCTGTGTCTAGCTATGGGCTAGTGCCACTCAGTGCACCTGGTGGATTACTGGCATCCAATGTGTTACTTATTAAAAGGTATTCAGTATTTGGGGGCTCTGTAATTTATTAAACAACCTCAAGATGCAGCAAAGCAATAGTGCCCAATGAAGAATTCCCTTTGTATTAGCTCAATTGAGCAATTTTAGGAAAGAGTAGAGCTATAAAGTCCAAGGCTGCCACATAAAGTGGTGAGTCTGAACAGGAAGTTACACACTTAATTCTGCCCTGATACACCTGGGATCTAGACCAAGATGCACCTGGGGCAAGGTCAGGTTTTGGCACCTAAAGGTCAGTTTTGGCGCCTAAACTGCCATTCCCCATCCAGTTTTGGCGCCTAAAGGTCAGGTTTTGGCGCCTAAACTGCCATTCCTCATCCAGTTTTGGCACCTAAAGGTCAGGTTTTGGCACCTAAATATCTAGTTTTGGCGCCAAAACTGCCATTCCCCATCCAAATTTTGCCGCCTTTTTAAGAATTCAACAAACTGCGCCTGGGGCAAGATACACGCCCCCCCCCCCCCTAGATCCGTCCCTGGGTGTAACTCATACATGTTGTGCCAGCATGTCTTGTAGCACACACACCAAACTACACAGTGTTCATGCATGCAGCCAACTGCACATTATGGGCCCACAGGATTCCCACACACTGATATATTGATATTCCGAATGACACTTCCAAAGGGGACAGTACATGCTTGCACTGGCAGTATATGGTAATGGAGAAGCCATTGAGTACCCTGGTTCATTGACTGCAATACAATGCAGAAACTGCTTTGTTGCTAAGCTCCTGTGGACACTGCTTTGCGTGTACTTGCTGGAAACTTCTGCATGGCTGCATTAACCTACCTCTTGCTACCTATCTTTTATCATCATTCCCATCTAATGGTGCCTATACAAGGTACAATAAAAACGTTTGATTTTCCCGTTTATTCTACCAAAACGATCGAATCTAATGAAAGTTTAAAAGAATCTTTTTTTTTTTTAATCAAGAAAAACAAACAATTATCCAGTGTTTTCAATAAAAATCCGATCGGACATGTTGGAAAAATCTTTATGTTCGATCTAACGGAATAATTGAACAAAGTTACCTAATTTAAAAAAATGAAAAAAATGTACTATGTGTGGCCACCATAAGGCTGATCCATTTTTCAGACCATGGGTGATTTGGTAGCAATGGAACTGTTCTATGGGCTGCGCTCCCTACTAGCACGCCCTGGCCCATATGCAATTAACTTTTTCTCCTAAGTTTTCTCCTAGGACATCATTTTTCATCTTCCATTTAAAATAATTTTTTAGCACTTCGCAACTGAAAACGTACCCAAAAGTTGGTGAAAAACTACTGTCAAAAACACTTTGATTTTCTTGCTTGCTTGTGGCTTAAAAATGCATTTTAATGACAATTTTGAAAGTATCACCTAGGAGAAAACTAAGGAGAAAAAGTTAATTGCATATAGGCCCGTGACTGCACTGTCAGTATTTTACATGTTAATTGTTCATTTGTGCTGCACTTCCAATAAAACTAGACACTGCTTTTGATGTTACATTTTCATGTCTCCATTTCCTTTTCCCTACTACTTTGATCATAGTAGTTGGCTAGATATGGGGAAGAAAGTAATTTAAAGTTTACATATTAAGTGCTGTAAGTATTTTAAGAGTGGATCTCTTAGCACCACTGTAATGATCCAATCCATAATTACAGCAAACTAGCGCTGAGAAGTAGACTTGTACATAATTTCTGGGAACCTGTAGAATACAAAGGGCCTGATGCTATTCCAGGTGATAAGTAGCTTGCAGATGCGAGCTACTTATCACCTTGCCATCGCACGAGGATTACCAGCAAATCCTATTGCCAGTTTCACGCGTGCGATGGCCGATCGTTAGGGAGCATTACTCAGGCGAACGCCTGAGCAATGCTCCCTATTACCGGGCGATGGGGAGCGAGGTTTACCCTGTGGTGCTGTCCATCAGCACCACGGCCTCGCTCCCCACACATGCGCACAACCCGCCGAACATCTGCCGCCATCTTCCGCCGCTGCATCTGGGGGTCTGCTTTAATAAGGAGACCCCCATAGTTCCCCGCCAGGGGCCGCTCGTCTCCGCAACCCCCCACAAAGCTACAAAGTTAATTGCTTAAATTTCGTACCACCGCTTAACACCCGTCGGCCGCTGCATCTCGCCGCAAGTCCCCGCTGTGTAATTACAGTGTACGAGTTACTGTAATTACACTCGCTAATAACAGAGTCCTGGCAAAGCATCTTTGAATCAGCCGCTGGGGCTCCCCATTGGTTCACAGGCTGGACCAATGAAAATGGCTCAGA
Source organism: Hyperolius riggenbachi (assembly GCF_040937935.1). Classification (NCBI taxonomy): domain Eukaryota; kingdom Metazoa; phylum Chordata; class Amphibia; order Anura; family Hyperoliidae; genus Hyperolius; species Hyperolius riggenbachi. The sequence continues at coordinate 198,306,419 of NC_090648.1, forward strand.
CTTAAACAATGATGCTGACCAGCTTCCCTGCTCCCTACACAGTTTTTTGGCAGTTGGACAGAGCAACTGCCATACACTAAGTGCATTTGAAAATAAATAAATCCCTGAGAATCCCCTATAAAGAGATGGACTAGTCCAAAACCTGTCACTTCGGTCAGATTTCTACAACCTACTGTAAGTGACAGCAACATAGGAAAAAGTAATTTATGACTCATTTTACTTCGGAAAAAATGTACTTCTTATTTGTATATGTTTGCACATATTTTAAATTTTACAGTTTTTCGCTGTAGTGCCCCTTTAAGTGTTTTAAAAGAACTCTTTATTTTGGAGCAAAATGGCACATCCTACTGCAAAAAAGATTTTACAAAAAATGCCAGATCACTCCTATTCTATACCACAGTTGAATTTTCAGATTTCTTGAAAAACTAAAAAATGATATTCATGAAGTGACCATGAACAGGGATAGAGGTGTTCATTATACTTCTGAGTTTCCCATCTGGGAAAAAAACAAGATAAAAAAGCCATGCACAGAAAGCCCTCGGATGATTCTGCAGAAGAAATAACTTGTATTTGTAGGGCCATTGTTCACCTTGGAGGACGGCTAACAAGCAGAGGAATGCACATTTTTTTTATATTATCCTCTGTTGTCTGTAGTACTCTTTTAAAACAGAAACTGTAAAAGGATCATGTACAGTCACAGGGGACATTACAAAACTACTTTTTTAATATAAGATGTAAAAAGATTCAAAATCAAAACAAAGAAAGCAAAACAGAACATTCCATGTTTAGCGTTATTAAAAAAAAAGTAGACTTTTTTTTTAGGTCCCTTCCCCTGCTGTTCTCTGTTATACTGCACCACTGTGATTGGCTGAACTGACTGATCAATTCTACATGAAAATTGAACACATACCTCCCAGAAGCAGTTACTAGGTAAGTATGAAACACCTGGAACATTATTTATCCAAGGCATGTCTGCACACATTTCAAGTTAGCTTTATGATTTTATATTATGTTGTCTTATTTATTGTATTTATAAAGCACCAACATATTAGACAGCGCTGGGCATTAGTTAAGGTTACAGACAATATTTAGGGGTGACATATAGCAATAAGACAATACGTACAGAAATACTTGCAAACCAGATCATGCAGCACAATATGAGTACAAGGTAATGCCTAGTCAGTTAATGGATGGGAACATGGAGATTAGGCAAGTTAGGTTCACTCAAGACAAGAGTTCACTCCACATCCATAGGATAGGTGTATGGTAATGGAGGTGCGTGAACAGGTAGAAGACACACAGGTGCGCAACTAGAAATCACTGGACCCCCCTGTGAAAATTTCGCTGGCCCCCTCTGGGCCCGCTCAGGGCTTTTTGGTGTGTGTGTGGGGGGGGGGGGGGGGGGCAGGAGGGGTCGCAGAATGAGGGGAGAGCATTGGTTACCTACATCGGCGGGGTGGGGGGCCACAATTCCCCCCCTCACCTTGGGCTCTCCCCTCAGCGCTCCCCCTACAGCATTAATAGGTGTCAGCAGCGGCAGGCAGGAACACAGGCATACCTCCATGTGTTCCACCGCGGAGGTCCGATCTCTAAGTGCCACATGCTACTTTCTGGAAGTAGTGTCAGATGCGAGAGGGAGGAACCTCTGACGCAAGGAACGCATGGAGGTATGTCTGTGTTCCTGACCACCGCTTCTGCCACCTATTAATGCTGGAGGGGGAGTGCTGAGGGGAGACCCCGTGGTGAGGGGGGAGTGGCCTCCTTGTGCCGATGTAAATGGCCAATGCTCTACCCTCATTCTGAGACCCCTCCTGCCCCCCAAAACGGCCCTGGGCAGGCCCCGGAGGGCCCCCAGGCCCCCCCCGGCACCTGCATGGCTTGCAGCCCCAATTGTTACGCCACTGGAGACACAAGGAGGAGGACCCTGCTGAAGGCTTACAATCTAGAGGAAGAATGTAAGGACACCAAAGGTAGGGGACCAGAGTCTTCTGGCCAAGATCGTGGTGTCTGCATCTCACCTGGAAATGGTTGTCCCTCCATTTTATCTTTTGTATTTAATAGCAGAGGTGATGACCTAATCTATCACTAATCTAATAGTTTATGGCCAACTTTGCAGTGCGTGCAGAATGATATCTTTTCATGTTCATTTAAACATTTTCCTCACATAGATTTTTTTGCAAAATTCATTTTTGAGCAAAAGCTGTAGTCATTTCTCATTTTTTTTAGTCCCCAGAAATATTTAAAAGAAACAGAAGCCACACATGATTGTGTCCAGAAAATTAGGCCCTTATGAATCTATACACTGATCAAACTGATTACATGCTTTTTCACGAGTTCTACGATATACTTGTAACTCTGATTACAGACACCTGTGATGAGCTGAAGTTATTTTGTTATTTGGGCTGAAGTAAACCTCCATGCTCTTGTATATACCAGCATAGAAAAAGCAAATCTGTATTCAGAGAAAGAAAAAAGTTAGATTCTTAAAGTGTACCCAAGATGATGTGTGTGGGCCAATTTACAGTATACTTACACCATGAGGTGCTTGGAGTCCCTTGCCATTCTCAGTTCCCTCTAAAATCCTCCCAGTAATTGGGTCAGTCGCTGACAGTCATGGTCTTCAGTGCATGCATGGCTGGGCTGTGCACCTGCCTCCATTGCTACCCAGTGCCCAGGAGCGTTCTGCACCTGTGCAATGCTACTGTGTAGGCGCAGAATGCTCCAGGCTGCGGGAGTGCGTTGGGGGTGCATGGGGCTAAGGTGCACATGTGCAGAAGAGTGAAGCTGGTCTGATTAATGGGAGGTTTTCTAAAAGAACAGATTGGCTGGGGAGGACATCGAGGTACCCCAGGCCAAGATTGTGGAACAGGAAGAAACCCCTAGGTAAGTATAAAATGGCCCACACACGCCATCTTAGGTTTCCTTTAAAGCCAAAGGCTTCCCCGATCCCCAAATCTGCAAGGTTCTGTTCACATTAAAGAACTATGCACTGTACAGCCTACTCCATTCATTCAGCTGACAAAAATGCTTACTTCAGTACAATAATGCATTTTACAGCAGGCAAGTATATTTGTGGGAAGAATAGATATTGCTTCCCGTTTCATGTTCTTGCAGATAAATCATGTGCTGTGCAGTGTACAGAGTAGCAAGCACCATCAGCTAGCAACAAAGAATGTCTACTCTGCATAGACATTGTGTAGGGTGGTGGCAGGCATAGTGTGGTGGATGTACTTGCTCATAAATTGGTGCACTCCTCAGGTAACCGTCTACCAACCAGGAACATTACCACTGCTGTGGTGGCTGATGAAGCAATCTTCCAATGTCTCTTCTTTCAAACCTCCCCACCACTGTTCTAGGAGAAGTTGATTTAGATAATGTACAGAATTTTTACCATTATTTATGCACATAACACACAAAGGCCTCGATTCATAAAGCATTACCTCATGCAGTAATGCTGAAAACAGCAGACTTTACCAACCACTTAGCAAAATGTCAATTCATAAAGGCTGTTACCGCATGAAAAGCTGACATTACCGACCAGGGAGCTAAATTACCGACTTGGCTGCAGTTACCGACAACACATGTCAGTAAATTGTCAGCAAATGTCAATTCATAAAGCCTTCAACATGCGGTAAGCCTGGCGGTAGTTACCGACACCTCTGGTGAGGTCTTAACAAGTTACCGACAGCTCTGACAGCTCTGATTAATGCAAAGTGCAGAGATCCGAAAGTCTGTTTGATTCATCTGTGGAGAGAGCCAGAAAGCCCTCTGTGTGAATCATTTCAGCAGGCAGGGAAAGACTGTGTGACTCATCTGTCTGAGTCATCAGTGGTAAGAGCCGGCTGTGTGAGTAATTTCTGCAGGCAGGGAAAGACTGTGTGACTCATCTGTCTGAGTCATCAGTGGGAGAGCCAGAGAGAGCCGTCTGTGTGATTCATTTCTGCAGAGCAAAGAGGGAATCGGGACACTGCTCTACTCTACCGCTCAATGGGCTGCGGTAATTTACCGACCTCCAAGGGCAGCTGGGGAAATCTTTATGAATTAGCACACAGACCGGGAAAATACCGAGTGCGGTATTTTCCCGACAAGATTTTTGTTATCGCACTGCTGTTTATGAATCGAGGCCAAAGTGAGGGTAATAAGCCTTGTAAAAGCAACTTTGTGCATGGCAATTTCAACATGGTTTAGTAATAGGGTTCTTTTGAGTGAAGTATACATCAGATCTGATAATTATATCTGGAATGGATATACATGTTTTTGTTGTGAAACCACCTCCCACCTACACCTTCCTTGCCCACCTCCACTTCCATAGCAAGGATGAAGACAGAGAAGACTGAAGGTGGCCATACATAATGTATGGCCAGATTAACTATTAGATAGATCCCTCTCTAATCAAATCTAATCAAAGAGGGATCTTTTGCCTGCCCACACACTGCCCAGCTATTTCCAATAGCTTTCAGCATGAGATCTATTGGAAATCATCCTGCTGCCAGGATTTGCATTGGCAGACAGGTGAGCCTTCAACACTGCACTTGGGCATGGGGGGGACATGTATACACTTGGGGGAACGCAGTTGGGAGTCAATTAATCTTTGTGATATTGAATGCCGTTACCGTCAGTCACCCAATCAAGCCATTCTGACGAGATCTTTCAGCATTCCCGATGGACCCTTTTGACCAATTTTGACCAGAAATCATTTGAAAGATCGATCAGGCAGCTATGTTGCGGCACTGATTCTCTTCTGCAACAAAGTCTGTGAACACCGCTATCATCCACAGGAGCCGAGGCTGTGCACGACCAGGTCAGCAGGCCCACAGGAATACAGAAAAAACGGAAGGTCCGCACCAGTCCAAGGTTCCAAGCTTTATTCGGACATATACATCAGCAAGACATTAGGACAAGCATCAGAGAGCTGACATGTTTCGAGCCATTCAGGCCCTTAATCATAGCTCTCTGATGCTTGTCCTAATGTCTTGCTGATGTATATGTCCGAATAAAGCTTGGAACCTTGGACTGGTGCGGACCTTCCGTTTTTTACTGATTCTCTTCTGATTAAAAAAAAAAATATCGGATTTGAAAGTCGATCGGCTTGCAATTTTGAGTACTATATGAGCACCCTTATCAGACCGGTTGTACAGACCACAGATCTTTGAGCAGTATTACAGACCATTCTAGACAACAATGGGGGATTGCAGGTAGGGACACACATAGGAATGTTGGGGTAGAAGAGTAGCAGCACTCATCTATATGTACATGTAAAGATTGTTATTAAAGAAAAGTGTTTGTGAACTACAGGGATCCGGGTCTCTGATCTCTGCAGGGGGCTGTAATGCATTTTAACTGCCTTATTGTCAAGGGACAATTTTGAGCTGATGTACATTATGTACTGTATGTTATTTATTACAAGTTCACCGATTTTAATATGCAATATCATTCTGAATATAAAGTAAATACGTAGGTTTTCAAGGCTTAGACAGATTTCCCAGAGAAATTTGGTTTGAAACTCAATAATGGGCTTGGTTAGAGCAGAATTCTGGCTCATACTCATTTACAGATTTGATCATTGTTATAAAAATTCCTTACAGGCGGAACAATTATTCCAACTCTTTGACATCCTATTAGACATGCACACAGAACAAAGCAGGCATCCAATTAAACTAATGTGGTAATTTTAGTTAAGAAAAAAAAATTAACCTTTCTCATGTAGCAACTGTTTGAAAAGTCTTGCTATTTATAGCTAGTGTTGGGCGAACATCTAGATGTTCGGGTTCGGGCCGAACAGGCCGAACATGGCCGCGATGTTCGGGTGTTCGACCCGAACTCCGAACATAATGGAAGTCAATGGGGACCCGAACTTTTGTGCTTTGTAAAGCCTCCTTATATGCTACATACCCCAAATTTACAGGGTATGTGCACCTTGGGAGTGGGTACAAGAGGAAAAAAAAAATTAGCAAAAAGAGCTTATAGTTTTTGAGAAAATCGATTTTAAAGTTTCAAAGGGAAAACTGTCTTTTAAATGCGGGAAATGTCTGTTTTCTTTGCACAGGTAACATGCTTTTTGTCGGCATGCAGTCATAAATGTAATACATATAAGAGGTTCCAGGAAAAGGGACCGGTAATGCTAACCCAGCAGCAGCACACGTGATGGAACAGGAGGAGGGTGGCGCAGGAGGAGAAGGCCACGCTTTGAGACACAACAACCCAGGCCTTGCATGAGGACAAGAAGCGTGCGGATAGCATGCTTTGTACCACCATGCATTCATAAATGTAATAAAGATAAGTGGTTCAATAAACAGGGACCACGCGGCAACGCTAACCCAGCAGCAGCACACGTGATGGAACAGGAGGAGGCGCAGGAGGAGAAGGCCACGCTTTGTGAGACACAACAACCCAGGCCTTGCATGAGGACAAAAAGCGTGCGGATAGCATGCTTTGTACCGCCATGTAGTCATAAATGTAATAAAGATAAGAGGTTCAATAAACAGGGACCACGCGGCAACGCTAACCCAGCAGCAGCAGCAGCAGCAGCACACGTGATGGAACAGGAGGAGGCGCAGGAGGAGAAGGCCACGCTTTGTGAGACACAACAACCCAGGCCTTGCATGAGGACAAAAAGCGTGCGGATATAGCAGCAATGCTTTTTGCCGCCATGCAGTCATAAATGTAATACAGATGAGAGGTTCAAACAGGGACCGGAAACGCTAAACCATCCCAGATGTTCATCGGTCATGTTACTTGGTTGGGGTCCAGGAGTGTTGCGTAGTCGTTTCCAATCCAGGATTGATTCATTTTAATTTGAGTCAGACGGTCTGCATTTTCTGTGGAGAGGCGGATACGCCGATCTGTGATGATGCCTCCGGCAGCACTGAAACAGCGTTCCGACATAACGCTGGCTGCCGGGCAAGCCAGCACCTCTATTGCGTACATTGCCAGTTCGTGCCAGGTGTCTAGCTTCATGCCCGGTTTCAGGTCCAGCGGTGCCAGCCACAAATCCGTCTGTTCCTTTATTCCCCTCCAAATTTCCTCCCCTGTGTGCTGCTTATCCCCAAGGCAGATCAGCTTCAGCAACGCTTGCTGACGCATGCCAACAGCTGTGCTGCACTGCTTCCACGATCCTACTGCTGCTGGTGCTGGGTTAGCATTTCCGGATGAGGTACAGCTTTGAGATGCGTTGGAGGAGAAGGAGTCAGAGAGGTAGGTGCTGCTGTTGTTATCCAGCTGTTTGCGGCGTGGGCAACACCCGCGCCGTAGCAGGTGAGGAATCGCTGCCAGGCTCCACAAGGTTCACCCAGTGCGCGGTAAGGGAGATGTATCGACCCTGGCCGAACGCACTCGTCCAGGTGTCAGTGGTGAGGTGAACCTTGCAGGCAACGGCATTCTTCAAGCTTCGGGTTATTTAGCTGACCACGTGCTCATGCAACTCAGGCACTGCAGAGCGCGCAAAGTGGTAGCGGCTGGGAACCACGTAACGTGGGATGGCCACTGACATCATGCCCTTGAAGCTGTTTGTCTCCACCACTCGATATGGCAGCATTTCGCAGGCCAGAAGCTTGGCTATGCTGGCTGGCTGTTACTGCCACGGCCCGGGGGTCATTTGCTGGCAATTTCCTCTTGTGCTCAAACATCTCAGAAACAGACAACTCAACCGTAGCGCTGCACACCGAAGGGCTGTTGGTTGTTGTGTTTGATGAACACTGGGAGACCTCAAGAGCACTAGTCCGGAAAGTGACAGTGTCAGCATCGTCTGATGTTTGTGAATGTTGTGAACCACGCAATGGCTGGGCTACTGCTGCTGCTGAGGCGGGTCTGGTGGTGAGTCTGGTGAACCCAAGGGAGGCAGTGTTGCTGGTGGTACCCTGTCCTGCCGCGTTTGCCCACAGAGTGGGATGTTTGGATAGAATGTGGCGGCTCATGCTGGTGGTGGAGAGGTTGTTAATACTTTTCCCCCTGCTCAGGCGGGTCTTGCACACCTTGCAAATCGCCATGGTAACATCCTCAGTGCAGTCTTCAAAGAAAGCCCAGACTTTAACTGGCTGAGGACTCGGACCTCGTGCGTGATGTGCTGGTGCTGCTTAACCCACTGCTGGACGCTTGAGAGGTCATCCAAGTAATTATCTGGTCCTGTTCTTTTGGATCTGTGAGGGTTGTTGTCCTGGACAACATGGGCAGTATTGAGTGGGTTTTCTTGGGTGCTCCCCTGTGGCCTGTACGTGAACCGTCAGGGGAAACACCTCTTCCCTTGCCCCTCCCTCTTTCACCGGATTTCTTCCTCATTTCACTTATCCTTAAAGTACACGCTGACTGGCAGCAGTACAGTGGCAGTACAGAAATGCTATACAGTGGTGGGTGAGCGGTGTACCACTATTGTCAGCAGTGACACAGAGCACAATGCTATACAGTGGCGGGTGAGCGGTGTACTACTGTTCCCAGCAGACACAGAGTGGAAGTAAACACAATGCTATATAGTGTGGCTGAGCCGTGTACACAGAGTGGCATTAAACACAATGCTATATAGTCTGCTATATAGTCACCCCGAACAGGGTGATGTTCTGCAGAACCCGAACAGTGGCAAACACTGTTCGCCCAACACTACTGGGAGGGAACGCAGATTTTAGTACCTAAACACACGATACAACATGTTTTCCGGGGTCGGACTCTGAGGCACATACAGATGGTCCCGATCATCATCCTCATCATACAACTCCACCCCAACATCCCCAGACACAGACCCCTCATCGTCCTCAACATTAACTTGGGATGCTGGCCTGAGCCAGACCTCCTCCTCCACATCAGGCCCCATCATCTCCTCAATGGCAGCCCTCATTAATCGCTCTGGCGACGGACTGATGGACACAACGTTCTCCTCCGGGGAGGGCTGCTGCTGACCACTGGCTGCTGGGGTGGATGTTATAGCTTGCGTGGGGCGTTGGCTGTTGCTGTTGTTGGGAGTGCTGCTCACAGCGGAGGTCTCTGGGGAACTCATGTTGAGCTCATATAGTGGTTGACGGTGAGTGGAGTATTACTGATCCCAGCAATATACACACTGACTGGCAGAGTACGCAATGCTATATAGTGTGGCTGAGCGAGGTACACAGAGTGGCAGTAAACAGAATGCTATATAGTGTGGCTGAGCGAGCGGTGTACCACTATTCCCAGCAGACACAGAACAGTGAACAGAATGCTATATAGTGTGGCTGAGCGAGCGGTGTACCACTATTCCCAGCAGACACAGAACAGTGAACAGAATGCTATATAGTGTGGATGAGCGAGCGGTGTACCACTATTCCCAGCAGACACAGAACAGTAAACAGAATGCTATATAGTGTGGCTGAGCGAGCGGTGTACCACTATTCCCAGCAGACACAGAACAGTGAACAGAATGCTATATAGTGTGGCTGAGCGAGCGGTGTACCACTATTCCCAGCAGACACAGAACAGTGAACAGAATGCTATATAGTGTGGCTGAGCGAGCGGTGTACTACTGTTCCCAGCAGACACAGAACAGTACACAGAATGCTATATAGTGTGGCTGAACGAGCGGTGTACTACTGTTCCCAGCAGACACAGAACAGTACACAGAATGCTATATAGTGTGGCTGAACGAGCGGTGTACCACTATTCCAAGCAGACACAGAACAGTGAACAGAATGCTATATAGTGTGGCTGAGCGAGCGGTGTACCACTATTCCCAGCAGACACAGAGTGGCAGTAAACAGAATGCTATATAGTGTGGCTGAGCGAGGTACACAGAGTGGCAGTAAACAGAATGCTATATAGTGTGGCTGTGCAAGCGGTGTACTACTATTCCCAGCAGACACAGAGTGGCAGTAAACAGAATGCTATATAGTGTGGCTGAGCGAGGTACACAGAGTGGCAGTAAACAGAATGCTGAGCGAGCGGTGTACTACTATTCCCAGCAGCGACACACAATGACTGGGGGGGACCCTGGCTAGCGTGGCTGGAGCGCGAACTACCCTGCCTGCCTACCCAAAGCTAAACCCACAGACAAATGGCGGAGATATGACGTGGTTCGGGTATTTATTTACCCGAACCACGTGACAGTTCGGCCAATCAGAGCGCGTTCGGGTCCGAACCACGTGACCCGTTCGGCCAATCACAGCGCTAGCCGAACGTTCGGGGAACGTTCGGCCATGCGCTCTTAGTTCGGCCATATGGCCGAACGGTTTGGCCGAGCACCGTCAGGTGTTCGGCCGAACTCGAACATCACCCGAACAGGGTGATGTTCTGCAGAACCCGAACAGTGGCGAACACTGTTCGCCCAACACTATTTATAGCTAACGTATATTATACTAAAATAGCACTGGCATGTAATATATAAAAAAATAGATATATTATACTTGTCGCACTCTGTTGAGTTCTAATTTGAAGCATGTTTGACAGAAGGATTTTTTCTACACTGCTTTAGCTCTTATTCATACTATGTGAGCTTGGGCATGCACAGACAGCCTTTATCTTTAGTTTTTCAATTAGACCAAAGCCACAGTTAGAGCTAATATACCCTTAACCTGTAAACACTATTATTGGGAGTCTCATGTTAGGAAGGAGACTTTTGTGCTGATTTCGTATTTTGTCTTCTGAGCATATTATTGTAAATTGTAAATGTGCATGGTTATATGTGTACATTTAAAAAGGGTGCCATGGCAAGTTGGGCATAGGAGAAAGATAGTTGCTAGTGGAATATCAGCAAAATACCAATATTTCCTGATTGTCAGTGCCTTATAGTAAAAGTAAAACCTTGGTAATTTTTACAGATATTTTACTAACACCTAAACCTGTTTTCAGAGCCATTCCACTAACAATGCCTTACCCTAACCAACCCCTTTGCTGCAAAATGTACCCATATTTATGACTAACCCTAACCTTTTCTCACATAAGCCATTTCTATACTGATGCTTAACCCTAACTGACCCCCACCCTGCTATTTCCGCTGATATCCGCACCTCCTTCATTGCTAAATTTATTGAACCCCTAATGCCGATATTTATTGGGAGACGCGGTACCCAAGTCACCAGGTGGACAACGACATAGCCACAATTAACATTGAGCTCCATGGGGCACCCACTTTGCCACAGTGCCATTGGCACCCAAATGACGTGCTACAGGTTATATGGTTTTACAAATGGATTGGTCATTTTTGGTCATATATTTCCATAACAGTAAAAAGCATCCTTATAACATTTTGAGTTCTCACAATTGCACTGATAATGTAAAAATTATCCGAAAGAGAAATGGTCATTATAGGTTCAGTATTACACTTCACCTATGCAATTATATACGGTAGATTGATTGCATAGTGTCCTGTCCCTGATTAGGAGATACAAAATATAGGAATGCTAATTCATTGAACTGGTGTGCATATTTACAAAGCAAAGCAAAAAACCAAAAAGCAGCCACAGACATAGATGACTTGTTTCCCATGATGGTTTAATTGGAACTCACAAACTGAATTCTAGCAACTGGTTCTGGCACAGCGCCTCCTACTAAATAGCAGGCTTCTTCACCTCACCAGTGGTTTTGCGATATGCAGGTATGCATTCAATGTCTTGCAGAGGTTTTCTGTTGGTCCTTCGTGTGGACCAATAAAAATATTGTGGGAAAATGTGGCCCTTAATTTGGAGCATTCATTTGCAGATAATGTTAAAAGCGGTGGCTGGATGGTGTAATGGTTAAGGGCTCTGCCTCTGACACAGGAGACCAGGGTTCGAATCTCGGCTCTGCCAGCACCTATTCAGTAGGAGACCTTAGGCAAGTCTCCCTAACACTGCTACTTCCTATAGAGCGCGTCCTAGTGGCTGCAGCTCTGGCGCTTTGAGTCTGCCAGGAGAAAAGAGCGATATAAATGTTCTGTGTTTGTTTGTTTAAAAGATAGGGGCATACACTTTTGAGGACGTTTGTGGAAAAGATACAGATAAAAACAAAAAGAAGAAAATATATACCCCTAAATACTCGACTATAAGTCTAGACATTTAGGTCTGACTTGTTAAAGTAAATCATAGGGGGCGACCAGGGGTGTAGCAATAGGGGGTGCAGAGGTTGCGACCGCATCAAGGCCCTTTGGCCAGAGGGGCCCCAAGGGGCCCTCTCTCAACCACAGTATTGGTCCTGTGCTTATAATAATCACTTCTATAGATACTTTGATTAGTGGTAATCATTAACAAACTGATTCCAATTCCCTTCTTGCACCTCTGACACTGTAGTTGCCATTGGCAGGTTTTGGTGTGCCATATCATTTGTTATGTATAGAGTGCTTAGGGGGCCCCAATGTAAAACTTGCATCGGGGCCCACAGCTCCTTAGCTATGCCACTGAGGGCGACTTATACATGAGTCAGATCTACATTTCTGACTTTTAGTCCTGTAAAATGTAACAATTATACAATTTGCACTATTAAACCCTGTCTCTTTCCACAGTACCATCTCCCATTAATGTATCTTCCTGTCAGTGATGCATTCGCCTAAAATTTCTGTCAGCATCAGTGCAGGCAGTACAGCCTAGCAGGTACCTCCATGTGCTGCAGTATAGAGGTCTGTTCAAACAGTATTGTTAAAGTACTACTTCAGTGCTCATAAGTCTTAACACATTTTTAAAGTGCTATGCTTAAAAGTGCCACTTTGTATGCTAGACGTGTGTTTAGGGCTTTATACACCTTGTTATTGCCTGTGTGTTTCTGAAATTACTCTGCACTTTTGGCACTTATAGCTTTTTTTGAATATTACCGTATATATAATATGGTAAAACATTTTTCATCATGCTGATTGAGAAGACCTCATATTTTGTTTGACTCACACTCACCACTTATTATGAGGCAACGTTCTGCTGTTACTGGCTGTGTTAATGGCTGCACTTGAGGGTCACAGGGTTCTATGTGACGTCATGTCTAGGTAGTGCGCATGTGCAGAGTGCTTCTGGCCATGGGATACGTGCTGCCGGGGCAGCACTTGCGCACTGCTCATTGACCTTGTCTGACCCGCAAGTAGCTTTAAGGGCCTCTCTACAATAATGGAGGGGGACTGAGAAGAACGGGGGGGGGGGGGGGGAGCAGTGGGCATGAGGACTGCTTGCTACAAATGTATTCCATTTTTTAAATTTCTGACAGCTAAGGTACCGTAAGGCTTTAATGGCACACTTTCCTGAGTCGACTTATACCGGAGTAGGGCACTCTACACAGGAGGGGTGGGGGTGGACTGTATCACTTCCTTTCAGAGTGCACCCTAATGTTAGAAAATATGTAGGCTGATATTGCTTAGAGTGGAGCCCCATGTTGGTGGACAAATGGTTAAAGGACATCCGAGGTGAAAATAAACTGATGAGATAAATAATTGTATCTATCCTCCTTTTCCTAAAATTTTAGTTTTTAGATATCTCACAGTTCTATTTTATATGTAAGTCTAGTTTTTAAGTTTTTACTATTTCATTATCTCTGCTCAATGACACCTTCATTAAAGTATATCAGAGCTCAAATCTATGAATTATTGACTCTTTTTATCTCTTTCCTGCTCCAGGAAGCCATTTACTGACAGGAAAGTATTTTATGGCTGTAATGACTTATCTGTGAGGGTTATGCTATAGTCTGACTCAGTCCGACCCGGTCCCGACCCGGATAGAAACTGTCACAGTTACCTCATGTTTAACTCTTTCAGGCATAGAAAGAAAAAAAAGAAACACAGCTGAGTTATCTGTGTGCTTGGCACTACACATACACATGTCTATCTCCTCATGTCGCATGTCGCCTCGGTTGTCCTTTAACCACTTGAGGACCGCAGTGTTAAACCCCCCTAAAGACCAGGCTATTTTTTCCCTTATTGGCCACTGCAGCTTTAAGGCCAAGCTGCAGGGCCGCACAACACAGCACACGAGTGATCCACCCCTCCTTTTCCCCCCACCAACATAGCTCTCTGTTGGTGGGGTCTGATCACTCCAAAGTTGTTTTTTTTTATATAAATATCTTATTTATTTTTTTAATAAAAATGGCCTTTTTTATTTTGTTCCCCCTGCTCCCTCCCTCCCTCCCCCTGCCTAGTGTTGGGCGAACACCTGGATGTTCGGGTAAGTTCGCCGAACATGGCCGCGATGTTCGGCATGTTCGGGCCGAACCCCGAACTCCCCGAACATCCCGCTTTTGGGGGCCCTATGGGGTCGCAGGCATAAGGGGGGAGCATGCCCCGATCGCGGGGGGGTCGGAAATTCCCCCCACCCCCTCCGCTAGCGCTCCCCCCTCTGCCCGCTTCCCCATACAAAAGTTTAAGGAAGTAAAACAGTACCGGTGGTAGTGGGTGGCTGGCAGTGGGCGGCACTGTGAAGTGAGTGACTGAGGAGGAGGAGTCCGGAGAGTGACGCGTTGAGGGAGGCCAGGCAGCGGGCGGTTCAGCAGTAGTACGGTACTACTGCTGAACCACCCGCTGCCCGGCCTCCCTCAACGCGTCACTCTCCGGACTCCTCCTCCTCAGCCACTCACTTCACAGTGCCGCCCACTGCCAGCCACCCACTACCACCGGTACTGTTTTACTTCCTTAAACTTTTGTATGGGGAAGCGGGCAGAGGGGGGAGCGCTAGCGGAGGGGGTGGGGGGAATTTCCGACCCCCCCCCCCCCCCCCGCGATCGGGGCATGCTCCCCCCTTATGCCTGCGGCCCCATAGGGGGGCAGTATTCGGCCGAACAGGGCCCTGTTCAGCCGAACAGGGGCCCTGTTCGGCCCTGTTCGGCTGGCCATTCAGCAGTTCGGGTGAACCCCGAACAGTTTGGCCGAACACCACCAGGTGTTTGGCCGAACTCGAACATCACCCGAACAGGGTGATGTTCTACAGAACCCGAACAGTGGCGAACACTGTTCGCCCAACACTACCCCTGCCAGCCAATCAGAGTGATCAGCTGTCATAGGCTTCAGCCTATGACAGCCGATCACTGCCCAGCCTATAGAGGGGACAGCCGTGTAACATGGCTGTCCCGAGTACAGCCCTGCTGCCGATCGCAGCGATGTTCATGTAAATAGAAGGCGATTATGCCGTCTAACAGTCTCTCGAACGGCGATCGCCGCTCGGAGACTGAAGGCGGGCGGAGCTCCGCCCCCTGAGGAGATGCGCGCGTAGCCTGCGCACAATCTCCTTCAGTAGCTGGCTCTAGGACCTGATGCCAATTGGCGTTAGGCGGTCCTGGGACTGTCGCCGCGGCCACACCCGGCGACGTGGAGCGGTCGTAGAGTAGTTAATGGAGTTTTGTAGTGGGATTTTTTCCATTCATATAATACAAAAAATGGTTGTTCATATTCATATTCGCAGGCATGGATATGCAAAGTGCGGTCAAAAATGACAAGTATAGAGAAAACAAATTGCCTTTGTTACATAAAACAGTGATTTGAATCGGTTGTTTTTCTGCATGTGTCTTCATAAATCAATGCCGCTGAATGTTATGAAATCATTATTTAACATAAGTAGGAAAACAAATACAGATTTTCAACTGATTTTAATGGAATAAATGGGCATGGTGAAAACAAATAACAGTGACAACCACTTTCAGTCACAGTATGGTTGGATTTGCAATTCTGTCTAGCATCTCTGCTAACTCTCTCCTCATCCTTTCCATCCTGATGAGTCATGCTGTCTGTTGTGTCTGCACATTTCTTTGTACAGACTTGTTGCTACTTATCAGGCAGCACTGAACACACAGAGTAGCTGTCTTGTTTCTGCACACAGAGGGCAGGCAGCATGACTCATGAGAAAGGAGGAGGGAGTAGGCAGAGAACCTGGGTAGAACTGCATATTCGATTGTGCTATGGTGGAAATTCAAAAGTTTTCAGCTGGCTGGATTAGGAAAATGTAACCTTAAAAAGTCAGGGTAATGGAGAGTAACATTAGTTTTAGTTTGCTGGGACCCACTTCAGCGTCCCTTTGAGTTGATTCTCTATCAAACGAACAATGAATATTGATTAAATTCACAATCAAGCCAATTATAAATGGACCCCTTAGTTGGAAGAATAAACTGTTGCTTTATAAGAATATAGGCTGGCACAAATGTATCAACGTAGAAGAACTTTGGACGTGTGTATTTTCTCTTGTGCTTGATAAATCTAGTTTTGTATATTGATTGTATTGATTCCTCTTTGTGTGTGTATTTTTTTACGTTTGGCACCGAGAAAGGTTTCCATTAGTATACTTTGTGTGATTAATGTACAATTCTTACTATGCTTAGCCTACTGTGTAAGAGTTCTAAGGGTACAGTCTTTTCACAGCGACCATTAGCCATCTGTCAGAAAGCACTGCTAAAATGTGGGACTTCTATAGACACTGCTGGAAATGGAAAACTAATGTATTCCTCTGGTAAATTTCACTTCAGGTAGTCTGCAGAATTTACTGTATAAGGATGAGATGCTGGTCATTTATATTCTATAATACATTCTCTGATTCACCAAAATAACATTTTAATTTGTAATTGGGAATTAATGCAGAAGCAGTCCGAGTTTGGAGAAGTCTTGCTTTTTGAAAGTCATAATTCAACAAATATACTGTATAATGGTTTATTTATAAGGGGCTGTTATGTTAACGCACTCACTTTATTCACCATATTGGTAGGCACAAATATAATGATTTCAATACAATCTTCTTGCCAGCCATTGATTCAAAAACGGTCACAAAAGAATGTGAAAGGATGTTTGAATGTTTTAAAATGATCTATTCAATATGTTTAGTTTGAGATTGTTTTCTCCCCATTCTGTAAAATGATTGCATTTGATCTAAAATAATCTTAATCAGTTGGTCTTAACACGATTCTGCCTTCATGTGATCCTTTCATTAGATCTAAAATTTCCATTCAACAAATGTAATTGAAATCTTTCTGGCTAGGATCTAACTTTGGCTTACTGTCACTGCCACTGGCATAGGATATGGGGTCACAGTGGTCACAATCAGGAATGGGCCTGTGCTCTTGTAGGGGCCTGTACCTGGCCCCTGCTCCCTAAATAGAACCTACTGCATCCCCTCTGTCTACAAAGCCTCCTGACTGGTCACATGGCCCTGCCCCAGATCACCCCCCCCCCCCAGATAGTCTACCCCTGCCTCTCACACACATGAACATTACTGCGTGAAGCTTAACTCTCTTTCCCCTGCCCCCTCCATACTGTTTGCCAGTGGCAAAGGGAGAGGATGAAAATGTGCCAGGTGGCTGCTCCAGAGGGGCTCTGCCCCTGACAGATGATGTTTGAGAGGTGAATTGCTCTCCCCTTCTCTGTTTTTTCTTTTGCATCCTCACCACCAATCAGCCCTTGCTGTGTCCAGCACCCCTTATACTAGTCACTCTACCATCTCTCACCCTCTAGTACGGCCCTCTCTCTTTCTACCCATGCCCCAGCATCCTCAATAATCACCCCACCATACATTCTTTATCCCAAGACCCACTCTTCTCACCACCTATACCCACTCAATATTCCTCACTCTCTCTATTTCCCAGACGCTAAATAAGCCCCCCTCTCCCCTCCCTCACTTTCAGTACCCTCAATACTCCCCTCTGTATTCTCACCCTCCCTCCAGCATCCTTATTAGCCCTCGCTCTCTCCCCCAGACCCTCAATAAGCTTCACTCTTGCCCCAACCACCTCAATATTCTTGTCTGTCTTACCTACCCCCAGGTAAGGGGCTTAACTCATACTGCTATCTGAGCAGGCCTACCTGATACTGCTGAGTGAGGCCTACCTAATACTGCTATCTGAACTATCTCTACCTAAGGTCCCTTACCCACTCACTTGAACACTGCATGCAGCACAGGTAACCATAACAATGCATGGCACGTGCATTGCGCTCCAATGCAGTGCCGATCCCATTCAATTATATTAAATGGGATCAAAACTGCATTTATGCAACATTGTCTGGAACCGTATGCTGCATTGCTGCACTGGGTTGCAATGCATGGCTGGAAACATCAGACAGTGCAGAGCAGTCTATGCACTTCTGATATCTTGTATGTCACACACACTACGCATTGGTGGAAGCGCAACTAGCAATGCACAAGTGAGAAAGGGGCCTAATACTGCTATTTGAGATGCAGCTCCCCAATAGTATTATTCTTTTTCTTTTATCTAGGAAGCACATGGCCACTTATTTTTTTTTTATCTAGGGACCTGGCTATTTCATTTGTTTATATGGAGGTGTTGGTGTTATTAATGTAAATGTGGTAGTAATGTGAATTATTGCACTCATCTACCTCTTTGCTTGATAATTGTGTTCAGTTGTGGTTGTTGTGTTCGTGGTAGTGGTGGGAAGTGTCGCGAGGAGATGGGGCAGAGTTGGAGGGGGTGCCAACTGCCCAGGTCCGGGGCCCAGAGGTCTTCTGTAGCTACACCACAGCTTGTTGTATTTAGCAAAAATCAGTAACCCTTCGCACACTCGCATGCAAATGTTCAAACAAATGCATTCACAGATTCACTTATTCAGGCACCACTGTCATCCCGACAGCTAAGTTAAAAGCCGGGGTCTTAGTTCACAGAAGAATGCATTCTTATGCTTAGTAGGTGACTAAGGCGATGTGCCTGGATATATGTTTTTTCTTTCTTGTTGTATTATTTATGGTGTGATTGGTGAAATACAGTGTAGTTAATACACGATATACATATCTTCCACATCCTGTTTACAGGATTTGGGCATAATTATTAATGACGATAATATAGCATTACCGATACACTACTAGTGGCTATTATGGATAGTACAATAGCGGTGATTTTACAGATATTCTACTATTGGGCAGGGTGTAATTCCGATAGTAAAATATAGGTTATTTTTGACGATATTTTACTATCCCTTAACCTAACCCTTTTCTGTCTTGAACCCTCCCTACCAATGCCTAACCGTAACAGACCCTGCGCCCCGCCACAATATACTTTAATACCAGTGCTGCCATTCACCACTAAACAGTCCTTCACCCATATCTACGGCGCCTATAGTACTATTTATCAAGCTCTGGCATTACACAGTCTTATACTAATTAAATTGTATTGCTGCGCACCGAAATTTACTTGCGCTACTATTATTTGCTTTGAAAATGTATTCCCTACTTAAAGTGCCAAAAGCCACCATTTTTGTCTGTGTGCTAAGATATGTGTCTCTATTATACAGCACCACAGAAGATATCGACGGCGGTGCTATATAAATCCAAAAGAATAATTATAGTAATACTACTAACACTACTAATAATAATAATATGAGTGGAGAAGAGATAACCTTCTAAAGCGGGCCCGCAATTAATAAAGGGAAGCTTGCAATCTCTGATATAAATAAACTACAGGTTACCTTAGGTTATAGCCATCCATCACACTTATACCAGGAGGAGAGCACTGTGACCAGTTTTACACCCAAATGATATTTGTTGCAAGGCGTCCTGTGGAGCTTTACAGCAGTGAGCGCTAAATATGATTTTTAAAAGTGAAAATGGCATTTTGTTAAAAAGGTTGTGAAAAATGTTTCTTCATCCTGTTTTATTGCACAGTATTTTACCCACTGTGAAATAAATGTAACACCAAGCATCCATCTCACTTCCTAACACATTCGCTAATGAAGCACCTTCCTGCTTTGTTTCCACTTGCTGACCCATTCACTCAGAAGATTTGCTGACATCAGGTTTTGTTCAAGTTAAATGATGATTTCCACAACTTTTGCCATGAGTGTTTAAAACACTGAATGAAGATTCACCAGTCCTAGATTTTACATTTAATTTAAAGTATTTTATAAGTTCTGCTGTGCTCTTTAATGATGTAAGTCTTTTTCCTCCTAGTGTAAAACTTCTCCAAGGCATTCAGTGATCCATGCAAAATAAAACAGAAATGCTTCACATAGGGTGTAACACACTCACAAAATACACCCAGTGTATACACACACTGAAGATAGTGAACACCGTCACCTTGGTAGAAAAAAAGATAGGGAGCCTGCACGCCCCCCTAGGGTGCCTGCTTACCCTCACACTTCTTGTAAGTCAGCACATATCGGCAGCCATTGCCTCCATATACAAGCATCCTATAGCCAACAAGAAGCTTATCATAGTTTAAAACAGTATTTATTGGGTTAAAAGCCCTGCTCAAGTACTACGTACACAATCAATACTTGTAGCATTGCACATAACAATCTCTCATACTTGCCGTCGGTACCCGGCCAGCAGCTCCATTTGGTCAGTCACAGTAAGAAGATAGCAGAAGTGTGCGTCCTAGCTCCGCCCTACGTGTTTCGTCACATGGGCGTAACTCATCCAGGGCATCAAGGGCTGGACGCACGCTCAGTGAACCCGTAATCTAAAAACCGATGTACCTACATATTCTCAATGGTACTATATGTAGGTACAAGTTCCGTCGGTTTTTAGTAATAGATATAGAGTGGTGACGTCAAGGGAGCAGTAGTATGCTGCCCACACAGATATGAATTTTAATCATGTAATTCGGTAAGCTCCCCCTGCCAGTTTAGGAAAGTGGGATCACTGGAACGCACACAGGATTTCCTCCTTGGAACGCAGGTAGGCGGAAGGCAGGAAGTATAAGATTACGGGTTCACTAAGCGTGCGACCAGCCCCTGATGAGTCATGCCCACGTGATGAAACGCGGAGCTAGGATGCATGCTTCTGTTATCATCTTACTGTGACTGACCGAACAGAGCCGCTGGCCGGGTACCAATGGCGAGTATGAAAGATTGTTATATGCTACAAGTATTGATTGTGTATGTAGTACTTGAGCAGGGCTTTTAACCCAATAAATACTGTTTTACACTATGATAAGCTTCTTGTTGGATATAGGATTGTAAGCCTCTGGCAGGGTCCTCCACTCCCTAGTGTAATCTACAGGATCATGTGCTCCTGTCCTATGACAGCCTGTACTTGTATTACTGGGCCTACCTAACCAGCCTATATTGCATGATCATGTATTTTGTACAATTTGCATGTATAACTTTGTTCTATGTGTATAACCCTATGTCTGTCATCCTTGTATCATTGTATATATTTATTGTCCAGCGCTGCGTAATATGTTGGCGCTTTATAAATACAATAAATAATAATAATAATAATTGTGATTCTCTGGACAACAGACTCAGACTCAGAGCAGACAGGTTGAAGTCTGCAGTGATATTCTATGGACCAGGTCACATTAATCTGTGTTGTTTTTGCTTGTTACATTCAGGTACAGAAAAGCCCTGCTCCACACTTTTCACTGAACAGTGGATTGCATGAACATTTGTTTGATGAATGACAGACCTCTGCACCAGAAAGGCAGGGGACCCTGTATCGGAAAATATGAGGCTGGAGTTAAAATGCAACACAATGCTCATGTCTGTTGTGGACTGGCCCTAATAAAGAATCCTGCCCAATGCAGCTATTTCTCCTGCCACAATATGGACGTTTCTGAACAGTCTATTGGTGACTTTGTTCTCCAAACAAAGTACAAAGAGAAGTGCTGCCAAGGTCGCTGCAATGAAGAGCAAATTGAGATTCGTGTAACTTTTGGAATTTTTTTGCAAACTCTAGATTAACCCCTTCAGTACCAGTGGTCTCTGGCCCCTTAAGGACCAGAGACTGCTGGTACCAAAAAACATGCATACCGACGAATCCCCGCACTTAATCGCCACTACCACCGTTCACGCCCCACACCCGTTGCCTCAGCCCACCTGCTCTGCTGTCTCTGCCAATGGCTCACACTGATGACAGAGTCAGGAGCCAATGAAATTGACTGGCTCAATGAGCTCTGCTGTCATACCGACAGCAGGGCGAGTGAGCTGCGGTGGAGAGACAGTGACAAGATCCGCGGGAGTACCGAGAGCGCCGAGAGCATGCAGTGTCATTGAGTGAAATCTAAGTCCTGGCTGGAATAATGGCTTCCAAACCGGGCATAGATTTCAATCACCGCCGTCCGAAAGTGGTTAAAATAAAGTGATAATAATTAATTTTAACAACACTAAATTGCAAAACACACGAGTCTATATTTATGGCAATTTAATAGGGAATGGAGAATTTTCCTTTGAAAAATACAATATTTCTGATTTTAAGGAATTTACAAGGAGCATTTTTTCCGATTCCTGGAATTTGCTTTAGATTACTGTATAAAAAAAGAAAAACGAGTTACACTGTAATCACTTCAAACATCAAATCAGGTTTTTGCCTTTCTCTGAAGCATCTCGGGTTTCTGGCAGGGCAATATGTTTTATGATACTTGAACTTGATTGACATTTTTTCAACCTGATTAACTTTGTAAGTAAATAACAATGAAACTTTACTGCTCATCTGCTTAGCAAATGACTCCCTTGGTGCTCCTTAAACATACATTCAGTATTACTGAAAGTGTGACTGTTCACACATGAATGTTGCAAAAGCCAAGCAAGGGGAACAAGCTGTCTTTTCCTTTTATTTCTGTTTTGCACTAGACAGATAGTGAAATGGCTCCGCTCTGGTCCGCCTCTGGGCATTCAGTGACACATCTGTTTTGTCCATGGAGTGGACTTGATCACTGCGTTCTACTTTTCTGCACAAATCAAGTACAAATCTAAAGCACAACACTGTTTGGAACGATCATGGTAAATGTCACAGCATAAGCAAATACAATTAGTGAGTGACAAACAACAATGAGTGAGGACAACACAGCACCGCACACGTACATGCTTGCTGGCAGCGCTGCACTAATTATGAATTTAAATGTCTCACTCCGGTCTCATGAAAAAAACATCTCCACAGGAGACAAGCATTTAACTTTAATTAGGTAGATTCAAGTAGGCAAAAAAATGTGTACAATAGGATTGTTTTTTGCAAGGAGAGGATCAGTACACGGGAGTCAATTTAAGTCACAGCGACGCACAGGATAGTTAAAAGAATTCAATAACTTCTTACAATTTCATATAAATGCATAGCTGAGAACGTTCATTTATGATTCATTAGAGATATGTAAAATAAATGACTGTACTAGTACCAAATTATCTCTGAGAACACGCGGAAGGTGATTTACAAATGTACCTTAATCAGGCCTGGATTTATCTCACAGGAGCCTATAAGCACAGATGACTTGGTACCTTAGATTTTGTGCTCCATGAACCTACAAACCCCCACTAAGCTGCACCTGTGTTGGCTGTCCCAGCTGTCACGTCTCCCTTACTTCCCTTGCCTGTCATAGGTAGTTACAGGTCCCAGTTAGTATTAGGTAGCCAGAGGTGCCCCCAAGTGTTAGGTAGCTAGAAGAACTTCAGAACTAAATAGCAAAAGGTGCCCCTGACAGAAGGGAGATCTTATCAGTGGAATGCCGAGAGCAGGGTGAGTAGCCTCTTATTTACACTCTCATCAGGAGTCTGTATAGAGAAGGTGGGAGGGGGAGGCACTAGAAGAGGGGAGTAAGCCTCCTTTCCATCATCAGGTGCTTGTAGGCATGTGCCTACAGTGCCTTATGGTAAATCTGGCCCTAACCTTAATGGTGGGCAGTGATAGGCTCACGAGTAGTCATGAGTCCCTAAGGACTCAAATTTGTGATTTAAATGAGGCTTAATTGCCTCAGCTGTGCAGCTGGATGACAAGGGGTTAGTTACCCATTAATCCGTCGTCCTCCCTGCGCTCCAAACAGCTTGCATGCATCCTATTGGACGCGTTGCAAGCCTCACTACGCACACTTCCTTTTTCAAGCTGTATGGAGCACAAGGAGGACGATAGACTTATGGGTAACTAACCCCTTCTCATCCAGCCGCACACCTGAGGCAATTAAGCCTCATTTAAATCACAAATTTGAATTCTTAGGAATTCGTGACTACTAATGAGCTCATCACTGATGGTGTGTACCGGTATGTTAAAAACTGTATGCTTGCACACTTAAGAAGCAATATAGACCAATAGGAATGTTCCCCTGGCTACCTATTTGAATTTTCCTGCTGAATTACTATTGGTTAAAACCGCGCACCAATAGGAAACTCCAGTGGGAAATTCAGACAACCATCGACAGGGCTCCTGATCAATACTGCAGCAGGTAGCAGTGAACATGGACAATATATGGCAAACTTCCTATAGACCTAATAGAGGAATAGAATAGAAAGGAAGAAAAGTAGTCTTGAGGATAGAAGAATAAAGACTGGAAGAATATAAGACAAATGTGCAAAGAAGAAGTGAGAAGTTTACAGATAAAATGTGGGAAGATATATACAGAAGATGACTTATGCAGAAGGATAAAGCAGTATACAGATGAAAACAGGAGAGTACTGTACAGATGAAAATAATAAGAAACAATAATGGCTAATGTATTATTTCAAATACAATTGTTTATTTTGTGCTTATTTAAAATATAAAATATTAAACTGTTTACGGTATTATAAATAGGTATTGGGTCAAAAATGAATTGCCTGATAGGAGTGGACATTGTGGATTATTATTAAAGAGTTTCCACTTTAAGTCCACACGGACCTTCCCCAAATGTGTGGAGGTAGTTTCCCACCTCCCCAAGCTCAAAGCAGGGATAGGACCCTTGTCCATAATACTGGACAAAGGCAATTTGATAAGGGGTTGAGGTGCAGGGACTACAAGGGACCCTTGGGTTCCACAGAACCCTGGTTCAGAAAGTCTGGTTTATAGAGTTTATGGAGACTAAAAGCTAAGTCATAAATAGCACTGATCCCTTTCACTCCCAGATGTTTCACAGTTTTAAATGACACTGTAGCGAGAGGGATCTGGAGGCTGCTATATTTATTTCCTTTTGAACAATACCAATTGCCAGGCAGCCCTGCGGATCTATATGGCTGCAATAGTGGCTGTATTACACCAGCAACAATTATGCAGCTCATCTTGTCAGATCTGACAATAATGGCAGAAACACCTGATCTGCTGCATGCTTGATCAGGGTCTATGGCTAATAGTATTAGAGACAGAAGATCAGCAGGACAGCCAGACAACTGGTGTTGCTTAAAAGGAAATAAAAATGTCAGCCTCCATATTCTTCTCACTTCAGTTGCCCTTTAAAGAGTAACTGTGGGGCATAAAATCAAAAGTCAATTCTTTATTTTTATCTGGTAAACAAGTAATAAGGTTGCTAACCAGGCAAAATCCAAAAGTTACAATCAGTCTTGCTTTTCTTCTCCATAAAACATAATTCCCCAGTTTCCCTGGCTCTTGTTTGGTATATCTGCTGTACAAAAGAAGTCGCAGAGCATGCTGGGTTTTCTTTTTTACTTCTTTACTTTCCCTTTAGATGTAACTAATTCAACCTGATAGGCTGAAGCCTCTCTCCCTCATGTTTTGCCCTCGCACACCTCTGTTCCTCTCTTATTGGCCAATATTTCTCAGTGCACTTTCTACTGCAGACCTGGGTGGGAGTGTCTGAAGACTGGGAGGGGGCGGGCAAGGATACACAGACAGAATAAGGTAGAAAATTATGTTAGGATTGGCTTCAAGATAGAAACAGACAAAATGGAAAATCCTAAGAAGAATTTTCTCTTTTACTATAGAAAAATCACTAAAATCAAAATGTGGAGAGTGCAATACATATGTTATGTAAGTATAGCAAGTATTTATCTACTTATATATGTTTTTTTTTCTGAGATAGTATGGCTGACAGCTTCACTTTAAGTAAATTCCTTTAGGACCATAGCTATCAGCAGTACTTTTTAGCAGTTTTCTTAAAATGTTCTTTACATTTTATCAACTTATACTAAATATTAGAGCCTTGGTGAATGAAGTAAACATCTGAAGTTTTCAAAGCCCCTAGCTTTTAGTTACATCTTTCCATTATATGTTGCTGTCCACAGTGATACCAGAAACACTTCAAAACACTCAACATCCTGATCATCAAAGTCAAAGGAAAGCTGCAGTCACAATTAGTCAAAGCAAAACAGAACCTTTAAGAACAAGAGTCCTGATGCAATTGCTGTCACTTCCATCCGCCTTGATGAGGACAAGCTGTATACAATTTGCAGTGCTTTCATTCACAAGTAGCACTTCAGGGCTCACAACAGAGCTGACTTGCAGAGGTGGATCAACAGAAGAATTAATATGAAGTTGTTTGTCATCTAACTTTGCTATACTATTTAGATAGGAGAGGAAAGGAAACGCTCTTGGATGTTTGACCCTTTATATCCCTGTTTGGGATTGCTATTTAGCGTGCAGTGTTTATGTGACCTTCAGTATAGTTTTGCTATGTTTTGTTACTGCTTCATCTTAAAGAGGCACTGACAATGACTGATGAAATGGAAAACAATCATTATAAAAACACTAAAATAACTCAATTTTCTTTCATAGTTGATCTCAATGTCTTATGCATCTATGTGACTTAATGAAGCACTGTAGTGACATAGAGTAGATTGGAAACACCATTTCTCAGGTTTTATTTACATTTGAGCAAAAAGCAGTGATGACCGTAATTAGCTAATTACGATTACGCTACATTTCACGTACATTTTCACAATTACACCTAAACGTAATTACGTTTTGTAAAATTCAATTGATTTCGCATAGTCATTCGTAATTTTGCGTAAAATTTTGTGTGATTTTTGCGTAATTTCGTGCCGACTTTGGCAGTGAATAGCAAAGTCCCCATACATGCTATTTACACCAAAATTGCTATATATGTTAAGTGGGGACAAGTCAGAAAAATAATTTTCCAAAAATATCTTTCGAGGAAATCAATTTTAAAAATGCAAAGAAAAAATGTTTTTTAAACTCAGAAAAATGACAGTTTAAAAATCATTTTCTTTGCATTTTTAAAATTGATTTTCTCAAAAACTACAAGGTCTTTTTGAAAAATAGTTTTTTTTTAACTTGTACCCACTATTCTGCTTAACATTTGTAGCAATTTTGGTAGCAATAGCATGTATGGGGGATTTTATATTAACCGCTAAAGTGGGTACAAAATTATGTGAAATTTCACAAAAATTACACGAAAATTTACACGAAATTATTAAATATTACTATTACATATGAAATTTACAATTTTCTCTGAAATTTCGATTATGATGTATAATTGCGAATTTTAAAGCGAAAATTTCGCATATGCAAAGTTTCAGCCCACCACTGGCAAAAAATGTCCAGTCCAAAATAATTCATACCCTTCTCAATAATCAATAGAAAAGTCTTTATTGGCTATTACTGCAATCAAACGCTTCCTATAATTGCAGACCAGCTTTTTTCATGTCTCCACAGGTATTTTTGCCCATTAATCCTTAGCAATGAGCTCCAAATCGTTCTGGTTGGAGTGTCTTCTTGCCATCACCCTGATCTCTAGTTCCCTCCACAGATTCTCAATTGGATTGGATAGGACTCTGACTGAGCCACTCCAAAACGTTAATGTTGTTGTCTGCTAACCATTTCTTCACCACTTTTGCTGTTTGTTTTGGGTCATTGTCATGCTGAAATGGCCACTGGTTCCCAAGGCCAAGTTTCTCTGCAGACTGCCTGATGTTGTGATTGAAAATCCTCATGTATTGTTATTTTTTCATCTTGCTGTTTACTGTTATTAGGTTCCCTGGTCCATTGGCTGAAAAACACCCCCAAAGCATTAGGTTCCGACCACCATGTTTGACAGTGGGGATGGTGTTTTTTGAGTTGAAGGCTCCTCCTTTTTTACGCCAAATAAAGGAAACATCATTGTGACCAAACAATTACATTTTTGTTTTATCTGACCATAACACAGAAGACCAGAAGTCTTCTTCTTTGTCCAGATGAGCATTTGCAAATGCCAAGCGAACTTTTGCGTGCCTTATCTAGAGAAGTGGCGTCCTTCTTGGTCTGCATCCGTGAAACCCAGTAGTGTGCAGTGTCCATTGGATTGTCTGCCTTGAGACATTGCCGCCAGCAGAGCCCAGATTCACCAGGATGGCCTTGGTGGTGATCCTTGGATTCTTTTTCACCTCTCTCACTATCCTCCTGACCAGCACAGGTGTAACTTTTGGCTTCCACAGTTCGGAACAACTTGTATTTTTTAATAGTACTTTGCACTGTAGCCACTGGAACTTGAAAACATTTAGAAATGGCCTTGTAGTCCTTTCCTGACTTGTGAGGAGCCACAATGCGCAGCCGCAGGTCCTCACTGAGCTAATTTGTCTTAACCATGACAGTCCACAAACCAACTGCAGATAGCTGCTGTTTTTCACCTATTGAGTTGATTAAAAAAGCTGTTTCCAATTAATCAGGGTAATTAGGATGCTTTAGAAGAGCTTGGACTATTTGGAATGGTATAAAACTTTAGATTTTCCCACAGACTGTGACAGTTTGTGAAGGGTATGAATAATTTTGAACTGGACACTTTTTGCTCAAATGTAAATAAAATCTGAAAGATGTTTTTTTTTCCACAATAATGTATTTTGTACATTGTCTTATTATCTTTTGGGATACACATATGTAATTTCCCATCAAAAAATTGCTTGCTGGATGAATAAAAGCAAGTTTAAGTAAAAATTTGCCAGGGGTATGAATAATTATGGGCAGCACTGTACAGGTAGTCCCCGACTTACGAACGCCCGACTTATGAACGACCCGCTGATATGGACAGCATGGATTCTGTGTTTCCATGTGAACAAGCCCCAACATTTTTTTTTTAAATTGGAGTTGTAGTTTTTGAGAAAATCGATTTTAAAAAATTCAAAGAAAAATGGCTTTTAAACTTGTATAAGCAGATTCAGAGGGCAGATGTGACACAGAGGGGGACACTGGAGGCACAGGGGGGCACAGAGGAGGTACAGGGGATACCACATTGTTCCGACTTAAGAACAGATTCAGGTTAAGAACAAACCTACAGTCCCTATCTCGTTTGTTAACCGGGGACTTCCTGTATATATATTTCTGTATATTGGTATGAAGCTTTGCAGAATTCTCCTCCCAGAGCACTCTGGGAGGCAAGGTATTATTTTCATTGGCTTCGGAATTCTTATAAGTAAACATTCCACATAGCTGCACCTGACAGGAGTCAGGACTAAAGAAGTTGCCTCCTGTGATAACTTTCAGTATGTAAATCAGGGTGAGGAAAGATTTTACAGTGTTCAAAACACTGACTATATTATTTCTAAAAGAATATGGAAAAAAAGACAATTTTATTAATTGTGTTATTTTCCCTACAGTTCCTCTTTAGGCTGGTTTCACAGTGGGACGTTACAGGCGCACGTTAGAGCAGCCTGTAACGCATCCCAATGCACAGCAATGAAAAATCAATGGGCTGTTCACAGTGCCCACGTTGCGTTATGTTATAACCCAGCACGTCCACATAACGTACTGCATGCAATACTTTACACGTGGCTAAGCCGCGTTAGATGGTTTGCACATGTTCAGTAGGGGTTTTTTTTTCATTCTATGGGCGGAGAGGAGGCGGGGAGAGGCCGCTACGTAGCCAGGCACATGGCTACTTATTATTCACTACACTTGCAGTGTTTACATCCTGGAGCGGCCGCGGATTGGCTGGCGGGACCACGTGATGCGGAGAGCTCCGCTCACGTGGTCTCCGCAGTGCCTCCGACAGAGCAGGCGCACCAAGAGCTGCTTGTAACGCGGCTCTTGGTAGCGTCCTGCTCCAACACCACCAGGCGTTGCGTTAGGGGCACGTTATGCGACCATAACGTCCCCTAAAACGCAATGCCCCACTGTGAAACCAGCCTCAATGTTATTGATACAGGCTAAGCACTACTGAAGATAATTGCACTATATTAATCAGTTGTTCTTACTGCTACGACTACTTCTGCTATTATTACTGCTTCTACTTTTACTACAACTATTACTACTGCCGCTACTACAAAGGTAATGCATAGTGGACAATAAGCCCCATAGCACAGTTAAAAAAAAAAAGATTTTAAACAATAACAGATAGTTTAGAACTATAGTGTGCAAACAAGCAGCAGTGCTGTTTAATGTTGGGGTAAGAGGCTGCAGTTTCAAAAGTAGCATAATAATCCCCACAGTGCTAAGAAATGATAATGATGAATAAAGTAATGGTGCTGAACAGTAACTTAGGGCTATGACATGCAGGAAAGGTGTGCATTATATGTGAATAGCTTGTACAATAGGCTGCAATTGCAAATGTAATATAATCCACACAGCACAAAACAATTCACAAGTATACAACACAGCTATACCCCACTATTCCTTGCCTATAGTAATTCACTGCAAATGTTGGATACTAGTCTAAGACCCATGCAGCAGTAAATAACTTTTTTACCCTCCAAAAGTATTTTAATTTTCCCCCACCTTTCTCTCTCTCTCTCTCTCTCTCTCTCTCTCTCTCTCTATATATATATATATATATATATATATATATATATATATTTATATACTATATATATATATATATATATATATATATATACAGGATCTTCTCAAAAAATTAGCATATTGTTATAAAGTTCATTATTTTCTGTAATGTACTGATAAACATTAGACGTTCAAATATTTTAGATTCATTACACACAAATGAAGTAGTTCAAGCCTTTTATTGTTTTTCTTATTGATGATTTTGGCATACAGCTCATGAAAACCCAAATTTCCTATCTCAAAAAATTAGCATATTTCATCCGACCAATAAAAGAAAAGTGTTTTTAAAACAAAAAAAGCCAACCTTCAAATAATTATGTTCAGTTATGCACTCAATACTTGGTCGGGAATCCTTCTGCAGAAATGACTGCTTCAATGCGGTGTGGCATGGAGGCAATCAGCCTGTGGCACTGCTCAGGTGTTATGGAGGCCCAGGATGCTTCGGTAGCGGCCTTAAGCTCATCCAGAGTGTTGGGTCTTGCGTCTCTCAACTTTCTCTTCACAATATCCCACAGATTCTCTATGGGGTTCAGGTCAGGAGAGTTGGCAGGCCAATTGAGCACAGTAATACCATGGTCAGTAAACCTTTTACCAGTGGTTTTGGCACTGTGAGCAGGTGCCAGGTTGTGCTGAAAAATGAAATCTTCATCTCCATAAAGCTTTTCAGCAGATGGAAGCATGAACCAGAAACAGCGGCAGAAGCGCCTGACCTGGGCTACAGAGAAGCAGCACTGGACTGTTGCTCAGTGGTCCCAATATACTTTTTTCGGATGAAAGCAATGTTTACATGTCATTCGGAAATCAAGGTGCCAGAGTCTGGAGGAAGACTGGGGAGAGGGAAATGCCAAAATGCCTGAAGTCCAGTGTCAAGTACCCACAGTCAGTGATGGTCTGGGGTGCCATGTCAGCTGCTGGTGTTGGTCCACTGTGTTTTATCAAGGGCAGGGTCAATGCAGCTAGCTATCAGATTTTGGAGCACTTCATGCTTCCATCTGCTGAAAAGCTTTATGGAGATGAAGAATTCATTTCTCAGCACGACCTGGCACCTGCTCACAGTGCCAAAACCACTAGTAAATGGTTTACTGACCATGGTATTACTGTGCTCAATTGGCCTGCCAACTCTCCTGACCTTAACCCCATAGAGAATCTGTGGGATATTGTGAAGAGAAAGTTGAGAGACGCAAGACCCAACACTCTGGATGAGCTTAAGGCTGCTATCGAAGCATCCTGGGCCTCCATAACACCTGAGCAGTGCCACAGGCTGATTGCCTCCATGCCACGCCACATTGAAGCAGTCATTTCTGCAAAAGGATTCCCGACCAAGTATTGAGAGCATAACTGAACATAATTATTTGAAGGTTGACTTTGTTTGTTTTAAAAACACTTTTCTTTTATTGGTCGGATGAAATATGCAAATTTTTTGAGATAGGAAATTTGAGTTTTCATGAGCTGTATGCCAAAATCATCAATATTAAAACAATAAAAGGCTTGAACTACTTCAGTTGTGTGTAATGAATCTAAAATATATGAAAGTCTAATGTTTATCAGTACATTACAGAAAATAATGAACTTTATCACAATATGCTAATTTTTTGAAAAGATCCTGTATATATACATAAAACAAAAGTTTGCGGTCTTAAAACAGAAGGTATTTGCGCTTATTCAAGTTGGAGTGAGCATATAATGACCTTTGTTCACTAATTGGTTTCTGCTGCAGCTCACCAAATATTCCCACAAACCTTTATTTTTTTCCATTCCCAAACAGCATTTTATATTTTTGGAGAATTACTTATGTCCTTAATCTAGGCAAAATCTCTGCAAGGTTTTCACCAAACTTCTGAACGCTAAAATATTTCAGATTAGACAAATAATCGATTAGACAAAATGATTGTGAATCAAAGTTAGGGCCCATTCACACTAGAGCGTTTTGCCGGTGATTTAAGGAAAAACGCTCAAGCGATAGCGCTTTTTAAAGCTCCAGTGCTGTAATACCCTCTGGGCCCGTTCTTACTTACAAAATCGGCTCGAAAAATGGTACATGCATCGCTTTTGTGAACGGAAAGCAGACGAAACGCGCTGATATGAACTATCCCATAAGGATCCATTGCACAAGGTATTATAGGTCGTTTTTCAAAGTCGCCGGCGCTCAAAAAAAGTGCAAAACGCCCTAGGTGTGAACACGCCATAAGACAGTATATGTTTGTCTCTTGTTATTTTAGCAAACATAATCTGCAGTGGTCCATGTCCACAGCAATCCCTAATGCAACCTCTCCTGTTTCGTTCATGGATGGAAGCTTTTACTTCACAAGTTCACAGCAGCACTGCAAATAAACCATAGCACAATCTCTATGTGTGTGTGGTTTTATTTGTATACTGATGGGCTGTCACTAAATGTAATGATTCTGGTAACTAAGGCAAGGCATCATTGTAAAATAAACAACTTGAATTACTTCATCCCAGCAGTTTAATGATACTGATGTAACTTATGGTATTGGTGAGTAAACACTTTTTGAAGAAATGCTAACAAGTGTTTAATAAATGGTGTGAATAGGCTACAATATACTCTCTTTTTCAGCTTACATTACTATAAGGGAGTTTTCTGTTCTTATATTTCAAGTGGATAATAAAAATATGCTGTGCAAACATATTGATGCATATATTTTGCTCAATTCATATAAGCATCTGTCAACCTATTTAGTACAAGAGCCAATTGATGACTGGAGATAAGTGAATTGATCTATGAGTCACTGTGGATTGAATGTGTGAGATCCTTCACAAGAGAGTTCTCATTCCCCATTCTCATTAAATATTGGAAGACTGAATATTTATTGAATAGGAAAATTATAATTTGCTCTTGAAAGACTTTTGTTCACCCAGGTGACCTTTTTCTGTATTGAGTCATTTATATATTCATTCACATATTTGTTGTTTACATACTAATCATGACTTGTAGTTGAATGCTGTTTAAAGGAACCCTGTCATATTTTACCAAACTGTTTTTTTTTCTGGTTACTCTAAAAATTTTAGCTTAGCTTGGCTGCACTTCTCTTTTCAAATGAATATACAACTAAAATAGGCTAAACCTCTTCTGAAATGGAGGGAGCAAACAAGTTAATATTTTAAAAGAGTACTAAAAGGTCATGACTAGTCACAATCAAACATTTTTAGAATGTTTTCCCGAATATAAAAACTATGTTCAGTGAACATTATAATTAAAATAAGCTAAACTTCTATGAAATAGGGGGGTTGTCCTGTTGTGATGACAATTATGATCCGGAAAGCTACTACATTCAACCAAAAATGTGCTAAACCGGATATCTGAAAAATACTTAAAAGGGTTCTGAGGACGAGCGCTGTAAAAACAGCGAAGGACATTTGAGAGCAGCCGGCGCCACCATTGGTTGTAATAGGAATTACGGCTATAGCGGTGATCACTGAGTGATTTGGGCACCATCAAAAGATGGAGCACAAATTACTCTAAAAACACTGTAATTTGGCCGCCAGCAATAGCTGGAAGCCGATGTATGTCTTTCCCCACTATCCATGGCAGCCTGGAAGGGAAATAGTAATTAACGCCACTGGGACTTGTGCAGGGGCAGGGTAAGCCTTCTAACTGCTTTACCCTGCGCCCAAATCTCCCAGCGGCAGAGGTATGCTCTGAGGATAGAATACTAGATAGATTGGAGGAATTAAGAACCATTAAAGTGAACCAAGCACCATTTTTAGCACCCAGGGCATCTCAGTAGCACATTAAACATGCATATTAATGATGTGGGTCTTTACTAAAAAAAAAAAGATCTATTCCACCTCCTCTTTTTACATTTAAATGTTTGTTAAAGGCTTTTATTGTCCTACTTCCTTCTGCCTGTCTGTCCCCAGAAAGAGGAAAGAGCAGGCAGATAAGGATTGCAGTACGCAAACAAGCAAACAAAAGGAAAATGTACTTCAAAAGGTTTAGAGTTACACTTGATTACATTCACACCTTCTCATGGATAAATAAAGGCGGGCGGCGGGGGGGGGGGGGGGGAATGGCAGCTCCTACAGTTATTAGAAACCAGGACAAACTGCAGAAAGAGAAAGCTGCTAGGATCCCTTTAAAATGCACTCACTGTTTTGTCGGGGAGGGTTACTATGCAGCATGTATGAGTGTATGCCTGTCATGGTAAGAGTTGCCTGACCAAAAATAAATTACCTGAATAGTATGCATCATATACAAGAGATCCTTACACCCAGGATCAGTATCTCCCCATATTTCACATGGATTATAAGCCCACTATATATATATATATATATATATATATATATATATATATATATATATATATATATATATATATATATATATATATATATATATATATACTGCTCAAATATATACAGGGATTGGGAACACTGTATGTGTGTGTGTGTGTGTGTGTGTGTGTGTGTGTGTGTGTGTGTATATGTATGTGGTGTATGTATGTGGTGTGTGTGTGTGTGAGTGTGTGTGTGTGCGCGTGTACATCTATATTTGTCGATATCTGTATTTTGTGAATATCTAATGAATACCTATCTTATGCTGGGCATACACGGCTCAATTTCGCCGCACGATTTCGCAGTCAATTCTCTTATCTTCTGCTCGTTTTTCTTATCTTTTTCCATTCACTTCAATGCGGAATCGAGCGGCAAAACAATTGGGCGGGAGATCGGACTTGTCGGAAATTGTCTATCAAGCCATCTTAATGTCTCAAAATCGAGCCGTGTACTCTCAGCATAAAAAGTGGGAGCCATCCCACCACTATGAGATGCCAGAATAACTTGAATATAGGTAGAAGTACAGTGTCCTCTAAACAAGTGTTTTGTTTCTCTTTTAGGATGAGAAAAATCAGGTTTTAACAACAAATATCTGGCTGCAAATGGTAAGTAGATATACTTCAATTCATGGTGGTTTTAAAGCTTAAACTCGCACTCCAAATTTTTCATTGTTAGCGAAGTCATTCACACAATTTTCATATTTAATGCAGCAGCTACAGAGAAATTTTGTTTGGAAAACTAAGTCACATGATTTAAATTGGATCTAAATTCAGAACTTCCTCTCTGCTCTAAAGATTAGGCACAACATGATAACCTTTAGGGGATAAAACGTTTCTTCATTACAATTTGTGGAAATCCTTTCAAAGCTGAAGTTTTAAATGGATTAACTTTCAGGGAGCACATAAAGGGTTAAAGAGGAGCTGTCAGCCATACTATCTCAGAAAAAAACACATATATAAGTAGATAAATACTTACTCTACTTACATAACATATGTATTGCACTGTCCACATTTTAATTTTAGTGATTTTTCTATAGTAAAAAAATAGAAAATCCTTCTTAGAATTTTCTATATTGACTCTGTCTATCTTGAAGCCAGTCCTGACATAATTTCCTCCCTTACTCTGTCTGTGTATGCTTTGCCTGCCTACCTCCCAGTTTTCAGACACTCCCACCCAGCTTTGCATTAGAAAGTGCATTGTCTCAGCATGAAAAATATTGGCCAATCAGAGAGGAACAGAGGTGTGGGAGGGGAAAACATGAGGGAAAAAGGCTTCAGCCAATCAGGCTGCATTAGTTAAGTCGGAGTGGAAAGTAAAACAGAAAAAAGAAAACATAGCATGCCCTGCAACTTCCTTTGTGTAGCAGAGTCAGGGAAACTGGTGAATGCTCTTTTATGGAAAAACACACAGAGCAGCTCAGAGTAGTAAAGTTTTACAGCATTTATATGTAAATTTAAAAACTTTTCATTGTGTGCTGTGCAAGAGTTTGGGTCTGATTTAATGATTTGTGCACAAAATGTAAAGCTGCCAGCAAAGAGGCAATTTCTCTCTCTGCACACAGCCATCATTCACTCCACCCACTTTTCATTGTTAGCGAAGTCATTCACACAATTTTCATATTTAATGCAGCAGCTACAGAGAAATTTTGTTTGGAAAACTAAGTCACATGATTTAAATTGGATCTAAATTCAGAACTTCCTCTCTGCTCTAAAGATTAGGCACAACATGATAACCTTTAGGGGATAAAACGTTTCTTCATTACAATTTGTGGAAATCCTTTCAAAGCTGAAGTTTTAAATGGATTAACTTTCAGGGAGCACATAAAGGGTTAAAGAGGAGCTGTCAGCCATACTATCTCAGAAAAAAACACATATATAAGTAGATAAATACTTACTCTACTTACATAACATATGTATTGCACTGTCCACATTTTAATTTTAGTGATTTTTCTATAGTAAAAAAATAGAAAATCCTTCTTAGGATTTTCTATATTGACTCTGTCTATCTTGAAGCCAGTCCTGACATAATTTCCTCCCTTACTCTGTCTGTGTATGCTTTGCCTGCCTACCTCCCAGTTTTCAGACACTCCCACCCAGCTTTGCATTAGAAAGTGCATTGTCTCAGCATGAAAAATATTGGCCAATCAGAGAGGAACAGAGGTGTGGGAGGGGAAAACATGAGGGAAAAAGGCTTCAGCCAATCAGGCTGCATTAGTTAAGTCGGAGGGGAAAGTAAAACAGAAAAAAGAAAACATAGCATGCCCTGCAACTTCCTTTGTGTAGCAGAGTCAGGGAAACTGGTGAATGCTCTTTTATGGAAAAACACACAGAGCAGCTCAGAGTAGTAAAGTTTTACAGCATTTATATGTAAATTTAAAAACTTTTCATTGTGTGCTGTGCAAGAGTTTGGGTCTGATTTAATGATTTGTGCACAAAATGTAAAGCTCCCAGCAAAGAGGCAATTTCTCTCTCTGCACACAGCCATCATTCACTCCACCCACTTTCTCCTTCTACTCCCTTTTGTGCTCAGAGGAATAGACTCCTCCCTTCCTGCTCCTCCTTTTCTAGCCAAGCATTCACAATGGAAGTCAACATGGCAAATACAGCAAGCTAGGTAATAAAAAACGAGTACTGCAAAAATAGTTTATGTACAATGTACCTTTGTGCAATGAAAATTGTGAAATGTTCCACATAATGCATTAAAAACAGGCCTGAACTAGTTCTTTAGCAAACCTAAAGACAGTATTTGAAAATGTATTTCCATGCCATATCACTATTATCTCACTACACTTTACTTATCAATCTACTAGAATTGAACAATATCTCCATTGCATACACTTCTAGTAAGATGCTTATTTTGTGATATCCTTCTCTTGATTGCCTGTTCCTGCCTCTTCTTTCAGTGGATTCCAGATGCTCAGTGCTCAGTTTTTAAAAAAGTCAGTGTCTAAAATTTGGATGTTGGCAAATACACGCCTATGAAACTTTTTCTCTTTAGGATTTTCAATTAGGATGCCTTCGTAAGCTTCTTTGCACAGGTTTATAGAAATAAAGACAGCAATCAGAGAAATTGTTCTTTTTAAAGCTGCAAATTTATTGGAATACAGAAAAAGGAAGTGCGCGAATGACATGAATTATGTGAATTACCTTAAATGCCAGTCATTTGCAGCATAATTTCTTGTCACTTCTAAACCTATAAAGAATTTTAGGGCTGTAAGTAGAAGTTGAAATGCCTATTATGTTTAAAACCGTTTCTCTTGTGCCTGGAAATGCTGATTAACCCTTTATGATTAAAATGCTTCATTCCTAAATGGGGATTCTAACAGCGACCATTACTCAGTATTAAAACATGTGAGAAATGAATAGATTGTAAACATTCATTGCTTAAGCTTTCATCCTTAAAACTCAAGTGTAAGCTTAAATTAAACTTGTGCCTAACCTGCCATAGACCTTCCATTCCCTCTACAGTGGTCATCTGGGAGACCAAGTCTACAGGAGTGCTGGCAACCTTGCTCGGCTTCCAGTGCTTTGCTCATTGCTACCTGAGCCATGCTGCCCCCCCATCCCCGCCGCCCCTACCTTCAAACCATATACCAGCTCTGCTTTTGGGCAGATTTCAAGACTCTGCTATATGGATAGTGTGGAATAGAAATAAGGCCATGCTCTTGTCTGACTTTAAGTGAATCGTTTTATGACTGATGGGTGGAGTTTAATGGGAATTGGCCATGCTTCCTTTCAGCCTGTGTGACAATAAGCTAGCCTCAGCTCCAATGCAATGGTGGTGCATGGTCAGGTGGTTGGGTGGGGTATTTGGCTACATGTCTGTACCAGGATGTGCAGGATGAAATAAAGTACTGGAGCACTTTACATTACATGATTTGCCTTTATACATTCTCATTTTGACAGAGTCTCAGTTGATCAGTCACTTTATATCATGCTATTGGCCTCAGTACCTAATGTTATAAACCACTGAGCATGCATAGGATTCCATTTCACCTCAGAGTTTCATAGGCATTCTGAAGTTATTGTCAAGATAGGTGTGTGAAAAAACATGGCGGCACTGATTCATGCATTTTGTTCAACAAGTTACCATCCATTTTAGCTTATGTATATTATAAACAAGAGCATCTGATATTTTTACATCATTGTTTTTTTCACCGGTGGCTCCATGCCTCTTCAATAGCCCCTGGTAATAGGGTTATTACAGAGGAAGCTCCTGGTAAGCATAGATTCTTTACTTTACATCATCTCAGGTACACTTAAAGGTCTCGATTATTGTAATGGTGACGTTTCCAAAGGCCCCAATGTTCCTGTTAGCTGCTTTGAGGCATGCCAAGAAGTAAGGTGGAAAGGTGAAGCCTAGATCCAGATATGGCCTCGATTCATCAAGACTTATCAAATCAATTACCGACAGCTTGGTAAAATACCTAACTCGATAAGCTGATTTCAGGATTCGTCAAAGTTATCTACAGCTGTTAGCGAGCATTCGGTAATCATTCGATAATGATGCGATAGAATGGAAGAAAGTGCAATTCATGAAAATGAAAATGGGCGTGGTTTAGCTTTACATTTAGGATTAGTTATCTCCTTCACTGCTCTGTCGTTATTCCTGTCAGATCATTGATGACAGAGAAGATGGAGCCATTTGAAGTGGTTATGTATCCGCTGAGAGTGATTCAAAGGTGCAGATTCTGCAGAAGGGCAAGAATAAGGTCTAGAACTATATCAATTTGCAAGAGAATGGATTTATTTGCTATACCAGAACATCAGCATTTCTCTTGAATCATCTTGTAAAAGAACACAGGCAGAGCCAGGGTTAACTAAACTGCTAGCTGCACTACATTTTTTCAGAAAAGGCTTCTATCATGCCATAGCTGGCGAAATGTAGGGATTGTCTCAAGTCACTTCCAGAATCCTGGTCCAGGTGTTAAGGGCTATTCGGAATGTTGCTACGTGGTGTTCAAAGGACTGGCTTTTTACCCACAATTCCACGGGAATCTTATGACCTTGTGTTAAATTACTGCTGTAAAATGGTAATATCGACACGTTACCGTATGGTTACCGCATTGTTATCGATATTTTATTGAAGTCACACCGAATGCTGAAAAACCTTGATGAATACAACTAAAAACTGATAAACTTCGAATTCGGTAATTTAACAAACTGGAAAAAGTTATCGCAAAGACAATGATGAATCGAAGCCATGGTCTGAATTATAAAGAGTTTCCACCTTTTAAAGAAGCGCTTAGATCCTGGTCCCTTGTGGAGCATGGCCTCCAATCTGTCAGTGTTCAGTAGGTGGGGAAGTTCTTCCTTCAAGTCCTAAATGCTTGGTAGTGTTCTATAGATCCACCTATTGTATATTGTTTTCTTTGTAGCTGCCAGGGTTTTATAGGCAATATTTGGAACTGCCACAGAGTCTGGATGCCTTCCACTGTACATTCAACATGATGGCACAAACATAACAGTGCATTGAATTTAAAGCTTTTATTACACATTTTATATATATATATATATATATATATATATATATATATATATATATATATATATATATATATATATATATATATATATATACATATACATATATATATATATATATATATATATATATATATATATATATATATATACATATCGCACGACTTTATCCCAATACTGTTTTTACACAGCTCCACAAACAATGTACCATATCTACTCCTTGTAGCCCACATGAAGGGCAAGCTCCTGTGTACCCAGTAGGTGCTTTTTTTTTATTAACCCCCTTGCTGGTCCAATTCCTGCGGCAAGGGGGCAGCAGAGCACTTTTTTTTTTTTTTTTTAAATCATGTAGCGAGCCCAGGGCTCGCTGCATGATAGCCGCTGAGCAGCGGCATCCCCCCACCCACTCCGATCGCCTCCGGCGATCAGAGTAAGCAGGAAATCCCATTCAGAATGGGATTTCCTGCTGGGCTTCCCTGGTCGCCATAGCGACGGGGCGGGATGACGTCACCGACGTCATGGACATCGGGACGTCAGAGGGAATCCCGATCCACTCCTCAGCGCTGCCTGGCACTGATTGGCCAGGCTGCGCAAGGGGTCTGGGGGGGGGGGGCGGTGCGGAACAGCGGGTAGCGGCGAATCGGCGGTGAGCGGCGGTGATCGAGAAATGCACGCAGCTAGCAAAGTGCTAGCTGCGTGCAATAAATTTTTTTTTTGAAAATCCGCCCAGCGGGGCCTGAGAAATCCTCCTACGCAGGTTACCCCGAGCTGAGCTCGGGATAACCGGGAGGAAGGTTAAACACATATTTCATGTGATACAACATTAAGAAGAGATGTGACCCTGGCCAACATTAACCACTTCACCACTGAGGGATTTTTCCCATTGTGCACCAGAGCATTTTTCACATTTCAGGGCTCCTCCTATTCATTCGCCAATTACTTCATCACTACTTATCACAACTAAGTGATCTATATCTTGTTTTTTTGCCACCAATCAGGCTTTCTTTGGGTGGTACATTTTGCTAAGAATTATTTTATTCTAAATGCATTTTAATGGGAATAATAATTTAAAAAAATGGGAAAAATATTTGTAAGTTTTCTGCAATTATAGTTTTAAAATAAAACATGCTACTGTGCAGAAAAGCCACACATTTTATTTGTCAATTTGTCCCAGTTATTACAACATTTAAATTATGTCCCTAGTACAATGTATGGTGGCAATATTTTATTTGGAAATAAATGTGTATTTTTTCAATTTTGCATCCCTCACTAATTACAAGCCCTTATTTGCAAAAATAACAGTAATATACCCATGACATATATATTAAAAAGCTGAGCCCCTAATGTTTTAGGGTATAATTTACTATTTGGCCACTATATGTCCCCCATCAGTTTATTCCTAATGTGCAGTGTTTATTACATACACTCGTTACAGGAAGTAACACATGTATATTTTCACTTTCATTTTGTCAATGAGCACAGGGCATCTCATTGATGTCGGTGATCATTGATCACAGGTACTTAGAGCCTGGAATGGGAACTGTTTTCTCATTCACTGACCTCTCTAGTCTCTACTAATGGATGTGGATGAGAAAGCGAGCGTGCACAAGAGCACGCAAATCGGTGATGCGGCGAGGTACGTATATCTTCACCCCTGGAACAGGGACAGTCCTACCACGGAGCGTAGATATACTGCCCTATTTTTAATAAGTGGTATATTTATGATCATTATATGCATTACAATATTCCCTTCCAATATTATAGCATCTAAATGCAGTTGGGGAAAATACGTCTCTCCTCATATTGTAATGTGCTAGCTCCAACACTTTTAATTGCATCAACTCAGCCTGAAGTTGTGATAATGATTTTCTTTTCTTCCCTGACTGTGCAAAACAATCAAATAGTTGAATCTTTGATATATTATCTATATTTGCAAATACTGCTTGGAATGGGTTTGCACCTGTGCCAGTGGAAAGAAATGAGTCTTAGGGATATCATATTCTCTTTTCAACATTGGCATTATTTTTTTTTCTTCTGTAAAAGATCACATATGCTTCAGCCACAGTACGACTCACCAGCTCGACCCCTATCACCTCTATGCTTTGGCCTGCCTCTGCCTGTCATGTTTGGTAGAGTGAGCAAAGGGGTAATGTCATAAATGTCTGTCACAGTTTTCTTTGCACACTGATATCATCGATAACACAGTGACAGTACATTCGGTCATACGAGCAGTGCTGTGACACTGTGTGGGGGTAACACAGCACACAATGTGTCACTAATGTCAGACAATAAATTACTTTTGCACATTGATGGTGGCAGTGCACCATGAGCACTAAAAGGTGCACAAATGGGACATTTGCAATGGTCCAGTTTGTGGTAAGTGGCTAAACTGCCGCTTCTCTTTTAATACACTTTATACTGCGTTCCATCTACTTACACTTCTGTTTTCTAAAATGGAACTTCCGCTGTGAAGATGGAAGAGTAAGAAGATGGAATGTGGCAAGGAGTGCTTCAGATTCAAAATGGAGGTGGCGGCTTAGGTGAGTTAACTCCACAAACAAAGCTTGCCCCGCCCCCTGCACACTCTAGTATGATTTAGCTGTTCACTTTATCATTCTCACTTATCCTTACTCATCCGCCTTTATGCAATTAACTCCAAACTTTTCTCCTAGGAGATTATTTTTCATCTTCTGTTTTAAGTAACTTTTCAGCAATCTGTAACTGAAAAAGTACTAAAAGGTAGGTGAGAAAGTACTAGCAAAATTATTTGGAGTATTTTCTTGCCTGCTGGTGGTTTAAAATGCATTTTATGTCGAGGTGTGAAAATATCATCTTGGAGAAAACTCAGGAGAAAAAATAAAT
Source organism: Hyperolius riggenbachi (assembly GCF_040937935.1). Classification (NCBI taxonomy): domain Eukaryota; kingdom Metazoa; phylum Chordata; class Amphibia; order Anura; family Hyperoliidae; genus Hyperolius; species Hyperolius riggenbachi. The sequence goes on from NC_090648.1 coordinate 198,349,281, forward strand.
TGCATATGGCCCATCATATCAGATTAACAAGAGTAGATTTATGGTAAAGCCAGTTACGTGTGGTCCGGTATTAGTCATGGAGAGAATCCGAAGACATAACAACAAAAGTTGTTTAGGTGATACCTTTAATGACTAACTGTACAAGATTCCTTTGCAAGCGTTCAATACATTAAGTTTCTTCTTCAGCCATGTTTCAGAGCTGGTATGGTTCTGATCCAGCTCTGAAACATGCCTGAAGAAGAAACTTAAAGTTTTGAAAGCTTGCAAAGGAATCTTGTACAGTTAGTCATTGAATGTATCACCTAAACAACTTTATGTCTTGAGATTTATGGTAGTTATAGATATGTAGTTACAGTAGTTAGCCTGGTGGAAATTCAAATCCGCAAAATGAATAAAATAAGGGAAGATAATTGTACATTGTTTATGAATTATTAATTCAGAACACTAAATCCTGACATTTTTTAAATGAAAAATGTGTATGTGTGTTTTCTCATTTTTATTTTTCAAGAAAAATAAGAAAGCATCAGTTTGATTGTTCTTAAAAAGAAGCAGAACATTTTGAGTTTTTAACTGACCGCGAAAAACGAGAAACATTTCGGAACAAAAGAAAACAGTTTCCGCTCAGCTCCTTGAGAAGCAATGCAATCAGAGTTATTGTACATTTCTTCTAAACAATCAGCTGCTTTGCAATAGCATGCTTCATGCAGTATGTAATCTTACATGCAGGCACACTGACATTTTTTGTCCTTTTCTAAGTATTTTCCTGCCGTTAGAGCACGGCCCCTGACTCGCAAAGTGTGTTTTCTAATGGTATTTTAAAGGTAGCTAAGTCCTGTTCTTTCAGTCATTTCATTCCCTGCTAGTTAAGTAATACCCTTTTGAATGACAGCTGTACATTCTGCTGAGTGTTACATCATTCTCTGGAGAGGGTGGGAAACAGAGTGCTTTTTATCCTTTTTTTTCCTCTTTTTGCACCAGTATTGGACAGATTACTACTTACAATGGAACATGTCTGAATACCCCGGAGTGAAAAACGTTAGATTCCCAGATGGACAAATTTGGAAGCCGGACATCCTTTTATATAACAGGTATGTGTTTAGCTTGATAAGCGACAAGAGAAATGTGTGTTGGAAGCTGTCATTACAGAAAATGCCAAAGTTATTACAGAAAAATATAAGATATTGGAATAAGATGTATGTATATATTATCAGCTTTACATGCAGGAAGCAGATGGTAAAAAAAAGCATTTCATGGATCACCTGACTCCAGCTTTGGCTGAGCTGAAAACCTTTGATCCTTATCCAACTAGTGACCGTTCATGATATATTAGCATATACACAGAGGCAGGGTTGAAAATAGATCAGGGAGAAAGTTATAGAGTCATTACAGTCAAGATAAGTTAGTCAAAGGAATCGTCTTCAATCCTGTGCCAATATAATGGACCGGTTCTCCTACAAACTGAAATTTGTAACTCTCCTCCCCATACATCATACTTACTAACTTAGCTTGACTGGGCATGTAGGCCCTTTGCACTGGTAGCAGAACCCACCCTTTGCATCATGATTACATTCTTATTTTCTGTGGTTCTTTATCACATTCCAGATTTGGTGCTGTGTGACTCCTGGCATGTCATTATAGCTGTGATAATGTGATATACGCATCAGGGCTAAATGAGCGATTCACTCTGATGTCACTTTTACTGATATTTTACAGTGGCTATTTTTGTTGTGAATAAACGCATATGAATGAATGTTCCATTGAGAGATTAATGTGGTATTTGAATGACTATATATATTATGCTCATAAGAATATCAACAGGAAGAGACAAACCAGGAACCCAGAAACATTGAGTATTTAGTAGTGTCTCTTGTAAATGGTTCTGTTTGGTTCAAGGGCTGTTTGGCTAAACAGAGCTAAAGGTACAGCATTTGAAAGGCCTGGGATCCAAACAACATTGAAATCAATGTGGGTAATATATGGGTGGGCTGCCCAGGATTGCAATATTATAACCAGTTTGCCCACCATTTTGATAGTTGCCATTTTGGTACATTCATTGTTTTTTTTATAACATGTAACCCAAGAGGGGAAGAATAACAATATGTTTGATTGTCTCGTTCACATATAAATCGCTGATTGCCCATGGACTCTTGACCAATGACCAATCAGTGGCTTAGCCATGAACATGAGGGCCAATCCGAGGCTTTGTTTTCCTCCACCTTTGCAAAATAAAATGTGTTAGAATCTCACAAGAGCTGAATATTTAATATATGGACACCAGCAAAACTTTGGTCTTCTATAGTGGTCCCATCCATCTCTTCCTAAACTTTGTCACCAGCCCAGCTACAGCCATTTTGTACTATGACAGGCTGCTGAAAACAGAGCCAACTGATTGAGGTCTCTAATGACACTTTACACATGACAGCAGAAGAGATGAACAGAGGAGTCTCCTAATATGGCAATTGTCTCAAACCCAGGACGTAAAAACCATGTTAGTAAAAGCTACTAGCTGCTGATTAGTTAGCTGGCAGCTCATTATTAACACAGTTGTCGGCTGTTTGCTCTGCAGCTAGTAGCATTCATGAGCTAACATGGTTTTTACTTTCTGGATGAATGGAGACTTGGCTGTTAGAAGAATGCATGCATGCATCTCTAGCAGCAGTCAGCGGTTGTGTACATCATCCATACTGTTGGAGAAATTCAACAGAACTGCAGCTTAGTCTAAATAAGAACTGACTGCAATTTATATTCTGGACACTAGATGTCGCTGCTGATGATGCCTCTACAGTGATGTCTATGGTTATCTCTCTATGTTTCTTTTAGGTGTGTCCAGTGCTTCCTGTGTGTGTACACTGAGTGTGTTTTAGCCTGTCACCATGTTAGGTGATCTTGCTGTATGTTGCTGAATCCAAGTATAAGTAAAACCAAGTTCCTGCTACTACTTCTTGTCTGGACTGCAGTGCTTCATTAGATCCAGTAATCAAGCGCAACTCTAACAGGTTATGGGCCCAGAGCAGCAATCAGAAGAAGCCCAAGACAGCAGCAACCAGGAGCAGAGATCAGCGCAAGAAAGCTTTCCAGAGACATCTCCTGCAAACAAGTAAGACTGTTATATATAAGGGGAGAAAGACAATGGCCGGAAACTCTGATATTAAACTCTCAGTGGCCAAGCTGAACAATGACAATTATCAGCTATGGAAGTTTAAAGTGGAAATGCTTTTATCCAGAGACGATTTATGGGAGGTTACCACCACAGATAGACCACAGGATAACAATCAGGACTGGGATAAGAAAAACAGACAGGCACGGGCTACAATCAGTTTGCTAGTGGAGGATGACCAGCTTATCCACATACGCCACGAAGATACAGCAAAAGGCATGTGGAGTGTGCTAAAAGGACTGCATGAGCGATCTAGTTTAAACAGCAAGTTGTTTTTGTTAAGAAAACTGTATAAAATGCGGCTTAGCGAAGAGCAGAACATGCAGGAACACATAAATGCAATGCTGGAAATAATCACACAACTCAAATCAATCGGGGAGACTATTACAGACAGTCATGCTGCAGCCATGTTGTTGTGCAGTTTACCTGACACATACACTGCACTGATCAATGCAATGGAGACACGGCCTGAAGCAGACATTACACTAGCGTTTGTGAAAACTAGGCTTATAGATGAGTATGAAAGAAGAAAGGAATTAATTCATGACTCCGTACAGAGAGACCCCGGAACCGCTCTTAAAGCTACAGACACACAGTTACACAGGAAGGAGACCAGAATCTGTTTTCGTTGTAACAAAAAGGGACACTTAAAGAAGGACTGTACAATATGGAAAGCAGAGCAAATCAGACAACGCCCCCATTATACTAAACAAAAAGTCAAAACCACAGTTTCTGATTCAAAGGAGGGAAATTGGAATGCTACATTTAAAGCGACAGATAACAATAAATGTGAAGGCTGGTGCATCGACTCAGGGGCAACCACCCACATGACGAGTGATAGAAGTTTCTTCACCGAACTTGATATGAATAACAAAGGAATTATTTCTCTCGCAGATGGAAGCAAAATACATGCAGAAGGATATGGTCATGGGACCCTCGTATGTGATGATGATGAAGGACACAATTTAACCATACTTGTTAAAGATGTGCTTTATGTACCTAATCTAGAAGGAGGACTCTTATCTGTGAAGCGTTTAACAGCCAGAGGACTCACTGTTAAATTCCAAGATGACAAATGTTTTATCCTGAACGGCAAGCAGACAATAGCATATGCCAAGCTGGACGACCATCTGTATCACCTCAACACAGTGAAGCAACAGGTGAGACTATGTACACACAAGCACAATGACTGTATACACATATGGCACAGGCGACTAGGTCACAGACACCCAGAAAGCATACAAAAACTACAAAAGAGGAATCTGACAAAGGACTTAACAGTATCCCCATGCTCAGTTACCGTTAAGTGTGAATGTTGCATAAAATCCAAAGCTACAAGAGCAACACTTCCCCAAGCTAGTCAGAACAGATCTTCAAGACCACTTGATCTAGTACACAGTGATGTATGTGGTCCCCTTAACCCACCTACATCTGGAGGCAACAGATACATAGTGACCTATATAGATGACTATTCAAGATACACAGTCACTTACCTAATGCAACACAAAAGTGAAGTTTTTGAAAAATTACAAGACTACATAACAAAGGCCAGTAACAAGTTTCAAAGAAAGCCCCTCATACTTCGGACTGATAATGGAGGTGAATTTACAAGACATAAAATACAAGAGTATTTGAAGCTGAATGGAATAGAGCATCAAAAGACAGTCCCATACACTCCAGAGCAAAATGGGGTAGCTGAAAGGAAGAACAGAACTCTAACTGAAATGATCAGATGTATGCTGACAGACTCTGGACTACCACAAAAATACTGGGGTGAGGCAGCAATGACAGCCACATATTTACAGAACAGACTTTTTTCCAGAACAGTGGAGAAAACTCCATATGAGATGTGGCACAATGCGAAACCATGTGTAAACCACTTAAAAGTTTTTGGATGCAAAGCATTCATCTACATTCCTGATCCTGAAGAGAAACGCACCAAACTACAAAACAGAGCATTTGAAGGTGTTTTTGTTGGATATAGTGACAACGTCAAGGGCTACAGAATCCTAAATCCCAAAACAGACAAGATTACCATTAGCAACAGTGTAACGTTTCTTGAAGATGCAAGAGATGATGTAATGACAATAGAGAATGCAAGAGCAGAAGAGAAGATTGACACTGACCATCCCATCACCATGAGTACTGAGCAAACAGTTGAAGTGAATGCAAACTACAACAATACTGAACAGCAGTTACCAGCAGATTCAGACACAGGAGTGAGGCGATCAACAAGAGAAAACAAAGGTAAGGCACCTGTACGTCTTACAAGGCAAGCACTGCCACAGTCAGTGAACCTGCAACCTGGGAAGAAATATCTCAACTTCCAGAAAGGGAAGCCAGTAAATGGATGAAAGCTGCTGAGGAAGAGATAAGATCCATGAATGACACTAAAACATGGACACTTACAGAACTTCCACCTGAAAGGAAAGTCATTGGTTGTAAATGGACTTTTAAATTGAAGTACAATGCAGATGGAACGATTGAATGATACAAAGCGAGACTGGTAGCCAAGGGATACTCTCAAAAACACGGAGATGACTATGATATGACATTTGCTCCAGTAGTCAAATATGCCACAATAAGAACTTTGCTAGCAGTGGCAGCGAAAAAGAAAATGGAAGGGCGACATTTTGATGTGAAGACTGCCTTCCTACACGGTGAGTTAGCAGAAGAAATATATATGGAACAACCACCAGGTTTCAAAGACGAACAAAGACCAGACCTAGTGTGCAAACTTCATAGGAGCATCTATGGCCTGAAACAAGCAGCCAGAGCATGGAACATAAAAATAAACGAAGTGCTTACACATCAGGACTTTCAAAGGAGCAAAGCAGACCCCTGCCTATACACAAAGAAATTGGCAAACAGATGGATCTACCTGCTAATTTATGTTGATGATATCCTGATTTGTTTTGAGCAAGAAGGGGATAATGCAGAGATACTGAAGAATCTGAATAGGCACTTTGAGACCAAAGATCTTGGCGACATAAACAATTACCTCGGCATTCAGATTGAGAGAGAGGAAGATGGGAGCTTCCTTCTGAACCAAAAACACAAAATACAAGACATAATTCAAACATGTGGAATGGAAGATGCCAAACCAGTAAAGTCTCCTATGGAAACCAACTACCTAAAGGAGATGAACAGCCAAGTTAACCTTTTACCAACTAACACTCAATACAGGCAAACAATAGGGAAATTGTTGTACCTTACCACTGCTACAAGGCCTGATATCGCAGCAACTGTTGGAATCTTATGTAGAAAGGTTTCAAAGCCAAGCCAGATGGACTGGAATGCTGTGAAGCGAATCATTCGCTATCTTAAAGGAACTCAATGTTACAAACTAAAGTTACCAGCAAGTGATGAGGGCACCTTAACTGGATTTGTGGACGCCGACTGGGCAGGAGACACCAATGACAGAAAGTCTACCAGTGGTTACTTATTTTTTTTGTCGGGAGGTGTCATCAGCTGGACTAGTAGAAAACAGCTTTCTGTTACTCTGTCCTCCACTGAAGCAGAGTACGTTGCAGCAGCCCAGGCAAGTCAAGAAGTTATATGGCTGAGACAATTACTAACAGACTTGGGTCAACCACAATCGGGACCAACACAAATCTATGAGGACAACCAAGGATGCATTGCACTTGCACAAATGGAAAGAGTTAACTCAAGAACCAAACACATCGATGTGAAGTTCCACTTTCTCAGGCATCTTCAGGAACAGGGATTCCTTGAGTTACTTTATTGCCCAACCGAGGATATGATAGCGGATATCCTTACAAAGCCTCTGACAGCTGAAAGACACTCAAGGCTTACAAAGAAGATGCATTTAACAGACTAAGCCTTAGCTGTTGAGAAGGGGTGTTGGAGAAATTCAACAGAACTGCAGCTTAGTCTAAATAAGAACTGACTGCAATTTATATTCTGGACACTAGATGTCGCTGCTGATGATGCCTCTACAGTGATGTCTATGGTTATCTCTCTATGTTTCTTTTAGGTGTGTCCAGTGCTTCCTGTGTGTGTACACTGAGTGTGTTTTAGCCTGTCACCATGTTAGGTGATCTTGCTGTATGTTGCTGAATCCAAGTATAAGTAAAACCAAGTTCCTGTTACTACTTCTTGTCTGGACTGCAGTGCTTCATTAGATCCAGTAATCAAGCGCAACTCTAACACATACAGCAGTCTGAACATACACACAAACAGTTGCTGTGGCCTCATGGATCAGGACTGAATCCCTTGAGTGACAGCTCAATGTCGATTGCTGCACAGATGTGTTGCAGATCTACAGGCTAGTGGCACAGTCTGTTGCTATTGCTATGGAGGGAGGTAAGAGGATGCTGGCACTGGGCACAGTGGAACACCTTAAACACACACTCAAACAGGAGGGTTAAGAAAGATAAAAATAAACTTTGCAGGGTCAAAACAATATACTCTGCAAGGATTGCAGGGGGGGGGGGGGGCAGAAACCTGCATGGGGCTGAGTTTCTTTTCCCTGTCCTGAGACACTGACAACTAAGGTCACGGAGAGAAAAAAAACGTTCTGCTCTCTGCACAATTGTTCTAATGACTGCATCTGCTTAGTCACTGATAAGGAATCATACAAAGTTTTGCAGACAAAGATTTGTAGACAGTCCCTATTCAGTGGGGAGCAGGGTCTTGAGTACAGCGCCTTGCCCTCAGCCTCTCAGTCTCCACCCCCACCCCAAGTTCTGTGTACTGTAGTGATACTGGAGGGGTCTGCAGAGCCAGTTCTGCTACAGAGTGAGTGTAATAAGTTGAGGCTGGGAGTACACTCTTCTGTCGGTTTTCTGTATGCAGTTTCTGCACACCTTGGGCTTGATTCACTAAGACAAATAGCATGCCTTTTCAAAGTTAGCTTGCCTTATCAAAGTTAACACACCTTATCAGAGTAGCATACTGAGCGCTACAAACCCGCAGGGGCTCAGGGCAGGACGTGTGGATCTCTCGTTGTTGCCAATTAGCAGGCGTAAGTTTGCTATGGTACTCTGATAAGGCATGTTGACTTTGATAAGGCGTGTTATCTCTAATAAGGCATGCTGTTTGTCTTAGTGAATCAAGCCCCATGTGTGTTTGTATGTGTGGAAATATGCAGGTTTTATCACAGAAGCTAATGTAATTAATAGAGAAAATGTGTGCAGTGCTTCACTGCTGTCAGTTTTTATCTGCATGGGGAAAACACATTCAAGTGTGCACTAGCCAATTGATTAACATTGGTTCTCAGTATACCTGTGCAGAAAGCAGGGGGGGGCATCCAAAGTTTCGCAAAGGGGCTGAGTGATTTCTAGTTACGCCCCTGAAACTCGGCAAAGACAATCCGGTCCACCTGGATTTCTTGGGAACACATCGAGTTCACCATACACACACTGGATTTATAGTAGAGATGGCCTCCAAGCATGGATAATAACAGTTCATACATGCACACTGCACAGACTATACAGGTGGTCCCCGACTTACGAATGCCAGATTTACGAATGACCAGCCGATACAAATGCCTCGACAATCACTGTCCCATCACGATGACGTCGCCAGTGAGTGCAGGGCAGCGGTGACTTGAAATGCTTTAAATTACAGTGTATTAATAATAGATGCCATGTGTGTGTGTGAGGAGGTGAGCAGATACATACCGCACACATGCCGTGTCCCGTCAACAACCTCCTTCTCTCTAAAAAATCCTCCGTTAGGTCGCCACAAGGCACTGACCTGACATACTGGGGATGCGCTGCGCAGTACAGTATCTGGGTCAGAGGGCACCAACCTGCTTTGAGAGACGGGCTATTTTGAAGAGAGACGAAGGGTGATGTCGGGACCAGGGCCAGATTTCTGTGAAGGACACAAAGGCCATGGCCTAGGGTGATAAAAATCAGCACGGCGCAGGACTTGGATAGATAAGAGGTCACATGTCAAAGTAAATCACCTCTCCTGCTTTGCTCTGGTCTGCCTGAATTCCAGAGATCCCTGCGTCTCTCTCACTTGTGCAAAGTGTGCGTTATGACAGTCAGCATCTGCTGTCACCTGATGATCCTGTCCTCTGTATGATGAGTGAGGACAAACAAGCTGCTGTGAGAAGAAAAATATATGGGCTCAAGTAGCAGAACTCTTGCGTTTGGATTAGTTTTTTCTTGCAGCATACATTCACGGGCAGGAATTTGCAGATCTCCCCTCTCCCTGTTTGATGTTAGTTTATTAATAGTAGGTCAGTCCTGTTAAAGACCTCCGACCTGTTACATTTATGGCTTGGTTTTTTGTTTTTTTTTTCCTAGCGAATGACAGCAACATTCTTTGTACTACAGTTTAACTCTTTCTTGACTTTTTTTTATTGCCAGCAAAGCATTGTACTGTGTTAGGCATCAGTGAAAGCAGGATGTTTTGAAACAGAATAACAACTGTGTTACATTTATTTATATTTACAAAACAATCTATGCATCTCTTGCTGACTGTGTATATAGCTGTGTGCCCTAACATCTTGTATACAGGAACAAACTCTGAAGATGGCTCATTAGCCAAAGGCTCACTGTTTTTCTTTTGGTTAGCCAATAAAAAGTGTTTATCTGGTACAAAACTTCAAAACTTCCTGCTACCTGATTTTAAGATCTGTCTTAACTTGCCCTAGGTGCTAAATTGTCACTGTGTAAAGTAGATCTGAGCTTATGCTAGGTACGCACCATGCAATTTTCTGACAGATTTACTGTCAGATCGACTATTTCCAACATGTCCGATCTGCTTTCCAATACATTTTCTGAATGGTTTTTCATAGAGGTGAACAGCAAATTGATAGAAAAGTTAATCGGAAATCAAATCAGACATGATGGAAATAATCGATCTGACAGTACATCTGTCAGCAAATTGCATCATATGTACCTAGCATTAAACTACATCTATGCCAGTGTGTGTAGTTTAGGATCCTTCTACTTACCTGTTCTCTGTTTTGGATGGGCTTCTCTCCATTGCGCCACACTGTCCTCTTGTGGCTCTGACTGCAGCCAGTTGCACAGAGGTCAAAGAAGCAGCGCTGTCCACTGGGGCTCCTTGTAATTTCACACTCCTGTGTGGAGGTGCACAGGAACCGAGGCTTGGAGTGTTATGGGTATGCAGACTTGACAGGTGCTGCTCATACATGAGCATCATTTCTGAAGCACACAAGCCCAGAAAACTATCGGCTATTTATTAATATACTGTACAGTTTTGTAGCATTTTAATTCAACTATTTTGCAGGGCAAGTTCGTGTGGCTACAGGTACAATACATTTTCTGAATGATTTTTCATAGAAGTGAACAGCAAATTGATAGAAAAATTGATCGGAAATCAAATCAGACATGATGGAAATAATCGATCTGACAGTAAATCTGTCAGAAAATTGCATCATATGTACCTAGCATTAAACTACATCTATGCCAGTGTGTGGAGTTTAGGATCATTCTACTTACCTGTTCTCTGTTTTGGATGGGCTTCTCTCCATTGCGCCACACTGTCCTCTTGTGGCTCTGACTGCAGCCAGTTGCACAGAGGTCAAAGAAGCAGCGCTGTCCACTGGGGCTCCTTGTAATTTCACACTCCTGTGTGGAGGTGCACAGGAACCGAGGCTTGGAGTGTTATGGGTATGCAGACTTGACAAGTGCTGCTCATACATGAGCATCATTTCTGAAGCATACAAGCCCAGAAAACTATCGGCTATTTATTAATATACTGTACAGTTTTGTAGCATTTTAATTCAACTATTTTGCAGGGCAAGTCCGTGTAGCTACAGGTCAGGATTGTCAGAACCATGCTGCCTGAGCCACTCAAGGCACAGGGGGACAAAGAGAGGCACAGAGAAGGGGGGGACAAAAAGACACAGAGGGGGACGAAGAGATGTACAAAGGGGGATGGGGCAGCACATGGGAACAAAAAAAGCACAGAGAGGGAACAAAGGTACTGAATGGAACAAACAGGCACAGAGGGAGACAGGAAGGCACAGGGGGGACACTGAAGGCAAAGAAGGGCACATAGGAGGCAAAAAGGACAGAGATGGCACAGCGTTCAGACTTAAGAACAGATTCAGGTTAAGAACAAACCTATCTCTATCTTGTTCGTTAACTGGGGACTACCTGTACTCCTTAGCCTTACCTGTTCCTATTATGTCCCGCCTATCATCCTAGTGATATCAGAGTAAATGCTGGAAGGTTTACAAGCATCTCATGCACCAGGGCAAAGGTGCCACCACACCATACAATACAAAGATCTGATTTTACACCAATTCACTAAAAATGATTGGTTGTACAGAAAAATAGAAAGCTTTTTTATTCATATGAGTGAGAAATAGTATCAAACTTTCTGTTTTTTATTTTCCCAATATAAGTCATTTGGGAGGGGCTGATTTTTCAGATGATTCTTTATGAAAATTGAATAGTGTAGGATAGATATGTTGATTTCTTGATACATAGACAAAATCAAATGTATTATGTGTTTGTAATCATCTTAAATCAGGTATGTGTTTTAAGATGAAAAATTGATTGTAATCCTCAGATTGAAAAGAAATATTCAAAATTGTATGGTGTGTGGTGTGTTTTCATATTATGTTAGAACTGTTCAATTTGGGAATTACGATTTAAATCGTATTTAGGGATTTACATTTATAACACAGCATATGGATGTTTGAATAAAACAGATTGTGTGCATGAAAAAAGGGCGTGGTTGGCACAGGTGGATAACAAAATCTCATTAACGATAAACATTGTTGACGGAATTAGTTAACGATAAATACCATTTTAAAACAGACGGGAAATTAAAACAAAAAGATATTTACTTTAAAAACCATTACATAAATCAAGCTTAATACAGCTTAACCTAACCCTACTCTCACACAGAACCCTCACCTGGTGGTGCCTAAACCTAGCCACCCCCCAGGTGGTGCCTAACCCTAAGCCCCCCGGTGGTGCCTAACCCTAACCACTTCCCTGGTGGTGCCTAACCCAAACCATCCCCCCTGGTGGTACCTAGTCCTAACCACCCCCCAGTGTTGCCTAACCCTAACCACCCACCCTTACATACATAGAAATGATAATATATTTGATAACGTAAAATCGGTACATACAAACAATAATATGGCAAAAACGACAAAGTTACAAGTTTCTAAAATGATAACAGATTTCAAATAATAAGCTAAAGTTGAACACGATATTTATCGTGTGCCCATTTATCTGCTTTGGGCGCCGTATTAGCAATAGATGCAAATCTTCCACTAGCCACCGGCGCCCTTTTTTCCTCCTACCAATAGAACGTCTGTTTAATATTATTTGTTCATATTTTGTTTCTTTATTAACTTTAAGGGTGGATAAAACACATTGGTAGACTGTGACTTCTCCAAACATTATAGTCTGTTTTTATTTGAGACTAGAGTCTTTATCTCTACAGAATAGAATGAAGCATCTCTCCTTTATCATTATAGCACTGAAACCGAGCAGTATGTTTATGCTAATACAGTGAGAATAGGAGTAAACTCAAGACTTGAAGTGTTCCCTTTCCTATATATGTTTTTTGCAGTAGACTTATTCACCAAGTCACAGCGGCGCAGACTGTGAATTCACTTTGTTTAGTAATAGGTTCGTGATTGAAATTCTCAATGACTTGCTTCTCCAGCTGCAAAGCAGTTATTTCCTCTCTGAACAGCTCTGTGATACGGATGGATCTATTTAATGCACAAGTGGTTACTTTGCAATGTATTAAATATAAAGTCGGCTTCAGAGAACCATGTGATTAGCTCTTTCTTAAATTGAAAACTTATAAAAACGGGAAGTTCTACAGATAAGTAAATAGCCTCGGTAAATAATTGTTTCCTTCAGTGCTGGCAAAATCAAGTAGAACAGGATAAGATTATCATTACGGTGTTATAGTTCCAGTTCTCACTTTATACATACACAATATAGTGAAAGCCGCCGCTGGATTGAATCTGAGAACTCTACTAAGCTGCCAGTAATTGCACCCTCATGGCTTATATCATACCAGGAGAGACTAGGATGAAATTTCTTTGGAAATGAATGCATAAAATATTTTTTATGTTAACGTATTTTTTTTAACCCTATAAGTGACAAGTAGGCCAAAGAACAGATGCTTAAAAAGAGAATTGTGCTTAGTATGCAAATAGTCTGCTTTGCAAAAAACACCTAAAAAACCAAATCAGACCAGAGAATTGGGATATCTGGATGCAGATGCAGAAATCTGGACTACTGTGGCTTGCTACCCCCTCAAAACACACGCACGCACGCACGCACGCATGCACGCACGCACGCACGCACGCACGCACGCACGCATGCACGCACGCACGCACGCACGCACGCACGCACACACACACACACACACACACACACCATTAATCACCTCTACAGTTTTATATAATCTAATATTATTTAATTAATTAATTTTTTCCCCCCAAACATTTATGCTCTAATCTTTTACTTTTTTACAAATGTTTTAAAAATCATTAGGGCTCTTTCACATTATACATGTTGCGATGAGATTGTTATTCAGCTCTGTTTTATTCTCTCAGGAGAGCATTAGTAGGTGTTATTGACTTTACATAAAAAGTGTTAAAGGTCAACTGAAGTGAGAAGAATATGGAGGCTGCCATATTTATTTTCCTGTTAAACAATACCCCATGCCCGGCATTCCTGCTGATGTATTTGGCTGCAGTAGCGTCTGAATAACACCAGAAACAAGCATGCGGCTAATCTTGACAATAATGTCAGAAACAGTTGATCTGCTGCATGCTTGTTCAGGGTTTATGGCAAAGAGTATTAGAGTCAGAAGCTCAGTAGGATAGCCAGGCAACTGGTATTGCTTAAAAGGAAACCAATATCCATATACCTCTCACTTTAGTTGTCCTTTAAGCCTGGTAAAAACCTTCAGCTTTGATTGGCCAATAATTAGCCAACTTTATCACTTACATATACCATGAGGGCCAACAGATTTTGCATACTATGGACAGATTGCATAGATAAACTCTCGTACTACATGGAGGTGGTAAAACTGATCAGTGATTGGCCAATCAAAATTGGATGTGTGTACCAGGCTTTACCAGAGAATGACAGTAGTTTCTGACAGGATGGGTATAGTGAGCATATATTGCAGCACCAACGTGTGAGTTGGGCACTGAGTGATGCTGCTGCCCGCTAATAGTAAAATATTAGTAATTTAACCAATTCTGCCACTGGGACATGAGCCTTATGTCTGCAGCGGCAGCTGCTACAGATGCAGGAACGCACTAGTCATGTCCCTGCAGTTTGGGGTGCTGTGTATGATATCCCGCGATCGCGATGCTACCGGCAACAGGGGGGATTGACTGCAGGGGACAAAAGTCCCCTGAGCCAATCCTTTCTCGTCCGCCGTGAATAAACACTGTTTTTGTTCAAAAACGATGTTTATTCTTAAATAGAGCCGCCACGCTTCCTCCTGCCATTGATAACAGTCGCTTACCACCGCTGATCATTAAATTTATGAATGGGAATGAAGTTCCCATTCATTAATCTCCCCACAGGCCACTGTGATCGCATCCGTTGAAGTCTGCGTCGCTTCCCTAGTTACATTGTAGCAACACATTATTTCCTATCGCGTACGTATTGTACGCAAATAGGAAGTACTCAATGGGGACATCTTGTAGCCAAATAGTAAAATTACACTTATAGGCATTAGGGAATACTTTTTTTTTCATATGAATGTTAAAGGACTTACGAGGCCAACTACGTAAAAAAAAGTGAATTACCTGCCTCTAAGTTTCACGCACGGAGGACGCCGTCCGCACCCTCCGTGCAGCGCCGCCGGGTCCCCCGCTCATTATCCCCCCCTCTACGTAGCGTGGATCGGAGGAGTTGGCCCTAGAGCTGCGCAGCCGCATTCGCGGCCAGGCGGACTGCGCAGCCGCGGCCAGAGGAAGCGGCCATCTTTGGAGGGGAAGGAGAGCCCGACCCGGGCCGTGGGGTCGGGAGCCGGCCCGGGGGGGATAATGAGCGGGGGACCCGGTGGCGCTGCACGGAGGGCGCGGACGGCGTCCTCCGTGCCTGAAACTTAGAGGCAGGTAATTAACTTTTTTCACGTAGTTGGCCTCGTAAGTCCTTTAAGAGGGTATATTATTATTAAATTATGGGGTAGAAATTAGTTATGGATGTAAAACTGAAAAAAACGCACCTTTATTTCCAAATAAAATATTGTCATCATACATTGTACTAGGGATATAATTTTAAAGTTGCAGTAACTGGGACAAATGGTCAAATAAAATGTGTGGATTTTAATTACGGTAGCATGTATTATTTTAAAACTATAATGGCTAAAAACTGAGACTGAGAAACTGAGAAATAATGATTTTTTTCTTATTATTCCCGATAAAATGCATTTAGAATAATATTATTCTTAATATAATGTACCACCCAAAGAAAGCCTAATTGGTGATGGAAAAAACAAGTAAAGATCATTTTGTTGTGATAAGTAGTGATAAAGTTATTGGGGAATGAAAAGGAGCTGCACTGAAATGTGAAAATTCATCTCGTCCATAAGGTGAAAAATACCCGTGGGCGGAAATGGTTAAATTACCTGTGTTTTACTATTCAGTATCCAGCACCCATGCTCATTTGATCCCTCCGCTGTAAATACCAAACCCTTCCCACCTCCCCATAGATGCCTAACCATTACCCTCCCATAGATGCCTAACCCTAACCCCTTTGTAGATGACTAACTCTAACCCCCTTGCTAATGCCTAACTCTAACCTCCCCGGTAAGTTCCTAACCTTAACACCTCACCTAATGCCTAACCCTCCCAGTAAGTACCTAACCTTAAACCCTACCTCAACTAATGCTTATCACTAACCCCTCCTTCCTGGTAAGTGCATAAAACTAACCTTAAAACAATGGTACACAAACAACCAATACAGCCATTAATTACTATGTAGTTGATCAGTTACTAGAGGCAAGCAGGGATTTGAGCACCAGATTACCGATAACTAGAGGGGGTATAGAGGGGAACATTGGGCTCTGACCACACTGTGCTGGATCTACATGCGACCTGTACACACACTGCAGAAATTCTAGATTCTCAACTAAGAAAGTCCTGAACAGCCACCTCAGCTAACTGTCGACTAGTGTGTTTAGGTAGCTTAATCGCTTCCGGACCAGCATTCTCTTTCCCCTTAATCTCTTGAGGACTGCAGGGCTAAACCCCCCAAGTGACCAGGACATTTTTAGTAAAAAAGGCCACTGCAGCTTTAAGGCCAAGCTGCAGGGCCGCACAACATAGCACACAAGTGATCCCCCCCCTTTTTCTCCCCACCAACAGAGCTCTCTGTTGGTGGGGTCTGATCGCTCCCCCCATGTTTATTTTTTTTAATAAATATTTTTGTTCGTGTTTTTTTTTTTTAAAAAAAACCCTGTTCCTTTAATCCCCCTCCCTCCCCCCAGCCAGCCAATCATGGCGATCAGCTCTCATAGGCTTCACCCTATGAGAGCCGATCGCTCTCTTGTCCCCCAGGGGGACAGCCGTGGGGCTAATCGCAGCGCTGCACTGTATAAATAGACGGCGATCACGCTGTCTAAAAGGTCTCCCGAGTGGCAATAGCCGCTTGGAGACTGAAGGCGGTGCGGAGCTCCGCCCCCCAAGCAGGAGATGCGCGTGCAGCCTGCACGCGATCTCCTGCACAACAGAGCCCCAGGACTTTACACCAATTGGCGTTAGGCGGTCCTGGGGCTGCCGCCGCGGCCACGCCCATTGGCGTGACGCGGTTGGCAAGTGGTTAAAGGAATCATCAGGGGAAAAAGCCGCTGTCAATCAAGGCCATGTTGTCTGTGGCTTACTGCGCAGGCGCAATAGTTCTGCATCTGCATAGTAAGGCATGGACAACATTGCCTTGATTTACAGTGGCGCTTCATGCAGGAGCAGTGAGGACGACCTCGGCGGCAGATAGCAGAGCGGTCAGCGTGGGACAGTCAGCTGCAAGGGACTGGAGAAAGCCCCTAGGTGAGTAAAGCTGATTTTTGCTTTTTTCCCTGATGATTCCTTTAAGGACCAGAGATTTTTTGTTCAGAAAACTGGGCTCACCGACATCACATCGCATAGACCCATCTCTCTTGCCATTAGTGCTGCTCTTCTGTTGCTGAAGCCCACTAGTTCTGCTGTCAGTATGACAGCAGAGCTCCATGAGCCAGTCAGGAGCCAGTTTAATAGTTTCCTGACCCACTAATTGCTGCGAGTCAATTACAGCCAAGGAGACGGCAGCTGTAATTGTGACAAGAGAGAAGAGGCACAATTGACGTTAGCAGCGGGAGCATGAGGTGCGGTAATTGAAATCTACACTCTGGCAGGGATAACAGGTCCCAAATAGAGATGGCCCGAACCTCCAATTTTCGGTTCGCGAACCTCCCTGCGAAAGTTCAGTTTGCGCAAACTTAACTTCAATGGGGATGCGAACTTTGAAAACTAGAAAAATGTATGCTGGCCACAAAAGTGATGGAAAAGATGTTTCAAGGGGTCTAACACCTGGAGGGGGCATGGCGGTGTGGGATACATGCCAAAAGTCCCCGGGACAAATCTGGATTGGACGCAAAGCAGCGTCTTAAGGGCAAAAATCACATTGAATGCTAAATTGCAGTGCTAAAGTGCTTTAAGACATCTTTCATGTGCATACATCAATCAGGGGGTGTAATTAGAGCACTGCTTCACACTGACACACCAAACTCACTATGTAACGCACCGCAAACAGCTGTTTGCGTAATGACGGCCGAGCTGGACTGGTGCGCACCATGGCCAGAGTGCAGACCGTGGCGGTTTTCAAGCCCATATGGTCGCCGGGCTGTGGTAGCTCAATGATAGAACAACAGTGACTGTCTAGCTGAACAAATTTGGTCTGTCCGCAATGAAGCAACATATACCAAATAACTTCCAATGGTCACACAGCCTCACAAAGTATACCAAGTCACTATTTATTATATCAAAAATTCATAAAAGACATCGGTCCTCACACAGGTATATACCACAGAACAAATTCATCCCAATAGAAAAACCCACATTAAAAACAATGATTGCGGATTGCATAAATGACACAAGCTGCGTTTTCAAACAGCATAGATTTGATTAAGTAAATGTAAAGGCAAACTATATCTGGCCAGATAATTCAATTTTGCCACACTCAACTTCCGTCCGCGCACTCACTCACCACACACACATGTGCCATAATAATTAGGTATGGGGGGGCCCCCTTAATAAACAGATCTCCAACAGTTCAGTCCGCCTATAGAATGACAAAAGGACTTGACATGTCAGCCGTTTGTTTCAAGCAGAAAGGATTGGCTCTCACCCAAATCTGCATAGGCATCCAGTCATCGGAGTTCCGCTGTCTCATACAGTAAAGTCCATGCCGCTTGGATGGCTTAAGAGCATTGCCCTGTCGGCTCAATCTCGCCGACTGCCCCACCGCGGTGGACGCCAACCCGGAGTTCTGTGAGCAGTGTATGTGAGTGGGTGCTGCGGGACATGAAGCAACAACCTTATTATCTTTGGTGTGCCACCCCCCCGAGACACTCATATAGCTAGCGGTCATTGCTTCATTGTGATAGGCCCCTTCACTGCGGCAAGGTAATGATCACGAAGGGGAATGGGTAAATGTTTTGTTGTTGCAGCTGCAGTGCAGCCAGAAAAATTAGGCAGGCATGTACACGCACCAGAAAAATTAGTATAGCAGCCGCTGCTTGCAGCAGCCTTAAAAATTCAGGAATCCGCCTGGAGTCCTGGACCCTGTTGGTGGTGGCGGAGAAGGCAGTCAAGTGGCCTGCAGGCAGAGATTCTGTGTTGGGAGCGACTTATGCTACGTACACACATGCGACAACGATCGTTCGTTGAGAACGACGAACGAACTTTTAATTGATGAAAGAACGACCTAAGTAAAGTTAGTTTTAAAAGGTGTGTAACGATCTGATCGTTAGAACGAACGTTACATCACGTAAAGCAACTATTGCGCCTGCACATAAAAATTAGAAGTTTCACAGAGAAATTGTGAAATGCGCATGTCAAGCCTAGTACGAACGACCGTTTCCAACGATGTATTACTTTTGCAAACGATCGTCGTTGGTTAAAATCCGCCGAGACAGAACTTTCTTTTGTAGCGATTTGGCTCGTTTGTCGTTTGCCTTAATAGTCGGTGGTTCATTTTTTGTAACGATCGTCGTTGGTAAAGATCGGGGAACGATCGTTACAAACGACTATAGTCGCATGTGTTTACGCACCTTAAGCCTTGGGGTAGGCAGCCAGCCGGCGAACCGTCCGGGCCATCTCTAGTCCCAAACAGGGCTTAGATTTCAATTAGCAAGGTCTGGAAGTTAAGTAGACTGTAATTTTCAGCAAAGTCAGTGGTGCATGAAGTGGCCAGTGGCCATGTTCCTTGCTAGGTATTTTACAAATAAAGTATTTGACATTAGCTAATCAAGAAACACATAAGGCTCGATTCACAAAGCGGTGCTAACCCAGTTAGAGACTTTAGGTGTGATAACCATTGCACCACACTGGTGAAAAGCCAGTTTAGGCATGATAAGTTTAGGTGTGATAAGTTTAGGCATGCTAAGTTTAGATAAGTGTAGACAGCGTGCAAAGTCCCGCACGCAAAGCAGCGACATTAAACCCTATGCAAAGTGCACCAGACTTTGCTAGCGCAAAACTTTTGATCAGCTGTGCACTGCGGTGCTAAGGCAGTTGGTGCTTAAACTTATCATGCCTAAACTTATCACACCTAAACTTATCATGCCGAAACTTATCACACCTAAACTTATCACACCTAAACCTATCATGCCTAAACCGAGTTTAGGCGTGATAAAGGGCTTTTCACCAGCGTGCTAACTGTTAGCACCGCTTTGTGAATCAGGCCCATAGACAGATAAAAGCAGTCACTGTAACTACACAGATCTAGGAAAATGTTTGTGCCTAGAGTAGGGATTTCATAAGTCTTTGAATTCGCTATCATTTCAGCTGGATCATGCAGTTTGTCATGTTTTCTAGGACATAAAGTTTTTCTATCAACTTTAAAATATACATTATCTTGACTGTTTGTGGATACTTTATGTGTTTGTTCTGTTCCCTGAAGTACCTATAAATAAATATGAGTACATTTTACATGAAGTGTGCTTGTTTGTTTCATTATGAGTATTGGCTTTGTATAAGCTATTTTATATTTTTGATGCCTTTTTTTTGCTTGTAATCATCTATTATGGTTAATTATGGATCTTTTATTATACTAAGTTCATATTTGAATTTGTGTGTTATATAGACTGCTTTTGAAGTATAATTATTACTTGTCAGCTCAGTTGCCAGACGGTAACTCAAGGTGATCAGATTACCTGCTGTACTTTGGTCTATGTCACCTCTAAAATCTGCAACTGAATATTCGAAGCTTGGAAGTACCTAAACTTCTGTGCATTACATTTCAGAATGGGGATTGCATAATAAATTCTAAGTTCAGCACATCAGCTATCTATTTTTTAATGTCTATAATAGTATATTTACATGAATTAGCAGAACACCTGACTCCACCCACCACCTTCCTCTTTCTGGCCAGCACTGCAGCTTTAAAAATTCTGCAATACCTTCCTCCCCAGCGCATATAAAGAGTATTTAACAAACTTTTCTTACTTCCATGGTAAATTTCCACAAAATGTCCATACCTTAGAGGCCTCCCTCTAGGCTGCATGGTACTGGGCAATCTTCTGGATTTGGAACATCACAGATGGTTGACCCTAAATGAGATACATAATATTTATGGGGTACCTACTACCCAATATTTAGCTTTGGCACCAATAAAATATTTTGCTAAAAGTCTCATTAGAGACATCTTCAGCATTGCAAAGCCCTTGTTGTTTGACTCTTTCGTGCAGCCAAGAGATACAGAAAATGCCTGTCCATATTACAAAATGAACTTGTAGTTGAAAGCACAATATATGGCCACACATAATATGAGAACATATGGAACGTATTTTACATGCCCAGACCTGGGAGAAAAGATTACAGAAGGCCACAATACAGTGAGAAAACTAATTGTTTTGGCCAGGAAGGCCATTTACAAAAGATGGATTTATCAAACCACACCTAGTGTGTGTTACCTAAAAGAGGAGCTATCCCCACTTTTGAGTATGGATAGACTTTATGCTATCTTACACAAAGAAGCTGGAACTAAAAAGTTATTTAAAAATGGAAGCCATTTATCTGTCAAACCTTCTTTGGGCTACAATTGAAAATCATTATGTCACCTTTACACCTTTACTCATGGTATGCCAAAGAGTAGCTTACAGGGGGCACTAGGAACTCTGGAAATCACCTAAGACACAAGTGTAGCTTTTCAC
Organism: Hyperolius riggenbachi; assembly: GCF_040937935.1. Classification (NCBI taxonomy): domain Eukaryota; kingdom Metazoa; phylum Chordata; class Amphibia; order Anura; family Hyperoliidae; genus Hyperolius; species Hyperolius riggenbachi. The sequence continues at coordinate 198,370,798 of NC_090648.1, forward strand.
TAACTTGCGGAAAATAGAATCTGGAACAATCCCATCTTATAGGATAATAACATCTGAGGACATCTGGACCTTAGCTGGAATCTGCTTTTTTACTTAGTCTATCTTGGTGTCTCAGGCCTATACTGATTTACTTATTTGGGCTAGTATGGTGTGAGGAGTGGGTGGGCTTTTGTATTGAAGGGAGGGGGATTCAAATGTAGAGTAACTGATGATATTGTTATGAGAAACATAAGGTACTGGTGAGTGTACCTGTTTTAGCCGTGCTGGTGGCAAAAATACATTTTATTATTTAATTGTCAACTGCTAAATTTTTGAATAAAAATATTTCTCAAAAAACAAAACAAAAAAACAAAACAACTATTATCACACTCTCCCCAATGTGTTTATAAAAGCCATATGTAGCTTTGACCATCACCCTTCCTTACATGCAATAATATTAATAATTTAAAAAATATCTGTACAAATATATGCACAAAAGGAATATGTATAGTGCTCAGCCACATCTCTAAAACATCTTGTTTATTTCCAATGATTATTAATAATCACAGCACTTACATTTGTAGATAAATTGTAATCATCCGCTCAGCTGGCTGCACAGGCAGCCAGTTGTTTGACCATTCCTTATGTGTTGAGAGATGCAGGTCTCTGGAAAAGAGACCTGGCTTCATCTTACAACTTTCTGAGTTGCTTTGCTGAGGGATTTGCATACATGCAAATTGCCCAGCTGTCTCCTTTGAGGGCTGGCAGTATATAAGCCTTCTGCTGACCAGAAGGCTTTGCTGGTCATAACGGTTTGTTAAATACACTCCTGGAGTCTCAGCCTTCCCTGTTGGATTGTTATAGGTATCTTAGAGTAATTCTGGGGACTGCACTAGGCAGCTCCTCTAGTGCAGTTAGCCTGCTTATCTGTTTTGTCTATGTTGCCTCTCTGCTGTGATTGTCCTGTCGCCAACGGTGGTCGATAGGAAATCATCCTGTCTGTCTGTGAGTGCTAAGCAGTGCAGCGGTTGCTACTGGTAGCCCCTTCTGTTTCATCTGTCTAACCCAGATCGCACTCGCTCTGGCGGAAAGAGCAGTGAATCTTTCCTATCCTGTCCCTGAACTTGGATCGCACTCACTCTGGCGGAAAGAGCAGTGGATCCTGCTAAGCTCTGTTGCTTTACATTGGATCGCACTCGCTCTGGAGGAAAGAGCAGTAGATCTTTCCTATCCTGTTTCCCGTCCGTCTGTTTGTCTTGTCTGATACGAACGCTTGCTGTAGGCTCGGTGAGGTAACCGTTAAGCAAGCGCTTGCATTTTCTGTTTCATGTTTGGATGGCGGGGGTTAGTTAGGCGTGCTTGTCTCTGTTTCGCTTAACGTGCGTAGATCGCACTGTAATTGCGTTCGCTGTTGCGAATGAGTGCGGTGTTCGCGTTTAGTTAGCGTTTGTTATTTTCCTTATCTTGTCATTGTATGATTTGCTGTGCCTTTGCTACTCTTGTGCCCTGTCTTGCTTTAGCCTTGTGTCACCTCTGGCAATCGCCTCTCTCGCGATTACGTTCCTACTTCGTATCTGCAGTTGTGTGTGCACCGTCACGGGTTGGCGACTAGATTGGTGCACACACATACATTCTGTCCTTGTGCTCATTCTCATTCGCAATTGCTTCTCTTGCGATTGTGTTCTCACTTGGTTTCCTTTGTTGTGTGTCCACCGTCGCAGGTTGGCGACTAGATTGGTGGACACACATTCACTCTGTCGCTTTACTCTCTCTCTTTAAGGGCTATCTTGCCCTGCATTCTTTTCTTCATACAATTCCTATCTGGCGTCTGTGGCAGGGCAGAGGATCTGTTCCTCTGCACTCCACAGCTCCATCTGCCGACAGGAATTTCCCTCTATGGGTGCGTTGCACCTTTTGCTGGGTTCTCTCAAATTATACGCTTGTGGAGGATTTCCGCAGAGTCAGCGCGCGTCCTGTGGGCTGACCACGGAGAGAATTCCACAATCGTTACAGTATGACCAGCCAAACCGAAATTCCCAGTGTAGAAGGAATTTCCGATTTGTACGATTTGGTCTAATATGGGTCCTGTATCTTTAAGAGGTTTAAGATACTGGACTCTGAAACCAGAGTTGAGTTCATATCAGAATGTTCCAGATTCTTGGTTAATCCTGAATTTCAGGCCACCAATATTTCCACTTGGAGTGGTCAGACTGCTTACAATCTTTTCCAAGGGGATCTGTTTGTGTGGGCTGATGAATATGCCAGACACAAGATTCGGAGACATAACCCTCGCAGGTTTCTGGCTCCTGTTTTCTCTCGTAAGCTTGGAACTTCCATGCCATGTTATTTCTATGAGGTTTTTCCCTGCAGTGCAAGATGCTGATCAGATTGGTTTATGCAACACCTCTCAGTCTTTACCATATGTTAATGTGTTGGTGCTTGCAGGCCAGTCTGCTGATTCGGCTTTTCAGCCAAAAAAATTCCTTGCCCATAGCAACTACAAATAAGCAGATGCAAGAGAACTGCCTTGATACCTCTCTTGCATTTAAATAGCAGACATGCAAAGTTGCTAAAAAGGAAAAAAATAAAAACCGCAAGCATCTGAATAAAACACTCCCTATAGATGTTGACAATGATGTTGCTCAGTCTCCGGGTTTATTACCCCAATCCAAAGCTTTTGTGGATCCTTTAATAGGCAGAATTATTTTCTATATTAAAGGAGTAAGAAAGTCTATGCATGTTCCTGACCCCAACCCTTATGAGAGCTATTTAGATACCGGGTTGTTTGAGCCCCTATTTGCTCCCTGGGATAATGGAGCTTTGGTTGAGGAATTCGAGATGGATTGGAAGGCGTTTTGCGATTTCTATATCGCAGAAAGCGCAGAGACGCTAAACGCTTGTATAAATTCCGTGTACACTTTGATAGATTCTGCTGAGTGTGACAAATGTTTTGTGGATCCAGTGATGTGTGTGTGGCAGACGATTTTGGATGAGGATGAGTTGCACACACACCAATCAATTGATTCCAATAAAGAGACATCATTATCGGATGATTGTTCCTGCCTTTCTGGGGTAAAGCATGTGAGTCCAGACATTGTGCGATCTGAAATGAATGGGTGTACCACTGTGGTTGGTTCCTGTGCGAATCCTGAAAGATTCTCTCCTGTGTGCAGTCTGAATCGGTGCGATGTAATGCCTGTTTCTCAGATGTTCCTGCAGATTGTAATGAACATGAATGTGTCAGTTTTCTTAAAGCTATGTGGGATCCCTTGTCAATTAAAAACAGATCTTTAAGATCTTCCATCTATGATCCTGCTATGGGGAAAATTCCTAAATTATGCAGCATCAAAAGTAAAATGAATATGTCTAATAAAGTTTCTCCCGTTGTTGTCGCTATTTCTTCTGCTAATGAGTCTTTGTCTCACCCTGTTCACACCTGTAAGGGCCCATTGCCTGGTGACATTTGCTCCAGTGTTTCTGTCCTGAAAGCCTTACAGTCTGCTCCGCAGATCGCGGAGGTTTGTGCTATGGAAGCGTCTTTGTTGTGTCCAGAGCAGGTTTCTCTGAGCCTGCCCTGTACCATGAATAACAATATGATGTCCAATCGCACTGACAGTTGTGAGTCCTTTTCTTGCTCTGAAGAAAGTATTGACTCTCCACCCTGTACTCTGGATGAGTCCGTTTTGCCTTGTATAACATCTGCCTGCAGTGAAACAAAACTCAGAAAGTCAGAGTTAGTTTTACTAGATATTCCTGTGCTTCCGTGTCCTGATGATGAAATTCAGTCTCAGCTTATGGTGGAACCATTCCTGAGACATCTGCCCTGCCTGCAGGAGGTATTTAATGTTCAGCCCTGTAACATGGATACTTCAGAATCCTTCTTAGAAAACTTGGAAAATGACACTTCTGAGCTCTTGTTTGATGTTTTGAGGGTTTCCAAGTCCCTCCTGGGGGATGCAGAACTTCTAGGAGATGCCTCCTGCCCCCCAGGTCCGTCTGAGGTTTTGCCCACTTCTGCAGGCATTGCTGTTGTGCTGACTACTTTTGCAGCTCTTGTGGAGCTTCACTCATGTGTAATCAATGATATTACAGTCACAGAAATTTCTGAATATAAGTCCAAGTCTTCTTTTGAAAGACCAGTACCTGTGACCTCCACTCGTGATGATTCTCTGCCCGGTCTTGGTGTTGGTCTTGTCGTATCGGACTCTGAGGTTCACAGTTCCCCGACATGTCCTGAGGTTGCTCCTGTGCTGGTGTACCCCGATGTGCTCTGTGACCCAGAAAGCCCCAGTATGCCTCGGCTACCAGCATGCTCAGATGCTTCCTCGGTGGAGACATGCTCTGATATTGCCTGCCTGCTTGCATGCCCAGAAGTGGTCCCTGAAAGTCCTGATCTTGATGGGTGTCCTGGTAATTCTGAATCCGGAATAATCATAGGCTCCATAGGGGTTCTTGGTAGTTCTCCAAGTGAGCCTGGTGAGCGTTCCAGCCTCTTGGGATCTCTGCGGAGCTTTAAAGGGTTCTGGGAGATTCCGGGAGAAATTTTGCTTGGTACCCTGGATAGGATCAACAGTGGCTTTGGTGTTGAAAGGAACACTTCGAACAGGTATTGTGGCAGGTTTGGTATTTTCAGACGCTTCCTGGAAGGTGGTGGGTATTGTCTGGAGGGTGTCGATGGCTTCTTCTCTGGCATTCGCACTCCTGATGGGTGTTACACTGAGACTTGTACAGTACTGATGGGCATTTTTCGGTGGCTTCTGCTTCCGATGAGGTCGGTTTCGGGTGGACTGACTCTGGAATTGGGCCTTGTCGGGCTGTCCCGACCTTCATGAGTCTTCAGTTAGAGTTTTGTGGTAATACCAGTTTTGAGGGACGTCTGGAATCCGTCCCTAGAGGGGGGGGGGGTACTGTAATGATCCGCTCAGCTGGCTGCACAGGCAGCCAGCTGTTTGACCATTCCTTATGTCTGAGAGATGCAGGTCTCTGGAAAAGAGACCTGGCTTCATCTTACAACTTTCTGAGTTGCTTTGCTGAGGGATTTGCATACATGCAAATTGCCCAGCTGTCTCCTTTGAGGGCTGGCAGTATATAAGCCTTCTGCTGACCAGAAGGCTTTGCTGGTCATATCGGTTTGTTAAATACACTCCTGGAGTCTCAACCTTCCCTGTTGGATTGTTATAGGTATCTTAGAGTAATTCTGGGGACTGCACTAGGCAGCTCCTCTAGTGCAGCTAGCCTGCTTATCTGTTTTGTCTATGTTGCCTCTCTGCTGTGATTGTCCTGTCGCCAACGGTGGTCGATAGGAAATCGTCCTGTCTGTCTGTGAGTGCTAACCAATGCAGCAGTTGCTACTGGTAGCCCCTTCTGTTTCATCTGTCTAACCCAGATCGCACTCGCTCTGGCGGAAAGAGCAGTGAATCTTTCCTATCCTGTCCCTGAACTTGGATCGCACTCACTCTGGCGGAAAGAGCAGTGGATCCTGCTAAGCTCTGTTGCTTTACATTGGATCGCACTCGCTCTGGAGGAAAGAGCAGTAGATCTTTCCTATCCTGTTTCCCGTCCGTCTGTCTTGTCTGATACGAACGCTTTCTGTAGGCTCGGTGAGGTAACCGTTAAGCAAGCGCTTGCATTTTCTGTTTCATGTTTGGATGGCGGGGGTTAGTTAGGCGTGCTTGTCTCTGTTTCGCTTAACGTGCGTAGATCGCACTGTAATTGCGTTCGCTGTTGCGAATGAGTGCGGTGTTCGCGTTTAGTTAGCGTTTGTTATTTTCCTTATCTTGTCATTGTATGATTTGCTGTGCCTTTGCTACTCTTGTGCCCTGTCTTGCTTTAGCCTTGTGTCACCTCTGGCAATCGCCTCTCTCGCGATTACGTTCCTACTTCGTATCTGCAGTTGTGTGTGCACCGTCATGGGTTGGCGACTAGATTGGTGCACACACATACATTCTGTCCTTGTGCTCATTCTCATTCGCAATTGCTTCTCTTGCGATTGTGTTCTCACTTGGTTTCCTTTGTTGTGTGTCCACCGTCGCAGGTTGGCGACTAGATTGGTGGACACACATTCACTCTGTCGCTTTACTCTCTCTCTTTAAGGGCTATCTTGCCCTGCATTCTTCCCTTCATACAATTCCTATCTGGCGTCTGTGGCAGGGCAGAGGATCTGTTCCTCTGCACTCCACAGCTCCATCTGCCGACAGGAATTTCCCTCTATGGGTGCGTTGCACCTTTTGCTGGGTTCTCTCAAATTATACGCTTGTGGAGGATTTCCGCAGAGTCAGCGCGCGTCCTGTGGGCTGACCACGGAGAGAATTCCACAATCGTTACAGTATGACCAGCCAAACCGAAATTCCCAGTGTAGAAGGAATTTCCGATTTGTACGATTTGGTCTAATATGGGTCCTGTATCTTTAAGAGGTTTAAGATTCTGGACTCTGAAACCAGAGTTGAGTTCATATCAGAATGTTCCAGATTCTTGGTTAATCCTGAATTTCAGGCCACCAATATTTCCACTTGGAGTGGTCAGATTGCTTACAATCTTTTCCAAGGGGATCTGTTTGTGTGGGCTGATGAGTATGCCAGACACAAGAATCGGAGACATAACCCTCGCAGGTTTCTGGCTCCTGTTTTCTCTCGTAAGCTTGGAACTTCCATGCCATGTTATTTCTATGAGGTTTTTCCCTGCAGTGCAAGATGCTGATCAGATTGGTTTATGCAACACCTCTCAGTCTTTACCATATGTTAATGTGTTGGTGCTTGCAGGCCAGTCTGCTGATTCGGCTTTTCAGCCAAAAAAATTCCTTGCCCATAGCAACTACAAATAAGCAGATGCAAGAGAACTGCCTTGATACCTCTCTTGCATTTAAACAGCAGACATGCAAAGTTGCTAAAAAGGAAAAAAATAAAAACCGCAAGCATCTGAATAAAACACTCCCTATAGATGTTGACAATGATGTTGCTCAGTCTCCGGGTTTATTACCCCAATCCAAAGCTTTTGTGGATCCTTTAATAGGCAGAATTATTTTCTATATTAAAGGAGTAAGAAAGTCTATGCATGTTCCTGACCCCAACCCTTATGAGAGCTATTTAGATACCGGGTTGTTTGAGCCCCTATTTGCTCCCTGGGATAATGGAGCTTTGGTTGAGGAATTCGAGATGGATTGGAAGGCGTTTTGCGATTTCTATATCGCAGAAAGCGCAGAGACGCTAAACGCTTGTATAAATTACGTGTACACTTTGATAGATTCTGCTGAGTGTGACAAATGTTTTGTGGATCCAGTGATGTGTGTGTGGCAGACGATTTTGGATGAGGATGAGTTGCACACACACCAATCAATTGATTCCAATAAAGAGACATCATTATCGGATGATTGTTCCTGCCTTTCTGGGGTAAAGCATGTGAGTCCAGACATTGTGCGATCTGAAATGAATGGGTGTACCACTGTGGTTGGTTCCTGTGCGAATCCTGAAAGATTCTCTCCTGTGTGCAGTCTGAATCGGTGCGATGTAATGCCTGTTTCTCAGATGTTCCTGCAGATTGTAATGAACATGAATGTGTCAGTTTTCTCAAAGCTATGTGGGATCCCTTGTCAATTAAAAACAGATCTTTAAGATCTTCCATCTATGATCCTGCTATGGGGAAAATTCCTAAATTATGCAGCATCAAAAGTAAAATGAATATGTTTAATAAAGTTTCTCCCGTTGTTGTCGCTATTTCTTCTGCTAATGAGTCTTTGTCTCACCCTGTTCACACCTGTAAGGGCCCATTGCCTGGTGACATTTGCTCCAGTGTTTCTGTCCTGAAAGCCTTACAGTCTGCTCCGCAGATCGCGGAGGTTTGTGCTATGGAAGCGTCTTTGTTGTGTCCAGAGCAGGTTTCTCTGAGCCTGCCCTGTACCATGAATAACAATATGATGTCCAATCGCACTGACAGTTGTGAGTCCTTTTCTTGCTCTGAAGAAAGTATTGACTCTCCACCCTGTACTCTGGATGAGTCCGTTTTGCCTTGTATAACATCTGCCTGCAGTGAAACAAAACTCAGAAAGTCAGAGTTAGTTTTACTAGATATTCCTGTGCTTCCGTGTCCTGATGATGAAATTCAGTCTCAGCTTATGGTGGAACCATTCCTGAGACATCTGCCCTGCCTGCAGGAGGTATTTAATGTTCAGCCCTGTAACATGGATACTTCAGAATCCTTCTTAGAAAACTTGGAAAATGACACTTCTGAGCTCTTGTTTGATGTTTTGAGGGTTTCCAAGTCCCTCCTGGGGGATGCAGAACTTCTAGGAGATGCCTCCTGCCCCCCAGATCCGTCTGAGGTTTTGCCCACTTCTGCAGGCATTGCTGTTGTGCTGACTACTTTTGCAGCTCTTGTGGAGCTTCACTCATGTGTAATCAATGATATTACAGTCACAGAAATTTCTGAATATAAGTCCAAGTCTTCTTTTGAAAGACCAGTACCTGTGACCTCCACTCGTGATGATTCTCTGCCCGGTCTTGGTGTTGGTCTTGTCGTATCGGACTCTGAGGTTCACAGTTCCCCGACATGTCCTGAGGTTGCTCCTGTGCTGGTGTACCCCGATGTGCTCTGTGACCCAGAAAGCCCCAGTATGCCTCGGTTACCAGCATGCTCAGATGCTTCCTCGGTGGAGACATGCTCTGATATTGCCTGCCTGCTTGCATGCCCAGAAGTGGTCCCTGAAAGTCCTGATCTTGATGGGTGTCCTGGTAATTCTGAATCCGGAATAATCATAGGCTCCATAGGGGTTCTTGGTAGTTCTCCAAGTGAGCCTGGTGAGCGTTCCAGCCTCTTGGGATCTCTGCGGAGCTTTAAAGGGTTCTGGGAGATTCCGGGAGAAATTTTGCTTGGTACCCTGGATAGGATCAACAGTGGCTTTGGTGTTGAAAGGAACACTTCGAACAGGTATTGTGGCAGGTTTGGTATTTTCAGACGCTTCCTGGAAGGTGGTGGGTATTGTCTGGAGGGTGTCGATGGCTTCTTCTCTGGCATTCGCACTCCTGATGGGTGTTACACTGAGACTTGTACAGTACTGATGGGCATTTTTCGGTGGCTTCTGCTTCCGATGAGGTCGGTTTCGGGTGGACTGACTCTGGAATTGGGCCTTGTCGGGCTGTCCCGACCTTCATGAGTCTTCAGTTAGAGTTTTGTGGTAATACCAGTTTTGAGGGACGTCTGGAATCCGTCCCTAGAGGGGGGGGGGGGTACTGTAATGATCCGCTCAGCTGGCTGCACAGGCAGCCAGCTGTTTGACCATTCCTTAGGTCTGAGAGATGCAGGTCTCTGGAAAAGAGACCTGGCTTCATCTTACAACTTTCTGAGTTGCTTTGCTGAGGGATTTGCATACATGCAAATTGCCCAGCTGTCTCCTTTGAGGGCTGGCAGTATATAAGCCTTCTGCTGACCAGAAGGCTTTGCTGGTCATAACGGTTTGTTAAATACACTCCTGGAGTCTCAACCTTCCCTGTTGGATTGTTATAGGTATCTTAGAGTAATTCTGGGGACTGCACTAGGCAGCTCCTCTAGTGCAGCTAGCCTGCTTATCTGTTTTGTCTATGTTGCCTCTCTGCTGTGATTGTCCTGTCGCCAACGGTGGTCGATAGGAAATCGTCCTGTCTGTCTGTGAGTGCTAACCAATGCAGCAGTTGCTACTGGTAGCCCCTTCTGTTTCATCTGTCTAACCCAGATCGCACTCGCTCTGGCGGAAAGAGCAGTGGATCTTTCCTATCCTGTCCCTGAACTTGGATCGCACTCGCTCTGGCGGAAAGAGCAGTGGATCCTGCTAAGCTCTGTTGCTTTACATTGGATCGCACTCACTCTGGCGGAAAGAGCAGTGGATCTTTCCTATCCTGTTTCCCGTCCGTCTGTCTTGTCTGATACGAACGCTTTCTGTAGGCTCGGTGAGGTAACCGTTAAGCAAGCACTCGCGTTCTCTGTTTCATGTTTGGGTGGTGGGGGTTAGTTAGGCGTGCTTGTCTCTGTTGCGCTTAACGTGCAGAGATCGCGCTGTAAACGCGTTCGCTGTTGCGAATGAGTGCGGTGTTCGCGTTTAGTTAGCATTTGTTATTTTCCTTATCTTCTCATTGTATGATTTGCTGTGCCTTTGCTACTCTCGTGCCCTGTCTTGCTTTAGCCTTGTGTCACCTCTGGCAATCGCCTCTCTCACAATTACGTTCCTACTTCGTATCTGCAGTTGTGTGTGCACCGTCGCGGGTTGGCGACTAGATTGGTGCACACACATACATTCTGTCCCTGTGCTCATTCTCATTCGCAATCCCTTCTCTTGCGATTGTGTTCTCACTTGGTTTCCTCTGTTGTGTGTCCACCGTCGCAGGTTGGCGACTAGATTGGTGCACACGCATACATTCCTCCTTTGTGCTTATTCTGTCTTGTGTCACTGTTAGCAATCGCCATCTCTTGCGATTGCCTTCTCACCTGATCTTCATGGTTGTGTGTTCATCGTCGCTGGGTGGCGACTAGATTGGTGGACACACATACACTCTGGCACTTTATTCTCTCTCTTTAAGGGCTATCTTGCCCTGCATTCTTCCCTTCGTACAATTCCTATCTGGCGTCTGTGGCAGGGCAGAGGATCTGTTCCTCTGCACTCCACAGCTCCATCTGCCGACAGGAATTTCCCTCTACGGGTGCGTTGCACCTTTTGCTGGGTTCTCTCAAATTATACACTTGTGGAGGATTTCCGCAGTGTCAGCGCGTGTCCTGTGCGCTGCCGCTGACCACGGAGAGAATTCCACAATCGTTACATAAATGAACAGTGTACATGACATGTGGTGAAGCCCAAAAAGCACCTCCTTGCACTTTATATGCCACGTCTAGTAAATTTGTAATGATGTCTCTACAGGGTGCAGCTAGCCAGGCACATTCAATATACAGTATTTATTGTGAAATATACAACAGTGAAGTGCACAAAACTTTGTGTATTGCCACTCAATTCAAATTTACTATAATATTAATTTTAAACTATAAAGCTGAACTAAAGCTTTGAAGTGAACATCTCACCTGCATGTTACACAGACTATTACACACACAAAGATTGTCACCCACAGGGATTAAGACTTGATTGATTGGGTGACAGTTCAGGATCAAGTACCACAGAGACTTGTTGGGAGGCTGCAGCCTTGTGACATGTCCTGTTGCAACGGATGGGGTAGGTGGGATTATAGCACTCAATGGTGAGGCTTCCAGCAGGAGGAGTGAGGAGGAGAGCAATGGGCTTGGGTATTGCCTAGGTGTTGCTGTCATTAAAGATCGGGCACGGGGATCTTTATGTGATGATGGGGACACCAGTACAGACTGTACATTCTGGGCCTAGAGGTCATTAATCACTTGGCTATATGTCATTTAACGTGTGCACCTAGCTTAAAGAGAATCTGTACTGCCCAATTTGTACAATAAAAAACATACCAGTCGAGTCACTGTGATCTCCTGGATCCCTCTTTGCTATTTACGCCGCTCCCCTCCGTGATCCTGGCTTTTAATCCCCAGTTTTAGGCAGTGTTTACAAACAAAAAACATGGCCACTAACCAGGAAGTGATGCTTGTATGTATATATATATATATATATATATATATATATATATATATGTGTGTGTATCATGTTATTGTATACTACAAGTTTTTATTACATAGTGAACTCCAGTCAGGGATTCTCAGTTTCTCAGCACGGGAAGCTCCTTTCCCCCTCAGACAAGCTGAAATTGAGAACAAAGAGTTGTCTGTGACTAATAAACAAAGCACACACACAGAGCCTGCAGGGGGCGTGGAGGGGGCATGCATAACTTCTCCCTATCACAGCAGAGACAGTACATTCCTCTCTGGCTCGACAAGGCTTGACAAAGAAAAGAAGATTAGATATATTGCAGAGACAGTGCAACTAGAAAAGGCTGCAGTAATCCAGACCACTTTAGAACAGGTATAGGAACTTATAGGATAGAATAAATAAGGCTGAACATTTTGTTACCGAGTCTCTTTAAGTCTGACATTTCTCTAAACCAAGACGACGTATATGTAGATAATTTTACAATTACTATGCTGTAACTTACTATTTTCTTGTGTTACAAGCTTAATCTAATCACACTCCCATTTCTGTGTCTTGTAACTTTGTAGCTGGTGTATTTTAGAATCATATAAATAGCTATTTCAGTGGAAAAATGCTTTTGTTTGCATACATTACTAAAATATAGTGATGTCAAAAATGTACCTAGTAATAAGATGCTGTCGTTTCCTATTCTACTTTTGGAGATAGTATAATATGTATTTGTTTGTTCCTCCCATTACAGGGAAATTTGTAATTTTGTGACAAACTGTTGAAGCAATTCTTTTTCTTTTTTTAATTTTATGATGACATCTTCTAATGTAAGCATGGTTGTTATAATGCTAGCGACAAGCTATAAATGCATCAGTGATCCCCAGAGAACTGACACATAACACAATTATGGCAGCAAGTTGGAATATTAAGTAGTAGTTTTTCATAACGGCAACTTGTCCCAGTTCTTTCTCATTACTGAAATTAGCTACTTAAGTAGCTACATAAGACCTGCTTTTAGAGCTTTGAAGAGACCCATTGTCAGGGACCAACAATTAAAAGAGCTTCTTATTTACCTACATAGGGTTTACCAGTGCCATGTTTTTTTATACTTTCTTCAATGTTCAACTCCTCTTTTTATAGAGAGTACCGTTAATGTTTCAAAAAGAAAGCATTTCATAGAAACATGTTTAAATAAAAACATAGCACTATTCATACTTTAGTCACACTTGAATGTTGGGAAGTAAATGTCAGGCCATACAGATGGTTGAACCACTCACTCAGTTAACAATGGCTATTTTTACCAAACAATGTAGTTCAACCATTGCTTCTTGTTCTGCCAATGTAAATGAGTATAAACGCAGGTGGTGGGCTATAGCTGACATGATTTTCTGATTTGATGGGAGCCTTGGCATGATCTTCCCTCCAATATATAGAGCAGTGTGTGTTTTTGGAAAGAGACACGGCAGGGAGGGGCAAAGTAATGTGAGTTGAGAGTGACGCAAACAAGCACCTTCAGTCTTGGTTTCTACTTCAGAAGCCAATTAAGGCAGAGGATCAGCAGAATAGTTAGACAGAAATGAGAAATTACACTTTTAATGTTCTTTTATATGCCAGTTTAAACAACATTGCATCCATCTTCCACTATAGTCAATGCAGTAACTATCTCAAAATCGCAAGATTTGTTCAAATTTTGAGGCCTAGCCTTTCCTAACACAAGCTACTTTATGGTTTGGAAAAGCTACACGTATAAGTTTGTTCCCTTTACATATTGGCCACAAATTACTAAGCTCATCTCCTTTCTATAATAACGTTTTTGAGCTGTTTTTACTGTTATCACCATAGTGCTAAAGCATTTAGTATTCACTAAGCAATTTACCTCAGGCAAACCTTAAAATAAAGATTGTGTCCTTAGGTTAATGAGGGATTTCTAAAGTTAAGGTTCCAATCCTTAAAAAAAACGACATATTTCTAAAGTTAAAGACAGAATGTTAATTTACAGAGGAATGCAAGTGATAACAAATGTAAAGTGTGTGAGGAATTATCACCTGGCCTGAGCTGTTGTTAAGTGGATTTTTACTACAGACTGCAATGTAAAGTGAAGCATTCTGAGCTTCCTGATTTATTTTGTACTAGTTTATGCAGAAGGTAACTCTGTACAGAGAGAAATAAACATAACAGGCGCACAAATTCACACTGTGGGAGCCTTGTTGCATTGTGGGAAATAATGGTTGTGCAAAAGTGGAGTCCGCACAATGTCGGTAGAATCTGTATATCTTTATTTAATCGTTACACACAACAGGCTAAAACCAGCACCACATGCTGACATGTTTTGGGCGTTACACGTTATGATTAAGGGCGTGTAACGCCCGAAACATGTCAGCATGTGGTGCTGGTTTTAGCCTGTTGTGTGTAACGATTAAATAAAGATATACAGATTCTCTCTGTACAGAGAGAATCTGTATAGAGAGAATATACAGATATTTCTCTCTGTACAGAGTTACCTTCTGCATAAACTAGTACAAAATAAATCAGGAAGCTCAGAATGCGTCACTTTACATTGCAGTCTGTAGTAAAAATCCACTTAACAACAGCTCAGGCCAGGTGATAATTCCTCACACACTTTACAGTTGTTATCACTTGCATTCCTCTGTAAATTAACATTCTGTCTTTAACTTTAGAAATATGTCGTTATTTTAAGGATTGGAACCTTAACTTTAGAAATCCCTCATTAACCTAAGGACACAATCTTTATTTTAAGGTTTGCCTGAGGTAAATTGCTTAGTGAATACTAAATGCTTTAGCACTATGGTGATAACAGTAAAAACAGCTCAAAAACGTTATTATAGAAAGGAGATGAGCTTAGTAATTTGTGGCCAATATGTAAAGGGAACAAACTTATACGTGTAGCTTTTCCAAACCATAAAGTAGCTTGTGTTAGGAAAGGTTAGGCCTCAAAATTTTAACAAATCTGGCAATTTTGGGATAGTTACTGCATTGACTATAGTGGAAGATGGATGCAATGTTGTTTAAACTGGCATATAAAAGAACATTAAAAGTGTAATTTCTCATTTCTGTCTAACTATTCTGCTGATCCTCTGTCTTGGATTCGAGGTTTTGGCAGCCTGTTTTCCTGCACTGTCGGCAGAAGGAGGTTGTGAGCGGAGCTCCACGTACATTGTGGGAAATAATGGCTGTTTCCAACTGCCAAGCAACCAGTATCTCCCTCTGTGCATATGTATTCTATAACCATTATCTATAACCACACCCCCATCACATTGTTAGGGGGTGTGGTTATAGACAATGACAGTGGGTACTGTCTGTTTTTTTCATATATGCCAGTAGTAAAGATGATTATGGCCCCACAGCAGGTTACATCATCTGGTATGTCTCCATACTTTTAATATGTTGAAGAATGCTTTTAACACACAGCAAGTTACCCAATAAAGTGATTTTATTATTTGAGGATACAACAGTGCTGGATGATTACTTTCTATATATAAAAAGATGATTATGGGAAGGATGAATGTAGATCAAACAATGTACACAAATTACATGGCGAATATCAGTCATTTCTTGATCTCTCTTCTATTTTTTAACATCTCCCTTTGCAATGTATTGATTTATTTATTTCCCCTTTTTGCTAAAGTTCCACTTTAAATCTGCCAGTTTGCTTCTTTTTACACATGTGGTGTCCATTTTGCACACAATGCATGCCTATCAGCAAGCTGCAGTATGAATATAAAACCAAAGCCAAAGTGAACCATCCACTATGAGTTCCATATCATCTCTGCAAGTGAGTTCTGTGTTGCATGGAAGGATAGCAAGTTTGAGTCCTGCCTAAAGATTGCTAAATAGTTGAAGTATATACAGTATTCTGTATAGCTATTCTGGGGGAAAATGTTTTCTTCTTCTCCAGAAAAGTAGAGTTGACTGTGAAGTTTTCTTTGGCTCCAGCTTCAGAGGGTTTTGTGAATAAAGGTGAATAATTTTAATGTGTAGAAGCCCAGCATCCAGTTTCTGTTAAATAATAACTCACTAGCTATTCACTGAAATCATTAAAAATGTAATCTCATGTTACTGAAGGAGCAGGAATATTACGTGTAGATGAAATTAAAGCGCTATAATATCTAATTGTAAATCTGGATCACAGGCAACAGATTCCCCTTGAAGGGCATTCCCGATGAGTAGAATATTTGGAATACTGTAATGTACAACTGATATAAACCTCAACACTAATTATATAAGATTGGTTATAGACCAGGGCTATTAAAGCCCAGAATAGGCATATGGAAATAAATAGATTCCGTTTTTTAATGGTTGCAGTTTATATTTGAAACCTACGTAATATTGCTGTCACTTGAATCTGAGCTTCCATAATAACAAGTTTCAGTTTTAACCATCTATTCAATTCCAATCAACAGTCATCCAGCGCTGGAGTTTTTTTTAAGCTTTTACGATCTAATATTAGATACTTTATAGCTAGTGGAATCTGATATTCATAGAAAAAGAACACTGTACTCTGACAAAACTTTATAGAGAGGGAAATGAATAACTGTCCAAAAGCAGCACTGTGGGATTTTATTTTGTGTATATAGGCTTTCTTTCTGCATCATCTGTCATCTATCTGTCACTCTCTTTTTCCATACCTAGTTTACTTATACTATGGAAAATATAATGTGAATGATTTACATTTTTTTAGAAATCATTTTCACAAAAAAATGGTTAAAAGTGAACTTCAGGCGAGCATAAACGCATCTATCACTAAGAGATGCGTTTGTAAAATGGGTGCAAAATATTTTTTCCTGAGGGTGCAAAATATTTTTTCCTGATAGTCTAATATTCACCATAGCAAAATGTTGGTAATTATACCAGTATTCTACTATGCTCCTTTGTATCCTAAGTCCTTAACTCTTACAAGAACCTACCCCTATCTATGCCTAACAGGACTCCCCCCCCCCCCCACATCTATGCCTATCAGGAGCCCTCCTTTATAGATGCTTAACAAGAACTGTCCCTATCTATGCTTAACAAGAACCATCACTGTCTATGCTTAACAAGATCTGCCCCTTTCTATACCTAATATTAACCAACCCCTTATTTGTGCCTTACCAGAACCCATTCTATCTGTGCCTAACACTAGCCACACATCTATCTACAGGGAGTGCAGAATTATTAGGCAAATGAGTATTTTGACCACATCATCCTCTTTATGCATGTTGTCTTACTCCAAGCTGTATAGGTTCGAAAGCCTACTACCAATTAAGCATATTAGGTGATGTGCATCTCTGTAATGAGAAGGGGTGTGGTCTAATGACATCAACACCCTATATCAGGTGTGCATAACTATTAGGCAACTTCCTTTCCTTTGGCAAAATGGGTCAAAAGAAGGACTTGACAGGCTCAGAAAAGTCAAAAATAGTGAGATATCTTGCAAAGGGATGCAGCACTCTTAAAATTGCAAAGCTTCTGAAGCGTGATCATTGAACAATCAAGCGTTTCATTCAAAATAGTCAACAGGGTCACAAGAAGCGTGTGGAAAATCCAAGGCGCAAAATAACTGCCCACGAGCTGAGAAAAGTCAAGCGTGCAGCTGCCAAGATGCCACTTGCCACCAGTTTGGCCATATTTCAGAGCTGCAACATCACTGGAGTGCCCAAAAGCACAAGGTGTGCAATACTCAGAGACATGGCCAAGGTAAGAAAGGCTGAAAGACGACCACCACTGAACAAGACACACAAGCTGAAACGTCAAGACTGGGCCAAGAAATATCTCAAGACTGATTTTTATAAGGTTTTATGGACTGATGAAATGAGAGTGAGTCTTGATGGGCCAGATGGATGGGCCCCTGGCTGGATTGGTAAAGGGCAGAGAGCCCCAGTCCGACTCAGACATCAGCAAGGTGGAGGTGGAGTACTGGTTTGGGCTGGTATCATCAAAGATGAGCTTGTGGGGCCTTTTCGGGTTGAGGATGGAGTCAAGCTCAACTCCCAGTCCTACTGCCAGTTTCTGGAAGACACCTTCTTCAAGCAGTGGTACAGGAAGAAGTCTGCATCCTTCAAGAAAAACATGATTTTCATGCAGGACAATGCTCCATCACACACGTCCAAGTACTCCACAGCGTGGCTGGCAAGAAAGGGTATAAAAGAACAAAAACTAATGACATGGCCTCCTTGTTCACCTTATCTGAACCCCATTGAGAACCTGTGGTCCATCATAAAATGTGAGATTTACAAGGAGGGAAAACAGTACACCTCTCTGAACAGTGTCTGGGAGGCTGTGGTTGCTGCTGCATGCAATGTTGATGGTCAACAGATAAAAAACACTGACAGTATCCACGGATGGCAGGCTTTTGAGTGTCCTTGCAAAGAAAGGTGACTATATTGGTCACTGATTTGTTTTTGTTTTGTTTTTGAATGTCAGAAATGTATATTTGTGAATGTTGAGATGTTATATTGGTTTCACTGGTAAAAATAAATAATTGAAATGGGTATATATTTGTTTTTTGTTAAGTTGCCTAATAATTATGCACAGTAATAGACACCTGCACACACAGATATCCCCCTAAAATAGCTAAAACTAGGGTTTTGGGTTCATTGAGAACATGATTGTTGTTCAATAATAAAATTATTCCTCAAAAATACAACTTGCCTAATAATTCTGCACTCCCTGTATGCCTACCAGGAACCTCCCCTATCTAAACCTGACACTAGAGTTCCAGTACACTGTAGCAGAACTCTGCTGCCACTATATTTACCTAACAAAGACCCTTCACAATCTATAACACTAAAGTACTGCTACACGAGATTTTAGATTGTAAGCCTCTGGCAGGGCCCTCCTCCCTAGTGGTTCCAGCTTGAATACACAATCTTACTGTCTGTCACCCCTCTTGTGGACTAGAACAGTCTCTAGTTTGACCAGACACTGAACTACTGTTATCAAATAATTTGCATGATCTTGTTTTGTTGTGAGTTTCTTGTATGTGCTACATTGTATGTTAACCCATTTATCTATTGTGCAGTGCTGGGTAATATGTTGGTGCTTTATAAATACAATAAATAATAATACACTGTAGCAGAACCCCCACCACCTATGCCCAACTCTAGGGTTTGCTGTCAGGAACTCAGCTGCGGGTTCCAGTGATACAGCTGTCTCCACCTAGTGTCGGCTGGATCCTTGAACTTCCGGATCCAGGTGGTCTTCGAATGCATGCTTCAATCTCGCTGTTCCTTCTAGCAGGGCCACGTGTTCACACTCTTGGGCTGATGGAGTATGGATGCTCATAACCACGCATCCATCCTATTCACTTAGATGACTGTGGAAGTGGGAGCTATATGACTGAGCACTGATTGGATGAGCTGTGTGTGGCCAGCCACTGATTGGTGTGTGCTTATTTAAATGCCTGACTCTCTCTCTATGTCACTGCCCGTGATAGTGTTAAAGAGGAACTCCAGTGAAAATAATGTAATAAAAAAGTGCTTCATTTTGAAAATAATTATGTATAAATGATTTAGTCAGTGTTTGCCCATTGTAAAATATTTTACATCCCTGATTTATATTCTGATATTTATCACATGGTGACATTTTTACTGTTGGCAAGTGATGTAGCTGCTGCTTGCTGTTTTGGCAGTTGTAAACAGCTGTACACAGCTATTTCCCACAATGCAACAAGATTCACAGACAGAAACCTGCCAAGAGTACGTACTCAGAATTTCTTTGTGGGAGGGGTTTCACCACAATATCAGCCATACGGTGCCCACTGATGGTCTGTTTGTGAAAAGGAATAGATTTCTCATGTAAAAGGGGGTATCAGCTACTGATTGGGATAAAGTTCAATTCTTGGTCGGAGTTTCTCTTTAAAGGGGAACTTCAGCCTAAACAAACATACTGTCATCAAGTTACATTAGTTATGTTAATTAGAATAGATAGGTAATATAATCTCTTACCCACCCTGTTTTAAAAGAACAGGCAAATGTTTGTGATTCATGGGGGCTGCCATCTTGGTCATGGGGGCAGCCATCTTTTTGGTTGAAAGGAGGCGACAAGGAGCAGGAGACACAGTTCCAACTGTCCTGTGTCCTGATTACCCCTCCCAGCTGCACACACTAGGCTTCAAATGTCAAATTCAAAATGTAAAAAAAAAAATTGCACCAAAACAGCAGAAAGAGAACAAAAACATCAGAAATCCCATCATGCTTTGCACAGCATCAGGGGAAAAAAGCCCGGGCAGTTTTCTTCTGTGCAGCTAAAAATGAAGCTTGTATAAGAGAAACAAAGTTCTGATGCTGTGAAACTGTTACAGAAACACCAGGCCTTTTCAGTGCTGCTGAGTTGATTTTTAGTCCGGATGTTCACTTTAAGTTGCCTTAGGGTTACTGCTGGGTGCTCAGTCATTTGCTATTGTACTCCGTGTTTGGCCTTGCTTGTTTTTTGGAGCTCCTTGTGGCTTCCTGCCTGTACTAACATTGGATTGTACTTAAACTTGCCTTTGCCTCATCCCTGTAAGAGAACTCTGTGCTTTAACAGTTCAATTCATCACGAGAGACACGATGTGTGCCCGTGCATGTGCAGAAGATCCCAACCCAGCAGCAGGTTTTTTCCCTAGATGTCTCCTTTAAGGTTCCTGCTGAGGAACTTGCAGCAGCTTACTGATATGTACAGAAGCAATTTAGCGCCAGTTCATGGGGGCACCTGGCACATTTCCTTTAGCTGATCATCAGAAGGACAGTCATGCAGTTTGCATCGTTTAAAGGAAATACATATGTCAGCCTCCATATTTCTCTCCTGTTAGGTGTGTTCTGAAGAGAAGACTTAGAGTTGAGAAAAGCAGCAAGGGAGTGCAGGAAATACATAAGTAGAACACTAAAGAGCAAACAGATTAGTTGTCCCAGGATTTTTTCCCCAGTGGAGTCTAACCACAAAGTCATGATGTTAAGCACTCAAGTTTATTCACTTCAGTCAAATTAATGGTTACCATAGCAAGATCAGGCTGTGCAGATTTTTTCCAATAGTTGGTTAGTGAGCATCTTGCTGCCATTAGTTTATAGTTGATTAGTCTCTGCATTGGACGTTTCACTCCACAAACCTCTGAACACTGGTTCACTTAAGAGTGTTGTGAGCAACCCTAATTCAAATTCTGTTAACATATTATTACTGTTCATCATGACTGTAGCAGAGAAAGCCAATACTATTCCTATAGCTGAAAATGTCACAGACTACATCAGTCATCGGGCTCCTGAAAAAATACAGATTTGAGGCACAGTTATGCAAATGGTTTATTGGGAAACACAAAAGACTATTTTTTTTTTAAAGCAAGCACACTGTTTTGACAAAAGTGCTTATTAAGTCTTCAAGAACCAAGCTATAAAAGTCCATTTAATATTCAAAATGAAAAACAAAACAAAACATAATACTGTGTAAGTAAAGAAAAAATAGCAAAAATACATATAAGGAAATGCAATAAAGAAAAACTGGAAGGACTAAAGATACTTAAAAAGCTTCTACTGGCATATTGTTTTCAGTTTCTATTCAAAATTTTACAGTTTAGTTGTGTCTTTTTTCTTCTGGGTTCCTTCTACTCAGTTATGGATTGCCAAGTAACATCACAGGGTACTCCTGCAGATCAGCAGTATGGAAAAGGCTTATGCCTTGCTCTAGTCACAGTTTAGTATTACTACTAAGAATGACCCTCCTTTTTCTGCATGTCACATGCAAGGTACTGTAGCTTTCAAACTGTGGTTTTGACATAGTTGATACATCTTCAACCTTTTTTATTTGAGATAGAGTGGTGGTTTGAACCATGGTCAATTTTTATTGTTCTCTGTTGTGGATATTACTCTATATTTCCTGCTCTCTTTGGCAAACATCACCATAAAAGCAATAAAAACATGATAGAAGTTTAAACCTTTCCTTACAACAAGGGCTTGTGTAAGCTAGAAGTCTATTTTTACTTTTTGCTGTGTTTCTGAAACACAATGAATGCAACTTAAACCCAGGGTTGGAATAAACAATGTGCCACTATTTCACCTCCATCTGGCTCCACTAATGTCATGATCTCATCTCCACCTGGCTCCAGCAATGGATCGGTAGATTGTTCACAATTAGGATTGACTATTTTCTGGTACATGTGTATGACCTCTGGTTTCCTAACTACGAGATTGTATACAATTGTGATCTGACATCTGTAACTTGCCTGTATCATAGCTTTGTGGGAACTGGTGGTACCATTGCCATAAAGTAAAAATTAATGGACTCGCACACCAAAGATGTAGATTTAGAATGCATAAAGTTTGTATTGGTACAATAAATACATACAACAGTACATAATCAGCAAGTGTAAATATCGTACAACAGTACACACTGAAATATCACAGTAGGTGGTAGTAAAACACAAGGAGTTCCCTGGGTACATACAATGTAGAACCTTCATATGTCAGTATGGACAACACGAGGAGCAACAAATATAAGCAAGTAGCAAAATGGAACATACAGACAAATGAGCAATAAAGAAATGCCCCAGAGGATAGGATTATACCCTGACAGCGCCGTTTCGGGGGGGTTCCCTTCGTCAGAGGGTATCGAGTAATAGACTCCTGCCTGGCTGCTGTCAGGGTATAATCCTGCTGATTATGTACTGTTGTATGTATTTCTTGTACCAATACAAACTTTATGCATTCTAAATCTACATCTTTGGTGTGCGAGTCCATTAATTTTTATTGTACTAGTAGGACTGCATTTGCAGCCCGGTTTACTGACTCAGCACCCATTTCGTTTCTAGCTTTATTCACTTATGATGTGTGAACCAGGTGTGCAAACCTTTTATATTTAATTTGTGTACCATTGCCATAAAGGCCTTCAGTCCCTATATCTTGTGCAGTAAAAGCCTGGGTGTAACCGTAGTCAGGCAGACTGTTCTTGTTTCCTGTTCAAGCAGGGACGTGCAACACAAGGTGAAGACTGCGAGAGTAGAATGGGGCATTGGGGCTGATGTTAAGGTGGTGGATCTGCTGGCCTTACAAAATGAGAATAAGATCGCATGGAGCAATGCTAATCTGCATTTAAAATACATTCAAAATTGTGTTTAGATTACATTGCATTTTTCAAAATGCAGCCTTTTTTGCTCTGTCTAGAGGTTGTTTCTGATTGCTTGAGTGACTAGCTGAGACCAAGCACAATTTAAATCCATTCAAATTAGGAATGTGTTTACTTGTTTTTCCATTTCTACTTTATAAAACATGCATTTGGCTTCCTTATTCAAACAATAGCCATGAATGCTAACCCTAAAAGTTTCATCCTGTCTGCTTTCCCATTGGAGAGAATTACCCTGTCCTGTAATTGATGGCAGTGGTTAGTGAATAACCGCTTCCTAACTGCAGCTGTTTGGGAGCTGTTATCCCTGCCATGGCATATATTTCATCTTCCCTGCCCTGCACTCCTGCTGCTACTACCAATCATGATGCTCTCTCGCGCTGCTGAAGCTCACTCGCCCTGATGTCGGTATGACAGCAGAGCTTGTGATCTGATCACTGTGAGCCAATCTCACAGTGCTCTGCGGTCATAGCGATGGCAGAGCAAGTGAGCTTCAGCATCGGGAGAGTGGGTGGGATTGACTGCAGAGGCAAATCCATTCAGTGTGACATCGTTGGGACCTGTGTTTTTACCAGCAGTCTCTGGTCCATAATGGGCCAGAGACCGCTGGTATCAAACTGGTTAAGTTGGACAGTGGAAAGTTTACAAACAACAAATAAAGGTCATAAACCTTCCCCATTGAATCAAACACAAGAAAAACATATTTTGGCTGGTTGTCCATGTTTTAATCAAATTAGCCAAGCTAGTCACATATTGTTGGTACAAAACATCATGTTCCCCTTTACAAGTGCGGCAAAATGATTGTGCATTACGTTCTCTCTTATCTCAGAGCTTAGCCTGATTGAAAACAAGCTCCACTGTGTAGTTAATTGATATTATCTCAACAGGCGTCCCACGGGTACGCTGCCTGCAGTCCTTGGTACACAATCTCTGGGCTAAAAAACATCAAATAGGAAGCAGGATGCATTTAGAAATGTCACGTGAAAAATGATTTATAATAACTTTCAGCATGCACTCTCTGAAAAGACATCCAAGTAAGATTACATTTACACCATCTACATTGATCAGAGCCATATCTGCAACCACCAGCTGACATTTATGATATGGTTTAAATGTTATATCGTAACAAGCTGTAGGTTTTCTGGGTTTTAATTTAATAGGTCGGCAAATTATGTCTATCTGTAAATGACAAGGTATAATTAGAACAGCTCAGTGCTTCCTTATTCAACAAAATTCTTTAAGCCGAATATTTTGTTCTAATTATCCTCTGGAATATATATGTGAACATGACGAGTGCTGAAGAAACAGCATCGAACACATGTAATAACGATATTCTTACACCCCAGGTATTAAGTATTTCATCAGAATCATGTACGCACTGCCTGACGACCCGTGACATCTGAACATGTGGTTATTAGTAGCTACATTTTTTACTGCTCACATCAAGCATCAGAAGCTTGTCACCATGCTATCAGCTTCAGATTATTGAGAATCATCATCTCCTATAAAAATGGATAAAAAAAGTGTTTCTTTAATTCCAAGAGCCTGATAAAACACTGCTAGAGGTCCTTAATGTGCAAGCAAGCTCAGGTTATACCACTGATGCTGGCAATCATAGAGGTTACTCAGCTGATGCTAGCAATCATAGGATTATTGAAAGAGAGTGCAGTTTCTGCTGGGCTTCTTTGATAGGTTGCTAGCATTGAACTATGCAAAAGCCAAAGAGTAGTATATTTTATTTTCACCCAGGGGTGCTTCATTTGTCTGCCAGGAATTGGCTAAATAATAGCTGCATCTGTGGTTATTAAAGGGGCACTATGGCAAAATTAGGCTATTAGGGTAACCTGGTAGCATGTACCTAATATTAGGAGCTTCATTTACTAAGCCTTTTTTTTAAATGTGGGCTTACAGAGATACTACACGCTGTTTTCTCAAGCTAGGAGACACCCCCCCCCATGCTTTTACAACTGATTTATATTCCCTTTTCTCCGTGCTCAAGCTGTACGGGATATGTAGGCTGCTCAGGGTCAGGGAGTGCTGGGGAAGATCATAGTCCTGGATGCAGAAGGAGCCAAGTCATTAATCTTATTTATCTACAATCTTCCACGGCACTCGCTGACCCCCCTGCATTCCAATGTCTTCAGCTGGGAGACATGAGAGCAGCAATCAGCTATTACAATGCACTGTAGTCTGAGTCAGCAGAGGGGGGCAACAGGCAGGATCACTACATTTGCTGTCTTAAACCTCTCAAGCAGACATTTAAAAATACTTAGTATTTGATGCTCCTAATATTAGGTACACACTACCAGGGTTATCTCACTAGCCTAATTTTCGCCATAGTGTTTATTGACTTGGGGAGTGAAGATGACAGAAAGTGAGTATCCGTTAGTGTTAACAGTAAGGCATAATTTAGAAGGGTTAGAGTAAGTGGGATAGTCCTATTGGTTAAGGCCTGCGCCCACTAACACAGTTGTGTCCGCTTCTGGCTGTCTCTCATGGAGAGGCGTCCCTGGCTATCTGGCTTGTTTGAAGTGTTACTGTTACTGGCCTGAGGAAGTGGGAGGGATCCACGAAGCGCATTTTCTGTGCAAATAAAAATCTTTTTTTGTTTAAACCTTGTTAGTGTCATTGGAAAGATAAGCCACCTCATATTTTCTTATTTTATTGTGTTTAAAAAAAATGTATTCATCCTGGGCGCCTCATCACCCTTCCTGTGCTAAGTTTTACCTCCCACTTGTTGTCTCGAGGGGGCGGTTTGTATGTTTTAATCTGCAGTGGCATTGCCTTCTGCAGATCTAATCTACAATTTTTAAAGAGTGCAACCAAATTCCATTCGGCCAATACTGGATTGCCCGAGTGGAGACAGGCTGATTCTGTCCACCTGCTTCAACCTACCTTTGTGAGTATATTTCCTGTTGTTGACTCATTCATTTCAGAAAATAGTGACATATTGTGCTATTGGGCTCCTGTTTTCTCTGTGTTTCTTTCCTAAGGTGATCCTTCACCTCACCCCCACTTGTCAATCTAAACATGTACCTCTAGCTATACCTGTAACTAAAATCAGACAGATCAGTTTTTCATATTTAGAAATGAGATGCAAGCTGCAGAGCCAATGCCAAGATGTTATGTCGCCACACAATCCCCAGTTCTCCTTTACACAGTTTGAGTTGGAGAATGAGACCTTTAAAGAAGTGTAACCCCAACTTAATACAACCTTTCGGTTGAACTAGTCTGCATAGATGAACAGCTATGCTGAATGTCTCATACTGTATAAGGAGGACAGTATGAAAAGAGTTGGAGTGTTCCTCAGTCCAGCTCCCACCTGGCACATTCCAGAACACCCTAATACCTTACACACACCCATGACCTGCTGCATTTCCCCATTTCACTACCTCAAAACGGAGCTGGATCATCCACACGGCAAACCTAGGCAGTTGCCTAGGGCCTAGAGACAGTCTAATGGCCCCCACCAAATCTTCCAAAAAAAGCCTGATGATCATCTGCGGTGGGCAAAAACTGCTATCTTGCCTAGGGCCCCATTTCTACTTAATCCTTTTCTACCTCAAAGACATCACCCTCCTTCCATTCTAGATCTGCATATCACCCCCCACTATAGATTACACTGTAATGATCGCTGCTGCAGCAGCTATTGCTGGAAGTAGTGCTGCAGCTCAGGCAGTTCTGATCTATTTCCATGCAAGTTGCATAGCTTTGTCTGTCTTTCCCTGCTGTCAGCTTGTGACTGATTATCATTCACCTGTGTGGGAATCTGCATGTCTGCTCCCATTGGATGACCTCAGTATAAAGATCTGCTTCCTGCAGGGTTTCCTTGGGTTTTCATAGCTTCAGCCTAAGCCTGTCTTGCTGTCGCTTTAGCCCCCGATCGTGTTTCTTGTTATAAAGATACTTTGCTGGTCTTTGCATCATATATTGGTTCATTGCCAATATATATGCATACCAGCACGTTTATTATTTTCCTTGTATTTGTGTTACGTTAATACATCAGTGTCGCTGATGTATACGTACACAAACTGTTTATATCCTGTGTGCAGTTAGTCAGCTTTCCAGCACGTTTTGGTAGGTTGCGCGTACCGTGACCACCCGTGCTGAGGTAGTTACCCTGCTCCTGGTTCTGTTTGTGGATTGCGTTCATCTCTGCGAAGAGATAACGAATCCTTCTGAATCCTGTTCTGTTACCGTTTGTGGATTGCGTTCATCTCTGCGAAGAGATAACGAATCCTTCTGAATCCTGTTCTGTTACCGTTTGTGGATTGCGTTCATCTCTGCGAAGAGATAGCGAATCCTTCTGAGTCCTGTTCCCTGTGTTACTCCATTCCTAGTCAGCGTTCCTGCTTATGTCATATATCGGTTCATTGCCGATATATACATATGTTAGTCAGACGTTACAAATAGTTTCATTGATAGCTGTAATTGTAATACGCTAGGAAAACATACTTATTGTATATTTATCTGTGTTACGTTCATCTATCTTAATCCTGCTATTTTCTGACTATCCTGTCCTGTCTTTGTGAGGCACGCCATCGCCGCATCACATTGGCTGCCTCATTCCAGTCTGTCTGGTTTTGGACGCTTGCTGTCGCTAAGTAGCCGCTTGCTAGCAAGCGTTCATTCTGTCTACCTGTCCTGATCTCCTCAGTTCTGGTTTGTGCGCTCAGCGCTACTTTGCGCTGAGACGTTATAACGAAAGCATTGTTTGTGGCTGTCAGATCTGCACCGGCTCTGTGCGCCACAATCTCCTATTGGAGTCAGTCCTCCCCTCCACTATACTAGGGATAGCCTGTTTCCTGGTGCTAGTGTGTGTACCTCCTCTACGCCAGCTCATGCGTTGCATGCTGACTGTGGAGAATACACCACCAAGCGTTACATTATGAAAACCCCATTACCAATCCCCATTGTGGGGGGGATTCCCAGAAAGTATGACACTGTTAATTATGGTTCCTGTTCCTTTAAGAAATTTGAAGAACTTAGCTCTGAAACAGAAAATGAGTTTTTCTCTGAATGTGCCAGGTTCCTGACCAATCCTGATCTCCAAGCGACTCCTGTTTCAACCTGGGCACTCCAACTAAGTTATATTTTGTTTAAAGGGGAATTATTCCAGTGGGCATTTGATGTTCTCAATCATTCCGATTTGAAAGAGAGACCGCTGGAATTTCTAGCGTTTGTGATCCATAACTGGTTGCGCATAGATCCATTGCCTTTTCCTCTTAATGAACTCCTGGCAGCAGGCCAATCAGCTGCTCCTTCAATTGCTTGCAAGAATGAGCAGCAAGCAGAAAGTGTTGCTGATAATTTTCCTGCAGCTTTGAATAAATCACCAAAAACCGCAAGGTCAAAGGCAAAACGCAAACGTTCTAAGAAACGTGTCCAATCTGCAGAATCGTTATCCTTAGCGACTGAGACCTATAATGAGATTCTGCCATTAACAGATAATGAAATGCAATTGTCTTTCAGGGGAGTTAAATGGACTTATGAAACTACTAATGAACTTTCCTCCCTGGCTAGGGAAAATAAAGATTTTTGTTTAAAAGAATTATCTGAGTATGATTATGATGAGATATTACAGAGTATTGAACAAATCAACTTATTTGTGAACCAAGGGAAGTTTGCATACACTACAGTTCAACACTTGCTACAGGTATTGGAGCTTCTTAAGAATAAGGAATCTGCCAATCACCTGCTAATTAACCCTATACATGTGCCTGCCACAATCATATCTGCAAACCATGATCTGCCTGTTAAGTATGCATGGGATCCTCCATTCGAGAGGGGAGAGATGGAAGCCCTGGTCTGTGAATGGAAGAATGATTCAAGTTCATTTTGTCAATTTTACAGTGCAAAAAGTGAAATGGTATTGAACGCATGCATTAAGTCAGCCTATAACCTAATAGAGGCTGGTGTGTGTAGGTATGACTGTGTGGCTCCCTTGATTGATGTGTGGGAACTGATTTTGGATGATTTTTATGTGACTCCGAATTCGCAAATTTGGCGTTCTGACCCGCCTGCTTCAGCACCTTTGGCTGATTCAGCAGGTGATTCGGAGCTCTTTTTGTGTGAAATTGAAGTTCCTGCAATTCCACCCTGTACCATGGATAACTCAGTGTTACTTCCCAGTAAAACAGAAGCCACTGATACATTCTTAACCTTGCCCTGCGCAAATTTCTCAGCAGAGAATCCAGAGGTCCTGCTGACTTCCGAGTCCAGCCTAGCCAGTACTCATGACTCTTTGTTTAGTGAAACAGACACCAGAAAAATCTTGCCTGTCTCTGCAAACACTTCTGCAGAAATTACCTGTGTTAATAAAGTTCAACTCCTGTCTGATCCAGCAGATGCCAATAGATGCACTACATCAGTTTCCGAGTCCCAGCAATCCTGTCTAGTAAACTCAGAACCCCAGCATCTGAATTTTCCAATTTTACAAATGAATGGTGATTCAGATGCGCAAACATTGTGTCTTGATCTTCCTGTTTCTACACCTCGCTCTAGTTTCGTGAATAGCTCAGAGCATCTGCTATGTGAACCTGAAATCGCAGAATTATTACCTTGTTCAGAAAATTTTCCAATAAATTTGCCCTGTACCATGAATTGTGCAGTAGATCTCTCCAATGAAACTCAGGTCACAGAATCATTATGCTGTCCAGCAGGTGCTTCCATGGTTTTGCCCTGCAATATGGACTGTTCAGTGATCCTGTCCAGTGAAGCTGTGGTCGCAGAGTCTTATGCTTCACCCAGTACTTTGGATACTTTAAACCCTCTAGCAGAGGAGGCTGAAGCACTGCTTACCTCAGTTGGTGTTGCAGTAATATTCACTTGTCTAGCAGCTGTTTTGGAATTACAGTCTGCTCTAATAAAACTTGATGAATTTCTGCCCAGCAAAGCAGAAGCCATTGAAATATTGTCCTCGTCAGCAAGTGTGTCAGATACCTTGCCCTGTACACAGTCTGATTTAACCAATGTTGAGTCCCTCTCCAGTGTTGTAACAGCCGAGGAACTCCAGCCCTGTCCTCTGAATGTTTCAGAAGTCTTGCCCTGTAACATGGATAATTCTGATTCTCTGGTCAAAATAATGGAAATCTCAGAATTTCAGTCCGGTCTGATGTGTGTTCCTGAAACCCAGCCCTGTATCCTGAAAGATTCTGGTTCTCTGGCCGCTGTGGCAGAGGTTCCAGAGTCCCCTTCCTGTCCAGGGAATTCCTCAGTTTTGCCTAGTCCAGTGGGGGCTGCTGCAATGCTGACTTGTTCTGCAGCGCCTCATGAGGTCCAGTCCAGAGGTAGTTGTGGAGTCCCTATCTGGTTCAGTGCATACATCAGAAGATTTGTCCTGTCTTGTTAGTGCCCCTGAATCTGATTTGTTACTGACTTTGCTGGAATCAGCGACATCTAAGTCTGATCCTGCATTCTCGTGTAAAAATCCAGTAGTTGCGAAGTCTAGTCATGATGATTTTTTTTTGGCCAGTCCTGGTTTTGGTCCTGTCTTGGCTGACCCTGAGGCTCACAGTTCCTTGACATGCCCAGAGGTTTCTCTTGTGCCAGTGTGCCCAGATGTTCTTTGTGTGCCAGAATGCCCAAGTGTGTTTAAGGTGTTAGCGTGCTCTGATGCTTCCTTAGTGGGAACATGTTCTGATGTTGCCAGTCTGCCTGCATGCCCAGAGATGGTTCTGGTCCCTGAAAGCCCTGATATTGATGTTTGTCCTTGTGGCCCTGACTCGGGAATTGCCCTAGGTTCCATAGGGGTTCTTGATAGTTCTCCATGTGAGCCTAAAGGGCATTCTGACCTATGGGGATCTCTTTGGAGCTTCAAGGTGTTCTGGGAGGTCTCTGAGAAAACTTGTCCTGGTGCCTTGGACTGGTTCAACAGTGGGTTTTGTGTTGGTAAAGACAGTACCGGTGGGCATTGCAAAGGCTTTGGCGTTTCTGAACGGTTCCTGGAAGGCGGTGGGTATCGCTCAGGGAGTTTCGGAGGGCTTTCTTCTGGAAATCATGGTTCTGATGGGTGTCACACTGGGGCTTGTAGTACTGATGGGCATGGTTCTGTAGGTTCTGGTTCTGATGGGTCCAGTCTTGTGGGGACTGATTCTGGAATTCGGTCTTGCCGGGCTGTCCCGGTCATCATGAATTATCAGTCAGACTGTTTTGTTGGAAATTTCAGTTTTGAAAAGCGTCTGGAATCCACTTTTAAAGGCGGGGGTACTGTAATGATCGCTGCTGCAGCAGCTATTGCTGGAAGTAGTGCTGCAGCTCAGGCAGTTCTGATCTATTTCCATGCAAGTTGCATAGCTTTGTCTGTCTTTCCCTGCTGTCAGCTTGTGACTGATTATCATTCACCTGTGTGGGAATCTGCATGTCTGCTCCCATTGGATGACCTCAGTATAAAGATCTGCTTCCTGCAGGGTTTCCTTGGGTTTTCATAGCTTCAGCCTAAGCCTGTCTTGCTGTCGCTTTAGCCCCCGATCGTGTTTCTTGTTATAAAGATACTTTGCTGGTCTTTGCATCATATATTGGTTCATTGCCAATATATATGCATACCAGCACGTTTATTATTTTCCTTGTATTTGTGTTACGTTAATACATCAGTGTCGCTGATGTATACGTACACAAACTGTTTATATCCTGTGTGCAGTTAGTCAGCTTTCCAGCACGTTTTGGTAGGTTGCGCGTACCGTGACCACCCGTGCTGAGGTAGTTACCCTGCTCCTGGTTCTGTTTGTGGATTGCGTTCATCTCTGCGAAGAGATAACGAATCCTTCTGAATCCTGTTCTGTTACCGTTTGTGGATTGCGTTCATCTCTGCGAAGAGATAACGAATCCTTCTGAATCCTGTTCTGTTACCGTTTGTGGATTGCGTTCATCTCTGCGAAGAGATAGCGAATCCTTCTGAGTCCTGTTCCCTGTGTTACTCCATTCCTAGTCAGCGTTCCTGCTTATGTCATATATCGGTTCATTGCCGATATATACATATGTTAGTCAGACGTTACAAATAGTTTCATTGATAGCTGTAATTGTAATACGCTAGGAAAACATACTTATTGTATATTTATCTGTGTTACGTTCATCTATCTTAATCCTGCTATTTTCTGACTATCCTGTCCTGTCTTTGTGAGGCACGCCATCGCCGCATCACATTGGCTGCCTCATTCCAGTCTGTCTGGTTTTGGACGCTTGCTGTCGCTAAGTAGCCGCTTGCTAGCAAGCGTTCATTCTGTCTACCTGTCCTGATCTCCTCAGTTCTGGTTTGTGCGCTCAGCGCTACTTTGCGCTGAGACGTTATAACGAAAGCATTGTTTGTGGCTGTCAGATCTGCACCGGCTCTGTGCGCCACAATCTCCTATTGGAGTCAGTCCTCCCCTCCACTATACTAGGGATAGCCTGTTTCCTGGTGCTAGTGTGTGTACCTCCTCCACGCCAGCTCATGCGTTGCATGCTGACTGTGGAGAATACACCACCAAGCGTTACATACACTCAACTAATACACAATTGGATTTCTGTCTTAGTCTTGCTCTCAGTATCAGCCTCTCTACAGTAGAAATGTATAACTTGTAGATAGTTGATTTATTTAAAGTAGCCCCATATGTATGATCCGGATACCCCCTTTCCCCCAAATGTTATCTTTTTTGTCACATCAAAAGAGCAGGCTAATAATGAGTTACTACAAGGCAATTTGTATGAGTGAAGCTACCGTAGGATATGATAGGGAATGAAATAAGAGATTTTTAGAATTGGAGGTATATGAAGGTACATACACTTTATTCTAAAAATCCCTGCATTTTTCCTGGCTAATGTGACAGCTCCTAAAAAAAGCATATATCCAGTTCTTCTGAAATCTAGTTTGGCAGGCAATGCATGCTCTTTGCCCGAAGTATAATGTGCTCGTATGCTTTACCAGCCATTATCCTAAAATAAAACTGCCTCATGAATTCTGCATATATTTCTTTTACTTCTTCCTCTAATAACCTATCTAGATTACAGATCTATAAGTAATTGGAGAATGCAATAAGAACAGTGGCATTGAGATTTACTTCTGACTGAACACTGTACTATATCCTCAAGATTAGGCCCACATCCAGACTGCTGCTAACAAATAATTAGAAAGAGTCCAGTGTAGATATTTTCAGCGCAGCACAATGTTTTATCTTCTACTTAATTCTTCCCTACCCACATGTAATGCACTCATTTTGAATCAAGATAATTACTGTATTAGTCTGTATTAGTCTTCCAAGAATTGGTTTTCCTAGCACTATCAGCAGCATCATCATGCCCGTCAGGAGTAGTGTAGCTTTCGCCTATTCATTTGAAGCTCTCCAGATAATGTTACAAATAGAAGATCTCATATTTCCATGATAGCCTCTATTCAGTTCTGTTTTATTTGACTTTGTTGTTAAAATACATTTAACCACTTCCCAACTGAGGGGTTTTACCCCTTGACCGCCAGAGCAATTTTCACCTTTCAGCGCTCCTTCCATTCATTCGTCTATAATTTTATCATTACTTATCGCAATGAAATGAACTATATCTTGTTTTTTTCGCCACCAATTAGGCTTTCTTTAGGTGGGACATTATGCCAAGAATAATTTTATTCTAAATGTGTTTTAATGGGAAAATAGGAAAAAATGTGGGAAAAAAATTTATTATTTTTCAGTTTTCGCCCTTTATAGTTTTTAAATAATGCATGCTACTGTAATTAAAACCCATTAAATGTATATGCCTATTTATCCCGGTTATAAAACCGTTTAAATTATGTCCCTATCACAATGTTTGCCGCCAATATTTTAGTTGGAAATAAAGGTGCATTTTTTTCAGTTTTGCGTCCATCCCTAATTATAAGCCCATAGTTTATAAAGTAACAGTGTTATACCCTCTTGACATAAATATTTAAAAAGTTCAGTCCCTAAGGTAACTATTTATGTTTTTTTTTTTATTGTAAATTTTTTATTTTTTTTTTAATTACAAAAAAAAAAAAATTGGGGAGTGTGGGAGGTAAGGAGTTATTTTTTTGTGTAAAACAAGTTTATTTGTGTGTAGAAAATGGTTAGGGTGTAGTTTTACTATTTGGCCACAAGATGGCAACATTACCAATTTATTTCATGCTACCTGCAAGCGTCCTTCCGGACTCTCGCAGGAAGTAGAAAGAGGCTGGGACTTTGTTATTTTTTCACAATGATCGCGCTGCTCAGCCGAGCGGCAGCAGGTCATTGCGGGGCTTAGATCAACGAACGGGAATGGATTTTCCCGTTCGTTGATCTCTGGGCGAGCGGGCGGCGGCGTGTTTACTAGCGGCGGGCGGCGTGTTTACGAGCAGGAACGCGGACAGCGGCGGGAGTGTGCAAAGTACGGATTTCTCCGTCCCTGGGGGTGAAAGGATGGAAAAAGGGGCGGAGAAATCCGTACGCGCGGGGGTAAAGTGGTTAATGGTGGCATTATGGAAACAAAGCTTCAAGAAAGCGTATAGTGTCCAAAATGTATATAAACATAATGTAAACTGAACACTCTTTAAAATGTAGCTGAAGTGATTCATGCCATGATGATATAAACACAGATACATATAGTACTTGTGCTAGTAAGAAATTGTCTAAAGTCCCTTGCTGGTTTACTGCATTGCAAGTGTTAAAAACCTAGTGCTGTTAACTATGCAAATGATGTTGTTGAAAAGCTCTTCAAATTAAGCCCTTATCCTGAAAAGTAAATACAGTAGAAGCCAACACACCAAATGACGCAGATTTTATATCACACTGTCATGGCTGCCGTTTACAATTCAGTCTCAAAAATTCAGCCATTAAACTGAAAATAAAAATATAAGTTGCTGTTCTAAGAGACTAATGTTCTATGTACCATTAGTAAAACACATACAAATACCATATATCACCGTGGATAATCCAACCCCCTAAATTTTGCCTTCAAAAAGTGGGCAAAATGTGTGACTCACCAATAAGCCAACCCCATAATATCTCCCCGCAGCCCAAGCTGCATATACTTGCATTGGAAACGTGTATGTGCTGCATTAGAAATTTTATTATAGTTAACCCTCCCAGCTCAGGCAGGAGTCCTCACATCTCCCTGCAGCTTTGAACTCTTTGTGAGAGCTTTTGGGCCCACTGTCATGTGACCACAGTGAAACTCAGAGGTCTCACTGGCAGCTCAAAGCTGAGGACTGCTGCTGGGAGAGGGAATTATAGTTACAGCCAGAGCCGGGACAAGGTCCTCCAGCACCCAAGGCTGAGACACCAAAGTGCGCCCCTCCACCCCTTCCACCCCAGCCATCACACACTGATTGCTATTACACTAAGAGGCACCACAGGGCCCACAACCTCCCCAACACCTTAATCTCTAGTTATCTGGTTTCAGTCACTGCCATGTATCCCCTTTTCTTATTTCTTTCTGCTTCAAACACAATTAGGAATGGCAGCTGAATGAATTCTGCGCCCCCTCCTACACTGCGCCCTGAGGCTGGAGCCTCTCCAGCCTATGCCTCGGCCCGGCCCTGGTTACAGCAACGCTTCCAATGTGTGTATGGGGGCCCTGCACAACCCGAATGCAAAACATCTTTCTCTTAAGAAAGCCAATAAGTCTCCCCCCCACCCCCATATTCTTGATCCACTTTTTTGGTGTTCAAATGTCCGCTTATCCCCAGTGATTTACAGTATTATCCCATACGTTTATGTTCAATTCCGGTTTGCTTTTAGAACTTAAAGGGTAGATAGCTGCCTCATTTTGTAATATCTGCTATAATTTCTCCCTTACCAGGGTAGTGCATCTACCAAAATATGAGTATTGTGAATTCTTATAGCAACAGCATCTTCTGTGGCATTGTTGTGATGATATGATTTTTAAATCCCTCCTATTATCCAAATGCCAACTCATAAAGCATGCAAATGCTTTCAACTGATGCAGAACTTGCACAATGAAAAGTGTTTATTTCACACATAGTTGCTAATAAATTCACTGCACTGTGTTCTGTGGCTGTTTAGCCATATCAAAGTGATTTTATTTACAGTGAGCATAGATTGGGTCACTGCATACTTGTGTGATAGTAAGTAGTGTTAAAATCTGGGCTTCTTGATTCAGAAACCCAGATTATGCCATACACCATACCTAGGGTAGAAAGTCATGGGGTTGCAGTCCATATCGTGCTTCATGCGACTCCGATGCTTTCTCCTTCTGGCTTGACGTGGACCTCAACCTCGTAACCCACTCCACTAGCTTTGGTGTTGCACTACAGTGTACAGCATAAACCAGGTTTCTGATGAGGTGGCAGTGCCATACAATATGAAGCCTTGTCTCCAGTTGCTGGGATTTAATCCTTTTTATGGATTGCTTTATCAATTGAAACCTGATTGGTTTTCCATGGCTTCTGCTTTACTTTTGCTGCAGTGTTCTTTAACCTGTTTTCATAAATCAGAAAGATTTTTAATTAGAAGTCTCAAAATATAGTTCCTGTGCTTGTCAATGTTTTCACTGTCCTTTGATCTAAGATGAAGCCATAAGAACACTGCCCATGCACCCGAGTAGGGATATACAGTACGATGCTAACAATTTTAAGGGGATACAGATTTTATGCTAATTGTATGCAGCTTGATCAATGCATTTCTATAGAACAGAAAAAATGGGTGCAGAAGCCCTTGCGGAAAAAAGGGTGCTGCCAAAAGTGCCAATGATAAAAGTCGCAATTTGTGGCAAAGAAGGGAAATTTGGGTGCAAAGAAGTACCTGATAAAATAGTGGGACACTGAGACTTGCCCCCATGTGCTAAGTAATGCTGCAATTTATATACCAGCAAGCCTCGGTGCCCGTGATATTATCGGATGCTTCCATGTGCCCAAATCATGGCTTTGCGGTGGGGGAGATGGGTAGGTTAAGGTTAGGAGAGGGAAGTTACGTGTCAGTGTCACCTAGGGGGGGGGGGGGGGGGTGTTAAGGGTTAGGCATAGGTAGAGGGAGCGTTAAGGGTTAGGCATCGGTAGAGGAAGGCCTTAGGGTTAGGCATTGGTAGAAGGAGATCTTAGGGTTAAGCATTGGTAGAGGGAGGTCTTAAGGTTAGGCATTGGTAGAAGCAGGTCTTAGGGTTAAGCATCAGTAGGGGGAGGTCTTAGGGTTAGGCATCGTCAAAGGGTGCTCTTAGGGTTAGGTATCGGTAGAAGGAGGGCTCTGTGTGAGAGTAGGGTTAGGTTGAGACTGAAGTCTCGTACCCACAAGGCGATATTTGTGCTGATGTTTCCAAACGTCAGGGAATATCGTTTAACATAATCATGTTAAATGATTTTGCTCCGCGTGGTGATTGCGCGCCGTTATGCGATGGACACGGTGGATCTGATCTTGAAGATCTCCAACAACTCTGCGCAAAGATCGCTTACTCCCCATTCACTTGCCGTCATGAAGTTGTGTGATGTTATGAACAAGAAGAGGCGTCACTTGACGACCATTGTCAAGGGGGCATCGCTGGACCCGTCAGGCGGTGAGTACGTATTGGAATTAAGCCATATTAGAATTAAGCAGTAGAATATCTGTAAAATAGTCTAGTAGTGGCCATCCCACATGCCCTTTTTTCCAGGCAGTGGTGCTCGGATACCTCTTTTAGATATCCGGGTTGTTCCAATTCCAGATAGCAAAAAATCTGGATAAATCCAGATATCTGGATTTGAACCGGTCAGAATCGCAGTCTATCCAGATATCTGAACACATTATCTGAGAAATCCAGAATCTGAACTGAAATCCGGAACTGGCCTTTAAATTGCTTCCAAAACGTCTTTTATAGTAAATGATGCATGACGCATCATGTTTTTTTTTTTTTTTTTTAAGAAAAACAGCAATTGTTTATGTGGGGAGGTATAATAAAAAAAATAAAGAAAGAAAGAAAAAAGTTAGTAGTACAGTCATCTAATCCCTAATAACCTACAAGCTATACTGTAGCTAAGGCTGGCAGCAGGCCTAGCCTCTGCACACAGCAGGCCCTAACCTAGCCTAGCAGCTGCAGCACTGAGTCTGACTTTCACACTGACTACAATCAAAATACAAGCTACCGTGTTTCCCCTAAAGTAAGACATCCCCTGAGAATAAAACCTAGCAGGAATTTCAAGAATGCTTGAAATGTAAGACATTCCCCCGAATTTAAGCCCTAGCAGCAGCCCACATGACACCAGCAAGTCACGCTGAATACAAAGCCTGGATACAGGAGAGCAGCAGTATAATGTGAGTTCTACTCAGTCCTGTATATGTTTCAGGCAACGTGTGTTTCTGTTGGAGCCAGCCCTTCTGATCTGTTGTGATGATGAGCATCACCAGCACTTCACCTCTTCCCAGGACACATACACAGCTCATCTGCCTGCAAGAAATAAACTGTTATGGCCTATACTCACGGGCAACTTTTTGGCATGTCGCTAGCACACGGGAGCGTGTGCGCGACATGCCGGCGACAACTCGTCGCCAGGTCCTTCTGCATACACACGGCGGAGGGACCTGGCAACTGATGCGGCGGAAGCTGTCGCTGTTGTCCCTCCCCCCGCCGGAAGCGCCGTCTATTTGCAATTATGTTGCTGTCGCTAGTCCGCGTACTCACGCGGACTAGCGACAGTTGCGGCGGCGACTGTCGCCAGGCGATTGACCGCGCCAATCGCCTGGTGACATCAGCGACGGGCGACAGTTCGGGGTGCACGCCCGTGCAACGCCGCATACTCACGGGCGACCTGTCACCGCAACACGCGAGCTCCGCATGGTGCGGCGACAATTGTAGCCCATGAGTATGGGCCATTACCCACATGATCAGCAGAATCAATGTCTTGTAATTGAGAGCCAATATCTGCAAACCACAAGCTCTGTGTATGTTGCACATGGCATACAGTATGTACATTTTGTATAGGAAAAATACCAGTGTGTTTACCCAAAAATAAGACATCCTCTGAAAATAAGCCCTAGCACATCTTTTAGACCAAAAATTAATATAAGACAGTGTCTTATTTTCGGGGAAACACGATAGCTAACTAAAAAACAATAAAATAGTGGTGTAGTACAGGTGTTTAGGAGCAAAAACGATAGGTTTAACACAGTAATACAGCACTTGCTCAGCCAACAGCACTGGAGATGTCTCTCAGTGAGCAGTCACAAGCAAGCACGAGATTCTCATCATGGGGCCGCCTTATATACAGGAGGGGCTGGCCAGGGTTCCCCTCTGTGGTTGGTTGCTAGGGCTTCGACTGGGAGCCCTCTGATTGGCTCTATGATGTCATGGACGTCATCTCCGTGGTTACGCTATCTGGATCGGGTACTCAAACTAGGTATCTGGACGGATTTCGGATACCTAATACATATCCGGATTCGCTCGGATAGTGCATTTCGGATTTATCCAGCTACCTGGAATCCGTATCTGAGTTCGGATAGCAGAAAAACGTTGGGATATCTGGATAGTTCGGGTATCTGGAATCTGGATGAGCATCCTTGTTTTCCAGGTGCCTATTTTACATGAACATCCATTTCCAGGCTGCATACATTTGTATCACCTCAGTAATATTAGCAGCTCATTTACCATCCCTTGTGGCAGACCTAAAGCTGGCCACTAACTGTCCAATTTCTAGCGAAAAATCGTTCGAGCGATCAGAAATTCTGATCGGATTGGTTGTAAATAATCTCCATTGATGGACACAATCGATTATGAACGAGTGAAAAAAATGTCGCCCGAATGAATTTTCGTCGAACGAAAATTTGGATTTTCTTGGTGGTCGTGATAGATAGGAAGAAATGATTGGTTAGTTGATGGTGTAGTGAACGTTTTTTCGTCCGATCAGAATTTCTGATCGCTCTAACGATTTTTCGCTAGAAATTGGACTGTTAGTGGCCAGCTTAAGAGTTCCCAATGTAGTGAGGCAGCAACAGCATCAGTGGCTCAGCTGCAGGAGATGTGTTGATGATGTGATCACATTACACGTGCAGTTATGACATTCATGATGCATAAGCCAGTTCCATTAAGATGCAGTTAATCTATGCAGACATGTTAACATTTTCCAGACACTTTATCTACTATTCATGAATCTATGACAACATGCACAGATTAAACTTTTTTTTTTCTAAGAACAGCTAAGCTGATGAATGACCTCTTGCTTATTTTCCTTTACTTTTTTTCGGTTGTAATTCTTTGTAGTGTCAAACTTGAACAAGCTCACTTATTTACCTTACTGAAGTGCTTTGCGTCAGTGTTAAAGACAAATAATTTAATTTATCTAAGTTATATTTCTTAGTGTTCATCATTGAAAGAGACAGGAAGGTAATATGTGGTAAATGACGTGATTACGGATAAAGAATGATGTTTCTCAGCCCTACATTTAACAAGTCTTAGATC
Organism: Hyperolius riggenbachi; assembly: GCF_040937935.1. NCBI lineage: Eukaryota > Metazoa > Chordata > Amphibia > Anura > Hyperoliidae > Hyperolius > Hyperolius riggenbachi. Next base: position 198,410,762 of record NC_090648.1, read on the forward strand.
TGGAGCAACAGCTCTTAATGTGTGATTCATAATCACTGTCTGCCCTTCTCACTGTCTGTGTTATATTTTGTAGCGCAGATGAAAGATTTGATGCTTCATTTCATACTAATGTGCTGGTGAATTCTTCTGGACATTGTCAATATTTGCCACCAGGTAAGAAAACTATATTTACTGTAATTTCTACATCATGGTTTGTTGTTCTTAAAGTGGCAGTGCCCTTATAATCAAATCTAGGGGTGGTCGGAAGGAAATCCCAATTTATGATCCCTTGGAAATTCTGATTTCTGCCAATGCTGATTACCAATTTTGCGAATTTCTGTTTTCTGATTTCCAAAGGAGTCTTTTTTTCTTTCTTTTTTGCATATCCTGATTGGCTCGGAAATATTAGACCAATCGGAGAATGCAGAATTTTACTGTGGTAATCAGAATACCATAGAAATTGTAGGCCAGTCTCGAGCCTTGGGAATACTCATTAGTATCCGAGTCTTGGGATTCACCTAAAATGATCATGGTAATGTGATTTTCACTGTCAAATTCTGAATTCTCTAATTGGTCCAATGCTTCCGAGTTCTCTGGATGGACTAAAATTACCGAGTTACAGTAATGCGGAATTTCCACAGAAATCTGATTTCCCATTGGAAATGCAAAAATTTCAGTTACGCAGGATCGGAATGAACATCTCTAATCAAGTCTCCTGTTATCTCCTGTTTTGTTACCATATTGGAAATAACCCAGCAGCCCATTTTCCATACAGTGTTTGCAGATGTTATTATCACTTGAACACAGAGATAATTACAAATAAACGCTTCCTATGGCCTTTTGATTCTGCTTCTGCTCTGAGGTCTAGCTATTTTTTTACTTGGAGGAGAAAGACCCGTCAAAGGGGCCCTTTTACAATTGTCAAAAAAAAAATGTCCAAAAATAGGGAGCAGCAAGCCTGGCTGATAATATAGAGGTTGTGCTTCCAGTATATGGTAGTGCTGTGCGGAGTTCAGATGAACAACGGTGATTCCTTAATAGTTTGAGTGGGAATAAGGACTCCACAAACCTATGGATTTAAAGAAAACCTGAACTGAAAATTAAAAGACAAAATAAACATACACAAGTCATACTTACCTCCTGTGTAGTCTACTCCTCAATCTATTTTCCTCTCCTGCGTCCTGTTTGTCCACTGTGATCAATGGAATTCTCCGTCCTCAATTTTGAAAATGGCTATTACCCCATAACAGCTTCCTTTTCAGTAGACTGTTAAACTGTAACATCGCCCACTTGAGCCATAGGGAAACATAGACACATCAGTTCTCCTCTCAGCTGTAACTGACAGCAACTGATATATAACTGACAGCAACTGATATATTTCACTTCTGACAAAATGTTGTCAGAACTGGAAGGGATCACTGTAAGCAGAAAATGGTGAGCTTCTGAGAGGAACTGATGGCAAGGTAACTATTGTGACGTTTAGAGGGGTCCCAGCCAGCACGCAGTACACAGATGTATAAAATAAAGTCCGTTTATTGTGCAGCAGAAGATAAACAGCTTCAGTTCAGCAGTAAAAAGTGGAAAAATAAACAGTCAGCTTACTTCAGCTTTGTAGTATAAAGTCCAGCATGTTCAAACAAAGTTCATTATTCCATCAGGCCAATGCCATACTAACAACAGACCAGCGTATGGTTTGGCTTCCATCAAGTGATCTCCAATATTCCTTGTCAGGAGATTCTGTAGCAGACATGCTACTGCTCCAACACCTCTCTCTAGACTGCCTGTGAGGCTGCTTTTTATGCATAAATTATAAAATACAATACAATACAATAACATTTGTAAAGCGCTTTTCTCCCATAGGACTCAAAGCGCATAGTTGTGTCTCAGATTAATACAGGGTTGCAGGCTGGGTTGTGTTACAGAGGAGATAGTCAGATGTTCATGAATGCCAGACTAAAGAGTTAGGTTTTCAGTTTAGACTTAAATGCTTCCAGGGATGGAGCTGTCCTGATTGGGTGTGGCAGGGAGTTCCAAAGTGTAGGGGCAGCATGACAAAAGGCTCTGTCTCCAAAGGTTTTGAGGTGGACTCTGGGGGTGACCATGGTGTTGCGTCCTTTTGATCTAAGATTGTGGGGGGTGTGATGCAGTTGCAACAAGTCCTTTAGGTATCCAGGGCCCAGATTGTGCAAGGATTTGAATGTCAGTAAGCCAATCTTAAACAGAATTCTCCATTTTATCGGTAGCCAGTGGAGTGAGCTCAGGGTTGGTGTTATGTGGCAATGGCGGGGTTGTCTTGTTAACAGCCTTGCGGCGGCATTCTGTACTAATTGCAGGCGGCATAAGTCTTTCTTATGCAGGCCTGTGTAGAGGGCGTTGCAGTAATCTAACCTTGATGTGACGAAGGCATGGACTAGGGTTGGAAGATCCTCTGAAGGAATTAGGTGTTTAACCTTTGCAATATTCCTTAGATGAAAGAAGGAATGTTTCACAACAGCTGAGATTTGATTCCTGAAGCTTAATTTCCTATCAATCAGTACTCCCAGGCTGCGCACACAGTCTGAGTTTTTCAGGTCTGAGCTCCCTATCCTCAGCGGTGTTGGTTGAGACTGAGCTGCTTTGCTGTTGAGCCCTGGCCCTCGATAACAAGTACCTCAGTTTTGTCAGCATTAAGTTTTAGCCAATTCATATTCATCCACTCCTGAAGCTCAGCTAAGCATGAGTTTATTTGTGGAGTAGGGTCTGTGATGCCAGGTTTGAATGACAAATATAGCTGGGTGTCATCAGCATAGCAATGATATGTCAGGCCATGTTTGTGTATGATTTCTCCAAGTGGCAGCATGTATATGGTGAAAAGTAAAGGGGATAATATTGCGCCCTGAGGTACACCGTATTTTAGTGGTACAGGGTTGGAGAGGAAGGGCCCTAAGGCTACCCTTTGTGTTCTGCCAGCCAGGAAGGAGTTGAACCACTGGAGAACAATGCCATCTATGCCACAGTACTCTTGTAGCCTGTTGAGCAAGAATCCATGATCGACTGTGTCAAAAGCCGCTGAGAGGTCAAGCAAAATCAGGATGGAACATTGACACTTGTCTCTTGCAATGAGCAGATCATTGCAAATCTGGGTGAGGGCTGTTTTTTCACAGCTGTGATATTTCCTGAAGCCAGATTGAAGAGGGTCAAGGATGTTGTTTCTGGAGAGCCTGTCTTCAAGTTGGAGGTAGACAGCCTTTTCAATAACTTTTCCCAGAAAGGGGAGGTTAGAGACAGGTCTGTAGCTGTTTAGAGCATCTGGGTCTAAGGATGGTTTCCTGAGTAGTGCTTCTTTCAGAGTAGAGGGAAACCACCCTTCTTGTAAGGAACCGTTGACTATTTTGTGGAATGCCGGTGTAAAAAGTTCAGGGCATTTCAACATGAACTTAGTGGGGCCAGGGTCCAGATCGCAGGTAGTCTGGCGAAGGTTTGAGAGGATGTCCAAGATGTCTTTTCTTAGCATCTGATCAACACCACATTAGTGAGGCTCTCAGCCCCACTGACAACCAGGTGTGTACCTAGGTGGGATGGGAAAGCCCACCCTTCCTTCCCTCCCATCCCAGGAGTCCGGCCCTGAAAAGAAAAAAACACAAGCAGCAACTGCTTGCTGCCACCAAAATCCGGACTCCTTTCCTAGGACCACACAAGGTTTTAAAGGGACCACAGTCCAAATACCGGGGAAATGTACCTTCCATCTAATACCCAGCCCCGATGACCCCTACACTATGTAATGTTCATTTGAAGTTACCTCATGTGTTTATTTTAAATAATTTTACTCAGTACAGGTTCTCTTTAAGGATTTATCACTTTATTTTGTTTTTGAAGCTATGTAAAATAACTAATGTTGGGGTTCGAATTTGGGATCCTGCATTCGGAAGCCTGAATTATGCAGAACACCGCTTTTCAGCACCCAAACTAGTGGACAGGATGGTGGGGTTGTGGTCCATGTCGCGCTTCATGTAACTCTGATGTTTCCTCCCTCCAAGCTGGAAGGAAAAAAACAGAGTCACGTGAAGCACAGTGTGAACCTCAAGTGAGTGACCTTCCCGTGACCCTGTCCACTGTTTCAGGTGCTAAAGTGCAGTGTTCAACATAATTTAGCTTTCCATATGCAGGACTCTGAATTTAAACACTAAAACTAAAAATAACCTCTCCCTAATGGTATAAGCATTTTTTCCCCATAGGTGGCGGTCTTGCCATGCCTTTCGGTTGCATTTGGCTGCTTTACAGCCACTCCAGAGACACAGAATACAAATCAAAATTTTCTCTACTGACTTCAACTCAATTCAAAAATTATGTCCTACACAATTTTTAACAAATTGAACTGAGTCAAACGAAAGTAAATTTAATCAACATTCTTCATTGCTTTTCACTTGTGACGGTGAAATGCAATGAATTCTTCTGAAAATACTTTTCATTAACATTTTTCAGTTTTGCAGAAACTGTACAATTGTGAAATTTCAATTCTGACAAAACTGCTTTAAAGAGACTCCGTAACAAAAATTTCATCCGGTTTTCTTCCATCCTACAAGTTCCAAAAGCTATTCTAATGTGTTCTGGCTTACTGCAGCACGTTCTACTATCACCATCTCTGTAATAAATCAACTTATCTCTCTCTTGTCAGACTTGTCAGCCTGTGTCTGGAAGGCTGCCAAGTTCTTCAGTGTTGTGGTTCTGTGATGCATCTCCCCCTCCAGGCCCCTCTCTGCACACTGCCTGTGTATTATTTAGATTAGTGCAGCTTCTCTCTGCTCTATTATCTTTTACAAGCTGGATAAATCCTCCTCTGAGCTGGCTGGGCTTTCACATACTGAAGAATTACATACAGGCAGAGCTGTCTGCACTCTGCAGGAAGAAACAGCCTGACACTTCAGTGGAAGATAGCTGCAGAGGGAAAGAAACACACAAATGATTTCTTGAGATTAAAAAGGAAGGCTGTATACAGCCTGCTTGTGTATGGATGTATTTTCTATGTGTACATCAACCTACTTCCTGTTTTGGTGGCCATTTTGTTTGTTTACAAACAAACTTTCTAAAACTGTTTTTAACCACTTTTAATGCGGCGGGGAGCGGCGAAATTGTGACAGAGGGTAATAGGAGATGTCCCCTAACGCACTGGTATGTTAACTTTTGTGCGATTTTATCAATACAGATTCTCTTTAAAGACAATTCCCAGTTAATCACTTTTTTTCTCCATTGCTTCTTTTTCCTTTTACATGGAGCAACAGGTGCCTCCCTCAGCTCTCTGTGAACAGCATGCCTCCATTGTACATATTGCTTGACAGACTGCAGTCCAGCCATTAAGTAGGGCTTATAATAGATCATTTAACCTAAATGGCAATGCAGTTATTTCCTGAACACGTGGCACTTTATGTGAAATCACGTCATTGCAAGCTGCAGATCTCCGCAAGACTGTGCACCTGCAGGATGAGTAGATCCATCTGTGTCACCGCATAATCAGCTCAGAAGCAAATGATTGATTCCCATTTAAACCGTGGCCTAGCTTTCAAAATTTACATCATGCAACATATATGAATAGAGAGGAGGAAAAAAACAGGGAAATCACCTTACTTTGTATACACTGAAATGTACTGTATATACTGTATGATGTGTATTTTTTATTTCAGGGAGGTCTCCAGTGAATGTATTCTGCACTCAGGCTGAGCATTGAGTCTTCTAGCTAGACAAGTTAATCCTCAAATTCCGGATAGACCCAGAAAGCTTTTATCAGCAAAGTCCCTGAAGGAAGTGAGGAAATAAATAAAATGGGTGGTGTTAGCAAGGTTGGCTTCCCTGTGGCCATTTCCTTCTTTTATGGTAGTGCATTTATGTGTATCTTATTATTTAGTGAGTTAGTTTTGGCGAGTGATATTTTTCAGTTCATCGAGCACACACATTACACTCATATAAATATATGTAGTTGCTTCAAGCAAAATTCCAGGCAGCAGTCTGCACGCATGCGGCTAGTTAAATGTCTTTATATTAATACTTTAAACATTAAAATCTATAAATAGGATCACAAGTACCATAGTAACCCTTTTGTAAGTCACATGACCTTTGACTGCTGCTTTCTAAATAGAAAGAAACAGCTCTCTGGGCGGCACTCACTCACTCACAGCTGGGACATTTTAGCACATTGGGCCCGATTCACAAAGCGGTGCTAACAGTTAGCACGCTGGTGAAAAGCCCTTTATCATGCCTAAACTCGGTTTAGGCATGATAAGTTTAGGTGTGATAAGTTTAGGTGTGATAAGTTTAGGCATGATAAGTTTAGGCGTGATAAGTTTAAGCACCAACTGAATTAGCACCGCAGTGCACAGCTGATCAAAAGTTTTGCGCTAGCAAAGTCTGGTGCATTTCGCATAGAGTTTAATGGCGCTGCTTTGCGTGTGGGACTTTGAGCGCGATCTAAACTTATCTAAACTTATCATGCCTCAACTTATCACGCCTAAACTGGCTTTTCACCAGGGTGGTGCAATGGTTATCACGCCTAAAGTCTCGAACTGGGTTAGCACCGCTTTGTGAATCGAGCCCATTGAGTAGATTATTGTTTTCTGCTTGCATTTTTTTGCATGTGTTTTTTGCCCACTGTTTGTGTTTGTATGCAGAAAAATTTGTGCATTTTTTCAAAGCAGCTAATGTAATTGATATAGAAACCGCATGCAATGCGCAGAATTAGTTGCAGTATGTCAGTTTTATCACTACTTATTACAACAAAATGAGCTATATCTTGTTTTTTTTCATCATCAATTAGGCTTTCTTTGGGTGGTACATTTTGCTAAGAATTATTTTATTCTAAATACATTTTAGTGGGAATAATGTATGGCGACAATATTTTTATTTAGAAATAAATGTGTATTTTTTCTGTTTTGCATCCGTCACTAATTACAAGCCCATAATTTGCAAAAAGAACAGTAATATACCCTCATGATATACATATTTATAGAAAGCTTAGTCCCTAAGGTATTTATTTATATATTTTTTCTAAATGTCACTTTAAAAAAAAAATCATAAAAGTGTTGTATTTTGGTAACTATGGGAGGGAGGTAAGGGGTGAATTAATGGGATTTTGCAATGTAATTCCATATTTCTGTGAGAAAGCGTGGTGGAGCCGCCGCCATGAGCCAGCGGCAGGCGGCTCCTTCCGCGCATAGTGAGCCGGCACATGGAGAGGCAGCCGCCTCCTCTCGGTATAAGGCGGCTGTCTCCGTGCAGGGCTCAGCGGAGCGCGGAGAAACCGCCGCGTTGGACACGGCGGTTAGCGTGCATACCCCCGCTGTGGAGACACCGCAGAGCGGGGCTGCTGTGGCTGGGACTCGTATTCCCTCTAGTGTTAGAGTGACGCGCGCGCACTCAGGCAGGGAATTTATGGCAGCCAGAAAGGAGTCAGCTGACCAGGCTGGTCAGCCGACTCTGGCTCCACTTGTCATTGGCCCAGCACTTAGGGAGGTGCTGGGGGGATACCTGTGTATATATACCACAGGTTGTTCACTTGCTTATTGTCTGGCATTGCGATCACATATGTGAGCACCCAGATCTGTAGTCAGATCCGCAAGTGTGCCGGGACCAGCTGGAGCTGTAATCCTACACTTAGCTAGATTCTGTTGATAGCTAAAGTACTAGTTTGATTGTGATTATCTGTTATGATGTTTTTCCTGCCTGACTATCCTCCTGAACTCTGACCTTGTACCTCGATATTTCTGATACTCTGTTGCCGAACCCCGGCTCGTCCTTAGACTCTGTTTCTGCCTCCTGATCTTGTACCTCGATAGTTTTGATACCCTGTTGCCGAACCCTGCCTGTACCTAGACTCCGCCTCTGCCTTCTGAATCTGTACTTTATCTGTCCGTGTGTGTACGACCTGGCTTGTCCGACCTCGAGAACCGACCTTACCCTTGGAGGCGGTTCCTCGTCCTGTCAGTGACATCTCCTCCTGAGTGTCACTTTCAGACAATCCTTCCTACTGTCAGTCTGACTCCTCCCGTCTTGGAGAGTTCAGGTCTGCGGAAGGAATCTGTGCAGTACTCCTTGCTGCATTGAGGCCTAATCCTCTAAGTGTTACTGTTACACCAAACACTACACTCTACTCAGGTGAACAGAGGTTAGCTAGTATATCGGATTATCGGTGATACTGCAGATCACTTATAATCTGGTATACATCTGTATTCCCAGTGATACTGCAGATCACCGGTAATCAGATCCTCTCTGTGCTTCACCGATCGTTACAGAACGCCAGACCAATTAACAGATGGACGCACGCGCTGACCCTCTGACTGTGCTTGCCACTTCGGTGGATACCATCCATCAAGCACTGGGCCAGCACAAAGCTTTAATTGATGCCCTAACAGGCTCTGTGCAAACCCTTCAGACGTCAGTTGATTCGGTGCGATCCCCTCGTAGTGATGACATACGTATGCCCGTACCAGACAAATTTTCCGGCCACAAGTCTGACTTCCGGAATTTTAAGAGTAGAGTGTTGTCATATTTCGAGTTGAGACCCCGATCCTCGGGGACTGAGACCCAACGGGTCGTTTTTATTAAAACCTTGTTAACTGGTGATTCCCAGTCCTGGGCATACAACCTGCCTCCCACAGATACAGCTCTGACCTCGGTAGAGGAATTTTTTAAGGCCATGGCAGTGATATACGACGACCCTGACCTTGCGGCAACCTCTGAGCGGAAGCTCAAACTTTTGCGGCAAGGCAGAGGCTCGGTCGAGGATTACGTGGCAGAATTTCGTAGGTGGTCAGTTACCGCTAGATTTGACACCTATGCCCTGATGGATTACTTCCTGTCTGGGTTGTCGGAGGAGGTCTCCGACCTAATGCTAACCTTACCCGAGCCCCAGACAGTCGATGAAGCCATCTCATCGGCCATTCGAGTCGACCGTCGGCTACGCCATCAGAGGCAGACTCGGGGCAGTCACCGTGTCAGGGTGACATCTTATGCGGCACCATCCGCTGCACCCTCAGCAACGACATCTCCGCCTGTCTCTTCCTTTCCGGCCTTACCTCCACCCGAGCCAATGCAGATTGGTCGATCAAAACTGACCCAGGTGGAGCGAAGGCGGAGAATAGCTGAACAATTGTGCCTGTACTGTGCAGAAGCGGGGCATAGAGTGCGAAACTGCCCTAACAAGCCGGGAAACGAGTCTGCCTAGGAGTATTGGGGGGTGACACCCTAGGCACACCTTTCTCACCCCAAAAAGAGAAAAAATTGCTTCTCCCTTGTACGATTACATGTGAGAATAAGTCTGTAGCCACTGAGGCTTTTATTGATTCTGGCTCAGCGGCTAATTTTATGAACCTTGAATTTGCTCAGGAGTTGGGTATTCCCCTCACTCCAGTAAGTCCCCCCATTCAGGTCACGGCAGTAGACGATTCCCCTCTGCAACGGGATCGTCCCCTGTCACAGACTCCGCAGGTGAAAGTCACGTTAGGAGTACTGCATGGGGAACAACTACAGTTTTTTGTATTGTGTATGTCAACCTCCACTATCATCCTAGGCATGCCGTGGTTACAAGTCCATTCTCCACACATAGACTGGGCTACGGGTCAGGTAACCAGATGGTCTGATCATTGTCACCAACAGTGTTTAGGGAAGGTAACATTGGGTCGGACCAAGATTTGTGTGGAGGAGGTTCCCAAAGAGTATTCTGAGTTCTCCGATGTATTTTGTCCTAAGTCTGCTGATCAATTACCTCCTCATCGCCCCTTCGATTGCCCCATTGATCTCCGTGCTGGTTGTATGCCTCCTTGGGGTCACCTGTATAACTTGTCTGGTCCAGAGAAGATGGCTATGCAGGAGTACATTCGTGATAACTTGGCCAAGGGGTTCATCCGGCCCTCCTGGTCGCCTGCTGGGGCCGGTTTCTTCTTCGTTAAGTAGAAAGACGGGGGTCTCCGACCTTGTATTGATTATCGGGGCCTCAATAAAATCACGGTAAAAAATCGCTATCCGTTACCCTTGATAGACGATTTATTTACGCAGGTCACAGCCGCAAAAATCTTCTCTAAATTGGATCTGAGGGGGGCATACAATCTAATCCGCATTAGAGAGGGCGATGAGTGGAAGACGGCCTTCAACACACCCGACGGGCATTACGAGTACCTAGTGATGCCCTTCGGGTTGTGCAATGCGCCAGCCGTCTTCCAAGAATTAATCAATGAGGTATTCCGGGAGGTATTGGGTAGATTCGTGTTGGTATACGTTGATGATATACTAATCTATTCCAATAACCTCTCCGAGCACAGGGTCCACGTGAAGTTTGTTTTGAACAAATTAAGACAAAATAGGCTCTATGCTAAGGTGGAAAAGTGTATTTTCGAGGTGACCACTGTCACGTTCCTAGGGTACGTAATTTCCACCTCGGGTCTTTCAATGGATCCTGCCAAGGTCACAGCTGTGTTGGAGTGGCCACAGCCGGTGGGGTTAAAAGCCCTACAAAGATTTTTTAGGTTTTGCAAACTATTACAGGAGGTCCATTAAGGGGTACTCCAAGTTAGTTGCCCCCCTTACCAGTCTGACGAAAAAAGGGGCGGATACCAACCACTGGTCCCCTGAAGCCATGGCAGCATTTTCTCTTCTTAAGAAATTATTTTGCTCAGCACCAATTTTGAGGCATGTGGACACGTCTTTTCCCTTTATCGTGGAGGTTGATGCCTCACAAGTTGGGGTGTGGCCGGTGTTGTCTCAACGATCAGGCTTGCAGGGCAGATTACACCCGTGCGCTTACTTTTCCCGGAGGTTCTCACCAGCAGAGAGAAATTACGATATAGGCAACCGGGAACTTCTGGCCATTAAATTGGCGTTTGAGGAATGGCGCCACTGGTTAGAGGGGGCAGAACACACGATCACAGTTTACACCGACCACAAGAACTTGGAATACATCGAGGGGGCGAAGAGGCTAAGTCCCCATCAGGCCCGATGGTCTTTATTTTTTACAAGGTTTAGGTTTATAATCACGTACACCCCAGGCAGCAAAAACATCAAGGCAGATGCCCTCTCCAGGTGTTTTGAACCAGAAACGGCACAGCCACCCGCTCCTGAGTCCATCATCCCACGGGAACTAGTGTTAGCCGCAACTGAGACTTGGGAGGATTGGACAGAGGTTTTGGGCCCCTTTCAACAGGATGTTCCTGAGGGAAAACCCGAAGGGGTTATGTTTATCCCTCTGCCTTTTCGTTTACAAGTCCTGCATCTCTTTCACGCCCATAAGAATGCTGGTCATCCTGGAGCTGCCAGAACGCAGGATCTGATTGCCAGGTGTGCTTGGTGGCCTTCTTTGGCAACAGATTGCAAAGAGTATGTCAGGGAGTGTGCGGTCTGTGCCAAGAGTAAACCCTCCCGGCTGGCATCTGTAGGTAAGCTGCAGCCTTTGCCCACCCCGAGTGAGCCATGGACCCACTTGTCCATGGATTTTGTGGGAGAATTGCCCAGGTCTGAAGGAATGTTGGTCATTTGGGTGGTAGTCGACCGTTTTAGCAAAATGGCCCACTTTGTGCCCCTGAAAGGACTCCCCTTGGCTCAGGAACTGGCCGAGTTGTTCATCACTCACGTCTTCCGGCTGCATGGCATTCCGGAAGACATTGTGTCGGATAGGGGAGTCCAATTTGTGTCCGGATTCTGGAGGGCATTTTGCCACCAAATGGGCATGAAATTGTCTTTTTCGTCAGGCTACCACCCACAGACCAATGGGCAGACGGAACGTATCAACCAGTCTTTGGAGCAATTCCTGAGATGTTACGTTGCGGAGGCACAGAGTGACTGGGTAAAATTTTTGCCCTTCGTGGAATTCGCACAAAATAATTTGAAGAATTCCTCATCTGGGTTCTCGCCATTCCAGATTGTGACAGGGAGGTCACCCAAATTCTCCCCTTTTCCAGTTGTCTCGTCTCCATTTCCAGCACTGGAGGATTGGCAGAGGTCACTCAGGAACAATTGGGGAATTGTTAAGGGGAATTTGCAGAAGGCGTTCCGGAGTCAGAAGGGTCAAGCAGACAAGAGACGATCCTTGGAATGGAAGTTTCAGCCAGGGGATTTAGTCTGGGTGTCCACACGTCACTTGACCCTGAAGCAGCCTTCTGCCAAACTGGGTCCCAGGTTTGTGGGTCCATTCCCAGTGACCAAAAGAATCAATAACGTGACTTACGCCATTGATCTTCCTGCCAGCATGCGGGGCGTAAGGTCGTTTCATGTGTCCCTACTCAAACCTGCGGTCCAGGTGGGTCCCACTCCTCCTCCTCCTGTGTTGGTAGATGATCAACCTGAATACGAGGTGGAAAAGATTTTAGATTCACGCATTGTGCAAAACTCGGTACAATATCTTGTACATTGGAAGGGGTATGGCATTGAGGAGAGACAATGGGTACCAGGGACTCGCATGCATGCCGATGAATTGAAGAGGGAGTTTCACACTTTGCACCCAGGAAAACCTGGAGGGAGCTGTCCGGAGTCCACTCCTCGGGGGGGGGGGGGGGGTACTGTGAGAAAGCGTGGAGGAGCCGCCGCCATGAGCCAGCGGCAGGCGGCTCCTTCCGCGCATAGTGAGCCGGCACACGGAGAGGCAGCCGCCTCCTCTCGGTATAAGGCGGCTGTCTCCGTGCAGGGCTCAGCGGAGCGCGGAGAAACCGCCGCGTTGGACGCGGCGGTTAGCGCGCATGCCCCCGCTGCGGAGACACCACAGAGCAGGGCTGCTGTGGCTGGGACTCGTAGTCCCTCTAGTGTTAGAGTGACGCGCGCGCGCACTCAGGCAGGGAATTTATGGCAGCCAGAAAGGAGTCAGCTGACCAGGCTGGTCAGCTGACTCTGGCTCCACTTGTCATTGGCCCAGCACTTAGGGAGGTGCTGGGGGGATACCTGTGTATATATACCACAGGTTGTTCACTTGCTTATTGTCTGGCGTTGCAATCACATATGTGGGAGCACCCAGATCCGTAGTCAGATCCGCAAGTGTGCCGGGACCAGCTGGAGCTGTAATCCTACACTTAGCTAGATTCTGTTGATAGCTAAAGTACTAGTTTGATTGTGATTATCTGTTATGACGTTTTGCCTGCCTGACTATCCTCCTGAACTCTGACCTTGTACCTCGATATTTCTGATACTCTGTTGCCGAACCCCGGCTCGTCCTTAGACTCTGTTTCTGCCTCCTGATCTTGTACCTCGATAATTCTGATACCCTGTTGCCGAACCCTGCCTGTACCTAGACTCCGCCTCTGCCTTCTGAATCTGTACTTTATCTGTCCGTGTGTGTACGACCTGGCTTGTCCGACCTCGAGAACCGACCTTACCCTTGGAGGCGGTTCCTCGTCCTGTCAGTGACATCTCCTCCTGAGTGTCACTTTCAGACAATCCTTCCTACTGTCAGTGTGACTCCTCCCGTCTTGGAGAGCTCAGGTCTGCGGAAGGAATCTGTGCAGTACTCCTTGCTGCATTGAGGCCTAGTCCTCTAAGTGTTTAAGTGTTACTGTTACACCAAACACTACACTCTACTCAGGTGAACAGAGGTTAGCTAGTATATCGGATTATCGGTGATACTGCAGATCACTTATAATCTGGTATACATCTGTATTCCCAGTGATACTGCAGATCACCGGTAATCAGATCCTCTCTGTGCTTCACCGATCGTTACAATTTCATTGCGTAACTACAACTACGCTCATCACAAATGGTTATATAATTCTCATGTTTTTCAGGGATTTTCAAAAGCTCATGCTACATAGATGTCCGCTGGTTTCCTTTTGATATTCAAAAATGCAAGCTAAAGTTTGGCTCTTGGACTTATGGTGGATGGTCTTTGGATCTACAAATGAAAGAAGCAGATATATCAGAATATATCGCCAATGGAGAATGGGACTTAGTGGGTAAGATTTCATGATTATTTCTATGGACAATGTCATTTATTGCAGAGGACTCCAATAAGTTTCATTGGATTTGGGCACTGAATATGAACACTTGTAATTACTACTACTACTACTACTACTACTACTACTACTACTACTACTACTACTACTACTACTACTACTACTACTACTACTACTACTACTACTACTACTACTACTACTACTACTACTTACTACTAGTGATGAGTGAAAATGTTGATAATCTAAATAATGAAATATTCAACGTTTGAACACAAATGTCATAGAAAATCATTCTTTAACAATTTTGTGGTTTTTCAAGTTTTTCCACTGTGTTGTGGCATTTCTCCACTTTTTTTTCAGTTTTTTATTTAAAAAGCATAATCCACTGTCACATTCGTAGACGTCCCCCAAATATATCCAAGCTGATATATTTGTGAACAAACTTTTTCATTGACCTTTGAAATATTTTGCAAACCCCCGCACCCCAGAGCCATCCCCCCCCCCCCCCCCCCCCCCGGAAATAGCATTTTTGACACTAGCTGCTGCTGCCACTGCTACTACTACTACTACTACTACTACTACTACTACTACTACTACTACTACTACTACTACTACTATTATTGGCTGAAAAAAAGTTGCTTTTTTATTTTTATAAAATCACATCGCTGAAGTGGGATCACACACATAGCATTACATTAGCAAGCACTTTTCAAACCACAAAGTGCTCAGAAGAGTGCTCCTAGTGGGTTCCAGGCCTAATACAAGAAACTTTTTGCAGCCAGTGGTGTGCCGCCTCTTTTCCACTTTTTGTTGTACCAAGACTGTCAGAGCAATCCGGTCGAGGTTAGGCACCGGCTTATTCCCTGGTTCTCATACCTGGGTGCGGTCTCCTTGGATAGTCACTTTGCAAGTTTTCACCTCCTGTTTCTTCTGAGTCTCCTGTATCTGATTTGCTCCATGCTTGCTGCACCAAAGGTTGCAGGGGGCAGGGAGCTGGTGCTACACTCACATCTGCATGCAAATACAGCTATCTCATCCACAGAGATCCACTGTCTGCATCTGCTTCATTGGTAACCACCAGCCTGTCTCCTGCCTTTCTTATATGCTGACATGAGTCATCGCCCTCAACTTTGACTCCTTTGTTCGCAGTGCACTATTTTTAGTCCCCATTCCTGCTGCACCAACACTAAACCCCTCCCTTCCCTTAGTGCAGCTCCTATCCTACTTCATAATAACCCTGAACCCCCTGCTGCTGCTGCAGTGTCCCCAGAATGCCCTGCCTTCCCCAAAGACTGCTCATGCAGTGTGTCCCAACTCCCAAGCAGAGCCGATGGTATAGTTACCTTTTTGCCACTCCAGCCACCAGGACTCCTATTCACTGAGTACTCACAGTATCCTGTGTTATTCAGCCTCTCTGTGGTCATGATTGTCACATGTCCATAGTAAAGCTGAACTTTGGAAGATACTGCATGGAGTACGGATTTTATTAGTTTAATTTTCTGTATATAATTTTAATCACTATTAAAAATAAAGCATCCGTAGCTCATTAAATAAGCATTAACTTGCATATTTCACGGCATTCATTTAAGATGTTACTCTAGGTCAGATCCACATTCAGATGATGACAAAAGTTACATTTCGAAACTGATATCTGAAACATTACACGTTCATTATGCATAAAGTACAAAAATGTTTTATGAAGTTTAAGATATTCATATGCAGATTAATAATTAGTGACTAAAGAATGTAAAATCGTGATGGTGAAATCTATTTCCCCTGTAGGAGTTCCCGGGAAGCGGACGGAGAGTTTTTATGACTGCTGTAAGGAGCCGTATCCAGATGTGACATTTACTATCACAATGAGACGGAGAACTCTCTACTATGGGCTGAACCTCCTCATTCCATGCGTTCTGATATCTGGGCTGGCCTTGCTGGTGTTTCTGCTGCCAGCCGACTCAGGAGAAAAGATCTCACTTGGTAAACATGCAGCTACTTTAAAACGGAATTGACTTTCATAGGACCTGCAAAGTCTCAGAGTTTCAAATCTAGATGTGAGAATACACTTAGGTGATTATACAGGAAGCAGAGCTATTATGCAGCAAGGTGCACCAGCCACACATCTTATTATTCAGGTCTTGCCTCGGAAATCTTCTCCGAAACTGAACCATGGTTTTGTACACTAATCAATTAAAGTATAATCATACTTTTGAATCTTTTTATCTTTTTCTCAGAGAGCTTTTAAATTAGTCCATGATCAATAGTGCAAATATATAACAGTAATGATTTTGCTGCAATGAAGGGATTTAGTATGAGAACACAACAGAGCCCCTTTAGTTACATATATCTAAAGCTGGAAGCCTTAGCTGAACCCCAGCTCCTCCTTTTCTAACATTAATGCAAACAGAGTTCTAATCTTAAGGTCGCATTCACAGTGGGAAGTTATGGTTGCACGTTATAAAGTCTAATAGCGCAGCTTACCGCACTGCAATCCTAATCCTATGGGGCGTTCACAGTGCAACATTAAAGTCGCATTAAAAAATATTGCGTTGTGGTAACTCACTGCTTGCAGTGCGTTACCTCTTAACGCAGACATGTTGCGACTTTAACGTCGCATTAAACCGCACCGTCCCACTGTGAATACAGCCTAAAGGAAACCTGTAATGTCCCCCCCCAAAAAGGAGATCCACTTATCTGGGGCTTCTGCCAGCCCCTAGCAGCCTCTCTGTGCCCGCAACGTTTCTGTATGGTCTCCCCCCCACCGCCCCATGGCTCAGTTTCATTACCGCCGACTTGCAAGTAGACGGCCACTGCCTCATTCACACTCCCGTTACCAGGGGGCATCCAGCGCAGGCACAGTACAAGAAATCCTATCAGACACAATAGTAGTTTCTTTTCTTTCTTTTTTTTTTTTTCGTGGAGGGGTACCGATACACTTTTCCACAACTATGCATGACATTGATCAGGGCCTCTTTTTCTATGTCAAACCGTTATATTGATGTTTTTGTTTTAGGGCCTCTTTTTAAGATTTTTACATTCTTTAAAAGCAAGGGCAGCAGGGTGGTGTAGTGGTTAGCTCTCTCACCTTGCAGCGCTGCATCCTTGGTTCAAATCCCAGTCAAGGCAACAGTGTATGTTCTCCCTGTATCTGTGTGGGTTTCCTCTGGGCACCCTGGTTTCACATCCCAAAAACATACAGGTAAGTTAATTGGCTTCCCCTAAAAATTGGCCCTAGACTACGATACATACACTACACTATATAGACATATGACTATATTAGGGATTATAGTAGGGTTTGTGAGCTCCTCTGAGGGACAGTTAAGGAACAAGAGAATATATTCTGTACAGCACTGCGGAAGATGCCGTTGCAAACTAAATAATAAATATAATAATAACAAATACACTACCCCATTCAAATCTGTTTAAACATATTCAAGCACAATTCTTTAACACATACTTTCTTTGTATTTGTTTTATTTTAGGCATAACTGTGTTGTTGTCTCTTACTGTATTTATGCTCCTGGTAGCAGAAATAATGCCTGCCACATCAGACTCCGTCCCTTTAATAGGTAAGGTTGAAACCTGTATTTTTAGTGCAGTAATGATTTATGTTTGAATCTGGCGTAGTCGTTTAAATGAACCAAGCATCATATATTTTTGTGTATGGTAAATCTAGATGACTCAGCAGATAAATGGAAGATGAAAGAAGTGTGTGATATGTGTGATGCGGCTGCATAGTGTGTCTCTAGCGAGTTATAAACACACCATGCAGCCAAAGTACACATACTGTATCACACATTTACTACTCTTATTAATTGTTTGTAAAGCTTGTTGAATTTCCTTCACTCAAAGTCACAAATATCTTATTTATTTATTCTAATGGGAAAGTCCAAATATGCTAAATTGCTAAACTTGCTTGGCAGTTTATGATCAGCACAGCAACATCCCTACTGAGTACACAACAGCCTACAGATATTATTACAACAAACAAGACCTCAGTCCATGGTGTGGCCATATGATGGCACCAAAGTACTTGCATAAGTATGTGCACAGCGTGGTACCGAAGGAGATCAAAGTGTTGCACTAATGGGGAACCCAAATGCGTTCATGTAATATATAAATTATGTGGCGCAGCGGTGGAGCATGGGGCAGGCAGTGGTCAAAAAAGCAGGCTTAGTCCTTGTATCTTAACTGACGCTGTGTCGGACTACATCCGGCAATGGCACTCCTAGCGGCAGCCATGTTTTCCTATGTCAGATTGTGTGTGCCATTGTTGCTGAACTGGAAATATCCAACGTCAGGATTGGAAAGGGTTAATGCACATGTAGCATGTTCAGAATCATCAAAGTGAAACAACACAGCACTTTTTGACATTTACTTCAGCAACCACCTGCCCCTGACTAATTCTGTGGTCTGATAGATATTTATAAGGTCAAATCTGCCATTGTATTGTCAGCTTTGGAAGGTGTGGTAAGGGATTAAATTGTGAGCCCCTTTGAGGGACAGTTAAGTTTACATTGTACAGCACTGCGGAAGATTTTGGTGCTATATAAATATTAAATAATAGTAATTCCAGCCATCCAGCAACCTGGTCTCTCTCATTTTGGTTTAAATGGGCTTGTCAATTATTCCATTTATTTCCAGTAAAACTCCAAGCATAGTTCAAAACTCTCCTTTTTTGGAGGGCCAGTCTCTCTTTTGGAAAGAAATCTCTCTTTCCCTCACTTCTCTTGAATAGGAAGTTACTGTTTGTATACCATATATACTCGAGTATAAGCTGAGTTTTTGGGACAAAAATAGTGCCCTAAAAGTGAGGGTCTCGGCTTATACTCGTGTCATATTTCTAAGGAGTGGTAATGCTGTTTGTGAAGCTATAAATAAATGATCTCTATTCCCAGGCATGTGGACTCCAACCCCCACCGCCAGAGCGGTATATGTTGAACAGTGTTTGCCTGCAGTTTCTGCCGGTATTTGACGGCCCCATCCCCTGCAGTGGTATGCCTGTGGTATGCATACCTCCAAGTTGAGTCGCCGGTATGAGATCATGTGAACCTGAGAGCACCAGCGGCATTAGCCACACAGCGAGACCGCCAGCTCAACCCCGGATGGTGTAAGTAACAGCAGGAGAGCGAAGTCTGCATATCATATGCTGCTGCCGGCAGCAACACGGTGGCTGGAAATGGAATAGCCGGGGACTAAAGGGTAGTTTACTGGGCATAAAGAACTCGGACCCTGCATCTGTACAGCTGCGCAGAGTGAAAGCATTCACTCACTGGTGCCCTAGGTTTCCTCTTCAGCTTCCTTCTTCACACGTAATGTGAACAGACACTGGAGTGCGTCATACAAATGAGACTGAAAGAGAAGCTGAAGAGGAATCATTGCGATGGGAACCAGTGAGTGAATTCTCTCACTCTGCGCCGCTCAACAGATGCCGGGGGCCGAGTTCTTATTGCCCAGTAAACTACCCTTTAGTCCCCTGCTATTCCATTTCCAGCCACCGCGTTGCTTAGCAACCTGCGCGACACTCATACCCTGCATTCGGCCAGCAGCAGCATATGATACGTGGACTCCGCTCTCCAGCTGTTACTTACACCTATGGTTGAGCTGGCGGTCTCGCTGTGGAGCTAATGCTGCTGCTGCTCTCAGGTTCACATGATCTCATACCGGCGAGTCCACATGGAAGTATCCACGGCTGCTGTCACCCAGAGAGCCCAGTCCCTGGCTGCCAAAAGGGTGACATGCTTACTCAGGCTTGGCTCTCTTGTTAGCTACACCATATCCAGGTGAGACCTGTCCTGGGTAGGACAGGGCTTTATTAGGTCAACTAGACTCAGAGCCTTTTTGTTTTTACTCATTTTAGAGGTTTACATAGCTGCCTACAACTAAAACTGCCTAATTGCTTCTCCTGGGGGAATATTCTTAATTCCCACTTTGGGATCAGAGAACCCTCAAAGGTCCTCAGTAGGTGCCTTTTTCCTACCCCCGGCATATACACGGGTCAATCATTTTGTCCTGGTTTAAAAGGTAAAAATTGGGGGGTTGGCTTATACTCGGGTCGGCTTATACTCTAGTATATATGGTACTTGAGTCTTCCACAAGAGTAATAACTAGAGGCATTGTGATATCCTTAATGATGTTCATTCATCTCTTGCTCTGTGACACTTGTGTTTTTCAGCCCAGTACTTTGCCAGCACCATGATTATTGTGGGTCTCTCTGTAGTGGTGACAGTCATTGTCCTGCAGTATCATCACCATGATCCACATGGAGGCAAAATGCCAAAATGGGTGAGTTTCTTGAAGTTATTAATAGGAGCCCCTAACACACAGCATGGAAATGAAAAATCCTTTCAACTATCCATTATATGGATGTGTCGCACGAAGAGGAATGCAAGCAAAGGAATGCATACTAAGAGGAATGCAAGCAAATTATGAATTCTGCTACTTAATTCTGTGTTCTCAACTTTAGGAGAAATATTCTTCTTCCTGATGTGTGCTGACTTTGCCTCTTGCATAGTAATTGTAAGATCCAGCATGGGGCTTGCAGAACTCTTAGCATCTTGTGCCTGGGACTGCAATTAAAATACCTTGCTTTTTACAAACTGGAATAAAAAATCAGTGAGCATGGTATAATTTCATCTTGTATAGCGTCATTTCAGCTTTCTTTCCTCTTCTCATGTGTGAAAACATTTTCCTGTGCGTTTGTATAACACAAGCTGTTCCTGTTTTACAGTACGTAAACAGATATCTCCAAGCAATGATTCAGTCTACATTTATATCTAGTCTGTTACTTGTTTATCTGACTTTGCTAACCCTGCATAACAAATCATTATTTGGCAAGACGCTTGCATCCTCTGTTTATCTAAATATGTGGACTCTGCATATGGCACAGGAAATTAGCAAGCCGCCAGAACTGTATGTGTAGTGACAACATTATTTAGCGTATATTTTCCCAAAAAATGATGGGTCACGGAGAGGAGATTTAGGTATATCAGAATATAATATGCTCAATGAATAACAATAAAGGACTTTACAGCTTTGACTGACTGCCTGCATGTGTGGGAGCTGGATCTGTGTGGCGAGGCAACCTTCAATGCACAGCTAGTAAATGAGTCATTTAGTGTTTTGAAGATGGAAAAACAAACAACTACACAGTGTTTCACCTTCTGTATGACTAGAGTAAAGACATTTATTAGCATGCAGCACTGCATGAGTTGGGCGCCAGGTAGTGCGGCTAGTAAAATATCAGTAATTTACATTGGCAATATATTACTATGCACTTAACCACCTGCACCCATTCTCACTTAACCACTTGAGGACCGCAGTGTTAAACCCCCCTAAAGACCAGGCACATTTTCATTAAATTGGCCACTGCAGCTTTAAGGCCAAGCTGCAGGGCCACACTACACAGCACACAAGTGATTCCTCCCCCCTTTTCTCCCCACCAACAGAGCTCTCTGTTGGTGGGGTCTGATCGCCCCCCCCCCAGGTGTTTGTTTGTTTGTTTGTTTGTATGTGTTTATTTATGTATTTTTTTTATAAAAAGTGTGTTTTTTATCCCTTGTATACCCCCCTCCCTCCCTCCCCCCGCTGGCCAATCCCCGTGATCAGCTGTTATAGGCTTCTGTTATAGGCTTCAGCCTATGACAGCCGATCACCTCTGTGGCTCAGGAGGGGACAGCCATGTCACGCGGCTGTCCCCAGTACAGTGCTGCTGCTGATCGCAGCACTGTACGGGTAATTAGACGGTGATTACGCCATCCAGCAGTCTCCTGAGCGGCACCGAGCAGGAGATGCGCGCGCAATCTGCGTGCAATCTCCTGCAAAACAGAGCCCCAGGAATTTACGCTGCGTCGGCGCTAGGCGGTCCTGGGGCTGTCGCCGTGGCCACGCCCATTGGCGTGACGCGGTCAGCCAGAGGTTGAAATGTTCCCTCCCTAGTGCCTAAACATAACCTCCCCACCCAATGCCTAACACTAACCGCCCCCCCCTCCCCAAAGTGCCTAACACTAACATTCCCCTGGCAAAAAAATTATTGCTAGTGTAGGGGATTATGTACAAAATAGATGGTCAGCTTCTCTGTTCCTTTCCTGTCTAGTATCTAGTATGGTAATTTTGTAGCTGATCGGTTACTAGTCACACTTGATTCACTAAACTGTGATAACTCAAATATCACACATTATGAAAAGATATCACACCTTATGAAAAGATATCACACCTTATCAAAGATATC
The DNA here is from genome assembly GCF_040937935.1 of Hyperolius riggenbachi. Classification (NCBI taxonomy): domain Eukaryota; kingdom Metazoa; phylum Chordata; class Amphibia; order Anura; family Hyperoliidae; genus Hyperolius; species Hyperolius riggenbachi. The sequence continues at coordinate 198,432,860 of NC_090648.1, forward strand.
ACACCTTATCAAAGTTAATACGCCTTATCAGAGTAGTGTAGCGAGCGCTACAAACCTGCAGGGGCTCAGGGAAGGACAAGTACCATTGGCAATTAGCAGGCATACGTTTGTAGCACTCGCTATGCTACTCTGATAAGGCGTGTTAACTTTGATAAGGTGTGATATCTTTGATAAGGTGTGATATGTGAACTATCATGGTTTAGTGAATCAAGCCCATTGAGTGTCTAAATTATCCCCTGGTGACCCAATTACAATACTTTTTACAGTCATCTATTAGACACCTGCCAATGCCCATGCATGCATTTGACTTGTTCTATGTTTTTCCTATGAGAAGTGCGCAAAAATCATGGCTGATGGCAAACAGGCATAGTAGAGTACAGGTGGTTTTATCACGGACACTCGGACCATTGGTGCTATTGGCGGTGGGTTTGGTGACAGCTCTCAGCTTCACCATGCCTAAGATTTATTGGAGAGGCAGGGTATATTGGGCTCTGGCACTGAAGCTGCAATAAAGAAAATGGGCCTGATTCACAAAGCTTTTCTGTTAAATTTTCTCACCTTATTTATTAACTCACAATTTCTCTCTCCTTAAATGACTTAACTCATGATTTGCCTCTTGTTATCTAACTTAAATCATGGTTTAGCTCTCCTTATCTAGCTTAAATCATGGTTTAGCTCTCCTTATTTGACATAACTCATGATTTAGCTCTCCTTATTTGCCATAACTCATGGTTTAGCTCTCCTTATTTGCCATAACTCATGGTTTAGCTCTCCTTATTTGACATAACTCATGGTTTAGCTCCTTATCTATTTATCTCATGAATTATCTCTCCTTATTTGTTTATCTCATGCATTAGCACTCCTTACAGTTAGGGTGAAAAATAAGTAACCTTTGTGAATCAACCCCAACAAATGGTGAATATTAGTTTGGATTAGTTATTGATAGGGAGGTTTAAGGGAGAGGGTTGAGGAGATTATTTATATTATTCTGGGGTATCATTCAGAGAGTGGTGTTAGTTATCAGTTGTAAGTACGGTAAGACATTTTTATGGGTGGGTGACTGAGGTTATGGTTAGACACCAGAAAAAGAAGTGCTAAGAATTAGGTAAAGATAATGTAAAGGGAATTGAGTTGGGGGTTACTAGTAAACCCCTGAGAAAAATAGCAGTACTTAGGATTTTGGATGGAAGCCAGCAACATAGTGAAACTTGCTGGCCACATCCAAAGCAATCACACCAAAATGATAAGTGTGTCAGGAGTGCAAGTCGTGGAATATAAATATTTTGAAATAATAAAACAAGCCATTTTGTTAGCAGGATAGAAGTTGTGCTTATTTTTGCCTGTAATACCGGCTACATCACTGGCCCATCTGGTCTGCACTCTACTCTGACTCTACAGATGGCTATGATATATTACTGTATCTTTACTTTGTGAGCAATGTACAATTCAATGGGTTGGCTGATCATCCAGCTAGGAATGAACCACTTTACGTGAGTGCAAGCTCTTAAGGTCCAACAGGGGGACCTCCAGTCACCCAGTAACACGTCACAGTTGTTCGCAGTTCTCATACGGTAAAGCAGGGGTCCACAACCTTTTTCGGCCTGGGGACCGGTAACCGTCCAAAATTTTCTCTGGGGCCCGGGGGGGGGGGGGGGGGGGGGGGGGGGGGGGCGAGGTAGGTATTCGCGGCGGCACAGCAAGCACAGTTGCCCCAGTATAGGGAGTCTAGGTACCCCAGTGCAGCTAGTATAGTGCCCCAGTATAGCTAGTATAGTGCCCCATGTGCCCCAGGATAGCTAGCATAGTGCCCCAGGATAGCTAGTATAGTGCCTAGTGTGCACCAGTATAGTGCCCAGTGTGCCCCAGTATAGCTAGTATAGTGCCCAGTGTTCCCCAGTATAGCTAGTATAGTGCCCCATGTGCAGCTAGTATAGTGCCCCAGGATAGCTAGTATAGTGCCCCAGTGTAGCCCCCCTCCCCCCACGGCCGCCGCTTCTGTTACCTGTTATGAGCTGGCGGCCGCTTCCTGTCACAGATTCCCCGTAGCCGCTCTGAGGAATGCAGCATCTCCTATTACAGCAGCGCTTCCTGCGCAGCTACTGTAAGGAGGGAAGGAAGCGAGACAGCGCTGGTTTCCATGGTAACGACGATCGCCGCTACAGGAAGCCGCTGCCCCGATTTCTTCCCTCCTTACAGCAGCTGCGCAGGAAGCGCTGCTGTAATAGGAGATGCTGCATTTCTCAGAGCGGCTACGGGGAATCTGTGACAGGAAGCGGCCGCCAGCTCATAAGGTGACAGGAGCGGCGGCCGCGGGGGGAGGGGGGCGAGAGGCCAGACCCGCCGCGGCTCAGCTGGCAACTGCCCACGGACCGGCAGTGGGCCGCGGCCCGGTGGTTGGGGACCCCTGCTGTAAAGATCGTTTTTGCTAAAGGGGGGGCTACCTTTTACATCTTACCCAATATGTACTTTCCTGTGAATGTTCACAAATGCTAAACTACTGTCTTTCAAGAATATGAGTATTACAGATGGAACCATTAGAACCCTTTTGTGGCTAGTAGTAGTTATAACAAGCATTGGCACTAAGTGCAGCAACCAGCCGCACTCAGACAGACTGATGTAACACCATCACCTTTAGCTAATGTAACACCATCAAATTGAAATCTGGTTGGTACAAGCTACTGTCATTTGTGCATCACCATAGATCTCTGACCTGAATCATTTTTTTTAAATCCACCTTTATCCACAATATCAACCATTTTGCATCCAGACCTTGTTTTCCACTTATGGACCAGAGCAGTTTTGATGCTTTAGCGATGTCCCTGTTTATTCAGCAATAACTTTATCCCTACTTATGACAACTAAATGATCTATATATTGTTTTTTTTTCCAAGACAAACTAGGCTTTCAATGGGGGGTATTTAGTCCCAATAAATGTTTTGTTTTCTAGGCATTTTCCGTGGGAAAAAGAGGGAAAAAAAGGCGTTATTTCTCAGTTTTTACCAATTCATTTAAAAATAAAAAAACAAATCAGTCAGCCCCCTCCGTGCACAGATTGGCTAAAAAAAACGACCCCCCCCCCCCCCAAAGATGAACGATCACTGATGTAGCAAACAGCTGTGATCCTTCATCTCTCCCCTCGGGGATCAGATCAGCTAAAAAATGAGCAGCAAGCAGTCTCTGTCACCTTACCTCATTCTAGTGATCAGCCTGCAGCCCAAGCCTCCATTTACTGCTCTGCACTCAGCTGCGTAATGTTGACTACTCAGATATTCCGCAATGCGCGGCTGAGTTCAGAGAGGTGAACGGAGGCTCGGGCTGCAGGCTGATCGCTGGAATGAGGTAAGGTGACAGAGGCTGCTTGCTGCTAATTTTTTAGCTGATCTGATCCCCGAGGGGAGAGATGAAGGATCACAGCTGTTTGCTACATCGGTGATCGTTCATCTGCGGGGGGGATGTCTCTAATTGGCTATGAGGCAACAAGTTCCCTTTTGCCAATTAGTAATGCAGCTGACAGCGCGAGGGTCGTGCAGTGATCGTGCAAAGCAGGGCTCTAAGTTAAAATCGTATATCTACATCCTCGTAGCCTTCGATGAAGTCACAGAGGACGTAGATATACTGTAGTTGTGGAATAAGTGGTTAAATTAACAAAGGTTGTATATGCAAAGAGAATAATGTGGAAACAGGAAATTTGGGTGCTGGTGGCGCCAATGAAGTTTGGGCATTCCTTCAGTGCCCATGTTGATTGTGCCCACTATTGTGGCCGCAGTTTGTGAAGCGGGCACCACTGGCCCACATCTCCATTTGTAGGCACAGTTAACATGAACCTCTATGGGGTGCCCAAACAGGGTCCGATGTTTATCATAATATGGCGAAGACCATGCGGGTATCACCAGATTTGAGGCGAGGGGTGGATCGTTTAGGGTAAGAAATGGGTTGGGGGGTTGGTTAAGGGTACACAACATAGCAGAGGGGGCAGCTAGGGCTAGGCTTTGGTGTGGGGGGGGGGAGGGTTCAGTTAGGGTTATGGTTAGGCATTGGTGGGAGGGTTTGGTTAGGGTTAAGCATCAATAGAGGGAGGGCTCATGTGAGAATAGGGTTTAGTTAAGAATTTTTTTTTTTTACTAATATTATTTTACTATCGGAATTGTAACTGCCCAGTAGTAAAATATCTGTAACTTTACGGAATATTCTACTAGCAGCTATTTCCCATGCCTAAATATGCACAGCGCCCATTTTGCATGTACGTAAGTAACAAATGTTGCCCAAAACAATATTTTCCAATCATTTCAGGTGACAGTCTATTCCCATCAGTGTACAAACATGCCACTGCTCTCTGAATCATTCAATTTTATACTATGCAGAGGGAAGGGGTAGAATAATCCAAGATGTTTTGTGCTGTAGCTAGCGGCAGGAACTATAATATCAGTCTGATGAGAGGGATGTAAATCTGCTGATCACTGGAGGGGAGGCTGCCAGGATCAGGGTACATAGACACTCAACAGCAGGCACGGGGGCCCCAGGGCAAAGTTAACCTTAAGACCACCTACCTCTCAGAACCCTGGGGCCCCGAGCCAACTGCTGATAACAAAGCCCCCAGGGGGTCTTCCCTCCAATCAACTTCTCCACGGGACCATTGCATTCTGTAGATGCTTTGTAATAACTCATCTGTCCTGACGTGCTGCTCCCTCTGTGATCCTTCTCCATGTGGTGCATGTTATGCATAAATAACCTGCACCAGGTCATGGAGAAGAGGCAGGGAGCAGGAATGAAGATGGAGCATGGACAGAGCAGCGCACCAGGATAGGTGAGTTATTACAATGCAGCCACACATGGCGCAGGGGCCCAGGGACTCGGGAGCAGTTGGGGGGAGACCACCTGGGGGTGCCTGGCAGGGCAGGGGGGCCCAGCAGTGGTCAGGGACCTGGGGCAATTGCCCCCTTTTCCTTAATGGCATTACCATCCCTGCTCAAAAGATTTACACCTAAAACAATCACAAATGATCCTTTTGAGTGATGAATATCTAGTATGTGTTTAGCTTTAGTGATACAGTTCAATCAGTTTTACATTTCCAGTTTGATGTTAAAGAGGAACTCCAGTGAAAATAATGTAGTAAAAAAAGTGCTTCCTTTTTTACCATAATTATGTATAAATGATTTAGTCAGTGTTTGCTCATTGCAAAATCTTTCCTCTCCCCAATTTACATTCTGACATTTATTACATGGTGACATTTTTACTGTGGGCAGGTTATATAGTTGCTCCAAGCTGTTTTGGCTGTTACAGACAGCTGTAAACAGCTAATTCCTGATTGTGAACCTTGTTACATTGTAACAAACTGCCAAAAGTACCGCTGTACTCACAGCTTCTTGTGGGAGGGGTTTCAGCACAAAATCAGTCATAAAGCACCCCCTGATGGTCTGTTTGTGAAAAGCATTATATTTCTCATGTAAAAGGGGGTATCAGCTACTGATTGGGATAAAGTTCAATTCTAGGTTGGAGTTTCTCTTTAACAGCTTTACCCCCACTGCACAAAACAGAGCTGTAGCAAATCTCAATATGCAGCAGTTGAAATGACTGTTTGTTAGTATTAGCATGTCAGAGAGCAGGAACAAAATTAACACTCAAAATGAAAGATTGCACAGATCTGCAACTGTCGAACTGGCAAAACTACTATTTGCATTCCCAGAATTCTAATGAGTGTCATTGCTGTTTGCTTATTTACTTGCAGTCTTTCCTCACTTTATCCTGGGTAGGTCACAGATATACACAGAAAGGATAAGTGACTTTTTATATGATTGGGAAAGGGAAATGTGTTTGCTTATACAGTCAAAGCTGCCACTGGAAAGGCTGAATCCTATTAAGAGCATTAAAATACAACACAAGATTTTCTCCAGCCATAAAATTCTCTGTGAAGAAACGATAGTTTGTGAGTTCGGGAGCAAACAGACGGTTAAATCTGAATAATAAAATGCTCCATCTTAACAATGGCATCACTGGTAAAGCTATAGAGGAAGCGCTTTGGCTGCAGACCCTGACTTCATTAAACTTTGCTGAAATCTCAAGGGCTATTTCTCCTTGTGTTAGTAAAGATAAAGACTAGCTTTGAAACTGCTGTTTGAAGCCTTGCATTTAAAAAAAAAATTGAATATGTATATATTTTCTTAACCGTATCCACAAGAATCATCATTTGCTTTAAGCAAATGCAGTTAAGCAATGTAGAGATCAATAATGATATGTAAACTGCAGTAACGTAGAGCAATCAATTGGAATGTGGACTGTGGAAAGTCTATTCAGGGAACGATGATGGGAGATTGATTGCTATGGGTTACCGCTCACTGCTCTGCATCCTTATAAATAAGGTCATAAAAGGTAAAGATTGCCGTAGGAAGGAAAACGGCAACAACAAAAGGTCTGTATAAGGTAATGAATGGCTTCTCCCCATGCCAGCACTGTGCCCTGTGACTTAGTAGCACTACCATGAACAGCTGCTTATTAGAGTAGGCCCTATTGCAGATATTTTCTTATTAGAGTGTCAGTCAAAGCATTTCCTGGGGAGGAGTTGGGTGTCGGGGATGCCATTAATAAATATATTAGTAATTTACATTACTAATATATTTTACTATGCATGAGATGAGTTGGGCGGGTTCCTGGGATGCCATTAGTAAATATATTAGTAATTTAATTTAATAATATATTTTACTATGCACTTACATGGCAACCATTCTCACTTGAGCCCTCCAATACTTGTGTCTTAAATTACCCTCCCACCTAATGCCTAACACTAACTCCTCTTCAAGTGCCTAACACTATTATTTATATATTTATTAATTGTATTTATAAAGCGCCAACATATTACGCAGTGCTGGACATTAATTTAGGTTACAGACAATATTTAGGGGTTACATACAGCAATATGACAATACAGGAATACAAGAAAACCAGATCACACAGCACAGTATGAGTACAAGGTAATGCTTAGTCAGTCACTGGATGGAGCATGGAGATTAGGCAAGTTAGGTTCACTCAAATGCATAGCATGGGTTTACAGTAATGTAAACCATGATCAGGCAGGGCACAAAAGGAGGAGGACCCTGCCCAAAGGCTTACAATCTAGAGGGAGAGGTAGGGACATGAGAGGTTGGGGACCAGAGTTCAGCTGTGGGTTTAGAGGAATTGTGAGGGGTGGTAGGCCAGAGTGAAAAGGTGAGTTTTGAGGGCCTTCTTGAAGATGTTGAAGGAGGGGGCTGCCCTAATGGATGGAGGTAGGGAGCTCCATAGTGTTGGAGCGGCTCTTGAGAAGTCCTGGAGGCGTGCATGGGACTGGGTGATGCGGGGGACGGTCAGGCGAAGTTCATTGGATGAGTGGAGTGAGCGGCTTGGTGTGTATCTCTGAGTAAGATCAGAAATGTAGGTTGGACAGGTTTTGTGGACACCCCTGTGCTAAAACGACCACTATTGTAGCTAATAGTCTACAAAATATTCAATTGGCTCTTCTATTCCTTCACTCCTTAGTATTTGATCATTTACTTCTGCAGCCAATCGTTTACTAGTAATGTATCGGGTACCCAACTCCATACATTACCGAAACTTTCTACATGCCTCTATTAGGCCCCTTCTAATCCCTGTTCCCAGGGGCGAAAATACAGGGGAGCAGCCCCTGCAATTGCAGGGCGGCCCAGAGGTGTGAGGGGGTCCCAACTACTAAGCTCTAATACAGAGGTCCATTTTTCAGGTGTTTTGTGGCTATACTTATTATTATAAGTGTCAAGATGATGATGGCCACAATTGCTTTATGACCCTTGCAGGATGGAGCTCTAGGCTGTGAGGGTCACCAAAGGTAGGCAAAGGAAAGGGTGTAAATATTAGGGGGCCCTATTAAAATTTTGCTGGTAGGCCCCTTGTTTGTAGCTACACCCCTGCCTGTGTCCAAATCAATTAATTAAATGTACCGTACTTTACATTTGAATACATGTTAATTTATTAGTATCTCATCAACCAACTCTAGTAGTCAAAGAACTAGAGTTGTGCTCCATACCCGATGCTAAATGGCTATAACATGATCTTGATATTTATGGTTGGCTCAGGCAACAATAATTTACATGGACATCATCCATCCTCCCAAGCTGACTCAGATTAGGGGAATGAACAGTGGCCATGTGGGCTATTGTATTACCCTAAAACGTGAAATGTATTCCTCTTCCTTTCCTATAAAAACAACGTGTTTATTATATTTAAATGTGTTAATTATATATTTAAAGGACTTCCAAGGTGAAAATAAAGTGATGAGAAAAACAAATGTATCTGTCCTACTTCTCCTTAAAATTACTTTTTTTTAATATCCTACAGTTTTATTTTAGATTTAAATCTAGTTTTAAAGTTTTTACTGTTTCATTAACTCTGCTCCATGACACCTTCATTGAAGTATGCCGGAGCTCAAATCTATGAATTATTGACCCTTTTTATTTTTTTCCTTCTCTTAGAAGCCATTTACTGACAGGAGAGTGTTTAAAGGCTGTAATTACTCATCAGTGAGGGTTATGCTATAGTCTGACCCAGTCTGACCCGGTCCTGACCTGGATAGAAACTGTCACTTGAATACCTGATGCTTAACACTTTTAGGCAGAGAAAGAAAAAAAAGGAACACAGCCTAGTTATTTATGTGCTTGGCACTGTACATACACATGTCTATCTCATCATGTCACATGATGTCACCTCGGTTGTCATTTAAGAGAATTGCGATTTGCATTGCTCAGCATCTGTAACAGTCTCAAGTCAATAAGACAGCCTAGTACTTACATATGTAAGAGGGTGGGTTTCGCATGTCAACATTTGTAACACAGTGCTCTGCAGTCCAGATACATAACATAAATGGTGGGACATAAAGCCTTTTCAAGGTTTCTAGAATCACCCAGGAAAAGTAATATATAGGAGAGGTCGTAAAAGGCCCACGATTAGCACAATCAGGTCAGACGCTTGTGGTCCATGGCTAGATAAAAAAGCTAAGGACAACAGAGGTCAGTTTTAGATCCAATATTTGGTAAGTGAGAGGAGGTTCAGGTAGATTGCATAGGTTTAGAGACTAGTAATAACAAGATTTGTAAGGTACTTATCTCCATAATATTTCTGTGGCATTGGCTCTCTCCCTGTGAAAGCAATGTAAACATTATTGCAGTGGACAGAAAACAGTTAATGGGTTTCAGCTCTGGAGTCTCAAAAATAGAGCTACAGTTCTGATGTGTAAATTAAAGTAGCCCTTCCAGGCGTTACTGATGCTTCCCTAAATACCACCAATTACCTAGAAGAACCCTCTGCTATGAACCACGAAATCCTTTATATAGTTGGGGACATGGTTTGTGGAAATTTTAGGCAAAGAGCAACTAATTTGAATTTAACTTCATTTGTATTTACAGTAGATATTACATACCGGTATTGTATATTTGATTTTGACATTGTTTACTTTTTCATTTAGACAAGAATCATTCTTTTAAATTGGTGTGCCTGGTTCCTGAGAATGAAGAGACCTGGAGAAGACAAGGTCAGACCAGTGTGCCAACACAATAATAAGCAACAACCACAACAGCCGCAACAGCGGCGGTGTAGTATGAACAGCGTTGAAGTGAACACTGTTAGTGGTCAACAGTCCAGCAATGGAAATATGCTTTATATTGGTTTTCGAGGCTTAGAGGGGATCCACTGTACACCTACTCCCGACTCTGGGGTCATCTGTGGCAGAATGGCTTGCTCTCCAACCCATGATGAAAATATGCTCCACCACACACGGCACTCAGAGGGTGACCATGAATTAGCCAAGATTTTAGAAGAGCTGCGTTTTATTGCTAACCGGTTCAGAGACCAAGACGAGGATGAGACTATATGCAATGAATGGAAATTTGCTGCCTCTGTGGTGGATCGGCTGTGCTTAATGGCATTTTCTGTCTTCACCATCATTTGTACTATTGGCATCATGATGTCAGCTCCCAATTTTGTAGAAGCAGTGTCTAAAGATTTTGCTTAAGTTTGTAATCTTTTGAGGTGTCTTTTCCACCCGACTGGACCTTTTCTATAAAACCCAATGCTGAAATGGATATATTGTGCCCTTGTCAGGGCATGCATTGGTGCCAGTTGACTATAACTCAAAATGTACAATTCTTAATTTATTTTTTTATATTATTATGTTCAGGTATTATGCTATTCCTTTAAAAATAATGTGACTACTTAGTCTTATCACATTTACCCATTGCACATGGGCAACATGTAATACAGACATGAAGAAGCTACAGATCTCTCCAGTGGCGGACACAGGCAGCAGTGGGCCCCTGTGCAAAATATCAATTGTGGGCCCCCCTGACCTGCGGCGCGCGAAGCGCGCCGCGGCAAAAAATGGGCGTGGCTATAACCTACGACGCGCGAAGCACGCTGCAGCAAAAAATGGGTGTGGATAGAACCTGCGGCGCGTAGCGCCGCGGCAAAAAATGGGCGTGGCAATGACCGGATAAGGGCGGAGCTAACTGTAATTTAAAGTGATCCCGGGGTGAGAGTGATATGGAGGCTGCCATATTTATTTCCTTTTAAACAATACTAGTTGCCTGGCGGCCCTGCTGATCTATTTGGCTGCAGTAATAAACTGAATTACACCAGCAACAAGCATGCAGCTTAATCTTCTCAGTTCTGACAATATTGTCAGAAACCCCTGACCTGCTGCATGCTTGTTCAGGGTCTATGGTTGAAAGAATAAGAGGCAGAGGACCAGAACGGCAACCAGGCAACTGGTATTGCTTAAAAGGAGAGAAATATGGCAGCCTCAATATTATTCTCACCTCAGGTTCCCTTGAAAAGTGCAACGCAAAGACAGTGGGCCCAGGTTTTGGTGACCCTTTCCCCAGAAAATTCACATAATGTGAGCAGGTTTTCTCATGAAAATACACATAATGTGAGCAGATATGCCCAGAAAATACGTGCAATCATGTCGGCAGATATGCCCAGAAAATACGTGCAATCATGTCGGCAGATATGCCCAGAAAATACGTGCAATCATGTCGGCAGATATGCCCAGAAAATACGTGCAATCATGTCGGCAGATATGCCCAGAAAATACATGCAATCATGTCGGCAGATATGCCCAGAAAATACGTGCAATCATGTCGGCAGATATGCCCAGAAAATACGTGCAATCATGTCGGCAGATATGCCCAGAAAATACGTGCAATCATGTCGGCAGATATGCCCAGAAAATACGTGCAATCATGTCGGCAGATATGCCCAGAAAATACGTGCAATCATGTCGGCAGATATGCCCAGAAAATACGTGCAATCATGTCGGCAGATATGCCCAGAAAATACGTGCAATCATGTCGGCAGATATGCCCAGAAAATACGTGCAATCATGTCGGCAGATATGCCCAGAAAATACGTGCAATCATGTCGGCAGATATGCCCAGAAAATACGTGCAATCATGTCGGCAGATATGCCCAGAAAATACGTGCAATCATGTCGGCAGATTTGCCCAGAAAACACATGCAATCATGTAGCAAATTTGCCCAGAACATACATGCAATCATGTGGCAGACCTGCCCAGAACATACACGCAATCATGTGGCAGACCTGCCCAGAACATACACCTGCTAAAATAAATAATAAAAAAAACCATTTACTCACCTGCAGCAGCAGACCTCCTGTCCCAGCCTCCATCCAGCGCGCAGCTCCCATGGGTGGTTGGGTGGATAGGTAGCCTGGTGGGTAGGTAGGTAGGCAGCCCTTAGCCGGGTGGGTAAGTAGCCTGGTGGGTGGCTGGGTAGCCGGGTAGCCTGGTGGGTAGGTAGCCTGGTGGGTGGGTAGGTGGGTGGTTAGGTAGCTGGGTGGGTGGGTAGGTAGCCTGGTGGGTCTTTAGGTAGGTAGCCTGGTGGGTTGGTAGGTAGCCGGGTGGGTAGGTAGGTAGGTAGCCTGGTGGGTGGGTAGGTAGCCGGGTGGGTGTGTAGGTAGCCGGGTGGGTGGTTAGGTAGCCGGGTGAGTGGTTGGGTAGCCGGGTGGGTGGGTAGCCAGGTGGGTAGGTAGCCGGGTGGGTAGGTAGCCAGGTGGGTAGGTAGCCAGGTGGGTAGGTAGCCGGGTGGGTAGGTAGCCGGGTGGGTAGGTAGCCGGGTGGGTAGGTAGCCGGCAGGGTGGTTAGGTAGCTGGGTGGGTAGGTAGACGGGTGGGTGGTTAGGTAGCCGGGTGGGTAGATGTGTGGGTGGTTAGGTAGCCGGGTGGGTAGCCGGGTGGGTGGTTAGGTAGCCGGGTAGGTAGCTGGGTGGGTAGGTAGCCGGGTGGGTGGGTAGGTATCCGGGTGGGTGGGTAGGTAGCCGGCAGGGTGGTTAGGTAGCTGGGTGGGTAGGTAGCCGGGTGGGTAGACGGGTGGGTGGCTAGGTAGACGGGTGGGTAGGTAGCCGGGTGAGTGCGTAGATGTGTGGGTGGTTAGGTAGCCGGGTGGGTGGGTAGCCGGGTGGGTAGGTAGTCGGGTGGGTGGTTAGGTAGCCGGGTAGGTAGCCAGGTGGGTGGTTAGGTAGCCGAGTGGGTAGGTAGCCGGGTGGGTGGGTAGGTAGCCGGCAGGGTGGTTAGGTAGCCGGGTAGGTAGCCGGGTGGGTGGGTAGCCGGCAGGGTGGTTAGGTAGCCGGGTAGGTAGCCGGGTGGGTAGGTAGCCGGGTGGGTGGTTAGGTAGCCGGGTAGGTAGCCGGGTGGGTGTGTGGGTATCCGGGTGGGTAGGTAGCCGGGTGAGTGTGTGGGTAGCCGGGTGGGTAAGGTAGCCGGGTGAGTGTGTGGGTAGCCGGGTGGGTAAGGTAGCCGGGTGGATGGGTGTGTAGCTATCCGGGTGGGGGGCCCGACTCCTATCCTCCCTCACTCACCTCGGGGCCCCCCTCCCGGTATGCGCGGCGGCGGCGGCGGGCGGGAGAGCAGAAAATCCAGGAAGTCTCCGCCGGGGCTGCAGCAGACACTAGAGGCTGCTGCCGCTTGGTCTCCCGTGTCTCCAACTTTGTACACTGCTCGCTACTTCCTGGTTTAGTAGCGAGCAGTGTACAAAGGAGACACGGGAGACCAAGCGGCAGCAGCCTCTAGTGTCTGCTGCAGCCCCGGCGGAGACTTCCTGTATTTTCTGCTCTCCCGCCGCATCGCATGAGGGGGAGGGGGAGGGTGGGGGGGCCGATGTGAGGGGGGAGGACAGGAGTAGGGGCCCCCCAGGTTAAAATAAAAATAAAAGGTAAAATTAAAAAAAAAAAACTGCAATACTTAATGGGCCCCTGAAGCAGCGGAACTTCAGGGGCCCTTGTGCGGCGGCACGGCCTGCACGGCCGTATGTCCGCCACTGGATCTCTCCCATTACTAGTGTGTCTAGCTGCAGAGTTTTACTGCTATATCTAGATTCAGCATAAGCCTGTATAGCATAACTTACCTTCAAATAGTGATTTGTTGCTTGGAAAAGAAACTAAAAGGCACCATCTGTTGCTAAGAAGTGGCAGCATTATGTAACATAGAGAAGAGTAATCAAAACCAATGCAAGGAAAACGGGAGCAGAACTGGTACAAAAATGTAGCAGATGTCAACATCCAGGGCTCTGATTAGTTGCACTAAGTAACTGTTCCACTTCTGCACCTGTTTTGCACCAGATTATCCTAACCTTTCACTGGTTTTCATACCTCTGTCCCATAGTTCCTTGTGCAACATTTAGTATGACACTCCCATTATATATTTCCTCCCAGTTACAAGGGAACATTAAAAAGTTTGAATTATCACCCAGACAGTATTATGGTGTATTTATGACATTTGTTTCAGTGTCATCATTGGTCCCTAAGTGCAGGATGTTGAGAAAATCAGCGCATTGTATCCGAATTTCTTTTACAGATTGTACCAGAAGTGACTAATGTGTGAGATGGAAGAGATTGGGACTTTCAGAGTGATAAAGTTCCTGCATTTAAAGGGTAATAGTGCCCGGCAAATTCATAATGAGATGATGGCCATTTATGGAAACGATTGCCCAGCCATCTTATGACACTGTTGTGAGGTGGAAAAGGGACATTTCAAAGTTTCACACTTAGTCAGTTCTAGTACAATTTGTAAAAGAAATAAAGGACACAATGGCCCATATGTAATTAATGTGTTCACCTGAGTTATCTCCTAGGAGATACATTTTGTCTTCTCTGTAAACTAAATTTTCAGCATTTTACAACTGAAAAAGTACCCCAAAAATGGTGAAGAGGTACTCTAAAAATTATTTTGAGCATTTTCTTGCTTGCTGGTGGTTTAAATCACATTTTATGACAGTGTCTGAAAATATCCCCTAGGAGAAAACTCGGGAGAAAAAGTTAATTGCATATGGGCCAATGAGCTGATTTTCTCAACATCATGCACTGAGGGACCAATGATGACACTGACAAAATGTCATCAATGTACCATAATAATTTCCGAGTGATAGTTAAAACTTTATGAGACTCCCTCGTATACCACCAATAGGATATGGAATCTACAATACAAAAAAATAAACTAAGTAGAACAGGACAAAAGGTCCACAATATGGTTCTGCAAAGTACGTCACTTCTAAATATGTCCAAAAATGTGTTCTGCCTTATCACTGCATGTGCATCCTTAATAGTATACCATGCCATGGTAAGGAAAATATTATTTTATTTTGCACAAAGGGCAGTGAGGTAGTGCCTCTTTTATTGGGCTCAAAGTTATTTATTTTTGTAGACTTTCACCCAACCTGTACTCCTGAGTTACACCCCATTTTAAATTAAACCCCTGTAAGTCTAACATTGTAACATTGTTGCCCTATTCCATTCCATCCCCCTATCTATCAGACAATCTACCAAGCCCAGCTCCAGAAACTCTGGGATGCCATGCTTTCAATCTCTGTCCTGCTGTTACAGCACTCATTACAAGGTCCTGTGCATTTGTTCATACTGGCTGCCAATCTGAAGTTCACATTAAGTAAATCATATTCCATAAAGTAAAGGATGCTTTAAAGAACTCACAATTTGCTGGACAAAAATTAAAAGAAAGACTGCCAATGCTTTGTTTCTTAAGGAGAGCAGAGGAAAGCCTCATAGCAAATATGTAGGAGGGTGCTTGCCTTCTCTTGGCAAACAGGTTAAACATGGTCAAACAGGTTACATTTGTGAAAGCAAATCTGAAGCAAAAATAAAATTATGAGATATTGATTGTATGTGTAGTATGACTAATAATAAATAGAACATTAGTTGCAAAGAAAAAAGTCTCACATTTTTATTTTCAGTTATATAGCTTTATTTATAACATTGCATCAGACTGTCACCGTTGCATCTGTTGCGTAGAATCCAAACTGTATTTTACGTTGTAAAACAAAGCAGAGCTAATGACCCTTTGAACTTTCCTGGCGTAAAACCTTATCACAAACGGTCTCTCACTGTTTCTTGGCTGTATAAGAAAACAGGACTTAATGTAGCCATAAACCTGATGATTATGGGCAGATTCAATAAAGATACAAATGTATCTCTAATCGAATCTGATTAGAGATAGATTTGTCTCTTTGTCCTGCAGCAGCCCCCCCTATGTATAAATGTGCTCCCACCTTGTGTGCATTTATACATTACCTGTCCTGTGTCAGCCTTCCGTGCGGTTTCCGTCCATCTCTCCAGGCTCTAACAGCCGCATACACACGTACATGCTGACGGCGCATAGTGTCTGAACTCAGACACTAAGCCCGGCCAGCGCGTATGAAACTGTTAGAACCCGGAGAGATGGCGGAAGGCTGACACAGGACAGGTAATGTATAAATGCACACACGGGGGGGGGGGGCACATTTATACATTACGGCGGCAGCGGCGGGGGTTTTGTCGCTCAATCTGAAATTGACTGCCATACCGCCACACACCCGACCAACAAACTTTGGTCCGACATCTTGCAGCATGTGCGATCGAAAATGCTACCAATGTTTTGTCCTAAAATTGGTCGCTTTGTTGGTTGGGTATGCACTTGGTAGCACCAATTTTCATCCAATTTCGATTATAAAAACTGAATCGGATGGTCGATTGGGCGCCAAGTCGCCTAATGTATACCCACCTTTAGTTTCATAAACTTAGTCAACTAGCTCAGAGAAGCTCTTTTGCATAGGTAACATCTCAATTTTTTTTAACTCTTCCTGTACTGGAAAACAATGTGAGACTCTTTTCTTTGGTATGAATGTTCAATTTATTATCCATACTACTAATTCATTATTTTGTAAGTCTATTTTTCGCTTAAGATTTGCTTTAGGGCTGGTTCACACGGGCTTCTGCCGAGCTTTTGCTGAGCGCCACGTTCAAACGCCGGAGTTTAGACGCTAGCTTATGAAGGTTTTTGGGAAGCCTTCAAGGCTAGCAGTTCTGGTCTCTGCTACTGTTTCCTAGCGTTTACTGCCTCTGAAAGCAACATGTTGCTTTCGAGACTAGACGCAACGCCGGGATCTACCGGCAGGCTTTCATGAAAGCCTGCAAAAGCCAGCTCTAAACACTCCCATTCACTTAAATGGGACAGCGGGAGATCCCAAAAAACGCTGCGTCTTAAACACTGCGTTAAACGCCACAAAAACGCCCATGTGAACCAGCCCTAAAGGAAGTTCTGCACAACTGATATTCCCCAGATAACTGATATTTCCCAGTATGTTCAGTCATTGGCAATCTACCAGGGAATTGTATGGACCTAGCAAGTAATTACTCATATATAATACAAAACCCCCCTCAAACAAACCTGTCTTGCTCGTGTGACGTGGGCTTTACATATACAATTTTAACATTATATTCAATTAGCTGAATGATATATAATATACCAAGTATATATACAAAAAGTTGCATTGAGCAGAATGCCTGTCACTTTACAATGATTTTAGATATCGTTATAAACTGCCCTATAATGATACTAAACACAGTTAAACTGGCAAGCATCCAGGGAAATCCTTTTATTTTTTTATATGTAGCTTTGTAAGAAATATAGAATAAGTATGTCCGAAAGAAAGATCTCGAGGTCATTTACAACAGATGCCTGCTCTTGTGCCTGAATGTCTGCTTAAACGACTGTATTTTTCTGTTTAAATATCTATGATATATTTGCACAATGCATATTGTAGCTATCCTGAGATATCACAGGTCCCCATTGGAAGCTGAATCCCAGGTACTACAGATAATGATGTGCAAGCTCTGCCTACCTGCATCCCTTTGCCTGCAATTATATCACTACTGACTGGATAATGCGTTTTCACTGTATATCAAACCATAGCATTAATAAGTCAGGGATTTAGAGGATACAATGGTACTTTTTGTGCCTTAGTTAAGATTTATAAACTGTTATTATAAACTGTTTCATGTAGATTAATGTCATCACAACAGACACAATAACATCACGATCATTTAATTGTGCGATGATCTGTGTAATAAAAGTAGACGCTTACCTCACTGTGCTGAGCAACTACAAACACCCGCCATATCAGTATTCTGCCTACAACACAAGGGTGATGTGCATAAAATCCAAAATAAATATAAACTGGAGGACAAAAACAAAAAAACTCAAAGTAACCAAAAGTAAAAGTAAAAAGTTTTGATTCAGGATAAAAAACATTTATTGGCTAACCTAAAAGAAAAAGAGTAAGCTTTCAGCTAATAAGCCTTTTTCATACTTAATCCCTGTATACTCTTTTTTTCAGTTCCAGCTATATGCGTTACATTTTAGCATAGTAGTAGTAGCAGTAGCAGTAGTAGTAGTAGTAGTAGCAGTAGAGTATCGTACCATGTTCGCCATCAGTAAAAGTAGGAAGTTTTGAATCCGGATAATACCATTTATTGGAGAACTTAAAAGGAAAAGAGTAAGCTTTCAGCTAATAAGCCTTATTCAGACTCAGTTCCTGTAAACAAAACAAAAGTATCTGAGCAGTTGCATTGTGCATTGTCCAGTCTTGCATCTGTAGAATCTGATGTAAGTCAGTATTAAACCTGTAATATCTGATGCTAGAGACTGGAAAGCCAGTAGCTGTCATGTTTTACGCTGAAACCTTTTTTTTTTTCCGTTTTTGTGATGTCCGCTTGTGATGTCAGAAACCAACCCATTTGTATTTGGGATAAGCGCTTGACATATGTATAGCATGCCTTAAAGGATAATGAAGTGAGAGGGATATGGAGGCTGCAATATTTATTTTACTTTTAAACAATACCAGTTGCTGTAATGCCTGGGGGTTTTACTTTCTGACCACCCAGAGCAACAAGGCTGGTAGCTGAATAATGGAAGAGGCTACACAGGTTTGCCAGAGCAACTGCAGCTCTGGGCTTCCGATATCGCTACAAATAAGACACAATGGCAGCGCAGTGCGATGTTGCACTGTCTATGGTCTGAGTAACCAGACAAAGAACGAACAGACAGACTGACTGACTGACTTGTCCAGGGTGGATGCCTTTTGAGCCTCTGGCTAAGTAACAAAACAGATACAAGAAAGACAGACGGAATGCTTGCAAGACTAAGCATTGCCCTAGCGATAGCAAGCATTCAAACAGGTACAAGACAGGACTATACATTGGCGCGTAACTAGTAGCAACCGCAGCTCACAGTCACGTCCACAGAAGCAGAGCAAGCAGGTTAACAACCAGTCACCAGCAAGCACCCACACAGGCACGACTACAGGAAAAAACGTAACTAATAGCAACCGCAGCCTATAGTTACGTTCACAGAAACTAGAGTAGCAGGAATACTAACAGTCACTAATGTGGTGATGGCAGAATCCAAGCTATCAGGATAGTGGACTTCACTGACCCCCTGTGGATGCAGCGAACGTCCATCAGGCATGGAAACAAGGCAATAAACAATAATACAGAAAAATAACAAATGGCTCAACTAACGGATAAATATATATTAGCAAGTCTGCATATATATTTATCAAGTACTAGCTAAAGCATGAGTAATAAGGTTGCATTGAACTACAATTTAAATGTAAATAAACACCTGCTGCCGCTCACGGTCTTAATTATATAATACCTTTATTGAGAATTAATAGAAAATCACTACACCTGCCCTAAAAACACTTAAAATAATGCGCAGCGCTCCTATACACCACGCCACACAGCACACTAACATTCAACCCTTCCACTCTGGTACCGGTACCAATCCAGTAGTATCTTCAGAGTGTTGAACATTGAACTACAATACCAGATCTATCACAGAGTGACAAAGTGCCCAGCAGACCAGCGTACTGACTGATATGTCGGACAGAGTCTGAAATGGGAGGCAGACTTTTATACCAGCATCAGTCAATGGATGCAGGTATGTAAATTTCCACACAGCTGAATGGTAATCATTCAATCCTGAGCTGGCTTGATTACCATTTGCTAGCTGAAAGACTATCATAACAAATGCATGCAGTACTATGCAACAACATGCATGCAGGAAATCCAGGGCTATCTGGCTGCAGTTCAACTGCAGCAATCCATAGGAGAAATCCTGACAGCATCCTGAACTGCTCTGAACTGCAGAGTGATTGCAAATGACAATAAGACTCACTGCAAATGCGCAACCGAATGCAAGCAGACAAGTCAGAACTGCCCAGTTGCAGCTCCACTGCAAGCGACAGAACATGCTACAGGAGAGATCCTGACAGTTGCTTACACACACCTGAAACAAACATGTGGGTAATTATAGTATAGCTTGTTTAGTGTCTATGGCTAAACAGAGTTCTAGTGAGGTACTGCTCCTTTAAAAACCTTTATTTCTAGTTGGGTATACACAGTGGTACAAAGGCAGTGGGGGACACAAGCACCTGACAGCTGAGGTCTAGCCTGCCAAACAGCTGTCAGGCGCTTTTGTCCCCCACTGCCACTGTACCACTGTGCATACCCAACTGGAAATAAAGGGCAGTGCCTTGCTACAGCTCTTTTCCTAGTCTGCAAGTTGGTCCTTAAGAAAACATTTAAGCAGAAGTAAAGTGTAAAAATAAATTAAACACTGGCAACAGTCCATAGTTATAACAGAGTAGCATGAAAAAGTATTTTAAAATGAATGCAAAATTACAATTTAATTAATAAAATAGCTTTTTCATCCCTACTTATTACAATTTTTTTTTTAAATTTTGCCTGAGAGTATTAATAATGGGTCTTTCAGTGGTCAACTATTTGAACCATATCCTGGCACAGGGCGGTCATCAGAAACAGAGGAGTGATTACAGTACAAGTATTACTCCAGTATCAGCCCAAGAAGGAAAAGCCCAGGATTTCACCCTGCAGGGAGGCCCTAGAGGGGCCCACAATTATTTATATGGCTTCCCTGCTACCTTCACACTGTGTACCGATGTAATCAAATTTCATGTTCATGGCTGACTGTTGTAAATGACCTGTAATGTATTACAATCCTTAAAGAACTGTATTGCCAAAAATCACTTAATAGAGTGAAGATTATTGTGAGCAATAGCTTTATAAACACATATTTTTGAAGACTTTTAACATAGTAAAAATGTTTCCTCTCTGTCTCAACTTAGTGTTTATGTTCCCATAACTGTTGTGAGATGTTCAATCTATATGCACAGATACAGAACTGCTGTCAGTGGTGAGATGTCACACAGAAAACGTATAGATTATTACTTCTGTATGTAAACTTGCAATAAATTTTACATTAATATATTCTAATGGGAACCACTCTTTTTTATGGTTAAGTGCATAATGGGTGTTGTTTTGCGTTGCACAATGTAGAATGCCACCTGCTCGACTGCTGTGGTCATCAAGGAGTAATGCTGGTCAGACATGCAAATTTGTGCATTGAACTGTAGGATTTAGTTAATAATTATGACCCTGTTTGCTAGCAACAGCTTTTGATTAGCTTGCACAGTCGCACACATCTGATGGTTTTGATTCAATTGAATATTACAATGAAATTTGGAAAAGATATCACAGCAAGTATGAGAGTTTTAATAATACTTATTAAAGTAGTACTAATAAGTAAATAAATACTAATAATTTTAATAATAGTTATTACAACTTAACATCTGGAAATATGCCAGAAGAAGGGGACTAGATCCCAGAAAGCTTGCATAGTTTAACTTTATCAGATAGCCATTAAAAGGTATTACTTTTACAAGACTTTGTTTTTTCTACCTACATAATGTGTTTGGCTAACACGGTACAAAAACACTTTTTTGCTACTATTAATACTTATTTAATCCTTTTATTCTTTGCTGCCATGCAGTCCTGGTGAATTGAATAGTAATTTTGCATTTTCCTACACTTGTTTTGTTTTCAGTTTAGACTTTAGACTTGAAAGAAACATCTGAAAGTAGCAGAAAAAAATGTGTATAAGAATAAAACAATTCTTCTAAGATCTGAACAAATCATAGAAAAATCTAGTGAACAACTAAATTGTTATGTCCATAGGGCTCCTTAAAAGACAAACCAGTATTTCACTTTTCTGCTTTTTTTTAATAGAGAAAAAGTGCTATAGGGTCTCATTTATTAAAAAGTGACAATCTGATTGAACATCAGCACTACATTTGTCCTAGAGTTAAATGCACTGTAAACAACTTAAAGTGACCAAAAAATAAATAAGCATAGTTATTAACATTAAGATGCTGGCAGCTTTGATAAATTTAAGAAAGTAAATCGGGGAAGTAAGAACTTACAATGGGCAAACATTGATCAATTTATAAATGGATATTGGAAACTAATAAGGAATTTCATTAAGTTATTTTCAGTAAAGTTCCTCTTATTGCATATTAAAATGAACACGTAAAATATGAGTTCAGTTCTCAGTAATGCATGCTTTAGAAGCAATAAAATACACACACATACACACTCACACAGGTGCACATGCACTCTCTCTCTCTCTCTCTCTCTCTCTCTCTCTCTCTCTCTCTCTCTCTCTCTCTCTCTCTCTCTCTCTCTCTCTCTCTCTCTCTCTCTCCTCAGAGGGTAGCCTATCTTGAACTGTTGTTATTCACAAATCTGTCACATTGATTTTTCTTTTGAAATATCTAGTGTACTAGTGTAAGTAAAATGGCACATCTCTCTATGTGTTCTGACCTTTTATGATATTTCAGTTCACTCTGCTGCACACCAAGTACAAAAATCAGTAGTGCTGATACAGATACTGTGGCTTCATATATCTCTGTCATTTTTACAGTTTCTTACATCAGACAGAAAACCAATGCAAATTCACATTATGTTTTTTGCTTAGGAAATACTGACATAAATACCTGAGTTCATTTACATTTTCTAGTAAAATTTTTGGTTCCCATCCCAAGACAGAGACCTAAAAATACAATGTTGAGAAAGTAAAAAAAGCCCTTCTATAATCCATTATAATTTCAGTAAAATTGCACACTCCCACTGCCGGCCGTTAGCCCAGAGATCAATGAATGGGATTCAACCTTTTACCAGAGGCTGCAGTTTTTCTGAGTAACAAAAAGTTTCCAGTCCTCCTAATGCTTCCTGGAAGCACACGATCACTCTTCCAGGACTTTTTGACTGTGGCCATCTTGTGGCCAAATAGTAAAACTACACCTACATCCATTTTTTATTAAATAAATATTTTTTTTTACATTTAAAATTAGCTGTTTATCTCCCACACCAAAAATTACCCAAATAAAATATTTTATAAAAAAAAAAAAAAAAATACAATTAAAAAACAAAAAAATATAAATAGTTACCTAAGGTCTGACGTTTTTAAATATGCATGTCAAAGGAGTATATTAATACAATATTTTAAATTATGGGCTTGTAAATAGTGATGGACGCAAAATGAAAAAATGCACCTTTATTGCCAAATAAAATATCGGCACCATACATTATGATAAGGACATAATTTAAATTGTGTAATAAGTGGGACAAATGTGCAAATAAAATACATGGGATTTAATTACAGTAGCATGTATTAATTTCAAACTATAATGGCCAAAAAATGTGAAATAATGATTTATTTCCATTTCTTTCGTAATATTCCTGTTCAAATGGATTTACAATAAATTAATTCTTAGCAAAATGTATCACCCAAAGAAAGCCTAATTGGTAGCAGAAAAAAACAAGATATAGATCAATTCATTGTGATAATTAGTGATAAAGTTATTGGCAAATGAATGGGAGGTGAAAGTTGCTCAGATGCAAAAAATAAACAACCCTGTGGCCTTAAGTGGTTAATTATCCATACTATATATACAATTCATTATATCTAAAAAAAATTGCTTCCGTGTTTTTTTAAATATTTTATTTATTTCTGGTTGGATTTGATGGGCGGATGTCTTTTTTTCAACCAAACTAACTATGTAACTACTGTACAAAAGCTCCTGTGAAGGCCTACAATTGTTATATTTTAGCTTCTTAAAGGACACCTGAAGTGAGAAGGATTTGGAGGCTGACATATTGATTTCCTGTTAAATGCACATTGCTTGCCTGTCCTGCTGATCCTCTGCCTCTAATGCTTTTAGCCATAGACACTGAACAAGCATGCAGATCAGATGTTTGACTAAAGTTTGACTGGATGTGCTTTCTTGTGATTCAGACACTACTTATGCATGAAAGATCATCAGGATACGAAGTAACTGGTATTGTTTAAAAGGAAATAAATATAGCAACCTCCATATCCCTGCAACTTTCAATGTCCTTTAACATGGAAAACACACATCTATTAAAGTATTATTGGGTATCAACTTCTATATTAGCTTTTGTGTTTAATCATTCTTTGCTTCTGAAGTGGAATATACTGTATATGTCTACAGGTGGCCAGGAGGGATAACTAGAAATCTCTAAACCCCCCCACCATCACTTCCCCGCCACCAAGGGTGTAACTAAAAATCTCTGGGCCCCCAGCAAAACTTCAAGAGTTACAATCATTATTTTTTTGATTGATTGATTGTAGCATTGGAAAAATCTGACCAATGTATTACACTCATGTGTTCAATTTTTAAAAATGATTGAAAATTAGAAAATTGCTTGGGTCTATACATCAAGAAATGTGCAATCTACACTACACCATTCAATTTTCATAAAAAATTTTTAGAAAATTCCACCACTTTTACATATTGGAAAATATGGGAAATACAATCAGATTTCTTGAACAAACAACCAACAACAACAACAAAAAAAACTATAGTTTTTATCGGATTGTTCTAAAATTGGATCTTTTTTTTGTATTGTGTGTGGCTATCTTAATGAAATATGTCTTCAAATAAAGGAAAGATTTTCTGCAACATTGTATAGTTTTTTGAACGTTGAACAGAGTATCCTTTTATGGGAAGTTTATGGGGTGCGGTGGAACACTTTTAAAGTCTGTTAGAAATCATTCATACTTTTAGACTTTTTACACATTTTTAGAAAAACAGTAAGGGCCTAGTTCCACTATACACGGATTCTGGATGCAGAAAACTGACTCCAATGAATGCCTATGGGAAATCTGCATCAGAAAAAATGCGTTTAGTAGAAACAGGCCCATAGGCATTCATTGGAGTCAGTTTTTCTGCATCCAGAATCTGGGTGTAGTGGAAACAAGCCCTAAGCCAGTTACTGGACCAGAGAGATGAGATATAAACTGTGTACTGTTGACATGACTACAAGAAAATAAATGCTTGCAAATTTTAATGCAGAATTAGAATATCATATCTGCTGCATACTGCAATGGAAAGGTCATTTTCAACTATTACATTATGGCTTTTTTTTTTTAGCAATTATACAGTTAAATCGATATTAATGAAATCCAGTTTCTATTTTAGCCAGTGATCAAGTTACCTAGTAGAGTATAATTTAGCATAATCATTAAAAGTAAAAAGAAAAAGTCTTATACCCACCTCTTATGTAATCAATAGACCATACATTCTACCCAGCACTTTATTTCGGAAATACAGCACAAATGAGATTAATTGAAGTATTTTTCCTCAGCATCTGGTACTTGTCGCTCTTTAAAGAGCCAAGGTAATTGGTTAAATGAACCATTTATGTAGCCTGAATGTTCTATCATTAATGACTCATTTGACATATGTTCTGTAGTCACATTAAAATCCTTGTACAGTCTATTTGTATAGACACTAGAGTGTATTTGTGAAGGAGATTTTTGTTCTTCTGATAGCTCTGCTACAGAGAATTTCTGTTTTTTTTCCCACCATTTTTGTGCTAAACAATACAGGTTAATTTCTGTTTCTCACAGCAGGTTTCCAGCTTAGTGTTAAAAGTTTCACTTATTTTCTGTTGGTCAATGGGTGCAACTAAAATAGTATTTACTATTTAACCACTTCCCAAGAAGAGGTTTTCCCCTTAAAAACCAGAGTGATTTTTACTTCATGCTCCTCCCATTCATTCGCCAATACCTTTATTGTTACTCATCACTTTGAAATTATTTATATCTTGTTTTATTTGCCACAAATTAGGCTTTCTTTGAGTGTTACTTTTTGCTATGAACTATTTTATTTTATGTGCATTTTAAAGAGAATATTAAGAAAAACAGGGAAAAAAAATCATTATTTCTGAGATTTCAGTCATTATAGTTTTAAAATAAAATGTGCTTCGATACATACAACCCACACATTTTGTCTGCCCATTTGTCCCGGTTATTACAATGTTTAAATCGTGCCCCTAGTACAATGTATGGTGATAATAATTTATTTGGAAATAAAGGTGTATTTTTTCCATTTTGTGATTTTTTTTAATACTGTAACAATAATTATGAGGCATTATTTGCAAAATGAATAGTAATATACCCTCATGACATACATATTAAAAAAGTTCATAAGGTAACTATTTAGGTATTTCTTATTTAACCTCTTGCCGACGGGCGATGGGTGTGGCTGTGGCGGCAGCCCCAGGATCGCCTAACGCCGTTTGGCGTAAAGTCCTGGGGCCAGCTAATGCAGGAGATCGCACGCAGGCTGCGCGCGCATCTCCTGCTTGGGGGGCGGAGCTCCGCCCCACCTTCAGTCTCCGAGCAGCTATTGCCACTCGGGAGACTGTTAGACGGCATGATCACCGTCTATTTACAGGTACATGTACAGCGCTGCGATCGGCAGCAGCGCTGTACTGGGGACAGCCGTGTCATACGGCTGTCCCCCTTGGGGACAAGAGAGCGATCGGCTGTCATAGGCAGATGCCTATGACAGCCGGTCGCCATAATTGGCTGGCTGTGGGGAGGGAGGGAGGGAAGTTATTTAAAGAAACAGTGTTTTTTTAATTAAAGACACTAACAATAATATTTATTTAAAAAAAAAATAAACATGGGGGAGCGACCAGACAGAAAAGTGGGGGGGATCACTTGTGTGCTGTGTTGTGCGGCCCTGCAGCTTGGCCTTAAAGCTGCAGTGGCCATTTCAGCAAAAAAGGCCTGGTCTTTAGGGGGGGTTAACACTGCAGTCCTCAAGAGGTTAAATGGTGTCATTTTTTTTATTTTACAAATGTTTTATTTTGGTAACTATAGGGTAGGGGTTTAAGGTGTTAAAAATTAATAAAAATGTGTGTATGTAAATATATTTTATGAATGTAATGGTGTGTTAGGCTGCATATTACTTCTTGGCCACAGGATGGCACTACACTGAACTTATTCTATTAATAGAAACACGGCAGTGTAGTTTTTACCTTTTGCTTCTGTGAGACTGACAGGCTGCGTCTCACTGCAGCAACTTTTCAGCTTGTCATTCATTATAGGGACTGTGATCGGGTTTGAGCAGTGTTGCTTGGATACCTCATTATCCTATTCGAGTTTGGTCGAATTCGGATAGTAAACTATCCGAATTCACTCGAAGTCGGATATCCGATGTAATCGAATATCCGATTCGACCTCGGATATCCGACGTCACTATCCGAGTCTGTATTCGAGTAAAAAATTTGAGTTGGCCTTAAATAGCTTGTAAAACTTGTATAGGAGGTCAATGATGCATGAAACCATCTTTTTTATGAAGAAAAACATCAAGTGATTATGTGGTGATGTAGTAGTTATAAAAAAGGTCTCAAAAAAAGTAAATTAACTTCATGAAAAGTGTTTGCATGAGAAGGTGTGTCCAAAATGGTTGTTGGAAGTCTTCATTTACGTCGTCTTCATCTTCTTCTTCTTCTATATCTTCTTCTTCTTCTTCTATATCTTCTTCTTCTGTATCTTCATCTTCTTCTTCTTCATCTTCTTCTA
This sequence comes from Hyperolius riggenbachi, assembly GCF_040937935.1. NCBI lineage: Eukaryota > Metazoa > Chordata > Amphibia > Anura > Hyperoliidae > Hyperolius > Hyperolius riggenbachi. The sequence goes on from NC_090648.1 coordinate 198,459,960, forward strand.
TATCTTCTTCTTCTATATCTTCTTCTTCTATATCTTCTTCTTCTTCTATATCTTCTTCTTCTTCTTCTTCTATATCTTCTTCTTCTATATCTTCTTCTTCTTCTATATCTTCTTCTTCTTCTTCTTCTTCTTCTTCTTCTTCTTCTTCTTCTTCTTCTTCTTCTATATCTTCTTCTTCTTCTATATCTTCTTCTTCTTCTTCTTCTTCTATATCTTCTTCTTCTTCTTCTATATCTTCTTCTTCTTCTTCTTCTTCTTCTATATCTTCTTCTTCTATATCTTCTTTTTCTATATTTTCTTCTTCTATATCTTCTTCTTCTTCTTCTATATCTTCTTCTTCTTCTTCTATATCTTCTTCTTCTTCTATATCGTCTTCATCTTCTTCATCTTCTTCTATATCTTCTTCTTCTTCATCTTCTTCTTCCTCTTCTTCTCTATCATTATATTATGTGTCTTGGTTTTCCTTTCTTTTGTAATATTTTTTTTTACTTCATTTGTGGAAATATTTTATTGTAATAACACCATAGTTATATTTGTGTTGATGGCATAATAGGTAGGTAGTGGCACATTGCAAGCCACAGCGCCTTTTTCTGTGTACCCAGGCGGGGCTAAAACACAGACATCAGCAGGAGGAGGAAGTAGTAGTTGCAGGCTTGCAGCTATTTGTAGTGTGTGGTAATAGTCGGTCGGTACTCGGTAGGAGAGTGGGTAGGCAGGGGGCAGTAGAAAATAGTTCTTCTTCTGTTCTCCCTGGCAGTGGTAGCAGCACACAGACAGCAGAAGCTCAATGCAGCTACAGGAGGAGGAGTAATGTGTGTCAGGCAGTGTGATGTGACTGACATAATAGGCCCTGGTACCTAGCGGTGGTACCAGGGCCATAAATGAACATCATGAGGTTCCAGACAGTGGTCGTGAAGCCCACATTGTGTCCAATACACAATTGGGACAGCACAGTTTTCAACCCGGACACCTCTAAAATAATTACAATTTTTTTTTTTAATTATTGCAGCTATTGTTGAGCGTAACAGCTGGTGGCGCTTGGGCAGCAGCACCTTGTAATGTGTTCCCTGGCAGCGAATAGGAGACACAGACAGCAGGAGGAAATATAACAGCAGGCAGCGTGAGGAGGGACAGCACAGTTTTCAACCCGGACACCTCTAAAATAATTACAATTTTTTTTCAAATTAATGCAGCTATTTTTGAGCGTAATAGCTGGTGGCGCTTGGGCAGCAGCACCTTGTAATGTGTTCCCTGGCAGTGGAAACACACAGACAGCAGGAGGAAATATAACAGCAGGCAGCGTGAGGAGGATAAGTGTGTGTGGCAGACTAGCCTTTGGCAGCAGGCAGGAGGGCAGGCAGCGAGACATAGTAGGCCCTGGGTCCTAGCGGTGGTTCCAGGGCCGTAAATACACAGCATGAGGTTCCAGACAGCGGTCGTGAAGCCCACATTGTGTCCAATACACAATTGGGACAGCACAGTTTTCAACCCGGACACCTCTAAAATAATTACAATTTTTTTTTCCAAATTAATGCAGCTATTTTTGAGCGTAATAGCTGGTGGCGCTTGGGCAGCAGCACCTTGTAATGTGTTCCCTGGCAGTGGAAACACACAGACAGCAGGAGGAAATATAACAGCAGGCAGCGTGAGGAGGATAAGTGTGTGTGGCAGACTGGCATTTGGCAGCAGGCAGGAGGGCAGGCAGCGAGACATAGTAGGCCCTGGGTCCTAGCGGTGGTTCCAGGGCCGTAAATACACAGCATGAGGTTCCAGACAGCGGTCGTGAAGCCCACATTGTGTCCAATACACAATTGGGACAGCACAGTTTTCAACCCGGACACCTCTAAAATAATTACAATTTTTTTTTTCAAATTAATGCAGCTATTTTTGAGCGTAATAGCTGGTGGCGCTTGGGCAGCAGAACCTTGTAATGTGTTCCCTGGCAGTGGAGACACAGACAGCAGGATGAAATATAACAGCAGCAGCAGCAGCAGGTGTATGTGTGTGTGCCAGTCGTCACTTCATGTACCCCTCTTGCCGACAACAGGGGCCATGAATTCGCCTTCCACCCAAGCCTGGTTCATTTTGAGAAACCTCAGTCTGTCCACAGACTTGTGAGACAGACGAGATCGCTTCTCAGTGACGACTCCACTGACTGCACTGAAGCAACGCTCTGAAAGTACGCTGGAAGGGGGGCAGGAGAGCACTTCCAGGGCGTACTGCGCAAGCTCGCTCCAGATCGGCAGGTGCTTGACCCAATACTCCATGGGATCAACAGGGGCCACGCTGTCAAGCCCGCTGAAGGACCCCATGTAGTCAGCCACCATGCGGGTCAAGCGCTGCCTGTGACTGGAGAAGGATGCTGCTGCAGGCACCTCCTCTCTAGTCCTTTGCAGCTCTACACTCATGTAGAGCTCTTGGGTCAGAGACAGCAGGTCTGTGGTGCGCGAGCGCTTGCTGCTGGTGGATGCAGGCACCTGCTGCTGCCTCTGTGCTGGCTGGACAGTGGGGGTGGATGGCTCAGGGAAGGCTTCCTGCAAGCGCTCAACAAGGGACAGCTGCAAATCCCTCATTTGTTGCGCACGGTCTCCTCCTGCAGGCAGGAACTGGCTGAGCTTCGCCTTCAGATGTGGGTCCAGCATCATGCAGATCCAGATGTCCTCCCTCTGCTTCATCTGGATCACCCTTGGGTCCTTGTGCAGGCACCTCAGCATGTGCGCTGCCATTGGGAACAGTCTGGCCACGTCTGTTGGCACATCATCGGCAGCCCCAGAGCCGACATTGCTGTCCTCCTCTGCCTCCTCCACCTCATCCTCTCTCCACCCCCGCACCAGTCCAGCTGCGCTCTGCTGCTCCCCCTCATCAGCAGCAAGGTCAGGGACCTCCACCAACTCCGAGCCCTCCTCCTTAGAGGTGGCCTGTGAAGCTGCCTGCAGCTCCTGCTGGTCCAAGGCTGCCGCTCCCTCTTCCACCAGTGCATACAGGGCCCTGTCCAGCACACACACCAAGGGGACCCACTCGCACACCATTGCATGGTCCCTGCTCACCATGTTGGTGGCCTGCAGGAAGGGTGCCAGGACTGAGCACACCTGCTGCATGTGCCCCCAGTCCTCCGTGGAGATGATGGACGGGAGGTTGGTGGCGGCACGCCCAGTTGCAGTGAGGGAGGCAACTGTTGCTCGTGCAACGTACTGGCTGACAGCCTGCCTCTGTTCAACCAGACGCTCCAACACCGCCAGGGTGGAGTTCCAGCGAGTTGGAACATCGAGCATGAGCCGGTGCTGTGGCAGGTGCAGCTCCTTCTGCACCTCTTCCAGGCTCGCCACGGCTGCAGGCGAGTGCCGGAAGTGACGCACAACCTTCCTTGCCGCCTCAAGGAGTCGGTCCATCCCCTGGTAGGTCCGCAGGAACTTATGAACTACCAGGTTCAGGACGTGCGCCAGGCAGGGGATGTGGGTCAGGTCTCCCCTGCTGATGGCAGCAACCAGGTTTGCCCCATTGTCGGACACCACCTCTCCGACTCTGAGGCCTCTGGGGGTCAGCCAATTCCTCTCCTGCTCTCGGAGTTTGGCCAGGACGTGGTTCGCCATCAGTTTGGTCTTCCCCAGGCTGACCAATTCCAGCAGCGCTTGGCAGTGGCGGGGCTTCACGCTGCTGCTGAGGCGGGGGGTTTGGGCTGGTGTGGCGGAGGATGGAAGCGGATCAGAGGAACCTGCTGCTGTTCCGCTGACCCTGCATGGTGGCACCACCCACTGTGTTGTTGGTGCTGCTGCTGCTCTGGCAGTGCCGGCCGATGCTGCTCCCCCCTTCTCACCCCCTTCCACCAAGCTGACCCAATGCGCGGTGAAGGACAGATAGCGGCCTGTCCCAAACCAGCTGCTCCACGAGTCCATGGTGACGTGGACCCGTTGACCCACCGTGTGCTCCAGCCCTCTCCCGACATGGCCGTGCGTGCAAAATAATGTCGGCTGGGGATTGGCCAATCGGGGGCTGCACACATCAGGAGTGCACGCATGTCGCTCCCCTCCTGCACAAGGGAATAAGGCAGGAGTTGGGAGCACATGGCCCATGCCAGCAAGCCGTTCAGCTGACGCACGCGACGGCTGCTGGGAGGCAGAACCCTGACCACCCCCTGGAAGGTGTCGCTGAGCAGGGTCTGGCGAGGTCTTTTGCTGGCACGGGAAGCAGTGGAGGGAGCAGAGGAGGCCACTGAGGACTGGCTGCCAGAACAGGCCTCAGTGTTGGCGGCAGGAGTTGCAGAGGGAGGAGGAGCAGTGCGTTGCTGACGCACTCCTGCTGCTGATGGCTTCGCAGTGGTGGCGGGTCTGCCACTGCCACTGCCAGCTTCCTTCAACTTCACGAACTCCTCATGCTCGTGAAAGTGTTTCCCTGCAAGGTGGTTGACCAGAGAGGTGGTGCCAAACGCAGAGGGCTCCTTCCCTCTGCTGAGCTGCTTGCGGCACTGGTTGCAGGTGGCATACTTGCACTCCAAATATGGAAGGGTGAAAAAATTCCATATTGGGGAGGTGAAGTTGTCCCTTCGGCTTGAAGGTGCTGCTGCCGCTGGTCTCCCTGTGGTGGTTGGGGGGGGGGGGGGGTTCCTGGTGCGGCTGGTGGTGGCACTGGCAGAACTCGTCTCCTGATCAGCACGCTGTGTGGCCTGCATACCACGCCCACTTGTGATCCTGCCCATGCCTGCGATGCTGATCCTTCTAGCAAGGCCCGCAGATGCATCCTCCTCCTCCTCCTCCTCAGAGCTGATGACATCCCCACTCCCAGGACCTGGCAACCAGTCTTTGTCCTGCTCCCTGTCATCATCATCCTCTCCCTCCGCAAACATGTCCTGCTGGGATCCCCCAAACTCCCCTTCTGCATGCATGGGCGGATGGACAGTCACCACTGTCTGACTGTCCAAAGCATCATCCCCCAAAGTGCCCATGAGCATTCCTTCCTCTGCCAATTCTTCCGCAACAGCACTCCATACCTTCTGTGTGCTTGGGGTCCATAAGAAGGTGCTGAGTGACAGGGTGCTGGTGTCGCCCGCTGGGGCTGGAGAACTGCACTCCTCCTCCTCTCCCCCAGGCAGTGCTGGGCGGCTGCTGCTGCTCTTGCGAACAGGAGTGGCGGCGGGGGTGGAGGACTCGGTTCCAGAGCTAATGGTGGCCTGCTCATCCACCATCAGTTCCACCACAGCGTCTGCATCCTTCTCCTCAATAGGACGGCTACGACCTGGCGGTGGGAGGAACATCTGGGCCACACGCTGCTGCTGCTGCTGTGTCTCTGCAGTGTGACTCCCAGCTGTTGGGCGGCCAAGGCGTCCACGGCCAGTGGCTAATGGCGGAATAGCCACTGGTGCAGACGCAGAACTGCGCATGGTGGTGGTGGCGCGGCTGCCACGCCCACGACCTCCTCTCTTGGCGATGCCCTTGCTGCCCCTGCCCAGACCGCGGCTGCCAGTGCCAGACATTGTATATTTTTAATATTATACAAATGAAAAAAAAAACGTATGTATGTAAAGGCGGGTGGGACAAGTGGGGTACTTTAATGGGGTGGGACTGGTGGTGGTGGGTGTGTGAGGTGACGGACAGGTGTACTCTACAGCAGAGATCGGTGTAGCGCTAACAAGAGAGTGCTCACCGCGCACACAAAGACCCTAGCTGACGCTGACTGACGGTGTCCCTATGCACAGACTACAGTACAAGTCAGCAAATACACAATAGAAGTAATAAACAATAGGACGGGTGTAGAACTAACGAGAGGGTGCGGACAGCGCAGACGTGCACTGACTGTGCACACAAAGACCCTAGGTAACGTGGTGACGGACGGTACCTATACACAGACTAGAGTACACTACAGTACTAACTAAACAATAGAAGAATCTAGCTAAACAATACAACAGGTGTGACTAGATTACAGAGAGCAGATACAGCAGGACAGGTATAGCAGTAAAGCTGGGCCTTGCTAACTATAAAATAGTACAATATCTATCTAACACAGAAGTAGTACAGTAAGGACAGGTGAGAGCACAGGTGAGGTGAGGTAACTAGAGACTAGAGCAAGAGCACAGAGCAGGGAAGTCACAGGGCCTAGCTGCTGGCTGCAGGCCTGCAGCAGCAGCACCAGTGACAGACTCTCCCTCCCTAGTCCCTAATCACACAACCTAAACTGCCTAAAATACAATCTATCTACAATACAAAGCAATAAAGTTGAAGATCAAGTATTGGAGTGTAAAAACGCTAGGTTTAGAACAATAGCAATGCACTTGCACACAGACAAAAAGCACTGGAGCAGTCTCTCAGTACAATCAGTCAGTAAGTCGCAAGCAGGACGAGTGAGGCAAGATGGCGTCCGCTATTTATAGAGGGGGGCTTGGCCAGGCTCCCCCTCTGTGATTGGCTACAGTCAGGGGGCTTGGAGCCCTCTGATTCGCTTGTGAGGACTCGAGGTGACGTCTGTCGTGACGCTATCCGAGCTCGTGACGCTATCCGAGCTCGGATAGCTAGGATATCTCCGGATAGCTGCTTGCTATCCGAGTGCGCTCGGATAGCACAGCCCGGATAGTTAATACTATTCGAGCTCGGTATTCGAGCTCGAATAGTGAAAAAAAAGCTAGGATATCCGAGTAACTCGGATATCCTAGCTCAGATGAGCACCACTAGGTTTGAGAACAAGCTGTTCTCATTCTCTGATCGCAGAAAAGCTAGATTGCGGCGGAACGACGGGTCAGTGATGTGCCGATTGGGACATAAAGAGGAAAACAAACAAGTAAATGTATCTACGTCCCTGTTTGTTAAATGAAGTATCCAGGGGTGTAGATGCACATACTAAAGGTGGGGAACTGGTTAACCACTTATGCTCGGATTACACAGTTCATTTATTAGGTGATTAGATGGTTCCATAGATAATTTCCAATATGTCCAATCTCCATTTCGATTCTTTTGCTGCTCGATTTCTGATAGAGGTGAATAGAAAATGATAAGAAACATGAGTGGAAGATAAGAGAATCGACTGCAGAATCGAGCAGCAAAAATGACCGAGAGCAGAATTGCACGGCAGAAATGAACTGTGTATTCCCAGCATTAAACAATGTGCAGGGCCTAGGTAATGTTCTCAACAGCAAACCAGATAGCAAACCCTGCTATAATGTAATCCTATTAATTTCATATATTTAATATAAAGTCAAATGATGAAGGTGTAGCCAGTCGTTAAAGGGCACCTAAACTGAGAATGGATTTTTCCGTTTAAAAAAATACCAGTTCCCTGACTCTTCTGCTGATCCTGTGTCTCTAATACTTTTAGCCACAGCTCCTAAACAAGCATGCAGATCAGGTACTCTGACCGAAGTCATGCAGATCAGGTGCTCTGACTGAAGTCAGACTGGATTAGCTGCATGCTTGTTTCAGGTGTGTGATTCAACCACTACTGCAATCAAAGAGATCAGCAGGACTGACAAGCAACTGGTATTGTTTAACCATTTTTGCCGCCCGGACGTGATGCTCATGTCCAGGCGGCTGCTCTGCTGCGGTGCCGCACTTCAAGCGTGCTCCCGCACGCAATTGCGGGCGCGCCCTCGTGCCCCCGTGCTGTCCCCCGGTAGCCCTGGGATCAGTGAACGGGAACATGGTTCCCGATCACCGATCCATGTCCCCAGCAGAAAAAATGAAGCGCCCTTACTAGAGGCTTCAGTCTTTCTGCAAAAAAAAAAGTTTCCCCATGCTCCTTGTGCTTCCTGTGATCGAGAAGCACAAGGAAAAAAAAATAAACTCAAGGTGGCCATCTTGTGGCCAAATAGTAAAACTACATCTACATATTTTTTACATTACAATTTACACATATAATAACATTGAAAATTAACTGTTTATTTCCCACACCAAAATATTACCCAAATAAAATTTTTAATGAAAAAAAAATTACAATAAAAAAAAAGACATAAATAGTTACCTAAGGGTCTGAACTTGTTAAATATTCATTTGAAGGGGTATACTACGAACATTTTTAAAATTATAAGCTTGTAAATAGTGATGGACACAAAACGGAGAAAATGCACCTTTATTTCCAAATAAAATATTGGCGCCATACATTGTGATAGGGACAAAATTTAAATGGTGTCATAACCGAGACAAACAGGCAAATACAATACATAGGTTTTAATTGTGGTAGCATGGATTATTTTAAAGCTATAATGGACGAAAACTGAGAAATAATGAATGTTTTCAATTTTTTTGTTATTAATCCTGTTAAAATGCATTTATAAAAAAAAAATTCTTAGCAAAATGTACCACCCAAAGAAAGCCTAATTAGTGGTCGGAAAAAAACAAGATATAGAGCAAAACATTGTGTTAAGTAGTGATAAAGTTATTAGCGAATGAATGGGAGGTGAAAATTGCACTGATGCATAAGGTGAAAAATCCCCACGGGCTGAAATGGTTATTATAAAACCTCCAAATCCCTCTCAGTTTAGGTTCCCTTTAAGGGAGAATGCAGAATCATTTTTGCAGAAAGGAGGCTGATTGATTTGTCATTTTCAAAGTAATAGGTAAAGGTTATGAATAGAGGGGACACTAGCAGGTGATTACAGAAGAGTGGTCTAAGATATATTTTTGTGTGCTGTAGGAATTGTGACTGGGGCAGGATCTGTGATTTGATTTAAAGGCAAAGAATGGCAGCTTGAATTTGGTTCTTTGGGTGAAATGAAAGCCTGCATAGATACAACAGATAGGTAGTAGTAATAGAGACATATAAGCCAAGCTATGACATTAGGCCTCATTTCAACTACAGGCTTGCATTTTACATTTTAAAATTTGCATCCAATAGAAAAATGCAAACATTTTCATGCACATTTTTTTCTGCAAATTTTCACAGAATGCTGGTTCTGCTTAGCAACACACCAACATAAAACAACTTCCTCCTTCTTGCTTCCTGTGTAAAGCCGACACATTATGTACAGTAGATATGTGCTGCTGCAATTGTCAAGCCGAGACATTATATAGGAATGCACTAGCACTTTTGTGGTGTCTGTCAATAGGAAAGAGTGTAGTCTGGAGAGGCCTACATAGCTGGAAGTGGCAGGAGCAAGAGATGTTCTGTAGTGGAAAATAAAGAGTGCAGAGCTGAAGGTGATACCATAACTGGATGCTTGTGGAATGGGGAAATTAATGTTCCATTTACAGTTAAGGTCGGTGTCCATACACTACTTGATTTTCCATTGATCGATTAATCAATTGACTTTATTAGGCAATCAATAACAGTATGGTTGATTGAAAGTCTATCTGCAAGCAAGATCCTATGCATCTCCTTCACTAATCGAGTTGTTTGATGTTGTGCCTCCAGATGAATTGCGTAACATATGGGTACCTTTTAAATGTTTGATTTGAAGGCAAGGGAGGGAAAATTAGAATAGATTCTAGTTTTTTTCCAGGTTGAGTTTCAAATACCTTTCAAACATTCTGACCAATTTCTACTCCGCTACCATTGAGTCGATCCTCTGCTCATCCATCCTGGTCTGGTACGCCGGTGCAACCGCCAGCGACAGGCACTCACTTCAGAGGGTCTTCAGGGCGGCGAAGCGGGTCATTGGGAGACCTCTCCCCTCACTTGCCCTCCTACACAACAAAAGACTGAGATCGAGGGCCCTGAAGATCGCTAACGACCCCTCTCACCCGGGCCACTGCTACTTTCGTTCGATGCCACTGGGACGGAGGCTTTGGGCCATCTCCACAAAGACGGCTAAGCATAGTAATTCCTTCTTTCCCTTAGCCGTCAGCCTTCTGAACTCCCTCCACATACTCCCATCAGCGCACCCCTATGATATTTAGATCTGTTATGGACAGCGCTAACTGCTGCTATAGTATGTACAATGTAAATACAAATGGAATGTACAATGTAAATGCAAATGTAACCCTCTGCTACTGACGTGTAATTGTAAACTTCTGCTCCTGTTTTTCTATGCTGTCAATTGATGTCTCTTCTGAGCTGAATGTACTGTGCCAAACCCAATTCCGGGCATGACCCAGTCATGCTTGGCGAATAAACTATTCCTAAATCCTGATTCCTGAAACATCTCTGATGAGCAGTCAAAGTCCTCAATTCACTAAACTTATCTCCTGTCTTTAATAACTCTTCTAGAGTTGTTACCATGGTGATAAGGCATGTAGTATTCAGGAAACATTTTACCTCAGGCAAGCCTAAAGTTAACTCTTCTGTCTTTAAATTAACTCTCCAATCCTTAAAATAACTCCAGAGTTAAAGACAAGCTGTTAATTAGCTGCATGTGAAAATAACTACAGAGGAGGTAAATTAACTACAGAGGAGGTAAATTAACTACAGAGGAGGTAAATTAACTACAGAGGAGGTAAATTAACTACAGGAGAGGTAACTTAAGGAATGAAGAGGTAAGATAACTCTCTCATGTGTGGAGGTAAGTTTTCTCTTGCCTTATTATCTCTAGCATGATCTTAGCGAATTGAGGCCAATTGTCTGTATAGCGCTGCATGCTGCATGATCTATGGCCACAATTCGCTAAGATCATGCTGATGATAAGGCAAGTGAAAACTTATCACCACACATCAATCGATATGTGTGGCTGAGTCTGTGTGGGCTGATTCACACTACAAGGGCTTTTTAAACACTACAAATTTTAAAAGCTCTTGCTAATGTAATGCTGTCTGGAATTTTTACAAAATCACATCGCACAAGTGAGAACACACACATAGGATAACATTAGCAAGAGCTTTTAAAATCATAAAGCGCTCAGAAAACTTGTAGTGTGAATTAGCCATATGTGTGTGTGTCTGTTCATGTCTGTGTGTGGCTGTGTGTGTATATATACATAGGCTTGGTATCTATTTCTTCCTCTGTCCCTGTGTGCCTGCTGAGTATTTATCTCTATACACAGTCTCCTTCTGTATAAAATACTAAAAAATAAAGCAGACAGCTCAGAATTCTCCTCTTTACATTGCAGTCTCTAATAACACCACACTTAATGACAGCTCAGGCCAGGTGATAATTCCTCACAAACTTTACAGTTGTTATTACTTGCATTCATCTCTGTGAATTAACATCATGGGCTCGATTCACAAAGCGGTGATAAAGACTTTAGGCGTGATAACCATTTTATTATGCCTAAACTCAGTTTAGGCATGATAAGTTTAGGCATGATAAGTTTAGGCATGATACGTTTAGGCATGATAAGTTTAGATAGGTTTAGATCGCGCGCAAAGTCCCGCACGCAAAGCAGCGCCATTAAACTCTATGCAAAGTGCACCAGACTTTGCTAGGGCAAAACTTTTGATCAGCTGTGCACTGCGGTGCTAACCCAGTTGGTGCTTAAACTTATCACGCCTAAAAACTTATCACACCTAAACTTATCATGCCTAAACTTATCACACCTAAACTTATCACACCTAAACTTATCATGCCTAAACAGAGTTTAGGCGTGATAAAGGGCTTTTCACTAGCGTGCTAACTGTTAGCACCGCTTTGTGAATCAGGCCCCTTGTGTTTAAGTTTAGGATTCAGTCATTAATTTAAGGATTCAGTCATTAAAGGGAACCCAAGGTGAGAGGGATATGGAGGCTTCCATATTTATTTCCTTTTAAACCATACCATTTGTCTGGCAGTCCTACTCAGGGGTCGAGTGGGGCGTGGACGCGGGTGGACCACGTCCACTTACTTTTTCCAGAGCGTGGCATTTGTAACATTTGTGGAGGGGAGCAGTGCAGTGGAAGGAGAGCTGTGAGCAGCGGTGGAGAAGGGGGGCCATCTCCCCCCCTTCCCTCACCTTAGGGTGCTCTCTCTCCCTCGCTCTCCCCTACAGAACTAATGTGCGGGCAGCCGGCAGCGAGCGGGACTTACCTCTTCTCGTTCCAGCGCCGGATCTGCATGCCGCTGCTCTGGTCTAGACCAGACCAGACTAGCGGCAGTGGAGTGCTCGTGCTGGACGAGAAAAGGTAAGTCCCGCCCGCTGTCGGCTGCCCGCACATTATTTCTGGAGGGGAGCGCGAGGGATGGAGAGCACCCTAAGGTGAGGGAAAGAGGGGGGAAATGGCCCCCCTTCTCCACCGCTGCTCACAGCTCTCCTTCCACTGCGCTGCTCCCCTCATGCTGGGGGACACCTGACTACATATACTGGGCACATATACCCCCCTGACTACATATACTGGGCACATATACCACTGACTACATATACTGGGCACATATACACCTGACTACATATACTGGGCACATATATACCCCTGGCTACATATACTGGGCACATATATACCCCTGACTACATATACTGGTCATATGTAACCCTGGCTACATATACTGGGCACATATACCCCTAACTACATATACTGGGACTTATACCCCTAACTACATATACTGGGACATATACCCCTGACTACATATACTGGCACATATATACCCCTGACTACATATACTGGGACATATACCCCTGGCTACATATACTGGGACATATATTCCTGGCTACATATACTGGGATATATACCCCTGGCTACATATACTGGCACATATACCCCTGGCTACATATACTGGCACATATACCCCTGGCTACATATACTGGCACATATACCCCTGACTACATATACTGAGCACATCTACCCCTGACTACATATACTGGGCACATATACCCCTGGCTACATATACTGGCACATATACCCCTGGCTACATATACTGGCACATATAGCCCTTGCTACATATACTGGGCACATATACCCCTGGCTACATATACTGGGCACATATACCCCTGGCTACATATACTGGGCACATATACCCCTGACTACATATACTGGGCACATATACCCCTGGCTACATATACTGGCACATATACCCCTGGCTACATATACTGGGCACATATACCCCTGGCTACATATACTGGGCACGTATACCCCTGGCTACATATACTAGGCACATATACCTCTGGGTTCATATACTGGGGACTACTATACTCATGGCTACTTATACTGGGGACACCTATAGACCTGGCTACCTATGCTGGGGGTACCTATATTGGGGGAACTGCTGTCAGATTATCTGCATTTTTGTGAAACCTCTGTTATGTATTTTGGGGAACAGCTGCCAGATTATGTGTATGTTAGGGGAACGGCTGCTGCCAGATTACGTGTATTTTGGGGAACAGCTGCCAGATTATGTGTATGTTAGGAGAATGGCTGCTGCCAGATTATGCTTATTTTGGGGAACTGCTGCCAGATTGTGTATGTTTGGGGGACCACTGCTGCCAGATTATATGTATTTTGGGTGTTACGTGTATCTTGGGTGATCCGCTGCCAGGTTTCGCGTATTTTAGGGAACTGCTTCCAAATTATGTGTATGTTGGGGGAACTGCTGCTGCCACATTGTCTATTTTGGGGGAACCACTGCCATATTTTCTGTATTTTGGAAGAACTTCTACCAGATTATGTGTCTTTTTGGTGTAATGCTGTCAGATTACATCTATTTTGGGGGGATACACTACGGCAGAGCTCAAACTTCCCCGGCAGACCTTTTACATCACTGCTAAGGTCATGTATATTTGGCCCCACCCATGACCACGCCCACATTCTGCTTGACCACACCCATTTTTGGTGCGCCACGCTACGGGCGTCGCAGGGGTTTTCGAGGTGAGTCCACTCACCTCTTTTCCCAGGACTAGACCCCTGGTCCTACTGATCCTGTGTCTCTAATAGTTTTAGCCATAGACCCTGAACAAGCATGCAGCAGATCAGGTACTCTGACATTAGCCATATGCTTGTTCCAGGGTTCTGACCCAGACACTACTTATGCCAGATGATCAGCAGGGCTGCAGGCAACTGGCATTGTTTACAAGGAAATAAATATGGCAGCCTCCTTATCCCTCTCACCTTGGGTTCCCTTAAACCTTAGGAATCAATCCCTAACTTACTGAAAGAATCCTTATTTTAAGGTTTGCCTGAGGTTAATTGCTTGGCAAATACTACATGACATATCACCATGGTGATAACAGTAAAAGCAGCTCAGAACATCTACAGTATATTTCACAAAATGTAACCTATAAGTATGTATTGTTTCTTCATATTCTCATTTTGAACTGCACGGTTTTATGATACATTTTGTTTAAAGTAGCTCATTGTGTGATTCCTCAGCAAGCAGCATGCATGTGAATAATGTATCAAAAAAGATGATGTTTATGGATTATACAGTAAGATGCTCCAAAGCTTTTAGATGCATTATATTTTTTTTACAATTGTCATTTCTGTCTGATGGAAACTGCAAGTCAGGTTTACCATTGATTTTTATATATATTTTTACAAATCACATACAAGGACACAGTATTCATATCACAGTGCAAGAATGTGTTATTCCAGGGAAAATGTGTTAACAAACAGCCCTCCTGGTAGTGTTGGGCGAACAGTGTTCGCCACTGTTCGGGTTCTGCAGAACATCACCCTGTTCGGGTGATGTTCGAGTTCGGCCGAACACCTGACGGTGCTCGGCCAAACCGTTCGGCCATATGGCCGAACTAAGAGCGCATGGCCGAACGTTCCCCGAACGTTCGGCTAGCGCTGTGATTGGCCGAACGGGTCACGTGGTTCGGACCCGAACGCGCTCTGATTGGCCGAACTGTCACGTGGTTCGGGTAAATAAATACCCGAACCACGTCATATCTCCGCCATTTGTCTGTGGGTTTAGCTTTGGGTAGGCAGGCAGGGTAGTTCGCGCTCCAGCCACGCTAGCCAGGGTCCCCCCCAGTCATTGTGTGTCACTGCTGGGAACAGTAGTACACCGCTCGTTCAGCCACACTATATAGCATTCTGTGTACTGTTCTGTGTCTGCTGGGAACAGTGGTACACCGCTCGTTCAGCCACACTATATAGCATTCTGTGTACTGTTCTGTGTCTGCTGGGAACAGTGGTACACCGCTCGTTCAGCCACACTATATAGCATTCTGTGTACTGTTCTGTGTCTGCTGGGAACAGTAGTACACCGCTCGTTCAGCCACACTATATAGCATTCTGTGTACTGTTCTGTGTCTGCTGGGAACAGTAGTACACCGCTCGTTCAGCCACACTATATAGCATTCTGTGTACTGTTCTGTGTCTGCTGGGAACAGTAGTACACCGCTCGTTCAGCCACACTATATAGCATTCTGTGTACTGTTCTGTGTCTGCTGGGAATAGTGGTACACCGCTCGTTCAGCCACACTATATAGCATTCTGTGTACTGTTCTGTGTCTGCTGGGAACAGTAGTACACCGCTCGTTCAGCCACACTATATAGCATTCTGTGTACTGTTCTGTGTCTGCTGGGAACAGTAGTACACCGCTCGTTCAGCCACACTATATAGCATTCTGTGTACTGTTCTGTGTCTGCTGGGAACAGTAGTACACCGCTCGTTCAGCCACACTATATAGCATTCTGTGTACTGTTCTGTGTCTGCTGGGAACAGTAGTACACCGCTCGTTCAGCCACACTATATAGCATTCTGTGTACTGTTCTGTGTCTGCTGGGAATAGTGGTACACCGCTCGTTCAGCCACACTATATAGCATTCTGTGTACTGTTCTGTGTCTGCTGGGAACAGTAGTACACCGCTCGTTCAGCCACACTATATAGCATTCTGTGTACTGTTCTGTGTCTGCTGGGAACAGTAGTACACCGCTCGTTCAGCCACACTATATAGCATTCTGTGTACTGTTCTGTGTCTGCTGGGAATAGTGGTACACCGCTCGTTCAGCCACACTATATAGCATTCTGTGTACTGTTCTGTGTCTGCTGGGAACAGTGGTACACCGCTCGTTCAGCCACACTATATAGCATTCTGTGTACTGTTCTGTGTCTGCTGGGAACAGTGGTACACCGCTCGTTCAGCCACACTATATAGCATTCTGTGTACTGTTCTGTGTCTGCTGGGAACAGTAGTACACCGCTCGTTCAGCCACACTATATAGCATTCTGTGTACTGTTCTGTGTCTGCTGGGAACAGTAGTACACCGCTCGTTCAGCCACACTATATAGCATTCTGTGTACTGTTCTGTGTCTGCTGGGAACAGTAGTACACCGCTCGTTCAGCCACACTATATAGCATTCTGTGTACTGTTCTGTGTCTGCTGGGAATAGTGGTACACCGCTCGTTCAGCCACACTATATAGCATTCTGTGTACTGTTCTGTGTCTGCTGGGAATAGTGGTACACCGCTCGTTCGCCACTGTATAGCATTGTGCTCTGTGTCGCTGCTGGGAATAGTGGTACACCGCTCACCCGTCACTGTATAGCATTGTGCTCTGTGTCGCTGCTGGGAATAGTGGTACACCGCTCACCCGTCACTGTATAGCATTGTGCTCTGTGTCGCTGCTGGGAATAGTGGTACTGTATAGCATTTCTGTACTGCCACTGTACTGCTGCCAGTCAGCGTGTACTGTAAGGATAAGTGAAATGAGGAAGAAATCCGGTGAAAGAGGGAGGGGCAAGGGAAGAGGTGTTTCCCCTGACGGTTCACGTACAGGCCACAGGGGAGCACCCAAGAAAACCCACTCAATACCGCCCATGTTGTCCAGGACAACAACCCTCACAAATCCAAAAGAACAGGACCAGATAATTACTTGGATGACCTCTCAAGCGTCCAGCAGTGGGTTAAGCAGCACCAGCACATCACGCACGAGGTCCGAGTCCTCAGCCAGTTACAAGGAGCCAGTGGGCACAAAGCTGACACAACCGGCAGCGACACCACGCACACAACTGCCAGATAACCAGTCCGATGAATTACCTCAGGACACAATGGGGTATTCGCAGGAGCTATTCCCAGCCCAACAAACTTCCACCTTTCAAAGGTCAATGGAGGAACAGCCAGAAATGTTGTGCCTGGATTCACAACCGTTAACTGTGGGAAATGCACCGCGCACTGAAATACAAGGCGAGTCCGAAGAGGACTCGGAAACCCAAATCCCAGAGCAATTTGGGCAGGAGGGGTTGCAATTGCAGGAGGTCGGCCGACAAGATCTGGAAGACGACGTTGGAGTGTGCTGCGCAGAGGTTGTTGTGGGGAGCTCTACTCCACGGCGGTGGCCCACAATGACATATGACGAGTTTGAGGAGATGGAAGAGGAGGGTATGGACAATGTGGACAGAGACCCAGATTTTGTTTGTGAACGAGAACATCGCCGTCGTAGCAGCAGCACAGATGAGTCTGTTGAAGAACACACTGCTGCACGAGTTCGCCTTGTGCCACAAGGTAGGCGGCGCGCAATTTCAGGCACCACAAGCGTGGAAGTTCAAGTGAGAGGCAAAAGAGGAGCAAACAGAAATCGCCAGCAAGGAGGCAGGTGCTCCAAAGTCTGGGCTTTCTTTGAAGACTGCACTGAGGATGTTACCATGGCGATTTGCAAGGTGTGCAAGACCCGCCTGAGCAGGGGGAAAAATATTAACAACCTCTCCACCACCAGCATGAGCCGTCACATGCTATCCAAACATCCCACTCTTTGGGCAAACGCGTCAGGACAGGGTACCAGAAACAACACTGCCTCCCTTGGGTTCACCAGACTCACCACCAGACCCGCCTCAGCAGCAGCAGTAGCCCAGCCATTGCGTGGTTCACAACATTCACAAACATCAGACGACGCTGACACTGTCACTTTCCGGAGTAGTGCTCTTGAGGTCTCCCAGTGTTCATCAAACACAACAACCAACAGCCCTTCCGTGTGCAGCGCTACGGTTCAGTTGTCTGTGTCGGAGATGTTTGAGCGCAAGAGGAAATTGCCAGCAAATGACCCCCGGGCCGTGGCAGTAACAGCCAGCATAGCCAAGCTTCTGGCCTGCGAAATGCTGCCATATCGATTGGTGGAGACAAACAGCTTCAAGGGCATGATGTCAGTGGCCATCCCACGTTACGTGGTTCCCAGCCGCTACCACTTTGCACGCTCTGCAGTGCCTGAGTTGCATGAGCACGTGGTCAGCAAAATAACCCGAAGCTTGAAGAATGCCGTTGCCTGCAAGGTTCACCTCACCACTGACACCTGGACGAGTGCGTTCGGCCAGGGTCGATACATCTCCCTTACCGCGCACTGGGTGAACCTTGTGGAGCCTGGCAGCGATTCCTCACCTGCTACGGCACGGGTGTTGCCCACGCCACAAACAGCTGCACCGCCGTCCCTCCCACTGGATAACAGCAGCACCTACCTCTCTGACTCCTTCTCCTCCAACGCATCTCAAAGCTGTACCTCATCCGGAAACGCTAACCCAGCAGCAGTAGGATCGTGGAAGCAGTGCAGCACAGCTGTTGGCATGCGTCAGCAAGCGTTGCTGAAGCTAATCTGCCTTGGGGATAAGCAGCACACAGGGGAGGAAATTTGGAGGGGAATAAAGGAACAGACGGATTTGTGGCTGGCACCGCTGGACCTGAAACCGGGCATGGTTGTGTGTGATAATGGGAGTAATCTCATTCGCGCTTTAAGGTTGGCTAAGCTGACACACATCCCTTGCCTGGCGCACGTGATGAACCTAGTAGTTCAGCGGTTCCTGAGGACATACCCAGGCGTGCCCGATCTGCTGTTGAAGGTGCGTCGAGTGTCCAAACATTGTAGAAATTCCAGTACTGCTTCGGGGGCACTCGCCAAGATGCAGGAGCGCTTCAATCTCCCCCACCATCGCTTGCTGTGTGATGTCCCTACGCGCTGGAATTCTACGCTGCACATGCTAGCCCGCTTTTGCGAGCAGAAGAGTGCAGTGGTCCAGTACATGACGGCGCAGTACCGAGGCGCATCCGGCCAGCTGCCAAGCTTCTGTGGATCCGATTGGGCCAACATGTTGGACCTCTGCCAAGTCCTCCAAAATTTTGAGCAATCCACGTTGCTTGTGAGCAGTGACAACTCTTCAGTCAGCATTACCATACCACTGCTGTGTTTACTGAAGAGGTCGATGTTAAAAATCAAGGAAACAGCTGTCATGATGCAACTGGGGGAATCTGAAGGAGAAAACGATCAGCGTGATGGTACCAACATCAGGCCATCCGCCTCAGGGAACGCTGGCCCCAGCAGCTATGACGAAGAAGAGGAGGAGGAACAGCTGGAGTTGGAGCAGGAATTTCATGCCACCACTGACGAGGGCCAGAGCGGTGCACGTTGGACTTCCACAATTCAACGCGAATGGTCAGCAGAAGCAGACCAGGAGGAAGGTGACGACTATGATGCATCACAACAACTATCACAACGCTCACAAGAGGATGATGAGGATTCTGGTAGGACTCTGGCACACATGGCTCAATTCATGCTAGACTGCATTGAACGTGACCCACGCATTGTGCGCATTCTGGACAACACCAATTACTGGGTTTATACCCTTCTGGATCCACGGTACAAACACAATGTTCCAAAACTGCTTGAAGAAAGAGTCAGACAGGTCAAAATGGAAGAATACCAGCAGGCCCTTGTGGAGACTTTAGAGAGGAGATTGACATCCTCCCCCTCCTCTAGCCAGTTGTACGCAGACAGACTGACTTCCGCAAACCCAGGACGACCAGGAGGGCAGCAAACAACGCAAGCCGCAGCTAGTACCCAAAAGGGAATGGTATCGGCAGTGTCCTTGGAGTGGGAAAATTTTCTGACACCCATGCAGCCGCAGCCCACTGAACAGCAAGCGTGCAGATCCACCTCCAACACCGATCGCCTGGAGAAGATGGTCAAGGACTACATGTCAGATGGCGTAGCTGTGTCGAACCATCCATCTGCACCCTTCAACTATTGGGTATCGAAGCTAGACACCTGGCACGAACTGGCAATGTACGCAATAGAGGTGCTGGCTTGCCCGGCAGCCAGCGTTATGTCGGAACGCTGTTTCAGTGCTGCCGGAGGCATCGTCACAGATCGGCGTATCCGCCTCTCTACAGAAAATGCAGACCGTCTGACTCAAATTAAAATGAATCAATCCTGGATTGGAAATGACTACGCAACACTCCAGGACCCCAACCAAGTAACATGACCAATGAACATCTGGGATGGTGTTGCGTTTCCGGGCCCTGTTTATTGAACCTCTCATCTGTATTACATTTATGACTGCATGGCGGCAAAAAGCATTGCTGCTATATCCGCACGCTTTTTGTCCACATGCAAGGCCTGGGTTGTTGTGTCTCACAAAGCGTGGCCTTCTCCTCCTGCGCCTGCTCCTGTTCCATCACGTCTGCTGCTGCTGGGTTAGCGTTGCCGCGTGGTCCCTGTTTATTGAACCACTTATCTTTATTACATTTATGACTGCATGGCGGTACAAAGCATGCTATCCGCACGCTTCTTGCCCTCATGCAAGGCCTGGGTTGTTGTGTCTCACAAAGCGTGGCCTTCTCCTCCTGCGCCTGCTCCTGTTCCATCACGTCTGCTGCTGCTGGGTTAGCGTTGCCGCGTGGTCCCTGTTTATTGAACCACTTATCTTTATTACATTTATGACTGCATGGCGGTACAAAGCATGCTATCCGCACGCTTCTTGCCCTCATGCAAGGCCTGGGTTGTTGTGTCTCACAAAGCGTGGCCTTCTCCTCCTGCGCCTCCTCCTGTTCCATCACGTCTGCTGCTGCTGGGTTAGCGTTGCCGCGTGGTCCCTGTTTATTGAACCACTTATCTTTATTACATTTATGACTGCATGGCGGTACAAAGCATGCTATCCGCACGCTTCTTGCCCTCATGCAAGGCCTGGGTTGTTGTGTCTCACAAAGCGTGGCCTTCTCCTCCTGCGCCTGCTCCTGTTCCATCACGTCTGCTGCTGCTGGGTTAGCGTTGCCGCGTGGTCCCTGTTTATTGAACCACTTATCTTTATTACATTTATGACTGCATGGCGGTACAAAGCATGCTATCCGCACGCTTCTTGCCCTCATGCAAGGCCGGGGTTGTTGTGTCTCACAAAGCGTGGCCTTCTCCTCCTGCGCCTCCTCCTGTTCCATCACGTCTGCTGCTGCTGGGTTAGCGTTGCCGCGTGGTCCCTGTTTATTGAACCACTTATCTTTATTACATTTATGACTGCATGGCGGTACAAAGCATGCTATCCGCACGCTTCTTGCCCTCATGCAAGGCCTGGGTTGTTGTGTCTCACAAAGCGTGGCCTTCTCCTCCTGCGCCTGCTCCTGTTCCATCACGTCTGCTGCTGCTGGGTTAGCGTTGCCGCGTGGTCCCTGTTTATTGAACCACTTATCTTTATTACATTTATGACTGCATGGCGGTACAAAGCCTGCTATCCGCACGCTTCTTGCCCTCATGCAAGGCCGGGGTTGTTGTGTCTCACAAAGCGTGGCCTTCTTCTCCTCCTGCGCCACCCTCCTCCTGTTCCATCACGTGTGCTGCTGCTGGGTTAGCGTTACCGGTCCCTTTTCCTGGAACCTCTTATATGTATTACATTTATGACTGCATGCCGACAAAAAACATGTTACCTGTGCAAAGAAAACAGACATTTCCCGCATTTAAAAGACAGTTTTCCCTTTGAAACTTTAAAATCGATTTTCTCAAAAACTATAAGCTCTTTTTGCTAATTTTTTTTCCCTCTTGTACCCACTCCCAAGGTGCACATACCCTGTAAATTTGGGGTATGTAGCATGCAAGGAGGCTTTACAAACCACAAAAGTTCGGGTCCCCATTGACTTCCATTATGTTCGGAGTTCGGGTCGAACACCCGAACATCGCGGCCATGTTCGGCCTGTTCGGCCCGAACCCGAACATCTAGATGTTCGCCCAACACTACCTCCTGGTAACCTAGTCTTTCCATTTAGGTACTGATTTAAATTAGGGGTGGGACGACGAATCCTGCGAATCCACGAATCCCTTGAATATTAGGAAATATTCGAGATTCGTGGATTCGAATCCCGACGCCATTTTCCACTATACGAATCCGCTGAATCCCGATGCCGCATCGCCGCGCATCCGCCGCGCATCCGCCGCTCGCACTCATCCTCCCCTGACCCCCCCGCGCCTCCTCCGCTCGCCCCCCCCGCGCCCGCATAGTTAGCATCCACTCACCTATCCATAGCAGAGCGCAGAGCGGCAGACCTCTCTCTGACTTCCTGGTTCCCCCTAGTGACCGGCTCTTACAATGACGTCATCAGTAAGAGCCGGTCCGGCCACTAGAGGGAACAAGGAAGTAACAAAGAGGTCTGCCGCTCTGCGCTCCACGGGAAAGGTGAGTAGATTCTTATGAAGGGGTGAGTGGAGGGGGGACGGAGGGGGCCGTGGGGGGGTTGGCGGTGAGCGGAGGAGGCACGGGGGGGGGGGGGGGGTTCTACCTACCTACCTACCTACCTACCGGACACTATCCCTTCCTACCTACAGGCCGCTATACCTACCTACCTACAGGCCGCTATACCTACCTACCTACAGGCCCCTATACCTACCTAAAGGCCCCCTATACCTACCTAAAGGCCCCCTATACCTACCTAAAGGCCCCCTATACGTACCTAAAGGCCCCTATACCTACCTACCTAAAGGCCCCTATACCTACTAGTGTTGGGCGAACAGTGTTCGCCACTGTTCGGGTTCTGCAGAACATCACCCTGTTCGGGTGATGTTCGAGTTCGGCCGAACACCTGGTGGTGTTCGGCCAAACTGTTCGCGTTCGCCCGAACTGCCAAATTACTAGCCGAACAGGGCCCCTGTTCGGCCGAACAGGGCCCTGTTCGGCCGAATACGGCCCCCCTATGGGGTCGCAGGCATAAGGGGGGAGCATGCCCCGATCGCGGGGGGGGGGCGGAAATTCCCCCCACCCACTCCGCTAGCGCTCCCCCCTCTGCCCGCTTCCCCATACAAAAGTTGCAAGAAGTACCTGTGTCCGGGTGGTAGTGGGTGGCTGTCTGGCTGGCAGTGGGCGGCACTATGCAGTGACTAAATGAGGAGGAGGAGTCCGGAGAGTGACGCGTTGAGGGAGGCCGGGCAGCGGGCGGTTCAGCAGTAGTACTGCTGAACCACCCGCTGCCCGGCCTCCCTCAACGCGTCACTCTCCGGACTCCTCCTCATTTAGTCACTGCATAGTGCCGCCCACTGCCAGCCAGACAGCCACCCACTACCACCCGGACACAGGTACTTCTTGCAACTTTTGTATGGGGAAGCGGGCAGAGGGGGGAGCGCTAGCGGAGGGGGTGGGGGGAATTTCCGACCCCCCCCGCGATCGGGGCATGCTCCCCCCTTATGCCTGCGACCCCATAGGGCCCCTACAAGCGGGATGTTCGGGGAGTTCGGGGTTCGGCCCGAACATGCCGAACATTGCGGCCATGTTCGGCAAACTTTCCCGAACCCGAACATCCAGGTGTTCGCCCAACACTAATACCTACCTACCTACCTACCTACCTACCTACCTAAAGGCCCCTATACCTACCTACCTACCTAAAGGCCCCTATACCTACCTACCTACCTACAGGCCACTATACCTACCTACAGGCCTCAATACCTACCTACCTGCCCACCTACCCACAGGCCCCCTCTACGTACCTACCTACCTAAAGGCACCTATACCTACCTACCTACCGCACACTATACCTACCTACCTACAGGCAACTATACCTACCTACAGGCCACTATACCTACCTACCTACCGGCCACTATCCTTACCTACCTACCTACAGGCCGCTATACCTCCCTACCTACCTACAGGCCGCTATACCCACCTACCTAAAGGCCCCCTATATCTACCTAAAGGCCCCCTATATGTACCTACCTACCTACCTAAAGGCCCCTATACCTACCTAAAGGCCCCTATACCTACCTACCTACAGGCCACTATACCTATCTACAGGCCTCAATACCTACCTACCTACCCACCTACCTACAGGCCCCCTATACGTACCTACCTACCTAAAGGCACCTATACCTGCCTACCTACATACCTACCTATACTTAAGGCCCTATACCCTGCTACCTATACTGAAGGTCCCTTTACCTACCTACCTACCTACCTACCTACCTAAAGGCCCCTATACCTACCTACCTACATACCTACCTATACTTAAGGCCCTATACCCTGCTACCTATACTGAAGGTCCCTTTACCTACCTACCTACCTGCCTAAAGGCCCCTATACCTACCTACCTACATACCTACCTATACTTAAGGCCCTATACCCTGCTACCTATACTGAAGGTCCCTTTACCTACCTACCTACCTACCTACCTACACTGAAGGCACATGTACCTTACTACCTATACTGAAGGCCCCTATACCTAGCTACCTACCTATACTGAAGGCACATATACCCTGCTATCTATACTGAAGGCACATATACCCTGCTACCTATACTGAAGGCCCCTATACCTAGTTACCTACCAATACTGAAAGCACATGTACTGTGCTACCTATACTGAACTGAAAGTAAAGTCAAGAATTAAATTAACTACTAATATAATTATGACACTGGTACACACTGGTGACCACTAGAGATGGCCCGAACGGTTCACCGGAGAACGGTTTCCGGTGAACATCCGGGGGCTCGTGATTGCAGAGAACCGCAAACTTTACCGGAAGTTCGGTTCGCCCCCATAATGCACCATTAGGGTCAACTTTGACCCTCTACATCACAGTCAGCAGGCACATTGTAGCCAATCAGGCTACACTCCCTCCTGGAGCCACTCCCCCCCTTATAAAAGGCAGGCATTGCCAGCCATTTTACTCACGCGTGTGCCTGCAGTAAATAGAGAAGGGACAGCTGCTGCTGCTGCAGACTCTCATAGGGAAAGATTAGTTAGGCTCTTGTAGGCTTCTCAGCTTGCTCCTTGCTGATTCTTATTGCTAAAATAGCACCCCACAACAGCTCTTTTGAGAGCTAATCTTGTTCTTGTGATCTATTTTTTTCATGTGTGTCCCAATGACAATTGTGTTGCATAGACAGCCTTGATAATTCGTACTGTGTGTGTGCCACTGCCAGGCCCAACACATCCAGTGACTACCTGTGTGTGTGACAGGTGCACATTGTAATACCCAATACTGCATATACCTACCTACCTGTTGTTCACAGTGCACCCACCTACCTATGTGAGCTGAGCACACACAGTGTCACTGTGCCTGTCCGCTAGCTGTCTGTGTGTGACAGGTGCACATTGTAATACCCATCACTGCATATACCTACCTACCTGTTGTTCACAGTGCACCCACCTACCTATGTGAGCTGAGCACACGCAGTGTCACTGTGCCTGTCCGCTAGCTGTCTGTGTGTGACAGGTGCACATTGTAATACCCATCACTGCATATACCTACCTACCTGTTGTTCACAGTGCACCCACCTACCTACGTGAGTTGAGGGCACACAGTATCACTGTGCCTGTCCGCTACCTGTCTGTGTGTGACAGGTGCACATTGTAATACCCATTACTGCATATACCTACCTACCTGTTGTTCACAGTGCACCCACCTACCTACCCGAGTTGAGCGCACACAGTGTCACTGTGCCTGTCTTCTACCTGTCTGTGTGTTACAGGTGCACATTGTAATACCCATTACTGCATATACCTACCTACCTGTTATTCACAGTGCACCCACCTACCTACGTGAGTTGAGCGCACGCAGTGTCACTGTGTCTGTCTGCTACCTGTCTGTGTGTGACAGGTGCACATTGTAATACCCGTTACTGCATATACCTACCTGTTGTTCACAGTGCACCCACTTACGTACCTGAGCTGAGCGCACGCAGTGTCACTGTGCCTGTACGGTACCTGTTTGTGTGTGACAGGTGCACATTGTAATACCCATCACTGCATATACCTACCTGTTGTGTTCAGTGCACCCACCTACCTACGTGAGTGCACGCAGTGTGATATACCACTTCGTGCATACCTGTTAACTGCACCTGTGTGACTGCACATTGTATTAGTCAAGTCAGTGCATACCTTTCACTTCATCCCCCCCGATATGGACACAACGGACAAAACAGGTAGAGGCAGAGGTAGAGGCAGACCCAGAGGAAAGCCATTCGGCAGGTCTGTGCGAGGTCGTGTTGATGTGATTTCCTGTGGCCCTGGCCAAAGTACAGTGCTCAGAAGAAGGCATGTCCCATCAACTCCCAAGATTGTAAGGACGTCGTTGACTATTTAACACAGAACACCTCATTTTCCGCAGCCACCAGTGCTACTACAAACACCACATCCGCTGCATTTGACACTTTGCAGGAGTTAATTGGTGGGGAATTAACTGATTCACAGCCATTATTGTTACAACCAGATGAAGGCGCTAAGCAAGTTACACCACCTCATATGTCTGAGTTAGGCGGTGACACTATGGACGTAACGTGTGAGGAGGAGGATGATGAAGTACCTGCTGTTGGTGCAGTTTTGGAGGTGTCTGAGGCAAGCGAAGCTGGGCAGGATGATTATGATAATTATGATGATACGGATCCCACATGGGTTCCTAAGAGACAAGATGACCAAGGGGACAGTTCAGAGGGGGAGTCAAAGAGGAGTAGGAGGAGACAAGTTCCTGAATGAAGCAGGGGGAGCTCATCGTCAGAAACAGCTGGTGGCAGTGTCCGGCACCATGTATTGCCACCTATGTACAGCCAGGCAGCCAACATGCCCTTCAACGTCAGCTGCTGATGCCACCTTAGGGCCATCACCCCAGGGGGCTCAGCGGTTTGGAAATTTTTTAGTGTGTCTCCCTCAGATCGGAGCAATGCCATCTGTTCTCTCTGCCTCCAAAAATTGAGCCGTGGAAAGGCCAACACTCACGTAGAGACAAGTGCCTTACGAAGGCACATGGAGAAAAGGCAAAAACTGCAAAGGGAAGAGCACCTGAGCAAAGGCAGCATACAAAAGATAAGCCACCCTCCTTCTCCTCTTCCTCCTTCAGGTGTAGTATCTTCAGCCGCTTTCTCGCTTGCACCTTCACAGCCACCCTCCTCCACTCCACCTCTGCGTTTGAGCGGTTCCTGCTCGTCTGCCCACAGCGGCCAGGTGTGTGTGAAGGAAATCGTTGAGAGGAAGAAGCCAATTTCTGCCAGTCAACCCCTTGTCCGGCGTCTGGCAGCTGGTGTGGTGGAACTGTTCGCTCGCCAGCTGTTACCATACCAGCTGGTGGACTCTGAGGCCTTCCGTAAATTTTTGGCCATTGGGACACCGCAGTGGAAGATACCAGGCCGCAATTATTTCTCTAAAAAGGTGATACCCAAACTGTACCGTGGTACAAATGGTGTCATCTCTGGCACACAGCGTTGGGTCAAGGCTCCACCTGACCACGGATGCCTGGTCTGCCAAGCACGGTCAGGGCAGGTACATAACTTACACAGCCCATTGGGTCAACCTGGTGACCGATGGCAAGCAGGGAGTACGTGGCTGTGCAGCGGACCAACTTGTGACACCTGCACAGCTTGCAGGCAGGCCTCCTGCCAATTCCTCTCCTCCTGCTACATTCTCTTCGCTGTCGTCCTCCTCCTTGGCTGAGTGGCAGTTCAACTCTACTGGTGCTGCGATCTCCTCTCCAGCTACACAGCCCCATCTCCCCAGGACCTATGCTGCATGCCAGGTACGATGGCGTCACGCCATCTTAGACATGTCTTGCCTCAAAGCGGAGAGTCACACTGGACCAGCTCTCTTGGCTGCTCTTAGCAAACAGGTGGATCAGTGGCTGACCCCGCACCAGCTGGAGATCGGCAAGGTGGTGTGTGACAACGGCAGCAATCTCCTTTCTGCATTGAATTTGGGAAAGCTGACACATGTACCCTGCATGGCACATGTGCTCAATCTAGTCATTTAAAGATTTGTGTCAAAGTACCCAGGCTTAGAGGACGTTCTGAAGCAGGCCAGGAAGTTGTGTGGGCATTTCAGGCGGTCTTACACGGTCATGGCAAGCTTTGCGGACATTCAGCGGAGAAATAACTTGCCGGTGAGATGCTTGATATGTGATAGCCTGATTCGCTGGAATTCGACCCTGGTCATGTTCTCTCGCCTGCTAGAACAGGAGAAAGCCGTCACCCAGTACCTGTACAATTACAATAAAAGGATACAATCTGGGGAGATGGGGATGTTCTGGCCCAACAACTGGACACTGATGCGAAATGCATGCAGGCTCATGCGGCCGTTTGAGGAGGTGACTAACCTGGTTAGTCGCAGTGAAGGCTCCATCAGCGACTTGATCCCGAACGCTTACTTCCTGGAGTGTGCCGTGCGTATAGTGGTGGATCAAGCTATGGAGGAGCATGAACAGGAACAGTTACGGCAGGAACAGTTGTGGGAGCAATTTTCATCAGAATCAGATGTTTCCTCAACACCTGCGGCAGCACAGAGGGGGGAGGAGGAGGAAGATTCCTGTGCGGAAGAGGAGTCAGAGTCGGATGATGAGGAAGGAGTCTCTTTGGAGGAGGAGGAGGCGGCGTCAGAAGAACAACCGCAGCAGGCGTCGCAGGGGGCTTGTGCTGTTCGACGTTACCGTGGTATTGTTCATGGCTGGGGGAGGAGGAGGACTTACCTGACATCACTGAGGAAGAGCAAGAGGAGATGGATAGTACGTCTGGATCAACCTTTGTGCTTTCATGCTGTCCAGCCTGTTGAGGGACCCCGTATAAAAAAAACTCAAGGGGATTGAGCTGTACTGGGTGGCCACGCTACTAGACCCTCGGTATAGGCACAAAGTGGCCGACATGTTACCAAACTCACCAGAAGGCAGAAAGGATGCAGCACGTGCAGAACAAGCTGTAAACTATGCTTTACAATGCGTTTAAGGGTGATGTCACAGCACAACGCAATAAAGGTTCCACTGCCAGAAATCCTTCTCCCATGTCCATGCAGGCAAGGACAGGATGCCCCAGCGATCTCAAGCTGATGTCGGACATGCGGACATTCTCGCCATAGTGCTTCCGGATCCACCCTCCACCAACGCCTGGACCGGCAGGTAGCCGACTACCTGGCCTTAAGTGTGGATGTAGACACTGTGAGCAGCGATGAACCCTTAGACTACTGGGTGCACAGGCTTGACCTTTGGCCAGAGCTGTCCCAATTTGCCATCCAACTTCTGTCTTGCCCTGTCTCAAGCGTCTTGTCAGAAAGGACCTTCAGCGCAGCTGGAGGCATTATCACTGAGAAGGGTATTCGCCTAAGTCACAAAAGTGTTCAGAACCTCACCTTTATCAAAATGAATGAGCAAGGTTGAAAAAGAAAAGTAGGTCCGGCACCAATCTGCTGCTTCAGTAAGAATTTTAATCCAACAGGTACAGTAAGGTTACATAGTTACATAGTTACATAGTTATTTTGGCTGAAAAAAGACATACGTCCATCGAGTTCAACCAGTACATAGTACAACACCAGCCTGCTCCCTCACATACCCCTGTTGATCCAGAGGAAGGCGAAAAAACCCTTACAAGGCATGGTCCAATTAGCCCCAAATGGGAAAAATTCCTTCCTGACTCCAGATGGCAATCAGATAAAATCCCTGGATCCCTGGAGGTTAACATTGGAAGATACAAAAAGACAGCCTGACAGCCGTTTTGCAGGTCACCCTGCTTCGTCAGAGGCCAGTACAATAGGGTACACAGAATGTCTCCTTAAATACATCAAATGACCAGTGCAATAACTCACCTCTCTAGCATCTAATTGGCTTCCGAGCGCCGCACGCCGCCGCCTGGTCAGATCCGCCCCTTCCGGGCACGCCTACCATTCAGGCGGCCAATTAGGAAGGTAGTTTGCATTACCGAACCCGGTCACGTGCAACCGCTCCATCCAATCTTGAAAGAAAGGGGGAGAACCGAGAGCCCAATATGGTGTAGTATGTTAATGAGGTGATGTCTGATGCAAACACACACAATGGTTATACTCACAAGGACGGGTCGCCTCCAAGGCAACCACTGGATAAGCAGGCGGGGAGAATTGTAACCTGACCCCGCTCAGGGTTAAGAAGTCGCTCTCTGTAGATAGAAGAAAATGGGGATACACCCCTCCACCAAGGGTGGACTAAACAGTTATGTGGTATAACAACAGAGGCGCCAAGTAGAGTAAAATTAGTTAAAATTGTTAAAAAGGGGGAAGTGGGTGGACTCACCTCCCTTCTGAAAAAATGGCCAGACAACGGGCAGGTTACTTCAAGTTTAAAGTAACATTTATTATGAGCTCCAAAAGTGCAACGCGTTTCACGGGTAACAGTCCCGCTTCTTCAGGCAAACAATTTTTGGAGGGAGCTGGGGAAGGGAAACAAAAGAGAAAAGGGGAATGCCAGAGGAACGCTAGATACAAGCACCCGAAGATGCACCAAAACTACAAAAATGTCATGAAAGACTTACAAACAGCGGTAAGGCTATGCATAAATCATAAATTGCATAATAACTTACATAATAAATTACAGCAGAATCCATAACACATAAATAAAATGACTGTGCAATTGTAACAGGTACATGCCTGGGGGTGCATCATAAAAACAAACGGCAATAATATAGTCAGTGGGTATGAATGAAGGTGTTGTTATGCATATAGAATGGATTGAAGCATTATTCAAAATGGTGCGATTATTCAAAATCGGTGCGATTGTAATGGTGTTATTCGAAATGCATATGTGAGGTAGCATGTAAAGTAGCATAGCGCTGCAGTTAACTCTAGGATTTTGTGTGCATAGAAGCCACTGATCTTAATGAGTTGCATATAATATGGACAAGTGCAAAGTAGTGTAGAATATACAAAACATAATGGTACTATGCATCAAAATAAATGAATATACTAAAACAATTATATATGTACATGTACATGTACATTGGCGATGTGATACACCGTTCTGACAAATTAGCTATCAGTGGAGGAGGGGAGGAGATGTATAAAAATGTGCTTATACAACAGTGGAAGGACTATGCATAAATTATAAATTGCATAGTAACTTACATAATAACAGCAGAGTCCATAGCACATATATAAAATGACTGTGCAATTGTATCAGGTACATGGGGGTGCATCATAAAACAAACCGCCAAAAATATAGTCAATGAGTATGAATGAGGGTGTTATGCATATAGAATGGATTGAAGCATTATTCAAAATGCATATGTAAAGTGCGATTGTAATGGTGTTATTCGAAATGCATATGTGAGGTAGCATGTAAAGTAGCATAGCGCTGCAGTTAAACTCTAGGATTTTGTGTGCATAAAAGCCACTGATCTTAATGAGTTGCATATAATATGGACAAGTGCAATGTAGTATAGAATATACAAAACATAATGGTACTATGCATCAAAATAAATGAATATACTAAAACAATTATATATGCACATTAGCAATGTGATAAACCGTTCTGACAAATTAGCTATCATTGGAAGAGGTGAGGAGATGTATAAAAATGTACTTATAAAAACATTAGACTTACCAAAGTCGGGTCAAGAGCCAGATATAGCGCCTCTGTGGGGTTGGGGATGCTCTGACTCTCATTTATATATCAATTGAGGGCAGGAGTGGAAGTCCTTATTGGTCTGTGGTCAGCCAGGTGTGGGCGGTGTAGGGGAGGATAAAGTGTGTGTTGTGTGCATGTTAAACAGGACGTGTGAGAAAGAATCTGCATAGGAATGAATGTGGTGAAATCAGAGGAATAATCCGTTCAAATACGGACATGGGGGGGGGGGGGTTATTGGTTACAGTATGTATTTATCTGGAACAACCCGGGGCACGAGGGAGCTGAAGAAAGCAGACAAGTTATAAATATATAACAAAGCGCATAAAATATAGCAACAAAGCATAAAAACAGCATATGATAAAAGGGGTTAAAAATTGGTTCGTATCAAACTGTGCATGAAGTGAGGTTAAAAATGCTTGTGTCAGCACTCACTCGGAGTCGATATATAGCTTGGAGGTGGAAGAAAACAATAAGATGTTTTCAATTTTTGTATAAATGCAAAACTATGTCAAATTGCATAAAATTGTATGAGCCACAAAATTAAATACCGAACCAATATTTATTAGCCGCGTATAAAAATTATAAACATAAAAATGTATGCAACAAAAATAACACCACCAACTCCACTGGTGAAGTTCCAATAACTACAGCCAATACCAATCCCACTTCTAGACCAATAGAAGAAGTCGACCCCGGACTGTCACAAATCAGTGTATACGATACACAATCTCCACCTCCATTACCTATTACATCCATAACTCAGAGTCCCAAAGTCATCCCCGGTACCATAACCACTCTGATCAATAATTACTTCCCATCTATTACCAAACAGCCAACTGAATCCCTTCCTAATGAAGATAACTCCAACATTGTCATGTCATCGTCTTTTTTAGACCTCCCTTCCACCATTACTCAGAACACACTACTAATACCTCTACCGAGCCCCACAGCCTCTCGTGTAATCCTCCAACCAAAATCGAAATTAAAGAGACCACTACCAGAATCAGGAAAAGAGGACACAGAGGGAAAAGAAAAAAGAAACAGAACAGAAATATCAATCCCCCCATAACCAATCCAATTGAACAAACACGTTGCATCTTTAATCTTTCCAATCATATTTTAACTTCCCAGGAAACCCAGTTATTAGAAAAGGGCCTTTCATTTTGCCCCACTAACTCCTCACAGATGACCAAATTATTCGTTGAACTTAATTCATACATCCGCAAATTAACCCTCAAAAGGCATTTTGCTATAAAGAAACAGGAAACGTCTTTAAAAGACACTGATAATATACTCATCATCACAGCCAATGACCAACTACCAACCTACACAGCCAATACTAATGAAATTCAAACTGAAAAATACATCAATACACATCTGAAAGGACGCTCACGCTTTTATCCCACTTCCTCCAAAGGAAATTTCATCGAAACTTTTTATACACTAGTGCTCAATGACCTGCAACAGCTTGACCTTGACACACCACCCTCCCGATCCAATCTCACCCCCTCTGAGAAAAGAGCCCTTAATATCCTCAAAAATAACCCAGACATCACCATCAAGCCCGCCGACAAAGGTGGGGGTATAGTCATACTTAACAAAACCGATTACCTACGGGAGGCACACAGACTCCTCGACAACCCACTACATTACAATAGACTGTACACTGATCCCACTCCAATCCACAATGCCAATCTCAAATCATTCATTAATCAAGCATTTCTAAACGGCATCATCTCCAAAAATGAAAGGAATTTTATCATCAATCACCATCCCAAAACACCCTTTTTTTATTATCTTCCAAAAATCCACAAGACTCTCACCAATCCACCCGGCAGGCCCATCATTTCAGGTATAGAATCTATCACTAGCAACCTATCCAAATTCATAGACTACCACTTGCAACCCCACGTACAAAATTTACCATCATATTTGAAAGATTCCCAACACCTCATCCAAATTTTGAATACTACCGCCTGGAATACAGAATACAGCTGGTTAACATGCGATGTCTCTTCTCTATATACCAATATCCCACATGCATTCGGCCTCAGATCACTAACACATTTCCTTTCCTCCAATCCACTCATGCCCTCGTCTCAACAACTTTTCATTACCCAGTGTGCAGAATTCATTTTACAACATAATGTTTTTTCTTTTGCCGACAACCATTACCACCAAATTTCGGGCACTGCCATGGGCAGCTCGTTTGCACCTTCATACGCCAATCTGTCCATGGGTCTATTGGAACATCTCAAATTATCTCAGATACATCCATTCACCAACAATATTGTTTTATACAAAAGATACATTGACGATCTGATTTTTATTTGGAAGGGCGACCAGTCCCTCATTCCCACATTTCTCACTTTTTTAAATGATAATCCAGCTGGTCTAACATTCACTCATCAACACCACCCAAACACCATTGACTTTCTGGATCTGGTTCTATTCATTGACACTAACAACATCAAAACCAAGACACATTTCAAAAAAGTAGATTCCAATAACTATATCCATTTTGACAGCCACCATCACTGCCCATGGACCACTAATACACCCTACAGCCAGTACCGCAGAATTTTCTGTAATTGCACTGACCTCGCAGACTACCATTCCCAATCCGACATTCTTACTAAAAAGTTCATCGAACGGGGTTACCCAAAAAAACTGATTAAAGATGCGAAATGGAAGGCCACGGCCACCAATACCCGCATGACCGTTTCCTCAACCCTTCCCAATGTGTTTCCCAGATTCATTACTGGATTCAGCCAACACCACAAACAGATTAGATCCATATTACAAAACAGATGGGAGATTCTGGCACAGGATCCCCACCTTAAACCAACCATACCCAAAACCCCTCTGCTCACATTTAGAAGGGCTCCTAACCTAAAAAGCCTCCTAGCACCCAGCAAGCTCCGCCACCATATCCCC
Source organism: Hyperolius riggenbachi (assembly GCF_040937935.1). NCBI lineage: Eukaryota > Metazoa > Chordata > Amphibia > Anura > Hyperoliidae > Hyperolius > Hyperolius riggenbachi. The sequence continues at coordinate 198,494,172 of NC_090648.1, forward strand.
AGTGACATGACGACCACTCCTAACTCAAACCCAGGTTCCTTCCCCTGTGAAAACTCCAGATGCACTGCCTGTTGTTTTATTAATAATACCAATTCCTTCTCATCAAATACCACCAAAACCCAATATGACATTAAACAACACATCACCTGCTCCTCCAGGAACGTTATCTATGTAATCTCCTGTTCTTGCAACATTCAATACGTGGGACGAACCACCCAGCTTGTCCGAAGCAGAATAGGACAACACAAACGAAATATATTAAAAACTATCAACTTCACAGCGTCTCCCGCCATTTCAGTTCCATTCACAATTGTAACCCGCAAACACTCAAATTCACACTAATCGAGTCCATTCCACCGCAGAATGCTTTTGAGGTTCTTAGGAATAAGGAAATGTTCTGGATTCAAATTCTTAAAACACTGACACCAGAAGGTTTAAATGAACAATTAGAAAAAATTTATTGAATTATACTTTTAAATTTATTTCTTTGGTTCTCTCTTTTATTCTCACCCAATCTTTGTGATCCTGTTTTTATTTTTTATTTTTGTTGCATACATTTTTATGTTTATAATTTTTATATGCGGCTAATAACTATTGGTTCGGTATTGAATTTTGTGGCTCATACAATTTTATGCAATTTGACATAGTTTTGCATTTATACAAAAATTGAAAACATCTTATTGTTTTCTTCCACCTCCAAGCTATATATCGACTCCGAGTGAGTGCTGACACAAGCATTTTTAACCTCACTTCATGCACAGTTTGATACGAACCAATTTTTAACCCCTTTTATCATATGCTGTTTTTATGCTTTGTTGCTATATTTTATGCGCTTTGTTATATATTTATAACTTGTCTGCTTTCTTCAGCTCCCTCGTGCCCCGGGTTGTTCCAGATAAATACATACTGTAACCAATAACCCCCCCCCCCATGTCCGTATTTGAACGGATTATTCCTCTGATTTCACCACATTCATTCCTATGCAGATTCTTTCTCACACGTCCTGTTTAACATGCACACAACACACACTTTATCCTCCCCTACACCGCCCACACCTGGCTGACCACAGACCAATAAGGACTTCCACTCCTGCCCTCAATTGATATATAAATGAGAGTCAGAGCATCCCCAACCCCACAGAGGCGCTATATCTGGCTCTTGACCCGACTTTGGTAAGTCTAATGTTTTTATAAGTACATTTTTATACATCTCCTCACCTCTTCCAATGATAGCTAATTTGTCAGAACGGTTTATCACATTGCTAATGTGCATATATAATTGTTTTAGTATATTCATTTATTTTGATGCATAGTACCATTATGTTTTGTATATTCTATACTACATTGCACTTGTCCATATTATATGCAACTCATTAAGATCAGTGGCTTTTATGCACACAAAATCCTAGAGTTTAACTGCAGCGCTATGCTACTTTACATGCTACCTCACATATGCATTTCGAATAACACCATTACAATCGCACTTTACATATGCATTTTGAATAATGCTTCAATCCATTCTATATGCATAACACCCTCATTCATACTCATTGACCATATTTTTGGCGGTTTGTTTTATGATGCACCCCCATGTACCTGATACAATTGCACAGTCATTTTATATATGTGCTATGGACTCTGCTGTTATTATGTAAGTTACTATGCAATTTATAATTTATGCATAGTCCTTCCACTGTTGTATAAGCACATTTTTATACATCTCCTCCCCTCCTCCACTGATAGCTAATTTGTCAGAACGGTGTATCACATCGCCAATGTACATGTACATGTACATATATAATTGTTTTAGTATATTCATTTATTTTGATGCATAGTACCATTATGTTTTGTATATTCTACACTACTTTGCACTTGTCCATATTATATGCAACTCATTAAGATCAGTGGCTTCTATGCACACAAAATCCTAGAGTTAACTGCAGCGCTATGCTACTTTACATGCTACCTCACATATGCATTTCGAATAACACCATTACAATCGCACCGATTTTGAATAATCGCACCATTTTGAATAATGCTTCAATCCATTCTATATGCATAACAACACCTTCATTCATACCCACTGACTATATTATTGCCGTTTGTTTTTATGATGCACCCCCATGTACCTGTTACAATTGCACAGTCATTTTATTTATGTGTTATGGATTCTGCTGTAATTTATTATGTAAGTTATTATGCAATTTATGATTTATGCATAGCCTTACCGCTGTTTGTAAGTCTTTCATGACATTTTTGTAGTTTTGGTGCATCTTCGGGTGCTTGTATCTAGCGTTCCTCTGGCATTCCCCTTTTCTCTTTTGTTTCCCTTCCCCAGCTCCCTCCAAAAATTGTTTGCCTGAAGAAGCGGGACTGTTACCCGTGAAACGCGTTGCACTTTTGGAGCTCATAATAAATGTTACTTTAAACTTGAAGTAACCTGCCCGTTGTCTGGCCATTTTTTCAGAAGGGAGGTGAGTCCACCCACTTCCCCCTTTTTAACAATTTTAACTAATTTTACTCTACTTGGCGCCTCTGTTGTTATACCACATAGCTCCATCCAATGCTAACATCAGACGTCAGGAGGGTAGTGAGGTGACGCTATGTCGCTATGGCAACCTAGTACGCTGGGCGCCTTTCCAAACAGCGTATCCCGGTGTAAACACAAATACAGCCAAGGCTGCCAGTGCGGCTAGATCTAAACCAGAAGCCGTCATCCTCACATTATAGTAAGAGGCGTGGGTATAGTTATCAATCTATAAATCCATCAGATCAACATAACCAAGAGGGAATGGGTGCATGAGGCGGACATCAAAAGACCCCCAGAAGGCGCCCAGCCCGGTACATCACTTAGGCATTCCAGCCAATCAGGGTCATCTGCTTTCGCTATTCCACCAATCATATAACCCCTCTCCCAAGGGTTATACCCCTCAATCCACAGATTGTAAACAGCATAAGTTATTACACTGATCAAACCATCTTAACATTAATTTGCAGAGACATTAAAGACATGAAAGCAAAATATCTAAACAAAACAAATTAATAACGTAGCCATGACACACAGAAAATGCTCACACTTCATTGTATGGCATTTTGTGGTTGCTTCTGCTTACCACCAGGTGTCATAATAGGCGACGTACCACTCTGCAAGGAGACAACATTGTTACCCTAAAAGGGGATAGAAAATAGAAATAAAGACATATTAAAAACCAGCATATAAACGATAAAAACATATCAAATACAGTGAGGTATTCTGCAGGATGAGGTATTGCAAGTAAACAAATCGGCAACCAAACGACAAGTTCAAAATTAATCACCTTCAATATTTCTCTAGGAAACAAAATAATTATTTTCTTTCATTGAGCCCAAGACGGCTACACGCTTTAGTATATGAGATTATTTTGGCCTCCTCTTGTCTTAAAATTTTCTCCCAATCTCCCCCTCTCCTCGGATAATCCACTACTTTCAGGCCGGTAAATCTTAAAGGGGAAGCTACATCGCTATGATCTTCCAAAACATGTTTAATCATCCGGCCCGCCCCCTTGCCTGTCTTTAAAGAGTTCACATGCTCCTGGAATCTTGTACACATCTGCCTTGTAGTCATTCCGATATAATATCGATTGCAAGGACAGAGTATTGCATAAACCACATGCATAGATCGACAATGGATGAAATATTTAATTAGAATGGTTTCCCCCCCGAGTACAATTCTCTTACCCGGCAAACATTGGGAACAGTGGTTACAGTTACCACACTTAAAACATCCAGTCGGTCGAGCACATGTAAGCCAATCACTCTGTTTTTGTTCCCTACATTCACTTCTGGTCAGTACATCCCCAATTGTTTGAGCTCTACGAAAAGTAATTAGGGGTATTTTTGTCAATATTTTCCCAGGGGTGCTGTTTTCCCTTAAATCCACCCAGTTCTTATGTATAGAACTTTGTAATTTTTTAGCCATAGGAGAATATTCAAAAATCAGCGGTACCACTGTACCAGCTTGGTCTTCACCTGTTTCAACTTTATTCCTTTTTCCTTTTCTTTTTAAGAGATCATTTCTGGGACGGGCATTTGCCTTTTTAAACGCCTCCACAACTAGAGACAGTGGGTATCCCTGGGAGAGGAATCTAAGGCCCAGCTCATGACTTTGTTACATTCACATATAAACAATGCTTGAAAAAAACAGTCTGGTACTTCTTGCCAAAAGTGCACAAGGATATTGAAAAACCTCCAGGACGTCCAATAGTGTCCGCCAGGGGTTCTCTTACAGAACCATTGTCAAAATTTTTGAAAATCCCATTGAGACCATTTTTGGTCAAGATTCCTTCTTACCTGGCGGACACATTGGATGTCCTTATTAAACTCCCAAATTTGAACTGGCATGATGATTATAAATTAGCCTCTGTGAATGTAGAGAGCCTTTACACCAGAATACCTCAAAGTTTAGGTGCAGAAGTGGTGAAGGACGTCCTGATTAAGCGTAGAAAAGATGAAAACTGGGCATTGTTTATATGTGAATGTCTACATTTTATTCTATCACATAACGCCTTTCTTTTCCAGGATTGTTGGTATAGACAGGCCTCTGGCGTGGCGATGGGGACATCGGTGGCCCCAACCTTTGCCAACATCTTTTTGGCTGGTTGGGAAGACAGCTGCATATTCCAAGATGCGAATCCTTATCGCCACGCCATAAAAACCTGGCTAAGATATATGGATGACGTGCTGTTGATCTGGCAGGGTGATGAGGAGGAATTTAACAAGTTTATTGAATGGATGAATATTAATGATTTCAATATGCGTTTCACAGGTGTTTGGGGTGGGGAAAAAATGGAATTCCTGGACCTCACTATTGAAGTGGAGAAAGGTACCTTAATAACTAAAGGTTACAGGAAACCCACAGCTACTAACAGCATCTTGTTGTATTCTAGTTACCATCCTGATCATGTGAAAAACTCCATCCCATACAGCCAGTTTATCCGCCTAAAGAGAAATAATAGCAGGGACTCAGACTTTATGAAACAAAGTCATGAGCTGGGCCTTAGATTCCTCTCCCGGGGATACCCACTGTCTCTAGTTGTGGAGGCGTTTAAAAAGGCAAATGCCCGTCCCAGAAATGATCTTTTAACCACTTAACGACCGCCTAACGCCCATAGGTGTCGGCGGGTCGTTAGTGGTATAGCATGGAAACGCGGCCTTTCCATGCTAGTTCACGGAGACTGTCTCCGTGAACAGCGTGCGAGCCGCCGATCGCGGCTCGCACGCATAATGTAAACATCCGGGGAAGAAATCCCCGCTGTTTACATCACACGGCGCTGCTGCGCAGCAGCGCCGTGACGTAGATCGGCGATCCCCGGCCTCTGATTGGCCGGGGATCGCCGGCATCTGATAGGCAGAAGCCTGTCCTATCCGGCGCAGGACAGGACTCCGTCCTGCGCCACTCACAGGTACAGGGAGAGGGAGGGAAAGCCGGGGAGGGCGGAAAGCAATGCGGAGGGGGGCTTTGAAGAGCCCCCCCAGAAAGTGCAGGCAGCCGGCGGCGATCAGACCCCCCCAGCAGGACATCCCCCTAGTGGGGAAAAAAGGGGGGAAGTCTGATCGCCCTGGCTATTTCCTGATCGGTGCTGCGGGCTGGAGAGTCCACGCAGCACCGATCAGAAGAAAACCCCGTGGTCCTTAAGTGGTTAAAAAGAAAAGGAAAAAGGAATAAAGTTGAAACAGGTGAAGACCGAACTGGTACAGTGGTACCGCTGATTTTTGAATATTCTCCTATGGCTAAAAAATTACAAAGTTCTATACATAAGAACTGGGTGGATTTAAAGGGAAAACAGCACCCCTGGGAAAATATTGACAAAAAAAACCCTAATTACTTTTCGTAGAGCTCAAACAATTAGGGATGTATTGACCAGAAGTGAATGTATGGAACAAAAACAGAGTGATTGGCTTACACGTGCTCGACCGACTAGATCAGGGGTCCACAAACTTATTCCTTCAAGGGCCGGGTAAACACAGTTCAGACTCCTGGGGGGCCGGAGTATACATGAAATGATGTAGAGAAACATAACATTGAGCCTAGGTATTGTAGACAGCGCCTACTAACAAGTGCAGCCTCATGTCTCCCATTTAACCAGAGCAAATGTTATGCCCCCAACACAGCATGTGCAGATCGTATGCACCCAACACAGTGCAGATATCGTGACCCTAACATAGCAAGTCATATGTGAGCCATGTCACCCAATGGCCTGCAATAGCCTGCAGCACAATCTCACCCACACACATTTTTGTAGAAACATATGCAGTGCAACCCTCCATTTCCCCTTCGCCAAGGAACCATAACATTCCTGCACAGCACTGACTAAAATATGTGATTATGCTTGCTACAAGTCATCCTCTCCACCAGTAACCCAGAAGCCAGCGAATGACTGCTTTCTGGCTTCCATGGGGAAGTGTGGTGCCAGCCCTGCTATTCTATATGTGGGCCACCAATATTTAAAGATGCAGCGGACTGCATCTTTAAGTAATACATTTTATGTGTGGAGGGCCGGTAAAAAAGCCTCAGGGGGCCGCATTCGGCCCGCGGGCCTTAGTTTGAGGACCACTGGACTAGATGTTTTAAGTGTGGTAACTGTAACCACTGTTCCCAATTTTTGCCGGGTAAGAGAATTGTACTCGGGGGGGGGAACCATTCTAATTAAAGATTTCATCCATTGTCGATCTATGCATGTGGTTTATGCAATACTCTGTCCTTGCAATCGATATTATATCGGAATGACTACAAGGCAGATGTGTACAAGATTCCAGGAGCATGTGAACTCTTTAAAGACAGGCAAGGGGGTGGGCCGGATGATTAAACATGTTCTGGAAGATCATAGCGATGTAGCTTCCCCTTTAAGATTTACCGGCCTGAAAGTAGTGGATTATCCGAGGAGAGGGGGAGATTGGGAGAAAATTTTAAGACAAGAGGAGGCCAAAATAATCTCATATACTAAAGCGTGTGGCCGTCTTGGGCTCAATGAAAGAAACAAATTATTTTGTTTCCTAGAGAAATATTGAAGGTGATTAATTTTGAACTTGTCGTTTGGTTGCCGATTTGTTTACTTGTAATACCTCATCCTGCAGAATACCTCACTGTATTTGATATGTTTTTATCGTTTATATGCTGGTTTTTAATATGTCTTTATTTCTATTTTCTATCCCCTTTTAGGGTAACAATGTTGTCTCCTTGCAGAGTGGTACGTCGCCTATTATGACACCTGGTGGTAAGCAGAAGCAACCACAAAATGCCATACAATGAAGTGTGAGCATTTTCTGTGTGTCATGGCTACGTTATTAATTTGTTTTGTTTAGATATTTTGCTTTCGTGTCTTTATTGTCTCTGCAAATTAATGTTAAGATGGTTTGATCAGTGTAATAACTTATGCTCAGGGGCGCCTTTACCTACTGACCACCCAGGCAGCGGCTTGGAGCGGCTTTGATGGGGAAGGCGCAATAAATTACTGTCAGTCCAAGGGGAAATAAAAATTCCTGTCCTGAAAGACCGTTGTAAGGGACTGGAGAGAAAAAGATTTCCTTCTGTTTTAAGAAGGCATATTACACCAAGCTTTGCTTTTTTAGTAGGAGGGCATTTGGTTCCTTTTATCCCCCTATACATTCCTAGTAGCTTGGGTCACCCTGAGCTGCTTGGTTACTCTGCTCTTTTCACAAATAGCCTTCTGCTAAGTCACTAAAGAATCATTCAGAGTTCAGAATTATAGATACTCCCTAAGAAGAAGGTGTCTGGCCTATAGCTGTTCTCTGCCCCTCCACAGAGGAGACAGCGACAGCGCCCTACCCCCAAATGTTACTGAGTCTGCAGAGGGAGTGAGACAAACAAACAGTAAACTCTGCAGACAGCTGTGTGCTCTGCTAGAATGTCTGCATGTCTAGATGTCAGGAGGATCGCCATGACTAGCTATGGAGCGGTAGGATCATCTGATCCTCTCCCCTACACACCCTGCACTTCTCCCTGAATTCAACAGGACAGTGTTTGAAGTGTGTAATGGTCACACAGTGGGGGTTGCAGGTTTTGTCTTTCATTGTGGTGAGTGAATAGGAGGGCAGCATCTAAAGCTCAAATAATGATAATGGACATGTAAGCAATGTGTGTAATTACATCCATCACTACTTATAATTGAAGATGGCATAATAATGTATTTCCATTAATGCTGCCTGTTTGCCCTCTCTCTAATGCTATGTACCACCTCACGATTTTTCCAACGATTTTCCCGATGTTCATCAATTATTTTTTTTGAGCGACAAGTAGTCATTTACACGATGTCGTGACATCGCTTAGCGTTGTGTGGTGAAAAGTGACCGTCACTGAGGATCTAGTAAAGTACTGAGGTCGCTTGACTTCTCGTTCGCGCCCGTCCTGTAATGTCACGTGACATCTCACATACCCGCTGGCAGGAAGATGAATCGCTGGACGCTTGTCATGAGGGACACCTCGCTGGATCCATCTTCCTGTGTTGTTGCAGTCACTGTGGTGAGTGTGGAGCTTAACTTTGCTTGCCCTCACCCTCTGCTCATGCTCCCTCTCCCACTGTCTCTCTGACCAAACAACTGCTACTTGGGGAACAATGTGCACAACTATGTACACTAGTCTGAGCACTCTTCAGGGGAGCCAGTAGCATTTGGAACTATTATTGTGTATTTATGTAGCACTGACATCTTCAGCACTTTACAGAGTACATAGTCATGTCACTGACTGCTCACTGGAGCTTACAATTTCATCCCTACCATAGTCAAACTGTAATGTCCTACCATATTATTATCATGTATTTATATAGCACTGACATCTTCTGCAGTACTTTATATAGCACTGACATCTTCTGCAGTACTTTACAGAGTACATAGTCATGTCACTGACTGTCCTCAGAGGAGCTCACAATCTAATCCTACCATAGTCATAGTCTAATGTCCTACCATATTAATATTATGTATTTATATAGCACTGACATCTTCTGCAGCACTTTACAGAGTACATAGTCATGTCACTGACTGTCCCCAGAGGAGCTCACAATCTAATCCTACTATAGTCATAGTCTAATGTCCTACCATATTATTATTATTATGTATTTATATAGCACTGACATCTTCTGCAGCACTTTACAGAGTACATAGTCATGTCACTGACTGTCCCCAGAGGAGCTCACAATCTAATCCTACTATAGTCATAGTCTAATGTTCTACCATATTATTATTATTTATTTATATAGCACTGACATCTGAAGCACTTTACAGAGTACATAGTCATGTCACTGACTGTCCCCAGAGGAGCTCACACTCTAATCCTACCATAGTCATAGTATAATGTCCTACCATATTATTATTGTTTATTTATATAGCACTGACATCTCCTGAAGCACTTTACAGAGTACATAGTCATGTCACTGACTGTCCTCAGAGGAGCTCACAGTCTAATCCCTACCACAGTTATAGTCTAATATTTTCAATATAGGATTGTTTTGGGGTAAACCAGTTGACTTATTAGTATGTTTTTTAGGATGCAGGAAATGTCTGACGTGTCTGAAGACAGAAACTCCATGCATATTTTGCCCTGGCCAATGTTCAAGCCTAGGACTCAGCACTAAAATGCAGTAGTGCTACCCACTGAGCCTCTATTCTACTCATAGATATCTGCTCATCCATGTCATCAATTCTGACCCTCTACTACCCTTCCTCCCTCCATTCTACTTCTCTTCTCTTGTATCACTTACACTACAAACACACTGTGCTTATCTCCAAAATGGATTATGAATCAAACTGTTAGGCCCAGTGCACATCAAAACCACTAGCAGATCCTCAAAACGCTGGAGGTTTTTGGAGCAGATTTCAGAGCGATTCTAGGCATGTTTAGAGACATTTTCTAAACATGCCTAGCGTTTTTGTGAAGCAGATTACAAATACTGTTATAGTAAAAGCTGTTACTGAACAGCTTCTGTAACAAAAACGCCTGGAAAACCGCTCTGATCTAGCATTTTTCAGAGCGGTTTGCATTTTTCCTATACTTTACATTGAGGCAGAATCGCTTCTGCAAACCGCAAATGTGCAGCAGGAGGCACGTTTGCAGTTTGCTAAAAACCTCAAACCGGAGGACTTCCGGTTCCGGCGCCTGGCGTGATGGCAGCATAAGCTGTGAGCTCCGACCTCGTCCACCTAAGCTGCGTCCCCTAACAACCTAATCGCATCTCCCGACGGACTCTGAGAGGATGACAGCCCCCTCTGACACGGCCACCATCGACCGGTACTTACTGCGCACACCGCGGGAAGGCAAATTACAGCGCCCGCCGAAAGACGCAGCTGCCCGTCCTACCTCTAAAATGGCGGAGATTGCACAGGAGGCTGATCCGGACAACACCCAGCCGGAGACTCCTCCAAGTTTGGACGGCGAAGAAGTCTTGAGACCCCAGGTAAACTATAAAATCCTGGCTAGAGAAATGGTAGATATGCTAAAGCCTGAACTCTCCGCCATGATTTTGGAAACAATAGGGCAGCAAATGGCCGAGTTAAAGAAGGAACTAGCGGGAACTGAGGCTCGTGTAGTAACAATCGAGCAACGGACTAGTGGCCTAGAAACACGTGTCAGTGCGGTAGAGGATAAGGTGGAGGAAGCTCAGAATCTGGCCCAAACAGCATGCAATAAACAGGTCATTGTTTTTGATAAATTGGACGACCTTGAGAACCGCTCAAGGCGAAACAATTTGCGTATCATTGGGCTCCCAGAGGCGGTGAAGCCAGCAGAACTGTCAGCAATCTGCTCAAAAGAGCTGCCTAAAGCACTAGGCCTAAATGTCACATTTAGAGTTGAACGCGCTCACAGGGTGGGACCTGTACGCCCAGAACGCAAGCTGCCTAGACCAGTAATCGCAAGGTACCTAGACTTTTCGGAAAAAGCGGAACTTATGAGGGCCTACAGGGAAAAGAAAAAACTGGAATACCAGGGCCACAGACTCCTGATGTTTGCGGACTACTCTGCAGAGGTAAACAAAGCCAGAAAAGCCTTCAATCCAGCCTGTCAATCGCTCGTCAAAAAGCATGTTCGTTTTTCACTGAACTATCCAGCTACCCTACTTATTTATGACACAGATGGCAAAGCAACATCATTTTTGTCACCTCAGGATGCGGAAAAATATATTTCTAACTTGCTACCAGGGTCCACTTCACCTCCAAGGCAAGGAACAGATATACCTCGGCTGGAATCTCCTAACCGGCAATCTAGCCAGTCATCCTCTGCCTGGGACGAGTGACTGTAATCTGCAATAACATAGGGAGATGCTAAAAGTGTTATGCCTTTTTCGGATATTACTCCCACTATAAAAGTGGAAACTCAGAAGGGGACATCTGACATTGATCCTGCAATTTTTTCTCTTTTCTTTTCTTTCTTTTGGTTTTTTTTTCTTCTTCTCTTATATCTAAGTAGACAAACTTGTCAGAAAAAGATGCTACTGATGCTCGATTAGTAGAGGTGACGAGACGCTGCTCACATGTTGCAGGATTAAGTCTCATCCTGCTTGCTGCACTGCAATATGGGACAGGCTTAAAAATCTTATATGTACATTGTCTTTTATTAGCTTTGAAATGTTTATACACACGCCAGGAAAAAAGGAAGTCTGATGCCTTAGGATATGTAGAATGTGTGCTCCACTGGTATGTTTTGATTGTTGACCGGCTGCGCACTGGGATCCATGCTTTTCAGTGGGTCCCTCTGTGCAGCTGGCTGGTTAAGACTAGCTATACAAGCTGGTTTTGTTTGGGTGTTCGGGTTTGGGTCGCTCCCGGGGAACCTCTAATAGAGTTTAGATCTTTAAAAATGTTCTCTTTCTCTCCTGACCTCACACAGACACATACAGGTAACAATTTGATGGTGGGGAGGGTGCTGCTGGGACACTCTCTGTCACCTACTAGATTATGTCATGTAACCCTACTTTGGTGTCGCTTTTTGTTACCTCCATGGGTGATTTGAAATTAGTCACATGGAATGTTAGAGGCCTACGCACTCCCCAAAAGAGAACTCAGGTACTCAGACACCTACAAAAAATGAAAGCTGATGTAGCCATACTACAGGAAACCCATCTCCGGGCCAATGAAATAACACTCATGAATAAGCTGTGGGTAGGGCATGCTATTGGTTCTCCTTCATGTGGTAGAAAAGCGGGGGTCATCTTACTGGTACACAAAAATTTCAAGGGACAAGTTGTGGATCACGAAATAGATATACTTGAGGGGCGATGGCTCAGGGTAAATCTGACTCAGGGCGGCCAAACACTGACCATATGGGGGATATATGCTCCAAACTCGGAAAGTACTACTTTCTTTAAAACTTTAACGACGGCAATAAAATCTGCCCCTGTCACCTCACAGACAATAGTTGCAGGCGACTGCAATGCTGTGCCCTCCCCCCCTGAAGATAGGCAACTCCAACCTTCACATACACCACAATATAGCTCACAAGATAAAAATCTAGAACTGCTTCTCTTGGAAACAGGACTATCGGATATATGGCGTCACTTACACCCCTTTGAAAAAGACTTCACATACTATTCAGGTGTACACGCATCCCATTCGAGAATAGACTTAATCCTAGTGTCCCCTAACTTAATTACAAAAGTACATTCAGCAGATATCAAGGCCATAGTTATATCAGATCACGCTCCTGTTTGCGCCTCCTTTAAACTTAGTTATGTGAGACGGTCCTGGGAGGGCTGGAGATTCCCTAGATACCTCTACGAAGATGAGCAATTTGCAACATTACTGACTAATTGGTGGTGGGAATTCAAGGACACTAATCGACAACACAGAAGGGACCCAGTCTTATACTGGGAAACTGCAAAAGCGGTCTTAAGGGGCAGAATTATAGCCTACACTACATCCTATAAAAAGAAAGCCTTAAACAACTACAGTGCAAAATGCAATGAAGCCAGACAAGCATATATTAAGTATAAGGATGAGCCTTCAACACATCATAGAGAGAGGTGGCTGAATGCAAAACATGAGAGTGACCTGTGGCTTGAAAGATATGACAAGACATTTAGATCTTACAGAGCAGCACGATACTTTAAACTGGCCAATAAATCAGGTAAACTTTTAGCTAATCTTACTAGGCCAAAATTGTCAAATATGCAGATTCCAACCCTGAAAGACCAACAGGGCAGATTACACTCAACACAAGAAAAAGTGCTTAATATCTTTACTGAATATTACAAAAAGCTCTATCATTCGAGAGGTAGTGAAGAAGCTAACATGAATACATATCTGGACACAGTTAATTTGCCTCGCCTCTCACAAGATGATATAAATATGTTAAACGCAGAAATAACCCAGGGGGAAGTTGAAAGTATAATCAAGCACTCGCATTTGGGTAAAGCACCAGGGCCTGATGGGCTACCGCCTGAGTTTTTTAGACTCCTTGAAAAGGAAATATCGCCAAGCCTGACCCTGCTTTACAACACAATTATTAAAACCCAAAAAATGATGCCGACGGCGAACCTGGCTTACATTAAGCTTATTCCAAAAGCAGGCAAAGATATAACGGACCCTGCCTCATATCGACCGATTTCACTCCTCAATCAGGATGTAAAATTTTTGTCTAAAATTATGGCAGACAGACTGGCGATGCTTCTTCCAAATCTGCTATTGGACAACCAAAAGGGATTTGTCCAGGGCAGATGTGCGGTTGCAAATGTGAGAAAAGTCTTATCTGTGTTGGAGCACTACAGGCTGTCGGGAAGAATGACAGGATTGGAGGCCTTCTTGGCATTAGATGCCGAGAAGGCCTTCGATAGCATAGAATGGCCTTGGCTCCATAAAGTCCTGAAGGCTTTTGGCTTTGAAGGACAATTTTCCTCATATATAGAAGCAGTATATATGTCTCCAGAGGCTAAGATATCGCTGGCAGGGGGAATGGGCATGAATTTTCCACTAGCCAGGGGGACGAGACAGGGATGTCCTTTATCACCACTTTTATTCAACTTGGCTCTGGAACCCCTGTCTCGTTCCCTTCAATGCTCATCTCTGTTCGAGGGTATAACGGTGGGATCACAACAGGTAAAATCCACTCTGTTCGCGGATGACATTTTGCTTTTTGTGGCCAATCCAGAGAGGGACTTAGCTAATATAATGACACATATTGGATGGTTTGGCTCCTTCTCTGGCTTGGTCATAAACTACCATAAAAGTGAGATTATGTTCTTATCACGTCAAGTTAGAGCCTCTAAAGTTACATGGGTCTCTGAATTGGGATTTAAGCAAGCTCTCAGCCACGTGACATATTTGGGAATTTGCATTCCTAGGGACATTGGACAGTTATACAGGCTAAATTTTACCCCCATATTGGAAAAAATCAAATCAGAACTGCGGAGGTGGGAGTCACTACCCCTTTCTTTGACTGGGAGAGTTTACCTCATTAAAATGATCAGTTTTGCTCGCCTCCTGTACCCACTTCAAACCATTCCACTACTTCTCCGCCATAAGGATGTCCAAACGCTTGAGTCAGCATTTATAAAGTTTCTATGGCTACATGGTAAACCTAGAATCTCCTTGGCCAAACTAAAAAAATCCAAAGAGATGTTGGGCTTTAATTTTCCTGACGTGAGGGGGTACAATTTGGCCTCACTGTTTCGTCATACCCGTGACTGGTTGGGAGGTACATCCTTTTACTCTAATTATTCCCTGGAAATGGACATGGTGGCTCCTTGGTCGCTGGAGGGCGTTATACACACCAAACTATCCCAATTACCCACTTTCATAAAGCAAAATGTAGTACTGCGAGACACCATTATAGCATGGAGAGACACCAGAAAACTTTTTGGCTTATCTGGCCATTGGTCCCCAAATGCACCTCTGATTGGAAACCCTGGTTTTTTACCAGGCACAATGTACCCAATTTACCAAGAATGGGCAGTACGAGGCGTAAAATATCTATTCCATTTGCTGCGACCAGACGGGTCGCTTAAGACCCACTCCGAAGCTGCACTACAATACCCCTTTTTAAAGTCACACGCCTTTTATTATAATCAGATACAAAGTTTGTGTGCCACAGTTTTGGGAGGACAGGGCAGATTTTCACGAGTGCAGGCCTTTGACAATTTAATGTCAAATTTGAGTACTAAACAATCATTATCTTGGATATTTAATCTTATCAGAGATAGGCAACTCTCCAGGAAGAAAGATCGGTCCTCACACTTTTTGAAATGGGCTGCACTAGGGGAAAGATCACCTGAAGACACCCAAGAATCTATTGTGAACGCCTGGGGAAAAACTAGAAGCAGTATAATAAGTGCAGACTGGCGGGAGATGCAGCTCAAAATAATACATAGAGCATATATTCCTATAAAAGGCCCTTACACTCACTCAGGACCTACAAAAAATCTAATACAATGTCCCAAATGCCCCTCATTGGAACCAAATCTAGATCATATGCTCTGGACATGCCCTGCTATCCAGGTGGTTTGGAAGGATTCCCTCGAACTAATCCACTCCATAGGAGGACGTAATAGAGGATGTAATTTGTTCTATTGTCTCTTCCATAGCTCAGATTATTTAGAAGGGGACCAACTGAAGTCCCTCACACGATTTGAACATTTAGTTCTTTTGGCGACCAAGAAGCTGATTCTTCGTCAATGGCTCTCCTCAATAGTCCCAACTAGAGCCATGTTGAAGGAGAGACTTGGGTTCCTAATGTTATGATCGCTTCTGCAGCGTTTGCTGCTGACTGCAGTGGTATTGCAAACCAAACAGTTCTGATGTCATTACATGCATTTGCTTGCATAGTTTGGTTTGCACTTAAACTAGTTGCTGATTCCATCTGCAGTCGCTCTGAAGTTAATGACAGTTTAATATGCTTTTGTGTAAACAAACATTGTCTGCTGCAGTGGAGGGGCAGTCCCTTTCCTGCAGGCTGCATATCATTGTCTGCCTTTTCCTGCTATCAGCCTGTGATTAATTACCATTCACTTGTGTGGGAGTCTGCAGGTCTGCTCCCATTGGATGACCTCAGTATAAAGAACTGCTTCCTGCAATGCCTCATGGGCTACCATAGTTTCAGACTCTATCTGTTACTCTGCTCGTGCCCCACCTCGTTCCTGGTCCGTGTGGACTGCGCTGACTCCTGCGAAGGGGTCAGCGAGTCCTCCTAGTTCTGCTCTTGTTCTAGAAGTTGCTACTTGCTTGTCTTGTGTCATATATTGGTTCATCGCCAATATATACGCATACTTGCGCATTTTGTTATTTTCCTTGTATTCGTGTTACGTTAATATATCAGTGTCGCTGATATATACGTACACGAACTGTTTATTTCCTGTGTTCAGTTAGTCAGTTTTCCAGCACGTTTTGGTAGTTTGCGCGTATCGTGAACACCCGTGCTGAGCTAGTTATCCTGTTCCTGGTCCTGTTTGTGGATTGCGTTCATCTCTGCGAAGAGATAACGAATCCTTCTGAATCCTGTTCCTGGTCCTGTTTGTGGATTGCGTTCATCTCTGCGAAGAGATAGCGAATCCTTCTGAGTCCTGTTCCCTGTATTACTTCAGTCTTAGTCAGAGTTCCTGCTTATGTCATATATCGGTTCATTGCCAATATATACATATGTTAGTCAGACGTTACGAATAGTTTCATTGATAGCTGTAATTGTAATACGCTAGGAAAACATACTTATTGTATATTTATCTGTGTTACGTTCATCTATCTCGATCCTGCTATTCCTGTCTCTCCTGTCCTGTCTTTGTGAGGCACGCCATCGCCGCAACGCATTGGCTGCCTCATTCCAGTCTGTCTGGTCTTGGACGCTTGCTGTCGCTAAGTAATCGCTAGCTAGCAAGCGTTCATTCTGTCTACCTGTCCTGATCTCCTCAGTCCTGGTTTATGCGCTCAGCGCTACTTTGCGCTGAGACGTTATTACGAAAGTGTTTGTGGCTGTTCAGATCTGCACCGGCTCTGTGCACCACAATCTCCTATTGGAGTCAGTCCTCTCCTCCACTAAACTGGGGATATCCTGATCCCTTGTGCTGGTGTGTGTACCTCCTTCACGTCAGCTTATGTGTTGTATGCTGACTGTGGAGATTACACCCCCAAGCTTAACATTATGGTAGCCCCATTACCAATCCCCATTGTGGGGGGGGGGTTCCCAGCAAAAATGACACTGTTTGTTATGGTTCCTGTTCCTTTAAGAAATTTGAGAAGCTCAATTCTGAAACAGAAAATGAGTTTTTTTCTGAATGTGCCAGGTTCCTGGCCAATCCTGAGCTCCAGGCTACTCCTGTTTCAACATGGGCCCCCCAGCTAGTTTATGTTTTATTTAAGGGAAGATTGTTTCAGTGGGCCTACGATGTCTTGGATCATACCAATTTAAAAGAAAGACCACTGGAATTTCTAGCGTTTGTGATCCATAACTGGCTGCGCAAAACCGATTTGCCTAGCCCTTTTGATAAGCTCCTGGCAGCTTGTCAATCAGCTGCTCCTTCTACTGCCTACAAAAATAATCAGCAAGCAGATAATTGTTCTGATAACTTTTCTTCTGCTAAGGCAGCAGGGTCTAAAGCCAAACGTAAACGCTCCAAAAGAAAAGCGTTACAATCAGCGGAGTCGTTGCCCTTGGCGACTGCGCATCAGATCTGTAATGAGACTCCGCCAGTAGTAGATAATGAAATTCAGTCACCATTCAGGGGAGTCAAATGGACCTATGAAACTACTAATGAACTTTCATTGCTAGCCAGGGAAAATAAAAGTTCTTGTTTAAATGAATTATCTGAATATGATTATGAAGATATATTACAGAGTATTGAACAGATCAATTTATTCGTGCAGCAAGGGAAATTTGCATACACTACAGTTCAATACTTGCTACAGGTATTGGAGATCCTTAGGAATAAGAAATCGGCCAATCACCTGCTAAATAACCCAATGTATGTTTCTGCCACTAACACATTTGCAAACTATGATCAGCCGGAATGCTCAGCTGTTAAATATGCATGGGATCCTCCATTTGAGAAAGGAGAGATGGAAGCTCTGGTCTATGAATGGAAGAAAGATGCAAGTTCATTTTGTCAGTTTTACAGTGCAAAAAGTGAATTAGTATTGAATGCATGCATTAAGTCTGCCTATAACCTAATAAAAACTGGTATGTGTGGGTATGACTTTGTGGCTCCATTGATCGATGTGTGGAGAATGATTCTGGACGATTTTTATGCAATTCAATCAGTTGATACCAGGGAAGACACACTGTCAAGTGGAGATTGTTCCACTTCCTCAGTTCCTGAGGACTCGCCTGCTTCAGCACCTTTGGCTGATTCAGCGAGTGATTCAGAGCTCCTTTTGTGTGAAATTGAAGTTCCTGTAATTCCACCCTGTACCATGGATAACTCAGTGTTACTTCCCAGTAAGACAGAAATTACTAATACTTCCTTAATCTTGCCCTGCACAAATTTCTCAGCAGAGGACCCAGAGGTCCTGCTGACTTTCGAGTCCAGCCTAGCCAGTACTCATGACTCTTTGTTTAGTGAGACAGACACCAGAAAAATCTTGCCTGTCTCTGCAAACACTTCTGCAGAAATTACCTGTGTTAATAAAGTTCAACTCCTGTCTGATCCAGCAGATGCCAATAGATGCACTACATCAGTTTCCGAGTCCCAGCAATCCTGTCTAGTAAACTCAGAACCCCAGCATCTGAATTTTCCAATTTTACAAATGAATGGTGATTCAGATGCGCAAACATTGTGTCTTGATCTTCCTGTTTCTACACCTCGCTCTAGTTTCGTGAATAGCTCAGAGCATCTGCTATGTGAACCTGAAATCGCAGAATTATTACCTTGTTCAGAAAATTTTCCAATAAATTTGCCCTGTACCATGAATTGTGCAGTAGATCTCTCCAATGAAACTCAGGTCACAGAATCATTATGCTGTCCAGCAGGTGCTTCCATGGTTTTGCCCTGCAATATGGACTGTTCAGTGATCCTGTCCAGTGAAGCTGTGGTCGCAGAGTCTTATGCTTCACCCAGTACTTTGGATACTTTAAACCCTCTAGCAGAGGAGGCTGAAGCACTGCTTACCTCAGTTGGTGTTGCAGTAATATTCACTTGTCTAGCAGCTGTTTTGGAATTACAGTCTGCTCTAATAAAACTTGATGAATTTCTGCCCAGCGAAGCAGAAGCCATTGAAATATTGTCCTCGTCAGCAAGTGTGTTAGATACCTTGCCCTGTACACAGTCTGATTTAACCAATGTTGTTGAGTCCCTCTCCAGTGTTGTAACAGCCGAGGAACTCCAGCCCTGTCCTCTGAATGTTTCAAAAGTCTTGCCCTGTAACATGGATAATTCTGACTCGCTGGAAAAAATAATAGAAATCTCAGAATTTCAGTCCGGGTTAATGAGTGTTTCTGAAACCCAGCCCTGTATCCTGGAAAATTCTGGTTCTCTGGCCGGTGTGGCAGAAGTTCCTGAGTCCCCTTCCTGTCCAGTGAGTTACTCAGTTTTGCCTAGTTCAGTGGGGATTGCTGCACTACTGACTTGTTTTGCAGCCCTTCATGAGCTCCAATCCAGTGTATTTGATGAGTCTCTGTCTAGTCCAGAAGAAGTTATGGGAACCCTGTCTAGTTCGGTGCATACATCAGAAGATTTGTCCTGTCTTGTAAATGCCCCTGAACATGATTTGTTAATAACTTTGCTGGAATCAGAGACATCTAAGTCTGATCCTGCATTTTTTAGTGAGAATCCAGTAACTGTGAAGTCTAGTCATGATGATTTTTTTTGCCCAGTCCTGGTTTCGGTCTTACCTTGACTGACTTTGAGGTTTGCAGTTCCTTGACATGCCCAGAAGTCTCTCTTGTGCCGGTGTGCCCAGATTTGCTTCGTATGCCAGAGTGCCCAAGTGTGTCTGTGTTGGCGTGCTCACACGCTTCCCTAGTGGAGACATGTTCTGATGTTGCCGGTTGGCCTGCATGCCCAGAGATGGTTCTGGTCCCTAAAAACCCTGATCTTGATGTTTGTCCTTGTGACCCTGACTCTAGAGTTGCCCTGGGTTCCATAGGGGTTCTTGATAGTTCTCCATGTGAGCCTAAGGGGCGTTCTGACCTGTGGGGATCTCTTTGGAGCTTCCAAGTGTTCTGGGAGATCTCTAAGGAAACTTGTCCTGGTACCTTGGACTGGTTCAACGGTGGGTTTTGTGTTGGTGGGGACAGTTCCGGTGGGCATTGCAAAGGCTTTGGCGTTTTTGGACAGTCCCGGGAAGGCGGTGGGTATCGCTCAGAGAGTTTCTGGGGGCTTTTCTCTGGAAGTCGTGGTTCTGATGGGTATCACACTGAGGCTTGTAGTGCTGACGGGCATGGTTCGGTAGGTTCTGGTTCCAATTGGTCTAGTTTTGGTGAGACTGATTTGGGAATTTGGTTTTGTCGGACGGATCCGACCTTCATGAATTTTCAGTCAGATCAGTTTGCTGGATTTCCCACTTCTGATTTTTTGGTTTGGGTGGTTCAGGAGAAATATGTCAGTTTTCATAGGCGTCCAGAGGCCGCGTTTAAGGGAGGGGGTACTGTTATGATCGCTTCTGCAGCGTTTGCTGCTGACTGCAGTGGTATTGCAAACCAAACAGTTCTGATGTCATTACATGCATTTGCTTGCATAGTTTGGTTTGCACTTAAACTAGTTGCTGATTCCATCTGCAGTCGCTCTGAAGTTAATGACAGTTTAATATGCTTTTGTGTAAACAAACATTGTCTGCTGCAGTGGAGGGGCAGTCCCTTTCCTGCAGGCTGCATATCATTGTCTGCCTTTTCCTGCTATCAGCCTGTGATTAATTACCATTCACTTGTGTGGGAGTCTGCAGGTCTGCTCCCATTGGATGACCTCAGTATAAAGAACTGCTTCCTGCAATGCCTCATGGGCTACCATAGTTTCAGACTCTATCTGTTACTCTGCTCGTGCCCCACCTCGTTCCTGGTCCGTGTGGACTGCGCTGACTCCTGCGAAGGGGTCAGCGAGTCCTCCTAGTTCTGCTCTTGTTCTAGAAGTTGCTACTTGCTTGTCTTGTGTCATATATTGGTTCATCGCCAATATATACGCATACTTGCGCATTTTGTTATTTTCCTTGTATTCGTGT
Source organism: Hyperolius riggenbachi (assembly GCF_040937935.1). NCBI lineage: Eukaryota > Metazoa > Chordata > Amphibia > Anura > Hyperoliidae > Hyperolius > Hyperolius riggenbachi. The sequence goes on from NC_090648.1 coordinate 198,515,288, forward strand.
TACGTTAATATATCAGTGTCGCTGATATATACGTACACGAACTGTTTATTTCCTGTGTTCAGTTAGTCAGTTTTCCAGCACGTTTTGGTAGTTTGCGCGTATCGTGAACACCCGTGCTGAGCTAGTTATCCTGTTCCTGGTCCTGTTTGTGGATTGCGTTCATCTCTGCGAAGAGATAACGAATCCTTCTGAATCCTGTTCCTGGTCCTGTTTGTGGATTGCGTTCATCTCTGCGAAGAGATAGCGAATCCTTCTGAGTCCTGTTCCCTGTATTACTTCAGTCTTAGTCAGAGTTCCTGCTTATGTCATATATCGGTTCATTGCCAATATATACATATGTTAGTCAGACGTTACGAATAGTTTCATTGATAGCTGTAATTGTAATACGCTAGGAAAACATACTTATTGTATATTTATCTGTGTTACGTTCATCTATCTCGATCCTGCTATTCCTGTCTCTCCTGTCCTGTCTTTGTGAGGCACGCCATCGCCGCAACGCATTGGCTGCCTCATTCCAGTCTGTCTGGTCTTGGACGCTTGCTGTCGCTAAGTAATCGCTAGCTAGCAAGCGTTCATTCTGTCTACCTGTCCTGATCTCCTCAGTCCTGGTTTATGCGCTCAGCGCTACTTTGCGCTGAGACGTTATTACGAAAGTGTTTGTGGCTGTTCAGATCTGCACCGGCTCTGTGCACCACAATCTCCTATTGGAGTCAGTCCTCTCCTCCACTAAACTGGGGATATCCTGATCCCTTGTGCTGGTGTGTGTACCTCCTTCACGTCAGCTTATGTGTTGTATGCTGACTGTGGAGATTACACCCCCAAGCTTAACACCTAATGCAAATGGAAAATATAAACATAGAAAGGGAAAAAAAGCAATCTGTTAAAAAATTCTTTAACACTTGGAGGAACTATATCCAAAAGGAGTGTTCTAGAGAACAAATTGTGGCCATCATGACACCTTTACAAAATACCACTTGGTACCTAACACAAAAAATAGGAGGTAACTTGGGGAGATTGGAAATATGATCTATATTCCTAATGTGTAGCAATAAATGTTGTGGAGGTTGGGGGAAGAGGGAGGGGGAAAAAGGGGTTCACAGCAGGGAGCAACCCAGTCATGTAAATAGTTTTAGGTTATGTTTATAGGTTGGTTCTTGATTTTTTATCTATAGTAAGCCCTGGAAAGTCCTATCTGCTGAATGCTATATTTCTTCCCGAAACCATAACTTTTGGCAGGAGGTCGTGAAGTACCTTGATGGGGCGACCTCCTGACTCCTATCTATAAGAACTTCATATCTCACAGGGATGAAGCCTCACAATAATATGTTCACATGCATTACACCAGATAGTAAATTAGGTGGCTGCACCTACCTAGTTATATTTACCATTACTTTACTATGGAAAATGTGAAATGTTGGGATATGCTATGTTATTGTAAACACTGACTATGGCTCTGCAAGTTTTGCCGTTACATGCAACTTTGATTCTCATGTTATGTGCCTAATTCCTAATAAAAATCTTAAATTAAAAAAAAAAAAAAACCTCAAACCGCTGGTGGGCACCATCCCATTGAAATACATTAGCCAAGCGTTTTCACAGACAGATGCGGTTGGCAGATCGCTGCTAAAACCGCTCGGTGTGCACTGTGCCTTAAACCAATGTCATGATATACCCACTCCAGTCCTACCCTAACAGGTGGTAACATATTTGCATATCTCATAAGGTTTGTGAAAAATTATTTTGAAAGTAAGAATGTCTTGCTTGATAATCCGATCTTGCAATGTGACTGACATTGGAACTTGTAGTGTGGATGCTGTATTTATTTGAGGTGCATACTGGCAGCATGTGCTGTATGGCATACAATGCTGATCATCCACAAGGCAAACCTAGACAGCTGCCTAGGGGTCTAGAGAGAGTTTAGGGGCCTGGTGGTTGCTAGCCCCCACCAAATCTAACTAAATTAGCCAGGTGACCATCAGTGGAGGGCAAAGTGTTATCTTGCCTAGGGCCCCATTTCATAGTTATCCCTCTCTGATGGCTTATATCATGTGTGAAGTGTTCTATAATGTATATGATTTTTGTTTTATTTTTTATGGGGGGGGGGCGCGCCACAGGATTTCTTGCCTGGAGTGACAAGAAGGCTAGAGGCGCCCCTGCTTATGCTGTTTACAATCTGTGGATTGAGGGGTATAACCCTTGGGAGAGGGGTTACATGATTGGTGGAATAGCGAAAGCAGATGACCCTGATTGGCTGGAATGCCTAAGTGACGTACCGGGCTGGACGCCTTCTGGGGGTCTTTTGATGTCCGCCTCATGCACCCATTCCCTCATGGTTATGTTGATCTGATGGATTTATAGATCGATAACTATACCCACGCCTCTTACTATAATGTGAGGATGACGGCTTCTGGTTTAGATCTAGCCGCACTGGCAGCCTTGGCTGTATTTGTGTTTACACCGGGATACGCTGTTTGGAAAGGCACCCAGCGTACTAGGTTGCCATAGCGGCATAGCGTCACCTCACTACCCTCCTGATGTCTGATGTTAGCATTGGATGGAGCGGTTGCACGTGACCGGGTTCGGTAATGCAAACTACCTTCCTAATTGGCCGCCTGAATGGTAGGCGTGCCCGGAAGGGGCGGCGGCGTGCGGCGCTCGGAAGCCAATTAGACGCTAGAGAGGTGAGTTATTGCACTGGTCATTTGATGTATTTAAGGAGACATTCTGTGTACCCTATTGTACTGGACTCTGACGAAGCAGGGTGACCTGCGAAACGGCTGTCAGGCCGTCTTTTTGTATCTTCCAATGTTAACCTTACTGTACCTGTTGGATTAAAATTCTTACTGAAGCAGCAGATTGGTGCCGGACCTACTTTTCTTCTTCAACCTTGGATATATGCCTGTTATAGTGTTGAGCACAATCTACTCGGTAACCCAATCCAACTGCGAATTCCAGCAAGTATTGAGTGCCAGTCAATCCTGTATCCTCTGATTGATTTATCAAAATGAATGAGGCATGGATCCCGGAGGGCTACTGCCCGCCCGAAGACTAAGTCAGTCCCCACACACAGCATCTCTGCCTGCATGCCGTGTTACTGGCTGCCTGCCCCAAGACTAAGTTGCTCCCCAAACAGCATCTCTGCCCACAGGCCGCTTGACTGCCTTCTCCGCCACCACCAACAGGGTTCAGGACTCCAGGCGGATACCTGAATTTTTAAGGCCGCTGCTAGCAGCGGCCACTATAATAATTTTTCTGGTGCGTGTACATGCCTGCCTAATTTTTCTGCCTGCACTGCAGCAGCAACAACGAAACAAAAGGCATGTACATGTGCCCATTCCCCTTCGTGATCATTACCTTTCCGCGGTGAAGGGGTTGCGTATCACAGTAAAGCAATGACCGCCGGCTATATAAGTGTCTCAGGGGGTGGCACACCAAAGATAATAAGGTCGTTGCTTAATTGTGGACAGACCAAATTTGATCAGCTGGACAGTCACTGTTGTTCTATAATTGAGCTACCACAGCCTGGCGACCATATGGGCTTGAAAACCGCCACGGCCTGCACTCTGGCCATGGTGCGCACCAGTCCAGCACGGCCGCCACTATACAAACAGCTGTTTGCAGTGCGTTACACAGTGAGTTTGGTGTGTCAGTGTGAAGCAGTACTCTAATTACACTCCCTGATTGATGTATACACATGCAAGATGTTTGAAAGCACTTTAGGCCTGCAATTTAGCATTCAATGTGATTTCTGCCCTTAAAATGCTGCTTTGCGTCCAATCCATATTTTTCCCCGGGACTTTTGGCGTGTATTTCACCTTGCCATGCCCCCCTCCAGGTGTTAGACCCCTTGATCCTCCATCACTTTTGTGGCCAGCATACATTTTTCTAGTACGCGGCCTCCCCATTGAAGTCTATTGCGGTTCGGAAATCGGAGGTTTGGGCTACCTCTAGTGACCACCCACAATTTTAGAATGCAAGTTCTTGCAGCAAAATTAAAGTAAATGTTCCACTCTTCTGTGATTTTCACTTCACTATTAGTCACTTAGAGCACCTATCACAGTGAAAGGCCAATAATGGGGTTTTGGAATTGGTATAAAGTGTAATCTTTCCCTTCCTTTACACTATTCAGATCTGGATGTTAGAGAACCCAGGGCTTTGGAAGGAAAGTAATGAGTTGCACAGACTGGTAATCGGACCATGTTTACAGAAATGCACTGGAGATCAGACACTAGGTAAAATTAAATAATAATTGTTTATTTAAGGTTAGAGCACTATTTACAAGTGAGAACACTCCAAGCATAAACAGAACCACAGATCCCAGCAAGCCCCACACCACAAAACCAGCAAATGACAAACCCAGACTAACTAATTAATAAACAAGTGGACAGCAAGCACAAATATATACATGACTTTGCTACTTGCCTGTTGATTATTGAACTGCGCAACTCTGTATATTGCTATACATAGTTGCGCAATTCAAAAATCAACAGGCAAGTAGCAAAGTCATAAGTCAAAAGCAAGATTCCAAACTAGGTAAATCAGACAGATAGATCAGATTCAGGACAGGAAACAGGAACAGAAAATAGGTACAGAGTTGTCTAGTATCTAGCATCACTTGGCATGAACTACCAAAATAATCTGGCATGGGAACATCTTGGGGATAGCTAGTCCATCCAGCCTTAGACACCACCTGCAGGTGACCCAAAGAATAATAGGCTTAGTCTAAAGGCTGGAGAGAGGGCTATCTGCTGGTGGAGTCTATAAGAATACTGCCACCAGCAGGTTCAACATGGTAATGTTCCAGACAACATCTCTGGTTGCGTACATCCATAAAACGGTGCCTGGTAAAATGGGTTTAATGAAAATGCTAATAGTAGAATATTGGTAATTATACTTATATTCTACTGATATTCCACTATCCCTGATTCACCTATTCTATAGGTGAACTCCAGCACCCAAATAGTACAATGGGCCCTGCTAAAGCCATTCATTACATGGCAGCCCATAACAGTGCCCAAATTGCCAGACACCTTGTACGCATTTTACCTGCTTCACTCTGGTTGCCTATAATGCTTTTTTTAATATAAAGAACAAACTATATAAAATGATGTATTAATTCAGGCATTCATATACTGGCTGTCTGCCAGAGGCACATGATCTGAAATATTTCTGTATCAAACATTTCAAACTCACTGACTGACTGTGAAAAATGCATGGATTGCTAAAATCGAAAAATGGACACCTAAAAGCATCTATTCATGCATGTGAAAGTGATAAATTGCTCTTTTGAGCTGACTTAAATAAGCTTTGAAGTCTGAGCTTCACATGATTGGAAACTGCTATGAAGATATATTGCAAAGCGGTTGATGGCACTAACTGTGCACTGTCAGCAAAATGTTATGCCATCGAAAAAAGTCTGAGACATTAATTGTATGTAATATGTATAAAATCGGTGAACTTGATGAATAATATAAAATTAACAGCACAGAAGGATGAAAAATGTGCACTTATAATTTTGTTCCATAGGAAGGAGAAAGCAGGTAGGATGTGAAGGAATGCCATAATCTCTTATTTTAGCTTTATGTTGGCAACTTATGAAACCTTAAGGTGGCCAATAATGATCTAATTTCCCGAACCAGGACAAGGCACAGGAGGTGGGATTGTGGTTCTCATGGTTTGCACACTACGCCCTTGGTCAGAGTGGTGTGGTATACAGTTAAATAGTAGAATTATCAATGGCAGTGATAGCTTCTCCAATCCCTGCAGTCTCCTCTAAAGGTGACCACTAACATTACAATTTCCCGAACATTAGCTTATGAATGATTTTTTTGTATGAACGATCAGAAATGATAGTTTGGGACCACTTGTGGACAAAAATCTCCTAACCAATCTGATCAGCTTAATGAAATGGATCTGAAAATTGGATCTATTTCATGAATCTGATCAGATTGGTTAGGTGATTTTTGTCTATTAGTGGTCCCAAACTATCATTTCCGATCGTTCATAGAAAAAATAATTAATAAGCGAATATTCAGGAAATTATATAGTTAGTGGACACCTTTAGAGGAGACTACAGGAATTGAAGACCACACCACTGTGACCAAGGGTGTAGTGGGCAAACCATGAAAACCACAATCCCACCTCCTGTGGTTTGTCCTCTCTAGATATATTTAGCATTTCCCTGCCACTTGGCTGGACACATGGTAAGGAATGGATGACCCAGCCACAATCGATTTTCATAGAACTGAACAAAAATCAAACGGAAAATCTTTCGGAAAAATGATTAAAAAATTATCGGTAAATTGAAAAATCGATCAGAATTCAGATCGGATACGTTGAAAATAATTGATCTTGCAGGTAAATCTGATAGAAAATTGTATGGTGTGTACCTAACGTAATGAAAGATGCATGGTGTGTACCAGCCATTAGTTTGCTTAGAGTAGGGGCATTTGTTTGTTGAGAGTAGGGAAATTTGTTTGTTGAGAGTAGGGGCATTTCTTTGTTGAAAACTTGAGAGTAGGGGCATTTCTTTGTTGAGAACTTGAGAGTAGGGGCATTTCTTTGCTGAGAGTAGAGACATTTGTTTGTGGGGAATAGAAGCATTTGTTTGTTGAGAGGAGAGACATTTGTTTGTGGAGAATAGAAGCATTTGTTTGTTGAGAGGAGAGACATTTGTTTGTTGAGAGGAGAGACATTTGTTTGTTGAGAATAGACGCATTAGTTTGTTGAGAATGGGGGAATCAGTTTGTTGAGAATAGGGGAATTTGTTTGCTGAGAACAGGGGAATTTCTTTGTTGTCGAGATTGTGGCCATTTGCATTCAGCAGCAGTGGGAAAAGTACTGATCCCATTTAAGCAGCTCACAAATCTGCCCAATGGGGTAAACATTTTGCTTTTTCATAATACTGTTTGTGAGCCCCAGTGTTTAGATCTCTATCCTGTGAGTATGATAATGATCTCAGAGGCTTCGATATAAAGCTAAAAGTTCCCACATCTTCTGTTTTCTCTACACAGAAGACAATTTTTTGCTCACATCTGAAGACTAAAAGTCAGACAGGATAAAAATATTGAAACGTTTAATGCTGCTACTTGAATCTGGGAATACTTACTAGACTTGAAACAGTAAAAAAGCAACAATTTAGCTATTATTTCATTTGCAGAATTATCTAGCGTTAGAAACGCCCCATGTGGAGGTCTGTGTTTGTGATCGTCACTTTCTTCCATTTTTATTGATCTGGTGTACTTTGATGTAAAAGCCTCTAGCATAGCGTCTAGTTAGTTTAAAGTGTAGATTTGTGAACAGAAGGCTTTATACTGTCAGCTCAGTGAAGAAGGAACAGTATCGCCAAATGTTATTGTAGGATAGATACCTGTATGTCACTTTCACAGCTGCCATTTTGCCACACAAAGTTGTTAGTACCTACAAATGTTAAATATGTATTTTAAGAGACACCTTACAATTGAAACAGTACCTGACATTCTGTTGCAAAGAATAGCTATATCTCCTCCCAATCCTGATACCACGCATACAAATTAATTTGAAAACATTTTATTTTCAGAACAGTAAACCATTATATGGAAACCACAGTTACCACACATACATTTTTATTTCTTCAGCAATAGCTTCTTTAGTTGGATATTGCTCTCTTTCACTGCCAAAGCTCTCGATGAGTCTCTATGAAGTCAACACTGGTGGTAGGGGATTCAATTATTAGGCGCACAGATAGGGTAATCTGTCGAAGAAACCGCGAATGCCGTACAGTCTGTTGCCTCCCGGGTGCTCGGGTTCGGCATGTAGCGGAAAGAATTGACAGATTACTGGGTGGGGCTGGGGAAGACCCGGCTGTCATGGTACACATTGGCACCAATGACAAAGTTAGTGGGAGATGGAAGGTCCTCAAAAATGATTTTCAGGTACTTGGAGATAAACTTAAAGCAAGGACCTCCAAGGTGGTGTTTTCTGAAATACTGCCAGTGCCACGTGCTACATCTGAGAGACAGAGGGAGCTTAGGGAGTTAAATAAGTGGCTGAGAAATTGGTGTAGGAAGGAAGGGTTTGGGTTCCTGGAGAACTGGGCAGACTTTGCAGTCGGCTACAGGTTCTACAGCAGGGATGGGCTGCACCTTAATGGGGAGGGTGCAGCTGCATTGGGGGAGAAGATGGCTAATCGGTTGGAGGAGATTTTAAACTAGGATCTGGGGGGAGGCGGGAGGATAAAGTCTCAATACATAGACAAGATGAGGTAAAAAGACAGTGGGAACCTATCATTATGGAGGGTGGAGAGGGGGGTGGGGACAGTGTAAAGATTAAGGAGGTTGGTAAAAATTCAAGTAGCCCATTTCATGTAAACAAAATTGGTAAATGTGGTGGTAAAAATATAAAGTGCATGGTAACCAATGCTCGGAGCCTTGCAAATAAAATAGACGAACTAGAGTTCATTCTGAATGACAAAGGCTATGACATTGTGGGAATAACCGAGACATGGATGGATGAAAGCCATGACTGGATAGCTAATTTAAAAGGATACAATGTGTTTAGGAGGGATAGAACAGGGAAAAAAGGTGGAGGGGTTTGTCTCTTTGTTAAGAATTCTCTTACAGCTGTCCTCAACGATGAGATGGAGGAAGATTGCGAAGATGTGGAGTCCGTTTGGGTAAATATTCATGGTGGAAATAAAAGTTGCCAATTGCTTATTGGGGTATGCTACAGGCCACCTCTTATTAATGAAGCTGCAGAACTGCGATTACTACAGCAGATTGAAAAAGCTGCAGGTAAAAATGAGGTCATAATTATGGGCGACTTCAACTTTCCAGACATTGACTGGAGTATTGAGGCTACCCATTCTGGTAAAAGCAGCAGATTTCTGGCAGCACTACAGGACAATTACTTGACTCAAATGGTAACTGAACCAACTAGGGGGAATGCGTTACTGGATCTGATCATTTCTAATAGACCAGATAATGTATCAAATGTGCAGGTTCAAGAACATTTGGGAAATAGTGATCACAACATGATAACGTTTGAGCTGGTGACTGATAGGCCAAGGAGCAGCGGGACCACTAAAACTATGAACTTTAGAAAAGCAAAGTTCACTCAAATTAGGCAGGCACTAAGTTTGGTGAACTGGGATAATGTACTACAAGGGGAAGACACTGAAGGGAAATGGCAAGCTTTTAAACTTATACTCAATCAATACTGTAGTATTTATATCCCATATGGAAACAAAATGTCTAGGAATAAAAAAAGGCCTCTATGGATGAATAGAAAGGTTAAAGATAAAATGAAGAGGAAAAAGAATGCCTATAAGGTCTTAAAACAGGAGGGGACCGAGGCTGCACTAAGCAATTATAAGGAGTGCAATAAAAATTGTAAAAAAGAAATTAGGCAGGCAAAGATTGAAGCTGAAAAACAAATCGCTAAGGATATCAAATCTAACCCAAAAAAGTTTTACAAGTACATTAACTCTAAAAAAAGAAAGGTTGACTGTATAGGACTCCTAAAGGATGAGGATGGGAACTCAATGGTGGATGACCAAGGTAAGGCAGAGTTATTAAATGCTTTCTTTGCTTCTGTCTTCACAAAAGAAACAGCACTGTTGCAAACTACAGAGGCGGAAGAGTCTCAATCTTCTAACTGTAATATTAAATACTTAACGCAGGAAGAAGTGAAGGCAAGACTAAATAAATTAAAAATAGACAAGGCACCTGGCCCGGATGGCATGCATCCTCGGGTCCTAAGGGAATTAAGTTCAGTTATAGATAAACCCCTTTATCTTATCTTTTGTGACTCTCTTGCAACTGGCAGAGTCCCAGTGGATTGGCGTACAGCCCACGTTTTTTCCATTATTTAAGAAGGGCAAAAAATCTGATCCAGGAAATTATAGACCTGTAAGTTTAACATCAGTTGTATGCAAACTATTTGAGGGGTTACTAAGAGATACTATACATGACTTCATAGTAGAAAATAATCTTATTTCTCAGCATCAACATGGGTTTACTAAAGACAGGTCCTGTTTGACTAACATGCTCAGCTTTTATGAGGTAGTGAATGCTAATATGGATATTGGGAATGCTGTAGATGTGATATACTTGGACTTTGCAAAGGCCTTCGACACTGTTCCCCACAAAAGTCTGGTGCAAAAGTTGAGGATGCAAGGACTGGGGAAGAGTCTGTGTTCATGGATAGGGAACTGGCTAATGGACAGAAAACAAAGAGTTGTGGTCAATGGATCATACTCAAAATGGTAGACTGTTAGCAGTGGGGTCCCACAGGGGTCTGTTCTGGGTCCAGTGCTCTTCAATTTATTTATTAATGACCTAGTAGATGCAGTAGTGAGCAATGTTGCTATTTTTGCAGATGATACAAAGTTGTGCAGGGTCATTAACTCTCGGGAGGATAGTGTCATATTGCAACAGGATCTGGATGGGATGGCTATGTGGGCACATACATGGCAGATGAAATTCAATGTTGACAAATGTAAGGTCATGCATTTTGGACGTACGAATGGTCTAGCACCATACAAAATAAATGGGATACAGTTGGGGACATCAAACTTGGAGAAGGACTTAGGAGTACTCATTGACAACAAGTTAAATAATCGTACTCAATGCCAAGCAGCTGCAGCTAAAGCTAACAAAATTTTGGGATGCATTAAAAGGGAAATAAAAACTCGAGATGCTAGCATAATATTGCCCCTGTTTAACTCTCTAGTAAGGCCACATCTGGAATATGGAATTCAGTTCTGGGCACCACATTACAAAAAAGATATTGCAGTTTTAGAGCAGGTGCAGAGACGAGCAACAAAATTGATGCGTGGGATGGAAGGTCTCACTTATCAAGAAAGGTTAGATAAACTGGGTTTATTTAGTCTAGAGAAAAGACGCCTTAGAGGGGATCTAATTAACATGTATAAATACATCAGAGGGCAATATAATACCTTGGCGGATGAGCTTTTTGTCCCTAGGCCTTCTCAAAGGACTAGAGGACATGATCTGCGCATGGAGGAAAAACGTTTTAGCCATTTATTTAGGAAAGGGTTCTTTACAGTAAGAGTGATTAAGATGTGGAATGCATTGCCACAGGAAGTCGTTATGGCAAACTCTATACCTGCATTTAAAGGGGGCTTAGATGCTTTCCTTGCGTTGAAAGACATCCATGGCTACAATTACTAGGTAATGCCTAATGATGTTGATCCAGGGATTTTATCTGATTGCCATCTGGAGTCGGGAAGGAATTTTTCCCTTTAGGGGCTAATTGGACCATGCCTTGTAAGGGTTTTTTCGCCTTCCTCTGGATCAACAGGGATATGTGAGGGAGCAGGCTGGTGTTGTACTTTGTACTGGTTGAACTCGATGGACGTATGTCTTTTTTCAACCAAAATAACTATGTAACTATGTAACACAGCCCTGCCTGGGAATTTGACGTCTCTCTCTTTAGTACAGGGCTGACAAACTCCAGTTCTCAAGGGCCCTGCCAGTGTTTAGGACATACAGATAAATTAATAAATTTGTTCTACTTGATGGACCACACCTTTCCTGATTTAGAGCCATCAATTAATTTGAGCCATTCCAAAAATGTGTGAGGACCTCGGCTCTTGAGGACTGGAGTTCGAAAGCCATGCTCTTGTATCAACAAACTGCTGGCTGCTTGAGGTATAGAGGCAATGGTAATTCTTTTATGTTTGCAGCTGTCCGGTGTTACTCAGGAAGATCAGCATTGAGAAAGAGTTAATTGTGTGAAGAACATTTTACTAATTTGATCAGGCTTTTATTCATTGGTCAAGGCCTTGTACTATTTCTGTTTCCTGTGTGGGCTACAGCAAGATGCGTTACAAACGCTACAAACCTATCCCCTGACAAAAAATGATTCCGTGCTTCCCAATTAGTTCTGCTACACACAGGCAAATCTACTCTGCACTGCAGGTAATGTAATTTAGAAAGTAGAAAAATAGTAAACATACAAGATTAGTTAAAGAGGATCCTGTTGGTTCTGGTTCTCTGTGACTTAACTAAGAATTCTGCAACAGACAACATCAAGGTTTGGATGCTATGATGTATAAATATGACATATTTTTAACATCCACAAAAACAGAATATTACATTAAGGTATGATTGATTCATATTCCTTGTATTATTGAACTGTCCATTTATAAAGACATTTCATCCACTTCCGGAATTTACCATTAAGGCTTTTTGTTGTATGGAAGTACAGTTATCAAAGGAGTACTCCAGGAATGGCTGGGGTGGGAGTAGGTGTAAAGCTATAATTTATTCTTACCATACTGAGTGGAAAATGAGAATAATTACTGACAGACATCACTGAGTGCTGGAAATTAGCAAATGTAATGTATGTGACTTGAGTGATGATGATGTGTAATGTACTGTGACTCTGATTCTGCCTTGTGATGGCACTGAGCAGCACTGTGAAATAGAATCCATCAGCAGAGCATTAAATAATGATCACCGCTGCGCTCCTGCAAACATTTCACTGGATCTGGAAAAGAGTCATGGCTTAAGATTGGGGGTCTTGAGTGAAAAGGACACAGAAACAGAGAGAGAGGAGAGAAGGAGGGAGAGACAGCTATAGAGATATGACTTACTTCATGCTTATTATGTTTGTGGTTCAGAAACAAATTAAGTCCAAAGATCAATTTGTTAAATGTTGATAGCATTTGTACCTCATTCAGAAGAAGTTTCCTTTCTTAAAGTGTACCCAAGGCAGATGTCCCAGGGCAAATGGGGAACAGTGGCATGCTCCCTTCTAAATGACATGCCTCTGTGACCTTTCAGCTCTACTCTCTGCCCCCTGCTCTGCACTGCCCCCCCAACCTAAACCCAGAAGGGGTGCCCTTTGCAGGTCCCGCAACTACAAATCCCCGCCAAACTGCACCACAAGTGTGCTGGCTGGCCCAGCTGTCACTGCTCCCTTATTTCCCTTTCCCATCATAACTACATGTGTCCCTTAGCATTAGGTAGCCAGAAGTACCGTCAGTATTATGTAGCTAGTGGTAGCCCCAGCTCAAGGGAGATCTCATCAGTGGAATGTCGGGAGCTGGGTGAGAAATCTCTCATTTACGCTCCACTTAGGACTCTGCATAGAGAAGAAGGGAGGGAGGCACTAGGGGTGGGAGTGAGGCACCTGTCTATCATCGGGTGCCTGTAGGCACGTGCCTACAGTGCCTTATGGTAAATATGGCCCTGAACATTGTGGTAAGGTTTGTTTTTCTCTGGCTCTGCAATCCGCATACATTATGGAAGGTATTACAGCTTATGTGTATAATTAAGAATGTTACTCCAAGGACCTTCTGCCTGACCTTTCATTCCTTGTAATGCTGCTGTCTGAGTGTGGTACCACATACTAATTAGTACACTTTACCCATATATATCCAAGGATTTTTTTGTTAACAAGACTACGATCAGTGCTTTCCATTGTAATGGAAATGGTGCACCACATTAAAACAGAAAAACCCTGAGAGCTAAGGTTTCATTTTTTAGTTTCCATGACAGGTGCCTACAGTGAATTCCATTTTGGATTCTAAACTGGCATCCTTGTTAACCACTTGCCGACCAGGGGTGATTTGCCTGATTCTCTGGCTCTGTAATCCGCATACATTATGGAAGGTATTACAGCTTATGTGTATAATTAAGAATGCTACTCCAAGGACCTTCTGCCTGACCTTTCATTCCTTGTAATGCTGCTGTCTGAGTGTGGTACCGCATACTAATTAGTACACTTTACCCATATATATCCAAGGATTTTTTTGTTAACAAGACTACGATCAGTGCTTTCCATTGTAATGGAAATGGTGCACCACATTAAACCAGAAAAACCCTGAGAGCTAAGGTTTCATTTTTTAGTTTCCATGACAGGTGCCTACAGTGAATTCCATTTTGGATTCTAAACTGGCATCCTTGTTAACCACTTGCCGACCAGGGGTGATTTGCCTGATCTGTGCTGCGTGGGCTCTCCAGCCCGCAGCACAGATCAGTATTATGCCAGGGCGATCAGACTTCCCCCCTTTTTTCCCCACTAGGGGGATGTCCTGCTGGGGGGGTCTGATCGCCGCCGGCTTGCTGCGCTTTGCGGGGGGGGCTCTTTAAAGCCCCCCTCCGCATCGTTTTCTGTGCTCCCTCCCTCTCCCTCCCTACCTCTTCCTTCCTGGGCTGCGCAGGACGGATATCCGTCCTGCGCATTGAAGGATAGGCTTCAGCCTATCATATGCCGGCAATCCGTGGCCAATCAGAGGCCAGGATCGCCGATCTGCCTCACGGCGCTGCGCCGTATGATGTAAACAGCGGGGATTTCTTCCCCGCATGTTCACATTTTGCTGCCGAGCCGCGATCGGCGGCTCTCCGGCTGTTCACGGAGACACCCTCCGTAAACGGACATGGAAAGGCCGCTCGAATGAGCGGCCGTTTCCATGGAAACCTGCAGACGACCAGTTTACGCCAATCGGCGTTAGCTGGTCGTCAAGAGGTTAAAGGTACTAAAAAATAAATAAATTAGGGTTTGGTGGGAGCAGACTAAGCAAGCAAAGTTTTGTGAGATGTGAAAATGCACCCAGTCATGTTTTCCAGGTGGGCCGCTGCAGTCAGAGAAAGACCTCTTTTCCACGGACAGTTGAACTGTAGCTCAGCAAGCAGTAACCAGGCAGCAGTAAGGAGTTATCAGGCTGAAGCAAGCAGTTACCAGGTAGCAGCAGGCAATTGAGTGGAAAAGAGGTCTTAGTTCTCTTTACCACGGCAGTTGATAGGCAGTGAAATGCCTCTCAAACTCTCACAACTGCCTGCTGCTGCCTGGCAACTGCTTGCTGCTGCCTGATAACTGCTCATTGCTGCCTGATAACTGCTCATTGCTGCCTGATAACTGCTCATTGCTGCCTGGTAACTGCTCACTGCTGCCTGGTAACTGCTCACTGCTGCCTGGTAACTGCTTGATGAGCACACAGTTCAACTGCTCGTGGAAAAGAGGCCTCAACCTACTTGGCTGCTCAAAACAGAGCAAAGTATCTGCTTTCCAAAGAACACTACACCTTTTGAAATTACGCTTATGCCACTTTCAGATGGTAAACTGAACTGTGTGCTTGTCGGGCCATCCAGTCTGCTGCCCATGAGCACCATTTGGATGCAACTAAAACGTAGGCAAATAGCAGTGTTTGTAGCAAGCACTGAAACACGGTGGAATTACCCCTTGACAGAGAACCACCTGTAAGCTGCCCCTATGGGAAAACTCTTAGGCCTCTTTTCCATGGACAGTTGAACTGTGTGCACAGCAAGCAGTTGCCAGGTAGCGGTGAGCAGTTATCAGGCAGCAGTGAGCAGTTACCAGGCAGAAGCAAGTAGTTGTAAGAGTTTGAGAGGCATTTCACTGCCTATCAACAGTCTGTGGAAAAGAGGCCTAAGGATTCATTTCCACGGGCAGTTGAACTGTGTGCTCAGCAAGCAGTTACCAGGCAGCAGTGAGCAGTTACCAGACAGCAGCAAGCAGTTTCCAGGAAGAAGCAAGCAGTTGTGAGAGTTTGAGAAGCTCTTCACTGCCTATCAACTGCCCGTGGAAATTAGGCTTTTAAAGTGAACCGAGCATCATTTTTAACACCCAGTGCAGCTCTATATCAAATTAAAAATGCATTCTAAAAATGTAGTTTATTATTAAAAAAACCTTTTTTGTTTTACCTCATCTTTTTACATTTAAGGGTTAAAATACACACTTCTTGCGTATGTGAAAAGACCTGAGGACGGATATCAACAGATGATGGAAGGCTGATAAGAAATCACCTCATTAGACTTAATTGACCACAAGCAAACCCTGAGCCTTCCCCATTGTACTTTAAACAGAAAACATAAGACGCACTTGAATAATTTCACACCTAGCCTGGATAAGACATTGTTAAAGCAGCAGGAGTTTTTGAACTCCTGAAACATGGCAGCCCTTTCAGCTATTTGAAGCCAGGAGCTGCTTAGATCACTTTAAGGGATTATCTACATAATAGAATACATATAGTACATAATATGCACAGCATTGAGGGACTCTACAACATTGTAAATTGAAAAATGTGTGCCTTTCATATGTTGCCCTCAATGATACATAATATGGTGCCTCCACACCACTGCACAAAATTTCACATACAGGTTTCATTTCATTATGTTGAATTTGGCTACTTTTAATCACCATTCTAAGGGCTCGTTTCCATAGACTGTTGATCTGTGTGCTCAGCAAGCAGTTACCAGGCAGCAGTGAGCAGTTACCAGGCAGCAGCAATCAGTTACCAGGCAGCAGCAATCAGTTACCAGGCAGCAGCAAGTAGCTGGGAGAGTTTGAGAGGCTTTTCACTGCCTATCGATTGCTCTTGGAAATGAGGCCTTAATTATTATTATTATTTATTGTATTTATAAAGCGCCAACATATTACGCAGCGTTGGACAATATGTAGAGTTACATACAATGTAAACAAGTGGTAACAGACCAGAGAGGTAGCAATGGTTATACAACATAGGTTATTCATGCAAAAAGGATATAAGATGCATTATTATGTGATTTTACAAAGACAAGTCCGAGTTAGTCCATGGGAAAGGTGTCATAGCTGGGGTTGCAAGATCAAGAAGGACACACTAAGGGCTCATTTCCACTGGCAGTTGAATTGTGTGCTCAGCAAGCAGTTACCAGGCAGCAGTGAGCAGTTACCAGGCAGCAGCGAGCAGTTGCCAGGCAGCAGCAAGCACTTGTGAGAGTTTGAGAGGATTTTTACTGCCTATCAACTGCCCGTGGAAAAAGGGCCTTAGGCCTCCTGCAAAATGCAAGTCCGATTTGCGATTCCGATTTTCCCTGGATGCTATCAAAAGAAAAACACAGAAAAAAATGCAGCATGCAGTATCGATTAAAAATCAGATATTTGATTTTCAAATGCGATTCCATTAAAAATTGAAATCGGAATCACATGTAGTGTCCAAGAGGCCTAAGGGTGGCTAGGACCCGGCCAAAGGCTTATAATCCATAAATAACCATCACAATTTGATTAAATGCCAAATGACAAACATTTTGAACTGCTGATGCTGAGCCAAACTGCCGTCTTAGGGCTGGTGCACACCAAAACCCGCTAGCAGATCCGCAAAATGCTAGCAGATTTTTAAACGCTTTTTTTTATTTTTATGAGGCGTTTTGCTAGCGTTTTGCGGATTGCTGCTGCGGTTTTCAGTATAGTAGATTTCATATATTGTTACAGTAAAGCTGTTACTGAACAGCTTTTGTAACAAAAACGCCTGCAAAACCGCTCTGAAGTGCCGTTTTTCAGAGTGGTTCGCGTTTTTCCTATACTTAACATTGAGGCAGAAACGCATCCGAAATCCAAAAAATGCCTCACCCAGGCATTTTTCGTTTCCGCAAAACGCCTCCCGCTCTGGTGTGCACCACCCCATTGAGATACATTGACCAAGCAGATCCGCAGCCGCAAGCGGATCTGAAAACGCCCAAAAAGCCGCCCGGTGTGCACCAGCCCTTACTAAGCAGAGACATATTCACTAATCAAACATGGTATAGGTTAAAAATGTTCCTTATCCTAAGCTAAATAAGTCAGCACTTTAATTAAAATCAAGCAACTCTGTCAGTCACATTTTAATAATGGAAATCAATTGACCATTGTTATAGTAATAATTTAAGCAGGGATCGGTGCGCGTGAAGGAAAGGATTTTGCCTGGAGTAACGGGAACATCAAGTAACAATTACACTTTAATCTAAAATAAAGGTTTGTTGATTAAAAACATAACATATCCTTGGGAAATACTGTTTGCAAAGTAACTTGATGTTGATTTTGCTTTAACTCTTCAGTGAAAAGCATTAAATGCACATCTGGGACAATGCACGTTTTACCTGTTTTGGTAAATATCTTCTAAACAGCATTGTTTAATTTGTGAGGAGATTTTAGATGCATCTATGCATCTTGAAGAGGCCATTTCTCTAATGATCTGATTTAGGCCTTTTTTTTCACGGACAGTTGCTAAGCAGTGAAATGTCTCTTAAACTCTCACAACTGCTTGCTGCTGCCTGATAACTGCTTGCTGCTTTCTGATAACTGCTTGCTGCTTTCTGATAACTGTTCACTGCTGCCTTGTAACTGCTTGCTGAGCACACAGAGCCCTAAGAGCGGAGCAGTGCTTTTCAGCGCTGCTAGATTTGGGCGCAGCCAGCGCCTCCATAGACTTCAATAGGAATCATTCCTATTGAAGCGCTCAGTGAGTAACGTCGGCTTCATCAGAAGACGGAGCCGAAGTTACTTAAAAACATAATAATTCGGCCTCCAGCAATCGCTGGAAGCCGAATTATTTCATTTCCCCACTATCCATGTCGGCCTGGAGGGGGAATAGTAATTAAATCGGCCCGGACTTGTGCAGAAGCAGGATCAGCTATATACCGCTGTATCCTGCGCCCAAGTCTACCGGCGCCGATTTCAAATGTACGCCCTAAGAGCCCTTTTCCACAACCACAAGCAGTTCATAGGCAGTGAAAAGACTGTCGACCTCTCACAACTGCTTGCTGTTGCCTGGCAACTGGCAACTGCTTGCTGCTGCCTGGCAACTGCTTGCTGCTACTTGGTAACTGCTCGCTGAGTGCGCAGTTCAGCTGCCTGTGGAAATGGCTTTAAAAGTGGCACTAAAGGTATGTAAAAGTTACAGATTTTTTCCTATTGTTGCATATTTTCAGAATAAATGGTCTCTGTTTTTTACTCACAATTTCATATTATGGGTAGAGAACCTGTATAAGACATAACACTGTTTTTAAATATTTACTTTATTTAAGGGAAAAGTTATCAATATAACTCCTTATTGTTTTATGCACTGGCTTGAGCTGTGATTCAAACCCCAGTCAATGGCTCAAATCCCACATCAAAGGCAACAACCTTACTATCTAGCTAACATTAATATTCTTGGCTGACCTATATCACTCTTCACTACAGGATTATATTTGCTTGAATTGAATTGTGATATAAATATTACAAGAAAACTACACCCATCATCCACTGGGAGGTTATACTATTGATCTTTAACTCCATGTGTGCTTTCATTGTAAAATGGTATTAAAACACTGTATGTTAAAAATGTATACTTATCCTTAAAGGATACCACAACTGACATGTGGCATGATGAGATAGACATGTGTGTGTATGTACAGTGCCTAGCACACAAATAACTATGCTGTGGTCCTTTTTTTCTTTCTCTGCCTGAAAGAGGTAAATATCAGGTATGTAAGTGGCTGACTCAGTCCTGACTCAGACAGGAAGTGACTACAGTGTGACCCTCACTGATAAGAATTTCCCCCTTTTTTATCTATTTCTCTTTCTTATCAGTGAAGGTCACACTGTAGTCACTTCCTGTCTGAGTCAGGACTGAGTCAGCCACTTACATACCTGATATTTAACTCTTTCAGGCAGAGAAAGAAAAAAAGGAACACAGCATAGTTATTTGTGTGCTAGGCACTGTACATACCCATGTCTATCTCATTATGCCACATGTCAGTTGTGGTATCCTTTAACTGGGAGGATACATTATCTGCATTTGAGTACTATCTGTGCTACTATGGTCATTCTATTATGCATATCTGAATTTATGTGTTAATTTATACTCAACACTGAAGTGGAACTCTGTTATTGATACAGTTACTTAGGGGTTTTTATTTAGAGCATGAACGCATTTATGATCTATTATGTTGTAATTGTGCTGCACATATTTCATCATTCGTGGTATAACAACAAATGTTATGTTTTATTTTTATAAATTATCGTAAAAATGTTTTAAGCATTACATCTTTCTTTTAAGTTGTTCATGTTGTTTCCTTTAAGTCATTCAGAGGTAGGTCTACTTTTTGTTTTGTATCACTGCCTTGAAGTGTAAAGGTGCCCATACGTCTGGATAGCCAATCAGATTTGAATTATTGAATTTGAGGAAAATCGGTGCCACCAAGAGCATGCCCGATCGATGAAGCAACCTATTTCAGACCAAAATTGGTTGCATGTATCGATGCTAGTAAATCTGGGGTCAACGTGCTCAATGGGGTGCATGGTGGTAATGGCGTGTGATATCAGGATGAGCAACGAACATGATGGAACCCCCCAGGGGCGTAACTAGAAGTCCCTGGGCCCCCTGCAAGAATTTGAGCGGGCCCCCACACCCTGGGGCCCGCTCATGGTCATTTTGGGGGGGCTGTAGGGGTCGCAGCATTAGGGGAGAGCTTGGTAGCACGTCGGTGGGGAGGGAAGTCCCCCCCCTCCCTCACCTCGGGCTCTCCGCTCTGCGCTCCCCTCCTGCCTCTATGTAAGCGTCAGCAGCTATAATTACTTCCATCCACCACGGAGGTCGGCGATCTGCAAGGGCTCCACATTAATTTCGCATTACTTCCTGTTTTAACAGGAAGTAATGTGAAGCCCATGTAGATCGGCAACCTCCGTGGTGGATGGAGGTAATTATAACTGCCGCCACTGCTGCTGATGCTTACATAGAGGCAGGAGGAGAGCGCAGAGGGGAGAGCCCGAGGTGAGGGGGGGGGGGACCGTCCCCCCTCCCCACCGACGTGCTACCAAGCTGTCCCCTCATGCTGTGACCCCTACAGCCCCCCAAAATGACCATGAGTGGGCCCCAGGGGGGCCCCGGGCCCCTCCTCGGGGGCAGGGTCTTCTTCCCCTTTTGTTACACCAGTGGAACTCCCGGTGCTGTCCCCCCTAGTGTAAATGTGCCCTCCATGCGTGCATTTATATTTTACCTGTCCACTGTCACGTGCCGCGGTGCCCATCTTCCACTTCCTCCATTTGCACTCACACACTGCCAGTGTATAGCATGAGGCATGTGTGTGACATCACACATGCACTAGGTGCTACACACTGCCAGTGGAGTAGGCACAAATGGAGAAAGCTGAAGTCGGATGGTGGGCAACAGTGGACAGGTAAAGTATAAATGCATGCATAGGGGATGCATTTACACTAGGGGCAGCGACAGAGGTGGCGAGGTGGGCAGATGCGGCGTCATGAGGCAGATTCTTAGAAATTTCATGCTAAAATCGATCGGGAATTGACCTGCAATGTATGGGCAGCTAGCAAATCTGTCTGTGATCAGATTCGATCAGAGAGAAATCTGTCTCTTGGTCGAATGTGCCCATCATCTCTAGATGTATGGGCACCTTTTGCAATTAAATAAGAGCATAACAGCATGATAAAGCTAAATGCAGAAGAAGCCATACAAATACATACAGTAACAAAATTGTTCCAGCAAGTAAAAACAGGTCAAGTGTGATGAAAATTGTTTCTGTGGGCATTTTTCTTTTTTATTATTTACATAAATGTTTATGAAACATTTTAGCTGCAATATAATTATTTTAGATTTAATGTTGTTGTAGTTTAACAAAATGCATCTAGAAACTTTGGCTTGGTTGCACAAATCAATTAAAGCCATAGGTTTACTTAAAAATATAAAACTACTAGCAAAGCTGCATAGCATGGAGCCTCTCCAGCATGATTAAGCAACTCATTCAGGCCCTGTTTCTGCTACACGAGGCTGTGTTAATCAATAGGTTGTTTTCCATTATATGAGTATTTTTGTGCTATTCACAGACAACAAAAAATATGACAGCCTGTAGCTTTTTTGTGGGTACCTTGGACATTTTCCCTATTTAAATACATTGGAGCTGCTGCAGAGAACATACACAGGTTTCCACATGCAAACACACAGGGGCCCATATACAATTAACTTTCTCTCAGTTATCTCCTAGGAGATCATTTTCATCTTCTCCTTAAAATAACTTTGCAGCAATATACAATTAAAAAAGTACCAAAAGGTTAGTGAACAGTGCTATCGCAAGTATTTCCTTGGTTAATAGATTAAAAGGCATTTTATGACATGGTGTGAAAATAACAACTAGGAGAAAACTCAGGAGAAAAAGGGAATTGCATATGGGTCAGGGTATCTGGAAAATTGTGTGTGAAAGTACACACATGGATGCTCATCCAAATTCCATATACCCAAACTATCCAGATATCCGAAAGTTTTTCTGGTATCCGAATTCGGATACGGATTCCAGATAGCTGGATAAATCCGGAATGCACTATCCGAGCGAATCCGGATACGTATTAGGTATCCGGAAATCCGTCCAGATACCTAGTTCGAGTACCCGATCCAGATAGCGTAACCAGGGAGATGACGTCCATGACGAAATTGAGCCAATCAGAGGGCTACCAGCCGAAGCCCTAGCAACCAATCACAGAGGGGAACCCTGGCCAGCCCCTCCTGTATATAAGGCGGGCGCAATGATGAGAATCTCATCCTTACTTGTGACTGCTCACTGAGAGACATCTCCAGTGCTGTTGGCTAAGCAAGTGCTGTATTACTGTGTTAAACCTAGCGTTTTTGCTCCTAAACACTTGTACTACACCACTATTTTATTGTTTTGTAGTTGGCTAGCTTGTATTTTGATTTTAGTCAGTGTGACAGTCACACTGATTCAGTGCTTCAGCTGCTAGGTTAGGTTAGGGCCTGCTGTGTGCACAGGCTAGGCCTGCTGCCAGCCTTAGCTAGAGTATAGCTTGTAGGTTATTAGGGATTAGATTACTGTACTACTAACTCTTTTTTTTTTTGTATTATACCTCCCCACATAAACAATTGCTGTTTTTCTTTTAAAAAAAACCATGATGCTTCATGCATCATTTACTATAAAAGACGTTTTGGAAGCAGTTTAAAGGCCAGTTCCGGATTTCAGTTCGGATTCCGGATTTCCCGGATAATGGGTTCGGATATCTGGATTAGTGAGTGGCCGAACCTCCAATTTTAGGTTCGCAAACCAGGTTTGCGAACTTTCGCGGAAGGTTCGGTTCACGGAAAAGTTCGCGAACCGCAATAGACTTCAATGGGGAGGCGAACTTTGAAAAATAGAAAAAATTATGCTGGCCACAAAAGTGATGGAAAAGATGTTTCAAGGGGTCTAACACCTGGAGGGGGGCATGGCGGAGTGGTATACACGCCAAAAGTCCCGGAGAAAAATTTGGATTGAACGCAAAACAGTGTTTTAAGGGCAGAAATCACATTGAATGCTAAATTGCAGGCCTAACATGCTTTAAAACATCTTGCATGTGTATACATCAATCAGGTAGTGTAATTAGAGTACTGCTTCACACTGACGCACCAAACTAACTGTGTAACGCACCGCAAGTTACCAGCTGTTTGTGTAGTGACGGCCATGCTGGACTACTGCGCAACATGGCGAGATTGCTATTCCTCACTCAGTGATGTCAGGTAATGTGTGACTGCATGGCATTGTTAAAAAGCTTACGTTTTGTTTTTAAATTACATTTTCTACTTGCTGTGTACTTGTTCAGTACCGCTACAATGAGAATCCTATGGAGGCGGGCAAGTCTGGCATTGTGACCCTGGGTAATGGCCGGGGAATGAGGGTTTGAATCCGGTGTGGAGCCTGAGCAATGGCTACCACTACACATCCAAGGAGGGCAGCAGGCAGGCATGCACGCCCGCCCCGAGGTAGTGACCAAAAATAACAATACAGGAGGACTATCGAGGGCTTGCTGTATTTGAAATGAATGTACTTTAAATCCTTTAACGAGAACCAGCTATGGCGGGCAAAGATGACACCACATTCCTTTCACGAGAATCATATGGAGGCGGGCAAGTCTGCCATTTGTGACCCCGGGGATTTAAAAAATCTCAAATCTTTTCAAAGGGCAATGGCTCAGCAGTGGCAAAACTCACCAGTCATGATCCCCCTAACAGTACCTACAATGCTAGAAAATTTGCCACTGCTGAGCAATTGCCCTTTGAAAAGATTTGAGATTTTTGAAAGTGAAATAGGGAGCCTAATGGAAGCCTATGGCAGAATTCAGCACTTTTGCACCCCTATAATTCTGGTTGGTTATCATCATCTGCTGACTTTAGCAGTAAATAGCAAAGGCCCCTTACATCCTAGCAACACCAAATTTGCAGGATATGTTAAAAAGATAGCGGGAAACAATATTTAAAGGACTTCCGAGGCCACAAATGTGAAAAAAGTTAAATACCTTTTCATAATCCAGATCCATGGAGGACGCCATCCGCGCCCTCCCGTTCATTCCCTCATGGCTCCCGCAGTAATACCGGCCCCGGTCGGGTCCCGACTCCCGACCCCTCCGAACAGGTCAGGTTCTCATTCCCCACTCAATATGGCCGCCACAGATTGCCGCGGCTGCGCAGTCCGCACAGACGCGATTGCACCTGCGCAGCTCTAGGGCCTCCTCCTGCCGCGTCATCAATATGCGTGCATACATCGGACGCTTCGGGAGGAGGACCTAGAGCTGCGCAGCCGCAATCGCATCTATGCGGACTGCGCAGCCGCGGCAATCTGTGGTGGCCATATTGAGGGGGGAATGAGAACCCGACCCGTTTGGAAGGGTCGGGACCCAACCGGGGCCGGTATTACTGCGGGTGCCATGGCGGAATGAACGGGGGGCGCAGATGGCGTCCTCCATGGATCTGGATTATGAAATGGTATTTAACTTTTTTCATACTTGTGGCCTCGTTAAGTCCTTTAAAAAAAAAAAAATATATATATATATATAAATTTATTATTTTTATGTGCTGAGTGTGGGAAATAAATGAAAAAAAAAATGACGTGGGGTCCCCCCTCCCGAGCCTCTGTAACCCCTTGTCCCCCATGCAGGCTGGGATAGCCAGAATGCGGAGCCCCGGCCGACTGGGGCTTCGCACCCAGAGCTATACCAGCCCGCATGGCCCATGGTATGGGGGGCTCCGGGGGGGGGGGAGGGGCAGCCAAGCCTCCCCCCCCCCCCGGAGCCCTTGTCCAATCCATGGACAAGGGGCTCTTCCCCACCTCCAGTGCCACAGGAGGAGGTGGGGGCGATGACTCCCTGGGGGGGGGGGGGTTCATGGTGGCATCTGGGAGTCCCCTTTAAGATGCCCACCCCCTCCCAGGAGAAATGAGTATAGAGGTACAAAGTACCCCTTACCCATTTCCACAAAGGGTTAAAGGAAATAAAAGCACAACCACGAAAAAAGTCCTTTAATTTTCTTAATTAACCAGAAATACTTACCTGTACCTTTAAAAAAATTCCCACGGCAATATCCTCGGTAAATGATCCAACGAACTGTATCCTCTTATGTTGCGATCTTCTATTAGGTTGATTGAAGATCTCCGAAGCCCCCCACCCACATAGCAGAGAATGCATCCGAAAGTCCTTTTGGACGCATAGCTGCTAGCTCCCGCTGTCTCTTCCCACCTGCCTGCCTGCACCTGTCAACCCCCACCTAGGCTGGCACCCAGTGCACCATGGGTGCACTGGGTGCCAGCCTAGGTGGGGGTTGACAGGTGCAGGCAGGTGGGGAGAGACAGCAGTGGGAGCCAGCAGCTTCACGTCCTTCCGAGGACGCATTCTCTGCTATACTAACGGCTCCTGAATGAGCCGGATCTTTTTAATGAATCGGTTCTTTTTTTATAAATCGACTCTTTTTGTTTTTTTACTTTAAAATTGATTTTCTCAAAAACTATAAGGTCTTTTTAAAAAAAAAAATTTCCTCTTGTTCCCACTGTTCTTCTTAACATTCCCGGTAATTTTGGTGTTGCTAGCTTTTAAAGGGGCTTTGCAATTAACCATTAAAGTCGGCGGGGGTATATTTTCCCACGGTCAGAAGGAGAATTTACATTGAAACTTTAAAATTGATTTTCTCAAAAACTATAAGGTCTTTTTGAACACAGATATCAAAGTGCTATAGCCAGTTCATATCACACAGGGTGCGCTATCACCAGGTTCAGGCAGACCTTTTTTAACAGTTAACAATTGTTCAGCGCACACCCTCAGTGATCCATCTTGATCTACTCCAGTATACTGTCCATAAACTTATTTTGGTATTAATGCGTCAAATGTCAGCAGCACCTCCACCATAAACACCCTCTAGTGACCAAACTCACCAGATATCTTGGCCACTGTTAGACTGGCCAACCATGCTCAATTCCAGTGCTCCCTGGCTCCTCAGGATCCTGGCGCAGATCGCTGCTCTGTTGCCTTAATCCTTTTTATAAGTTGCAATACCTCAAAGGAAAGTATCTCACATAGCGTAATACTGTCTCCTTAAAATCATGTTTATTAAAAATTACACTCACATGTCCAAATGGGTTATATTGCGCACAGAGTTTTTTCCACGGGTTCTCCCCCGTTGCCAGGCCGGGCACACTTTATGGACTTCACTATCGCCCGACCCCCACTGGTTCCACTCACAAAAACGCCTTGCTTGTCCTGGTATGTCCTAGAAGCCGCATGGTTCTTTATATACCTGCCGTCAGGATGGTGTGATATGCGTCTGCTGCTTTTGTTTCTTGCTCCTGCCATATGTCACCAACAGGATACATAGAAATTGCTTATACAGTGGCCTGACGAAGGGCATTTCATGCCCGAAACGAGCGTGTCGTTGCCAATTTATATACTGCTAACTGATATATTGTTGAATATTTAAGCTCTTGCTACTATTGAATATTCCTGTGACTATCCAATGAGGAGCACCTTACAGAGACTTCCTCCTTCCCTTTTTAAAGTGAATTTTTGTACTTGTGTCAATAAAGATGTTTTGATATTTTTGTACCGCAAGAATTTAGAGACTTCGTGCTTTATATATCTGATGGTCCTTTCTATGAATATAGTGAGTTGTCTGGGGTGAAGTGGATCACACCAAAAGGGACTCTATGGTTTTTTAGCCTTTCTTCCATTTTTAAAAAGACACGCTCCCGATTATTATTGATTATGTCCACCTCCGCCCAATCGATTTCGTTACTGCCTTGTAACTCATCAGGGGCACGAAGGTCGGACACTAACCAGGATGTATTTATGTTCACATGATGCGGCTATCTGGCCGCTCCCCTGTCCCCCATCCACAGCGCTGATGCGCTCCTATTGGTCAAACTCCGTGCTGTCACCTAAATCTACATGTTCCTATTGGATATCACCATCTGGTGCTCTGCGCGTCACCATATGACGCATTACACGTCATAGTCCCGGCATGCTCTACCTACTCCGTTCTCATTGGTTCCTGTGATTGTTTTAATCAGCCGGATGCAAGTGTATACCACACTCCTATGACCCCTCCTCCTGACATCTATTTGCGTCCCAGCATGGCTATAAGGGGAGGGACCGTTTACAATTGCAGTACGGGTCCTGATACAGACCCCACCCGATACACCTTTTACATATTAACCCCTCACATACAAATAAATGCACTAGATGATTATACCCATTCCATGCACCTCTTATAATAGCAGCAAATCATTCCCTTAGACTAATCTAATTACATGCTACCTCTTTACATTATCATATTTCACATAAAACTTTTAAAACATTAACATTTACAGGGCTTGGATATTTTCATATAATAATTCTTATCCAGAATGATGGTTCATAAACATTTACAGGGCTTAGATGTTTTCATATAATAATTGTTATCCAGAATGATGGTTCATAAAGCGTCTGCCCCCATTCCACAATCAGTTATCAGCAATAAAGCAGTTTAGGTCCAAATCAACATTGTGCCCTCCAGGCTGAAGGCTCCCCATACTGTAAATCCACCGGGTCTCCCTTCTAGAGATATGCCTCACCTTATGGCACCCCCTCCATCCATATGTAACTTTCTAAAGCCCACAGAATTGTAAGCCTCTTGGGTCACATCCGTGGTGCACCCTAAAGTGTTCGGATATACTATGTCCACTGAACCCCCTTTATGTTCCGGATGTGCTCCTGCACCCTTTTCTTGAGGGCCCTAGTGGTTCTCCCCACATATTGTTTACCACAGGTGCACCATAACAGGTAGACCACCCCCACAGTGTTACAGGTATTGTTTTGCAGAATTTTGAACTTAGCCTTATTAGTAAATGACACCACCTCATTGATTCTGACGCCATTAGCTTCCTCACATGCCTGACATCCCCTACAAGGAAAAAAACCCTTTCTGGCTCCAGAATGGAATCACTCCTTTTTCCAGTCCTTCCACCAGACTCGGTGCCAGTATCTGCCTGAGGTTTGGCGCTTTCCTATATATATATGTAAAAGGTGTATCGGGTGGGGTCTGTATCAGGACCCGTACTGCAATTGTAAACGGTCCCTCCCCTTATAGCCATGCTGGGACGCAAATAGATGTCAGGAGGAGGAGGGGTCATAGGAGTGTGGTATACACTTGCATCCGGCTGATTAAAACAATCACAGGAACCAATGAGAACGGAGTAGGTAGAGCATGCCGGGACTATGACGCTTAACGCGTCATATGGTGATGCGCAGAGCGCCAGATGGTGATATCCAATAGGAACATGTAGGTTTAGGTGACACCACAGAGTTTGACCAATAGGAGCGCATCAGCGCTGTGGATGGGAGAAAGGGGAGCGGCCAGATAGCCGCATCATGTGAACATAAATACATCCTGGTTAGTGTCCGACCTTCGTGCCCCTGATGAGTTACAAGGCTGTAACGAAATCGATTGGGCGGAGGTGGACATACCAGGACAAGCGAGGCGTTTTTGTGAGTGGAACCAGTGGGGGTCGGACGATAGTGGAGTCCATAAAGTGTGCCCGGCCTGGCAACGGGGGAGAGCCCCTGGAAAAAACTCTGTGCGTAATATAACCCATTTGGACATGTGAGTGTAATTTTTAATAAACGTGATTTTAAGGAGACAGTATTACGCTATTTGAGATTCTTTCCTTTCAGGTATTGCAACTTATAAAAAGGACTAAGGCAACAGAGCAGCGATCTGCGCCAGGATCCTGAGGAGCCAGGGATCACTGGAATTGAGCGTGGTTGGCCAGTCTAACAGTGGCCAAGATATCTGGTGAGTTTGGTCACTAGAGGGTGTTTATGGTGGAGGTGCTGCTGACATTTGACGCATTAATACCAAAATAAGGATATGGACAGTATACTGGAGTAGATCAAGATGGATCACTGAGGGTGTGCGCAGAACAATTGTTAACTGTTATATAAGGTCTTTTTGAAAAAAAAAAAAATTCCTCTTATTCCCACTGTTCTCCTTAACATTTTCTGCAAGTTTGGTGTTTCTAGCTTTTAAAGTGGCTTTGCTATTAACTGCTAAAGTCGGCGGGCGCTTAATTTTCCCACGGTCAGAAGGAGTTACTTTAAAATTGATTTTCTCAAAAACTATAAGGTATTTTTGAAAAAAAAATTCCCCTCTTGTAGTCACTGAAAGATCTCAGGTGTTAGACACCTTGAAACATCTTTTCCATCACTTTTGTGACCAGCATAATTTTTTCTATTTTTCAAAGTTCGCCTCCCCATTAAAGTCTATTGCGGTTCGCGAACTTTTCCAGGAACCGAACCTTCCGCGGAAGTTCGCAAACCCGGTTCGCGAACCTAAAATCAGAGGTTCGGCCCATCACTACTCCCACTCCACTGTCTATAGTGTTAATTGTTATATCCAGCACAGCCAAGCACTCCTGTGAGAAGCACTGACAATTCCGATGTGCTGAGAACAGTTAGTTCCTGCCTCAACCTTAGTAAGTTGTGTTTTTCTATAACCCGAGTTCATTTTGAGAAAAAATAAGTATATATAAAACATGCTCCTGTGACTGCAAAATGCTACCTCAGTGTTCTTGTCATTCATTATTCAGCAAACATTTAGAGGGCCACAAAGTAAGTACCCAAAGGAAGCACGTAGCCCTAGAGCCATACTTTGAGCATGAGGGATTTTACGTATATTTAACTGAGATACATAACATAATGTACCGGGTATTCTACAACTTCGAAATAAGTACACTTTATATAGTACACAATATGTACTGAGCCATTTGAATTGAAATCGGGAATCCATGAAATCTGGGAAATTTTGTGTGCTCCGTAAAGTATTCCGATTTCACAAAAACCTTAATACTTGAGCAGAGAATTGTCTGAGCAGCATACCGATAAGATTTGCACAGTGCTCTCTCCCTGTCTAATCAAATTCCCAGCTTTATGTTGACAGCACTGAGAAATGCAGAAAAGTCTGAAGGTTTGGTACCAGCCCTCCCTCTCCATATCTGAGTCATGCTGTGCATTGATTGCAGGAGGCTAATATATGGCCAGATACAGATTATTATGCTGTCAATACCTGAAATACATTGCATGATAATTTTACTGTCTGCAACACATAACTGTATTATTTATTTACTTTTTACTTGCCTCTGGCTCTGTTTTAAATAGCAACAGCCACATAATAAATATGAAACACTGCTTTGTTAATGTAGGTAGAGAGTTTGTAGGTTAATTATTTGTTTTGAGAATATAATGAATAGGAGATTTCTGTTGCAGGAAAGCAGCTTTTTATGTAAAAGTAATTATCTTTGAATAGATTAAATGATCTGTACCAAATACACCATTTTAATCCAACTTCTGTTTCCCCTTAACTGATAATTGCTTCTTAGTAGTAAACAGATATATATATATATATATAAAGTAAACAGATATACTAAAGTTATCCTTTTTTTTAAATGATACCTCTAGATCATAGGGCTTTCTATAGGTTTGTGGAATTAATTCCTCAACTAATGTCTCTATCAATCCATAAGGTATACTGTACTGTATTTTTAATGCAATAAAGTGTGTAGGGAGTTTCCAAGAACCGTCCTTTCAGTTTCAGCCTATGGACCCCTAAAGTTTGTGCAGTGTACGTTACTGCTACTACCATCAATGCAGTGATAGTATGCTTAATGGTGGGGCAGAGCATTGCTAGAGAGCAGAGATGGTCAACTGCAAATCAACTTAACTGGACAAACCAGATTCAGCAAAAAAAAAAAAAGTGCATTTCATTAATAGAACTTCAAGCTACCTACAATTTCCAAGAGATTAACATGCAAACCACAATTATTTGCATCTCATTGACCATTTCTAGTAGATATGTAAAACATCTCTCTACCATTGTTTTCTCTTGGGCTGCTAGCTGCTGAATACTGTGATCGCCTCAGGAAGACAATGTGCAAATCAAAGAGACAGCGTTTTAATACTTGTTCTTTGAAATGAGATATCCACAAAAATATATAGAACAGTTTGCTTGTCTGTGAGGACTTCATTTGCTGTATGCCCCCCCCCCCCCCCGACCTATGTGCTGCTGTCAGCTCCCAGTGGCCTCACCCTATACAATCTTAATTGAACAGATTTACTAAATCTATGTAGTATAAGGGCCAACAGATTGTAAATACTTTGAAAATATTGTTTTGTCTTTGTCTTATATAACATGAAAGCGGTAAGATTTAACAATCAAGATTGTATGGTCTGTGGCCACCTTAGTCCTTGTACTAGAATAGTGCACCAACAAGATTATGAGCCACTCAGGGTTGCTGTTTTTGCCCAGAGGAATCCACCCAGCAGCTAAGTGCAGTGATATAGTGTATTGTAACTGACATCAGAAAACATACCTTGTAAATCTCAGCAAACAATGATGTAAAAGAGTCGCCAACAAGGATAAAATGCATTAAATGTTGATTAAAATGGAGGTAGTAGTGGACTTACCTCCCAATTGATGAACCAAACAGTCAGTTTAGGAGAAAGACCTTTTTATTTACCACTTATAAAACTCCAAAAGCTGTGACGAGTTTCACTGGACACACACTCTTCCTCGGGAGTATAAGCGTAAGGATCTGTGAGAGGTGCCTACAGGTGTAAAATACCTTGTAAACCTGTCTTAGCAATATTATTATACATTTATATAAATCTGACACAGTTTTTGCAGTGTATTATTGAAGAGTACATTTATTGATTCAAGTGCCAGAGTCACTGTGACCGGGTCTCAATGTTATGTCCCTAAAACAATTTTGTGTGGGAGGAAATCAGAGTGTCTAAAGGAAACTCATGCAAACACAAAGGAGAATATACAGCTCTTTTCACATAGTGTTGGCTGAAATGAGATATCCACAAAAATATATAGAACATTTTGCTTCTCTGTGAAGACACAATTTGCTGTATGCCCCCCCCCCCCCCAGACCTATGTGCTGCTGTCAGCTCCCAGTGGCCTCACCCTATACAATCTTAATTGAGCAGATTTACTAAATCTATGTAGTATAAGGGCCAACAGATTGTAAATACTTTGGAAATGTTGCTTTGTCTTTGTCTTATATAACATGAAAGTGGTAAGATTGAACAATCAAGATTGTATGGTCTGTGGCCACCTTAGTCCCTGTACTAGAATAGTGCACCAACAAGATTATGAGCCACTCAGGGTTGCTGTTTTTGCCCAGAGGAATCCACCCAGCAGCTAAGTGCAGTGATATAGTGTATTGTAACTGACATCAGAAAACATACCTTGTAAATCTCAGCAAACAATGATGTAAAAGAGTCGCCAACAAGGATAAAATGCATTAAATGTTGATTAAAATGGAGGTGGTAGTGGACTACCCTCCCAATTGATGAACCAAACAGTCAGTTTAGGAGAAGGACCTTTTTATTTACCACTTATAAAACTCCAAAAGCTGTGACGAGTTTCGCTGGACACACACTCTTCCTCGGGAGTATAAGCGTAAGGATCTGTTAGAGGTGCCTCCAGGTGTAAAATACCTTGTAAACCTGTCTTAGCAATATTATTATACATTTATATAAATCTGGCACAGTTTTTGCAGTGTATTATTGCAGAGTACATTTATTGATTCATGTGCCAGAGTCACTGTGATTGGGTCTCAATTTTATGTCCCTAAAACAATTTTATGTGGGAGGAAATCAGAGTGTCTAAAGGAAACTCATGCAAACACAAAGGAGAATATACAGCTCTTTTCAAATGGTGTTGGCTGAGAAACAAACCAAGTACCACAGCTTTGCAAGGCAAGCACGCTCCTGTAGGGGAAATAAATCATAAGCAATGAAAACAGACAGTCATAAAACCCTATAGAAGGGAAAAAGAAAAATAATCATAATTTGCTGCTTAGGGTCCCCTTAAATATTCATGAAAAATATTGGCTTAGAGGCAGGAATAGATATTGAGCCTGATTTACTATACTCCAGTAAGGTCCAGCGTGAGCCTTCATTTTTCCTCTGCAAGCAATTGTGTATGCCTGTGCATGAACTGATTGCACTTGTGCATTGGATGCAAGTCACAGTGATGTGCGGAGATCCTCAGCTTCCAGAACTGATAATGATTAACTGACACACAACTGAACTGTATTATTTCTACTCTATTTCCATTTCTGTGCTGGCACCAGCTGTTTTTCTTTATGCCAAAATTATAGAAACCCTAAGCTTATCTCATTTAAACATGCTTTTAAAAAGTAAAAATGACTATCAACATACATTTTTTACATATATGTGCCTTTTTTAAAACAAAAGGCATTTGCAATTATTCAGCTTTATGTGAGCAAGAAAGAACTCCCATCTTACACCCCCGCTTAATACCCATATCATCTCTCTATGGGGCATATTCACTTGACAGCAGTTGAAATGCCATTCGAAGAGAGAAACAGCAATGTTACTGGTGTCTGTGACAGGTACGCAGTCCATGTTGGGCATTTAGCGCAACCAACACTACCTAGGTACATTGCCTGGGTACTACTACTACTACTTGTACAGTGTGCGGTACCCAGGCAAAGGGATGGTCGGAAATGCAGATTACCAATTCCATAGAAATTCCAATTTCCACCAATGCCGATTACCGATACCGTGGATTTCTAAATTTTTGATTTCAGTTTTCCGATTTTCGAGAAATATTTTTTTGGTCATTGTTTGCATTCCCTGATTGGCTGAATACTTCCAAGTTGACCCTGCATTATTTAATTGGTCCAATGCTTCCTCGTTTTGTTATTGGGCTAAAATTACCAAGTTGCAGCAATGCGGTATTTCCGCAGATATCCAATTTCCGTTTTATGATTTCTGATTTCCAAGGAGTCTTTTTTTGGGGGTCTTTTTTTGCATTTTCTGATTGGCCAAAACTTCCAAGTTTACTCTCCATTCTCTGATTGGTCCAGTGGTTCTGAGTTCTGGGATTGGGCTAAAATTACCGAGTTGCTGTAATCCGGTAGTTCCACGGAAATCCATTGAAATTCCACGGAAATGTCCATTTCAGAATTGGTAACATGGCTTTTTGGTTCCTTTAAGCCCCTTATAACTGTATTCTGTAAAGAATTTTTATTGACACCGTGTGCGGTGGGAATCGCCGCGGAAAAAATTTGCATGTGGATGCGAATTTCGCATGCGGTTGTATGCGAATTTGCATACGATTTCGCATGGATGACTATATATGTGAATTTTACCATGGCAGTGCCTGTGTGCTTTTCCAATGTTTCTATGCGAAATCGTATGCGAATTCGCATCAAAATTCACATACCAAAACCGCATGCAAATTTCCTATTAAATACATTATATGCGAATTGCATAGCGGTATGCGGTATGCAAATTCTGATGGCTTTGCCGTGCAGATTTTTTCTGCACAGAAAAACGCTCAGAAATCCTGACAAGTGGAAACAGTCCCATCCACTTGTATTGTCTATGCGAATCTGCAGGCAGGAAACGCATGCAGATTTGCTCTAGTGGAAACGGGCCCTAAAAGCTGTGGGTTGTATGGCTTTGCCAAGATCTTTTTCACCCTATTTTTTATTTTTATTGTGGATATTTACAGAGCAGCAGAAATGGGCAAAAACAACTGACAGCATACTGTGGTAATGTGTACAAGAAAACATTTATCTGTAAGTGGACTCATGATATTTTAATGAGCAGTAAAATGATTCCATTACCAGTAAGAAATTGATGCTACAGTATGCACCATTTTATGGCTTTTTTTTAAGACATCAACCATCTTTTTATTGTCCTGACAAAGAGAACCTGGTATCTCTGAAACATGGGCTTTCCTATGATGGAATAAATCCTTCTTGTTGCCATCTATGCCTATGGGCCAGCTTTGCTGAATATTTTATAAATTGACCCCACAGATTGAACTTCCCATGTTCCTAACATTATAAGTAAAACCTCAGAAGTGTGTCTTGAAGAAAATCTGTAACATTGCAGTGAGGTTTGGGGTGGTCGCGGCTGACTGTGCAGGCGCTGCCTGGTGGTGCGCATCCTTGGTCACATGTCCGCGGCCGGGAGAGCTCTGTGCAGATGCACTATGTAGTGGTGACATCACAACTACAAAATGCACCTGTGCAGAGTGCTCCCGGACGCAGGTGCCAGAAAAGGATGTGTGCCACTGGACAGCGCATGTGCATTCAGCCACGACCACCTTGACCAGGAAGTAAATTTAGGGGGCTGTCGCTAGGCAGTACCGGAGGGAGACGGAGTAGCATGGGGGGGGGGGGGGGGGCTGTAGCTAGGCAGTAAAGGAGGGAGACGGAGTAGCATGGGGGGGCTGTAGCTAGGCAGTACCGGAGGGAGACGGAGTAGCATGGGGGGGGGAGTGTGCATAAGGAGAGCCCACTAAAAATGCCTGCTCCCCCCGGTTTAATTTAATTTTATGCTAAGGCATCCTTTAAATAATAACTGTATTGAAAATGAGCTAATAAATGAAATTGCTTTTTCTTTACTTTACTTACTTTACTTACTTCTTTACTTACTTTTATTCTTTTTTCTTTTTATTCTTTTTTTATTCTTTACTTTACTTACTTAGTTTACTTTACTTATGTTACTTACTTTACTTCTTTGCTTGATTTAGTCAGTGTTTGCCCAGTGTAAAATCTTTCCTCACCCTTTCCTTTACCTAATTTAAATTCTGAAGTGAATCATGGGCAGTGAAAACTTTAGTGCTGTCAGGTGCAGCTCTGCAGAATGTTTGTGTACTCAGTGTTCTGAGGCCAATAGAAAAATACCTGGTCTCCCAGAATGCTCTGGAAGGAGAATTCCACATAGCTAAACAGTCTAGACTGTGACATCAATGGGAGGACATGGCTACATACCAATATACAGCAATATTTAAATATAGGAAGTGTTTTTGATAGAGAAACCAGGATAATTAATGTGAAAGTGGATATTTGAATAATTTTCTACATTCTACTACATGTCACTACAGTGCCTCTTTAACCATTTCCGCCCGCGGGATTTTTCACCTTATGCATCAGAGCAATTTTCACTTCCCATTCATTAGCTAATAACTTTATCACTACTTATCACAATGTATTGATCTATATCTTGTTTTTTCCGCCACTAATTAGGTTTTCTTTGGGTGGTACAATTTGCTAAGAATTATTTTTTTATAAATGCATTTTAAAAGGATTAATAAGAAAAATGGAAAAAAATCATTATTTCTCAGTTCTCGGCCATTATAGCTTGAAAATAATCCACGCTACCATAATTAAAACCTATGTATTTTATTTGCCCGTTTGTCTTGGTTATGAAACCATTTACATTTTGTCCCTATCAGAATGTATGGCGCCAATATTTTATTTGGAAATAAAGGTACATTTTTTCCGTTTTGCGTCCATCACTATTTACAAGCTTATAATTTAAAAAGTGTTCGTAGTATACCCCCTTGAAATGCATATTTAAAAAGTTCAGACCCTTAGGTAACTATTTAGGTAACTATTTATGTCATTTTTTTTTAATTGTATTTTTTTTCCCATTAAATATTTTATTTGGGTAATATCTTGGTGTGGGAAATAAACAGTTAATTTTTAATGTTATTACATGAGTAAATTGTAATGTAAAAAATATGTAGATGTAGTTTTACTATTTGATGGCTACCTTGAGTTTTTTTTTCTCCTTGTCCTTCTCGCTAACCGGAAGCACAAGGATGACGCGGAAAATTTTACGTGCAGAAAGACTGAAGCCTCTTGTAAGAGTGCTTCGGTTTTTGTGCTGGGGACACGGATCGGTGATCGGGAACCATGTTCCCGTTCACTGATCCCAGGGCTACCGGGGGACAGCACGGGGGCACGCCCGTGATCGCGTGCAGGAGCGCGCCGAAACGCGGCACCGCAGCAGAGCAGCCGTCCAGACGTGAGCTTCACGTCTGGACGGCTGCTCTGCTGCGGTGCCGCGTTTCTGGTTTCTGTATGCTTAAATTTCGATGGAACACTCCTTTAACTGTAACTACAGCCACATTTCTTAACTAGTTCTAACATTATAACTGTTACTTAAAAAGAAACCGTAACCAAGAATTGAACTTAAACTCAATCAGTAGCTGATACCCCGTTCACTATGAGAAATCTATTCCTTTTTTCAAACGGGTCATCAGGGGGCTCTGTATGGCTGATTTTGTGGTGAAACCCCTCCCACAGTGTGATGTCAGCGTCTCACCACACTGAGGTACTGACAACACGGTGTGGGAGCTTTGTTGCATTGTGGGAAACAACAGCTGTTTACAACTGCCAAAAAAGAAAGCAGCATCTCCTTTCAGTGACATCACCTGCCAACAGTAAAAATGTCTCCATGTGATAAATGTCAGAATGTAAATCAGAGAGAGGAAAGATTTTACGATGTACAAACACTAACTAAAATAATTTACACATAATTCTTGTAAAAATTAAGCACTTTTTTATTACATTATTTTCACCGGAGTTCCTCTTTAACAAGATCTGTTTTTATCATATATTACACATTCTAATATGACGTTGAGTCTTCAAACTTATTAAAACTGGATCTTTAAAGATTCTTTTACAGCTTTTGAAATATTCATAAACAACATGCAAGCTGAATGCCATGACATTTCTCTTCTTTACAATCATATTTCAAAATTATATGAACACACAAAATTGTGAAATATGGGAATCTGATCTACATAGTTTAATACTAGTGCACAAATATGCACATTTACACAATGTTTTTAAATCAAGTCTTAATAGATTAAATGGAATTATATTTTCCTGATTTCTTAAAGGGCCAGCAAATATATTAATGATCAGTTTGAAGACACTAAGGCCCCTTTCACACATAACAGAATTTGTGAGCGATTTCATTTTTTGCAAATTTGTAATCACTGCACATCTATTGCAAGTCAATGGCATCCCGTTTAAATTGCATCCAAATTTTCTGCAGAAAAAAATAGCCTACAAATATGCTTTTTTATTTATTTTTAGCATCGGAATTGCTAATTGCATACAAGGCAACTAGGCAAGTGAATGGAAATGCACATTTTTGCATTTCAAATGCAAAAACTGCAGGCGAAGTGAAGCTTATGACATACAATTTCAGGTAGAAGAACTTTATTGACATGCATGGAAAATGGGAAAATTTGCATAAAACACACACACACAAAGAAGAATCAGATACCCCTATTCAGAAAATTCAGTATTACACATATGAAAAACATGACCAAAAATAACAGATACGTGTGAAGGCATCCTAAGGGACTTGAAACCTGAGTGACTTAATTGCTGCTACCAGGATGCCATGCTGCTACTATGAATGTTACCTAAGCAGTTGCTAATAACTACAATACACAAGAGCAGCAACTACTTGTGTTGTAAGAAACAAAAAGGGTTTTTGGTGTATATCTTTACAGTAACTGCATTCTGGCACCTTCTTCAACTGCCTGTTTTTTTAGCTGCTTGCACTCCAAGTCCTTTCTTCCCCTCCTCTTAGGCCAGCATAATTATTTTCGGAAATAAAAAGATGTATTGGGCCTTGTGCTAGCAGAGATGGTCAATTTTTTTGGAAAGAGGACTTTTAGAGTCTTCTGCATCTCCTTTCTACTACATGCTAATTTTTGGCCCAGAGGACCCCATTCATGGCCCTCTTCCTCTAGTCTGAGGTCTATATAACTTGTTATGGAGCCATAAAACTGACAATTTGTGGTCCGTAGGACCCCACTTAGGACCCTCTGCCTCTACTCTGAAACCTATATAGATATCACTTGTAAGAAAGCTTTGAAAACTGTCTAATTTTTGGTCCAGAGACCCCCCTTGGGGGCCTGGGTCTACACTCTGAGCCCTGTATATGCATATATCATTTGTAAAAAAAAATCTGTGAAACCTGGCCAATTTACTGACTGAAGGGCCTCCCTCGGGGCCCTCTGCCTCTACTCTGAGGCCTATATCACTTGTAACAGAGCTGTAAAACTGGCTAATTTTTAGCCTGGAGGACCCCCCCTTGGATCCCTTTTCCTCTACTTTGAGGCCTTTATATATCACTTTTAATGGAGCTGTAAAACCCTGCTAAATATTTGACCGGAGGAACCCCCATCAGAGCCCTCTGCTCGGACACCTGTGTAAAATCTCACATATTTTCTTGACAGCCCTATAAAATGGCTTTGCCAACAGAATAAAAAAAACTTTTTTTTCTTGGCTTGTACATTGTTGTGCAGTCTGTAGGAATCTTGACAAGTCTAAAAATGCCAGTAAACTAACTCTAATTTTCCCCCATTGACTTTAATGGTATTCTAAATCGCCGTTCAAAACACACAAACAATTTTGGCCCTATTACATAAAATAGACAGCAAACTTGAACAAAGTTATAGTCGACCAACATTACTTATGAATATGTATTGAAAGTGATTTTCTTTGCCGGTGGAATGGAGGGATCCGCAACAATGTCTCTTGAAAAAGCTCAAATTCTTTATTTAGGACGTATCCTCATATCAGTGGAAGCACAGCTGACATGTTTCGGGCCAAATCGTGCTATGAATAAGGGCACGATTTGGCCCGAAACATGTCAGCTGTGCTTCCACTGATATGAGGATACGTCCTAAATAAAGAATTTGAGCTTTTTCAAGAGACATTGTTGCGGATCCCTCCATTCCACTGTCTATCTCAATTGGCTTGAGCAACCTAGGGTCCAGCACTGTCTCCACCTGTCTGCAGTGTAGCGGTGCACCTTCTATTCATCTGTCCTGATTTTCTTTGCACTGTATTTCTGAATCATTCTCTTCTATCAATTACTCTTTGATAGTAGGTGTTACTTTCAAATTATGACAGTGAACTAAATAAATGACTAAAAATATTAAAATAATAAACAGAAACCTGAATAAAAGTATGTTCTCTAAACAGCAGAGTGAGATTTCCATGAGCCTGTACTACCTCCATGCTCACTCAATGTCTACTATATGAAATAACATTACAAAAATCTAGCACACAAAATGCAGATATTTATTTATACATGTCCTGTAAGCAAAGCACTTAACAATTGTTTCTAAACAAAGTAACATAATCCAAAAGCTCTGAATCCAGGAGAACTGTGAGGCCTGCAGTGTAGTATGAACCCATGCCAGGTCTTATTTAATAAAAGGATAAAGTGCATTTAAGATTAAAGCAAGCCATTGATTTAGTGCAGCACAGGAATTATCCTGCCAAGACAACACCAGTAAATTTCACTGTCAGAACCTGGCTTTAAAGAAAACCTTTTTAAGAAACGAAAGCCACCAGTAACCAATAAGATAACTGAAACACTGGTTTTCTGAATTGCACTTGGCTGACATTTTTTATAGGTTCCTTACCTATTGAAGTACCTTTCAATAAGAATGGAAATATTTATTTTGATTTTTTTATTTAAAGTGGAATGAAACACTGATTTAAAAAATACATTTTACATTGATTAAAATGTATATAAATGTATATTTAGGAGTATGTACCTGTTTGAACCTGTAGTTATTTTGTAAACCTGTTCTTAATAGGAGGAAGTAGATTTTTCTGCAATTGAGATTTTTTTTTAGCATTTTCCTGCATTTGTGATTTTGGAGCAATTGAGATTTTGCTTGCTGCGATTTTGGAGCTCAAGAGATGGATGTTTGCAAGCTGGAGTGGACAGCTTATACCTCTGCTGCCTGTGTATATCACTATCCAGATGCTGGATGTGATCACTACTGAAATAAGCCTGGAATATATGATACTATAATTATCTCATCATATACCAAGGATGCTTTCCATGTCTACTACACAATGGCCTTAATTTAATTTTGAAGTTATGGCCTTCAATGATTGTTTTTCTTTTCCATTGGAATTTTACTACATACTGTATCTTCAACATATTGCTACAGGTGTAATCAGCCAAGCCCTCTGAATAAATTTGTGAGCTGTGGGTAACATTATCAAGGAGGATGGTGAGTTACAAATTGGCCATGGCATTGGCAGGTTGTGTGTGCAAGTTTCGACATGTCCATCACAACGGACACTAACGGAGTGTGTTAATAATGAGTGGGGCAGTCACATCGGATTGCACATTGGATCTGCTTTGGGTGTCCATAGCCTGACCGTGGTAGGTGTGAACCCAGCATTAGACCGCAATCCTGTTGTACTCAGTGTTTACTACAATATCAGTTTTGGCTGTCACCTCCTTCTATTTAAAGGTAATTTTGCCCATCATGGATGTGGGGATTTGGAATGGTGCCATCATCAAGCTTGAAAGCTGGATTGGTATCAGCCTACATTCCATAATAAAAATGTTAAGACATTTAGTTCCATCCCATGAAATCATTAAGGTTAACATGCCTTCCCTGCAGTAGTAGAAATAGAATAGGTTTTTCCTTTGACCAAAGTAATGACCAAAGTAATGAGTGGTACATTGTTGGCATCTGGTAATGTTTCCTAGACTATTCTCCTTTTTGTGCCATCCCATTTATGAAAGGCTGAAGCCATGAGCCTCTGGCTCCTATTTCATCCATCTACAATGCTGCATATCACCTAATAAAAAACTGGTCGGTGAGGAAAAAAGTTACCCCAACTCTTGACACTAATTTTTATTGTATTTGCAAGTTCTGTTTCTCATTGACCATGGATGTAGTCAGAGATGGATCAAGGTGAAATGGGTCCTGAGGCAAGCAATGACTTTGGACCCACCCTTGATGGCCACTTGGCCTTTTAGGCAAGACTTGTCGGAGGCTAGCATAAACTGGACCCCTAGACTCTCTCACCATCCTAGGCACCTGTCTGAGTTGCCTTGTGCAAGATTTGGCTCTGGGTGAAGTACTGTGCTATTCCCCTTTCTAATTGATCAAAGTTTTGAATAATGTGATTTATCTTTTAATCTCACAGAACTTTATTGTAAAGAATGCATACTAAATTTCTTATCCTTGAAAGCTGTATGCAAAAAATCATGACAAGATGAAGCACACATCAAAAACATGTCAAGGTTACATGAAGCTTACCTGAAGATGAATGTAACAA
The DNA here is from genome assembly GCF_040937935.1 of Hyperolius riggenbachi. Taxonomy (NCBI): domain Eukaryota; kingdom Metazoa; phylum Chordata; class Amphibia; order Anura; family Hyperoliidae; genus Hyperolius; species Hyperolius riggenbachi. The sequence continues at coordinate 198,557,287 of NC_090648.1, forward strand.
TTAGAGGTGAACTACTGTTTCGTGTGAAATCAAGTTTGCAGCTAAGCTGCTATGTCAACTGAAATCAAATGAAAATTAAATTTGGTCAATTTCACTTTGATTTCGCTTCAGTCATTAAAATATCTTTTATACTGCTCCAGCTACCTGGAAACAAAGCCCTTGTGTTTTCAGGAGCCTCAAAAGCATAGTGATTTTAAAGCACATATTTCCCTAGAATAAACTTTTCAAATAAGGCAACATACACAAAAGTCCAGCTATAGGGCTATGGGATGTACAAAGATTTATCAATCTTTAGCACATTTTCTGCTTGTGTTATGCAATAAAATTCATTCTAACAATGGACCTGATTCACAACCTCAGATACAATGTATGTGTGCACACAAGGGCATACATTTTACAGGCACTTACCCAATTTAACAGAGGTTGTGCAAATAGTGCAGCTTGCATCATGTACACAATACATGAATTACTTGTACAAGATTTATTCTATTCTCAGGGATATTTTGGGCTAAAGTCTAGCATTGACAAAGGTGCCTCTCAAAGGTGCCTTTTTCCCCCTTGTTCCCACTGTTCTACTTACCATATCCTGAAAATGTTGTGTTTCTAGCAAGTAAGGGGGCTTTGCTATTAACCGCTAAAGTCGGCGGGTTTTGGCGGTTTTTAACCACGAATACTTTTTTCATTTAAAACATTAAAATCGATTTTCTCAAAAACGATTAGGTGTTTTTTGAAAATGTTATTTTACGTTTTAGCCACTGATCACCTTTATAATCCATGCAATTTTGGTGATTGTAGCATGTATGGGGGCTCTGCTATTAATGTTAAAGTCAAATCCGTGATCATGGCCATGATCACAGATTCTACATCTAATCACGGCTAAAATCCGAGTCGAATCCGGAGCTCCGATTCAAATCCGGATCATGATCACGGCATATACGGATTTCAATTCTGCAGCGGCCGGATTTACTCGAATTCGTGATTGGGGGTATCTGAGCATCACTAATGTCTATCTCATCATGTCACATGTCACCACCTCATGAACACTTTAAGAATTAGATATTATTAAAGTTCATGTGTGTGTGTAATAGCAGGCATCCCAATACTTTTGCCAATATCGTGTATCTCACTAATTGAATCTGCAAGCTAATCGAGTTTAATAACCTCAACACAGCCTATGACAATTTAGTGGAGAGCCAGTTAGCCTTCTTGTATAATGTTGTGAGAACACTGGGAGAACATTCAAGCTCCATGCAGATGGTGTCTCAGTCAGGAATTGAACCTGAGACTGTAGTGCAGCTTGGCAAGGGAGCTTGCCAACAAGTAACCTACCATAAGGAAATATAATTTGCATACACGACATTATTTTTTTTAAAGTGATAATGGGTTTTAAATGTTTGTAAACAAGAGCTGACACCGTGTTAGCTCTTGCATTCAGGTAAACATGAAAACTTTTTGGACTCTGACCTCCTTTTGTGATGATTCTGCAAACACAAACAGTAATGTGAAACACATTTCTCCATATTTTTGTCAACAGATGGATGAAATAAAACTTCTTTGTTGCGCTCATTCTAATTACAATAATAACTCACTCTATTTTCGATTTCCAAAAGGATCTTAGGGCACTTCAACAAAGCACAGTTTAAAAATATTAATACAAATATTCTGTTTATTTTCCAATGCTGTTTGTTCTAGCTGAATTAAAATGAACTTTGGTTTTGTCAAAGAAGACATCTGCATTTTAGCATAATTACCAGAAACAATGCTTTCTATGAAAGCAGACCTGAACTCAGAACTTCCTCTCTGCTCTAAAAGATATTCAACAGCATAATAACCTTTAAAGAAAAAAAATCTCTGTTACAGCTGATACAAATCCTGCAATTAATCTGCAGTTAGTCTACTTCCTGCTTTCGTGGAAGCAGACATATTGTTAACATCATGTGTTTACCAATTAGCTCTCTGTCGTGGCAGGCAGCTGACACAGCTGAGGGATCAAATTAAAACTTGTGATTAGTCACAGATGAGGGGGGAATTAGAAAGGCTAAACTCTCTAAATACATACAGGGTGCATTTCTCTGGTAACAGTAAATTCGGGCGCCTGAGGCTAGTGGACAAATCGGGCGCCGCCATTCACTCCTATAATAAATATCGTTTAATGGGCGCCCGATAGGAAAAAAGGGCGCCGGAGAAAAATAACGTTTTAAAAGCGGCGCCCGGAGACTTAATGTTTTATTACTGCTTCTCATGATTACACATTATTTAATGATTTATACATTTTTAAATATTACTTTTAAACGAAAAACGGTACAATATTTTTTTTCAAACATTATTTTTAAACGAAAAACAGTAATTTTTTTTTTTTTTTTACATTATTTTTAAACGAAAAAACCAACATGGGGGGGGTCTTAGGTTTAGGCACCAACAGGGGGGTCTTAGGTTTAGGCACCAACAGGGGGGTCTTAGGTTTAGGCACCAACAGGGCGTCTTAGGTTTAGGCACCAAAAGGGGGGTCTTAGGTTTAGGCACCAACAGGGGGGTCTTAGGTTTAGGCACCAACAGGGGGGTCTTAGGTTTAGGCACCAACAGGGGGGTCTTAGGTTTAGGCACCAACAGGGGGGTCTTAGGTTTAGGCACTAACAGGGGGGTCTTAGGTTTAGGCACCAACAGGGGGGTCTTAGATTTAGGCACTAACAGGGGGGTCTAGGGGTTAGGGGTAGGTACAGGGAGGGTTACTTAGGCACCAACAGGGGGGTCTTAGGTTTAGGCATCAACAGGGGGGGTCTAGGGGTTAGGGGTAGGTACAGGGAGGGTTACTTAGTAATTTTTTTTTTAAACGTTATTATACGTTTCACTATTTAAACGAAAGATTAACGTTTTTACAATTGCCGATTTAATGCACATTATTTAATGATTTATAACTTTATAAAACATTAATTTTAAACGAAATACAGTACAATACATTTTTAAACGTTATCCATGCTTATCGTTAAAAACCCGGCGCCCTTTTTTCCCAGCGCCCCTTTTTAACGTACGCGCATTTCTCTACGTTTTCCTTCTATAATTATAATAACAGTAACATTTCTATAGCGCTTTTCTCCCATAGGACTCAAAGTGCTTAGGCTCTCTCAGGTTCAGTAGTCGGTAGTAGGATGTTTTATATTTCATTAGTTCATGCATGTTCTGCACAGGGGGTTACTATCTGCAATAGGTATTGTTGCTGTCACAGTGTTGTTATTGTTGCTATGATTTATATATTTATATTATGTAGTAATTTTTATGCTCATGTTGTTGTTATTTGCACTATGCCAACTGCTATGTGTCCACAAATACTTCCAGGTGCGACCCCTGTCGTACTTGGCGAATAAATATGATTCTGATTCTGATGTTCAGGTCCACTTTAACCCTAGAAATGTGAACAATGTATATAGCCAAATAAAATGGATTGTTTTTTTTTTTTCAGTAAAAGCATTGTTTTATTTTAATAGCTCAATTAGACAAGCTTTCCAAATTTTACAGTGAACCATATTGAGCAATTCTGAAAATTGCCATTGCTGACTTCATCCTAATCACCATGTATATCTTTGGATCTGGTCATTTCTGTGTCACTTCCCTGCAACAAGTATCCAGGTAGCAGAAGCAAAATTAAGTTGAAACAACTAACCAGTATATTTGAAGTGGATCATTTACTCCCACGGATTATATGCTGTTTTCCACCAAATCCTAAGTAACTTATACACTATCATCCACTTTATTTATTCCCTTCTATTTCCATGTACTTTAGATTATTAAAAAAATCATTTGGAATATGCAGCTTGGTTTACTCAGATAAGCTGTAATTAATTGGATTTAAGTATGTGTATCTGTATTTCCATGCTTGTTTATAAAATTTAAAAAAATGAAACGTATAATTAAAGCATTTCCAACCTAACACTTATTAATAAACCTGTCATTAAGAATCACCACCACTTTGATTAAAGCTAATCTCTTCATTTTTACTTAAAGGAATAAACCCAAAATAATACATTTATTACTATTAAAGCTATCCAATTTCCCATATACCCTTGCGCCGATGCGCTTCCAATAGCCTTATCGCTTAGTATTGTGTGGCGCCAGCAGCCTACAGTTTTCCAGCCACCTTTGCGCCAGTGCTTCATATTGGCCGATGTGCGCCGTATCTCATGACGTGGGGCGTCCAATCAAGCCCGACCCACCGTGCGCCTATTGGGTTCAGTGTTTGCTCTCCTCACAGCTGACTGGGTCCGGCGCTATTACATCTATTGGGTCCCAGACCACTGATTGAATATAACGCGAGTGCACTTCGCGTGTCCGCAGGTACCCCCTACATCATCTATAGTCTCCACCCCCTTAGCAAAGAAGGAGAGACCGTTTACATCCAGTATTAAATACATATTAAACATCCTTGAATGTCCATACACTTCTAATCCTCTAAAAATCCATATTCACTAATTCCAGTGTCTTAAAGCTTTAACAGTAACCTCCACCATAAACACCCGATAGTAGACAGACTCACCAGACGTGTTGGCTACTGTTAGACTGGCCAACCATGCACAAGCAGGGATGCTCATTCGGATCCGGGTACCCGGGTAAACCCGGGTACCTGACCATTTTTACGCTATCCGGGCCGGATCCAGATCTAGATACCTGGGCCAATATCTGGATAGCTCTATGCGGGTATCTGGCCACATAATCCGGATACCCGCGGGTACCCGCGGATATCCGATGGATATCTGGATCTGGGTACTGTAACAAGGGAGATGATGTCATTGAGCCAATCAGAGGGCTCCCAGCCGATCAGAGGGCTCCCAGCAGAAGCCCTAGCAACCAATCACAGCGGGGAACTCTGGCCAGCCCCACCTGACCTCATTGAGCCAATAAGAGGCCTCCCAGCCTAAGCCCTGGCACCCAATTACAGAAGGGAACCCTGGCCAGCCCCCCTGTATAAGGAGGGCTGGCATGATGAGCCAGATCGTCCTTGCTTTTGTGGCTGGCTGATCACTGACAGGCTTGCTCCAGTGCTGTTGGCTTAGCAAGTGCTGCCTGAATACAGTGATAAACCTAAAGCTTTGAGTGCTAAACACCTTCACTACACTATTGTTCTATATTTTTTTTTAACTAGCTAGTGTAATTGTTTGATTTCATTCACTCAGTTAGGTCCTGTTTGTGTCTGTGTGTGCTGTGCAGGCCAGCAGGACAGTATAGGTTAGGGAATAGGATTACTGTGTTATTGTATTGTATTATATAGTTAGTACTGCAGTTAGTTGAGAGTAGTACTGTGTTAGCTTACTACAGATTACTGCAGTGCTGCTGTGCTGAGTGTGACAGTCAGTGTGACAGTTAGACAGATAGTGTGCACTGTCACTGCACTGTGCACTGTCTGTCCTCTACTCTGCGGTCTGTCACTCCGTGCTGATTTGATTTAAAGTCCAACCCTGATTTTATTAAAGTAAAAGTACCCCACGTCATCTGGTGACATCATCACGTATAAGTTGTACTATGTCTGCTTGCACCGGCAGTCGGAGGAGGGGCAGCAAGGGCACAAGGACAGGGAGCAACATTACGGCCACCCTCAGAAGGTCTGCCGTGTCAGTGTCGACCCCAGCGGGAAGCCCACCCTCAGTCAGCGAGCTTTTCCCTCCTGGCGCCACGATTGAACTCAGGGCTGTTAGCCGCAAGGAGTTTGAGGAGGATGTTCTGGGTTTTGATGAGGGGGGGTATGATGTTGATGATGGGATAAAGGACCGTGACAACCAAGGATGGGGATGTCAGCTCTGACTCTAAGGAGGAGGATGCATCGGTGGGTTTGGCACGGAAGATCAGCATTGCAGACAGTGGCCGTGGAATGCGGGACCCACCACATCCTTCTGCCGCTATCACCAGCCGCACCACTTAACCCCCAACCGCCACAGGGAGAAAAGCCGCAGCATCCCATTAAGGCCGCAGGGGAATCTTCACCTCCCCAATCTGGCGGTTTTTCAGTCTGCCCTCATTGGACAGCAAGTTTGCCATATGCAATGTGTGCAAACTACAGATGAGCAGAGGTTGTGACCCCTACAAGTATGGCACCTCCAGCTTCATCACCCATCTGGCCAAAAAACATGTTGTTGAGCATTAGGAGTTCAAGAGGCTGAAGCAAGCTGGTGCTGGCTCCCACCGCCACGGTGCCACAGGCCACTGCTGCTGATACCACCACCTATATTCAACCCAAAACACAATTGCGGTGTCATTTTTTTGGAGGTGTCTGGGCTGAAAACTGTCATGTCCCAGTGCGAATGGACTTTGGACACAATGCAGGCTGCATGACCGCTGTCTGGAACCTAGTCCTGATGTTAATTGACAGCTTTTTCTTTTCATTTTATGTCCACCAAATAATACATTAGTGTTTCCCTTTAAAAAAAACATGATGCTACACGCATCATTTACCCCAAAAACCCTTTTTAAAGCTATTTAAAGGGCACTTCTAGTTTTTCTATCCAGATACCCGAATAGGTCGGGTACCCGCGGGTAATTTGGTCGGATACCCGAATTCACTCGGGTATCCGCAAGGTCGGATCCGGGTACCCGAATCGGATCCAGATATCTGGGTACCCGGATCCGGATCCGGGCGGGTATTAAAAAGTACTACCCGAGCAACCCTGTGCACAAGTCCAGGACGCCTAGGAACCTCAGGATCATGGTGCCAATACAAACCAGGGGAGAACCGACAGAGAAGAGAGTACTACGAGGAATTCACATTTCCGAGGGATAACCGAAAAAGGGGACAAGAAGGGGGGCACAAGCAGGATTCAGGATACAAGAGAAGAAGAAACCAGTAGAAGAGGGTATTTTCAATATAAGTGGGGTGGAATTAAGTAGGGCAGAATTAAAGCTATTAGATAAAGGGTTGAAACATGCCCCAAAAAAGCCTCTTAAAAAATTCCAGACATACATAGACCTGCAGAAATACAGTAGAACCCTGAATATTAAGGAATATTTTTTGAGCAAAGAAGGCCCAATGAGTGGATTAACCCCGTGAGTCGATTTCAGCACACTGGGATGAGAAATAAATCGATATTTAATCCACAGGATAACACTAATGGAAACTGTGTGGAAGTTTTTAAAAAACTGGTGGAAAGAGATCTACAAAAAGTAGAAGTGAAAAGAAGTGACAACACCATATCAGTAGCTAGGGGTCTTCTACAAGAGAAGGGATTAGTTGTAAGACTACTGGCCGATAAGGGGGGAGGGGTAGTAGTGCTCAATAAGGAACAGTACAGAATGGAGTTGGATAAATTGGTGGGTGACACTACTACATACAAGAAACTCAAGAAACTCAAGGGGGATCCCACAACATGTTTTAAGGAAGAGTTGAGGAAAATTCTGAGAGGTGGGTTAAATAAAGGAATAGTTGATGACAAAGAATTTGAGTATCTGATACCGTCATCACCTAGGATACCTATAATCTACCAGATACCCAAGATTGATAAGAGCACTGCAGCCCCTACTGGTTCACCCATCATTAGTGGTATTGGGTCAATAACCCATTGGCTTGGACAATATATTGATTATTTTTACAGCCGTTGCTATGAAAACTGCCACATGTGGTAAAGGGCACTTAACACATGTTATGTATACTTGAAGGGAAAAAGGTGGGGGACAGTAGTCTTATGGTAACAGTGGATGTGGCCAGTCTCTACACCAATAATATACCCCATGGACCAGCTTTGGCTGCAGTAAGGTCTTTTTTTGATGAGGATGGTGAACTGAGTATGCAGCAGGTGGAATTCATATTGGAATTGTTAACCTTTGCATTTAGTAAGAAGTATTTTTGGTACAGGGGGAACTTTTACATTAAAATCAAGGGGTGTGCCATGGGGGAGGGATTCGCTCCATCACTGGCTAATTTATTTATGGGTAAGTGGGAAGCACGGGTGCTGGAGGATGGACCACATGGAGGTAGCATATCCATGTGGTACCGTTTTATTGATGATTTATTTATAATGTGGGAGGGGGGTAAATTAGAAAAGTTCATAGAGGCACTTAATCACAATAATTTGAATATCAAATTTGAGATAGTATTTGACTATAAAATCATCAATTTTCTGGATGTAGAGATAGAAAAGAGTGAAGGTGAATTAAGCACTTTTTTTAAAAGCACGGACAGGAATGGATATTTGTCTATGGATGGCTGTCACCATTCACAGTGGCTAAAAGCAGTCCTTAAGGGATAATTCACAAGGGCGCGTAGAAATTGTACAAAAGTTGAGGACTATATGGCACAGTCAAAAAAGTTAGTGGAGATATTTTTGGAAAAGGGTTATAGGGAAGAAGAATTATATACAGAGGTTATTGAGGTGGGTAAGAAGGATAGAAGTAATCTGATTGGGGGGGGGGGGGAGGGAGGTTGCGGAAGGAAATAAATACAATATGCACTTTATCTAGGAATTTTCATGTCAACACAGGCAGATGGAAGCCATAATAAAAAAGCCCTGGCATGTTCTAAAGGAAGATAAGGTGTTGCAGAAAGCAATACCTGAAAGGCCACAGTTTGTTTACAGATGAGCCCCTAGCCTTAAACAAATATTGGCCCCTAGCCTGGTGGAGGGACCCGAAAAGAGGAGGGATCCTTTTTGGACCCAAAGGGTTTTTTTTCCATGTAGAGGGTGTCAGGCATGCAAAGAGGCTAATGGCAGTAAGAATGATGAAGTGGTGTCCTTTACAAACAGGGCTAAATTAAAAATACTACAAAATATCACGTGTAACACGATAGGAGTGGTATACCTGCTGTGGTGTGACTGCAGCAAGCAGTACGTGGGGAGGACCACCAGAATGTTAAAGAAAAGGGTGCAGGAGCACATTAGGAATATAAAAAAGGGCTTAAGTGGACACAGTGTGTCAGAGCACTTTAGAATACAACATAACTGTGATCCAAAGGGACTGTACTTTTGCAGGCTTGAAAGGGTGGTATATGGGTGGAAAGTGTGTCATAAGGTATGTCAGATATCCAAAAGGGAGACTCAGTGGATATATAGTATGGGATGCCTTCAACCTGTTGGACATAACATAGATTTGGATCTAAACTGCTTTATTGCTGAAAATTAAGATGGTAAATATATTCTGCTCATTGGAGGAGTAAAGAATAATGTGTTTAAGTATGAGTAATCATGTGACAATAAAGAAGGTCTGCCTAAAGGATGTATAGTAATATGCAGGTGAGGAGTAGGCCAAAAAAGTTGGAAGATTGATGTAATGGTAATAGGGATGAGTGAATATTGATTATGCTGGTTTGTCCAATGATTATACATTTTATGTTGCAACTAAAATCTTATTATGTATTTTAATTTGTATTTAATACTGGATGTAAACGGTCTCTCCTTCTTTGCTAAGGGTGTGTAAACTCCAGGTCTATAGATGACGTAGGAGGTACCTGCGGACACGCGAAGTGCCCTCACGTTATATTCAATCAGTAGCTGTGGGGGTGGTCTGGGACCCGATAGATGTAATAGCACCGGACCCAATCAGCTGTGAGGAGAGCGAACACAGAACCCAATAGGCACACAGTGGGCCAGGCTTGATGGGACGCCCATGTCATGAGATACGGCGCACATTGGCCAATACGGAGCACAGGCGCAGAGGTGGCTGGGAATTGTAGGCGGCACACACTGGCCAATACGGTGCACTAGCGCAAAGATGGCTGGGAACTGTAGGCTGCTGGGGCCGCACAATACTAAGCGATAAGGCTATTGGAAGCACATTGGCGCAAGGGTATATGGGAAATTGGAGGCGGCCAATAGCCGTGCAATACAACATACAAATATCCTGGTAATTGTCCTCTCTCCGTGCCCCTGATGAGTCGCAAGTGAGTGACAAAATCGATCGGGCGGAGGTGGACATACCAGGAAACATGCAGTTACCCTTCACCAGCGTTTTAGGTGGAGAAGAACAACTAGAAGGTGTGGGAGCCAGCAGACATCATGCCCGGCTTGGAAACGAGGGAGAGCCCGTGGAAAAACTCTCGGCCTTTTTAAACACATGGGTAATGTGAGTGTGGTTTTAAAATAAAAGCTTTTTTAGTGGTAACAGTATTACGCTATGTGAAGTTTTTTCTGAGGTCTTGCTTAGAGAATAACAAAGTGGAGAGTGACAATTTGGCAAAGTTGACACCAGGATCCTGAGGTTTCTAGGTTTCCTGGACTTGTGCATGGTTGGCCAGTCTAACAGTGGCCAACACGTCTGGTGAGTCTGTCTACTATTGGGTGTTTATGGTGGAGGTCACTATTAAAGCTGCAAGGCACTGGAATTAGTGAATATGGATTTTTAGAGGATTCGAAGTGTATGGACATTGAAGGATGTGCGCTTGACATAAATGTATTGACTTCCTCTATATTGTGCATCTCCGGCGCCAAATTTGTCGACTTAGCCCCACTATAGCCACAATTCGTATTGTGGTCTTAATGATACCCAATTTTCCAAGTGGCTGCTGGCACCCAAACTTCCCGTCATCCTATAAATCTGTGTGAGGCTTTCACTAATAGAGATGGCCCGAACGGTTCGCATTCGAACGTGAGCACACAAACTTTGGTGGTTTGCGTCACGGTGAACCGCGAACTATATGCGAGTTCGACCCGCCCCCTATACTATCATTAGGCTCAACTTTGACCCTCTACATCACAGTCAGCAGACACATGGTAGCCAATCAGGCTACACTCCCTCCTGGAGCCCCCCCATTATAAAAGGCAGGCAGCGTTGGCCAATTCCCTCACTCATGTGGCTTGTGGCTGCAGTAATTAGAGAAGGGAGAGTTGCTGCAGAGACATAGGGAAAGCTTAGTTAGGCTCTTGTTAGGTTTTTTAGCTTGCTCCTTGCTGATGCTTATTGATAAAAAGCACCCCTCAACAGCTCTTTTGAGAGCTAATGTTGTTCTTATGATCTCTTTTTTTGTGTGTGTCCCACTGACACTTGCATATACAGCCCTGTCAGTCAGTCACAGCTGGCCCTTGGCCCCTTGCTAATTCCTACTGTGCCACTGCCAGTGCCTTCCTTTTCACTGCACATGTGTGACAGGCAGCTACACATTTGTAATACCAATCACTGCATACCTGTTTATGTTTACTGCAGCTGCATGACAGAAGCATGCAGTGTTATATACCAGTCACTGCACCTGTTCACGGTACCTGTGTGTGTGTGTGACAGCTGCACATTTGTAATACCAATCACTGCATACCTGTTCATGTTTAATGCGGCTGCATGACGGAAGCACGTAGTGTTATATACCAGTCACTGCACCTGTTCGGTCGGTCCCCACACAGCATCTCTGCCTGCAGGCTGCTTGACTGCCTTCTCCGCCACCACCAACAGGGTCCAGGACTCCAGGCGGATTCCTGAATTTGGCCGCTATAAAAAAATTTCTAGTGCGTGTACATGCCTGCCTAATTTTTCTGGCTGAACTGCGGCTGCACTGCGGCTGCAACAACAAAACAAAAGACATGTGCATATTTCAATTCCCCTTTGTGATTGTTACCTTGCCGCGGTGAAGGGGCTTGCGTATCACAATGAAGCAATGACCGCCGGCTATATGAGTGTCTTTGGGGGGGGGGGGCACACCCAAGATAAGGTCGTTGCTTCATTGTGGACAGACCAAATTCGATCAGCTTGATAGTCACTGTTGTTCTGTCATTGAGCTACCTCAGCCCGGCGACCATATGGGCTTGAAAAACGCTATCGCCTGCACTCTCGCCATGGTGCGCACCAGTCCAGCATGGCCGTCACTACACAAACAGCTGTTTGCGGTGTATTACACAGTGAGTTTGGTCTGTCAGTGTGAAGCAGTACACTTATTACACTGCCTGATTGATGTATACACATGCAAGATGTTTTAAAGCACTTTAGACCTCCAATTTAGCATGCAATGTGATTTATGCTATTAAAACGCTGCTGTGCATCAAATCCTGATTTTTCCCAGAGACTTTTGGCATGTATTCCACTCCGCTATGTCCCTCTCCAGGTGTTAGAACCCCTTGAAACATCTTTCCATCACTTTTGTGGCCAGCATAAATGTTTCTAGTTTTCAAAGTTCGCCTCCCCATTGAAGTCTATTGCAGGTCGTGAAAGTTCGCGCAAACCAAACTTTTGCGGAAGTTCGCGTTCGAGGTTCACGAGCCTAAAATCTGAGGTTCAAGCCATCTCTATTCACTAATATGCAGGCCTGTGCAAGGGGCAAGGGCACAGATGTAAGTATAAATCATTTAATATCATCATTACACCATGATCTTACTACCACTTTGTGTTTCCTCATCAACTTATTTAACAGGGTAGAGGACAATTGAATAAAATCTTAAATTAACTAAAAATCCCTCAGGAATTAGGACAGAATAGAAAGCATTATACTCATTAATTATGGCTGATTAAATGCTGGGAAGGCACCAATCCAATTAACCCCAAAAATCGAATCAGTCAGTAATTCAGCATAATTTAAAGGGACGAACCAGCAACGAATGGCAGTTCACTGATTTTGCTTTTCTTTTTAAAGCATCTTTGTAGTAAAACCTTGACTTCAACTGCTAGAGACAACAGGTTAATTTTCTTTTTTATTAGTTGCCTTCCCACTTTTACAACATCATATTATTGTTTACGGCCAAACAGATTTGTCATTTGTTACTGTGCCACGAATGTAACACATTCATAATTGAGTCATATTGATGGGAAAAGCACAAACATACGTCATGATACAAAATCACATTTTAAATTTTAATTTAATTAATTAAAATATAATAGCGTTCCTATCAATTCAGATTTTGTTCAAAAGATTGAAGTATGTTGTTTCTTCAGCACAAATTTCAGGTTATCTGAAAAGAGACCTGAATTGGAAGAAATTTGAAGCAAGCCATTGTTGGCTGACTATATATATATATATATATATATATATATATATATATATATATATATATATATATATATATATATATATATATATATATATATATATATATATATATATTAATAATATATTTAGTTTGGCAGCTTTTTTTTCACTTTCAAGTTTATTGTCAGCAAAAAGTATCATTACATAATAAGCACAAGAAGAGTAAGCAAATTGCATCCAGTAAAATGGAGTATAGAAAAGAAGCATATTATAATATTTTTTTTATTGTATTACAATAGCTGAAATAAATGGGGTGCAGAAATTGCTTTTTGCATAGAGCTAATCAGATAAGGAGCTAATGATTAACTGACAACTTCTTTAAAACCTACTTATAATATATTCTTGGGAAGTTTCAGTGAGTGACATCAGTGTTTGGCACAGTGATGTGGGGGTGATGTCAGGGCAAAGAAGGAGGAGGCAGGGTAGCACCAATCAGAAGCCAAGTAGCTCTGAGTGCGTTGAGTCCTTACTCTTCAGCTATATAGTGGGGCCATGCAACCCCAAGCTTGTAGACCCTGAGAGATGAGTATAGGGAAGTTTCGGAAGATGGGGGGTTCACAGTTAAATCTGTTAGGAAGAAGAAGGAGAAATAAAAAAAAAAGAGGTTTCAACTTACACAATTGAGCTAGATGGGGTTATAATCATTATAGATCAAACCCTATTACAAATGGAATATGAATAAAAGGGGAAGTAGAGGTCATTAGACCTACTTCATTTACTGCACACAAATGAACAGAAATGAAGGAATGAGTAATGAAAGAAATGAAAGAATGAGTTGCGCTGAAGCTACATCAGGGACCCTGATGTAGCTTCAGCGCAACTAGTAGGATCAGCGTGGCTCTTTCCTCCTGGGCTCCACTACACTCCATATGCTTGGTAAGATCTGTCCTCTTGGCCTCCCCCAGCCAGGGGATTACTCATTCCTTCATTTCTTTCATTACTTACCTATGCAATCCTAGCTGGCCGCCGCCTCTCATTCACTTTGAATTCTTTTCTTCCCATTTTTTCTTTACACATTCATCCCTTTGAGACATTGTGGTAGCTTTGTATAGGGAATATTTCCCTCTTCTTTAACTTGTTTTTTATCTCCATTGGACTTAATGGAATTATTGTATGTTTAATATCTATTTTTTGCACAGTCACTTTAATATTTATGCACTTTAACTGGCTGGATATTTATGCCAATCACATGTACCTATAAATCTTATGAATTACTCTTTAACTTGTATGCCAGTGCTTGATTGATTCAGTGCTACACCAATTATTATAATATGCGTACATGCATATGCTAAATGCATATGCTACATGCATATGCTAAATGGGTACTGCATGTTAAATGAATCAATTAAAAGCAACTTAAAGGGAACGTTGGTCCCATTGACTTAATACTGCACCGAATTTTCATGTAGCAAACATACATATGCGTGTCTGTGATATTTGCGGTGCAGTAACAGATTTATTTGAGCCAATGTGAACCATCAGGCTTGGAATCAGGTGGTCGAGTTGATGAATATATATATATATATATATATATATATATATACATATATATATATATATATATATATATATATATATATATATATATATATATATATATATATATATATATATATATATATATATAATCTGCTGTTGGACCAGTGTCACACCATCTGCTTATAAGCGTGTTTGGGATGTCACCATATTAGATTGGTCCAATAGGAGACATATATATTTTATGGTACTTACCACTAATATCTATATATTTGGGATCATTGGAGCGTGGGGGGCCATGCCCTATTGTGGTTTTAATTGTTTTTACCAGTGGTTGTTGGTAAAATAAAGAATTTGTTACACATTTATTCAGTGTCATGAATCTGATTATCTTGATTATAAGTTAAGGGGAGGTGGCCTGGCTTCTTTGTTCAAATAAAAAAAAAGAACTGACTTTAATCAAGTCGTCACTTAACTACTTTCGCCTTTTGGACGTAGCTTCTACTTTCAAAAGGCTGCTCCTGCTTGCGATCTTGCGCCCACGTGCTCCCATGCCACTGCCCATTAGCCCTGAGATCAATGAATGGGAACACAGTTCTCTAAGTCCCCGTTAGAAAGGCCAAGGGCTTATTTCAGAAGCCGCAATCTTTCTAAAGAAAAAAAAAGTTTCCCGTCCTCCCTTCACTTACAGGACTCGCTTACAGGACTAAAAAATTGACCGTGGCCATCTTGTGGCCAAATAGTGAAACTACATCTACATATATGTTTTTAAAATAAATATTTATTACATTTAAAAGTAACCGTTTACCCTCCACACTCCAAAAAATACCCAAATACATGTTTTTATAAAACAAAAATAACAATAAAAACAAAAATAGTTACCTAAGGGTCTTAACTTTTTTTTTTTAATATGCATGTGAAGAGGGTATATTACTACTATATTTTAAATTTTAAGCTTGTAATTAGTGATGGACGCAAAACTGAAAAAATGCACCTTTATTTCCAAATAAAATATTGGTGCCATACATTGTGATAGGGACATAATTTAAATTGTGTAATAACCGTGACAAATGGGCAAATAAAATATGTGGGTTTTAATCATTGTAGCATGTATTATTTTAAAGCTATAATGGCCAAAAACTGGAAAATTATTTTTTTTCCATTTTTTTCTTAATATTCCCGTTAAAATGCATTTAGAAAAAATAATTCTTAGCAAAATGTACCACCCAGAGAAAGCCTATTTAGTGGTGGAAAAAAACAAGATATAGAGCAATTCATTGATAAGTAGTGATAAAGTTATTGGCAAATGCATGGGAGGTGAAAATTGCTCGAATGCATAAGGTGAAAAACGACTGAAGGCTGAAGTGGTTAATGAAATAATAGCACCCAAAACTTTCCAAAGTTTTAAGTTTCTACCACTGCTAAATCGAGCTACTAGAAAACGTAAAACATTGATTTTTTAATCTAAACACTTATCATTATTCTCTAACTTTAGAAACTGCCCATCCAGAAGTTAATTGACAGCAGTACACCAAAAGTGTGAGTTATTGCACTCATCTTGTGTCCATTCCCTGGTTAAGTTTTTTACAAAGCTGTCTGTGGGTTTCCTTGCTATCATGCTATAGGTCATGCCATGATACTGACTTAGCAGATTAGATTTTGCAACAGCCAGATTTACATATTTATGTTACAATTACATCAATAAAACCTCTTTATTGTTTACCACTTGTGGATGGCATGGCTCTGGCCCCTTTAAGACCAGAGTGTCCTTTCCCTATTTTGTTATATGATTGCTGTGATTGGCTCACAGCAGTCATGCAGTCAGGAGCAAATAAAATTGGCTCCTGCTTTGAGATACGGAAGCTCTGCTGTTATGGTGACAGAGTGGGAACTGCAGCCTAGAAAGGGGCGATGTGGCAGATGGTTCGGTGAGAGTGATTGAAGTCTTTGCCCTGGCAGGATAACAAAACACAAACATAACATAGATTTTAATCAGAATCAGAATCAGAATCAGAATTTATTATCGCCAAGTACAACGGTGGGTTGTACCCGGAATTGGTTTTGGCACATACAGGGTCGTCGATGAAAAAAGACAAGAAACAGCATACGGATAAGCATGGTACATACATAGACAGGGGACAAGCATACATAGGACAACATTACAGCTTGTGCGTACAATTAAGCAGAGTGCAGCATTGCATACAGTTAAGCATGGTACATACATATAAACAATAAAAAGCAAAGACAAAAAGCAAAACAGAGAGCATTACAGCATACACGTACAGTTAACGTAATACAAACAGAGCATTACAGCATACACATATAGTTAACATAATACAAACATAGCAAAGCATACATTGATAGCAGGAAAAGAGTGGGACTGGAGGAGCAGCCTGAGAGCTGATATGAGCGCTGCCATTTTCGGCACTGGACGCTACACAGCGACACGCTCCCAACAAGACAGGTGCTACCGATTGTCCACGAAAGTAGAGAGAGAAGGCTGAGAAAAAACTGAGGGGCATCATGATGGAGGCGGACAGCAGAGTTCACTCGGACCAGGTTGCCCGAGGGGTAGCACTCCTGGTTTTAAGTCTGCACGGCTGGTAATGAGGGTGCAGACGCAGTGGTGGCCCTGTGGGGCCAGGAGGCACCTTTGCTGGGCCGCAGTGGTGGTGGACGTGGGGCCGGGGGCAGCAGTGGTGGACAGGCCAGGGGGGTTTACCTTGGTGGTGGCAGGACATCAGATGCAGCAGCCAGCAGTAGGCAAAGGTAGTGGACCTGGCAGCCAGTAAATTTAGCCCCCGGCTTGTGGCCTAGTGCAGGTAGGATGTAGGTGGCCAGGAGGTCAGCAGCACAGTCCTTTAGAGAAAATGGTGGTCTGGTGGATCCCGCAACAGCAGCGGTAGGCCGGTGCAGCTGCAGGGAGCAGATGGATGGATCCGGCAGTGGCATGCTGGTGTATCCGGCAGCGGGAGACCTGCGCTGAGGAGCAGAAGAGCCCGCTTCTCCCCATCATGCTGTGGCAGCGGTGTTGTGTCTGGCAGGCTCCCTTCCCAGCTCGGAGCACATGGCCCAGCGATGATCAGCTGACTGTCCGGCGCATCCGATTCCCGGTCAGCTGATCCAGCGGCAGCCAGCAGTGGGCCAGGACCAGTGATGTTAGAGGAGCCAGCGCTGCATGTGTGGCGATCCCAGGGCGTGGGCGCAATCTGCCGAGCGCCCGATCAGCGGAAGGTTCCCCAGGCTGTGTGGCGGCGTTCCGGGTGGCTGGCTGAGGAGTCCCCGCACACGTGGCCGATCAGCTGGCATCCCTCGGCCTGCTCAAACTCTGCGGCCCACCGGCTCCCACCCGCGACCTCTGCTATTCCCGCATCTTCCCCCGCATCTTCCCCAGAGGGGGAGAGAGAGCAGGTGAGGGATAGGGGGGAGAAAGAAGAAGAAGACCGGAGCCCTGTGGCCGCGGCGTCCTGTTACGGCGCCATCTTGGATTGTTAAATTAAGCTTTACTGTCTGGAAGAGGTTAATAAATAATGTGTTTATTTGCAAAATAAGTGGCCATACCAGTGATTGTTTAAATCGTTTTTTTTAAGAGGGTAGATACTTATGCATTCAGCTTTTTTTTACTTTTGGAGGGGGGGTGTCAAAATAATTCACTTTGCCAAGATCTGTTTTTACGTTGATGAAAGCAATGTTCTTAAAGAAATGATAAAAAACAATTTAATTAGGCGCCCAGTTAGCAGCTACAACAGTAAATTTGGGTGCCAGATGTCCCCTAATACAAATAGCTGATGTAGAGGGGCGCAATTTAAAACAATGGCTACAAATAGCACTAGATATTTGGCACTAGCCTATAACACAGCAGCTACAAATAGCTTCCAGTGCCTAAATGTCCTGTTATAACTGCCATTCAAGGTTATTAACATGGGTGCCCATGGTGGCATTCACACTTTTTTGGAACCTCCAGCGGCCAAATTTACGCTTGCTGTACCATGGCACCACCACAGTCCTATTGGATGTTCAAAATGTCATAAATGAGTCTGCCACTTGATGTAAGCAGCAGAAGATTATTTCATCTGTGAGTAAGAAGATAGAACCGCTCTGTGTTAATCAAATTTGTAAACATTTGTTTTATCTTACCAATCAAATATAACCCTGAATCTCTTTACGGTACCCTTTATTAATTTTCCATGCCTTCATGCATTAATAAACTTATTGATTGTAAATCTATGCTATATTCTGCATGGAAAAAAAAAACTCCGACACCAGCTCTGAACTCCAGACAAGCACTGTACAAATTGTAATTAACAGCTCCTGCAAAGCATAAGTGGAACTATAACTCATGTACTTTCTGCTTCCTCATTACTGCAGAAGTGACATCACTGATTTACTTGCATGAGTTCCTCCCAGTGCAGGGAACATTACATGTCATGTAATGGGAGAACAGGAAGAGGGTTATTTATGGCTTTCAATTATGGTGCACAAGGATATCTAACAATGGTTCAGTGATCTTCTTCACATTTAAGCTGCTTAGTACCATAACTCAGCAACTATTCACCTTTATGTAGTTATGGAAGATGTATTATGATGAATATTTCTTTGTTGCAGTAAAGAATAAATGGACAAATAGCAACAGTTTGGCTTTGCCCATCTTTGTACATTACTTTTTGTAATTCATTTCTATCACTTTTTATTTAATACAGATTCATTGATAAATTTACAGGAGCAAGGCCTGGCACCGCTTTCTAATACTAAGAGCTTGGGAATGAAAGTAGACATAGCAGTGTCTTACAAACCAGAGATTTAAGTGCCTTCAGTACCTAGAGCCAAATAATTCAATTGAATATATGCAAGAATCTGGCCACAAAGAATGTTTTCTTGGAAAAGTGTTTAACTGTTCTAAGGTAAGAGAATTACAGGATGCATTGCGCTATAGATATTAACGTACCTAATTGTAGGAACAGTGGCATAGCTAAGGAGTCAGGGGCCCCAGTGCATGTTTTAGATGGGGCCCTAAGCATTTTATTAGCATTATGCCTCAAAACCTTTCAAGGAGGACATCCTCAGAAGAGGGAAACCATTTGCTAACCACTTCAGCCTACAGTGTTGTTTCACCTTATGCATCCAAGTAACTTTCCCCTCCCATTCATTCACCAATAACTTTATCACTACTTGTCACACTGAAATGCTCTATATCTTGTTTTTTCTGCCACCATTTAGGCTTTCTTTGGATGATACATTTTGCTAAGAATTATTTTATTCTAAATTCATTTTAACAGGAAGATTAAGAAAGAAATTGAAAAAATGCATTATTTCTCAGTTTTTGGCCATTACAGTATAGTATTGAAATTAATACATGCTACTGTAATTAAAACCCATGTATTTTATGTGCCTATTAGTCCCAGTTATTACACCATTTAACCTCCTTGCCGGTCTAAAAAATCCGGCAAGGAGGCAGCGCCGCACATTTTTTTAATTTTTTTTTTTAAATCATGTAGCGAGCCAAGGGCTCGCTACATGATAGCCGCTAAGCGGCGGCATCCCCCCACCCACTCCGATCGCCTTCGGCGATCAGAGTATGCAGGGAATCCCGTTGAGAACGGGATTTCCTGCAGGGCTTCCCCGGTCGCCATGGCGACGGGGCGGGATGACGTCACCGACGTCATGGATGTCGGGACGTCATAGGGAATCCCGATCCGCCCCTCAACGCTGCCTGGCACTGATTGGCCAGGCAGCGCAGGGCTCTGAGGCGGGGGGGAGCGACTCAGCGCGGCGGATTGCGGCGGATCGGCGGCGAGCGGCGGCGATCGGAAGTTACAAGCAGCTAGCAAAGTGCTAGCTGCTTGTAACAAAAAAAAAATTATGCAAATCGGCCCAGCGGGGCCTGAGATATCCTCCTGCGCAGGTTACCCCGAGCTGAGCTCGGGATAACCGGCAAGGAGGTTAAATGATGTCCCTATCACATTGTATGACGCCAATATTTTATTTAGAAATAATAGTGCATTTTTTTCAATTTGCATCCATCACTATTTACAAGCTTGTAATTTAAAAAATTATTGTAATATACTCTCTTGACATGCATATTAAAAAAAAAGTTCAGACCCTTAGGAAACTAATTATGTTGTTGTTTTTTTAATTGTAATTTTTTTTTATTAAAAATTTTATTTGGGTAATTTTGGTGTGGGAGGTAAACAGTTAATTTTAAATGTAATAATATGTGTTTATTTACTAAAAAATGTATGTGGATGTAGTTTTATTATTTGGCCAAAGGTGGCCACAGTGAAAAAAAAAATTGTCCTGGAAGCAATTGCTCTCACTTCCAGGAACCATAAAGAGTATGGAAAACTTTTTTTGCGCAGAAAGACAGCGGCCTGTGATAAGAGGCCGTTGGTTTTTCTGCCGAGGACATAGATCAATGGATGGGAACCATGTTCCCATTCATTGATCTCAGTGCTAACGGAAGGCCGTGGGAGCACTTGCGTTCGCACGCCTGGCACAGCGGCAGCTGGGCAGGCCATCTGGATGGATATATCCGTTCAGATAGACCTAAGTGGTTAATGGTAGCACTAGTCAATGCACATATAGAGGTGTTGAAAGCACTAATAAAAAATTAAAAGTATGGATGGAGGAGGACCCCAGTGGGCCCCTCTCATCCAGGGGCCCCGGTGCAGTGGCAACCTCTGCATCCCCTACTGCTGCGTCACTAAGTAGGAACATAGATGAAAATTATACTTGTGAAGTCATAATTAATAATGCATTGGTAGGTTGATTCTGCCTCACCCACTTCACCAAGAAAAAAAAGTGTGATTGATAGAAAATGATTAGATTGTGAGCTCCTGTAAGGTGTCTTTGTGAATAATGTCTTATAAAATAAGCTGACTTTTGATAAATGTACAGCATAATTATGTCAACAATAATAGCAGCTCTTGTATTCTAAACTGCAAATATTAATTGACTGAATGATTGACTGAATTAACTGAAGAAGTCTAGATGTGCTTGCATGCATATTGAGTTTCTTCTCAAAGCACCCTGGGATGCCTGAAATCCAGAACATTTTGATTAGTACATTTTAACATGTCCCCAGGACTCCAACCTCTTGATCCTTCTACCGATTTATCTGTCACTCTGATAAGCAGACTCACAACAGTCTTAATACTGTGCACATGGTATATGAACATATCCTAAAATTTACACTTACCTTAAAGAGTAACTTTACTGAAAGATAGTAGTTGGAAAAAAATAAATAAATCAAGACATAGCAAAGTGAGCAGTTAAAAAATAGAAGATAGATCGAGCAATGATTGATACGCTCTGTGTAATTTGTTCATGTTGTTTGGTCCTCCGTGAGCCCGTAGGTCAGCATCTTGGGTACTGACAGGCATGAAAAAATAAATACAGTGGAACTTTTGTTTGTGAGCATAATTTGTTCCGGAAACACACTCGTAATCCAAAGCACTCTTATATCAAAGCGAATTTCACCATAAGAATTAATGGAAACCCAGGTGATTCATTCCACAATCCAAAAACAGTTATAATAACATAATATAAAATAAAAATGCCACATAACTAACAGCATTAACTAACAGCATCATTGCGATCTGTTGGGCTCACCTCAACCTTTTGTTGTGTGGCATTAACAAGGAACTTATCCAATGACAGTTACTTTTGAGGATTTCATGGAAATGTGACTTTGCACAGTCTCTACACTGAGATTAAGTAAAATCCGGCAGAGACAAGGAAAAAAAAACATCGGCTTAGTTGTGATGACATTACTTATGTATACTGTTCTTGCTGGTATATTAACCACTTCAGGATTCTGCGTACGCTTAACTACGCCCCTGAATCCTGAAGTGGTTTTCATACGAGCGGCCGTTCCATGTCAGTTCACGGAGGGTGTCTCCGTGAGCACCCTGCGAGCCGCCGATCGCAGCTCGCAGGGTAAATGTAAACACACGGGGAAGATCTTCCCCAGTGTTTACATGTAAACGGCGCTGCTGCGCAGCAGCGCCGTGGCAGAGATCGGCGATCCCCGGCCTCTGATTGGCCGGGGACCGCCGGCACCTGATAGGCTGAAGCCTATCCTATCCGGCGCAGGACGGCTTTCCGTCCTGCGCCGCACACAAGGGACGGGAGAGGGAGGGAAGGAGGCAGAGGGAGGACTAGTGCTGCGGAGGGGACTTTGAGGAGCCCCCCCGCTAGGCACAGCAGCGCGGCGGCGATCAGACCCCCCCAGCAGGACATCCCCCTAGTGGGGAAAAAAGGGGGGAGGTCTGATCGCCCTGACTGATTTCTGATCTGTGCTGCGGGCTGAAGAGCCCCCGCAGCACAGATCAGCCAAACCACCCGGTATCCGGAAGTGGTTAAGACATTCTTGTATATCAGGTCAAAATTTCACAATAATTTTTGTTTGTATAGCAAAGCTCTTAAACCAAGTTACTCTCAATCCAAGATTTTACTGTACTACAAAGCGCCCTTATCTGTTAACACGCTCACTAACAGTGTGATAGGCTAAAAGGTTTTGTTATGCACAGAGGGAGGTACTGCTTGCTTGTCAAGCCTTAAAGAGAAACTCCGACCAAGAATTGAACTTTATCCCAATCAGTAGCTGATACCCACTTTTACATGATAAATCTATTCCTTTTCACAAACAGACCATCAGGGGGCGCTATATGACTGATATTGTGGTGAAACGCCTCCCACATCAAACTCTAAGGATCATGGTACTCCTGGCGGTTTCCTGTCTGTGAACCTTGTTGCATTGTGGGAAATTGCTGTTTACAGCTGTTTACAACTGCCAAAGCATGCAGCAGCTACATCATCTGCCAACAGTAAAAATGTCACCATGTAATAAATGTCAGGATGTAAATCAGGGATTTAAAAGATTTTACAATAGGCAAACAATGACTAAATCATTTATACATAATTATTGTAAAAATGAAGCACTTTTTTAATACATTATTTTTACTGGAGTTCCTCTTTAAGAGCATTAGTCAGGCAAATAGTAGCTACTCACCTGTGCCTGGATTTTGTGTGATGGGTGATGAGGAACAAGGGTTTGTGATGTGGAGTTGTCCTTCAGCACTATGGCACTGCTACCTTGGTCCCCTGGGAGCACGTGTCACATGCATCCGATGTCAACTGTTAGCCACAGCTAAGGCCAGAAAGGTTCCAGGTCACCGTTGCTTCCTATTGCTTTGCGCCAACTCGCTGGAGAAGCTGGGATCCCCAATCTCCGCTGCTTCATTTTCTAATAGCAAACACTGGAGCCCATGCTAAGTTGCTGTATGTAAATGCACTGCCAATACAACTGTATGGGTATGTTTACATCACCGTGTTACAAAGCACGTTATTCAAGCACACTTTGTACAGTGCATTTCTGGTTTACATGTGTCCTACTCCTAATGAGCATATTACCTAAGCAGTCTTCATGATATGAAAAGCTATGTAAATGTTATAGAGCATAGAGTGCATGTTGTGCTGTGCCTGCATTATAGCAAGGGAGGCAGAGCTAAGTAGGTCCTTTACTAAAGCCCAGACACACAAATCCTTTATAGCTTCAAGGGTGCAAGATGCAAATTACAAAATCCTTACAAGGCAACTATACAAGGCGGACACATGCACGAGATGTGGTGGCCATGTAGGTATGCTCCTTCACGTTATGTGGCAATGCCCAGTCCTCAGGATTCTGATGACAAATTGAAAGATTGATAAAATGCATTACAAAGACACGCCATTCAATCAAAAGAACTGCACACCTGTCAGTGAGCTTGCTGGTGCTGGATACCTGTTGCAGCAGTCAATCCAGTAATCCAAAGAGGGATCCGCACACAGACTTCAGGAACAAACTGTGTTTATTGTTCCATATGTACACATGTAAGACATCAACAGTCGTCTACACCGAGGCATTAGCAAACTGACATATGGCCCCGAAACGATCGCTGGTGTAGACGACTGTTGATGTCTTACAAATGTGCATATGAAACAATAAACACAGCTTGTTCCTGAAGTCTGTGTGCAGATCTAGAGATGAGCGTAATGACCTAATTACGATTTTGCGAAATTTCGCGTAATTAGTGTAATTACGATTATGGCCGTAAGTACATACCGTATATACTCGCAAGCAAGCCGAATTTTTGACCCCCCAAAAGTGGGCCAAAAGTTGGGGGGTCGGCTTGCTTGCGAGTCATGGGTGGATAGGTGCTGTCCCTCCCCGCTCCCCCCGCGGCTGCCGCTGCTATTACCTCAAGCGGCGCCGCTTCCTCTATCCCCGTCCTCCTCCGGTAAGTAACTCATTCACAGCAGCGCGCCCCCCGCTGCTGTGATGACGCAGGAAACCATAGAGAGCGGTTCCCATAGTAACGGCATCGCCGCTACAGGAAGCCGCTCTCTATGGTTTCCTCGTCATCACAGCAGCGAGAGGCGCGCTGCTGTGAATGAGTTACTTACCGGAGGAGGACGGGGATAGAGGAAGCGGCGCCGCTTAAGGTAATAGCAGCGGCAGCCGCGGGGAGGGACAGCACCTACCCACCCACCTACCCACCCATACTGGGGCACTATGCTAGCTATATGGGGCACTATGCTAGCTATATGGGGCACTATACTAGCTATAATGGGGCACTATACTAGCTATAATGGGGCACTATACTAGCTATAATGGGGCACTATACTAGCTATAATGGGGCACTATACTAGCTATAATGGGGCACTATACTAGCTATAATGGGGCACTATACTAGCTATAATGGGGCACTATACTAGCTAAACTGGGGCACTTTACTAGCTATACTGAGCACTATACTAGCTATACTGAGCACTATACTAGCTATACTGAGCACTATACTGGCTATACTGAGCACTATACTGGCTATACTGAGCACTATACTGGCTATACTGAGCACTATACTGGCTATACTGAGCACTATACTGGCTATACTGAGCACTATACTAGCTATACTGAGCACTATACTAGCTATACTGAGCACTATACTAGCTATACTGGGGCATTTTACTAGCTATACTGAGCACTACCTACCTATACTGGGCACTATACTAGCTATACTGGGACATACTGGGGGGATCACGCGGCCAGCGTTTCCTACCCCCGGCTTACATGAGGGTCAATCATTTTTTCCCTTTTTTTGGGGTAAAAGTGGGGGGGTCGGCTTACATGCGGGTCGGCTTGCTTGCGAGTATATACGGTAATCGTAATGAAGAAGGATTTCGCGAAATTTCGCGTAAGCGTAATTTTCGCGTAATTTTCGCATTACAGTCGTATCATGCCGTAATTTCGCATTAAACGCTACCGTAATTTCGCGTTAAACCGTAACGCTCCGTATAATGTAAAAAAGCTGCAGACTTTAAGGGTTAATAGCAAAGCCCCCTTAAATGCTAAGAGCCTCAAATTTGGAGAATATATTAAGGAGATCAGGAGGAATAAGAGGAATTTTTTTTTTTTTCAAAAAGACCTTATAGTTTTTGAGAAAATCGATGTTAAAGTTTCAAAGGAAAAATGTAAACATTTAAAAATCCGCCGACTTTAACGGTTAATAGCAAAGCCTGCTTAAAGTTTAGGAACACCAAATTCACAGGGTATATTAAGGGGATCAGTGGGAATAAGAGGAAAAAAATTTTTTTCAAAAAGACCTTATAGTTTTTGAGAAAATCGATTTTTAAGTTTCAAGGGCGAAAATGTCTTTTAAATGCGGAAAATGTCAGTTTTTTTTGCACAGGTAACAATAGTGTATTATTTTCATAGATTCCCCCAAGTGGGAAGAGTTTTACTTACTTCGTTCTGAGTGTGGGAAATATAAAAAAAAAAGACGTGGGGTCCCCCCTCCCAGACCTCTTTAACCCCTTGTCCCCCATGCAGGCTGGGATAGCCAGAATGCGGAGCACCGGCCGCGTGGGGCTCCGCACCCTGACTATACCAGCCCGCATGGTCCATGGATTGGGGGGTCTCGGAAGGGGAGGGGCAGCCAAGCTTTCCCCTCCCCCTCCGAGCCCTTGTCCAATCCAAGGACAAGGGGCTCTTCTCCACCTCCGATGGGCGGTGGAGGTGGAGGCCGCGATTTCCTGGGTGGGGGGTTCATGGTGGAATCTGGGAGTCCCCTTTAAAAAGGGGTCCCCCAGATGCCCACCCCCCTCCCAGGAGAAATGAGTATAGAGGTACTTGTAGTACCCCTTACCCATTTCCTTTAAGAGTTAAAAGTAAATAAACACACAAACACATAGAAAAAGTATTTTAATTGAACAAAAAACATAACCACGAAAAAAGTCCTTTAATATTCTTAATTAACCATTAATACTTACCTGTCCCTTTAAATAAATGATCCCACGCAATATCCTCGGAAATGTTCTATCAGTTACAATGTAACAAAGTTATTATGTAACAACTTTGTTACATTGTAACTACGCCGCACCCGACGCCACTCGCCGCTCAGCCGCCGCATACGCGTCCGTGCAGGACGCTAAGTCCCCGCAGCTCCCGCTGTCCACCCCGCCCACATCTGTCACCCACATGTCACCCACATGTGGGTGACATGTGGGTGACATGTGGGAGAGGCGGGGAGGGCAGCGGAGCCGGCGGGGACTTAGCGTCCTGCACGGACCCGACAGAGCTCTGAGCTATATAGCTCAGAGCTCTGAGAAGCATCTTTGTATTTGGGCTCCAAGGAGCCCCATTGGTCCTTAGCAGACCAATGGGGTTCCTTCAAATCAGAAGGAACCCCATTGGTCTGCTAAGGACCAATGGGGCTCCTTGGAGCCCAAATACAAAGATGCTTTCGAGAGCTCTGAGCTATAGCTCAGAGCTCTGTCGGGTCCTGCAGCGCAGACGCGGGGGCGGCGGCGGCGGCGGTGAGTGACGTCGGGTGCGGCGTAGTTACAATGTAACAAAGTTGTTATATTGTAATAACTTTGTTACATTGTAACTGATAGAACATTTCCGAGGATATTGCGTGGGATCATTTATTTAAAGGGACAGGTAAGTATTAATGGTTAATTAAGAATATTAAAGGACTTTTTTCGTGGTTATGTTTTTTGTTCAATTAAAATACTTTTTCTATGTGTTTGTGTGTTTATTTACTTTTAACTCTTAAAGGAAATGGGTAAGGGGTACTACAAGTACCTCTATACTCATTTCTCCTGGGAGGGGGGTGGGCATCTGGGGGACCCCTTTTTAAAGGGGACTCCCAGATTCCACCATGAACCCCCCACCCAGGAAATCGCGGCCTCCACCTCCACCGCCCATCGGAGGTGGAGAAGAGCCCCTTGTCCTTGGATTGGACAAGGGCTCGGAGGGGGAGGGGAAAGCTTGGCTGCCCCTCCCCTTCTGAGACCCCCCAATCCATGGACCATGCGGGCTGGTATAGTCAGGGTGCGGAGCCCCACGCGGCCGGTGCTCCGCATTCTGGCTATCCCAGCCTGCATGGGGGACAAGGGGTTAAAGAGGTCTGGGAGGGGGGACCCCACGTCGTTTTTTTTTTATATTTCCCACACTCAGAACGAAGTAAGTAAAACTCTTCCCACTTGGGGGAATCTATGAAAATAATACACTATTGTTACCTGTGCAAAAAAAACTGACATTTTCCGCATTTAAAAGACATTTTTGCCCTTGAAACTTAAAAATCGATTTTCTCAAAAACTATAAGGTGTTTTTGAAAAAAAAAATTTTCCTCTTATTCCCACTGATCCCCTTAATATACCCTAGGAATTTGGTGTTCCTAAACTTTAAGCAGGCTTTGCTATTAACCGTTAAAGTCGGCGGGTTTTTAAATATATACATTTTTACTTTGAAACTTTAACATCGATTTTCTCAAAAACTATAAGGTCTTTTTGAAAAAAAAATTTTTCCTCTTATTCCTCCTGATCTCCTTAATATATTCTCCAAATTTGAGGCTCTTAGCATTTAAGGGGGCTTTGCTATTAACCCTTAAAGTCGGCGGCTTTTTTATATTATACGGAGCATTACGGTTTAACGCGAAATTACGGTAGCGTTTAATGCGAAATTACGGCATGAACGAAACGCGAAATTTCGCGTTGAAAATTACGCTTACGGTATTTTCAATTACGATTTTAATGGCAATTTCGCTACGCTAATTTCGCATCGTAATCGCAAATTTCGCATGCGTAATTATAGTAATGCGAAATTACGAAAATTTCAGCTCAACTCTATGCAGATCCCTCTTTGGATTATTATTTATTTATTATTTATTTGTTGTATTTATAAAGCGCCAACATATTACGCAGCGCTGGACATTAATTTAGGTTACAGACAATATTTAGGGGTGACAAACAGCAATATGACAATACAGGAATACAAGAAAACCAGATCACACAGCACAGTATGAGTACAAGGTAATGCTTAGTCAGTCACTGGATGGGAGCATGGAGTTAGGCAAGTTAAGTTCACTCAAATGCATAGCATGGGTGCACAGTAATGGAGGTGCATGATCAGGTAGGACACAAAAGGAGTGAGGACCCTGCCCAAAGGCTTACAATCTAGAGGGAGAGGTAGGGACACGAGAGGTAGGGGACCAGAGTTCGGCTGTGGGTTTAGAGCAATTGTGAGGGGTGGTAGGCAAGAGTGAAAAGGTGAGTTTTGAGGGCCTTCTTGAAGGTGTTGAAGGAGGGGGCTGCCCTAATGGGTGGAGGTAGGGAGTTCCATAGTGTCGGAGCGGCTCTTGAGAAGTCTTGGAGGCGTGCATGGGACTGGGTGATGCGGGGGACGGTCAGGCGAAGTTCATTGGAGGAGCGGAGTGAGCGGCTTGGTGTGTATCTCTGAGTAAGATCAGAAATGTAGGTTGGACAGGTTTTGTGGATGGATTTGTAGGTCAGACACAATATCTTGAATCTGATTCTGGACTGGATAGGAAGCCAGTGGAGGGATTCACGGAGGGGAGCCGCCCTGGTGGAGCGATGGGAGGAGTGGATAATTCTGGCAGCCACATTCATGATGGACTGCAGTGGGGCTATTCGGGTCTTAGGGAGTCCAGACAGAAGGGCATTGCAGTAGTCGAGGCGGGAAATTATGAGGGCATGGATGAGGAGTTTGGTGGTGGCAGGGGTCAGGAAAGGGCGAATCTAACAGATGTTACGAAGGTGGAAGTTGCAGGACTTTGTGAGGTTTTGGATGTGGGGAGTGAAGGAGAGTGCGGAGTCCAGGGTGACACCCAGACAGCGGGCTTGAGAGGTAGGGTGAATAGTAGTGTGGTTAACAGTGACTTGCACATCTGGGAGGTCCAGGGATGACCGGGGCGGGAAGATCATAAATTCCGTTTTGTCTAGATTTAGTTTTAGGAACCTAGCAGACATCCAGGAGGAGATGGCAGATAGGCAGGGGGAGACCTTGTCCATGGTAGTGGTGGATATGTCAGGGGTGTGGAGATAGATTTGGGTGTCATCTGCATACAGATGATAGTTAAAACCCATGGAGGAGATAACCTTGCCAATGGAGGATGTGTATAGGGAGAACAGTAGGGGGCCAAGGACCGAGCCTTGGGGGACTCCCACTGAGAGGTGGTTGGGGGTGGACGAGGACTCATGGAAGGAGGTCGTGAAGGAGTGGTTGGAGAGGTAGGATGAAAGCCAGGTCAGGGCGAGATCGTGAATGCCCATGGATGGCTTTGTTCGCGCATGCGCAGTACTTTCACGCTGACCGCCGTGATGACGCGAGGCGGCCGGCGTGTGACGTAATCCGCGTCATATGCGGAAGAAGCAGCCCGACACTCGGGAGAGTGTCGCCCGGGCTGCGGCCTGCCAGCCATTCCAGAGCGGGGAGAAGGAGAGGAGCCAGGACGCCGGCGTGGGACCTCCCGACCAGCACTGGGCTGGAAAAAGCCCCTGGTGAGTACAACTTTCCTTTTTTTTCTGAGCTCTGAGTCCCTTTAATGAGTGGACTATGAAAATCTATAAAAATTAAGGCAGGGAGACATATCATTAATGCTGCCAAGTGGAGAGATACAGCACCCCCGAGCGTGGAGTAACTGGTGAGGGAACTAGACTCAACCGAGCAGATGGAAGATCTTTCCTATACTCGAACCAAAATAGGACCGAAGCATAGAAGAAGGCTTGGTCATTTTGGAACATATTCCAGAATTCTGACAAATTCGATACAACTCTCAATGGCACGCAATGAATTCCATTGTGTGGTATCGGGGTTAACAGACCTTGTGGGTGGGAAATAATGGATATATGGAGCAGAAATCTTCAGATTTTGGTTCCTCTGGTTTGAGTGTAAGGGGTGTGCCATGCCTGGATAAGGGAAGGGGAGGTTAGGGGAACTCCAGGGCAGCAATGTTTTGGATTGCCTACGGCTCCCCAGGGGAAGTTGGTAATATAACACTGCATTATGATTTTTATACTCTACAATGATATTTTGCTAGGTTCAACAGCACATATATTTGATATCGGTACAGAGCCAGCTTGTGTGTTTATTGGCTTTGGAACTGTTAACGTATAGTAGACTATTTGTTATAAAACAATGTTGCACTGATATACATGTATGTATGTTTATACTGCAATATTCTAAAAGGTGACACAATGTCACAATATCTGACCAATGCATAATTTGTACCGGTATGTTGCCAAAATAAGTATTTATAAATAAAGAATATAAACAAAATAACTGTAAAATGTTTGCAGGGTACTAAATGAATGTACACAGTGTAAGAAAGTAAAATGGTAGACAAAGAATAACTAAAGATGCCTAACTACATTTCCTAGATTCCCTGCATTACAGTAGAAACCATATATTTTGCGGTTGTAGAAATTGGCTGTGATAATAGAAAATAACAGGCTCCAGAGGTCTTATGTCTGCATGGATAGGTGCATATCTATGGCAAGCATAGCCTCGCCAATATTTTTCAATTTTAAATGTGCAGTTCCAATGGCAATACTTATAATTTACAGTCATTCACATGATTGCTTTCAGAGTTTCCCTTGTTTAGTTTTGGCGGTTTAGTCGGGAATTAATGCTTGCAGTATATAGAGCCAAACTGAAAATGACATTCAGTTATAAAATGACTTGTATTGTGATAATATGTGTTACGATATATAAACGTTTGTACCAAAGTGGATTAACCACTTACGTTTCAGCATTTTCCTCATAGCAAAGCCTACTTAAAAATGAACTTTAGCAAAAAGGGAAAAAATACATCAATGCATTGCAAAGTGAAAAGTTACAAAATAGAAGCGAGAAGAAAGAAATTATTGATGTTCATTATGTCATTTGTTCATATGGTTTGATCCACAATTAGCCTGTACGTAATCATCTTTACTACTGGCATACATGAAAAAATTGGGTATTGGTGCACCTGCGCAGCAGTATGGAGCTGCTCATGGATGAGTGGCTTTGGCTACGGCTATACTCATGCAGGAGCAAGTATGGCTATACTTGTATAAAGCAGGAGGCGTGACTGTGTGAACATATCTGATAAGCTCTTGCTTCACAGGGTCTGTGTACATCACTAGTAAGGGTGTGAAGGAGATGGGAAACCTTTGGACTATCAAAGGCATCCCTCTACCTAGTTAAGTATCTCACTTTTTTAACCACCTTGGGTTGACTTTAAAGCATTAAAGTGTATGTAAACCAACATTAAAAAAAAAACAAAAACAAAAAACATATGCTGTACTTACCTATGTAGAGGGAAGGCTCTGGGTCCTAAAGAGCCTCCCTGTTCCTCTCCTGGTCCCCTTGTTCCAGTGCTGTTACCATTCAGTTGAATACTGGTCTATGTCACCGTGGGAGGCTTCAGATTTCTTTGGGAGTCTGTGTGCTCCTGAAGATGGCGGCTCCATACTGCACCTGTGAGGGTGCGTTCTCTCAGGCACTCATGCATGCGCAGTATGGAGCCGCCCATCTTTGGGAATACTTGGGCTCCTGAAGTCTTCAGCAGCAGACTGGAACGAGGTGACAGGGCTGGAAGGAGGGAACCGTGAGAGGAATGGGAAGACTCTATAGGACCCAGAGCCTTCCCTCTCCTTAGGTAAGTATCTGTTTGTTTTCTTTCAATTTACATTGGCTTTAAAAACATGTGTAAACATGAAAAAAACATAAAAGAAAAGTACGAACATAAATTTTAGGCAACATGAATATACTCTTTTGTGATTGAGGCAAGAGGATTGGTTAAATGGAGAGGCGTCCAAAGGATCTTTTACCAATTTAATAAATTATAATGTCCCCTTGGTAACAGATTAAAAATCTGTGGAGAAATCCGCTCGCAGACAATTTGCTGAATCAAAGATGGAACATATTTGTGGCAGATCTGTACACTGGCGATTATCTAGCACTACAGAAATACTGTATAGAAAATAATATACCATAATTATTTTCTCAAATTATGCTTTTTCTACAATTTTCATATTCAATTAGCATGCTGCTATAATTTATGAAATTGCTATGCCTCCTAACATATATAATATATATGTTATATAATATATAATATATATAATCTCAATGTTGTACCAAATTGACACTGACATTTTTCTTCACCATTGCTTGAATATGCGTTTCAGTTCAAGTTTCCTTGCATGGAGGCAACACATTGTATAATTCCCATACATTTGTTTCCAGCATGTGGTGTCAACTGTCAACTAAAATAGCACCAGTTTAGTGGATGAAAAATGATGATGTGATGGACTAATGAACAGTTGAAGCCAGCATACAATAACGTCTTTGTCAAGAAGATGGTCTAACAAATGTAATTTATATCTTCTACATAGTTTACTGATGGCATTTATGACTGTGATTTACTTGAGTGTTTTCTTTTTGCTTTGTTCAGAAGAAAAGAAAATACAGACGCAGGCAGAATAAAAGCAGAGTATGATTATGCTCAAGCAGAATTGCACCGGGTTTTCTAAGAATACCTTTCATACCACAAAGTGCTTTTTTGATAACTACAATTTCGATAAAAAGTCTTTTTAATCTAAATATGGATCCCAATTGACAAATAAATATCTGTCTTTCAATCGTGTTTGCAATCATGGACATTATCATGCAACACACTGTCTCCTTAAAGCAGGGTATATTTGTATGCCGTCTGTAAAATTTGGACAACAGTCCAAGAAGTGTCATATACCTGGAAGTGAAGTAAATATGTCTCAGATGATGCTAAGTGTCTTCTTAAAGTGGATCTGAGCTCAGAACTTCCTCTCTGTTATAAAAGATTAGGGACAGTATGAAAACAATCAGATTAAAAAAAAACTTTGTTACGATGCACAGAAAATTTACTGGATGAATTCTCAGGGAGCAAAGGAAGGGTTTAAGCATCTGTGCAGCCAGCTCTGACCAGCGCCTAGGCACTGTGAGTCATGCCTACTGATAAAACACTTGTTACACTAAACTGTATCTAAATAAATAACAAATTTACAACTCATCCTGAGCTCCTATTTTTTTCTGTATATGCATTCATTCTATTAAAAATATTACTCTGCAATGCAAATCAATTATTATCTAAAATGAATCACTTATTTTAATCTGTTGGATGGCCTTTTACATCATGACTTACATAGAATTCAGATGCTTCCAGTCCCCCTATATGTTGTATTATCATACATTATAACTGGGCATCACATATAACCAATAAATCGGAACATGCTAGTCATCACACCACTGAATGGTATTTTTCAGATAGGAGTCTAATTCAACTACAGACCTCTAGAAATAAAAATCAACAAACTGTTACAAATGGGCAGTGGGAGGATGAATGAGCCTCCCAGGTGGGCACGTTATTCTTGAATTTTAGATAAAATATAAATCACAGGCATTTTTACCATTTTAAAATTGAAATATTCAAGTCCCTCTTCACTTATTAACAACCTCTGTTTCCTGTCCTTCGAACAACCTTCCAAGTTCCAAATTCTCTTTAATTAGATTTTTATTCAGGAGGCTACATTTTTCTCCTGATCAGTCAATTGTCTACACATTTCTTTATCATAATCCTCATAATTCAGAACTACTGTCCTGCCTCCCCTATCTGCTAGTCTAATTACAATTAAAGTGTCATTCTTTAATTCTTCCACGGCACACTTTTCTTGGTCCATCAAATTAAATTTTCCTTTGCTATCATTTATTTTTATTCTCCAAATAATCTAAAATACATTTTTAAAAGTATGCATTTAATAGATATTTAAATATGAAGAATTAAAAGTAGATGTGTTTAAGACCTGTCTTATTGGCTTAAAGAGAACCCGAGGTGTGTTTAAAGAATGTTATCTGCATACAGAGGCTGGATCTGCCTATACAGCCCAGCCTCTGTTGCTATCCCAAACCCCACTAAGGTCCCCCTGCACTCTGCAATCCCTCATCAATCACAGCCACGCTGTGAGGCTGTGTTTACATCTGTAGTGTCAGTCTCAGCTGCTCCCCCGCCTCCTGCATAGCTCCGGTCCCTGCCCCCGTCCCTTCCCTCCAATCAGCAGGGAGGGAAGGGATGCAGGCGGGGACTGGAGTTCTGCAGGAGGCGGGGAGAGCAGCAGACTGACACTATAGACATAAACATAGCCAGCTCTGACAAGCTGTTTGTCAGCAGAGTGGCTGTGATTTATGAGGAATTGCAGAGTGCAGGGGGACCTTAGGGGGGTTTGGGATAGCAGCAGAGGCTGGGCTGTATAGGCAGATCCAGCCTCTGTATGCAGATAATATTCTTCAAACCCACCTCGGGTTCTCTTTAAGATTTAGAGATACTCAGTTACATATAAATTGATCAATAAAATACTTAAAAAGTCAGAAAATGTTCCCAACTGTTGTCTTGGCACATCTCAGTTTCTTGCCTAAGCCCGTCTTGATGCTTGGACAATACACACACAAACACCGAAAAAAAAAAAACAAGGCCCAATACTACCTATAGAAAATGGTATTAAGCAGATATAAACTACACATGGATGGGGGTTCCCCTTAAATGTGTATGCTAATTACCTATAGGTGTCTGCAGTGGGTAGTAGCGCTTTTCTAGGAAGAGTAACATAGTCTACCAGTGTTCATGAAGCACCATGCCGGATATGAGTGCCGATGAATATGAGTGCCGAGCAATTGTGGGAGAGGGTTTGTGGTGGTATTAGATGACCCATAAATTCTAGATAAACACCCCAATTCCAACTAATATGTATAGGAGTGTCCAGAGAATCCCTACATATTTGCTAAAAATGTGTTAAAGTCTATATCTTGTTTGTTGGCACTCTGATGGGGTGTTGTGTACATCCTCCATAAATGCTCCAGCTCAAGTAAAAAGACTACTGCAAGCTCCACCTCCACCTATAGACTTAGCTGCATCAGCTCATCACATGACAATTCAATGAAACCATAGTTTGGGTTAATGTTTCATTATTTGTAGCTTTCAACAGATCTCTCCATGCCCCCCTTTTTGAAAAATTGCTTCGGTTGCAGTCTGCCTGCAGCTCAATTAATTGCATTCTTCTCTCCACGGCCCATATGCAATTAACTTTTCTCCTGAGTCTTCACCTAGGTTATAATCAGGGCCGGATTTGTACTTTTCTTCACCCAAGGCCCACTGTCACCAACCACCCCCCCCCCTTCCCAACGACCCCCCTCCTCAGCGATGCTGCCTACCAACACTTAACTTTAAAATACACATCAAAAAGTACTGACTAGTAAGTTCACTAATGCTAGGTACACACAATGTGATTTACTGTCAGATTGATTATTTCCAACATGTCCGATCGATTTTCCGTCCACTTCTATGGAAAATCGATCAGACATGTTGGAAATAATCGATCTGACAGTAAATTTGTAAGAAAATTGCATTGTGTGTACCTAGCATTACGGCCTTTTTCTCCCATCAGAGTTCCAGTTAAACAAATAGTCCATACACCACATGCACACCAGGTCAAGACACCCTGGAGGTTGTGCCCAGCAGAATTTTTTTTTCAGGGGGAAAGGGGACAATCTGTGTTGTACCTGCGCCGAGGGTTCTGGTCTATTCCTCAGCCCCAGCGGCACCATGACACCTCGCCATCCCCTTCACACTCTTCGAGACTTAGCTATGGTTTTCAGTGCCTGGGGACAAAGAGTTTTTGCGCCCCCTCTGGCTAGTCCTGTGCCATGGTCATGACTATAGTAGGATTAGATTGTGAGCTCCTCTGAGGACAGTCAGTGACATGACTATGTACTCTGTAAAATGCTGCAAAAGATGTCAGTGCTATATACATACATAATAATATGTAGGGCATTAGATTATGAATATGGTGGGGATTACATTGTGAGCTCCTCTGCGGACAGTCAGTGACATGACTATGTACACTGTAATGTGCTTTAGGAGATGCCAGAGCTGTATAAATGCATAATAATATGGTAGGATTATATCACATCACAACCACCGTTGCTGACAACACATGAAATGCAACAACCATTGCCTCCGACACATGAAATACAACAACCTATGCCTCCGACACATGAAATGCAACAACCATTGCCTCCGACACATGAAATGCAACAACCATTGCCTCCGACACATGAAATGCAAAAACCATTAGCTCTGACACATGAAATGCAACAACCATTAGCTCCGACACATGAAATGCAACAACCATTAGCTCCGACACATGAAATGTAACAACCATTAGCTCCGACACATGAAATGCAACAACCATTAGCTCTGACACATGAAATGCAACAACCATTAGCTCAGACAAATGAAATGCAACAACCATTAGCTCCGACACATGAAATGCAACAACTGTTAATGCCGACACACAAAATGCATCAAATGATTCCCTCGACACATGCAATGAGGCAAACGTTACTTCCCATACATGAAATGCAGCAAATGGTCCATTTCATGTATGAGACAAACATTATCTCCCACGCATGTTAAAATGCATTAACCGTTACCCTCACACATGAAATGCAGCATGCATGTTAAGTGCACATACATTACCCACATATATGAAATGCAGCAAATATTTCCCCACTGGGTGCTGGTGGGATGAAACTGCTAAATGGGGAGGGTGAGGCTGTATGCTGCTGGGAAGGACACTAGGTGGAGAAGAGGGTGACACTGGATGGGAGGAGAATGACACTGGATGAGAAGAATGACACTGTATGGGGAGGAATTGTTCCAGGGAAGGGAGAAAAAAGTGTCTGTGCTTTGAAAAGATGGGGAAATGAAAATACCAATAAGGTGCTAAGTGAAAATTAGATAAGAAGACTGAACAAAGCTATGCAGGACCCCAGGACAACACAAAAGTAAGATGGAGACTGCTCATAAGAGCAGTGAGCAAGCCATATAATTACCTGTGAGAGGATAAGGATCAGCGGGGAACATCGAGCTGTGCAGAACCCCAGCTGGTGTACAATCATCGGTACACTGGCCAGCGTCACATGACAAAACACAGACTCAGGCAGGAGAGTGTAGAAAGGAGAGTGAGAGAGCAAAGCAACAGTGAGCTGACTAAGGAGGGAAAGTTACAGAGAGAAGCCCCTGATCCATGCAGGGTGAAGGGACTGCAACGTGGGACTCACCAAGTGAAGCTGGAGTCCTACCTACGTTAGAGCAGCTGCAGCTATTGCAGGCTGTTAATCAGGCCCTGGCACCCAAATTCGAAGTCAGCAGAAGGGGAAGTGCATAAGGGAAGGGGGAAGAGGATAGTTGATTGGGGCGGGATAGAGCGCCTTATAAACAGTAGTCCCTGTAGCTGACAAAGTCCCGCGGTGGACATGCTGAGCACTGGGCTCAGCGGCTGACATCATGGGCGGTCACGTGCCTTGAT
Source organism: Hyperolius riggenbachi (assembly GCF_040937935.1). Classification (NCBI taxonomy): domain Eukaryota; kingdom Metazoa; phylum Chordata; class Amphibia; order Anura; family Hyperoliidae; genus Hyperolius; species Hyperolius riggenbachi. The sequence continues at coordinate 198,595,400 of NC_090648.1, forward strand.
TGACAGCGGGCTTATCCAATGTGGCCGCTGTTGTGTTCAGCCGCTGAGCTACTGCCTGGGTAACTGATTTGCAGCTGGCCAGGCCACCCAGTGGAGTCGGGACTCAGCTGGAATGAAAGAGAGAGTCTGCTGCAGCTGCAGGCTCTCTCCAGCCCCCTCACAGCTTCCACTGCTTGTTCCAGCACTGATCGTATCCGGGCGGCTGACTTCCACCAGCTGAACCGCCTGCAACACAGACAATGTAGGCACACGCAGCAAAGCGAGATGCCTAGCTGTGGACTAGCGGAGCTGCTTTTATTTATGGTGGGGGACAGGTACAGTTAACCTGTCATCCGCCCCATGGAGTAAGGTTAATTCTGGCGCCCTAGTCCCATGCCTTGGGGGCCTGCCCACAAATCCGGCCCTGGTTATAATTTTTAATATTCTGTTTACAGTAAGTTTTCAGCACTTTGTAATGGAAAAAGTACCAAAAATTAGTTGAAAAAGTACTATTTTAAGTATTTTCTTGGTTGCTGGTGGTTGACACGTTTTGAAAATATCACCTGGAGAAAAAGTTAATTTCATATGGGCCCTTGCTTGAAGAGTATCTGGAGGAGATCTGTCCACTTTTAGCTCTTCTTCTCAACTGTTTATCACTTGCTCGGAGAGGGCTTGCAGTGGGCTGACATACCTGTTCACATCTGCTGTGATCAGCAATAAATCCAAATAAGTGGCAAGGAAGTATGCTCAGCCAGCTTCAGAACATACGTGTTGCTAATGCATCAGCTCACATGTGAACTAAGTCTCCAATGTTTGAATAAGTTAGGCATGCGGAAAGCTGCAGTACCCACCCGTAAAGTATGTGTGGGGTAGCCCTGCTTACTGCTATGTTTCTGAATCAATCCCAATATTAGTAGCGGTTTTAAAAGACATGAATTTGTTGAAAATTATAGTAATTTTTAATGTGCTCCATATGCATATGTTTTCTTCTTTAACATCCTATAAAGATTAATCAAAGATGGATTTTTTCTGAAAAAAAAACCAAAATATATGTTTAGTTTACTTTAAGTAGTTTGCCTAACTCAAATATGCCAATCTCAATGTTAGGATCTTTAAAATTTTTACAAATTGAACATTTAAAACATGAGAAACCCTTAACCACTAAGCCTAACCTTCCATAAATGCAAAAGGTAAAAAAACTGTATGTAGGACCAAACGCTATAAGTGGGCTGATTAAATTAAGAAGAAAAGTGTAACTGCAACTTTAAAGAAATGTTGGTGATTTGTGATTATAGGGCAGTGATAGCTAACCTTGGCACTCCAGCTGCGACAAAACTACAAATCCCATCATGCCTCTGCCTCCCCGAGTTATGCTTAGAGCTGACAGTGTATTTAAATGCCTCATGGGACTGGTAGTTCCACCACAGCTGGAGTGCCAAGGTTAGCCATCACTGTTATAGGGTGTTAGCAGGGCAAATGTGAAAGCTTTGCTCATTTTGCTCTACAGAAAAAGTAATGATTGTCTATTGAGTGGAAAGTAATTTTCAAAAAGAATTGCTTGTTTCTGCACTCTTGCACAGTCTGATTGTTGCATACAATGCTCAAAATGGATTTATTTTACAGGGTGTGTTTTGCCAGACAAAAAAGTATGCAAGTACGTTTTAAATTAGATGTCAACTCAAATTAAACTAAATTGTTAAAAACATATTTTTGAAACAGCATTGCTTTAGGTAGCAGCTTACAGATCCAGATAAAGCCAATAAACATTTCGCAGCTAATAGCTTATATCTCTGCCACTGAGATTCAATAGTTTTTTTTCCCCAGTAAAGTCTACTTATGTTAAGCTGTAAAGATCAAGAGAGTGACATTGTGGATTCCAGTGGGGCCTTGCCATGTATGGGTGTACTTCTAAAGAGACAGAGGGCAAAACAAAACCACTTTTTTTTGTTCTATACTTTTTAAAATCTTATGACCAATTGTGTACTGCCACATTTATGAAAGGGCGATCAGATTTATTAGGGTGGCAGTTATTGCTTTCATCACTGTATAATAATTAAACTAAAATGCCAATCAGCATGTTTATGTATTTGAAAGTACTCACAAATCTCCAGTTGCTTAGGTTAGTTCTTTCTAGAAAAAGGTTTAACAACATACAACATACAGACCAATATGCAATTAACTTTTTCACCTGAGTTTTTTCATAAGAGATATTTTTTTCAACTTCTTTTTAAATTAACTTTTCAGCACTTTAGAATGAAAAAGTATCAAAAAAGTAGGTAGAAAAAGCACCTTCAAAATAATTTAAGTACGTATTATTACGTTAATGTAAATTTCAAGTTATTTCTATCACTAATATGACCCCCTTTAACTTTCAGATGTAGTTCAGCTAGGTTTGGCAGTCAGTCAGTAAGTGTACGTAAGGAATATATTTTTGTGATGTCACAATGACATCACAGCACATGTTATAGTGTACCTGAACCCATCACTTAGTCTCCATATGTGACATTTGTGCAGTATATGTTCCTGGGCACACTCTAACTTGCTGTGTCCTTTCTGCAAGCTGCACACCAATCACTTATTGCCTTAAAGGCCACCTCACCCAAGGAAGGCTACTTAAAGAGAATCTGTATTGTTAAAATCGCTCAAAAGTAAACATACCAGTGCGTTAGGGGACATCTCCTATTACCCTCTGTCACAATTTCGCCGCTCCTCGCCGCATTAAAAGTGGTTAAAACAGTTTTAAAAAGTTTGTTTGTAAACAAACAAAATGGCCACCAAAACAGGAAGTAGGTTGATGTACAGTATGTTCACACATAGAAAATACATCCATACATAAGCAGGCTGTATACAGCATTCCTTTTGAATCTCAAGAGATCATTTGTGTGTTTCTTTCCCCCATGCACTGAAGTTTCAGGCTGCTCTTTTCTTCCTGCAAACAGCTTTGCCCTTGTTTGTAATTCCTCAGTATGTGAAAGCCCAGCCAGCTCAGAGGACGATTTATCCAGCTGATTAGAGCAGCTTCTCTCTTCTCTCTTATCTAAATAACACACAGGCAGTGTGCATAGAGGGGCCAGAAAGGGTGAGTTCATAGCAGAACCACAACACTGAAGAACTTGGCAGCCTTCCAGACACAGGCCGACAAGTCTGACAGGGGAAAGATACATTGATTTATTACAGAGACTGTCATAGTAGAAAGTGCTGCAGTTAGCCAGAACACATTAGAATAGCTTTTGGAACATGTAGGATGATAAAAAACAGGATGCAATTTTTGTTACGGAGTCTCTTTAAGTTAAGCACAGAGGTATATACTTGCTAGATCCATGTATCGCTGTATCCCTCTCCTCATTCCCCACAGTCTCTGTAATCCCTACTTTAACCACTTGCCGACCGCGCACTCATACCGCGCGTTGGCAAAGTGGCAGCTGCAGGACCAGCGACGCAGATCTGCGTCGCCAGCTGCAGGCTAATTAATTCAGGAAGCAGCCGCTCGCGCAAGCGGCTGCTTCCTGTCAATTCACGGCGGGGGGCTGCGTGAATAGCCTGCGGGCTGCCGATCGCAGCTCGCAGGCTAAATGTAAACACAAGCGGAAATAATCCGCTTTGTTTACATTTGTACAACGCTGCTAACAGTAGCAGCGTTGTACTGGATCAGCGATCCCCGGCCAATCAGCGGCCGGGGATCGCTGTCACATGACAGGCAGGAGCCTGTTAGAGGCTGCACAGGACAGATCCATTCCTGTGCAGCCTCGGATCTCCGGGGAAGGGAGGGAGGAGAGGGAGAGGGGGAATCCTGCGGTGGAGGGGGCTTTGAGGTGCCCTCCCGCCAGCCACACGCAGGCAGGAGCGATCAGACCCCCCCAGCACATCATCCCCCTAGTGGGGAAAAAAGGGGGCGATCTGGTCGCTCTGCCTGGTGTTTGATCTGTGCTGGGGGCTGTAGAGCCCACCCAGCACAGATCAGCAAATACAGCGCTGGTCCTTAAGGGGGGGGGGGGATAAAGGCTGGGTCATCAAGTGGTTAAAAAGTTGACTTTTGGCTAAAGTAAAAATTTCAGGCAGGAAGAGACAAGCCCTCCTATTTCTCTTCCATTCCCACCGCTCAAGGTGAGGGAATGGGACGGGGAGAGAAGAGAAAGGGTAGAGGGGAGATCACCGTAAACCTGCCTCTCTGTTCGAAACTTTGACCTTAGCCAAAACTCACATTTTGCAAAGAGTGGTAACAAGGAAAATGAGCCATAAATTACTTTTCTCCTATAATGCTGTCACTTACAGTAGGCAGTAGAAATCTGACAGAAGTGACAGGTTTTGGACTAGTCCATCTCTTCATAGGGGATTCTCAGCAAGGCTTTTATTCTTGATAAAAATATTTCTGAAAAAGGACTTAAACAATGATGCTGGCCAGCTTCCCTGCTCCCTACACAGTTTTTTGGCAGTTGGACAGAGCAACTGCCATTCACTAAGTGCTTTTTGAAAATAAATATATCCCTGAGAATCCCCTATAAAGAGATGGACTAGTCCAAAACCAATCGCTTCTGTCAGATTTCTACTACCTCCTGTAAGTGACAGCAACATAGGAGAAAAGTAATGTATCGCTCATTTTACTCTGGAAAAAATGTACTTCTTATTTGTATATGTTTGCACATATTTTAAATTTTACAGTTTTTCGCTGCAGTGCCTCTTTAAGTTATTTGTGGTACAAACTGACTAAATATGTTATGTGGGAAACTTGATGTTGCTGTCTTTTTCTTTGTATTCAATCTTTTTTATTGAGATTAAGAAGCATATAAAAAACAGTTGGTAACAGATCGTTATGAACATGCATTAAAACATTTTAGAAGAGCCATATAAGTTTGTTACCACAAAACTAGGACAATTACATTATAAAAATATAACAAAACCAAAGATTGTAAAATACAGTTGAGGTGGATTAATTACAATCACAAACACTGGTCGGCATGATGGCCGGGGCCCCAGGTATCTCTCACTAGCTGGGGCCCCCAAACCACCATGCGATACCTAGAGGGAAGTGTGGGCAAGCCCTGGACCTCTCACCTCCAGGGAACTCACCCCACCACCTCTAAACTGAATGCCAACTGCAACAAACACAATTGCTAACTTCCACCTAGAGCAATGTCCTGCCTCTATCTGGCCAGCAGACGCAAGTCAGCCAATCAGGTGTTCTGTCATACACCCCTTGCCTGCTGTACCAAATCTAGCAGGAATTACATAAATTAGCATTCAGGTGGGAGGCTTCGGTTGGACGCAATCATGAATTGCATCGTTCACAGGGACGCCCCGTGTAGGCACATCTCCCACACGGTCCCCTCGCTAACCACTCACCTGTCAATTGCATCCTGGATTAATTACAATTAATTTCATTTTGCAAAAAGGGTGTGTGCATCAAACACCAAGTGAACCCTTATATACCTGGCTTTGCAGATAAGGTCTATTTAGCTTACTCATGAGACATTGCTTAGTTACAAATAAATAATAGATAATAGATATTTCTTAGCATTTCTGATATGCTTTTGAAGATTTGTCAGACTAATACTATTATCAAGAACTGTTATATGTATAGGTTGTAACCAGGGGTGAGCCTGGGGTGCCTGGCACCTGGGTGCAAGATTTCCTCTGGCGCCTATGGGAGTGGTTAAATTAACCGCGCCCAACTACATAACCACACCCATGTCCTGCCTAATCACACCCACACCTTCCACCTCTTTACGCATGCATGTGATACCCCATTCCTACCCCTCTTCCATGGGCTTGCTCCTGGCTGGCTTTGGCTTCCTGCGAGTCTGCTAGTCTCTGAACTGACTCAGGCTGAGAGGCTCTGCGAGTGCGCCGCAGTCACACACTGCGTATTTATGGCTGCCTGCGGCCACCCTACTCTCGCTCGCTGACGTCGGCTCCTCCCCCCTGCCAAGCCCAAGGTGGGCTGCCTGTATCTTTCCCGTTGTGCCACGCAGCCTGCCAGGGTTGCCACCCTTTCACGTTATTTTTACTGACAAATACCTAAAAATTTACTGACAAAAGATTATTTTTACTGACAAAATTCCCCCACTAAATGCACATAAGAGACAGCTTTTCCCCATAGTTACATAGTTACATAGTTACTTTGGTTGAAAAAAGACATACGTCCATCGAGTTCAACCAGTACAAAGTACAACTCCACCCTGCTCCCTCACATATCCCTGTTGATCCAGAGGAAGGCGAAAAAACCCTTACAAGGTAAAAATTCCTTCCCGACTCCAGATGGCAATCAGATAAAATCCCTGGATCAACATCATTGGCATTACCTAGTAATTGTAGCCATGGATGTCATTCAACGCAAGGAAAGCATCTAAGCCCCCTTTAAATGCAGGTATAGAGTTTGCCATAACGACTTCCTGTGGCAATGCATTCCACATCTTAATCACTCTTACTGTAAAGAACCCTTTCCTAAATAAATGGCTAAAACGTTTTTCCTCCATGCGCAGATCATGTCCTCTAGTCCTTTGAGAAGGCCTAGGGACAAAAAGCTCATCCGCCAAGCTATTATATTGCCCTCTGATGTATTTATACATGTTAATTAGATCTCCTCTAAGGCGTCTTTTCTCTAGACTAAATAAACCCAGTTTATCTAACCTTTCTTGGTAAGTGAGACCTTCCATCCCACGTATCAATTTTGTTGCTCGTCTCTGCACCTGCTCTAAAACTGCAATATCTTTTTTGTAATGTGGTGCCCAGAACTGAATTCCATATTCCAGATGTGGCCTTACTAGAGAGTTAAACAGGGGCAATATTATGCTAGCATCTCGAGTTTTTATTTCCCTTTTAATGCATCCCAAAATTTTGTTAGCTTTAGCTGCAGCGGCTTGGCATTGAGTACGATTATTTAACTTGTTGTCGATGAGTACTCCTAAGTCCTTCTCCAAGTTTGATGTCCCCAACTGTATCCCATTTATTTTGTATGGTGTTAGACCATTGGTACGACCAAAATGCATGACTTTACATTTGTCAACATTGAATTTCATCTGCCATGTATGTGCCCATATAGCCATCCTATCCAGATCCTGTTGCAATATAACACTATCTTCCTTAGAGTTGATGATTCTGCACAATTTTGTATCATCTGCAAAAATAGCAACATTGCTCACTACTGTATCCACTAGGTCATTAATAAATAAATTGAAGAGCACTGGACCCAGTACAGACCCCTGTGGGACCCCACTGCTAACAGTCTCCCATTTTGAGTATGATCCATTGACCACAACTCTTTGTTTTCTGTCCATTAGCCAGTTCCCTATCCAAGCACACAGACTCTTCCCCAGTCCTTGCATCCTCATCTTTTGCACCAGACTTTTGTGGGGAACAGTGTCGAATGCCTTAGCAAAGTCTAAGTATATCACATCTACAGCATTCCCAATATCCATATTAGCATTCACTACCTCATAAAAGCTGAGCATGTTAGTCAAACAGGACCTGTCTTTAGTAAACCCATGTTGATGCTGAGAAATAAGATTATTTTCTACTATGAAGTCATGTATAGTATCTCTTAGTAACCCCTCAAATAGTTTGCATACAACTGATGTTAAGCTTACAGGTCTATAATTTCCTGGATCTGATTTTTTGCCCTTCTTAAATAATGGGAAAACGTGGGCTGTACGCCAATCCACTGGGACTCTGCCAGTTGCAAGAGAGTCACAAAAGATAAGATAAAGGGGTTTATCTATAACTGAACTTAATTCCCTTAGGACCCGAGGATGCATGCCATCCGGGCCAGGTGCCTTGTCTATTTTTAATTTATTTAGTCTTGCCTTTACTTCTTCCTGCGTTAAGTATTTAATATTACAGTTAGAAGATTGAGACTCATCCGCCTCTGTAATTTGCAACAGTGCTGTTTCCTTTGTAAAGACAGAAGCAAAGAAAGCATTTAATAACTCTGCCTTACCTTGGTCATCCACCATTAAGTTTCCACCTTCATCCTTTAGGAGTCCTATACAGTCAACCTTTCTTTTTTTAGAGTTGATGTACTTGTAAAACTTTTTTGGGTTAGATTTGATATCCCTAGCGATTTGATTTTCAGCTTCGATCTTTGCTAGCCTAATTTCTTTTTTACAATTTTTATTGCACTCCTTGTAATTGCTGAGTGCAGCCTCGGACCCCTCCTGTTTTAGGACCTTATAGGCATTCTTTTTCCTCTTCATTTTATCTATAACCTTTCTATTCATCCATAGAGGCCTTTTTTTATTCCTAGACATTTTGTTTCCATATGGGATATACATACTACAATATTGATTGAGAATACGTTTAAAAGCTTGCCATTTCCCTTCAGTGTCCTCCCCTTGTAGTACATTATCCCAGTTCACCAAACTTAGTGCCTGCCTAATTTGATTGAACTTTGCTTTTCTAAAATTCATAGTTTTAGTGGTCCCGCTGCCCCGTGGCCTATCAGTCACCAGATCAAACGTTATCATGTTGTGATCACTATTTCCCAAATGTTCTTGAACCTGCACATTTGATACATTATCTGGTCTATTCGAAATGATCAGATCCAGTAACGCATTCCCCCTAGTTGGTTCCGTTACCATTTGAGTCAAGTAATTGTCCTGTAGTGCTGCCAGAAATCTGCTGCTTTTACCAGAATGGGTAGCCTCAATACCCCAGTCAATGTCTGGAAAGTTGAAGTCGCCCATAACTATGACCTCATTTTTACTTGCCGCTTTTTCAATTTGCTGTAGTAATTGCAGTTCTGCAGCTTCATTAATATGGGGTGGTCTGTAGCATACCCCAATAAGCAATTGGCAACTTTTATTTCCACCATGAATATTTACCCAAACGGACTCCACATCTTCGCAATCTTCCTCCATCTCATCGTTGAGGACAGCTGTAAAAGAATTCTTAACAAAGAGACAAACCCCTCCACCTTTTTTCCCTGTTCTATCCCTCCTGAACACATTGTATCCTTTTAAATTGGCTATCCAGTCATGACTTTCATCCATCCATGTCTCGGTTATTCCCACAATGTCATAGCCTTTGTCATTCAGAATGAACTCTAGTTCATCTATTTTATTTGCAAGGCTCCGAGCATTGGTTATCATGCACTTTATATTTTTACCACCACATTTACCAATTTTGTTTACCTGAAATGGGCTACTTGAAGTTTTACCAACCTCCTTAATCTTTACACTGTCCCCACCCCCCTCTCCACCCCCCATAATGTTAGGCTCCCACTGTCTTTTTACCTTATCTTGTCTATATGTTGAGACTTTATCCTCCCGCCTCCCCCCAGATCCTAGTTTAAAATCTCCTCCAACCGTTTAGCCATCTTCTCCCCCAATGCAGCTGCACCCTCCCCATTAAGGTGCAGCCCGTCCCTGCTGTAGAACCTGTAGCCGACTGCAAAGTCTGCCCAGTTCTCCAGGAACCCAAACCCTTCCTTCCTACACCAATTTCTCAGCCACTTATTTAACTCCCTAAGCTCCCTCTGTCTCTCAGATGTAGCACGTGGCACTGGCAGTATTTCAGAGAACACCACCTTGGAGGTCCTTGCTTTAAGTTTATCTCCAAGTACCTGAAAATCATTTTTGAGGACCTTCCATCTCCCACTAACTTTGTCATTGGTGCCAATGTGTACCATGACAGCCGGGTCTTCCCCAGCCCCACCCAATAATCTGTCAATTCTTTCCGCTATATGCCGAACCCGAGCACCCGGGAGGCAACAGACTGTACGGCATTCACGGTTTCTTCGACAGATTACCCTGTCTGTGCGCCTAATAATTGAATCCCCTACCACCAGTACCTGTCTAGCCTTAGCTGCACTCCTATTCCCTTTCTCGTTACAGCAGTCTGCCCCTTGGTTGCTAAGGAGCACATCCTGCTGCAGCATTGCTACTCCAGAGTCGTCCTCACCAATATTACGCAAACAAGCATACTTATTAGTGAGGGACAACTCGGGACTAGCCTCCCTGCCACTTTTTCCCCTACCCCTTCTAACTGTGACCCAACTAGCGGCTACCTCTGCTTCTTGCTCCGGCTTTACTCCACCCACCTCATCTTCAAGGGTTCCATCAAGTGTCTGGATCGTGAGATCCAAGCTCATCTCCATGTTGTGTATGCGTCTCAGTGTTGCGAGATGCTTATTTAGCTCTGCGACTTCCGCCTCTAACCGAGCAACACGCACACATCCAGGGCAACAGTAAACACCCTCAATCCGCTGATCAAGGCATGCATACATGCTGCAGGATGTACACTGTACTGCATTGTCCAACATGATGACTATTGTGTGGGGAAAATTTATTTAAAGTAAACTATGGTGGTAAAAGATGAAACGGGAGAGTGAGTGACGTTCGGGAGTAAGTGTAGCTGGGGTGGAAGAGGGGGAGGGGTGGAGGAGGGGGAGTGAGTAAGTTGGGGTGGAGGAGGGGGAGTGAGTAAAGTTGGGGTGGGGGGGAGGAGGGGAGGGGGAGTGAGTGAAGCTGGGGTGGAGTCCTCAAAACTTAAAGACTACACCACAACGTGTTAGCACATCCTAACCAATGCAAAAAAACCGCAATATTGGTTGAAGGTTTTTTTTTTTTTTTTTTTTTAGTCCTTACCTGTTTCCTCTCCCTTCTCTCTTTGTGCCTGTGTTCTAACGCCTGTTTTTTAACGCCTATGCCACTTGTGTCGAAGCCACTTAGTGAGCAAGCCACAGACTGAGCAAGCTCAGTACTGAGACCTGAAGCTGTCCAAATACCTCGTGTTACAGCTAATCCCTCCCCCTAGCTGATTGACAGCCTGCTGCAAACAGAGAAAAAAAAAATTGTACTTTTAAAACAAGCACTTGCTGTTAGATATCTGATGAATCGCTATGCACAAGCCCCAGATATCAAAGCAGCAACACACACACTTTACAAACAACAGCAATATAATATAATCAGAGCTCAGGGTTTTTTCGCCTTCCTCTGGATCAACAGGGATATGTGAGGGAGCAGGGTGGAGTTGTACTTTGTACTGGTTGAACTCGATGGACGTATGTCTTTTTTCAACCAAAGTAACTATGTAACTATGTAAATGCACATAACAAGAGACCGCTTTTCCCCATGTAAATGCACATAACAAGAGACCGCTTTTCCCCATGTAAATGCACATAACAAGAGACCGCTTTTCCCCATGTAAATGCACATAACAAGAGACCGCTTTTCCCCATGTAAATGCACATAACAAGAGACCGCTTTTCCCCATGTAAATGCACATAACAAGAGACCGCTTTTCACCAGTAAGTGCACATAACAAGAGACCGCTTTTCACCAGCAAATGCACAGAAGAGACAGCTTTTCACCAGCAAATGCACAGAAGAGACAGCTTTTCACCAGCAAATGCACAGAAGACACAGCTTTTCACCAGCAAATGCACATAATAAGAGACAGATTTTAACCAGTAAATGCACATAATGACAAACAGCCAGTGTCCCCAGAATATATAGCCAGGGATATATGTCCCCAGTATATGTAGGCAGGGGTATATGTGCCCAGTATATGTAGGCAGGGGTATATGTCCCCAGTATATGAAGGCAGGGGTATATGTGCCCAGCATATGTAGCCAGGGGGTATATGTGCCCAGCATATGTAGCCAGGGGGTATATGTGCCCAGCATAGGTAGCCAGGGGGTATATGTGCCCAGCATAGGTAGCCAGGGGGTATATGTGCCCAGCATAGGTAGCCAGGGGGTATATGTGCCCAGCATAGGTAGCCAGGGGGTATATGTGCCCAGCATAGGTAGCCAGGGGGTATATGTGCCCAGCATAGGTAGCCAGGGGGTATATGTGCCCAGCATAGGTAGCCAGGGGGTATATGTGCCCAGCATAGGTAACCAGGGGGTATATGTGCCCAGCATAGGTAGCCAGGGTGTATATGTGCCCAGCATAGGTAGCCAGGGGGTATATGTGCCCAGCATAGGTAGCCAGGGGGTATATGTGCTCAGCATAGGTAGCCAGGGGGTATATGTGCCCAGCATAGGTAGCCAGGGGGTATATGTGCCCAGCATAGGTAGCCAGGGGGTATATGTGCCCAGCATATGTAGCCAGGGGGTATATGTGCCCAGCATATGTAGCCAGGGGGTATATGTGCCCAGCATATGTAGCCAGGGGGTATATGTGCCCAGTCTAGGTAGCCAGGGGGTATATGTGCCCAGTCTAGGTAGCCAGAGGGTATATGTGCCCAGTCTAGGTAGCCAGGGGGTATATGTGCCCAGTCTAGGTAGCCAGGGGGTATATGTGCCCAGTTTAGGTAGCCAGGGGGTATATGTGCCCAGTCTAGGTAGCCAGGGGGGTATATGTGCCCAGTCTAGGTAGCCAGGGGGGTATATGTGCCCAGTCTAGGTAGCCAGGGGGTATATGTGCCCAGTTTACGTAGCCAGGGGGTATATGTGGACAGTCTAGGTAGCCAGGGGGGTATATGTGCCCAGTCTAGGTAGCCAGGGGGTATATGTGCCCAGTCTAGGTAGCCAGGGGGGTATATGTGCCCAGTCTAGGTAGCCAGGGGGGTATATGTGCCCAGTCTAGGTAGCCAGGGGGGTATATGTGCCCAGTCTAGGTACCCAGGGGGGTATATGTGCCCAGTCTAGGTAGCCATGTGCCCAGTCTAGGTAGCCAGGGGGGTATATGTGCCCAGTCTAGGTAGCCATGTGCCCAGTCTAGGTAGCCAGGGGGGTATATGTGCCCAGTCTAGGTAGCCAGAGGGTATATGTGCCCAGTCTAGGTAGCCAGGGGGTATATGTGCCCAGTCTAGGTAGCCAGGGGGTATATGTGCCCAGTTTAGGTAGCCAGGGGGTATATGTGCCCAGTCTAGGTAGCCAGGGGGGTATATGTGCCCAGTCTAGGTACCCAGGGGGGTATATGTGCCCAGTCTAGGTAGCCATGTGCCCAGTCTAGGTAGCCAGGGGGGTATATGTGCCCAGTCTAGGTAGCCATGTGCCCAGTCTAGGTAGCCAGGGGGTATATGTGCCCAGTCTAGGTAGCCAGAGGGTATATGTGCCCAGTCTAGGTAGCCAGGGGGTATATGTGCCCAGTCTAGGTAGCCAGGGGGTATATGTGCCCAGTCTAGGTAGCCAGGGGGTATATGTGCCCAGTCTAGGTAGCCAGGGGGTATATGTGCCCAGTCTAGGTAGCCAGGGGGTATATGTGCCCAGTCTAGGTAGCCAGGGGGTATATGTGCCCAGTCTAGGTAGCCAGGGGGTATATGTGCCCAGTTTAGGTAGCCAGGGGGTATATGTGCCCAGTCTAGGTAGCCAGGGGGTATATGTGCCCAGTCTAGGTAGCCAGGGGGGTATATGTGCCCAGTTTAGGTAGCCAGGGGGTATATGTGGACAGTCTAGGTAGCCAGGGGGGTATATGTGCCCAGTCTAGGTAGCCAGGGGGGTATATGTGCCCAGTCTAGGTAGCCAGGGGGGTATATGTGCCCAGTCTAGGTAGCCAGGGGGGTATATGTGCCCAGTCTAGGTACCCAGGGGGGTATATGTGCCCAGTCTAGGTAGCCATGTGCCCAGTCTAGGTAGCCAGGGGGGTATATGTGCCCAGTCTAGGTAGCCAGGGGGGTATATGTGCCCAGTCTAGGTAGCCAGGGGGGTATATGTGCCCAGTCTAGGTAGCCAGGGGGGTATATGTGCCCAGTCTAGGTAGCCATGTGCCCAGTCTAGGTAGCCAGGGGGGTATATGTGCCCAGTCTAGGTAGCCAGGGGGGTATATGTGCCCAGTCTAGGTAGCCAGGGGGGTATATGTGCCCAGTCTAGGTAGCCAGGGGGGTATAGGGTCCCCGTTTAGGTAGTTAGTGACAGGAGCACTGCGCTGCGCTCCGCTCCCCTCCCCTCTAGCCGCCGCCGCCGCTCTCCCCTCACCTTTCCGCAGCTTCAGACCTCAATCAGCGGGCGACCCGACCAGTGAGAGGGCGCTGGACGCACCCGCTCTATATGCGGAAGTGATGTCACTTCCGCATATCAGTGCGGCGTGCTAGGTCCTATCGCCCGCCCGCCTGATCGAGGTCTGACGCGGCGGCGCCGGCGGCTAGAGGGAGCGAGCAAGCTTCGGCCACGGGGAGAGCGGCGGCCGGGCGGCGCCTCTCAGAGGCAGGCGCCTGGGTGCCTTGCACCCGCAGCACCCGCCCAGGCTCGGCCCTGGTTGTAACCTCAGTTTTGAAACAGAAAAAAAAACGTATAGCCTATTGTCATGAACCTTTAATCTTGGTGGATTAGGGAATTTTCTGTGGAAGGGAGCTCTTCAGTAGGAGAATGGTCTTAGTACTAATATATATATATATATATATATATATATATATATATATATATATATATATATATATATATATATATATATATATATATATAGGGATGCAAAAGTTTGGGCAACCTTGTTAAAGTGAACCTCCAGACTAAAAAGATACTAAGCAGCACTGACAAGGCTTGGTGTTTCTTTAAAAGTTTCACAGCATCAGAACTTTGTTTTTCTTACATAAGCCTTATTTTTAGCTGTACAAAAGCTAAGCTCCACCCCATCAAAGAGAACTGCCTGGGCTTTTTTTCCCTGATGCTGTGCAAAGCATGATGGGATTTTCTATGTTGTTATTCACGTTGCCTAGCACCTGGGAGGGGTGATCAGCACACAGGACACTTGGAACTGTGTCTCATGCTCCCTGTCTCCTCCTTTCAACCAAAAAGATGGCTGCCCTCATGAAATCAAACATTTGCCTGTTCTTTTAAAACAAGTTGGGTAAGAGATTATATTACCTATCTATTTTAATTAACATAACTAAGGTAATGTAATGACAGTATGTTTGTTTATGCTGACGTTCCTCTTTAATCGTCATGATTTTCCTGTATAAATCGTTGGTTGTTACGATAAAAAAATGTCAGTTAAATATATCAATACAATGTCAGTGATATTTGAGAAATTAAATTAAGTTCATTGGATTTACAGAAAATGCGCAATAATTGCTTACCGTATATACTCGGCTACAAGTCGAGAAATTTAGGACTGACTCACAATTTAAAAGTGGGGGGGTCGACTTATAGTCGCGTCAGCCCTAAATTTCCAAACTTGTAGCCGAGGTCGGGGTGCCCCTTTCTCCTCACTACTCTACACTGCACTGCCCCTCTCTAGCTCTCCCTCCTTCCTGCCTCCTCCTAATCATAATTGTGGCCAGTTTTCCCTATAAACTCCCCCTCCCCTTCCAGCCACTATGGTGCCTGCCGTTCTCTCTCCCCGGGTGGCCCCTCTCTCCCCCGTGTTCAGTAAATGAATGCAGTGTAGAAAGCTGACATACGTTACCTAATCCACCGCTGCGCGCTGTGTCCTTTGATCTCCTCTTCGCTCATGCCGGCGAGCATACTATAGCGTCTCTCCTGCTTCAGTACCATGTGACTCCCGATGTCACATGGTACTGGAAGCAGGAGAGACGCTATAATATGCTCGCCGGCATGAGCGAAGAGGAGATCAAAGGACACAGCGCGCAGCGGTGGATTAGGTAACGTATGTCAGCTTTCTACACTGCATTCATTCACTGAACACAGGGGAGAGGGGCCACCCGGGGAGAGAGAACCGCAGGCACTATAGCGGCTGGAAGGGGAGGGGGAGTTTATAGGGAAAACTGGCCACAATTATAATTAGGAGGAGGCGGGAGGGAGAGCTAGAGAGGGGCATTCACTAAACACGGGGGAGAGAGGGGCCACCCGGGGAGAGAGAGAATGGCAGGCACAATAGCGGCTGGAGGGGGAGTTTATAGGGAAAACTGGCCATAGTACTCAGGATATCCGCTCTGCATACAGAATGCAGAACAAAATGAGTTGAACAGTGAAAAGCTGAAGCAGCACCTGGGGACCAGGAGGAGTTAATGGCTGCAGAGTTTTATGCACTACAACCATTAACTTCTCCTGTTCCCCAAGTGCAGGCATTACTTCTGGACCCCAAGTGCAGAGCCAGTAACCCCTCCTAGTCCCCACCTGCAGCCATCAACTTTCCTAGGTCGACTTATACTTGAGACTTTGAGAAATACCAGCTTTTGGGGATCAAATTTGGGGGTCGACTTATACACGGGGTCGACTTGTATCCGAGTATATACGGTAAACAAAATTATACTGGTTGAACTCGATGGACGTATGTCTTTTTTCAACCAAAATAACTATGTAACTATGTAACTATGTAAAATTAGGCAGGTGCATAAATGAGGAAAGGTTGCAATGTTGGATAGTCCAGATGGTGAATAAGCAGCCCCAGAAAAGTTCCAAAGACATTCAAGCTGTCCTGCAGACTCAGGGAGCATTATTGTCCAAGCAAACTATACATCAACATTTAAATGTAATTAAAGGCTATGGCAGGAGACTCAAGAGGACCTCACTGCTGACACAGCAACATAAAAAAGCAAGACTACAGTGTGCTAAAATGTACTTGTGTAAGCCAAAATCCTTCTGGGAAAACATCTTGTGGACGGATGAGACCAAGATAGAGCTTTTTGGTAAAGCACATCATTCTGCTGTTTACCGAAAATGTAATGAGGCCTACAAAGAAAAGAACGCAGTACCTACAGCGAAATATGGTGGAGGTTCAATCATGTTTTGGGGTTGTTTTGCTGGCTCTGGCACTTAAATGTGTGCAAGGCATCATGAAATCTGAGGATTAAGATCTAAATCCCATTGAACACCTGTGGAGAGATCTTAAAATTGCTGTTGGGAAAAGGTGTCCTTCCAATAGGAGAGACCTGGAGCAGTTTGCAAAGGAAGAGTGGTACAAAATTCCAGATGAGAGGTGTAAGAAGCTTATTGATAGTTCTAGGAAGCGACTGATTTCAGTTAGTTTTTCCAAAGGGTGTGCAACCAAATATTAAGTTAAGGGTGCCAATAATTTTGTTCAGCGCATTTTTGAAATTTTATGTGACATTATGTCCAATTTGCTTTTTTCCTCTCTTTTTTGTTTTGTTCCAATAAACAGAACGGGAATAAACCTATGCATAGCAAAACATGTATTACTGCAATACTTTTCTTTGAGAAATACTTGATTTTTGGCAATGACTGTCTCTCAGAGGTGCTCACAATCTAATACCTACCATAGCATAGTCATATGTCCGTAATAGTCTGAGGCCAATTTTGTCGGGAAGCCAATTATCTTATATTTATATGTTTGTATATTCTTGGTATTTTGGAGGAAATCAGAGTGTTCAGAGGAAACACACGCAGACACAAGGAGAACAAAGTCCATGCAGATCGGCCCCTTGCTGGGATTCAAACTTTGGAACTAGTGCTTCAAGGTGAGAGTGCTATCAATGATAGGGATAAGCTTATGCTCCCTACGTATGTTATTTTGAGCACATTAATTAATTATGACAATGAAAAAACTAATAAGAATCATCAATTTCCCTTAAAGATTGCCATGAATCACCTTATGTCCACTAGGCTTAATTATGCCATTTGTGGGGTCATACTTTCTGATTGCAATTTGGAGTTCATACATATATACTTATGTTATTTGGGGGCATGCTTATTGCCTATGCCTACCCAATTTCTAATTTGGAAGACATACCTGGCTTCATTTTTTTTATTTGGGGTACTTGCCACATAATTATATATATATATATTAAATAGGGCCCAAAACTAATGATTTGCCCAGAGCCCCATTTTATCAAAACAAGCTCTGTTTACTCCTCATTTGTACTCTGCACTCAAAGTGGTCCCTATTCTCCCCTGTATCTCCACTAGAGGTGCGCTCACCTGCTTCATAAAAAGGCTACCCATGATTCCTGCAGCTGTTACTGTACTGCCAAAACATGTTGTTCTGTGAGTAAAAATATTGTATTAGTATTTTCAAACTCAACAGAAGGTTGCCTCCTTTTTAGTAATATGTTGTTTTGTTTTACGTTTAGAACTCTATGTGCACAAGTATGTCCCATATGAAGCTAAATCTAATCCATTTATGGATTTACAGTTGTCAGACAACTTGATTGAGAAGTCATAGTTAGCAAAACTTGTAATGGGTAACAGTTTTCATAGAAATTATTAAAGGAACTCCAAGCACCTCTCATGGGTATGCCTTTAAAGAGACTACAACCACTACCGCAAAGTACTTAAAGATGCATACCTTTCTGTAGCTTGTACTCTCCTTTTTCATTTGATGCCTGAATTGCCATTCTACACCTAATAGTTTTCGCTTGATTTCAATTTAAAAATCGTGGCTGCCATCTTGGCTATGTTATAACTTCCGGGTCACCCCTGTCTTCTTTGTTAGAGAAGTGCATCACTGAATGAAGCAGTAAGAAGAACAGAGTAACCAAGCAGCTCAGGGTGACCCAAACTACTAGGAATGTATAGGGGGATAAAAGGTACCAAAAAGCCCTCCTAATAAAAAAGCAAAGCTTGGTGTAATTGCCTTCTTAAAACAGAAGGAAATTTGCAATAATTCAGTTATAAGTGAACATTTGTGGTTACTCACAATGCACTACTACTAAATATGCAAATTATCCCTTTTTTCCCTTGTTAAGCCAAGCAAGCATCCAGAACCGCTGGTGTATAGCAAGCCTATAGCTTTAAGTTTTACACAGCCATATCAAACCCACATGCAGACAGCCTGTTTCGGACTTTTGGTCCTCATCAGTACATGGGAGGGATTGATAAGGCTGTATGAAATAGGGCTTGGACCAGTACAACAGAGTAACCAAGCAGCTCAGGGTGACTCAGTAAGAAGAAGTGACAGGCATGGCCATTGCAAGAGGCATCTCCAGAGGGGTCATAGCACGACTTTGTTGGAAGTCGGCTGGCTTAAAGGCATGCCAACGAGAGGTGCTCGGAGTCCCTTTAAACATTTGATCAAGTTTTCATATTTTCCATGTGAAATGTTGACAAATACCAAATTTGTTGAATCTTAAAACATATAGCAAAAACCATATGCACATGTTAACGTTATATATTGAACAATAATCTGCTTGAAAGATAAAATCATCACATTAATGACTCGCGTAGTAATTGCTTATGATTAAATTATCCTGCTTGCTCCCATTATGTCATTATTATTGTTTATTTTTATTTTTTTATAATTACTAGACACTAATAATCGAGCAGGTTATGAAACCATTGCATATCACAGACTTTTTTTTCCAGTAAAAGTACTACATCTAGAGCCAGGAACTCCTTCAATGTCAGTTGCATTTGAGTATTCAGCACTTTTTACATTACCCTAACCTCTTTTCGAGGGAAAGTGGTTAGAGACAATTAAAAACTATTAAAAAGTATGCACTTAACTGCTGTTTGTTTTATAGATATCCTAAACTCCATTATTAACCCTTTAGCAGCCAAATTATTTAGAGGCTTGCAAGTGCTCCAGGCCAATTTATTTTAGCACTTTTTTTATTTCTTATTTGTTACATTTCCTTGCTACTAATTAGTACTGTTGTAATGTGTATTTATGGCTACTTGCCACTAGAGGGCAGTGTGAGACAATAACAGCTTTCATTTTTCATATCCTCTGCTAGCAGAGAGACATCAAAGCATTCCAGGAATGTACAGCACAACAAGTTCTGCTGGCTGAGGTCAAAAGCAGTTCACTTGTGTTATCTCAAGCTGGATATTTACTTTGGAGCTGCTAATGGGTTAAATGCAGCTCATTGTTACAGGGGAGCACTGGACAACCTCTAAATATGACGTAAAAACTCTACTTAATGAAGCCTTACTGTCCTATTTTAGTTTTTGTGCCCAGAATGCAGAATAAAAATAGGCGCAGCCATGTACAGAGCATGTAACAAAGCAAAGAACACTAAACAGCAGCAGTATTCATTAAAAAGTAAATAGAACACAGCATAGTACTAAACACCACACTGCACGAATAATTTACAAACCGGCATGATACACACTACTCAGCACCACTCATATGCAAGAACATGCCAGAGCACAAAAAAGTTCACAGCAATGCCCCAGAAACGGCATAGCATTACTAAATCACAACACAGCAAAACAAACACAATTAATATCACATGACAGCTTTGATGAATAATTAATATCACAGTAATTAAAAATTAGTATTAGGCACAATCTTTCATAATAATTATAATAATAATAGTAAGAATTAACAGTAATTCACATGTAATATCAAGTACAATTATAATTCATAATAATAATTATTAAATAAATATATTAACAGATAATCAATGCTCCAGTACCAAATAACATCATAGTGAAAAAACAGTACACAACATTGTTATCCAACAAAGAGTACAGTATAAAAATACATATCACTCCCAATAAAGCTGCCACAGCAGCAAAAATTCATAGCAAGAGGCATCACTACCTAAACCCTGCCTTATTTTGCAGCAACTTAACTCTTACCTTTTCCAACATCCTGCTCAACCAATTGCTGGGCTCATACTGGCCCATTTTCTCCAACTGTACTATACAGCACACTGTATTTTAGGGCAACGAGGAACATGCTTATCCCTTTTAATATGCTCATTTTTTTCATGCAAAATATATAAATATATAGTGACAATCCATGGAAAAATACCAGCAAATAGATAGTTACCACCAAAGTAATAGCTAGAAGTTCTCTCAAGCTGACAAATTCCACTACTAATGGCTATAACAAGTCAACAAGGCTATAACAAGTCAACAATGAGTCCAGGGGCCATATGCAATTCACTTTTTCACCTGAATTTTCTCCTAGGTTATATTTTCACAACTTGCCTTTTACACCACCAGCAAGCAAACAAATACTCATAATTTTGACAGTACGTTTTCACCTACTTTTTGGTACTTTTTCCATTGCAAAGTGCTAAAAAGTAAATTTAAATTGAAGATGAAAAATTATCTCCTAGGAGATAAGTCAGGAGAAAAAGTGAATTGCATATGGCCCCAGATGTTTAGTTACCATACATTTTGCACTCATATGTCTTAAACATCAGCAACAGACACAGGCCAAGAGCTGATTCTGGTTATACGTTCATCATCAGGCACATTTATGGCTTGATGATGGACAAAAAGCTCTAAAAACTATTCATTGATATTCCATCAATAGAAAAATCCAAAACGATTGCTTGAATGTAAAAGAAAAAAAATGAATCTTCCGAACATGCAGTGCAATAGGGGTAGATGAATCACAAAAATAGCTGAACACGTTTAGTAAAGATTGGCAGATGAAAAGTTCAGGCACAAATTATAGTGTTAATTATTTCCCTTTAGTTTAGTGTTAACATTTTTAGGAAAGGAATTTCAAGAGTTTTCATGATTTTACTGTGCCGATATCATTTTGACAGGGGCTGACAAATTATTATTTTTCTCATGCTTATTACCTACATTTGCAGCTAATTAGTGTGGTATGAAACTCTGCATTACCTCTTTGCTCTAAAAGATTTTTTTTACAGCAGAACATCTACTACCACAAAAAAATGTAGCAGAACAGCATTCAAACAGTTAAACACAGCACTCAGTTTTTCACTGGCAAGCTCCTTGCTTCAGTGGGCAGCTTCTGGCTGCATCCGAAGAAATAATAACATTATCTTTTGTTTATATTCCTTTGTCAGATACATTAAATAAACATTAGCAAACTGACGGAACTGAGCTGTACTGAGCTGAGAAGCAGAAAGAGATGATAAGTGATCAGTAGATAGATTTTAATATATAAATACAGAAGCTATGCAATAACATGCAATGGCAGCTTTCAGAGCAAATAAACTGTACTTAAGAATTTGTAATTTGTAGACAGAGAATAGTACTTGTGCATAACAGCAAATATGATAGCTGTATTTGTAAAAGTAGATAAAACACATTTTTATTGAATGTCATGTCAGAGTTTTATCCCATTTGAATTTGAACATGTATGGATTTTGTATCTGCTGATTATTAAAATTAAAGCAAATTGCTAACTAAGCCATGATCCTAGAGGCATTTTATAATGTCCAGTAGTTGTTGAGACGCATATGAGTCTTAGCTATCAGCTGAACAACATCTTGTGTGAAATCCTGATTGATAATAATGTCGTTTATACACTGTGATGACTGACTGGTTTCTTTCTGCTTACAGAGCACATCCAATGCATCAAATTGTTCTTGCAAATATCAGGTTTGTCATCTTATTCAGTGACAGATTACAGGCTGACCATGGAAAGCTCTATAACACACAGTGGGGACAGTGGTCTCCAAAGAAAAGAACAGCATGCAGGCATGAGCAACATGTAAACGGCTGCGGCTTCAATCCCTTCTGTGCTTTGCCTCATGTAAATGTCATTTCATGCAGACTGTACTTTGAAATATGTTTTCGTCAAATATTATTCCAAAAAGAAGTAAGCAAAGATAAAGAAAGAAACTCTACAGGACCCAGAAGGGTAAATTCTTTTCTTATTAAAGTCATAATGACAGAGCTGTTAATTAAGTCAACTTTTGGATTACTTCTATAGAGAAGATGTTAATTATACTTCTTGAACAGCAGGATATATATTCTTACCAAAAATATTTTCTGCTTACCCACAAAGTAATTGAAATGTAATATTATAGCAATATATTATCGGACACAGTGATAGTGGCTATGGAATCTCTGGAGAGGTGGATTGTGGGGGACACTGAACATTGCACATTGATGATAACCCCTAATTTATCGAGGCACTGTAATGAAATATATTAGAATGCAGTAAATTATTCAGAATACCAACTTTTACTGTAACTTTCCCAGTGTCAGCAGACTCAGCATTAGAAAATTAGAAAATTTACGTGCTAAGGATGCCGACCCATGGGGAGGTCTGGGGCCCACTATAGGCTCTTTGCAAAGCATTTGGATACAATCTGGGGAAAAAGGACACCAACCGCATCCTAGAAGGATTATGCAGCTTCATGGGTATTTACAACTTTAACCATACAGCCTTTAAGTCACATGGGCTTGAGGGGAGGGGAGTGATTTCTCTGTCATCTGAAGTCTTGCCTTCCTGCTGACTGTAAGAAGGGCATGGGTTTAGCCTTACTGGGAGAGGGAGTGAGAAGATAGCTGGAGGTTTCTCATAATTATTTCATTTGCAAAGAAAAAAAAAAAGAAAGAAAAGGAAAACAATTTTTGTAACAATAATAATTGGTTTAACGTAATGTAACAAAATGCAGATACAAACTGTGCCTTAATTCATGCTTTAACAAAAAATACCATTTAATCACCAGTTACATAGATAAATCTATAAGAAGAATTTTTGGTGTGTGCTTAATACATAGCAAATATAACATGCCATATTGTAACAATGGAATATCAGGGATCCTGGTCACGAGACTCTGCCTTTTCTCCTTCCCATTATAGTGAATCATGATCCTCTTTAACTCACTCTGTCCATTTTTCAAGTCGTTTTCATTTCCAGTGTAATCAAAAAAAGAGTGTAGAAACTAATTTACTCTATACAAGGACATTGTACGTTCACTTCTGAATCTATATGTCAATGTCTTTTCTGGTAAAGATGATTCAGGCCATAGGGGAGTATGGCAATTGTGACTGCGAGTTTCCACAAAGGTGACTGAAATCCACAGAGGAGTTAGACAAATCATTCAGCCTCCTGTTCAGTGATTTCCCATAGTGCTTATGTTTTGACATATGTGAGTTATTTCCACTTTGTCGACAGCATATATTTTAATGATAAGGTGCTAAACTTTCTGCGGTGCTGTGAGGCTAAGCTGCAGAAACTTCAGAGTGGAGCAGGAAACTTGTTAACTTTATAACAATTATTTATACGCTTATCTTTGTTTTGCAGACTGCAATGTGTTTACCCTCAATATCCTAAATATTAACTAAGTGGAATTTTGCCAGAGCTTTTGTAAGGTTTCCGAGTTGCACTTTGTGTTGAGCTGTTTTTCTAACTTTCTGAGCAGTAGAAAAGTATTGTATGATATTTTTCAACAGGAAAAAAAAGAAGAAAAATCTCAGAGGATCACAAACTCATTTGGTAACAGTTATTTCATTATCAAAGGGCTGCATAATCCAGAAATCAAATGTTGCAATGCTACAGCGTACACGTCTCTTTTATTACCCAAAGAAGTTGGGAAACTGTATTTAGCCTAGATATTAATGAGTTTCTGTAGGTAAAAAATAAATCAGTCCTTGAATGCTAAGAATATTTGTCAATTATTATTTGTGCCATAGACACCTATTGAAACACTGGGTGCAGCTGGAATTTTGGGTGTGGGTGTATCTGAAAAAAAAACTAGCCAGCACCAATGGCGAAAAATAATGTATATAAGCTTTCCTATTATTTTTGTGATCTTGTGATGCCCATTAAGTAAAATGAGTCAGTAGGGAACTGTGGCAGGTCACTTTGCTCTCAAACACATCTTGGTACAGCAGCTCAACTCCAGGAGCAATTATATCAATTCCTCCAATATTCTCCCCAACCATACAGTAGGTCTGCTTTAGGGAAATGGGAAATGGCTACTTCCTGTGCAGACCCCTTCATACCTAGCTCCACCCATCCACCAACCCAACTATAAGAGGCTGATTTCCTGTCTGGTAGACAGGTGGGGGCAGGCCTTCATGGGGTGCAACAATGCTCCACTTTCCATTCACATGATTATAAGCCAGCTAGTGTTGCAATGTAGGGCTGCTGTATGGTCAGCTGGGTGGGTGGGGTATGGCTACACTCCTGTATCAGAACATTTAGAAAAACAATATGCAGTGCTAAAACAGAACTCTAGTCTTGTTGTTTTTGCAAAATAAGTGAACTAGGAGGGCAGGAATGGCTGTATACAAAGCAGTCATTAGTCATTACTAATTATGATACAGGTTTGTTTTAATGCGAAACAGAGGTTCCATTGTGTAATAATGACATTGGCAGCACTGAAATACTGGTTTGTGCATGGCTTAGATTCAGGCCATTAAGAAACATACATTTATTTTTTTTGCTGCTGTCACATTCTTTTGTATTGCACAAGCATCTAGAATTGTAGATTCAGTTCTTCTGCTATACATACAAAGTCAGGCTAACAGATATTGCTCCACACTTGACTTAGATAATGCATTACAGAACAGAAGCAGAACCTTTATGTCAGCTGTGAACTCTACGTAACATTCGATTTTGACACTGAGATACTGAGACTGCTGACTGCTGTGATTAGACAATTACACTTAATGGAATAGTCCATTTCAATTCCAGGAATAGTAGTAATTGCTAGCAATTTAATTGGACGTTATATATTTAAATGCATAACAGAGTAATATTGATATTGCACAACAAATGCCGTGCCATGACATGACCTGACACTGGAAATAATTAGAACAGAATATCTTTCTTTCTAAACTTTAATCAAAAATTAACAAGTGTAGCCTTGGCTGAACCTTGTAATCTATATGGAAGGATAATATTTTACAGAAATAACTCTACAAAAGGGCTTGTCCAGTGCCCTAATGTAACAAAAAAAGTCTCTTAAAAGCCCGCTTTACATATTAGCTAGACAAAAGGTATGTTTGGTCTTGCAGGAACTTTCAATTACCTTAAAGTGTAAGTGTAATTAGGTCTAAGTAAGAATAACATTTCTATAGCACTTCTCTCCCATAGGACTCAAAGCACTTAGGCTCTCTCAGATTCAGTAATTGGTAGTAGGATGAAGAACTATTAACACAATGAAATTATATTTCTGAAAATGCCAAACTGAACAAGTGGGTTTTCAGTCTGCATTTAAACATGTCCAGATATGGAACTATCCTGATCTGCTGAGCTAAAGAGTTCCATAATGTAGGAGTGGCATGACAGAAGGCTCTGGGACCAAAAGTTTTCAGGTGGACTCTGGGTATGACTGGATTATTATCTGAGATTGCAGGGATTGCTACGTAGCTGCAACATTTTTTTCATGTATCCAGGGCTCACATTATGTAGTGATTTAAATGTCAGTAGGCTGATCTTGAATAGGAGCCTCCATTTTCTAGGTAGCCAGTGAAGAGAGTACAGAACCGGTTTTATGTGGCATTGACAAGGTTGGTTAGTTAACAGTCTGGGAGCAGTATTCTGTATCAGCTGTAGGAGGTGCAAGTCCTTGTTTGGAAGGCCAGTGTAGAGAGCATTACAATAGTCCAGTGGGGATGTAATGAAGGCATGAAAGCATGTGATCTATAGTAATAGCACGGTGGCTATCCATGTAATGGACAGGATTGACATATAATTGGTGGGACAAATTTCTTTCTACTTCTCTTTCCTCTTCTTGTTTCTGTGTTCTGGTGGCATATTGGATTGCCCCACTAACATCCCAAGTTCAAACTTGAGCAAGACATTTTCTGCAGGGAGGTTTTCTTTTTGTCCCTATGTTTGACTGAGTTTCCTACGGACACTCCCTTTTCTTTGCAGATCACAGAAATATTCTGGCAAGTTAATTGGTTTTCCCAACATTGGCCTAAAACTTTTACAGGGATTATATGGTGAGCACCTGTGAGTGAGATGGCTATATACGCTATGAAGTATGGGCAGAACATGTCAGTGCTATATAAATGTTTAATGACAGTAAGTACAATAATAGATGGTACTCAATGCCAGACAGTAAACTAGCTCCAAAACATGATGACCCCTTTTCGAAATGTTCTGGCTACTTGCTGAGCGTTAATTTAAACCTCCAATACTTGTAGTACAGTTGTACAGAGGCGCCAAACGTATAAAAGTAGGATAAAATGTTTTAAAAGAGAACAATGGGGGTTTAGTGGTGGACTTACCTCCCTAAAATAGACACAGAAAAATGTTGCTTAATACAACAAAAGCGATTTATTTACATGCTCCGGATAGATGCAACGCGTTTCGTGGGCACATCCCACTTCATCAGGCAATAAAATTGGAGTACAATCGACTGTAGACAGAGACAAACATAAGTTTGACTGAATATCGGTACATAGCATTAAAAACAATGGTGATAAAACAACTTTTTTTGCTTGGTGGTTAGTTGACTAGTATTGAGGATAAGTCTCCTTAATAAAGTGTCAGGACATGATTATGAGACATGGGTGGTGGAGCACAAGGGTCTTTATATTTAGGTGGTATGGCAGTGATAGTGTAGAAAAAAAATGCAGGCATATGTGTTCTGAATAGGGTTGCATGCTTCATATACATTGTGTAACATGTTCTGCATAGGTCACATATGCAGCGAATGTAGCCAGTATATATTTACCAGAGATCATGAGACAGTATAAATTTACCAGAGATCATATGCATTAAGACCACAATAATAAAATTAATAATAATAAAGCAAACATATTGTTATCCTTTAAAAACTGTTATCCTACTTTTATACTTTTGGCGCCTCTGTACAACTGTACAATAAGTGTGTCCACCCCCGGTGGAGGGGACTTTTTTCTGATCTACAGAGAGCGACTTCTTAATCCTGAGTGGGGACAGGTCTAATACTCCCCACCTGCCTTTAAAGTGGTTGCCTGGTACGGTAACCCAGATTTGTGAGTATAACATTATACTTCTCCTTCTATACCCATAAGTTACAGTGCATACTACACTATATTGGGCTCTCGGTATTCCCCCTCCTTATCTCCAATACTTGTAAGTAGAAGTGGACAACAATATGCTAATAATTTTGAAATCATGCAAATGTTATGCTAATTTTAGGAAAAATTTCACAGCTTAGAAATGGACCAGTCAAATGTAGCAGTTGCTGCTATATATGACACTGCTCCTTTTCATAGTTTCGGATCCATTGTCCCCCAGTCCATTGGCAAAGTCTTGCAAGTTTTTCTATCTAGCGACGTCTGCCATTTTAAGTGGGTAGTAGTATTTTCTGTCAAAGCTTTCCTCCATACCTTATCACTGAGTATTAGAAGAGATGGGACTGGTGCTTATCTTAGATGATGGAACTCTAGAATCGGTATAACCAACAAGTTATTCTTTGAAGGAAGTAGAGAACCATGGACACAAGGTAGTCTTTCTGAAAAGGTAAGTATCACCTATGCTACACGTTTTTTTCTCAGTAGCCCTACAACATCAATTCAGTTTTTACCTCACCTCCTTGTAGTTTAAACATCATAATGATTCAGAGCCAATCAACAGTAGCCTTGTTTATACAGGCTGTTAATGCTTTTAGCCTGCATTTAAAAAAAAATATTTTTAGTTGCAGAAGCCTAGTTTAAATGACAATGTTACAACAGCTAACTAGGATATTAAGTTATTACATGTTGTATTTAGATCTATGCTTACTAGGCAATGATGATTAATTAAAAGGAAAATGCCCATAAGGCTCAAATCACCTGCACAGATGTGTACTGTTTTTATTGTCATACTAGCAGGAGTGGGAATAGTATTTTATAAACGATAAGCTACAAGCCATATGTATAGCTGTTTAATTTCTTTTTGGCAAAGGGCATCTCTGTACTTTTATTTATTTTGTAACTCAAGCCGGAGTGCGGTGAGGTGCTGTGAAATGCCCCAGTTGCCTATGCTTATGTAGGTAAAATAAAATAAAAGTACCCAAGAGTAGTATATAGCAGCAAAAAGAAGTGACTATTGGGGCAAGCTCTCAATGTAAAATTCTGTAGAAATAGTTTGCTTAGAGGTCAGGAAATGTACATAAAAGAAAAGAAGACTGGTAAAAGCATTCAAGAGAAATGCAAAAAGTAAAAACATTTCAACAAACAAGATACATACCAATCAGCGGTTCAAGATGAACAATAAGCAAATACGGTAATTGTTTTACATTTTAAATGTCGATGTCATTGGTATTAAGAAATCATCAATCATTCTGTAAAATGGAGTGCAAAATATATTGCCAGTTTTGTTCGAAAGCTGTGTTTTTGACAGTCTGGAAATTGTTATCTGTGTAGGGCTGATAAGCACCTCAATGAAAACACTAAACTGGGGGGGGGGCGTGTCCGGCAGCATTCTATGTCGGTCGCATAATTCCTGAGCTCCGTATCTGGACAGCCACAAAGCTACATAAATCCTTGCCAGACGCTCTAAAAACCACCCACAGAGATGGACTTACACATGATGGACACTGACGCCAACCTTAAAAGAAAAAAGAACACTCCCAAGCCACAAAAGCTGCCAGAAATGTTCGCTAACATGCAGGCTAAATCTCAGCCGCACAGGAAAGATGGCGCCGCGGCTCCCTCCCCTACAACCCAGCTTCACAACGCAGAAGGAAGCCCGAACCTACCGGCGCAACAGGCATCGCAGCAGCCCACTCCCTCTCTGCAGGGCGACTCATCGCCGGAATCCACCTCACCAACATCAAGGAGCCCGGTCAAATCCAGACCCCGGCTCTCAGACTCCACGGATCAGGTAGGCCTAGCCGCACCCACACAGCCTGCACTCCCAGTGAACCTCCCTGTCATAGAGCAATTCCCAGCCTCAGAACAGGCCACCACACAAGCGTACATGAAGGAGATTCTCCTGTCATTCAAGTCATCACTAGACACACAAATCCTCACAATTACTAATCATCTACAGCAATCCCTTAGCACTATGGGAGACAGGATCTCATATACTGAGGATAGTGTAGCAAAGCTTATAACTGAGCACAATAAAGTGGTAGAGATGGTAGATGACCAACAAAACGACATACAATGGCTGAAGTCAAAGTCGACCGATCTTGAGGATCAAAATCGGCGCAACAACCTCAAGTTCAGGGGTATCGCTGAAAAAATACCACAAGCACAGCTAAATGAATACCTTAGAAACCTGACTAAAGCCGCTATACCTCACCTATCTGAGATAGAACTCTCAATTGAAAGGGCATACAGGCTTCCCAAGCCAGGCCACCTGCCCGACTCCACACCTCGAGATGTGATAGCAAACTTCCAGTTTTTCCACACCAAAGAAAACCTCCTGCAAGCAGTCAGAAAAAATGGATCCTTACCAGACCCTTACGCGTACATCCGCCTCTATGCGGACCTATCTCAAGCAACGTTGGCAAAACGCAAATTACTTTCTCCTATTACTTCGCTTCTCCGCGACAACAACATTCGCTACAGATGGGGATTCCCAACCAAAATCCTAATCCTTAAAGAAGGAAAGACGCACACCATCTCAGACCAAACGTCAGCGACGAAAGTGCTAAGCCTATGGGGCTTAAACCTCCATAACAGCTAAAAAAATCAAACCCCAGCTACTCAGCTATCCAGAATCAACCCAACCTGGCAACAAGTATCATGAACTGTCCAGATCGGTAACAGAATTACCCACACTTCAAACTCACTCCTGTAAGTCAAGCTGATCCACCATAATCTGACTTCAGGCTTTGCCCTCCAGTTGGAGCCAAAATTACAGTCATGGCTCTACCTACGGCTCCTCCAAGATGTTACAGCCAAGGTCTCTTCAATACCTGGCCAACCCAACCAGCTAACCCCATAACCCATCCCTTCCCTCCCCCTTCCCATAATCCCAATGTACTCCTTGCAGAGGCTCACAATCATCGGCCACCCAACCTACTATGGAAAGCATACTACCTCCCTCCCGATGTCGGTTAAATTCCTATCCCTGAACGTCAAGGGACTCAACTCACCAGTTAAACGCCATTCATTATGGAACGAAGCTCTACGACTAAAGGCGGACATCATCTTTGCCCAAGAGACTCATTTCCAAGAAGACAAAACTCCACACCACAAACACCCCTCCTTCCCCCAAATCTTCCATTCCACCTTTAACAAGAAGAAAAGGGGAGTCCTCATAGCCCTCCATACAGACTTAAAAACAGAAATCCTCTCTTCCGAGATAGATAAAAGCAGTAGATACATCATCTTAATCTGCAAAATCAATGACCAACTATTCACACTAGTGAATGTTTATGCTCCCAATACAGGCTAAAAACGCTTTCTTAAAAAAATCCTCCGCAAAGTCAACTCCTTAAAACAAGGTGCCCTCATAGTCGGTGGAGACTTCAACTCGATCATTAACCCCAAACTAGACACAACCAATAGCTCCAAAAGACCTGACCAAGCCCTAGCCCCTTCACTAACACAAGAATATTTATATGATACCTGGAGATCCCTCCACGGAGAAGAACGAGACTACACCTATTTTTCCGCAGTGCACTCCACCTACTCCAGGATTGATATGTTCTTCACAGATCGCTTTACCCTGCAGAATATAATGGACTCCAGCATATACCCCATATCGTGGTCAGACCATGCCACAATCACATTAACTCTGAAACACTCACAAGCCCCTTTCAAGCCTTTTATTTGGAGATTGAATAATTCCCTACTACGATAACAAAAAAACTTAGATGAACTCTCAAATAACCTGATGTCATACTTTGAACAGAATGAGACGGAGGAAGTTGGAGTGGAAAGTGTATGGCAAGCCCACAAAGCCTTCATGAGAGGCATATTTATCAAACTAGGCCCGCATAGACAAATTACTATCAGAGATAAAAACTTGGGAAACCCTAAATATACTCAACCCCACCCACCAAACCAAAAATAAACTTTTTGATCTAAGACAAAACCTCAGGCTAGCCTTATCAGAAGACTGTGAATTCCACCTAACCAAACTAAAATTCACCCATTATCATCAAAATAACAAAGCGAGTCCCCTCTTAGCTAAACGCATCAAACAAAGACAAGTCAAAGCTAAAATTTTGAAGCTGATACACCCCTTCTCAAAACGCAGCATTTATAACCCACAAGAAATTGCTGATGCGTTTAGCGACTACTATAACGCCCTATATAACCTCAAATCAGACCCAAATACAAACCAACCTTTGCTAAGCCTAATAACCGAATTTCTAGACAAAATTAAACTACCCACAGTCTCTGACACCCAACTCTCCACCCTCAATGCTCCAATCTCACCCCAAGAAGTGTTCAAAGTTATCTCCAATTTAAAACCCAACAAAGCCCCCGGCCCCGATGGATACACAAATGAATATTATAAAGCATTTTCCAATCTTCTAACCCCGAGATTAACCAACCTATTTAATCATTTTATCACAACAGGGAAAATCCCCCCAGACTTTTCAAGAGCCACAATAACAGTCATACCAAAACCGGGCAAAGACCACTCCATACCCTCCAACTTCCGTCCAATCTCACTGCTGAATGGAGATCTAAAAATGTTCGCCAACATTTTGGCCAATAGGATGTATAATATTCTACCAACGCTTATTGCCTACGATCAGGTCGGGTTCATTAAAGGCCGCCAAGCCTCAGATGGCACCAGAAGAATTATAAATACAGTTCACCACCTGGACACCTGTCGAAGGCCTTCGGTGCTCCTCTCTTTGGACGCGGAGAAGGCCTTCGACAGGGTCCACTGGGGTTTCCTGTATCAGGTTCTAATCAAATTTGGACTACAAGGCAACATACTTAAAGCAATAATGTCACTATACCATTCCCCTTCCGCCTCCGTGAACGTATCAGGCTTCCTTTCAAAACAATTCACCCTAACCAATGGCACCCGCCAGGGGTGCCCCCTCTCCCCATTAATATTCATCATGGTGATGGAAACTCTGGCTGAATCCATTAGAATAGACACTAACATAAAAGGCTCCAACCCTAATAGCTCATCACAAAAAATCAGCTTATTCGCTGATGATGTACTTCTAACTCTAACTGAGCTAGCCCTTTCACTTAAACACACCTGGGAAATCCTCCAAAAATTCTCACAAGTGTCATTATACAAAGTTAACGAACTCAAATCCATGCTTCTAGGCATTCATATCCCGGAAGAATTAAAACACCAAATCTCAGCCAGAGTCCCATTTCCATGGACCACTTCATACGTGACATACCTTGGAATCAGAATCACCCCAAACACAAAAAATCTATACGCAACTAATTACCCCCCACTACTAAAAACAATTAACTCTGAACTCACACATCTAGCCCAATTTGAATTCTCCATCTCGGGCAAAATTGCAGCCTTCAAAATGGCCACCTTCCCTAAAATACTTTACTATTTTAGAACTCTACAAATCCCTCTCCCAACAAAATTTTTCAAAGACCTTAGAGCTATGATACTCCAATACATTTGGAAACAAAGAAAGAGAAGGATCTCCTTTGCTACCCTCTCCACTACAAGGAAAGAAGGAGGATTTGGGCTTCCAAACCCCTACTACTACTATCTAGCCGCCATTCTAGATATGTCCAAACACTGGTGGTCCAAATCCTCCAATCACATCTGGGTGGACTTGGAAACTCATACATCTCCAATACCCCTCAAACACCTTATCAGTCTTACCCTACTAAAACACCAAACTCCACCAATCCCTCACCCAACGATTTCAGCTACCGTTACAGCTTGGAAGACATTCACTAATCTTAACTCTCCAGCTCCAGATAGCATCCAACCAAAAATTCCTATTACAATAATCTCATCGATCATCCCGCACATAGACCTAAAGCCCTGGATTGCCCAAGGGATCATCTTCACTGATGACCTATTTAAAGAAAATAAACTTCTCTCATTTACAAACCTACAGAAGCTATTTAACCTAAAAGACAACTCTCTATTCACCTATCTACGTATTGCCCACCTTCACACACAAACACCACTCATACCTCAAAAGATATCCCAAACATTCTGGAATTACTTTAACGCTCCCATTATGATCAAAGGAGGTATCTCATTATGGTATGAACAACTTAATCTCTCCTCCCCATCACCCCTGGAAAAATATATCAAAATATGGGCAGCAGACCTACAATTCCCCCTAACTTTACAATCCTTCAAAAAAGCTTCCCAAAACCTTGCTAAAAACTCCAAATGTATGAACCATTTGGAAACATCCCAAAAGATCCTATGTAAATGGTACATTACACCCAGTACTCTCAAGCATCTCCAACAGCTACAGCCCCCTTTGCTGGAGAAACTGCAATCAGTATGGCACACTCCTCCACATCCTATGGGAATGTCCCCTAATACAACCTTTCTGGAACCTAACTCAAAATATCATTAATATCATCACCCAAGACACCAATCCCATCTCTCCCCAACAAGCTTTATGGCTAATAGACCTGGGCAAAACTCCCACACAATACAGACTAATAATCACCCACATAATATGTGCAGCAAGAAATTTGATTCTCACACATTGGAAGCAAACAGACACCCCATTCCTTTCACAATTATCTCACTCCATAAACTTTAACCTACAAATGGAAAAACTATTAAGGAAGTCAAACCCCAAAACATCACCTGAGCCCATTCTCGACATAAATTGGCAAACCATCCTACCCCAACTCCCTCGATAGCCCTAACCCAAGGTCCCTCAACGTTAGATAAACCACAAATTCAAGATCGCCTCAATCCACAAGCTACAAACTAGCTAATTCCCCCCCCCCTTCCAACCTATCTTCCCCTCTGCTTGATGGGTTATACCCTCCTTGGGGCATCATCGTCTGCACAGAGATATGACTGCAGACTAATAATTCCCCTCTCAAACACAGGTTCACTATCCCATAAAGACCATACGCTGTCCAATGTTAATATGTTAATATGTTATAGAATTTTGTAACGAATAGGCAGGTTAAACGGGTCACTCCGCGACGACCCAATTTTGTCTTACTCACCAGTTCTGTTTAAAATTACAGCTACTACACCATTGTATTATCATTACTGTATTTCAATTCACGTTACTGTAACCAACGCATTGTTATTGTTGTTAATGTTCTTAAAATTTCTCAATAAAAACTATTGAAACAGAAAACACTAAACTGCCCATGAATGCTTATGAATCTAAAAGAGATGGTGTCACCATACATGGGTATGCATGGATTTGGCACAGCTGGTGATTGATGATACTTTAGTTCAGGTATGCGCTGCAATTTTTGGTGATATAAATCTTATATCTGTCCCATCTATTGTCTGAGTGAAATGAATAAGTAACATTGGTGAACATGCCATTTTTTTAACCTAAATCTAAGCTTTTCCATAATGTTAACCTTGTCCTGACAATTAACTTTAATCTCTTCTCTGACACTACTCTTGTCCATGCTTAACTACCCTGCAAGGTCCACTCCTTCCTGATATCTATCCCAAATCTACTCCCATGTTAAACCCTTCCAGATACCTCAAGTTAACCTAACATTAAACCTTTCCTGAAACCTTGAAAGTTTTAACCATGTAACCATTGACTTGCCCTATATAAGAAGGGAGAACCGAGAGCCCAATATGGTGTAGTAAGTCAAGGTAAATGGTATATGTAAGGAGTAAAAATTTTATACTCACAAACCAGGGTTACCTCCAGGTAACCACTGAATAAGCAGGTGAGGAGATTGACCTGTCCCCACTCAGGATTAAGAAGTCGCTCTCTGTAGACGTGAAGAAAGAAAGGGGTATCCCCCTCCACCAAGGGTGGATATGTGATATCGTATCAGACTGTACAGAGGCGCCAACAGGTTAAAAACAGTAATTAAAATGTTTAAAAATTGCTTAGGAGGCAGTGGTGGACTTACCTCCTTCAAGCAGACACAAGTCACTGTGTATTTCGACAAAAAAATTGGATTTATTGGTACACTCCAAAGTATTATACAACGCGTTTCGCGGATCTATGCCCGCTTCATCAGGTAAATAGAAGTAGGAGTACACTATTAGGGATAAAAAAGGCACGTACTTGGTATGTGATCTGACAAACATACAAACTATACAGACATTTTTCTTGAAAAATTGTGGATATTGATAATTGTTAGGGGGAAGTTTTAACCATGTAACCATTGACTTGCCCTATTCTCCAGTGCTAACCCTAAATGGCAAATACGCTTAACCAGTAAACCTAACTGATACTCATTTTCCTTTATCTTTGGCTCGGACACTGAATCCAAGCATAAGGAACACACAGTGTGTTCAGTGCTCAAACTAAGTGTAGAACAGTGCCCAAACTAAGCACCCATGACCGAAATCACACTTGCAGCCACTAAATCCCTTGCAGAATATATTACATAAAAGTAAATCCCCTACAGAATCTCCTATATAAAATTATGTAGCAATGGCTCCCTCTCAACATGCATGGTCTGGTGTATGCCCCAAAGCTATACATCTTTATTCCCGAGTCAGGAAGATAATTATCCTAACTACTATACATAAAAATATATGAATCTTCTTTCTGTTCCTCTACTGATTTTCAAAACATGGATAGTCTCTATAAAAAAAAAACAATAAAAAAGTATGCAGATAAATATAGTGAAATCTTTTTTTTTATGCTGGAAAATGACTTTTTTTTACTAAATGTTATGAAAGGAAAGCAATCTATATGTACAAACCTGACACTTAGGTCATAGTTCAACTGTAAAATGAAATAGCTATGCAGATTTAAAGTTTGGCTGGTTTCTTCTTGGCGGCATCTGGTGTAATTCAATTCTGTGATAAAGTCCAATGTCTTTTGTAATATGTATGTATATATCCCATAAGTTCATAATGATAAATCATGCGCTCAAAATACTAGCAAAGTAACCTGCTGCATGTAATTAAAAGTTGATTTGCATCAAGAACTACGTGTGAAAGTGATATAATATTATATAAATTATGAAACAATAATTCTAGACTGTTGCAGGTGTTTGATATTACATTTATCTTTATGTGATTCTGTATCTTTTGGGAGACTGAATTATACTGTATGTCTGACCTGTTTCATGAAAAAAAATGGGTAACTGAAATCTCTTGGCTTGAGGGAGGAACAGAACAGATTCCTAAGTTTTTTGTTTATCTTTGCCAAAACAGACTTTGTTTAAGATTTTGTTCACCAATGTGCTTTGTAGAAGCCTTTGAACCGTCTGCAAGAGCTTGTAAACAGGAATTTGATTCATTTTTGACAGAAATATTCCTAGCTGTTTCCTTTGCTGCCTATCAGATCAAACTAGAACTTGCATGAGTGCATTTCACTCTCATATGAATTTAATCTGAACCATGCTATTTACCAGACAGCAAGCAATGGGCAGCGCTCACAGGCTGCAAGTGAAGTTAAAGCTACAGAGATATGCCCAGCCCCTTGAGGCTAAATACACACCTTGAATACAAATCAAATGCAAATTATGTGCTAACACTAATCTAAATTCTAAAATTTGAATGCAAGCTGACACCCATGGAGGCAGCTAGCCTGAAGTATACTTAAGTTTTGTACAGCAGAAGGAAATGGCAGCGCTTCCAAACAGACGCTGCACCTGAATTGACTACCTGCACAAGTATGCAGAGCTGGAATAACGGGCAGATTACACACCTTGCATTCAACACAGGTACAGTAAAGGAGGGCGTTAGCTTCAGCATAAGTTGTGCACAACTTATCCCTACTAGACCCTCCCATGGCAGTGACGGGCCCCCACGGGAGAGAACCTAACCACTAGTCTAACAGTGAAGCATATCAAATAGTGAAGTATGTTCAAAGAGTGAAAATTATCCAATCAAAGGGTTAAAACCTCAAACTATTGTAACAGTGAAGCATGTTCAACAGTGAAGCATATCCAACAGTGAACCCTAGCTAGTCTGAATATGCTTCACTGTTACATTAGGTTGAGGTTTTAACCCTTTGATTGGATAATTTTCACTGCTTGAACATGCTTCACTATTTGATAGTTCTCTCCCGTGGGAGCCCGTCACCGCCGTGGGAGAGTCTAGTAGGGATAATTTGTGCACAACTTAAGCTGAAGCTAACGCCCTCCTTTACTGTACCTGTTTTGAATGCAAGGTGTGCAATCTGCCCGTTATTCCAGCTCTGCATACTTGTGCAGGTAGTCAATTCAGGTGCAGCATCTGTTTGGAAGCGCTGCCATTTCCTTCTGCTGTACAAAACTTAAGTATACTTCAGGCTAGCTGCCTCCATGGGTGTCAGCTTGCATTCAAATTTTAGGATTTAGATTAGTGTTAGCACATAATTTGCATTTGATTTGTATTCAAGGTGTGTATTTAGCCTCAAGAAGCTGGGCATATCTCTGGAGCTTTCACTTCACTTGCAGCCTGTGAGCACTGCCCATTGCTTGCTGTCTTTTGAACAAATGTGTATACCATTTATGGCTAGCTGCACCAGGTATGGATTATGTTTTTAATTTTAGACTAACTAGGGTTCACTGTTGAATATGCTTCATTGTTGAATATGCTTCACTGTTACACTATTTTGAGGTTTTAACCTTTTGATTGGATAACTTTCACTGTTTGAACATGCTTCACTATTTGATATGCTTCACTGTTAGACTAGTGGTTAGGTTCTCTCCCGTGGGGGCCCATCACCGCCGTGGGAGAGTCTAGTAGGCATAATTTGTGCACAACCTATGCTGAAGCTAACACCCTCCTTTACTGTACCTGTTGTGAATGCAAGGTGTGTAATCTGCGGGTTATTCCAGCTCTGCATACTTGTGCAGGTAGTCAATTCAGGTGCAGCGTCTGTTTGGAAGCGCTGCCATTTCCTTCTGCTGTACAAAACTTAAGTATACTTCAGGCTAGCTGCCACCATGGGTGTCAGCTCGCATTCAAATTTTAGGATTTAGATTAGTGTTTGCACATAATTTGCATTTGATTTGTATTCAAGGTGTGTATTTAGCCTCAAGGGGCAGAGCTATATCTCTGTAGCTTTCACTTCACTTGCAGCCTGTGAGCGCTGCCCATTGCTTGCTGTCTTTTGAACAAATGTGTATACCATTTATGGCTAGCTGCACCAGGTAAGGATTATGTTTTTAATTTTAGACTAGCTAGGGTTCACTGTTGGATATGCTTCACTGTTGAATATGCTTCACTGTTACACTATTTTGAGGTTTTAACCCTTTGATTGGATAACTTTCACTGTTTGAACATGCTTCACTATTTGATATGCTTCACTGTTAGACTAGTGGTTAGGTTCTCTCCCGTGGGGGCCCGTCACCGCCGTGGGAGAGTCTAGTAGGGATAATTTGTGCACAACTTATGCTGAAGCGAACGCCCTCCTTTACTGTACCTGTTTTGAATGCAAGGTGTGTAATCTGCCCTTTATTCCAGCTCTGCATACTTGTGCAGGTAGTCAATTCAGGTGCAGCGTCTGTTTGGAAGCGCTGCCATTTCCTTCTGCTGTACAAAACTTAAGTATACTTCAGGCTAGCTGCCTCCATGGGTGTCAGCTTGCATTCAAATTTTAGAATTTAGATTAGTGTTAGCACATAATTTGCATTTGATTTGTATTCAAGGTGTGTATTTAGCCTCAAGGGGCAGAGCTATATCTCTGTAGCTTTCACTTCACTTGCAGCATGTGAGCGCTGCCCATTGCTTGCTGTCTTTTGAACAAATGTGTATACCATTTATGGCTAGCTGCACCAAGTAAGGAATACGTTTTTAATTTTAGACTAGCTAGGGTTCACTGTTAGATATGCTTCACTGTTGAATATGCTTCACTGTTACACTATTTTGAGGTTTTAACCCTTTGATTGGATAATTTTCACTGTTTGAACATGCTTTACTATTTGATATGCTTCACTGTTAGACTAGTGGTTAGGTTCTCTCCCGTGGGGGCCCGTCACCGCCGTGGGAGAGTCTAGTAGGGATAAGTTGTGCGCAACTTATGCTGAAGCTAACGCCCTACTTTACTGTACCTGTTTTGAATGCAAGGTGTGTAATCTGCCCGTTATTCCAGCTCTGCATCCTTGTGCAGGTAGTCAATTCAGGTGCAGCGTCTGTTTGGAAGCGCTGCCATTTCCTTCATGCTATTTACCAGCCTGTACATTTTTGGAATTTGAGGATATTTTGTGAGCATTCAGCACCATTCTCCCGATTTCCACACCAGTTGGGCTTGTTTGGTCTCAATATCAAGCTAATGAAGACTGCCTATTTAAATCTTCAGATCTGCTTAAAACGCACACGCACTCGTATATACACACACACAAAGAGGGGAGCTCTGGGGGTCTCCTTTTTAAAGGAGACCCCCAGATGCAGCGGATGTTCGGCGGGTGTGCGCATGTGTGGGGTGCGAGGCTGTGCTGCTTATGGACAGCACCACTGGGCAAAACCTTGCTCCCCATCTCCCGTAACATGGGAGCATTGCTCAGGATTTCGCCTGAGTAATGCTCCCTAACGATTGGCCATCGCACGAGTGAAACTGGCAATAGGATTGGCCAGTAATCCTCGTGCGATGGCAAGGTGATAAGTAGCTCGCATCTGCAAACTACTTAACACTTTGAATAGCATCAGGCCCAAACTGTCTATCCTAAAAAAGCAGGTGTTGCACATTAGAATGGAAAAGAAGTTTTAATCAACTTTGAATTACAAAAAGACATGCTTGCTGACATCAAACCAACAGATGTTGATGAAAGTCATACCTATAATCAGGGCCGGATTTACAAAGCAGGAGCCTGTAGGCCTAGGAGTTCTGGTGTCCTAAACTACGCCCTTCACCACAGGCTACACCTCTATCACTTCTGTGCAGTATTTTGCAGGGCATTTAATTTAAGAGTCTCATTGTATATTAATTCAAGGCTAACAAGCAGCCTAGACTTCCTTCAGTTGGTCTCCATATCTCAGTACTGACACTAAATATATATTATATATTTTCTAACTGCTCATAGTTTTCTGCACAAGATGTAAGTTTCTTCTTCAGGCATGACACAGAGCTGGAACAGCTCTCATACAGTTCTGTATGAAGGCAGAAGAAGCTTAGGGGTTTGAAAGTTTGCAAGAAATATAGGTGCAATTAGCCATTATAGTTGTCACCTGAATCAACATTTGTTGGTTTGATGTCGGAAGATCTGTCATGACTAACATAGGAAGCTGTGTAAAATATTGATACGTTTATGAAACTTTTTAATGAATTTGGTGGTTCAATTAAAATCTCCAGCAAAGGTTTGCTGCTGTCCTTAATTTCATGTTCCCAGGAGGACCATACATGTTCCTATTTTAGTAATTATTATTATTATTATTTTATTATAACAATACAGTGTAAACAATGCAGCAGTTAACAATAAAATAGTGGATTACAGATGTTGCAGTGAACAAATCAACTACAGATCTTTACATTGGGGTGAAAGATATGTTTGCATATTATACAGTATTAGGAGACAAAAAGGAAAAAGAGAACTAGCCAATCAGCCTCACAGTCTAAAGGATTTAGGTATAGGACAATAGGTGAAGGGTAGCTTTGTATGAGATGGTAAAATGGTGGTTAGTGGCTAGAGATAGCCTGAACAGTTCACCGGCGAATGGTAACCGATAACTTCCGGGGTTCGCAATCGCGGAGAACCACAAACTTTACCGGAAGTTCGGTTCGCCCCTATAGTGCATCATGAGGGTCAACTTTGACCCTCTACATCACAACCAGCAGGCACATTGTAGCCAATCAGGCTACACTCCCTCATGGAGCCCCAACCCCCTTATAAAAGGCAGGCAGCGTCAGGCTTTTCACTCACTCGTGTGCCTGCAGTAGAGATGTCGCAAACCTCCGATTTTTGGTTCGTGAATTGGGTTCGCGAACTTCCGCGGAAGGTTCGGTTCGCGGAAAAGTTCGCGAACCGCAATAGACTTCAATGGGGAGGCGAACTTTGAAAAATAGAAAAAAATTATGCTGGCCACAAAAGTGATGGAAAAGATGTTTCAAAGGGTCTAACACCTGGAGGGGGGCATGGCGGAGTGGGATACATGCCAAAAGTCCCGGGGAAAAATCTGGATGTGACGCAAAGCAGCGTTTTAAGGGCAGAAATCACATTGAATGCTAAATTGCTGGCCTAACGTGCTTTCAAACATCTTGCATGTGTATACATCAATTAGGGAGTGTAATTAGAGTACTGCTTCACAGTGACACACCAAACTCACTGTGTAACGCACCGCAAACAGCTGTTTGTGTAGTGACGGCCATGCTGGACTACTGCGCAACATGGCGAGATTGCTCTTCCTCACTCAGTGATGTCAGGTAATGTGTGACTTCCTTCTCAACTTTCCATGGCATTGTTAAAAAGCTTACATTTTGTTTTTAAATTATATTTTCTACTTGCTGTGTACTTGTTCAGTACCGCTACAATGAGAATCCTGTGGAGGCGGGCAAGTCTGCCATTGTGACCCCGGGTAATGGCCGGGGAATGAGGGGTTTGAATCCGGTGTGGAGCTTGAGCAACGACTACCACTACACATCCAAGGAGAACAGCGGGCAGGCATGCAAGCCCGCCCGCCCCGAGGTAGTGACCAAAAATAACAATACAGGAGGAGGACTTTCGAGGCCCTGCTGTGTATTTGAAATGAATGTACTTTAAATCCTTTAACGAGAACCAGTTATGGCGGGCAAAGATGACACCACATTCCTTTCACGAGAATCATATGGAGGCGGGCAAGTCTGCCATTTGTGACCCCGGGTAATGGCCGGGGAATGAGGGATGGAATCCGGTGTGGAGCCTGAGAAACGGCTACCACTACACATCCAAGGAGGGCAGCAGGCAGGCATGCACGCCCGCCCCGAGGTAGTGACCAAAAATAACAATACAGGAGGCGGACTTTCGAGGCCCTGCTGTGTATTTGAAATGAATTAACTTTAAATCCTTTAACGGGAATCTGTTATGGAGGGCAAGTCTGCCATTGTCACCGCGGGTAATGAAGGTTGGATTCCGGCCCGAAGTGGGAGCCTGCTGAGACCCATGCTGTAGCTGCCCTGACCGTGCTTTGCAGACCAGGCATCAGTGGTCAGATGGACCCTTGAGCCAGCGGAAGACATACCAAGTCGAAAGCATTTGCCAAGAATGTTGTACGGAGGGCAAGTTTTTTTGCCCTTTTTTTTTAAATTTTTTGAAAATGATAGATGTTTGTATTTTTAAATTGTTTGAAAGTTTAGATGGTTGTATTTTTAAATTGTTTGAAAGTTTAGATGGTTGTATTTTTAAATTGTTTAAAAGTGTATCCATTCTTCCTCCCCCCAGCCACGAACAATACCATGGGAACGTGGAGCAGCAGAAGCCCCCTGTGACGGCTGCCGCGGTTGTTCTCCGCGGCTTGTCTTTTGAGGGGTGCTGCTTTTCCTCTGGTGTTCTTGCCATAGCTGTTTGTGCCTTCTCTCCAGGTGCCTTCGTAAGGCACTTGTCCCTACGTGAGAGTTGGCCTTTCCACGGCTCAATTTTTGCTGGCAGAGACAACAGATGGCTTTGCTCCGATCTGAGACACACACGTGAAAACATTTCCAAACCGCTGAACCCCCCTGGGGTGATGGCGCTAGGGTGGCATCAGCAGCTGACGTTGAAGGGCATGTTGGCTGGCTGGCCATAGCTGGTGATACATGGCGCCGGACACTGCCCCCAGCTGTTTCTGAGGACGAGCTCCCTCTGCTTCTATCATGGAGTCGTCTCCTCCTACTCCTCTCTGACTCCTCCTCTGAACTATCCCCCTGGTCATCTCCTCTACCGGGAACATATGTGGTATCCGTATAATCATCATCATAATCCTCCTGGCCAGCTGCGCTTTCCTCAGACACCTCCTCAAGTGCACCAACTTCAGGTGGTCCACCATCATCCCCATCCACACACGTTACGTCCATACTATCGCCACCTAACTCAGACGTATGAGGTGGTGTACCTACGCCTTCTTGTTGTTGTTGCAGTAGTGGCTGGGAATCAGTGATTTCAACACCACCACCAAATAACTCCTGCGAAGTGTCAAATGCAGCGGATGTGGTGCTTGTTGTAGCGCTGGTGGCTGCGGGAGATGAGGTGTTCTGTGTTAAATACTCAATCACCTCCTCACGATTTTGGGAAGTGATGGCACGTGCCTTCTTCTGAGCACTGTATTTTGGGGCAGGTCCGCACAAAATCACAGCAACACCACCTCGCACAGCCACAGACCTGCCGGTGCCTGGTGGCCTTCCTCTGGGTCTGCCTCTACCTCTTCCTCTACCTGGTTTGTCCATTTTGTCCATCTCGGGGGTACGCTAGCTATATGCAGTGAGGTGGGTTCTCACTCAACACAACAGGTAGTTAGATGCAGTGAGCTGGGTTCACTGAACAGTAAAGGTACTTAAGATGCAGTGAGGTGGGTTCTCACTGACACAACAGGTAGTTAGATGCAGTGAGGTAGCCAGGTGGGTTCACACTCAACACAACAGGTAGTTAGATGCAGTGAGCTGGGTTCACTCAACACAACGCTAGGTATATGCAGTGATGAGGTGGGTTAAGTAAACACAACAGGTACTGGGTAGTTAGATGCAGTGAGCTGGGTTCACTGAACAGTAAAGGTACTTAAGATGCAGTGAGGTGGGTTCTCACTCAACACAACAGGTAGTTAGATGCAGTGAGGTGGCCAGGTGGGTTCTCACTCAACACAACAGGTAGTTAGATGCAGTGAGCTGGGTTCACTCAACACAACGCTAGGTATATGCAGTGATGAGGTGGGTTAAGTCAACACAACAGGTACTGGGTAGTTAGATGCAGTGAGCTGGGTTCACTGAACAGTAAAGGTACTTAAGATGCAGTGAGGTGAGTTCTCACTCAACACAACAGGTAGTTAGATGCAGTGAGCTGGGTTCACTCAACACAACGCTAGGTATATGCAGTGATGAGGTGGGTTAAGTAAACACAACAGGTACTGGGTAGTTAGATGCAGTGAGCTGGGTTCACTCAACACAAAGCTAGGTATATGCAGTGATGAGGTGGGTTAAGTCAACACAACAGGTACTGGGTAGTTAGATGCAGTGAGCTGGGTTCACTGAACAGTAAAGGTACTTAAGATGCAGTGAGGTGGGTTCTCACTCAACACAACAGGTAATTAGATGCAGTGAGCTGGGTTCACTCAACACAACGCTAGGTATATGCAGTGATGAGGTGGGTTAAGTAAACACAACAACAGGTACTGGGGTATATGCAGTACTGGGTAGTACAATGTGCAGCTCCCTGTCACACACACAGGTAGTCACTGAATGTGCTGGGCTGCTGGCAGTGGCACACAC
The DNA here is from genome assembly GCF_040937935.1 of Hyperolius riggenbachi. Lineage (NCBI taxonomy): Eukaryota > Metazoa > Chordata > Amphibia > Anura > Hyperoliidae > Hyperolius > Hyperolius riggenbachi. The sequence continues at coordinate 198,640,108 of NC_090648.1, forward strand.
AATATCAATAAGCAAGGCTGTGCATGCAACAAAAGTGTCAGTTTGACACACAGAAAAAAAATGTACAGATTGAGCTCTGAAAAGAGCTGTTGCTGGGTGCTTTAAAAGCAATAATAATCAGTCAGGAGCAAGCAAAGCAGCCTAGAACCTAACTAATCTGTCCCTAGGAGAAAAAGTCTGCAGCATCTGTCCCTTTCCTCTCTCTAGCAGGCACACGAGTGAGGCTAATGGCCGCCGGACCCTGCCTTATATAAGGGGGGGTGGGGCTCCAGGGCTTAGTGTAGCCTGAATGGCTACAATGTGTCTGCTGACTGTGATGCAGAGGGTCAAAGTTGACCCTCATAGTGCATTATGGGGCGAATCGAACTTCCGCAAAAGTTCGCCTGGCGCAGGCGAACGCGAACCCCCTAAGTTCGCCTGGAACCGTTCGCCGGCGAACCGTTCGCTACATCTCTAGCCTGCAGTAATTAGAGAAGGGAGAGCTGCTGCAGAGAAAGATATAGGGAAAGCTTAGTTAGGCTCTTGTTGGCTTGTTAGTTTGCTCCTTGCTGATTCGTATTGCTAAAAAAGCACCCCTCAACAGCTCTTTTGAGAGCTAATTTTGTTCTTGTGATCTATTTTTTTTTTTGTGTGACCCACCTGCATTATATACAGCCCTGTTAGTCAGTCGCAGCTGGCCTTTGGCACCTTGGTGGTAATTACTACTGTGCCAGGTGCAGATTTGTAATAAGAGGTAGAAAATTTTGCCATGTGGCTGCAACACATATGCTCAGAAAACTCAGTATAATTGTTATGAACCCAACTGGTGATTTTGTGTAGCCAGTATGATTACATAATAACGTTTTTTTGCACAAATGTGGCCATAGACACCTAATACCTCTCAGTTGGAAAGTGATTCTTTATTGAACATACAAAGCCGCTGATAGACACCTTCCACGACCAAAAACACAGACAGAGATAAAACCTATTTCTGCGCAGATCTAACACATAAAACCAAGGAGCCAACCCACACTTCCCCTAGTACCATACTCTAGGCTTCTGTGTATGGAGTCCGTCATAAACTCTCTGCTCCATGCACACAAGCCCAGCCCACCCACAACTCTCACTCCACCTAGCACCAAGCATACAGCAGCTGCCTCCCCCTAATGGGGATAAGTCCTTAGATGTTAGGCAGTAACATCTAAGGACTTATCCCCATTAGGGGGAGGCAGCTGCTGTATGCTTGGTGCTAGGTGGAGTGAGAGTTGTGGGTGGGCTGGGCTTGTGTGCATGGAGCAGAGAGTTTATGACGGACTCCATGCACAGAAGCCTAGAGTATGGTACTAGGGGAAGTGTGGGTTGGCTCCTTGGTTTTATGTGTTATTTCTGCGCAGAAATAGGTTTTATCTCTGTCTGTGTTTATGGTCGTGGAAGGTGTCTATCAGCGGCTTTGTATGTTTAATAAAGAATCACTTTCCAACTGAGAGGTATTAGGTGTCTATGGCCACATTTGTGCAAAAAAACTTTATTATGCAGATTTGTAATACCCATCACTGCATATACCTACCTGTTGTTCCCTTCAGTGCACCCACCTACCTACGTGAGTGCACGCAGTGTCACCGTGCCTGTCCGATACCTGTCTGTGTGTGACAGGTGCACATTGTAATACCCATCACTGCATATACCTACCTGTTGCTCCCTTCAGTGCACCCACCTACCTACGTGAGCGCACGCAGTGTCACTGTGCCTGTCCGGTACCTGTTTTTGTGTGACAGGTGCACATTGTAATACCCATCACCCATCAGTGCACCTACCTACCTACGTGAGCGCACGCAGTGTCATTGTGCCTGTCTGGTACCTGTCTGTGTGTGACAGGTGCACATTGTAATACCCATCACTGCATATACCTACCTGTTGTTCATTTCAGTGCACCCACCTACCTACGTGAGTGCATGCAGTGTCACTGTGCCTGTCCAGTACCTGTCTGTGTGTGACAGGTGCACATTGTAATACCCATCACTGCATATACCTACCTGTTGTGCAGTGCACCCACCTACCTACGTGAGCGCTCGCAGTGTCACTGTGCCTGTCCGGTACCTGTGTGTGTGACAGGTGCACATTTGTAATACCAGTCATTGCATAATTGTTCACAGTACCTGTGTGACCGCACGCTGTGTAATATACCACTCCGAGCATACCTGTTAACTGCACCTGTGTGACAGCTGCACATTGTATTGCAATACTAGTCATTGTATACCTTTTACTGCACCTGTGTAACTGCACATTGTAGTAGTCAAGTCGGTGCATACCTTTCACTTCATCCCCCCCCCCCCCCGATATGAACAAAACAGGTAGAGGTAGAGGTAGGGGCAGACCCAGAGGCAGGCCACCTGGCAGGTCTGTTCTAGGGCGTGCTGACGTGATTTCATGTGGCCCTGGCCCAAAGTACAGTGCTCAGAAGAAGGCACGTCCCATCAACTCCCAAGATTGTCAGGACGTGGTTGACTATTTAACACAGAACACCTCATCTTCTGCAGCCTCCAGCGCTACTACTAGCACCACATCCGCTGCATTTGACACTTCGCAGGAGTTATTTGGTGGGGAAATCCCTGATGCACAGCCATTCTTGTTACAACAAGATGAAGGCGCTAAGCAAGTTACACCACCTCATATGTCTGAGTTAGGCGACACTATGGACGTAACGTGTGAGGAGGAGGATGATGAAGTACCTGCTGTTGGTGCAGTTTATGAGGTGTCTGAGGCAAGCAAAGCTGGGGAGGATGATTATGATGATATGGATGCCACGTGGGTTCCCAATAGAGGAGATGAACAGGGGGACAGTTCAGAGGGGGAGTCAGAGAGGAGTAAGAGGAGATGAGTTGCTGAAAGAAGCAGGGGGAGCTCGTCGTCAGAAAGACAGAAACAGCTGGTGGCAGTTTCCGGCGCCATGTATTGCCACCTATGGACAGCCAGCCAATATGCCCTTCAACGTCAGCTGCTAAGGCCACCATAGTGCCCACACCCCAGGGGGGCTTAGCGGTTTGGAAAATTTTTAGTGTGTCCACTGTAGATCAGAGCAATGCCATCGGTTCTCTCTGCCTCCAAAAATTGAGCTGTGGAAAGGCCAACACCCATGTAGGGACAAGTGCCTTATGAGGGCACATGCTGAAAAGAAACAAACTGCAATGGGAAGACCATCTGAGGAAAAGCAGCCCACAAAAGAAAAGCCACACTCCTTCTCCTCTTCCTCCTTTAGGTGCATCATCTTCAGCCCCTTTCTCCCTTGCACCTTCACAATCACAGCCACCCTCCTCCACTCCGCCTTTCACCTTGAGCGGTTCCTGCTCCTCTGCCCACAGCAGCAGCCAGGTGTCCATGAGAGAAATCTTTGAGCGGAAGAAGCCAATGTCTGCCAGTCACCACCTCCCCGGCGTTTGACAGCTGGCTTGGCGGAACTGTTAGCTCGCTAGCTGTTACCATACCAGCTGGTGGACTCTGAGGCCTTCCGAAAATTTGTGGCCATTGGGACAGTGCAGTGGAAGATACCAGGCCGCAATTATTTCTCAAAAAAGGCAATACCCAAACTGCACCATGAAGTTGAGAGGCAAGTGGTGTCATCTCTGGCACACAGCGTTGGGTCAAGGGTCCATCTGACCATGGATGCCTGGTCTGCCAAGCACGGTCAGGGCAGGTATATTACTTACACAGCCCATTGGGTCAACCTGGTGACCGCTGGCAAGCAGGGAGTACGTGGCTGTGCAGCGGAACTTGTGACAGCTCCACGGCTTGCAGGCAGGCCTGCTGCCACCTCCTCTCCTCCTGCTACATCCTCTTCGCTGTTGTCCTCTTCCTCCTCCTTGGCTGAGTGGCAATTCAACTCTACTGGTGGTGCAATCTCCTCTCCAGCTACACAGCCCCAGCTCCCCAGGGCCTATACTGCATGCCAGGCACGACAGTGTCACGCCATATTAGACATGTCTTGCCTCAAAGCGGAGAGTCACATTGGAGCAGCTCTCCTGGCTGCTCTTAACAAACAGGTGGATCAGTGGCTCATCCTGCACCAACTGGACATCGGCAACGTGGTGTGTGACAACAGCAGCAATCTAATTTCAGCTTTGAATTTAGGAAAGCTGACACATGTTCACTGCACGGCACATGTGCTGAATCTCATCATTCAGAGATTTGTGTCTAAGTACCCAGGCTTACAGGATGTCCTGAAACAGGCCAGGAAGTTGTGTGGGCATTTCAGGCGGTCTTACATGGCCATAGCATGCTTTGCGGACATTCAGCGGAGAAATAACTTGCCAGTCAGACACTTGATTTGTGATAGCACGACTAACTGGAATTTGACCCTGGTCATGTTTGACCGCCTGCTACAACAGTAGAAAGCCATCAAACAGTGTCTCTACAACTACAGTAGAAGGACACAATCTGGGGAGATGGGGATGTTCTGGCCCAAGAACTGGACTCTCATGCGAAATGCCTGCAGGCTCATGCAGCCATTTGAGGAGGTGACTAACATGGGGAGTCGCAGTGAAGGTGCCATCGGCGACTTGATCCCCTATGCTTTTTTCCTGGAGCGTGCCGTGCGTAGAGTGGTGGATCAAGCTGTGGAGGAACGTGAAGAGGAACAGGAGGAAGAGTTGTGGGATCAATTCTCATCAGAACCAGATGTTTCCTCAACACCTGCGGCAGCACAGAGGGGGGAGAAGGAAGAGTAGTGTGGGTAAGAGGAGTCAGACTCAGATGATGAGGAAGACGTTTTTTTTTTTTTTTTTGGAGGAGGCAGCAGAAGAACAACTGCAGCAGGCGTCGCAGGGGGCTTGTGCTGCTCAACGTTCCCGTAGTATTGTTCATGGCTGGGAGGGGAGGAGGAGAACTTACCTGACGCCACTGAGGAAGAGCAAGAGGAGATGGATAGTACGTCTGGATCCAAATTTGTGCAGATGGCGTTTTTCATGCTGTCCAGCCTGTTGAGGGACCCCGGTATAAAAAAAACTCAAGGGGAATGAGCTGTACTGGGTGGCCACGCTACTAGACCCTCGGTATAGGCACAAAGTGACAGAGATGTTACCAACTCACCTGAAGGCAGAAAGGATGCAGCACATGCAGAACAAGCTGGCAACTATGCTTTACAGTGCATTTAAGGGTGATGTCACAGCACAACGGAATAAATGTACCACTGCCAGTAATACTCCTCCTCCCATGTCCACGCAGGCAAGGACAGGACGCTCCAGCGATCTCATGGTGATGTTGGACATGCGGACATTCTTTAGTCCAAAGCCTCACCTTAGCCCTTCCGGATCCACCCTCCACCAATGCCTGGACCGGCAGGTAGCCGACTTCCTGGCCTTAAGTGTGGATGTAGACACTGTGAGCAGCGATGAACTCGTGGACTACTGGGTGCACAGGCTTGACCTCTGGCCAGAGCTGTCCCAATTTGCCATCCAACTTCTGTCTTGCCCTGCCTCAAGCGTCCTGTCAGAAAGGACCTTCAGTGCAGCTGGAGGCATTGTCACTGAGAAGAGAAGTCGCCTAAGTCACTAAAGTGTTCAGTACCTCACCTTTATCAAAATGAATGAGGCATGGATCCCGGAGGGCTAATGCCCAAGTCAGTCCCCACACACAGCATCTCTGCCTGCATGCCGTGTGACTGCCTGCCCCATGACTAAGTCGCTCCCCACACAGCATCTCTGCCTGCAGGCCACTTGACTGCCTTCTCCACCACCACCAACAGGGTCCAGGACTCCAGGCAAATTCCTGAATTTTGTGGCCGCTATAATAATTTTTCTGGTGCGTGTACATTCCTGCCTAATTTTTCTGGCTGCACTGCAGCTGCAACAACAACACAAAAGGCATGTACATGTGTCAATTCCCCTACGTGATCGTTACCTTTCTGCGGTGAAGGGGCTTGCATATCACAATGAAGCAATGACCACTGGCAATAGGAGTGTCTCGGGGGGGGGGGGGGCACAGCCAAGATAATAAGGTCGTTGCTTCATTGTGGACAGACCAAATTCGATCAGCTGGAAACTCAGTTACTGTTGTTCTGTCATTCATCTACCTCAGCCCGACCATATGGGCTTGAAAACAGCCATCGCCTGCACTCTGGCCATGGTGCGCACCAGTCCAGCACAGCTGTCACAACACAAACAGCTGTTTGCAGTGCGTTACACAGTGAGTTTGGTCTGTCAGTGTGAAGCAGTACTCTAATTACACTCCCTGATTGATGTATACACATGCAAGATGTTTTAAAGCACTTTAGATCTCCAATTTAGCAATAAAATGTGATTTTTACCTTTAAAATGCTGCTTTGCGTCAAATCCAGATTTTTCCCCGGGACTTTTGGCATCTATCCCACTCATCCATGCAAAAACTCAGACCCCTTGAAACATCTTTTCCATCACTTTTGTGAAGTCTATTGCGGTTCGCGAAACTTTGCGCAAACTGAACTTTTGCAGAAGTTCGCGTTTGCGATTCGCGAACCGAAAATCAGAGGTTGGAGCCATCTCTATCAGTGGCCAAGGTGTCCTAAGTGAGAGAGTATGCTTGTCATAAGAGGTGGGTGTTTAGGTTGCGCATACAAAGGGTAAGTGTGGGTGAGTAGCAGATATGTTAAAGGAGGGTGTTCCAGAGGAGGGGAAAGGATCGAGAAAAGTATTGTAAACCAGGATCCATAAGGTTCATAGGGACAGAAAGTGGGGAAAAATCTCCTCAACAGGGCTAAAGACAACTTCAAGCCTCTTTATACTCCATCTGTATCTACAATACATTTTTCTGGAGCTGGAATTTTAAACATCATACTTTTTTAAGCCAATATTATATTTGTATATCATTCAATTGTGAACTGCTGGTCTATAAAAAAAATGTTTTCACTTCGCATTACATTTTAGTCGCATTATTTTTCAGTATGTTTCCATGGCAACAAAAAAGTTTACATTTTAGTACAATAGATCTATTTTTGCTGCACATAAAATGTTACGCTGACCTGCTTCTGTCCCCCAGAATTCAAATTTTAGAATGATCACTACACTTGTAACCAGAGACACATTTTCTTTATAACTGTGATATTCTTTTTAATTAATTAACAGAGTAAGGTCCGTTAAATAAAAGATTAATAACCATGACATACAGATTCTAAGCGTTTGTGGCGCAGGAAAGATTAAACCTGATATGTTATGCCATTAACATGAGTTATTTATTCCAAATGGCTTGCAAGAGCTCTTGGTTAAATCAAAAGTATAATGAAACGTTATTAAGTAGTTGCTCTGCACTGGACTGGCTGTAATGTATGCTGTGCAGTCCTTACACTAATATTGTTCCAGTGACCTCTATTAAAATAATGAATGTAATGAGTTTGCATATTAGGTCGATTCAAAAATACTCTTTAAATAAACAGTCCTTTTAAGATAAACCAGAATGAATAACAATGTTAACAGATAGTATTCATAAATCAATCTTCTTTAAAGGGAACCTAAACTGAGAAGGATATGGATTTTTCCTTTTAAAATAATACCAGTTGCCTGACTATCCTGCTGATCCTGTGTCTCTATTACTTTTAGCCACAGCCCCTGAATAAGCATGCAGATCAGGTGCTCTGACTGAAGTCAGACTGGATTAGCTGCATGCTTGTTTCTGAGACATGTGGATGTCACCTTCCCCTTCATTGTTGAGGTCGATGCATCAGAAATTGGGGTTGGGGCTGTACTGTCTCAGCGTTCCAGCCTGCAAGGCAAACTACACCCATGTGCCTTCTTTTCTCGCAGGTTCTCTCTTGCCGAGAGGAACTATGATATTGGCAATCAAGAGCTTTTGGCCATTAAGTTAACCTTTGAAGAATGGCGCCATTGGCTGGAAGGGGCAGAACATACCATCACAGTTTATACAGATCACAAAAACTTGGAGTACATAGAAGGGGCCAAAAGACTAAGTCCCCGACAGGCCCGCCGGTCCCTATTCTTTTCAAGGTTCAGATTCATCATAACGTATACACCAGGAAGTAAGAACGTCAAAGCAGACGCTCTATCTAGGTGTTTCGAGCCGGAGACAGTTCTGCCTTCAACCCCTGAGACAATCCTACCTCAGAAAGTGGTGCTGGCAGCTACTGAAACCTGGGAGGACTGGACGGCTACTCTGGGGCCTTACCAACAGGACATTCCAGAAGGAAAGCCTGAGGGGGTTATGTTTGTACCACTTCCTTTTCGCCTACAACTCTTACAATTGTTCCATTCCCATAAGAATGCGGGTCATCCTGGGGCTGCCCGAACTCAGGATCTATTGACCAGATGTGTTTGGTGACCTTCGCTGGCACTTGATTGTAAAGCATTTGTGAGAGAGTGCTCAGTTTGCGCTAGGCGTAAGCCCTCTCATCAGGCACCAGTGGGTACATTACAACCCTTACCAGTGCCAAATGAACCCTGGACTCATTTGTCTATGGACTTTGTAGGAGAACTCCCCAGGTCTGAAGGCAAGACAGTCATTTGGGTGGTAGTTGATAGGTTCAGTAAGATGGCTCATTTCGTCCCTCTGAAAGGACTCCCCTCGGCTCAAGAGTTAGCTGCAGTACAGTCTGAATCACCTACTCCTCAGGTGATCATTGACTGCAGTACTGTCTGAATCACCCACTCCTCTGGAGATCTCCTATTACTCATTACTGTTGCACCAAACACTATTCCACATTGGTTGTCCTGTGTCTGGCTATACTAGCATTATTGGTGATTCTGCAGATCACCACATAATCAGGTATAGCATCTGTATTATTGGTGATACTGCAGATCACCAATAATCAGAAAATCTGTTTTGCTGACACCAATCGTTACAGTAATAAATTGAATTTATTTTTAAAAAATGTACTATTTGGCCACAAGATGGCCACAGTCCATTTTTTTTTCAGTCCTTTAAGCGAGCTCTCTCGCTTACAGGAAGAGAAAGGAGGACAGGAAACTTATTTTCTTTAGAAAGAAGCCTATCACAGCCGACCGCTGTGATATACTGACTCTGGGATGGAGGAAGGGGGGGGGGGGGGGGGAACAAAAATAAATGAAAAAAAAAAGTAGGAGACACAAGGAGAAAGACCCTGCATGAAGGCTTACAATCTGGAGGAAGCAGTAGGGACACGAAGGGTAGTGGACCAGAATTCAGCATTCAGCTGCAGGTTTAGAGCACCAGTGGGGGTAGGGGGTAGGGGTAGGCCAGGGTTTAAAGGTGCATTTTGAGGGCCTTCTTAAAGATGTTGAAGGATGGTGCAACCCTAATGGGGGGAGGTAGGGAGTTCCACAGTGTTGAAGCAGCTCTTGGGAAGTCTGGGAGGCAAACATGTGACTGGTTGATATGTGTGTGTGTGTGTGTGTGTGTGTGTGTGTGGGGGGGGGGGGGGGTGCCATGCGTAGTTCTTTGGAGGAATGGCTAGGTGTGTGTTCCTCTGAGTAAGATTAGAAATGTAGGTTGGACAGGTTTTGTGGACAGATTTGTAGGCCAGACACGGTATCTTGAATCTGATTCTGGACTGGATAGGAAGCCAGTGAAAGGATTCACAGAGGGGTGCAAATGGCAACTGTGGTGTAGCAATGGGAGGAGTGGATAATTATGGCTGCCGCATTCATGACGGACTGCAGCAGACAAATTCGGGTCATAGGGAGACAAGACAGAAGAGCATTGCAGTAGTCAAGGCGGGAAATTATGAGAGCATGAATGAGGAATTTGGTGGTGGCAGAGGTCAGGAAAGGGTGGATCTTGCAGATGTTGCAGAGGAGGAGGTTGCAGGACTTCATGTGGTTTTGGATGGAGGGGTGAAGGAGAGTGCAGAGTGCAGGGTGACACCCAGAAAGTGGTCTTAAGAGGCAGGGTGAATGGTAGTGTGGTTAACAGTGATATGCACATCTGGGAGGGTCAACGATGGCCAAGCGGGAAAATAATAAATTCCATTTTGCCCAGGTTTAGTTTCAGGAACCTTGTGGACATCCAGGTGGAGATGGCTGATAGGCAGTAGGAGACCTTGTTTATGGTAGTGGGTGATATGTCAGGGGTGTGGAGGTAGATCTGGGTGTCATCTGCATACAGATGATAGTTAAAACTCCCAGAGGAGATAACCTTGTCAATGGAGGATGTGTATAAGGAGAACAGTAGGGGGCCAAGGACCGTGCCTTAGGGGACTCCCACCGAGAGGTGGTTGGTAGTGATGTAGCAAACGTCAAATTTTTGGTTCACGCACATGAATTTATGCAAATGTTTGCAAACTGGCTGTTTGCAGTGGAATCCATAGACTTATATGGCAGACAAAAGACCGCCGAATTTAGCGCCATACCAAAAAGCACATCGTCTAAATCGAAAGGCCATATGTGCAGTGCCAAAATGTCATGTTCATGATTATAATTTTAAGTATGTATTCAAAAGAGGTTGTTGCAAGATCTCAGCATGCATTATCAGGTTTTTTATGTTACAAAGAAAATAGAACTTTGCCCTAGCAATGTATTGAGCATTTATATATAAAAATGAAATGCTATATAAATTCCATTATTTACCATTCTGAATGTACTATGACCCTAGGAAAACTATCTATTAATCAGTAATGGCAAGAGGCGCCTCATCATTTACATTTGTCCTTGGTTGGTTGACAAGAAACATCAGTATAACGTGGTGATAAATTTTATGTTATATTCTAAGCCCATTATTCAGAACCAAGATCTCAGTTTTAGAAGTACTCTTTGTAATGTTGTCCGGTAGATTATATAAAAGACAAAGAGGAGAAAATGATTGGTGGTATAAAAGTTAACCACTTCACCCCAGACCAGACAAATTTTCACCCCTCAGCGCTGGGGGGGTTGCTCGTTCATGGTAGCGGCGACAGATGACGTTTTAAAATGCCCTGTGGTCCAATAAGAGGGACCAACAGGACATTTTAAAATGATAGGCGGGTGGGTACCAACTAATCATTTAATATTTTTACTTTATTTTTATTTAATCAAACCTGAACTGGAAAAAAGAGACAATTGCATGTGCAGTACTAATGGTAAATACAACTTTCATGGAGTTCTATATCTTTATTTTTAGTTTAAGGGCTGCTTTTGTGCGGATGAATTCTAAACAGCAGTCATTATCATGTGATCTAAAATTTACTTTATTCAGCTACATAACAAAATGGCACCGAAATGAATGGGCGCTATTATTACATAGATGCCAACAACATACACAGCCTTTCTTCCCACATTTGTAACAACATGCAATTTCCTTTAACATTAGTAATTTTTTAATTTACATTAGCCTTTTATTGGGAAATACTAGTTCTAAAGGAACTGTTACCAGATCACTGCAGAGCCTTCAAACAAAGAGGGTGTGCTCACACCATGTGGTCAGAAATTATCAAGTGCCAGCCAGTGGTTAAGGACAATCAAAACGGAGTGACCCATATCACCGCTGCAAATAATACTGGAGGGAACCAGGTGCCAAGTGATTTAGTGACCTAAGAAGAAGTTCAGCCAGGCTGCGTTATGTGGAATATGTTCATTTCTTCATAATAGACCTGCATGATGTTCCGTGACCTTGGAGGAAGTGGAGCAATGCTGCATTGTGTAATATGTCCTATGACTGCATTAATATTACACTTACATAGTGTGAATTTGTTTTTAAAGAGAACCTGAAGTGAAAGGGATATGGAGGATGACATATTTATATAATTTAAACAATACCAGTTGCCTGGCAGTCCTGCTGATTCTCTGCTTCTAATACCTTGAGCCATAGAACCCGAACAAACATATAGATCAGATGTTTCTGACAAAAATCTGAGAGGATTATCTGCATGCTTGTTTCAGGTATGTGATTCAGACTTTAAGGAAGCTAGAATGATCAGGAGGACTGCCAGGCAACTGGTATTGTTACAAAATAAATACATATGGCAGCCATCCATATTCCACAGCAGGAAGTTTTTCAGGAGGCTTTGGGATTAGTTATGGGTTAACTTGTAGATCTTCACAGAAGTCTTAAAGACCACTGTAGACTTCCTTGAAGTGATTTTAATGAAAGAGTGAATTTTAATGAATATCACTTACTGAAATGTCGTTATTTTCAAGAACAGATGACATTTTTTTCCTGTCAGTAAATTGTGAATGCCTGTGATAGAGGTGGCAGAAGAGGAAAGAGCCTCAGGTTTCCTGAGACGCATTCCTCTTTTGCAACCTCTATCGCAGGCATCAATACAGATTTACCAAACACACAATTGGAGAAACTCACTCCCAAACAGTTCTCTGCTGCTTTATAAAGCCTGCAGGCTGCTTATAAGCCATTGAGAAATGCACACATATAATACACCTAGCTTGCAGTGATTAATCAAGCAGAAGCTGAGCAAGTCAGCCAGTCAGTTGGAGAGGGCTTCAGTTGCATATAGACAATGGCTATATGACCAGCAGGGGGCACCAGCGTGCAGGATATTCCCTCTCATCTGCCCCCCTCCTAACTAAACTGCATGGGATACTACAATAAAATTAAAAACAATGGTGCATGAGCCAGCCTGGGGCCCCTGAACTCTCACTGCCCGGGGCCCCAGAACCAGCATCTAACACCATATGTGAGCGCAGCCAAACCCCTGGAGCTGCCACCTCCAAGGCCTGTCTCCTACTGCTCTAAAACTTACCAAACACACAATTGGAGAAACTCACTCCCAAACAGTTCTCTGCTGCTTTATAAAGCCTGCAGGCTGCTTATAAGCCAATGAGAAATGCACACATATAATACACCTAGCTTGCAGTGATTAATCAAGCAGAAGCTGAGCAAGTCAGCCAGTCAGTTGGAGAGGGCTTCAGTTGCATATAGACAATGGCTATATGACCAGCAGGGGGCACCAGCGTGCAGGATATTCCCTCTCATCTGCCCCCCTCCTAACTAAACTGCATGGGATACTACAATAAAATTAAAAACAATGGTGCATGAGCCAGCCTGGGGCCCCAATACAGATTTACACTATAATATATACTTACCCGCAGCTTCCTTCAGCAGCATAAGCCATCTGAGTCCCATGCCGTCCTCCCGCAGTCTCCTGTTCAGCCACGATCAGCCCTAGTAATAGACTCAGTTGCATCCAGTCTGTGTCTACTGCACATGCGCAGAAATTCCACGCATGCGCAGTAGACCCGGACTGATGCGACTGAGCCTATTACCGGGTCTAATCGTGGTTGAACAGGACACCGCGGGAGGACGACATGGGACACAGACTGGCTTATGCTGCCGGAGGACGCTGCGGGTGAGTATCAATTTTTATCAATTTTGTTCAGCTCTGGTTTACCGTACTTTAAGATCATAATTATATGTATTCGCTAGCAGCCCAGTAGCCAGTGTGACATTTTTTCTTCTTTCTCATAATCTGCCTAGAAATCCTGGATAATAAATGCATAAAATTAAATGTTATTGTCCCTTGCTAACTGCGTGCTGTCTGTGTTGTTTACCATAAAAAAAAGATGAATACAGATGAAATGATGTCTCCCACTTCTACTGGTGATTAGAGATTCCATCAAGCAGAGATCATAGTGGACCAACCTTAACCAACATAATTCATATAGCATTTAATCTCCATATAATAAAACCTGTAACATTCACCAAGATCGTGTGTGATTTTTTCTTTAACAGAGGCTTACCTTGTTAGTCACATTTAATGCTTAAATTCAATTACTTGGAATAAATAAAATTCACTCTCTCCTATCCTATCATGCCATCTCAGTTTACTACCAGCAATTTTTTTTTTTTTTAATGTTCTGATTTTACTACACTTACTAATTATAATGTGAGCATTAAACATTCTTGGTTCATCTCCAAGAAATGTTTAGTATCAATGTACAGATCTTTGTTTCTGATCTACAATGGACATAAAAATGTATTTAACCCCCCCCCCCCCCCCCCCCCCAGGACCGCCTCACGTCGATTGGAGTGGCTGCGGTGTTACAAAATAAATACATATGGCAGCCATCCATATTCCACAGCAGGAAGTTTTTCAGGAGGCTTTGGGATTAGTTATGGGTTAACTTGTAGATCTTCACAGAAGTCTTAAAGACCACTGTAGACTTCCTTGAAGTGATTTTAATGAAAGAGTGAATTTTAATGAATATCACTTACTGAAATGTCGTTATTTTCAAGAACAGATGACATTTTTTTCCTGTCAGTAAATTGTGAATGCCTGTGATAGAGGTGGCAGAAGAGGAAAGAGCCTCAGGTTTCCTGAGACGCATTCCTCTTTTGCAACCTCTATCGCAGGCATCAATACAGATTTACCAAACACACAATTGGAGAAACTCACTCCCAAACAGTTCTCTGCTGCTTTATAAAGCCTGCAGGCTGCTTATAAGCCATTGAGAAATGCACACATATAATACACCTAGCTTGCAGTGATTAATCAAGCAGAAGCTGAGCAAGTCAGCCAGTCAGTTGGAGAGGGCTTCAGTTGCATATAGACAATGGCTATATGACCAGCAGGGGGCACCAGCGTGCAGGATATTCCCTCTCATCTGCCCCCCTCCTAACTAAACTGCATGGGATACTACAATAAAATTAAAAACAATGGTGCATGAGCCAGCCTGGGGCCCCAATACAGATTTACACTATAATATATACTTACCCGCAGCTTCCTTCAGCAGCATAAGCCATCTGAGTCCCATGCCGTCCTCCCGCAGTCTCCTGTTCAGCCACGATCAGCCCTAGTAATAGACTCAGTTGCATCCAGTCTGTGTCTACTGCACATGCGCAGAAATTCCACCCATGCGCAGTAGACCCAGACTGATGCGACTGAGCCTATTACCGGGTCTAATCGTGGTTGAACAGGACACCGCGGGAGGACGACATGGGACACAGACTGGCTTATGCTGCCGGAGGACGCTGCGGGTGAGTATCAATTTTTATCAATTTTGTTCAGCTCTGGTTTACCGTACTTTAAGATCATAATTATATGTATTCGCTAGCAGCCCAGTAGCCGGTGTGACATTTTTTCTTCTTTCTCATAATCTGCCTAGAAATCCTGGATAATAAATGCATAAAATTAAATGTTATTGTCCCTTGCTAACTGCGTGCTGTCTGTGTTGTTTACCATAAAAAAAAGATGAATACAGATGAAATGATGTCTCCCACTTCTACTGGTGATTAGAGATTCCATCAAGCGGAGATCATAGTGGACCAACCTTAACCAACATAATTCATATAGCATTTAATCTCCATATAATAAAACCTGTAACATTCACCAAGATCGTGTGTGATTTTTTCTTTAACAGAGGCTTACCTTGTTAGTCACATTTAATGCTTAAATTCAATTACTTGGAATAAATAAAATTCACTCTCTCCTATCCTATCATGCCATCTCAGTTTACTACCAGCAATTTTTTTTTTTTTTAATGTTCTGATTTTACTACACTTACTAATTATAATGTGAGCATTAAACATTCTTGGTTCATCTCCAAGAAATGTTTAGTATCAATGTACAGATCTTTGTTTCTGATCTACAATGGACAAAAAAATGTATTTAACCCCCCCCCCCCCCCCAGGACCGCCTCACGTCGATTGGAGTGGCTGCGGTGTTACAAAATAAATACATATGGCAGCCATCCATATTCCACAGCAGGAAGTTTTTCAGGAGGCTTTGGGATTAGTTATGGGTTAACTTGTAGATCTTCACAGAAGTCTTAAAGACCACTGTAGACTTCCTTGAAGTGATTTTAATGAAAGAGTGAATTTTAATGAATATCACTTACTGAAATGTCGTTATTTTCAAGAACAGATGACATTTTTTTCCTGTCAGTAAATTGTGAATGCCTGTGATAGAGGTGGCAGAAGAGGAAAGAGCCTCAGGTTTCCTGAGACGCATTCCTCTTTTGCAACCTCTATCGCAGGCATCAATACAGATTTACCAAACACACAATTGGAGAAACTCACTCCCAAACAGTTCTCTGCTGCTTTATAAAGCCTGCAGGCTGCTTATAAGCCATTGAGAAATGCACACATATAATACACCTAGCTTGCAGTGATTAATCAAGCAGAAGCTGAGCAAGTCAGCCAGTCAGTTGGAGAGGGCTTCAGTTGCATATAGACAATGGCTATATGACCAGCAGGGGGCACCAGCGTGCAGGATATTCCCTCTCATCTGCCCCCCTCCTAACTAAACTGCATGGGATACTACAATAAAATTAAAAACAATGGTGCATGAGCCAGCCTGGGGCCCCAATACAGATTTACACTATAATATATACTTACCCGCAGCTTCCTTCAGCAGCATAAGCCATCTGAGTCCCATGCCGTCCTCCCGCAGTCTCCTGTTCAGCCACGATCAGCCCTAGTAATAGACTCAGTTGCATCCAGTCTGTGTCTACTGCACATGCGCAGAAATTCCACGCATGCGCAGTAGACCCAGACTGATGCGACTGAGCCTATTACCGGGTCTAATCGTGGTTGAACAGGACACCGCGGGAGGACGACATGGGACACAGACTGGCTTATGCTGCCGGAGGACGCTGCGGGTGAGTATCAATTTTTATCAATTTTGTTCAGCTCTGGTTTACCGTACTTTAAGATCATAATTATATGTATTCGCTAGCAGCCCAGTAGCCGGTGTGACATTTTTTCTTCTTTCTCATAATCTGCCTAGAAATCCTGGATAATAAATGCATAAAATTAACCACTTGCCGACCGCACACTCATAACGTGCGTCGGCAAAGTGGCAGCTGCAGGACCAGCGACGCAGTACTGCGTCGCCAGCTGCAGCCTAATTAATCAGGAAGCAGCCGCTCGTACGAGCGGCTGCTTCCTGTCAAATCACGGCGGGGGGCTCCGTGAATAGCCTGCGGGCCGCCGATGGCGGCTCGCAGGCTAGATGTAAACACAAGCGGAAATAATCCGCTTTGTTTACATTTGTACGGCGCTGCTGCGCAGCAGCGCCGTAAGGCAGATCGGCGATCCCCGGCCAATCAGCGGCCGGGGATCGCCGCCATGTGACAGGAGACAGCCTGTCAGTGGCTGCACAGGACGGATAGCGTCCTGTGCAGCAGGATCTCCAGGAGGGGGCCAGGTAGGAGAGGGAGGGGGAGGATTTCGCCGCGGAGGGGGGCTTTGAGGTGCCCCCCCCGCCACCCACAGCAGGCAGGAGAGATCAGACCCCCCCAGCACATCATCCCCATAGGGGGGAAAAAAGGGGGGCAATCTGATCTCCCTGCCTGCACCCTGATCTGTGCTGGGGGCTGCAGAGCCCACCCAGCACAGATCACTCAAACCAGCGCTGGTCCTTAAGGGGGGGTAAAGGGTGGGTCCTCAAGTGGTTAAATGTTATTGTCCCTTGCTAACTGCGTGCTGTCTGTGTTGTTTACCATAAAAAAAAGATGAATACAGATGAAATGATGTCTCCCACTTCTACTGGTGATTAGAGATTCCATCAAGCAGAGATCATAGTGGACCAACCTTAACCAACATAATTCATATAGCATTTAATCTCCATATAATAAAACCTGTAACATTCACCAAGATCGTGTGTGATTTTTTCTTTAACAGAGGCTTACCTTGTTAGTCACATTTAATGCTTAAATTCAATTACTTGGAATAAATAAAATTCACTCTCTCCTATCCTATCATGCCATCTCAGTTTACTACCAGCAATTTTTTTTTTTTTAATGTTCTGATTTTACTACACTTACTAATTATAATGTGAGCATTAAACATTCTTAGTTCATCTCCAAGAAATGTTTAGTATCAATGTACAGATCTTTGTTTCTGATCTACAATGGACATAAAAATGTATTTAACCCCCCCCCCCCCCCAGGACCGCCTCACGTCGATTGGAGTGGCTGCGGTGGCAGACCGTGGACTGCCTAATGCCAATTGGCATCAAGTCCTGGGGCTGCAGTTTGCAGAAAATTGCGTGCAGGCTGTGCGCGCATCTCCTGCTCAGGGGGCAGAGCTCCACCCTGCCTTCAGTCACCGAGCGGCAATCGCCGGTCAGGAGACAGTTAGACGGGTGAAACCGCTGTCTAATTAACATGTACAGAGCTGCGATCAGCAGCAGCGGTTTACTGGGGACAGCCGTGTGACATGGCTGTCCCCTCCTGAGGCTGATGAGTGATCGGCTGTCATAGGCTGAAGCCTATGACAGCTGATCACGCTGATTGGCTGGCGGGGGGAAGGAGGGAGAGAGCAGGGAAGAGGATATAAAAAATAGGCATTTTTATTAAAAAACAAGTTGTATAAATGTTGATAAAAAAAACATGGGAGGGGGGGGGGGGGGGCGATCAGATCCCACCAACAGATAGCTCTTTTGGTGGGGAGAAAAGGGGGGGGGGAATCACTAGTGTACTATGTTGTGCGGCCCTGCAGCTTGGCCTTAAAGCTGCAGTGGCCAATTTAACTAAAAATAGCCTGGTCTTTAGGGGGGTTTAGCACTGTGGTCCTGAAGTGGTTAATGTTTATTATATTTGTAAGTTATGCTTTACTTTTTTATCACTACTTCTGTTGCTTTCCATAATGATTATAATACAGCATCCCGTTCCTGGCAGCCTAGACAACACGGTGTATGTGAGCACTAGTTATGATGATCACTATTGACAGTTTCACTGTCAATTTGCAAAATTCATATTATTTTAAGTGTTATTAGAAGGGGAAACTGAGGAATTTCTATCCAACTGTGCTGGACCTATTCTTGATCCAAAAAGGCACTCGAGCACATCACAGGAGAATGGGGTGGTGGTGGTGGTGGTGGGGGTGTTAGTGGAGTAACCCTGTGCAATTTATTTAATTTTGTGGATGCTTAGTGTAAACATAAAAAACATTAAAAAATAAAGGCATAGAAGAAAGACAATTTAAAGAGTTACTGTAAACGCAATTATGAAAATAAGGATCAAGTAAAATCAGAAAAGAACAAAGAAGCAACACCAACATCATAGCAATCAAAACATTTCCTCAAAGACAAAAAAAACAACAACAAAATGAGCCACAGATATAAGAAACTAAAAGAAACTGACTTCAAATAAGTGAGATGTAAAAGATGCAAACACACAATATCAAAGTGCAACAAAACTGTAACTCAGACCTGTTTTCCTGTCTGCCTCGCTTTTTTTTCTATTAAAACAAAACTATCGCTGCTTCTGCTTATATGGGAATCAAAATTGCTATTGGTCACTCTGACAGACTATTGATGATCTTAGTTCTGAAAGTACTAAACCAGTCATGAGAAATAATTACCTTACACTGCCGTAATATGCCCACTTATGATACAATTTTGACTGTACAATCTTACACTTCAATGTAATATGAGAGGCCACCTAAAATATCCATTCAGGCTTTGTTCACATCTAAAATCGAAATTGCTGACGGCAGCTATTTTCGATTTTGTAGGCAATTTTTTCCCCCTCCTTTTTTACCCCGCTACTGTGCGTGGATCGGGGGGGGGCCCTAGAGCTGCGCAGCCGCACTAACGTGTATGCGGACTGCGCAGCCGCAGCCAGCTCCGGCGGACATCTTAGGAGAGGAAGGGGAGCCCGACCCCGTCCGGGGGGTTGGGAGCGGCATGGGGGGCTATCTCACTGTGGGACCCGGCGGAACTGCACGGAGGGCGCGAATGGCGTCCTCCATGCATTTAAAAGTGATTAAGGTACTTCTCTTTTTTTACCTATTTGGGCTCGTAAATCCTTTAAAAGCCTATTGTGCTGTGCCCAGGAGGGAATTCAATGGGAGTTCCTGCTGTGTGCATCTTCCCCTTTCCTCTCCAAAGAGTAGAACCCGCTGTCCAGCCAGGAGCCATAAAGCATGTCTCTACAATTCTCATTCAGAAATTATCTCTAACAAATGACAGATCATTAAAGTGTGTATGTGTCTTAATGCTTACAAAATAAAATACAACACTGAAAGGTACTTAAATAGTAACCTGCTTTAAAGAATTTGCCTATATAATATTTTGGACAATATTTATACCTCTTGCTGATTGGGACTTTCTCCCACAGGCTGTCTGCGATGCTCCGAGCCTGACAACCTTTAAATGTATAATTAAACTGAATGTCTTCAGACAAGCTTATAATTTAACAGGGCCAAATTTTGAGGGGTGCCTCCTCCCACCCTACATAGTTTAATTCCTCTGCAGCCAATACCAAGTGGTTACAGTGGACCCTTTCTATTCTAGTTCCTAGTTTCATCCTGGATTGTGACCCAAGTCCAGAAGAGGACTTTCTATCCTAGTTTTGGCAACCACATCCTCAAAACAGTGGTTGCCAAAAAGCAAGCCATGTTTGTAAGTAATCTTTCTTGTTGGATCGATCTCCTCTTAATCGAAAATATTACACTCTATTGGCTCTCCTGGTTTTTCTTTGTCTTTTTTCCTTCCAGACACTGGAGTTCCCCATTGATCTTGCCATACAGGACAGCCCATACTAGATTTTGAGGATCACTGTCTCATTTGCTAACCCCTTTGTCTTTTCCACTGGTGTTTCCACCCCAGTACCCTCTAGAATGTAAAATCTGAAAGGCAGGGTCTGACCCCTAGTGTTTCCTGTTTCTGTTTTACTTTATCAAATGGATACGTACCAGTAGTGATAATATCTCAAACCACAAATCACCTATGTACGTATGGATTTGTACTTGTGTGGATGGAAGTCCTGATTGTAATGCAACTACTCATGTATCTATGCTCCCCACTGATGTCTTTTCTGCACTCTGTACAGTGCTTCAGAAGATGTTGGTACATAATATATAAAATAATAATACACATTTCCATACATGATAACTTATTTTTACCAAGAGCATCGAAGTCTATGGGCATGAGAAAACAGCCTTTCTTTTTTACTTTACTTTTCAGACAGCTGGAACTTGAGGGATGTTAATACCTTTGCATTTGGTAACTTCTGAAAGAAAAACCAAGGCCAGGGATTCTTTGAATTTCCAAGTCTAAAAATATAGGTGGGGATTGCAGTAAATCATATCCTAAGCTCAGGAGCCTGAGAAAGAAACCACTGAGGATAGTGTTTCCTTAAAGGCTCGTACACAGGTGCATCTTAATACATGACACAACTGGATGATATGCATTCTATCAACAAGGAAAAGGAAGAGAATCAAGACAAATGTCCTAAAAAAGAACCTCAGACACTTAGGTGGATGATAAGAAATTAAAAACTCCTGCATGGTTTATTGATTTTAATTTAACCCTTTATGATAAATATGTAAGGAGTCTGCTGTGAGACACCTTTTTTGTATGTACCTGAATAAGAGAGGCTATTTGGTCACCTCCTTATTAATCAATAGCACACAAGCCCCCTTATTGTATTATCATGACCTTTTCTTGGGCACAGAAGATGTGAAATAGAGTCCATTTCACTAAACATTGAGTTGAGAATGAATCGCAAAGGGACAGGGTATCCCACACTAATGTTGGAGTGATATGGGTTGGGATTGGTCAAAGGGAAAAGCCCCACTCTTGAAGGTTAAAGTCAACATATATAACAGATAAAAAAGAGTAATTAAGACGGGGGAAGGGTGTACATTTTTTTCTACTTCAATTCTATTTGTTTCATTTTAACATTCTAACTGTGCACAGAGAATAAGAAAGCACTATTAGATAAGGAGTGGTGCTGATTTCTTACATTCATATTGATATAGATTGAGATTCATATCATGCTGCAAAAATAAGTCAGGCATCCAATAAGGTATTATGCTGCATTAAGGAATGTGCAGTGCTTACTGAAATGCTACTCAGTCAACCCTAATGCTGCGCCAATGAGGCCATCATATTGCTAATGAGCTTTTGCATCAGTTCAGGGTCCAGCCACATGCTGTTAGAGTTGTCCATTAATGGCTTGCTCCAGCTCTGTTACTGCAGACTCATCCCATTTGATCTTGATGAACTGCAAATGCACTTTGATGATGCTTCTCTGTGATGATTCAAATGTAAACGACTCCAACCAGACTCTACCCTTGCAGGATGAATAACCAATTTCACTCTATTGGCATCTTGCAGCGATATGGTGGTGGTAACCCAAAAATAACGCATAGTAAGAAGAAGCATTGGGTGACGTTCCCATTGACTTGCATTGGTTTCACCACTTTCAGGATGGCAATACTTATGCACTGTATAACATACCTTAATATCACTGCTGCTTTACAAACATGGAAATCTTTTCTGCATCTAACAATGAAAGATAATACAACAAAAGGGGGGGGGGGGGCACTACAAGGAAGTTTGCCGCAGTTGTGTAGCCACTGTTTTGTAAACAGCAGTAACAGAGATAATGCAGAAATTAGTGCAGATAATGCTTTTATATACTGACCATTCATTGTGTCTTAATGATTTGTCCTTTCTATGTATTTCAGCACTTTCTAACCTGATTAAATAGTAAAGTTGTACTGTGCAATATGCTGTCAACATAAAACTAAAAAAAATAATAATCCCATTCTTATATGTCACAGCAACATTTTTAAAACTCCTGAAGGTCTTTGGTATAATTAATCTGTATTTGTCTAGCATCAGATGTGACTCTGTGGGAATTAAAGCATTAGCTGTGCGATAATTAAACTTTGTACCTTACTGTGAGCAAAGTGACAGGGATGTTGTTTTCATTCAGTTTCTCTTGTCAAATAAAGGAAAGACTGGTACACTGAAATGTATATCATAGAATATGTTGTAGGTATACAGAGGCACCTAAAGAGCAATGGTATCTCAAACATTTAAAAATAGAGGAGGCAGTGGTGGACTTACCTCCTTCAAGCAGACACAAGATAATATTAATGTAATATCAATAAAACAGTTTTATACACTCTAAAGATCATACTTTATACATCAATATTATCTTGTGTCTGCTTGGAGGAGGTAAGTCCACCACTGCCTCCTCTATATTTAAACTTTTTAGATACTTTTGTTCTTTTGGCACCTTTGTATTCCTATAACATTGTAAAGTCCAACCTGGGTGTAGGGGTGTTTCCCCTCATTTTTCCTATCTACAGAGAGCAATTTCTTAATCCTGAGTGGGGTCAGGTCTAATCTCCCAACCTGCATTATCAGTGGTTGCCTGTGAGGTAACCCTGACTGAGTATATTGTATTTACTCTATCTCTTCCTCTACTACCAATACATACTACACCATATTGGACTCTCTGTGTCCCTCCGCTATTTTATATCATAGACTATGATATTCAGACATTGGGAACTCACATACAACCTCAGTTACCAATATAGAATATGTTGTGTAATATATCAACTTGCTTATTACTAAAGTCCCATAGCTAGCAGTATTTTCCAACGATAAGTATCAACAAATCTTTACCAAATTTGCTTTGCACACTTAAAGGCAACCTGGAATATATGTAGGCTGCCATATTTATTTCCTTTTAAACAATACCAGTTGCCTGGCAGCCCTGCTGATCTATTTGGCTGCAGTGATGTCTGAATCACACCAGAAACAAGCATGCAGCTAATCCATTCAGATTTGACAAAAATGTCAGAAACGCCTGATCTGCTGCATGCTTGTTCAGGGTCTATGGCTAAACATATTAGAGGCAGAGGATCAGCGGGATAGCTAGGAAACTGGTATTTCTTAAAATTAAATAAATATGGCATATGGCCATATCCCTCTTACTTCAGTTGTCCTTTAATTCTGATTTTGTTTTGATAAATGCCATCACACCATTCATTAGGACAGCCAATGTGCTAGAGAGCTCAGTGCCCACAAACAGTAGGTGCTTTTTTGTTGCCATGCATAACATGTTTTACAATGCCTCTGGTGGTGTTTCCTCCACCCCACCCTACCATTCCCCCAATGCTGGAGGACATGGAGCACAGGTCTGTATTTAATGCACTCTTTCTCCTAAGTTTTCTCCTAGGTTACATTTTCACACCTTATAAATGCAATGCCTTTTAAGCAACCAGCAAGCAAAACTACTTTAATAATTTTGGCAGGACTTTTTTTTTACCTTCTTTTTGATACTTTTTCAATTGCAGACTGCTGAACAGTTATTTTAACCACTTGAGGACCACAGTCTTTTCGCCCCTTAAGGACCAGAGCCTTTTTCTCCATTCAGACCACTGCAGCTTTCACGGTTTATTGCTCGGTCATACAACCTACCACCTAAATGAATTTTACCTCCTTTTCTTGTCACTAATGCAGCTTTCTTTTGGTGCTATTTGATTGCTCCTGCGATTTTTACTTTTTATTATATTCATCAAAAAAGACATGAATTTTGGCAAAAAAATGATTTTTTTTAACTTTCTGTGCTGACATTTTTCAAATAAAGTAAAATTTCTGTATACATGCAGCGCGAAAAATGTGGACAAACATGTTTTGGATAAAAAAAACTCCCATTCAGTGTATATTTATTGGTTTGGGTAAAAGTTATAGCGTTTACAAACTATGGTGCAAAAAGTGAATTTTCCCATTTTCAAGCATCTATGACTTTTCTGACCCCCTGTCATGTTTCATGAGGGGCTAGAATTCCAGGATAGTATAAATACCCCCCAAATGACCCCATTTTGGAAAGAAGACATCCCAAAGTATTCACTGAGAGGCATAGTGAGTTCATAGAAGATATTATTTTTTGTCACAAGTAAGCGGAAAATGACATTTTGTGACAAAAAAAAGAAAAAAAAAAGTTTCCATTTCTTCTAACTTGCGACAAAAAAAAAATGAAATCTGCCACGGACTCACCATGCCCCTCTCTGAATACCTTGAAGTGTCTACTTTTCAAAATGGGGTCATTTGTGGGGTGTGTTTACTGTCCTGACATTTTGGGGGTGCTAAATTGTAAGCACCCCTGTAAAGCCTAAAGGTGCTCATTGGACTTTGGACCCCTTAGCGCAGTTAGGCTGCAAAAAAGTGCCACACATGTGGTATTGCCGTACTCAGTAGAAGTAGTATAATGTGTTTTGGGGTGTATTTTTACACATACCCATGCTGGGTGGGAGAAATATCTCTGTAAATGACAATTTTTTCATTTTTTTACACACAATTGTCCATTTACAGAGTTATTTCTCCCACCCAGCATGGGTATGTGTAAAAATACACCACAAAACACATTATACTACTTCTCCCAAGTACGGTGATACCACATGTGTGGCACTTTTTTGCACCCTAACTGCGCTAAAGGGCCCAAAGTCCAATGAGTACCTTTAGGATTTCACAGGTCATTTTGCGACATTTGGTTTCAAGACTACTCCTCACGGTTTAGGGCCCCTAAAATGCCAGGGCAGTATAGGAACCCCACAAATGACCCCATTTTAGAAAGAAGACACCCCAAGGTATTCCGTTAGGAGTATGGTGAGTTCATAGAAGATTTTATTTTTTGTCACAAGTTAGTGGAACATGACACTTTGTGGGAAAAAACAATTAAAATCAATTTCCGCTAACTTGTGACAAAAAAATAAAATCTTCTATGAACTCCCCATACTCCTAACTGAATACCTTGGGGTGTCTTCTTTCTAAAATGGGGTCATTTGTGGGGTTCCTATACTGCCCTGGCATTTTAGGGGCCCTAAACCGTGAGGAGTAGTCTGGAAATCAAATTCCGCAAAATGACCTGTGAAATCCTAAAGGTACTCATTGGACTTTGGGCCCTTTAGCGCAGTTAGGGTGCAAAAAAGTGCCACACATGTGGTATTGACGTACTCGGGAGAAGTAGTATAATGTGTTTTGGGGTGTATTTTTACACATACCCATGCTGGGTGGGAGAAATAACTCTGTAAATGGACAATCGTGTGTAAAAAAATCAAAAGATTGTCATTTACAGAGGTATTTCTCCCACCCAGCATGGGTATGTGTAAAAATACACCACAAAACACATTATACTACTTCTCCCGAGTACGGCAATACCACATGTGTGGCACTTTTTTGCACCCTAACTGCGCTAAAGGGCCCAAAGTCCAATGAGTACCTTTAGGATTTCACAGGTCATTTTGCGGAATTTGATTTTCAGACTACTCCTCACGGTTTAGGGCCCCTAAAATGCCAGGGCAGTATAGGAACCCCACAAATGACCCCATTTTAGAAAGAAGACACCCCACGGTATTCCGTTAGGAGTATGGTGAGTTCATAGAAGATTTTATTTTTTGTCACAAGTTAGCGGAACATGACACTTTGTGGGAAAAAACAATTAAAATCAATTTCCGCTAACTTGTGACAAAAAAATAAAATCTTCTATGAACTCCCCATACTCCTAACTGAATACCTTGGGGTGTCTTCTTTCTAAAATGGGGTCATTTGTGGGGTTCCTATACTGCCCTGGCATTTTAGGGGCCCTAAACCGTGAGGAGTAGTCTGGAAATCAAATTCCGCAAAATGACCTGTGAAATCCTAAAGGTACTCATTGGACTTTGGGCCCTTTAGCGCAGTTAGGGTGCAAAAAAGTGCCACACATGTGGTATCGCCGTACTCGGGAGAAGTAGTACAATGTGTTTTGGGGTGTATTTTTACACATACCCATGCTGGGTGGGAGAAATAACTCTGTAAATGGACAATTGTGTGTAAAAAAATCAAAAGATTGTCATTTACAGAGGTATTTCTCCCACCCAGCATAGGTGTGTGTAAAAATACACCCCAAAACACATTATACTACTTCTCTCGAGTACGGCGATACCACATGTGTGGCACTTTTTTGCACCCTAATTGCGCTAAGGGGCCCAGAGTCCAATGAGTACCTTTAGGCTTTACAGGGGTGCTCAAAATTTAGCACCCCGCCCACTTGCCAGGACAGTTAACAAACCCCACAAATGACCCCATTTTGGAAAGAATACACGCTAAGGTATTCCATGAGGGCCATGGTGAGTTCATAGAAAATTTTATTTTTTGTCACAAGTTAGCGGAAAATGACATTTTGTGAAAAAAACAAAAACACAAAACCACAATTTCTGCTAACTTGTGACAAAAAATAAAACATTCTATGAACTCACCATGCACCTCACGGAATACTTTGGGGTGTCCTCTTTCCAAAATGGCATCATTCGTGGGGTCTGTCCTGGCATTTTAGGGTCTCTGCAATCATTACATGTATGGCCAGTATTAGGAGTTTCTGCTATACTCCTTATATTGGGCATAAGGGTAATGCACTGTGGGCTGAAAGGAAAAATGAACGTCAAACAATCAATCAATGTGGATGAAAAAATATCTGCCAAAAAATTTTGAAAAAAAAAAAGAGGAGGAAGGCATCTGCCAGGACATAGGAGCTGCCGCCCCAAAAATCCAAACCCACCAGCTCGTATGCCCTGGCAAACCTGATTTATCCATTCACACTGATCGATGTGGATGAACAAATCATTGCCAGAGTTCTTTTTTGATACAAAGTGTTTGCCAAAGCATATGAATCCCCAACACCACTCCTTGGCCCATATGCCTCGGCAAACATATCTTTTTGACTGCGGAGGAGAAATCTCGTCCTGCAGCGCTACATGCACCGACTTGTGTGTAAGCTGACAGACGCGCAATGTTCTGTCAGGATGCACCATCAGTGCTGCAGCTGATTGGTCGGTCTGGATAGAAAAAAAGAGAGAAGAAAAAAAGACAAAACAATACAAAAAGGAGGGGAAGGCATCTGCCAGGACATAGGAGCTGCCGCCCCAAAAATCCAAACCCACCAGCTCGTATGCCCTGGCAAACCTGATTTATCCATTCACACCGATCGATGTGGATGAACAAATCATTGCCAGAGTTCTTTTTTGATACAAAGTGTTTGCCAAAGCATATGAATCCCCAACACCACTCCTCGGCCCATATGCCTCGGCAAACGTATCTTTTTGACTGCGGAGGAGAAATCTCGTCCTGCAGCGCTGCATGCACCGACTTGTGTGTAAGCTGACAGACGCGCAACGTTCTGTCAGGATGCACCATCAGTACTGCAGCTGGTTAGTCGTTCGCTCGGTCCACCTGGAAGGTTATTGGATGGAAAAAGAGAAAAGAAACCCCAAAAAACAAGCAAGCAGCAAAGCAATTACTTCATTAACATTAATAACCTTTGAACTTTTTTAATAAAAAACTTAACATTGCAAACCAAACATTAACTTCTTTGCTTACCTGTTTTTTGTTTTTTTTTAACTTACCTCCCGAGGACAAACCTCTCCTCCCCCATAGAACAATGTGCGAAGTGCAAATCGCACAGAGTTGTGGCGAAATACATTACGCAATTTGTCCCAAGTGAAAGGAGAGGTTTCTGGCAGCCCTGTGTATTAGGGTCTCTGGAAACCCGATGTTTGGTTTCACACTGCATATTGACATATCCGGTGGGTCGAGCCCGCCGCACCGTATCGTCCAAAACAGACCTTCAGGCAATACCACAAGAGTAGCATTCGGCCTAGTAATGAACTGCGTCACCATAGACTAACATGACTTCCGGGCCGATCGATATTGCCACAGAAGCCACGCAGTAACGTAGGCATGCACTAGCGTTAAGTCAAGCACTTCCGGCATAGGGGGGGGACCGCAAAGTGTGACTTTTGCTAGGCATTTTGCCCTAACGCATCGCAGCAGTGTGAAATAGCACTGAGAGACCCTTGTGTGCCTACCGCTGTGTGTGGAGTTCCCTACTCTCTAATAGTGTACCTGCTCGTGGTACCTCTCAAAACACTCCCCTAGGCATAGGCCAGGCTGGTCAGGACAGGTGGGACAATAAACAGTGGTGTTTTATTCCAGCCCTGCTGCAGACACGACAGCGTTTTCTTCGGATTCGTTGACCTGGGGTAGTCGGAATTGGATAGGCGTAATGCCTTCCATGCAGCCGGCTAGTTGCATCTTGGGGTTGGGCCACGGCACCTCCTGGATACAGGAGTTCCATCACGATCTGTTTATTAAATTGAATAAACGAGCCAGTTCTCCCAGCCTTACTGTAGAGAACAAAGCTGTTGTAAATTGCCAATTGAATGAGGTAAAAAGACACTTTTTTATACCAGCGTCTTGTTTTTCGGGCAACTAAATAGGGTGCTAACCTCTGGTCATTGAAGTCCACCCCTCCCATGTTAGTATTATACTCGTGGACGACAAGGGGTTTTTCAATGACCTCAGTTCGCCGTTGAATTTCAACTGTCGTGTCTGCGTGAATGGTGGACAGGAAGTAAACCTCCCTCTTGTCCTTCCATTTCACCGCGAGCAGGTCGTCAGCACACAAGGCAGCCCTCTGCCCCCGTTGAAGTCTGGTGGTAATGAGCCGATGGGGGAAGCCCCGGCGACTAGGCCGCACGGTGCCACAGCATCGGATTTTTTCTATTTTTAAGTGCTGAAAGAGGGCCACACTTGTGTAATAATTGTCCACAAAAAGATGGTACCCCTTCTGGAACAAGGGTGACACCAAGTCCCACACAACCTTTCCACTGCTCCCCAGGTAGTCAGGGCATCCGACCGGCTCCAATTTTGAGTCTTTTCCCTCATAGACCCTAAAATAAGATGTATAGCCTGTGGCCCTTTCACAGAGCTTATACAGTTTCACCCCATACCGGGCGCGCTTGTTTGGGATGTACTGTTTGATGCGAAGGCGCCCGGTAAAGCGTATGAGGGACTCGTCTACGCAGATGTCCTGGTCAGGGGTATAAGCATCTGCAAATCTGGATGACAGGTGGTCTATGAGGGGTCGAATTTTGTGGAGCCGGTCAAAAGCAGGGTGGTCACTTCGATGACAGGTTTCGTTGTCATTGAAGTGCAGGAAGCGCAGGATGTTCTCAAATCGTGTCCTGGACATGGCAGCAGAGTACAGGGGAACATGATGTGCTGGGTCCGTAGACCAATAAGACCGCAACACATTCTGCTTTACTAGTCCCGTGTGAAGGAGAAGGCCCAAAAAAATTTTCATTTCGGAAACTTGGACTGGTTTCCACCGAAAAGGCTGGGCAAGGAACTTTTCCGGATTGGCGGTTATATATTGTGTGGCCTTACGGTTGGTCTCTGCCACAATTAAGTCCAAGAGATCCAGGGTGAAGAACAGATAGAAAAAGTCTAGGGCCGATCCTAGATTATCTGTCTCCACCTGGACTCCAGACTGGGCGGTGAAAGGGGGAAGTACGGGTGCGGCGGAATCAGGGGATTGCCAATTTGGGTTTGCCAGCACCTCTGGTAAATTAGGGGTAGTACGGGCCCGTCTTCTTGGTGGCTGCGACTGGGATCTTACTGCACATGCCACCGAACCAGTTTCAACTTCCATGCTGGTGCTCGCCACTTCACCAGGGTTTATGGAAGTACTGGTGCTAGGTCCAGGAGATGTTGTGCTGCTGGTGCCTGCCCCACCATGAAATCTCAGACCAGCACGAACACCACTCTGCTGCCCTTAAGGCTGATCCTGCGCCACCTGCGGTCCAACAACATGAGGTGTGGTACGCCTGGCTTTAGCCGGGACCTCAACCTCGTCATCACTATCGGTCAGTGAGCCACTGCTCAATTCAGGTTCAAACTCTGACCCAGAAGATTCGTCGAATGAGGCGTCCCAATCGTCCTCATCCGACTGGGCCATGTACCTGAGAACCTCATCATCGGAATACCCCTTTCTTGCCATGGTGGGCTGCTAAATTTAGGGAGTATTTGAGAGGTAGAAAGCTGTGGTCACTGAGTTTTGATAAAAAAAATAAATCAAAACTGAGGTTTACAGTGCCACAGCTATTGTACAGTGTTTTTTGCAGTGATCAGAAAAAAAATTCTGTCACTGCGGTGGGGCGGGCTGAACGCAAGTGCAGGCGAGCGATCAGGCCTGATCGGGCAAACACTGCGTTTTTTTTTGTGGATCCTAGTGACCCTAATAGATCTGACTGCGATCAGTAATGATCACTTACAGATACTATATAGTATCAATGTTGATTAGCGACAGTGATGACGCTAATTAGTGACTGTGGTGCAGTGGGCTGAGCACTAACTGACACTTACAAAGGGGCCTAGCTAACTGGCCTAACTGCTAACACTAGTGATACTAAAAAAGTGACAGTTTTCACTGATCACTGTTTTTAGATCACTAGGATAGTGACAGGGGGGTGGTGGTGAGTGGGGAATCAGAGGCAATCAGAAACAATCACAGGACAATCAAAGGCAATCGTAGGCCAATCACAGGGCACTCAATTCACGGGACAATCAAAGCCAATCACGGGACAATCAAAGCCAATCACAGGCCAATCAAACCAATCACGGCACAATCAAAGCCAATCGCGGGACAAAGCCGATCACGGGACAATCAAAGTCAATCACGGGACAATCAAAGCCAATCACAGGCCAATCAAAGCCAATCACAGGCCAATCAAAGCCAATCACAGGCCAATCAAAGCCAATCACGGGACAATCACGGGACAATCAAATACAATTACAGCACAATGAAATTGAATGTCAGCACAATGAAATTGAATGTCAGCACAATCAAATGCAATTACAGCACAATTAATTACAATGCACTGGAAAGGTGATTGGGGGGGGGGGGGAGGGGGGGTCTGAGGGCGATCAGAGGGTGTGGGGGGTTGACTAGGTGTCCGCACGGGGCAGACTGGGTCCTGATCTGGTGGGTGGCAGACACAGGGGGTGACGATAGATCAGTGAGGGATTACAGGGGAGAATAGATGTAAACAATGCACTGGGGAGGTTATCAGCAGGGGGGGGGGGGCTGAGGGCAATCTGAGGGTCTGGGTGGGTGATCAGGTGCCCCCAAGGGACAGTTTAGGGTCTGCTCTGATGGGTGGTGGTGACAAGGGGTGATAGGCAGGTGATAAGCAGGTGATAGACAGGTGATCAGTGGGTAAGGCAGCTGTATACAAACGTATACAGTATACAGGGGGGTGGTCTGGGGGGTGGTCTGGGGGGGATCTGAGGGTAGGGAGGGTGATCAGGGTACCCTAGGGGGCAGTTAGGGACCTACCCTAGGGGATAGCGTCCCTAGATAGTGACAGGGAGTGATTGATGGGTTTTTAGGTGGGTGGTGGGGTGCTAGCAGTGGTGTGCTGGGGTGGTCAGGGGGGGTTCTGAGGGCTGGCATGGGCGATCGGGGGGTCTGTGTGGGGCAAAGAGTGTTTTGCTGCACTTATCTATTGGCTGCCTGTCCTCTCTGATGGTCGCACGACGAGTGACCATCAGCGGAGGAGGCAGCCAGTATAATACACTTTGTTACAATAACAAAGTGTATTATACACTCTGATTGGCCAGATCGCGCAAGTTTGAAACCCGCCGGCGCTGCTGATTGGCCGGCGGGTTTCCGAGTAGGGTGGGCGGAGCCTATTGCCGGCGGCGATCGCGTCATTGATGACGCGATCGCCGCACAGCCACCGCTGATGCCGCCCCCGCCGATGGGCGTATTGCGGTCGTTTGGGCCCAGTCTTTGCCGCCGCCCATCGGCTGGGGGCGGTCGGCAAGTGGTTAAACAGAAGATGAAAAAATTATCCCCTAGGAAAAAAACTGCAGAAAAAGTGAATTGAATAAGGCCCCTGGTATCAACATGCACAGTCACTGATTCTTATGTACCGCAATACCAATTTCCATTCTGAGGTCTCCATTTAATATTAACATGGGAAGCATCCAGTACTGTTTTATTTTAATTTAAAATAAATTCTCGGCTTAAATAATGTTAATATAAATAAAATCCCAGTGCTACATACAATACCAAAATACTGAGTTTTATATTACTTTCACTGGCAAAAGCAGAGATCAAGGACTTCATAAACAAGCAGGATAGTCTATATTCTTCTGACCATTTGCACTCGCTTTCTGGCATGTTATCATCAGTTTTCACTATTAATTTAGAAGAATCATGATTGTGTCTTTTATCTACAGGAGTTATGTTAGGTTCAATAACTGCAAACGCACCCAGGTCCTATGGCTGCAAAACAAGCCCACATCATCACACCTCCACCACTATTCTCGATAGTTGGTATAAGATGCTTGTGCTAATAAACTGTTTTGTCGTGCTGTGCATTGTGGCCAAACACCTCCACTTTGGTCCTATTACTCCAAAGAACATTGTTCAAGAAGTCTTGTGTTTTTGTTTTTTGTTCATGTGCAACATTGCAAACCATTTGCTGTTCTGCATGCTCTGCTTCTCTTCTCTGTACAAAGGGTTTATGTTTTTCTTGATTGTCTTAAAAAAGACTGAAATAGTTAATATTCAGCTATGCTATTGACAGTTTCCTTCCAGTTGTGACCCAGTCTGACTATAGCGTCCCTCAGTGATACCAGATACAGCCATAAATGCTTTCCTGGTAGAGAACTGGACTTCTGAGAGCAGGAAATTGTTAAAAATGGTCAATATCAGGGCTCACATATTTTAGATCTCTGAGACATGGGACAGACTGTGTCATTGAAAACCAAAAAATCTACTTTTTAATTATTTAATGATAACATAAAACTGTGGGATATACAGTACAAAAGTAATTTTTAGGAGTAGAAAGATAGATACAATTGTTTATCTCATCAGTTTACTTTCACTTTAAGTTCACTTTGTTACTTATCCGTTAGCCGGGCGCATCCAGCAGGTGGCGACAAAACTCCACCAGAGTTACATCTTTCCCTACTATCCATGTCGGCCTGGAGGGGGAATAGTAATTAGCGCCACCTGCCGGATGTGCCCGGCTAACGGATAAGTACCTTCACTTTAACTCTAGTGGTTGCCACCTCACCCTAGTGTTATTGTATTTTATTTGACATATGACATACAATGTGAAACACATATTTTGTTATTGTGTTTATAAATCCCTAGAGAAGCTTGTTGTTTTAATACATATAATTAACATTTTAAGCAAACTATGTAATGTTTTGCTTTTGACCCAGGTGTCTCCAACATACAACATTTAAACCACATACTAGAATACAGTTAGTGACAAGATATATTATTATTATTATTATTTTTTATTTATATAGCGCCAACATATTCCGCAGCGCTTTACAAAGCACAATAAAACGACAAGGGGAACATAGATACAACTAACAAATATACAGCAGAGTTCCAAGCAGCACAAATATTGTTACAAAAACAGTAAACATTAGGAGGATGACCCTGCCCTTGCGAGCTTACAATCTAATGGGTAGTGGGGGACACACTAGGTAAGGGGGTGGAGGATGGATGAGGCAGTGATTCTTTGCCTCTGATTACATTGTGACAAGTAAATAAAGGGCTATAGAATGTTATAAGCTTGTCTGAAAAGGTGTGTTTTAAGAGTGCGTTTGAAGATGTCCAGGTTTGGAGCATGACGTACAGGCTGTGGAAGAGAGTTCCAGATAAGGGCTGATGCTCGTGTAAAGTCCTGGATGCGAGCATGAGAGGAGGTGATCAGCTTAGAGGCCAGGAGAATTTCTTGGGAGGAGCGAAGGTTGCGGGAGGGACAATATCTTGAGATTAGTGAGGAGATGTATGGAGGAGACAACTCGTGGAGGGCTTTGTATGTTAGAGTCAGGAGTTTGAACTGGATCCTCTGGGTAATGGGTAACCAGTGGAGAGAATGGCACAGTGGGGCTGCATCAGAAGAGCGTGTGGAAAGGTGAATGAGGCGGGCCGCTGCATTGAGAAGGGATTGGAGAGGAGCTAGCCTGTTTTTTGGTAGGCCACAGAGTAGGGTGTTGCAGTAGTCTAGGCGGGAGATGATTAAGGCATGAACAAGCATTTTGGTGGCCTCTTGTGTGAGGAAGGGACGGATACGGAATATATTTTTGAGCTGGAAATAGCAGGTGGTGGTTAATGAGGCAATGTGAGGTTTAAAGGAGAGCTCTGAGTCAAGTATAACCCCCAAGCAGCGGGCCTTAGTGGTTGAGGTTATTGGGGTGTTGTCTACCGTTATGGTTGCAATTGGTGGGGGTGTAGATAGCAATGGTGGAAAAATCACAATTTCCGTTTTAGTCATGTTGAGTTTGAGGAAGCGGGAGGACATGAATGCAGAAACGGCACGTAGACAGTCGGGGACTCTGGATAGTAGTGAGGACAGGTCAGGAGCTGAGAGATAGATTTGGGTGTCATCCGCATAGAGGTGATACTGGAAGCCAAAAGAGTTAATTAGTTGTCCCAGGCCACGGGTGTAGATTGAGAAAAGAAGTGGCCCAAGAACAGAGCCTTGAGGTACACCAACAGACAGTGGGTGTGGAGAGGACTTGGTGTTAGAGAAGGAGACAGTGTAAGAGCGTCCAGAGAGATAAGAGGAGATCCAGGAATGTGCTTGTCCCTTGATTCCTAAAGATGACAGTGTCTTCAGAAGCAGAGCATGATCAACCATGTCAAAGGCAGAGGAAAGGTCAAGGAGTATTAGAATGGAGAACTGGCCTTTGGATTTAGCTACCAGTAGGTCATTAGCAACTTTCGTGAGGGCAGTTTCAGTGGAATGGTGTGTGCGGAATCCAGATTGAAAGGGGTCAAGTAAGGAGTTGGTAGAGAGAAAGGCAGACAATTCTGAATGGATGTGACGTTCCAGCAGTTTAGAAGCAAAGGGGAGGAGCGAGACAGGACGGTAGTTGGATAGAGAAGTTGGATCAAGAGAGGGTTTTTTGATTAGTGGTGTGATGATAGCTTGTTTGAATAAGGAAGGAAAAGTGCCAGTGGAGATAGAAAGGTTGAATAGAGTTGTTAGAGCGGGATTAAAGGAGGAGGAAAGCTGGGGGATTAGATGAGAGGGAATGGGGTCCAGGGCACAGGTAGTGAGATGCGCTTTGGAGATTAGTGAGGAAAGACACTGATCAGTTAGTGTGGTGAAAGATGTTAGAGTGGGAGACTGGTCTTGTGGAGCGGAGAGGAGGCAGTTAGTGGTGGGTGAGGGTGCAGGCGGACAGAAGGAATTTATAGGTGACGGCTGTGCTGGTAAAAATGGTTGCGCGTTAAAGCTATTACGTATTGCATCAATCTTGCTTGTAAAGTATGATGCAAAGTTGTTGGCTGACAGACATGTGGTAGGGGGAGGAGGTGGGGGACGAAGTAGGGAGTTAAAGGTGTTGAATAATTGTTTTGGGTTGTGAGACTGTGAGGAAATGAGCGAGGAGAAATAAGACTGCTTAGCAGAAGTGAGGGCATCCCTGAGCTCCTGCATAGCTTGTTTATAGTAATTGAAGTCTTCTACAGCAGTGCTTTTTCTCCAGCATCTTTCTGCCACCCTGGAGTGCCTTTTCAGCTGTTTGATTTGTTCAGTGAGCCAGGGCTGCCGGTTAGTTTGGCGGGGGCGGGTGGTGGTGAGTGGAACGGCTGAATTCATGGCAGAGGAGACTACATTAAATAAGTAACTGGATGCTGCCTCAGGGTCAGTGTAGGAAGACAGGGTACTTAGAGGTTGCAAGGCCTCAGTCAGGGAATTCACATCCAGGTTGCGGTAATTCCTGCGCGTGACTGTATGGTGTAGTGTTGGAGGAGTTGACGGTAGAGAAGAATTGATTGAGAAGGTAAGAAGGTTGTGGTCTGAGAGGGGAAGCGGAGTGTTATGAAAGCTTGAAATAGAACAGAGGCGGGTAAAGACAAGGTCAAGAGTGTGGTCGTCTTTGTGGGTGGAAGTGGAGGACCATTGGGCGAGGTCAAACGAGGAGGTGAGAGAGAGCAGTTTGGTGGCAGTAGGGCAATTAGTATCGATGGGTATATTAAAATCTCCAATGATGATAGAGGGTATATCAGTGGAGAGGAACTGGAGAAGCCATGCTGAAAAGTGATCAATGAAAGTAGAGGCTGGACCGGGCGGGCGGTAGATAATAGCAATCTGAATGTGGTATGGAGAGTAGAGACAGACAGCATGAACTTCAAAGGATGAGAGTGCGGGCAGTGGTGTGAGTGGCTTAAAGGAACAGTGTTCAGAGAGGAGGATCCCCACCCCCCCTCCATGTTTGTGGCCAGGTCTAGGGGCATGACTAAATTTTAGACCACCATATGATAGAGCATCTGGAGACTCCGTGTCTGATGGAGTTATCCATGTTTCAGTGAGCCCCAGGAAGGTGAAAGTGTTGGAGATAAACATGTCATGAATAAAGGCCAGTTTATTACAAACGGAGCTGGAGTTCCATAGAGCCCCAGATATGGGGAGGGGAGAGCTGGGAAGAAGGGGGATGTCAATAAGATTGTAGGTGTTCTGGGAGGGGAGGTGGTGAGGTTTGTTATTGGTGGAATGAGTTGTAGTCTGAGCAGTGTGAGGTCTAGGAGTGGGCCCTGGGTTCGGTGATATGTCACCAGAAGCCAGAAGGAGTAGTAGGCAGAGCAGAGAGATGTGGGGGTGGGACTTGTGTGTATGCAAGTTAGGTTTAGTGAGAGCAGAGAAGGGGTAGTGTGAGCACAGAAATAGGAATAGTTCGTGGCTAGAGAAAAGGGGAGACGATAGCAGAGAGGGAGCAATCTGTATGGTGTTGCTGACAGTGGGAGGATGAAGTGACATGTGGATTTTCAGGAACAGAAGGCAAAAAGAAGCGGTTGAGAAAGACATTTTAAACATTCTGAAGGGATCTACAGGGCGATTGATAGCTGACAGCAGGAGGGTGGGGTATGTTTAGAAACAGGAATTGCAGAAACAAGCAAGCATATGGTGAAACAGATGAAAAACAGTTAAGTAGCAAACCATGTGATCAAAGTGCCGAGTCTCCTGGCAGTTCCTTCTATATATATTATATATATATATATATATATATATATATATATATATATATACACACACACTGTACAGCGCTGCGTAATATGTCGGCGCTATATAAATACTAAATAATAATAATAATAATAATAATGTTCCATTTAATGTATTAAAGGTTTTCCTTTCCACCTTTTCCATGTACAGGTTGGCTAAACTTGGATATGCTAACAATACCATTGCAATTGCTAAGTGGTGTATACAAAAACACCCAACAAGGAGCTCAGCTGACCTGGATGAACTTCAATCCAGGTGCTCATTAGGTGTAACATTACATGGGAGACTCAGATGCAGTGATTGGCTTGTCAAGACTAGAATATTTGAAAAGACATAGATTTTAATCAGTGATAGATAGCAAAAAGGTCACTAGCACTAAGATCTAATCACAGCAAACACTCATTAGTGATAACAATTAGTCACAGCAGCTAGTTGTTATGATTAGTAAATAGTTGCCAGTGACGCAATTGCCTTGGTGACCTGACTCTCTAATTCGTAGCTGCTTCTGCTGCAGAGGTACATGTGGAAAAGAATGTCAAATCAATAGACACAATTTTTATGTTCCTAATATTAATCAGTGGACCTTAATTACAAACACTTAGCAGTTTTCAGTGTGGGTGAATGTTACTTATTAAAGGTGTAGCCAGATAATTGCTGCTGCTGCTGCTGCATATCATGAAACTAATGTTGAAGGCAACAAGTCCAAAGGCTTCTCAAAGCCAATATTGGGAAAATACTTTTCAGGTTGTATCCTTGTTGCCATTTAAAGAGAATCTGTATTGTTAAAATCGCACAAAAGTAAACATACCAGTGCGTTAGGGGACATCTCCTATTACCCTCTGTCACAATTTCGCCGCTCCTCGCCGCATTAAAAGTGGTTAAAAACAGTTTTAAAAAGTTTGTTTATAAACAAACAAAATGGCCACCAAAACAGGAAGTAGATTGATGTACAGTATGTCCACACATAGAAAATACATCCATACACAAGCAGGCTATATACAGCCATCCTTTTGAATCTCAAGAGATCATTTGTGTGTTTCTTTCCCCCTGCAGTTATCTTCCACTGAAGTGTCAGGCTATTTCTTCCCGCAGAGTGCAGACAGCTCTGCCTGTATGTAATTCCTCAGTATGTGAAAGCCCAGCCAGCTCAGAGGAGGATTTATCCAGCTTGTAAAAGATAATAGAACAGAGAGAAGCTGCACTAATCTAAATATCACACAGGCAGTGTGCAGAGAGGGGCCTGGATGGGGGAGTTCATAGCAGAACCACAACACTGAAGAACTTGGCAGCCTTCCAGACACAGGCCTGACAAGTCTGACAAGAGAGAGATAAGTTGATTTATTACAGAGATGGTGATAGTAGAACGTGCTGCAGTAAGCCAGAACACATTAGAATAGCTTTTGGAACTTGTAGGATGATAAAAAACAGGATGCAATTTTTGTTACGGAGTCTCTTTAAAGTACTATCTTAGTTATCACAACAGAGTGTTTCACTGTTTCAATTCTCACCTTTGTAGTATGAAAACAGGAAGAGTTTACAGTATATTATATGAAATATAATGTGGTGATTTTCCACATAGTTTTCAAAGACGTCTGTGCACTTTAAAATCAAAACACGGCCAGGGGGGCTTTAATAATGTAGATAAATAAAAAAAAAATCACATATACTATGTTTTGTTTCAGACAAATGCTCTATGACAGGGGTTTTGTTATTCCATTTGTGTTGCGTTAGGTTTCAAACCTTATCAGAAAATACAGTCAAAACAAAACGTAGAGCAATTTTCTGTATTTTTGATACTGTAAAATAGAAAGATCCTGTACATAAGAAATATATTGGTTTACCATTAAGTGTATTTTATTGCAGGACTATAATACTAGGGGAAATGGTTACTGATTTTTATGTTTTGCGTTTTATTCTGAAGACAAGCCCAAGTGGTCTGTGATCTCTCCATTGAAATCTTGTCAGAGGCTGTTTATTAGATTTTACTGTAATAAAAATTGCTCTTTGTATCCATTTGTTGGGAGT
This sequence comes from Hyperolius riggenbachi, assembly GCF_040937935.1. Classification (NCBI taxonomy): domain Eukaryota; kingdom Metazoa; phylum Chordata; class Amphibia; order Anura; family Hyperoliidae; genus Hyperolius; species Hyperolius riggenbachi. The sequence goes on from NC_090648.1 coordinate 198,679,594, forward strand.
ATTAGGCAAAACATTAGTTTATTATGACTCATGTCAGATTTTGTTGAAGACTGTTGATTTTCTGAATATGTCAGAAATCAGCAGACCTTGACATACAGTACATTTGCATTGTGTGTTGCACTGTTATAGTTTTTTCCATCTATGGCATTGGTTCTACAATATTAGTTACATCTGCTATGTTACATCTTATAAACATGGAGCATCTATATATATATTATTATTACACTTTTGTAAGGCCTCCCGTGACAAGTAAATCACAAATCTATAGCAACAATACACACAGGACTTCCAAATGCATTTAGAAGCAATAAAATATGGAGATGGCTCATAAATAAATATATAAACTGTTGTTGCTTACTTAAGTTATCTTTTCTCTTATAGATTGATAATATCACAAAATTCATGGTCTTTATTTAATCTTTCTATTTTATGGTCTGTATTTAATCTTTCTATTTTCACAAAGTAGCCTCGCAGAGCACTTATAAATAATGACCTGGGTTGTCAAAATCTGCTATGAATCAGAAATATAGCATTGTGAGAGTATATTTACTTAAACATCTTGCTTTATTTTGAGTTGTTTTAAAGTACAAAAGGTGAAAGGTATTTCAGTCCATTTGCTGGAATCATTGCAAGTGAAATATCTTAAACCATATGGAAATGTTTGATAAATGTTGCCCCTAAATAATATTTTAGCTGAAAGTTTATTCTCCACCAAGCATGCACTGTATGGTATGTGGAAGAACCAATGGTGATGACTCAATACAATTAACAGCAGAAACTATAATAATGAAAAACTTTAAACTCAGTGTATTGCTAAAAAGGGTGCTGCTGATGCTAAAGAACACCCTACTCACCCTAGATAGTCACAATAACAAATTATGATGTTAAGTGTGTGCATGCAGATATATCCCCTATCAGAAATACAGGTAGTGACACGCAAAGCAGTGGTAGTCCAAGTCTGTTTCAGAAATGGAAAAACTTTAAGGACAGTATGGTATCAGACAGTAAATGACTGACAAGGGTACAAAGCTTGCAATCCATTATATGATCATTGAGTAAAATGCTAATGCCAGCCCAAAGCCCCAGATAAAACCCAAACGTTTATTGAAAGCCTCAGCAACAAGCAAACAGCAAAAGTACAAAAAAGTCAGACATTCCTTGCAAGATCTTAGTCATAACTAACTACCTAACTAACTGACTGCTCAAATATTCTGTTTAAATATAACACCAAATCAATTATTTAGTCATGGGGATAAACAGATATGCCATATATACCCGCATATAAGCCGAACCTCGTATAAGCTGAGTACCAGAAAATCACATATAAGCCCCCTCCCCAGTAGCCAGATGTGCCTCCAATACAAGTTATTCTTTCTCCTCATAACCATATGTGCTCCAATAATGATACTGTGTCTCAATGAGATAGCTGTGTCTCAAGTCGCCACTAGAGGGTGTCATAGATATGAGACACAGCGATTGCCACACAGGAAGAACCCCTGATCACTGAACACTGCACAGCTGACATGTTGCTTGCACACTCCACTCAACAAGCCAGGGGACACAGGTAGTCTTGAGCAGCCCACTCTGCACACCATGCTGCAGGGGGTGGGGGGCACGGAAACAGCAGGGAGCCATCTGGCAAGAGCAGCATCACTAGTGCATAATCCTTATGCTCCTCTGCCAGTAACGAAACCTGCTCCACCATCTGTTCTGCTCTACTGACTCGCATATAAGCCGAGGGGGAACTTTTCAGTACATTTTTTTTGTGCTGAAAAAAAAAAACAGGCTTATATGCAAATATACTGTATAAGGTACCAGGAAAATGCAGTGATACATGGTCAATTAACAAATCAACTGAATAAAAAAAGGCAAACCAGTATAAAAATCCTAATTAAAGAGGAACTGTATTGAAAAGGAGGGGGGGGGGGGGAATCAATACATTGCAAAGTGAAAAATTAAAAAAATAGAAGAGAGATCAAGAAATGATTGATATTCAACATGTAATTTGTTCATACTGTTTGATCCACAATCAGCCTACCTGTAATTATCTTTACTATTGGAAGCCATAAAAAACAGACAGCACCAACTGCCATTATCTATAACTACACCCCTTGAACAGCCGTTATTTCCCACAATGCAACAAGGCTCACAGACATAAAACTGTCAGGACCTAGGTGCTGCCATCACACTATGGGAGTGTTTTTACCACAATATCATCCATACAGACCCCATGATGGTCTTTTTGAGAAAAGGTGAAGATTATTCATGGTAAAGGTGATATCAGCTACTGATTGAGATGAAGTTCAATCCTTGGTTACAGTTTCTCTTAAACCTGAATTAAAAATTAATTAATAATTAAAATAAAAAAATACAGAAGGGAATGCAAATAAGACATGAAATAAAACTTGGACCAGATGAAATAACTAATACATGTTTTATTCTATAAAGAGAGGGGACAAAAATGAACACAAGATACTGTAAATAAGGTGACAACCCATCTGAGGTACCCTTTCCACTCTTATGTCCTGTATAGCGAGACATCGCAAATTTCCTGCATAGCGGGACATTGCAAATTTCCCGTTCCTGTCGTATGTCCCGCTACGCGGGAACTAATTTCAGTGGCGGTCTGCAGGCACATCTGCAGGGGGGGGGGGGGCAAAGTCCGATCTCTCTCCCCTTGTATAGTGGGCATGTAAGAGTACATGCCCACACAAGTGGTACCCCCCTGCCCCAAACCGGAAGTGCGCGATCAGCGCTACCAGGAAGTGACCAATGCATTGAATTTACCTTGCATTTTCATGCAGATTCCTTGCAGATTCCATTGTAGATTGCTTGCAAAGTTGCATAGAGGAGCAATGGCATCCTATCCAATGGACGTGGAGGAGCGTCTAAATAGTAGCCAGCATTTCATTGCTCTAATTCCTAATCGAAATACCAAAGATTGCATCGTGTGTAGTGACATGAAGACATAAAATCACCTATTATTGCAAAACTTGCTCACGCAAGCCAGGAATACACCCAGGAAATTGCTGTAAAATTTACCAAACCTTGGCTTTCTTGTCTGCTACCAGCCAATAGAAGATGCCAAACTGTCCAAATAAGGTATTAAATTAAACGTTATAATGTGTTCTTTAAAATAAGATATATCATGTTACTATGTTAAAATAGGAGAGAGAGTAAGAGGGAGAGTGCATTTCTGTACAAGAAAACTCTGAGCAGGAACCACTCCCTTTAGGAAAAAACTCTGAGTGGAAAGGGTTAAATCTCCCACTGCTCTAGTCCATAGTATTTGCAACCAAAGCACCTTCCTTTACACCAAAAGACAATTACTATCTACTCTCCTTTAAGTGGTCAGTACCCCCTCAATGGAACTTTAATGTCCTGGAATAGCCTTTATATAGCTGCAGAAAATACTAAAATATTCCACTACTAGCTGATGGCCCAGCATTGCCCAGGTATGTATTTGGCTGGTGTTGGCTCCACCCACTTTTTCTAACCCTAACACACAATTACTCAATTATCCAATTTGTTTGTGAGCTTTGCGGTCTTTGGCATCAATAATTTGCATTGAAATGAAAGAAATCTGATTGATGTGGCTCCACCCCCTTTTCTGAATTCAAACCACAGTCACCCAATGACCAACTGTACAAGGTTTGAGGCCTGTGCCATTAACAGTGCTGGAATGGCAGCAGTTAAATATTCCCCTTGAAAATCAATAGGTTTATTGCTTTTTTAGGCTCCACCCACTTTTCTGAATATTAATCCCAGTCAACCAGTGACCAACTGTGCAGTTTAAAGTTTAAGAACCCTACCACTAACACAGTAAGAATGGCTGCAGTTTATATTTTCCCAGTGAAATTTGTATTTGTCTCTGCCCGTTTTTTTGATTATGGGGATAAAAAGTGTCATTCAAATCTGTTCAGCCATTGTTGTGTGATTGACCATAAGACAGTAGAAGAACAACATGGAGCACCAGCTCTTGCTCTTAGGGTTTATTTGCGTTCACATAGGCATTACAGGTAAACCAGAAAGTGAGGGTAAAGGTACCGGCCTGACAGCCGTTTCGCAGCAACTGCCGCTTTCTCAAAGGTACCTTCTTGTGCTGTCAGGCTGGTACCTTTACCCTCACTTTCTGGTTTACCTGTAATGCCTATGTGAACGCAAATAAACCCTAAGAGCAAGAGCTGGTGCTCCATGTTGTTCTTCTACTGTCTTATGGATGATGATTCTGGATTGTGAGCACGGCTACTAATTGGGAGTGACCACATTGTGTCTGCTGTCAGCCAGCAACTGGTGCTAACCACACATATCTCTTTTTGATTGTTGTGTGATTTAGTAACAAACATCCAAACATTTAAACTTTCGCATTCATAATATTAGTCAGATGCCCAGTTTGTGCATTGTAGACATTGACTACTGCAGGACGTGAAACATACACTATGTAGCTTCTCCTGAAATTAAAATCTGTTCTCAGTTTACTGTGTTGTCCCAGCAGGGTTAGCATAGCTGCCCTTGTTTGTCTATCAATTTATGTTTGGACAAATCTGCACCAAAGAAGACTGCTTACACATATGGATATGGACCTAGATCTATTAAAGGGTTACATTTATTTTTTTTAAAAAAAGGATTTTTTTATCAATAGCAGTTGATGTATCAGGTAAGGTTTCTAATCTCTTTTTATATGAATTTATGTATGTCATCTATTGAAAGTTTAATAAACAGAATGAGGAATAAATTAGGTTATTAACGATGCTTGACGTGGACATTTATGGATTTTGATATTTATATACCGGTATGCCAGAATCTGGGTTGCCAGGCATTTCTGATCTAGTGGTCTTTAAGGACATGCAAAGATATGTTATACTTTCATAAATGCTGCTAAGTATCTTCCTATACTGATAAACATGCAATTTCTCTGCTTGCCAACTGGGATTGTTTGGGAAGATTAAGCACTGATTTATTATGCTGGAATTATGAGCTCAAGTCAGGTCTTAATGTAATAGAGGTTCATAAGGAAAAATGTCTTAGTGTCATTTCCAGACATTTATAAATATAAATTGCACAATAGAAAAAGCAGTTAAGAAAAAGTAAATTTTGCCCATCTTTCAACCACAGAATGATGTTTTGTGGCCTTGGGCAATATAAACAGGAATATAAACTGGGCTGCATAAACATGAGAAGTATATGCTGAGCATGTGAAGTAAAACTACAAAATCAGAGATGACCCACTCTGGGGGACAGCTGCCTGACTTCTTAGAAACAGCAGGAAGTCTAATAGATATAGGTAGCCTATGGTACAACTGCAACAATCTCCCCCCTCCCCCCCAAACAAAAAAACAAGACAAGAAAACAAAACAAACAAACAAAACACTTTTCTATGCAGTTTTAACTGAAAGCAGTTATTTGTAGTTAAACCTTACAATCTCAGTTTGTTGAGTTTTATTTCAGCATTTACTTTAGCTATATGTAATGATCCGCTCAGCTGGCTGCACAGGCAGACAGCTGTTTGACCATTCCTTATGTCTGGGAGATGCAGGTCTCTGGAAAGGAGACCTGGCTTCATCTTGCAACTTTCAGAGTTGCTTTGCTGAGGGATTTGCATACATGCAAATTGCCCAGCTGTCTCCTTTGAGGGCTGGCAGTATAAGAGTCTTCTGCTCCCAGAAGGCTTTGCTTGTCATGATGGTTTGTTAACACACTCCTGGAGTGTCAGCCTTCCCTGTTGGATTGTTATAGTTATCTTAGAGTAATCCTGGGAACTGCACTAGGCAGCTTCTCTAGTGCAGTTAGCCTGCTTATCTTTTTTGTCTATGTTGCCTCTCTGCTGTGATTGTCCTGTCGCCAACGGTGGTCGATAGGAAATCGCCCTGTCTGTCTGTGGGTGCTAACCAGTGCAGCGGTTGCTACTGGTAGCCCCTTCTGTTTCATCTGTCTTACTTGGATCGCACCAGCCTCTAGCGGTAGCGGCTGTGGATCCTTCTGATCGGCTTTCTTGGAGTATAGCTGGAGCAGCGGTTGCCATCGGCTATCTCATCTGCCTGTCTTGCTTGGATCGCACTAGCCCCTAGCTGTAGCGGCTGTGGATCCTTCTGATCTGTGATCCTGTCCCTGAACCCGGATTGCACTCGCTCTGGTGGAAAGAGCAGTGGATCTTTCCTATCCTGTTTCCCGTCCGTCTGTCTGTCTTGTCTGATACGAACGCTTGCTGTAGGCCCGGTGAGGTAACCGTTAAGCAAGCGCTCGCGTTCTCTGTTTCATGTTTGGTTGGCGGGGGTTAGTTAGGTGTGCTTGTCTCTGTTGCGCTTAACGTGCGGAGATCGCGCTGTAAACGCGTTCGCTGTTGCGAATGAGTGTGGTGTTCGCGTTTAGTTAGCGTTTGTTATTTTCCTTCTCATTGTATGTTTTGCTGTGCCTTTGCTACTCTCATGCCCTGTCTTGCTTTAGCCTTGTGTCACCTCTGGCAATCGCCTCTCTCGCGATTGAGTTCCTACTTCGTTTCTGCTGTTGTGTGTGCACCGTCGTGGGTTAGCGACTAGATTGGTGCACACACATACATTCTGTCCCTGTGCTCATTCTCATTCGCAATCGCTTCTCTTGCGATTGCGTTCTCACTTGGCTTCCTCTGTTGTGTGTCCACCGTCGCAGGTTGGCGACTAGATTGGTGGACATACATACATTTCTCCTCTGTGCTTATTCAGTCTTGTGTCGCTGTTAGCAATCGCCATCTCTTGTGATTGCCTTCTCACCTGATCTTCATGGTTGTGTGTTCATCGTCGCTGGGTGGTGACTAGATTGGTGGACACACATACACTCTGTCGCTTTACTCTATCTTTAAGGGCTATCTTGCCCTGCGTTTCTTCCCTCCGTACAATTCCTGTCTGGCGTCTGTGGCAGGGCAGAGGATCTGTTCCTCTACACTCCACTGCTCCATCTGCCGACAGGAATTTCCCTCTACAGGTGTGTTGCACCTTTTGCTGGGTTCTCTCAAATTATACGCTTGTGGAGGATTTCCGCAGTGTCAGTGCGCGTCCTGTGCGCTGACCACGGAGAGAATACCACAATCGTTACACTATAGAGGTTCATTGGTGTAAACATTAACCCGTGCAAGAGCCTGCAATGTAAGGCTCTCAACTACTGCTGCAAAGATGGTAGGGATAATCACTCACTCACCCTTAATTCATTGATGTAAGAAAGAAACTCCCCATTTGCAAGACAGTTGCAGCCATTTCTTCCACAGTTTTCTGAAGCTCTGTGGCCACCCCCATCTGCTTGCTCCAAGCTCGACAGCCACCAATAAGGCTGCGGCTGCTGAGTTGGGGAAGTCAAAATTTCTTTTAAAAAGGTGTACAATGTGTACAAAGACCTGAACAGTGGAATGGCAGAGGTGAATCAAGGTCATAATATTCTGCAAAAAATACATATTTTACGCAGAAGCGCCCCGCCCCTATATTGACTACGGGCAGAGTGAAAATGGGCAATGGTATGGTGCCTCTTATTGGGGGGAGTGGCCCAGGTGATCCCATGTGATTTTAGGGCTAAGGGTCAAAAATGGCTCCATGGGAAAGAATAGGGAAGCCTGTATAGTTCACGCTAGATGCGAAAGGGTGAATGGTGACCATTCACTTAGAACTGGTCGCTCGGTGAACTGTTCTGCCATCACTATGTGAACTAATGACCAATAAAGATTAATGCAAAAAAAGTAGGATGTGTCATCTGCAAATGGATTGGATTCATTTGCTAGAATTTGCTTGTGCACATTAACACTTATACTTTTAAGACTGTTTTCATTGCCACATTTTAAAATGGCATTGTTGATCCTTTTTATTTTTAGAGATGTACAGAGGTGCCAAAAGGATAAAATTTTGATAAAACGTTAAAAACGTTTGGGAGGCGGTGGTGGACCAACCAACGCAAAACAGACACGATGCTGTCGATTGAAGTAGTATCAATTTATTCACATACTCCTAGAATAAAATGATACTACTTCAATCGACAGCATCGTGTCTGTTTTGGGTTGGTTGGTCAACCACCGCCTCCCGAATGTTTTAAACGTTTTAGCAAAATGTTATCCTTTTGGCGCCTCTGTACATCTCTACAAATTAAGATATCCACCCCAGGTGGAGGGGTGCTACACCCTTTTTTCTTCTATCCGCAGAGAGCGACATCTTAGTCCTGAGTGGGGACAAGCCTAAACTCCCCACCTGCCCCTACAGTGGTTACCTTGGTGGTAACCCTGGTTTGTAAGTATAATACGATTCACTATTACTTTCTTTTTCCAATACATACTACACTATATTGGGCTCTCGGTTTTCTGCTTTATATGTTGTTCCTTTTTATGCTCAATAAATTAATTTAGTGCTCCTTACGTTACAGGCATTCTAGAGGTAATACAACACTTAACTCTTTTTAAACTGTTTTTAGACTTTCTTGGGAGAGCAACCGATCTTCTAGGTTTCCTAGCCTATCTGATTGAGGTTGGTTATTCCTAAAACACTTTTTCAGTGGTTTCTACTGGAGTAATCTAGGTTTATGAGTACTCTTTCCTGATTGTTTTACTATTTTTACATCAGCTACTACACTTTTGATGTCTCATGTTTTTTCCTGTCAGGTTCCTCTTTATAATCCATAGATCGCTCATACAGAGCTACATAGAGAGAGTGTGTTAAAAAATGCAAATTACAGGTTCCTCCCACCTCCCAAAAACATACAGATAAGTTCATTGGCTTCCCCCTAATGCTGAGAATACACGGTTCGTTTTGTAGCTGATTAGATGGTTCGATAGATCATTTCCGACATGTCCGATCTCCCTTTCGGTTGTGTTGCCGCTCGATTTCTGATAGAAGTGAATGAAAACAGATAAGGAAAATGAGAGGAAGATAAGAATCGAGAGCTGAATCGAGAGAGAAATCGAGCGGCAAAAACGATCGAAAGCAAAAACGCACGGCAGAAAATGAACCGTGTATTCCCAGCATAAAATTGCCACCAGACTATGATGGACATGTGACAATGTTAGAGATTAGATCGCAAGCTCCTCTGAGGGACCGGTAAGTCACAAGACTATATACTTTGTACAGCACTGTGAAAAATGTTGGTGCTATATGAATAATAATGATAATCTTTGAGGGGTATAAAATTAAAAGGTAAAGCCCAAGCTAATGACTTCATACAGTCTCCTTTAAAATGGACCTCAACTCTTGCACAGGACAGAAGGAAAACATAGGAACATAGGGAAATGCACTCTGTATGTATTTAGAGCATTTAGCCTGTCTAATTTCCCCTCATCTGTGACTAATCACGACTGTAATTTGATCTCCCAGCTGTGTCAGCTGGCGGCACTGGCAGAGCAGCTAATTTTTAACCACTTAAGGACCACTGGCTTAAACCCCCCCTAGTGACCAGCCTATGCTTTGCTAATTAGGCCACTGCAGATTTCGGGCCTCACTGCAGGGCCTTACAATTCAGCACACAAGTGATTCCCCCCACCCCCCCCACCCACCCACCAACAGAGCTTTCTGTTTGGGGGCTCTAATCACTGCAGGGATTTTTTTATACAAATATTTATTTGTTTAATTTTTTTAAAAAATGTATCCATTTATTTTTTTATTTTAATACAGCCCCTCCGTACCCCTGGCAGCCAATGACGGCGATCGACTTTCATAGGCATCTTGTCTCCCAGGGCGACAGCCATGTCACACAGCTGTCCCTAGTACAGTGCTGCTGTAGATAGCAGCGCTGTACACAGTAAATAGATGGCGGTTTCACCGTCTAACAGTCTCCTAGCGGCGATCGCCGCTGAGTGACTGATGACGGAGTGGAGCTCGGTCATTCAAGCGGAGATGCGCACGCATCGGCCCAGCGATCTCCTGCAAAACCCCTCCCCAGGACTTCAAGCCAATTGGCATGGAGTGGTCCTTGGACTGCCGCCCCATTCATGCCAATCAGCGTGGAGTGGTCGGCAAAGGGTTAAACACAGGATGTTAACACTAGGTTTGCTTCGACGAAAGCAGGTAGTAGACACACTGCAGATTTATTACAGGTTTTGTATCAGCTGTAACAAAGAAATGTGTTTTCTTTAAGGGCTGGAACCCACAGGAGCGCTTTTGGCAGCGTTTTGGCAGCGCTGCGATACACTAGCACTTTGCCAAAACGCTGGGCTAATGTTAATTGATGGGGCAACTTCCACAGGAGTGTTTGTGTTTCCCAGAAACGCAAACGCAGGACCTGCAGCATTTTGGGAGCGTTAGCCCTTCAATGTAAAGTATTGAAACGCTAGCGGAAACGCTCAGCAAAACCTAAACTGAACGGTTTTGCTAGCGTTTTGCGGTTCAGCACACTGTAACAAAATGAAAAATAATTCACAGGACCAATCAGGATAAAAACGTGAAACGCAAAACGCTACGCAACCGCTGAGCAAAAAAATACAATGTTGCAAAACGCGACCGAAAACGCGTATTAATCCGCTTGCAAACCGCTCAGACAAAACGCTAGCGGTAGCATTTCGCGTTTGCTGATTTCAGTGGGTTCCTGGCCTTAAGGTTTATTTTTTGGAGCAGAGAGAAAGTTCTGAGTTCAGGTCTGGTTTAAGCAGACATGATGAATAGTCCTGCTTGAATCTATTCATGTCCTACATTTGATATGATAAAACAAACATAACATACATTTGCACTAGAACATATCTGCATTATGAATTAGCTTTTTGCTTTGGTGCATATTTTATAAATTACAAAAATAAAACACATGCCAAAAATGGGATGCGTCTACAAATGATATGTCTTAACAAAAAGCAAAGCGCTCGGAAACAGGTCACGACACAATGAAGCCGAGCAAATATATCTCCATCTAATTTATGAATATTTAAACGTTCTGTCACTGTGAATTTTGCATTTCACTAAATAAACTAGAGCACCACAAATGCCTGACAATCACATTCATTTTGACAGAAATGTAATAAGCTAAATACATGAAGCTAATGAGAGTTCACACACAAACTCAATATGAATAATGGGGTTTGGAATCTGGGAGGGCTGTCATGATACCACAGAGGCGGTAATGTATTTTCTTTGAAAGGCATTTATTTAATGATCCAATTAATTATTGCTTTAGTTGATTAATGTTATCATCAATCAGTTTGCAGCTTCCTTCGCATGCTGCAGCATTTTGTATGTCTAGGACTGTAAGATATCCTGCCCGCTATGTATTTCTATTGATTTACCACGTGACTTACTGACACTGTAGCCTGATTTGGATGAAAAACCACAGAGCTCTGAATCATGATTCCAGCAAGTCTTGTTCACAGGGCACATTTATTAAAGCAATTATCATTTATCTAATTAACTCAGTGTTGGCAGCAGGAATATGCATTATAGCAATTGTCCACTGCACGGTTTAATTAAAATTTACTTCAGAATTTAACTGCACGATTGGCCTGGGAAGCGATTACTATATTTCTCCCAAGACATATATTCAGGCAAATAAAGTTTAATTTTCCATATTTTTCTCCCATAAAACCAAATTCATCAAAGTGAAGTCTGAATTTTATTTATGCTGTTACACATTTACTGTTAATGGCACCAACTCATTTTCTGCAGCCCTTTACAAACAAAACTTAGGGACCTTAAAGTGGAGCTGAACTCAGAACTTCCTCTCCGCTCTAAATGATATGCAACAGCAGAATAACCTTTAAAGAAAATATTTTTTTGCTAAAACTGATACAAATCATGCAATAAATCTGCACATTTTCTACTTCCTTATTCACGGAAGCAGACATATTGTTAACATCCTGTGCTTTCAGATGAGCTTGTCTGCCTTATCAGCTGTGGCAGTCATGTGACACAGGGGAGAGAACAAATTACAACTTGTGATTAGACACAGATGAGGGGGAATTAGACAGGCTAAACTCTCCAAATGCATACAGGGTGCATTCCTCTGTTTTCCTTCTGCCCTGTGCAAGAGGTAAGGTCCACTTTAAATGGGCTTACAATCTGAAAAAAAAGTGAACAGGACAATTCAGAGCAGGAAGTGCCTTTTATGATTTATTTCTAGAACCCAAGAATTGTAATAGTGTCAGACTTGTTAAATAAATAATTATTCCTTAATATCAGTCATTTTGTCTGGTTATGTAGAAATGAATAACATACAGATAAGTTAATTGGCTTCCTCCTAAAATAGTCCTAAATTGATCCTAGACTACAATGAACATATGACTATGATAGGGATTAGATTGTGAGCGTATTGCAAAAAGGGTGTGTGCATCAAACACCAAGTGAACCCTTATATACCTGGCTATGCAGATAAGGCCTAATTAGCTTATTCATGAGACATTGCTCAAGCAAATCAGCAATTGCTTTCGCATGCCAGGATATGCAGGGTTTTGGCAACTAACTCACCGCAAATGTTTTGCCCTGCGGGGGGGTAGTTCGCACAGCATTTAGCACTTATCCAGGATCGCCACGTGGAGCCACCCCCCCCCCCCCCAGGATCCCAGGAAAAGGGGGGGCCAACATAAGATTGTGAGCTCCTCTGAGGAACAGTAAGGGCCCTGGCACACCAGGGAGTGCTTTGCAGGGCATCTTCATTAAAAAAAACCCTCTTCCAATGACGTGCAGTAAAATCATGGTAAAGGCTGTCAAATTTGCCACTATCGCAATTTTAAAAAAAAATCACAATGGCAGCTATTTTACCACAATTTTACCACTAATTAATGCAATTCAATGGAAGCATTTAAAAAAAAAAAAAAAGACCCACACAACGCTCTCTGGTGTGCCAGGGCCCTTAGTGAAAAGATTGTATGTATACACTAGCGTCGTGACGGGGGTGCGGGGGGTGCGACCCGCACCTGGTGGGGTGACCCCAGCCACCCTAGAGGGGGTGCGCTGTAATGGAGGGGGAGCCGCAGCCGCAGGGAGGGCAGCCCAACCTCTCCCTCCCTTCCTCTCCCAGGGCTGCCCTCCGTGCTCCCCCTTCCAGACTGCAGAGAGCAATGCGCAGGGAAGCGTGTACTCAACTACTCACCTACCTGGTTCCAATCACCGCTCAGTCGCCGCTGGTCTTCTCCTCTCTGCATACGCTGATATACACGCTGCTTCCTGTTTAGCCTATACTGGTGGCAACTTTACTGGCTACCTATATTGGAGGCACCTACCTAACTAACCTATACTGGGGGCACCTAACTATGTAACCTATGCTGGGGGCAACTATTCTGGCTACCTATATTAGCCCACTGCCTTACTATTACAGTTACCCCCACCCATGTGATGTCTTGTCCACACCCTTTTTTTTGCCGCTTCACTTTTTTTGAGGGGGGGGGTGTTGGTAATTTATCCACACCGGGTGTCAAACACTATAGCTACGCCACTGTATGTATACTCTGTAAAGTGCTGCGGAAGATGTTGGCACTATAAAATTATAATAATAATGATTTAGGCAAAGATTTGTTGGGCTGAGCAGACTATCCTATAATGCCCTGAGCATAGCAGACATTGATGATGTCACCACATCAACCCTCTCCGCTGTACACTGTATAAGGATACATTTAGATAATCATCATAGCAGGTTTCCCTTTATGGAATTTTTGAAAGCTTATTTTTATATATTTAATTATTGTTTCTAAACAGAGGTTAATATACAGCAAAAAAAAAAAAACACTTACATTTACATAAACAATACCAAGTTTGGTAACGGTAGGACAACTATTTCTCCTTATAAGAGGTTCTAATGCAGCCGCATCTAAAAAAAGAATCTCTCTGCATATGTGTGCTAACAGAGGCACATGCTGATGGGAAAATGATCAGGATTGCATAATATTCACTAAGTAGGTTCAAGTATGGCACACTAGCTCATGAGCAGAGCAATACCATTGACTGAGCTAAATGAGGCTAGAGGACAATTGAGGACTAGACTGGCAGATGCTGCTTGAAGTTCAACTGACCTTCCGCACCTCCCTTCATAGCATCTACATCATTTGTTATAGCTGTAGTTATGTCCTTGATATGTGTTCATATTAGCTACTATGACACCATTATCTCTCCTCCTTTCTGCATTTCCCTCCTTTTGTTCTAGAAGGCATATTGATGTGTTTATATTAAACAGGCACAATTGATCTACAGCAACAAGAATAGGATGTCTGAAACATAAAGATAACAGGCAAGGCATTACCCTAAAAATGCACCAACTGATTTTTTATGTCATCTTATCAAAGAAATAAATCATTCATTGATATTGTAATTTCTGCATTTTAGGTTTGGAGAGAATAATGGAAAACCTTGCACAGTGTGCCCATCTACATAGGAAAAAAAATGAAATAAAAAACTAATAGCTTAGTAATCAAGCAAATATTACATGTAGATTGCAATGGGAAGCTGTTGTTTGGGGGAAATCAGCTCCCTCCTGAAGACAACTTCCTCTTCATTGCCCTCCTTCTCACAGCTCAGCTTCACAGATAAACAGTACTAGTTTCTTACCAGAAGACATTACCGGCAGGCATGTTTAGATGTACCAAAATTCGGTTCGGGTACATTCGAATTCGGGTCCGCATGACATTCGAATTCGCCTTCGACCACGAAATTCGGTTCGAAATCATATTCGGTTCGGGGTTACGCCTCAAAATTCGGTGAAAATTCGTGTTCGCGAATTCGGGTTTTTTTTGTGTGTTTTTTAAAAGGGAATTCACATTGAAATAGGTGTACTTAAAAAACCAAAACTAAAAACGTGACGTGTGGCACTGGCAGCCAGCAATGCATTGTGTGGACCCTGGCGGTGGGACCACTGACAGCAGGAGGATAAATACAACAGCAGCAGCAGGAGGAGGAGGAGGAGGAGTGACGTGTTTGTAGCACTGGCAGCAGGCAATGCATAGTGTGGACCCTGGCGGTGGGACCACTGACAGCAGCAGGATAAATACAACAGCAGCAGTAGGAGGAGGAGTGACGTGTGGCACTGGCAGCAGGCAATGCATAGTGTGGACCCTGGCGGTGGGACCACTGGCAGCAGCAGGATAAATACAACAGCAGCAGCAGGAGGAGGTGGAGTGACGTGTGGCACTGACAGCAGGCAATGCATAGTGTGGACCCTGGCGGTGGGACCACTGACAGCAGGAGGATAAATACAACAGCAGCAGGAGGAGGAGGAGTGACGTGTGGCACTGGCAGCAGGCACTGCATAGGCACTGCAGCAGGCCAGCAGCAGCAGCAGGAGGAGTCAGGTAGAAATACAATAAATACATAAATAAATTCATAGGTTAATCAATGCAGCAGGCCAGCAGAAGCAGCAGGAGGAGTTAGGTAGAAATACAATAAATACATAAATAAATTCATAGGTAAATCAATGCAGCAGGCCAGCAGCAGCAGCAGGAGTCAGGTAGAAATACAATAAATTCATAAATAAATTCATAGGTAAATCAATGCAGCAGGCCAGCAGCAGCAGCAGGAGGAGTCAGGTAGTAATACAATAAATACATAAATAAATTCATAGGTTAATCAATGCAGCAGGCCAACAGCAGCAGCAGCAGGAGGTGTCAGGTAGAAATACAATAAATATATAAATAAATTCATAGGTAAATCAATGCAACAGGCCAGCAGCAGCAGCAGGAGTCAGGTAGAAATACAATAAATACATAAATAAATTCATAGGTAAATCAATGCAGCAGGCCAGCAGCCGCAGCAGGAGGAGTCAGGTAGGAATACAATAAATACATAAATAAATTCATAGGTTAATCAATGCAGCAGGCTAGCAGAAGCAGCAGGAGGAGTCAGGTAGAAATACAATAAATACATAAATAAATTCATAGGTTAATTAATGCAGCAGGCCAGCAGCAGCAGCAGGAGTCAGGTAGAAATACAATAAATACATAAATAAATTCATAGGTAAATCAATGCAGCAGGCCAGCAGCAGCAGGAGGAGTCAGGTAGAAATACAATAAATACATACATAAATTCATAGGTTAATCAATGTAGCAGGCCAGCAGCAGCAGCAGGAGGAGTCAGGTAGAAATACAATAAATACATAAATAAATTCATAGGTAAATCAATGCAGCAGGCCAGCAGCAGCAGCAGCAGGAGTCAGGTAGAAATACAATAAATACATAAATAAATTCATAGGTAAATCAATGCAGCAGGCCAGCAGGAGGAGGAGGAGTCATTACGTATGGCAGGCAGCAGGCAATGTATTGTAATTCCCAGGCAGGCACCTCATGTCCTCCTTTCTCCGACAACAGGTGCCAGGAATGTGCCTTCTATCCAGGCCTGGTTAATCTTCAAAAATGTCAGTCTGTCCACGCCCTCTGTGGACAGACGAGAGCGCTTCTCGGTGACCACGCCACCGGCCGCACTGAAGCACCTCTCAGACAGCATGCTGGAAGGGGGGCAAGACAATACCTCCAGGGCGTACTGCGCAAGCTCCCTCCAGATGTACAAGTGCTCCACCCAGTACTCCATGGGGTCCACAGGCTCTTCGTTGCCGGTGTCAAGCCCACTGAAGGACCCCATGTAGTCGGCCACCATCCGGATCATGCGCTGGCTGTGACTCTCACCGAAGGTGGCTGCTGCCCACACCTCCTCTCTCGGCTGCTGTACCTTCATGTAGAACGCCTGCATCAATGACAGCAGGTCTCCTGGGCGCCTGACGCTGCTGCTGGCCACAGGCACCTGCTGCTGTGCTGCTGGCTGCTGGACAGGGAAAGAGGGAGTGGAAGGCGGGGGGAAGGCTTCCTCCAATCGCCGAACAAGGATCTCCTGCAACTCCCTTGCTCGCTGCTCACGGTCTCTGGCAGGCAGAAACTGATCCCACCTCCCCCTCAGCCGTGGGTCCAGGATCATGCTGATGCAGGCGTCCTCCCTCGCTTGCATCCGCTTGACCCTGGGGTCTGTGCGCAGGCAGCGCAGCATGTGCGCTGCCATGGGGAACAGGGTGGACCGTCTAACAGAGACATAAGGGTCAGCGTCCTCCTCCTCCTCCTCTTGCCCCTGAGACTCTTCCTCCTCTCTCCACCCTTGCACCACTGCTGCTGCGCTCCGATGTTCCCCCCCAGCAGCAACGTCCAGCACCTCCTACTCCTCCTCCTCCAGGGACTCAAATACCTGTGGAGCAGTGGACTGCGCAGGCGGCTGCTGTTCCAGCTGCTTCAGGGCCTCCTCTCCCAAATCCACCAAATCGCCAAGAGCCCTGTCCAGCAGACAAACAAAGGGCACCCACTGGCAGAGGGATGCCCGTTGTTCACTCACCAGGTTGGTTCCCTGCAGGAAGGGAGCCAACACCAAGCAGACCTGCTGCATCTGCCCCAATTGCGCGTTGGTGAGGAGCTGGAGTGTGGTGCTGCTTCTGCTGCCGGTGCCGGCGACAGTGGCATCATAGATGTACCGGTTGACAGCCCTCCTGTAAGGAACCTGGTTCTGTTCTTTTCTGGCCTGCTGGTGGTGGTGGTTTGGACTGCCTGGACTTTTGCACCTTGCCACCAGCAGGGGGGTTTATGGACTTACAGCAGTCATGGACTTCTGCTCACCACCAGCAGAGGGTTCTGTGGATTGTGAGCAGCCCTGATGGACAGCAGGCAGCTTGTCTCCTTCCTGGAGTATTTAAGGTCTGCCTCTTCCGCCTGCTGGTTGCCAGAACATTGATCTCCTAGGTCTGAGCTCCTGGACATTCTGATTCCTGATTCCCTGCTCCAGATTCTGTGGATGGCTTCCTGTTTATGAACCTGTATTCTGTCTTGATCTTGTCTTCTGCTTTATCCCTGACTCCGTGTTCTCTGATTACCTGTTGCTGACTTTGCTCTCCTGCTGACTCTGAGATTCTGTCTGATCCCTGGTGTATGACGATTGTGTGTGTGTATATATATATACTGTACATATATATATTCTGTAGTTAGATAGATAGTCAGGTGTACATTTATCACTACTTCTGAATTATCATGTATATTGCATGACATCGCATTTATGTTGGGTTATTACTACTATTGCTTCTCTGAGTAATTGTATGTATTGCATGTTGCGCATGTGTTTGCACGATATTGCCTTTTAAGTTGGTTTATGAGTATTTCTTAATAAAACATCATTTTGCACCTCATTCTCTGTTTCCAGTGTCTGTATGCTGTGAACTGTGGTCAAACCTTGCCCTTGATCTCAGACTTGTTACAGAATGTTCTGGCCATACATTTTCTGACCACTGCAGTAATACAGTATACTGAAAATCTGTCAGAATGAGCCCGCAAGATCTGGAATATTTTGCATTATTAGTAGGGGAGGCGTGGGATGAATGCTATGAGATTTTTGCAGAATTTTCCAGAGAGAAATTGTTACAGTTAATTAGTCAAGTGTATAGTCATGTTAAAAATGGTTTTTTTGATGCGCCTGATGTTGAATGGATAGTCAAACTGTTGTATGATCTTGTATTCTCTGGTTCAAGAGACTCCTACCTGCCTCCATTTAATAACCGAAAAGTAGCAGTTTTGGTTAATTTGTTTGAGAGTGATCAAGCAGGATTCCTGGATTACTATTCAAACAAAGATAAACCAATTGTGCAAACTTGCATAGAGTCCCTTCAATGTCTGATCAATCAGGGATTATGCAGATATGGGAAAGCCTCTCTTGTGTTATCTGCATGGAAAGGGATTTTCTCTGCAAATTCCACAGCCTCAGCTTACTCTCTTGAAAACCCAATTTATCCGGATTTTACTTCTGAGCAAATCGATGCTTTTTACAGATATCCGAAAGAAGACAAAAAGGCATTTTTTGAATTCTATTGCACGCAATCGATGGAATTTGTATTAGAATGTAAAAATGACGTTGAAAAAGTAATGCATAAAAAGGCCTGCAAGCATAAACCAGCTGCCGCCCTAATTGCTGCCTATTCTGAGATCTTGCCCTTATGTAAACCTTCTGTTAACCCTTTGAAAGTTCCTCTTCCAGTTCAGAACTCACAATCCACAATAACTAAACAGTCCCAATGTCAGTCCTCCAGTAAGGAACAATTTAACCTTACTTTTGAACCTGAACTGATTGATTTGTTAGCTGATTTTTTGGAGAGAAATAGGGAAGGTTTTTGGGAACATTATTGTGAAAAAAGTGAAAATTTTGTGTCCGCCTGTATACGTGCTGCTGAGTCTATGATGCTGTATGAACCTTGTAAGCGTGAATCTGCTTCTGTGTTGGTTGCTGTCTGGCGTGATATTCTTTCTTCTTATTTCCACTCTACTCCGTCTGCTCATCCTCCATATATCTCCAACCAGGTCCAGAGCTCAGAACCTGTAAACAATAAAAAATCTTTAGAAAATAAGTCATCCAAAAAGAAAAAATTATTTCCTACTAATTCCACTCAGCGTGTGCAGACTCCAGCCGATTCCGGTCGTGTGCAGACTCCAGCCGATTCCGGTCGTGTGCAGACTCCAGCCGATTCCGGTCGTGTGCAGACTCCAGCCGATTCCGGTCGTGTGCAGACTCCAGCCGATTCCGGTCGTGTGCAGACTCCAGCCGATTCCGGTCGTGTGCAGACTCCAGCCGATTCCGGTCGTGTGCAGACTCCAGCCGATTCCAGTCGTGTGCAGACTCCAGCCGATTCCAGTCGTGTGCAGACTCCATTCAGCTCCATACAGACTTCACCCATGTCCATGCAGACTCCAGGTGATTTGTGTCTTCAGCAATCTACAGTCTGTCCTGAGCAGTCCCTCGCCTTTCTTTGTGGACTCTTTCATGGACTAGGTCTGCTGACAGTGGGTCAGCCTGCCAGGCCTGCAGAGCTCCAGAATGTTTATCCTGCAGTATCCAGTCCTGAAATCCAGCCCGCAGAGTGTTGCATCCAGCCCGCAGAGTGTTGCATCCAGCCCGCAGAGTGTTGCACCCAGCCCACAGAGTGTTGCACCCAGCCCGCAGAGTGTTGCACCCAGCCCGCAGAGTGTTGCACCCAGCCCGCAGAGTGTTGCACCCAGCCCGCAGAGTGTTGCACCCAGCCCGCAGAGTGTTGCACCCAGCCCGCAGAGTGTTGCACCCAGCCCGCAGAGTGTTGCATCCAGCCCGCAGAGTGTTGCATCCAGCCCGCAGAGTGTTGCATCCAGCCCGCAGAGCTTTGCTCCCAGTCCGCACAGGCTCAGTTCACACAATTTCAGTGCCAGTCCGCACAGACTGTATTGGGATCTCAGCCTACGGTCCAGCCAAGCGCTCAGCCTACGGTCCAGCCAAGCGCTCAGCCTAGGGTCCAGCCAAGCGCTCAGCCAACGGTCCAGCCAAGCGCTCAGCCAACGGTCCAGCCAAGCGCTCAGCCAAGTGCTCAACCAAAGGTCCAGATCCATGAGGTTACACAGTGTACTGTCCTGTCGGAAACTACTGAGCCTGCTGTCCTGTCTGAAGCATCCCAACCTGTTAACTTGCCTAAAGTTATCCCATATTCTGTTTTGCCTGAGGTTATACAAGCTGCTGCCCAGCCTTCACAGACTTTTGTTGCTACTGTTCTTGCTTCTCCTGGTAGTGTCTGGTCTGCTGGACTACTTGAGGGCACCCAGTTTACCATCCAGCCTGTTGCTGCCCTGTCCGAGACAATCCAGCCTGTTGCTGCCCTGCCCGAGACTATTCAGTCTGTTGCTAATCTGCCTGCAGCACTACCTGAAGCTTTCCAGTTAACCGCTCAAACGTCACAGGACTCTGCCGCTGCTTCCAAGTCTGGTGACTCTGCCGCTGCTCCCAAGTCTGGTGACTCTGCCGCTGCTCCCAAGTCTGGTGACTCTGCCGCTGCTCCCAAGTCTGGTGACTCTGCCGCTGCTCCCAAGTCTGGTGACTCTGCCGCTGCTCCCAAGTCTGGTGACTCTGCCGCTGCTCCCAAGTCTGGTGAGTCTGCTGCCGCTTCTGAGGGTATCCAGTCTGCTGCCGCTTCTGAGGGTATCCAGTCGGCTGCTGCTGCTTCTGAGGGTATCCAGTCTGCTGCCGCTGCTTCTGAGGGTATCCAGTCTGCTGCCGCTGCTTCTGAGGGTATCCAGTCTGCTGCCGCTGCTTCTGAGGGTATCCAGTCTGCTGCCGCTGCTTCTGAGGGTGTCCAGTCTGCTGCCGCTGCTTCTGAGGGTATCCAGTCTGCTGCCGCTGCTTCTGAGGGTATCCAGTCTGCTGCCGCTGCTTCTGAGGGTATCCAGTCTGCTGCCGCTGCTTCTGAGGGTATCCAGTCTGCTGCCGCTGCTTCTGAGGGTATCCAGTCTGCTGCCGCTGCTTCTGAGGGTATCCAGTCTGCTGCCGCTGCTTCTGAGGGTATCCAGTCTGCTGCCGCTGCTTCTGAGGGTATCCAGTCTGCTGCCGCTGCTTCTGAGGGTATCCAGTCTGCTGCCGCTGCTTCTGAGGGTATCCAGTCTGCTGCTGCTGCTTCTGAGGGTATCCAGTCTGCTGCTGCTGCTTCTGAGGGTATCCAGTCTGCTGCTGCTGCTTCTGAGGGTATCCAGTGTGCTGCTGCCGTTCCTGAGGGCATCCTGCCTGTTGTTGTTCCTGATGGCATCCTGCCTGTTGTTGTTCCTGATGGCATCCTGCCTGTTGTTGTTCCTGATGGCATCCTGTCTGCTCAGCCTGATGGTGCCAAGTCTCTGGCTCAGCCTGATGGTGCCAAGTCTTCTGCACAGCCTGTTCGTGTTCAGCCTCTTGCTCTGTCTGATGTTATCCAGCTGGATGCCTGCCAGTTTTCTGTCCAGTCTAATGCCTGCCAGTTTCCTGAAGTACAAGTTTCCAAGTGGTCCATTGTTCCAAGAACGCTGTACATCTTTTGGTTGAAATTCTTTCCCTCCCTGCCCACCCTGTTTTGGCATCCTGGGTCCACTCTGCCAAGGCATTACTTGTATAATGTGTCCTGGGACCCTGGTGGGGTTTTTTCTAAATACGTGTTGTAGCGTCCTGAGGCCGCTCCTCAAGGGGGGGGGGTAATGTAAGGAACCTGGTTCTGTTCTTTTCTGGCCTGCTGGTGGTGGTGGTTTGGACTGCCTGGACTTTTGCACCTTGCCACCAGCAGGGGGGTTTATGGACTTACAGCAGTCATGGACTTCTGCTCACCACCAGCAGAGGGTTCTGTGGATTGTGAGCAGCCCTGATGGACAGCAGGCAGCTTGTCTCCTTCCTGGAGTATTTAAGGTCTGCCTCTTCCGCCTGCTGGTTGCCAGAACATTGATCTCCTAGGTCTGAGCTCCTGGACATTCTGATTCCTGATTCCCTGCTCCAGATTCTGTGGATGGCTTCCTGTTTATGAACCTGTATTCTGTCTTGATCTTGTCTTCTGCTTTATCCCTGACTCCGTGTTCTCTGATTACCTGTTGCTGACTTTGCTCTCCTGCTGACTCTGAGATTCTGTCTGATCCCTGGTGTATGACGATTGTGTGTGTGTATATATATATACTGTACATATATATATTCTGTAGTTAGATAGATAGTCAGGTGTACATTTATCACTACTTCTGAATTATCATGTATATTGCATGACATCGCATTTATGTTGGGTTATTACTACTATTGCTTCTCTGAGTAATTGTATGTATTGCATGTTGCGCATGTGTTTGCACGATATTGCCTTTTAAGTTGGTTTATGAGTATTTCTTAATAAAACATCATTTTGCACCTCATTCTCTGTTTCCAGTGTCTGTATGATGTGAACTGTGGTCAAACCTTGCCCTTGATCTCAGACTTGTTACACCTCCTCTGCTCAACCAGCCGCTCCAACATCGCCAGGGTGGAGTTCCAGCAAGTTGGCACATCTATGATGAGGCGGTGTCATGGCAGGCCCTCCTGCTGCTGGATGTCTGCCAGTTTTGCTGCGGCAGATGCTGAGCGGCGGAAAGTGCGCACAATTTTCCGCGCCACTTCTAACAGCTCCTCCATCCCCAGGTAGGTGCGCATGAACTTTTGCACCACCAGGTTCAGGACGTGGGCCAAGCAAGGGACGTGGAGCAAGTCTCCACTGCTGATGGCAGACAGCAGGTTGGCGGCATTGTCGGACACCACCAATCCCACAGTGAGGCCTCTGGGGGTCAGCCACGTCCTCTCCTGCTCCCTAAAGTACCGGAGCACGTTGGATGCCGTTAAGGAGTTCTTCCCCAGGCTTTTCATCTCCAGCAGCGCTTGGCAGTGGCAGGCCTTCACGCTGCTGGAGAGACGGGATTGCTTGGCGGTGGGAGCTGCTGCTTCTCCCCTGACCCCGCGCGGTGGCACCACGTAGTGGGCGACTGGTGCTGCTGTGCCCGAGGATGGACCTGCTGCTTCCTCGCTCGGGCTTTCCACCAGGCTGACCCAGTGGGCCGTAAAGGACAGATATCGCTCTGTCCCAAACCGGCTGCTCCAGGAATCCATGGTTATGTGGATCCGCGCACTGACAGCGTGATCCAGCGCGCGGCCCACGTTCTCCATGGCAGAGCGATGCAGTGCTGGGATCGCCCTGCGGAAGAAATAGTGGCGGCTGGGGACTTGCCACTCCGGGATGTCAACCTGCAGCAGCGCTCTGATGTCACTCCCCTCCTGCACAAAGGAATATGGCAGGAGCTGGGAGCACATGGCCCGGGCAAGCAACCCGTTCAGCAACCGGATGCGCCTGTGGGCGGGAGGCAGCACCTTGGTCACACTGGGGAATGCTTCGCTGAGCAGCTTCTGGCGGCATTTGCCTGCACGGGAGGATGAGGAGGCCACTGTGGAGGGAGCTGATGAGGCCACTGATGACTGGCTGCATGGGGGGGGGGGGGGAGTGAGTTGCTGCTGTGCTCCTGCTGCTGCTGCTGGATGGGCAGGAGGGGCTGCTACTAGATGGGCAGGAGGGTCGGCTGCTGCTGCTGCTGGATGGGCAGGAGGGTCGGCTGCTGCTGCTGAAATCTGTGCAGTGGCTGTCTGGCTCTGACCACTGCCTGCACCACTTTGCATAAGCTTCTCTAACTCATTAAAGTCCTCAAAATGTCTGCTCTGTAAGTGGGTCTGCAGGCACGAGGTACTCAATTTGTGGATATCGCGACCTCTGCTGAGACTGAGATTGCAACTGTTGCAAATTGCACGGGTCGGGTCCACTGGGCACTTGGTGAAGTACCGCCAGACTGGGGACTTCAAACTGCTCTTTGAGCTTGAGGGCTGGGGTTTTTGGGTGCCCTTGGAGGATTGTGCCTTTTTGGTTGTAGTTAGAGGTTTGCTGTGGGTGGTGGTAGCGACTGAAGCAGCAGGCTGTGGCTCCTGCCTTCCACGCCCTGTGCTGGCCGCCTTGCTGCTGCCGCGCCTCTGCGCCAGAGACGCCTCCTCCTCCGATGATGAGCTGCCTTCAACCAACTGTGCTGGTGGTACTGGTGGCACATAGGGAGGATCTATCAAGTCATCATCATCAACCCCAAACAAATCCTGTGAGCCCGACTCAACCAACTCCTCTACCCCAACATCCCCTGCATCACGCCCCTCCTCCTCAGCACCAACAACAAACTTTTGCACCTCAAACTCCTCCTCCTCCTCCTTGGATGGCCCCATCATCTCCAACTTATACTTCTCAAAAACATCCCTGTACATGGTCAAAGTCTCAGGGGAGAAGAGCGTGCTCATTGAGGGCAGGCTGGTCGATGGGGTCACTGTGACCATGGCCTCAAGCGCTGGTGGAGGCCTGCTGCGGACAGGAGTGCTGTTGCTGGTGGCACTAGTCTTGCTGGTGCTGGAGGCCTGGCTGGAAAAGGTGGCTTCCTGCCCCGCCATCATTTCCACCACAGCCTGCACCTGACTCTCCCCAATGGGCCGTGGGCGACAACCCGTCTCAAAGATGGGCGCAACACGCTGCTGTTGCACCTCTGCTCCCTCCTCCCTGTGGTCAGTGGCTGGCGGCGGACCAGTCCCAGACCTGCTGCTGCTGGCAGTGGCTCCTGCAATGGCGCTTCCTCTCCTGGTGGTGCCTCGCCCTCTACCTCTACCTCTGCCAGTCATTGTGCACTATACAAATACAGTAAAAAAAAATAAGTAGAAGAGGGCGGGAAAGGGTGTAAACTTTAATAAAGTCTGTGTTGGTGGTGACTTGGTGGTGACTAGTAGTAGTAGTAGGCAGTAGTAGTTAGTGATGCTCAAATACCCCTTTTTAAAATTCGAGTTTGGTCGAATTCGAATAGTAAATTATTCGAGGTCAGTCGAATATTCGAGTCGAATAATTTTTACTATTCGATTCGACCTCGGACTTCGAGCTCACTATTCGAGTCGGTATTCGAGCTAACTATTCGAGCTGACTATTCGAATTGGCCTTAAATAGCTTCCAACACTTGTTTTGAGGGTGAATGATGCAAGAAACCTCTTTTTTTCCAAGTAACAACAGCAAGTGATTATGTGGGGATGTTCCTTTAAAAAAAAATGTGGAAAGAGAAGTTGTGTCCTTAATTTTGTTCAGTAGTGTTACTGTATATACTTGTTCTTCTTCTTCTTTATCTTTCTTCTTCTTCTTCTCGATCTTCTTCTTCTATATTGTCTTCATCTTCATCTTCATCTTCTTCATCTTCTTCTTCTTCTTCTTCTTCTTCTTCTTCTTCTTCTTCTTCATTTTCTTCTTCTTCTTCTTCTTCATTTTCTTCTTCTTCTTCATTTTCTTCTTCTTCTTCATTTTCTTCTTCTTCTTCATTTTCTTCTTCTTCTTCATTTTCTTCTTCTTCTTCATTTTCTTCATCTTCTTCATTTTCTTCATCTTCTTCATTTTCTTCATCTTCATCTTCATCTTCATCTTCTCCTTCTTTTTCAATATCGTCTTCTTCTTCTTCACGTATTTCTCTTTTCAATTTTTTTTTTAAAGAAATGCAGCTATTTTTGAGCGTAACAAATAGCTGGTGGGCGCACGCATGTTGGAAGCGCCATTGTATGTGCTCCCTGGCAGTGGAAACACAAAGACAGCAGGAGGTAAATTCAGCAGCAGGAGGAGGAGGATGAGTGTGTGGCAGCAGGCAGTCAATGAGGCAGGCAGCTCGCCGTGACATAATAGCCCTGGTACCTAGCGGTGATACCAGGGCTGTAAATAAACACAACAGGAGGTCCCAGACAGCGGTCGTGCAGCCCACATTGTCCAATACACAACTGGGACAACACAGTTTTCAACCCGGGCACCTCAGAAAAATTAAACCTTTTTTTTTTTTTTAATGGTTTGTTTGGTTTTTGGTTTTGCAACCAATATAGCTATTGTTTGACGTAATAGCTGGTGGCAGAGTGGCAGCAGAAGGTAAATCATCTGTGTACCCTGGCAGTGGGAAACACAGACAGACAGCAGCAGCAGGAGGAGGAATGGAGGAGTAGGCGAGCAGCTATTGTTTGACGTAATAGCTGGTGGCAGAGTGGCAGCAGAAGGTAAATCATCTGTGTACCCTGGCAGTGGGAAACACAGACAGACAGCAGCAGCAGCAGCAGCAGGAGGAGGTATGGAGGAGCAGTGTGAGTGTGGCAGCAGGTAGGCAGCGTGACATAATAGCCCTGGTACCTAGCGGTGATACCAGGGCTGTAAATAAACACAACAGGAGGTCCCAGACAGCGGTCGTGCAGCCCACATTGTGTCCAATACACAACTGGGACAACACAGTTTTCAACCCGGGCACCTCAGAAAAATTAAACCTTTTTTTTTTTTAATGGTTTGTTTGGTTTTTGGTTTTGCAACCAATATAGCTATTGTTTGACGTAATAGCTGGTGGCAGAGTGGCAGCAGAAGGTAAATCATCTGTGTACCCTGGCAGTGGGAAACACAGACAGACAGCAGCAGCAGGAGGAGGAATGGAGGAGTAGGCGAGCAGCTATTGTTTGACGTAATAGCTGGTGGCAGAGTGGCAGCAGAAGGTAAATCATCTGTGTACCCTGGCAGTGGGAAACACAGACAGACAGCAGCAGCAGCAGCAGCAGGAGGAGGTATGGAGGAGCAGTGTGAGTGTGGCAGCAGGTAGGCAGCATGACATAATAGCCCTGGTACCTAGCGGTGATACCAGGGCTGTAAATAAACACAACAGGAGGTCCCAGACAGCGGTCGTGCAGCCCACATTGTGTCCAATACACAACTGGGACAACACAGTTTTCAACCCGGGCACCTCAGAAAAATTAAACCTTTTTTTTTTTTTAATGGTTTGTTTGGTTTTTGGTTTTGCAACCAATATAGCTATTGTTTGACGTAATAGCTGGTGGCAGAGTGGCAGCAGAAGAAGGTAATTCTGTGTACGCTGGCAGTGGGAAACACAGACAGACAGCAGAAGGGCAGTACACAGCAGCCCACTGTAGGTGTAAAATGTGTGGCTGCAGGCGACGTAATAGTCAAAGTGAACCAGGCTGGCTTAGTGAGCAGGAGCCAGGAGGTGGTAAAGGGTGGTAAGGCACATTAACGATGGTTCTGGCAGCCAGTTCATGTCCCCCTCTCGCCGACAACAGGGGCCAGGAACTCGCCTTCCACCCACGCCTGGTTCATCTTGAGAAACGTCAGTCTGTCCACAGACTTGTGAGACAGACGTGAGCGTTTCTCGGTGACCACGCCACCAGCTGCACTGAAGCAGCGCTCGGACAGCACGCTGGAAGGGGGGCAGGACAGCACTTCCAGGGCGTACTGCGCCAGCTCGCTCCAGATCTCCATGCGCTTGACCCAATACTCCATGGGATCAACAGGGGCATCGCTGTCAAGCCCGCTGTACGACCCCATGTAGTCAGCCACCATGCGGGTCAGGCGCTGGCTGTGACCGGAGGAGGATGCTGCTGCATGCATCTCCTCTCTAGTCACTGCTGCCGGAGCCTCTACAGTCCTGTAGAGCTCGTGGCTGAGAGACAGCAGGTCTGTGGGGCGCTTGCTGCTGCTGGATGCAGGCACCTGCTGCTGCCTCTGTGCTGGCTGCTGGACAGTGGGGGTGGAAGGCTGGGGGAAGGCTTCCTCCAAGCGCTCAACAAGGGCCTGCTGCAAGCTCCTTATTTGTTGCGCTGGGTCTCCTCCTGCAGGCGGCAGGAACTGGCTCAACTTCCCCTTGAGGCGTGGGTCCAACATCATGCTGATCCAGATGTCCTCCCTCTGCTTCATCTGGATCACCCTGGGGTCCCTGCGCAGGCACGTCAGCATGTGCGCTGCCATTGGGAAGAGGCGGGCCACGTCTGCTGGCACATCGACGTCAGTGCTGTCCTCATCCTCCTCCTCTGCCGCCTCATCCTCTCTCCACCCCCGCACCAACTCAGCTGCGCTGTGCTGATCCCCCTCATCAGCAGCCAGGTCAGGGACCTCCACCAAGTCCTCCTCCTCCTCCCCCTCAGAGGTGGACTGCGCAGCTGGTTGCCGCTCCTGCTGGTCCAAGGCTGCCGCTCCCTGTTCCAGCAAAGCATCGAGGGCCCTGTTCAGCAGAGAAACCAGGGGCACCCACTCGCAGACCATAGCATGGTCCCTGCTCACCATGTTTGTGGCCTGCAGGAAGGGAGCCAGCACTAAGCACACCTGCTGCATGTGCCTCCAGTCATCATCGGGGACGATGGACGGGAAGTTGCTGGTCTTGTCCCTTCTCAGAGCTGCGGAAACAGTGGCCAGGGCAAGGTACTGTTTGACAGAGCGCCTCTGTTCAACCAGACGCTCCAACATCGCCAGGGTGGAGTTCCAGCGAGTCGGAACGTCAAGGATCAGCCGATGGCGTGGCAGATCCAGCTCCTTTTGCACGTCTTCCAGGCTCGCACAGGCTGCAGCCGAGCGCCGGAAGTGACGCACAACATTCCTTGCCGTTTCCAGCAGTTCGCCCATCCCCTGGTAGGTGCGCAGGAACTTCTGCACCACCAGGTTCAGCACGTGGGCAAGACAGGGGATGTGGGTCAGGTTTCCCCTGTCTATTGCGGCAACCAGATTGGCCCCATTGTCGGCCACCACCTCTCCGACTCTGAGGCCTCTGGGGGTCAGCCAAATCCTCTCCTGCTCCTGGAGTTTGGCCAACACATGGGTTGCCGTCAGCTTGGTCTTCCCAAGGCTGACCAAGTGCAGCAGCGCTTGGCAGTGGCGGGCCTTCACGCTGCTGCTGAGGCGGGGGGTTTGGCCAGGTGTGCCGGAGGATGGCAGAGGATCGGAGGAACCTGCTGCAGTTCCCCTGACCCTGCGGGGTGGCACCACCCACTGTGTTGCTGCTGCTGCTGTGCCCGCTGCTGCTCTCCCATCCTCACCCCCTTCCACCAAGCTGACCCAGTGGACAGTGAAGGACAGGTAGCGGCCTGTCCCGAAGCGGCTGCTCCAGGAGTCCATGGTGACGTGGACCCTTTCACCAACCGCGTGCTCCAGCCCTCGCTCCACATTGGCCATCACAAAGCGGTGCAGTGCAGGAATGGCCTTGCGGGAGAAAAAGTGTCTGCTGGGGAGCTGCCAGTCTGGGGCTGCGCAAGCAAGCAGCGCACGAATGTCGCTCCCCTCCTGCACGAGCGTGTACGGCAGGAGTTGGGAGCACATGGCCCGTGCCAGCAAGCCGTTCAGCTGCCGCACGCGACGGCTGCTGGGAAGCAGAGCCCTAACCACCCCCTGGAAGGACTCGCTCAAAAGGCTCTGGCGTGGCCTTTTGCTGACACGGGAATCAGCAGACACAGCAGAGGAGGCCACTGAGGACTGGCTGCCAGAACAGGCCTCAGTGTCGGCGGCAGGAGTTGCAGAGGGGGGAGGAGTAGTGCGTTTCCGCACTCCTGCTGGTGCTGCTGGAGGAGCAGGAGGGCGGGTGGCTGCTGTTGCTGCTGCTGCTGCTGAAGGCTGTGCAGTGATGGGTGTGGTGCCACTGCCAGCAGCAGATGCCTTCAGCCTCTGGAACTCCTCATGCTGGTGGAAATGTTTAGCCGCAAGGTGGTTGATGAGCGAGCTGGTGCTGAACTTTAAGGGGTCTGCACCTCTGCTCAACTTCCGCTGACAGTGGTTGCAAGTGGCGTACTTGCTGTACACAGTGGGCATGGTGAAAAACCGCCAGATTGGTGACAGAAACTTCCCCCTACGGCATGGAAGCGCTGCTGCCTGTCTCCCTGTGGTGGTTGGGGGGGGGGGCTTGGGTGCGGCTGGGGGTGGTACTGGCTGATGCTGCTGCTGCTGCTGCTGAGCCTGAGACACCAGCAGGCTGTGGGACGCTGCCAATGCTTGCAATGATGCGCCTCCTTGCAAGGCCCACAAGCGCATCCTCCTCCTCCTCCTCAGAGCTGCTGAGGACGACATCCCCTGGAGGTGGTGGCACCCAGTCTCTGTCTGTCACCGGGTCATCATCATCCTCCCCCTCCTGAAACATGTCCTGCTGGGATGAGGACCCCCCAAACTCCTCTCCTGATGCATGGATGGGCTGCTTGACTGTCGCCACAGTCTTGCTGTCCAATCCCTCATCCCCCAAAGTGCCCATAAGCATCTCCTCCTCAAGATCGCCAACAACAGCAGACAATTTACTCATGATGCCTGGGGTCAAAAGACTGCTGAATGACAGGTCGGCGAGTGACGGTGAACTGGCCTCCTCCCCAGACCCTGCTGGGCGGCTGCTGCGAACAGGGGTGGTGGTGGTGGTGAGGGTGGAGGCCTCGGATGCAGAGCTGATGGCGGGCTGCTCATCCTCCGTCATGAGTTGCACCACAGTGTCTGCATCCTTTTCCTCAATGGGACGTTTCCGACCCGGCTGGAGGAAAATGGGAGCAGGTGCTACACGCTGCTGCTGTTGTGTCTCTGCAGCGTGAGTTGCAGATGCTCCTGCTGGGCGGCGCCCAAGGCGTCCACGGCCAGTGGCTATGGGAGGAATGTTAGCCACTGACGCTGCTGCTGCGGAACTGTGCATGGTGGCGCGCCCGCGGCCGCGGCTTGCCACAATGCTGCTCCCTCTCCTCCTGATTCCCTTGCTGCCCTTCCCCTTGCCCAAACCGCGCTGGCTGCCACTTCCAGACATCTTCAATGTTTTGGGCGTATAGACAAAAGTTTTTTAAAAGGGCGGGTGAAAAGTGGGGTACTTTAATGGAGTGGGTTGGTTGGTGAGGTGACTGAGTGAGTGTCCCCTAGTACAGTAAGTAAGTAGTAACAGTCAGGAAGTACAACTAGCAGTTACAATAATCAGTACTAATCACAAGTAAATTTAGTGTGTGTACACTCAGACAGTGAGTGCACGCACGCAGGAGCTAGTAGCCTATGAACACAGTGACTGAGTGTCCTAGACTCCTAGTACAGTAAGAGTAAGTAGTAACAGTAAGTAGAACTAACTAATTACAATAATCAATCAGCGATCAGAAGGAAATGGAGTGTGGGTGTGTGTACACTCAGACAGTGAGTGCACGCACGCAGGAGCTAGTAGCCTATGAACACAGTGACTGAGTGTCCTAGACTCCTAGTACAGTAAGAGTAAGTAGTAACAGTAAGTAGAACTAACTAATTACAATAATCAATCAGCGATCAGAAGGAAATGGAGTGTGGGTGTGTGTACACTCAGACAGTGAGTGCACGCACGCAGGAGCTAGTAGCCTATGAACACAGTGACTGAGTGTCCTAGACTCCTAGTACAGTAAGAGTAAGTAGTAACAGTAAGTAGAACTAACTAATTACAATAATCAATCAGCGATCAGAAGGAAATGGAGTGTGGGTGGTGTGTGTACACTCAGACAGTGAGTGACCGCACGCAGGAGCTAGTAGCCTATGGACAGTGACTGAGTTTCCTAGACTCCTAGTACAGTAAGAGTAAGTAGTAACAGTAAGTAGAACTAACTAATTACAATAATCAATCAGCGATCAGAAGGAAATGGAGTGTGGGTGTGTGTACACTCAGACAGTGAGTGCACGCACGCAGGAGCTAGTAGCCTATGAACACAGTGACTGAGTGTCCTAGACTCCTAGTACAGTAAGAGTAAGTAGTAACAGTAAGTAGAACTAACTAATTACAATAATCAATCAGCGATCAGAAGGAAATGGAGTGTGGGTGGTGTGTGTACACTCAGACAGTGAGTGACCGCACGCAGGAGCTAGTAGCCTATGAACACAGTGACTGAGTGTCCTAGACTCCTAGTACAGTAAGAGTAAGTAGTAACAGTAAGTAGAACTAACTAATTACAATAATCAATCAGCGATCAGAAGGAAATGGAGTGTGGGTGTGTGTACACTCAGACAGTGAGTGCACGCACGCAGGAGCTAGTAGCCTATGAACACAGTGACTGAGTGTCCTAGACTCCTAGTACAGTAAGAGTAAGTAGTAACAGTAAGTAGAACTAACTAATTACAATAATCAATCAGCGATCAGAAGGAAATGGAGTGTGGGTGGTGTGTGTACACTCAGACAGTGAGTGACCGCACGCAGGAGCTAGTAGCCTATGAACACAGTGACTGAGTGTCCTAGACTCCTAGTACAGTAAGAGTAAGTAGTAACAGTAAGTAGAACTAACTAATTACAATAATCAATCAGCGATCAGAAGGAAATGGAGTGTGGGTGGTGTGTGTACACTCAGACAGTGAGTGACCGCACGCAGGAGCTAGTAGCCTATGAACACAGTGACTGAGTGTCCTAGACTCCTAGTACAGTAAGAGTAAGTAGTAACAGTAAGTAGAACTAACTAATTACAATAATCAATCAGCGATCAGAAGGAAATGGAGTGTGGGTGTGTGTACACTCAGACAGTGAGTGCACGCACGCAGGAGCTAGTAGCCTATGAACACAGTGACTGAGTGTCCTAGACTCCTAGTACAGTAAGAGTAAGTAGTAACAGTAAGTAGAACTAACTAATTACAATAATCAATCAGCGATCAGAAGGAAATGGAGTGTGGGTGGTGTGTGTACACTCAGACAGTGAGTGACCGCACGCAGGAGCTAGTAGCCTATGAACACAGTGACTGAGTGTCCTAGACTCCTAGTACAGTAAGAGTAAGTAGTAACAGTAAGTAGAACTAACTAATTACAATAATCAATCAGCGATCAGAAGGAAATGGAGTGTGGGTGTGTGTACACTCAGACAGTGAGTGCACGCACGCAGGAGCTAGTAGCCTATGAACACAGTGACTGAGTGTCCTAGACTCCTAGTACAGTAAGAGTAAGTAGTAACAGTAAGTAGAACTAACTAATTACAATAATCAATCAGCGATCAGAAGGAAATGGAGTGTGGGTGGTGTGTGTACACTCAGACAGTGAGTGACCGCACGCAGGAGCTAGTAGCCTATGAACACAGTGACTGAGTGTCCTAGACTCCTAGTACAGTAAGAGTAAGTAGTAACAGTAAGTAGAACTAACTAATTACAATAATCAATCAGCGATCAGAAGGAAATGGAGTGTGGGTGGTGTGTGTACACTCAGACAGTGAGTGACCGCACGCAGGAGCTAGTAGCCTATGGACAGTGACTGAGTTTCCTAGACTCCTAGTACAGTAAGAGTAAGTAGTAACAGTAAGTAGAACTAACTAATTACAATAATCAATCAGCGATCAGAAGGAAATGGAGTGTGGGTGTGTGTACACTCAGACAGTGAGTGCACGCACGCAGGAGCTAGTAGCCTATGAACACAGTGACTGAGTGTCCTAGACTCCTAGTACAGTAAGAGTAAGTAGTAACAGTAAGTAGAACTAACTAATTACAATAATCAATCAGCGATCAGAAGGAAATGGAGTGTGGGTGGTGTGTGTACACTCAGACAGTGAGTGACCGCACGCAGGAGCTAGTAGCCTATGGACAGTGACTGAGTTTCCTAGACTCCT
The DNA here is from genome assembly GCF_040937935.1 of Hyperolius riggenbachi. Classification (NCBI taxonomy): domain Eukaryota; kingdom Metazoa; phylum Chordata; class Amphibia; order Anura; family Hyperoliidae; genus Hyperolius; species Hyperolius riggenbachi. The sequence continues at coordinate 198,713,178 of NC_090648.1, forward strand.
AGTACAGTAAGAGTAAGTAGTAACAGTAAGTAGAACTAACTAATTACAATAATCAATCAGCGATCAGAAGGAAATGGAGTGTGGGTGGTGTGTGTACACTCAGACAGTGAGTGACCGCACGCAGGAGCTAGTAGCCTATGGACAGTGACTGAGTGTCCTAGACTCCTAGTACAGTAAGAGTAAGTAGTAACAGTAAGTAGAACTAACTAATTACAATAATCAATCAGCGATCAGAAGGAAATGGGGTGTGGGTGTGTGTACACTCAGACAGTGAGTGCACGCACGCAGGAGCTAGTAGCCTATGGACAGTGACTGAGTGTCCTAGACTCCTAGTACAGTAAGAGTAAGTAGTAACAGTAAGTAGAACTAACTAATTACGATAATCAATCAGCGATCAGAAGGAAATAGAGTGTGTGTTGTGTGTGTACACTCAGACAGTGAGTGCAGTGCGCACACGCAGGAGCTAGTAGCCTATATGAACAGTGACAGTGAGTGTCCCTACGGGTACAGTAAGAGTAAGTAGTAAGTAAGTACAACTAACTAACAATAATCTATCAGTAATCAGAAGGAAATAGAGTGTGTGTACACACAGACAGTGAGTGAGTGCACACACGCAGGAGCTAGCTAGTAGCCTATAAACAGTGACAGTCAGTGAGTGTCCTACTCCTAGTACAGTATAACTACAATACTATTAGTAAAGGACAGCAGAAATACTGGTATAGATGAGAGAAATAAACAGAGGACAGCTGCCCACAGAGGCAAGGCCCCCCTGAGGCCTAAACCTGTAAGCTTGCAGCAGCTGCCTGTCTCTAATGTAACACACAAGTTACTAACTAAAATACAATGTCTATCTAACTAACAACAATATAGGTGTATATGGCAGGTGTAGGTGAGCAAAAACGCTAGGTAAATGATCACAATAGAGCACTTGCTAAGCCAAAGCACAAAGGAGCAACTCTCTCTCTGTACAAGTCTCAGGCAAGCATGGAGAAACGGAACATGGCGGCCGCTATTTATAGGGTAGGGGCTGGCCAGGGTCCCCCTCTGTGATTGGCTGCCGTCAGAGGGCCTGGGAGCCCTCTGATTGGCTCTAAGGACATCAATCTGGGCTATGACGCTATTCGAGCTCGGTACCGAGCTCGAATAGCGCCGGGTTGCTCGAATAGCTCGAATAGTGAATGGGCTATTCGAGTGTACTCGGAGAGCCCATTCGAATAGCTCCAGCTATTCGGAGCTCGAATACCGAGCTCGAATAGCTGAAAAAGAGCTCGAATATTCGAGCTACTCGAATATTCGAGCTCTGCTGAGCACCACTGGTAGTAGTACGCACGTAGGTAGCTAAGAAACACCTAGCGTACTACGCTACAAGTAAGTCGTGCGGCAGACAGCCGGTGACAATTACAAACGGTCACACACAGTCAGACGCAATCAATCAATAGGCTCGGGCAGGCGACAGACAGTCACAGGCCACTCATAACGGATGCTGGTGGTGGCTAGTGTTGGGCGAACACCTGGATGTTCGGGTTCGGGCCGAACAGGCCGAACATGGGCCAGATGTTCGGCATGTTCGGCCCGAACCCCGAACTCAATGGAAGTCAATGGGGACCCGAACATGCCGCAAATCGGCCCCCTATGGGGTCGCAGGCATAAGGGGGGAGCATGCCCCGATCGCGCGGGGGGGGGGGTCGGAAATTCCCCCCTCCGCTAGCGCTCCCCCCTCTGCCCGCTTCCCCATAAAAAAAGTTTGTTTAAAGTTAATAGTACCGGTGGCTGGCTCAGTGGCTGGCTGGCAGTGGTGTGAGTGAGGAGGAGGAGTCTGACTAGGACGCGTTGAGGCCGGGCAGCGGGCGGTTCAGCGGTAGTACCCTTGTGGTACTTCCGCCCTTTCTCTGACCTCACGTCCTCTATGTGATGACGCGTACCCTCGTATGCGTCATCACGTAGAGGACGTGAGGTCAGAGAAAGGGCGGAAGTACCACAAGGGTACTACCGCTGAACCGCCCGCTGCCCGGTCTCAACGCGTCCTAGTCGGACTCCTCCTCCTCACTCACACCACTGCCAGCCAGCCACTGCACTGAGCCAGCCACCGGTACTATTAACTTTCAACAAACTTTTTTTATGGGGAAGCGGGCAGAGGGGGGAGCGCTAGCGGAGGGGGTGGGGGAATTTCCGCCCCCCCCCCGCGATCGGGGCATGCTCCCCCCTTATGCCTGCGACCCCATAGGGGGGCCGTATTCGGGCGAACAGGGCCCTGTTCGGCCGAACAGAGGCCCTGTTCGGCCCTGTTCGGCCGGGCATTGAGTAGTTCGGGCGAACCCGAACTAAAAGGCCGAACACCATCAGGTGTTTGGCCGAACTCGAACATCACCCGAACAGGGTGATGTTCTGCAGAACCCGAACAGTGGCGAACACTGTTCGCCCAACACTAGTGGTGGCCTGTAACTCTTATTTATTACACACACTACGGATGCTAATAAAATCACACAGTAAAAGTGAAAAAAAAAATAAGTGAACAGGTACTAGTAGACTAGTAGTATAGTAGTAGACACTAGTAGTAGCACGCACGCAGGTAACTAAGAAACACCTAGCGTACTACGCTACAAGTTAGTCGTGCGGCAGACAGTCGGTGACAATTACAAATGGTCACACACGGTCAGATGCAATCAATCAATAGGCTCGGGCAGGTGACAGACAGTCACAGGTCAGGTCACTCACAACGGATGCTGGTGGTGGCCTGTATGTGTTGTAACTCTTATTTATTACACACACTACGGATGATAATAAAATCACACAGTAAAAGTGAAAAAAAATAAGTGAACGGGTACTAGTAGACTAGTAGTATAGTAGTAAACACTAGTAGTAGCACGCATGCAGGTAACTAAGAAACACCTAGCGTACTACGCTACAAGTAAGTCGTGTGGCAGACAGTCGGTGACAATTACAAACGGTCACACACGGTCAGACGCAATCAATCAATAAGCTCGGGCAGGCGAAAGACAGACACAGGTCACTCACAACGGATGCTGGTGGTGGCCTGTATGTGTTGTAACTCTTATTTATTACACACACTACGGATGATAATAAAATCACACAGTAAAAGTGAAAAAAAATATAAGTGAACGGGTACTAGTAGACTAGTAGTATAGTAGTAGACACTAGTAGTAGTATCGCGATACGCATTGTCAATTTAAAAAGTGCCATATTAAAGTACTCTTTTTACGATATCCTGAGTGAACAGTTTATAAGGTAGGATCCGCCCATACCTTTTGTTTGTTGTTTTCTTAGTTATATGCCCCTATAGGGGTTGTTTAACACAGTGGTATACTAACCATTTTACAAGTACCCCAAGGGCGCCTCCTATACCTCTCTCCATTGCTTTATTCCCTCCAGCTTGAGGGTCAACACCCAGGTGGGTGTTTCTTTCCAAGGAGTTGCGACCAATAAAGCGAAACCATAAGGCCGAGTGGGTACGGTACTTCCCCACATGCGAGTTTACTTGGTTGCATTGTGCAACCCGGCTTTGTGAGTATATCTGAATATTTTTTATACTTACCTTGTTTATCAGCGATAATACACCAGATCGGGCTCCCGGTGTTTTCCCGCTCCTTTTTTCTATTTTTTTAGTATCCAGCTATTTTTTTTTAATTATTATTTTTTAGTATTTATATAGTGCCGACATCTTCCGCAGTGCTGTACACAATATATTGTCTTGTTGTCACTAACTGTACCTCAGAGGAGCTCACTGTGATGTATGGTATTTATTATTCTTGCTAAATGTATTTTTTTCCTGCTGTGATCTGAATATTGTCTTGTTGGTTTTAGCTTGCTGGAGTTTCTATTGTTCTGTCTGCTAGCAGACTTGTCCTTATCTCCTCTGTTTACCAAATAGACAATGATCTGACTGCTTTCTGCTGGACCACACAGCTCCTGGAGGAGGGAATTGTCTGTATCTACTGAATGGTCTGGGAGCAAGGTGTCTCCAGGTAGATAGGATCCTGGATCTGCCATATAAGGTCAGGGACTTGGGGCTTTTGGAGTGAGTCAGTGAAGGGGACAGCAAGCTACGGCGTTTCTCCAATTCCCTGGATCCAATAGTCACAGCAGTGAATAAATCCAATTGCCTGTATATGGAATAATGGATTAATTGCCTGGACTTTACCTTTGGACTTCTTGGACTGTTTTTGGAGTTCTCTATCTGTGGACACTACAGATGATGGTAGCTCTGCTTATGCTGCTGTTATTTAAGTTTTGGTTTGCTGGAATAGTAGTGTTGGTGGAATAATAAACACCTGGATCCTTTCCATAACAGCCTTTGCCAGTGTCCTATGTTATATATCATCACACTCACAATCTAATGCCTACCATAGTTATATCTCCGATGTATGTGTAGAGTGTGTAGATGTGTAGGGGGAAGCCAATTAACTTATCTGTATGTTTTTGGGATGTGGGAGGAAACCAGAGTACCCGGAGGAAACCCACGCTGACACGGGGAGAATATACAAACTCCATGCAGACATTGACCTGGCTGGGATACGAACCGGGGACCCAGCGCTGCAAGATGAGAGCGATAACCACTACGCCACCATGCTGCCCTATTATACACGTTTCCTGCATTATCTTTTTGTCATCTCTGAGACACCAGGCGGTCTAGGTGATGTTAACATATGACAATACTGTGTTTGCATTGACCGTAGCTTAACAATGCCTAAGGGCCAGCCTCCTCATTCTAGTAGGCTGCTGCTAGCTGGGTGAGACATTTAAATATCATTATACATAGACTTCATAGGTATTGAAAACGCTTGCCCCTTTGTACAGGGGATGGAACATCTGTGCTCTCTCCAAATGAACTACAATGCATAGGTTTACATAGGGTAGTATTTCACACACAGCATACAGAACATACACAAAATGGATGACAGGGCTACTTCTAGTTAAGATGGCTTCCCTGTCCTGTACAAACAGAGTTCCCCAACCCTGTCCTCAAGGCCCACAACAGTACATGTTTTGCAGGAAACCACACTCATTCACAGGTGATGTAATTAGTGTTGCAGCAGAGCAGATTAACCTCCTTAGCGGTAACCCCGTGTGTGACACGGGGTAAGCCGCCGGAGGGTGCCGCTCAGGCCCTGCTGGGCCGATTTACTTAATTTTTTTTTTTGCTGGACGCAGCTAGCACTTTGCTAGCTGCGCCAGCACCCCGATCGCCGCCGCCGCGCGCCCGATTGCCACTATCCGGTGCGGCGCGCGGCCCCCCCCCCCCCAGACCCCGAGCGCTGCCTGGCCAATCAGTGCCAGGCAGCGCTGAGGGGTGGATCGGGTCTCCCAATGACGTCCCGACGTCGCTGACATCGGTGACGTCATCCCGCCCCGTCGCCATGGCGACGGGGGAAGCCCTCCAGGAAATCCCGTTCTTTGAACGGGATTTCCTGATCGGTGATCGCCGAAGGCGATCGAAGCGGGCGGGGGGATGCCGCTGAGCAGCGGCTATCATGTAGCGAGCCCTCGGCTCGCTACATGATAAAAAAAAAAATTTTTTTTAAAAAACTGCTGCGCTTCCCCCTGGCGGTATTTTTCATACCGCCAAGGGGGTTAACTACCTCTGTGGATTTATACAAAACATGCAGTGTTGGTGGGCCCTGAGGACAGGGTTGGGGAACACAGTGTACAACATCACAATTAGAAATCAGATAAAGAGAAAAAATATAAGTCCTTATGCAACTGAGTAACAGTTAGTGACAAGACTATGTACTCTGTCAGCACTAAAAATACAAGTAAATAACAATAATGAAAATAATTAGGATTAGGAATACTAAGAAATATATATATGAACTATATACGAAAAAATCAGGGAAACACTATTTACCTTTATAGCATTAGGTTCACAATTTCCATTATCTATTCACATACAAATAACCATTTTAGTGGTTTTCATGAATCACAAACTGCATTGAACTGCATTGCAAAGCAAATGCTTGCATTGATTTTTGCAAGTTAAATTATTTTTTTTATCATCACCAACAGTACTACTGTAAGCAGAAATAAAACAATAAAAACAGGTAAACAGATTTTGTAAGTAGTTAATAAAGCCTTGCAGAAATGATATTATTGCTTGCTGCCAATGCTAGGACTGTTACATATGCATATGTTATATATGCGTAAATGTCTCAAAGAAGAACTTTACTGAATGTAACTAAATTATTAAAGTGCTTCTATTTCTATTTATAAATGATTTAGTCAGTGTTTGCCCATTGTAAAATTGTTGCTCATCCTAATTTAGATTCTTCACAAGTGACAACATCTTTAGTGCTGGCAAGGTGTATCACTGTGGAAAGTTTGTTTGTTGTGTGCCTCAAAGTTAGCAGAACCAACACCTGCGCCCATATGCAATTCACTTTTTCTCCTGAATATTCTCCAACGTGATATTTTCAAATTGTCAAAAAAAATGCAAAATCACCAGAAAGCAAGAAAATACATGAAATAATTGTGTTAGTACCTAGCCACCTATTTTCTGTTACTTTTTAAATTGTAAAAATGCTGAAAAGTTATTCTAAGTAAAAGATGAAAAATGATATCTTATGTGAAAACTCAGGAGAAAAATAAATAAATTGCATATGGGCCCTGGTCTCCCAGATTGTTCTAGGAGGAGAAGGCTGCATAACTAAATAGCCTAGGCTTAATGCCACTGGGAGGGGTTACATATTAAGATACAGCAGTGTTTAAGTACAGGAAGTGTTTCTGGTGCTTAAACCAGGATAAATAATGTAATGTAATGGATTCTAAGGTAGAATATTGATCTAAACCTTATTTTAAGCACTGTTATGTCAGTAGTAAATTATCTATGGCGTGCGCTCATCTCTGTTTGACTATTGTGCTTTTAAACTAGTCCTGGTGCTTCTGGAGCACTTTTCATCAAACAATTAGTATAAGAATAGAGGTGCATACACACATCCAGTTTTGGTTGCATAATGATTGGCCAATTTTACCACTTCCATTTAGGAACAACGTTTACCTACACAGTCTGCTAAAAGTATTCAAAGCCTGTTGCCTCTCATACTGCATGGAGGTGGTAAAACTGCCCTTGTGATGTAAACTAAAAAATGACCTGAAATCAGTAATATAAGTAGATTGTTTTATTTATCATGGCCCATTTCAAGTCATTTTAAGCATGATAACGATTAAGCACACATGAGCACTTTAACTTCAGATCACAATACTAAAGCTGCATCTGCTGTTCATTTTCCATCTGTCTTGGTAGCTCATTAAATTGTGAAAACAAAAACTTTTTATACATAATTGACTAATCAGCAGAGAACATTTTGAACAAATACTTCCATGAACAGCAATTCTCTAAACAAATTCATAAAGTACATTTTATGATTGCTCAGTGCTACAATATAAAAGTTTACAACTTCTTCAAAGGGACCTTGAAATCTTTCCTCCAATTCTCCAAAGTTTTTGGAGTATCTTAAAGTGAACCTGAGGTGAAAATAAACTGATGAGATAAACAATTATATTTATTCTCCTACTCCTAAAAAGGACTTTTTAAAATTTACAAAGTAGGATGCATGTTTTACTGTCTGTAATCAGTGGCAGTCTATTACCATATATACTCACGTATAAGCCAATCCACGTATGAGCCGAAATACCCACTTTTCCCCCCAAAATTAATAAAAAGTGATTGACCTGCGTATAAGCCGAGGGTAGAAAAGGCAGTGGCTTCTGAGTTTCAAACACAATCACAAGTAATAAATAAGTCGCTCAATTCCCCCCCCCCCCTCCACAAAATTGCACAGGTGTTTATCATATAAGACAATAAGGTGAGCACAACAATAAACAGAAAAAAGTGCCGGTGCAACGTAGTTAGAGCACAGAATTTGAATAGAGTGCTCAACTGTAAACAGTGAATTCACTCAGATAAGGCCCAAAAGATAGCCCCCATAAAGAAAGTCCAGGAAAAATAGTGCAGGCAGTGTCCCTTTAAGATTCAGGAACCGTTTAATAGTGGAACATTTATGCCAGGTGCTGACAGGCTGGAGCCACACCAGGACCCTTGTGGTCAGGCGGAAGCTGAGTTGTGAAGTAACCCATGTGTCCTCTGAGCAGTATAAAGCGCCGCCCGATTCTCTGCACATTCCGTTCCTCCATGTAATCATGCAGCGCAATGCGGAAGAACTCCAGACATTTTCTCCCGTGGTGGCCCGATTATCTACAGGGAAGCATGTATACAGGGGAGACATCTAATCCTCGCCAGTCACAGGCTGCAATGCCAAAACACTGTTCCATTCCTTCTCTACTGTCCTTTCACTCAGGGGCACAGGAACAGGTAAGACCGGACACAGACATGGCAGACTGCTGTAGCTGACTCGCGTATAAGCCAAGGGTGGACTGCTGAGCACATTTTTTTTGCAATAAAAAAATCCAGCTAGTATATAAAGTAAATGTCCCAGAGTTAGAAAAAAGGTCAATTGTTCATTTATTTTATCTCCCTCCTGTCCTCAGAAGTTGTATTCTGCCAGGAAAACTTTTATGGTTGTGAATTCCTTATGAGTGATGTTTACTATATTCCAGATAAGGTACTGAAAAGATAGAAGCTGTCAAATTCATGCCTAGAAATTAACTGTTTCAGGAAGCAAAGCAAAACAAGTAAAACAGTAAGGTAATTAATATGTATTGTACTGTACACACACATGTTTATCTCATCATGTCACGTGTAGCCTTGGGTACACTGCAAGAAAAATACTCCAATCACTTATTATATCTTTATTTACTAACAGAAAAAAAGAGGACTTTACATTCTTGCCATGGAAAGTACCATTTCGCATCCACATGACCTTCTCCTCCATTGAAACTATTTTTTGTACAAATCGTGCTTTCCTAGTTAGGCAAAAACCATGCCTGTAATGGGACAATTAATCATTCTTGAGAGATAATGTGGAAGTTGTGCTTTTTATGCAACATGGGAGATCTTAAGACATTTTCAATAAAACCACAGGGTGGCAATAAATAATAAAATCAATGGCACTTAATTCCTAGGGTTACTTTTGTTGGTGGAAAACATTTTCTGGATTTCTAAGAAAACAAAATAATAGGTGAGGTAATAGCAGAAGTAATTTTTAAATGAAAAGTTCTAAGAAAAGAAAACATAAATCTAACACATGCAGCTCAAAATATACCTCAGGAGCAAATAACTAGCACTGTTATTGTCTGAATAGAATGACTGTAAATAAAGTTGCATGCTGTTCTTTATTTGAGACACTTCATGGTTTTTCTTTCTCTAGAAGAGAAGTTGTTTTTTTTTCCTTTATGAGCTACCACAAAATGACCATTAGCGTGTAGCCCGCTATATGTATATAATTATGTATACAGATTTGTCCTGGTAGTGTCGTATTAAAAGCCAGTGGTAGGCACTATCATTATTTTTTCCCTCATTGCAGTAACCATGCTGAACCTTTAATGACAGCTATTCCAGTGAGATATATATAGTTAAACTAAAGATTGGAAAATAAAAGAATAAATGCAAATGCCTGTACACACAAAGGGCTTGATCCACTAAACCGTGATAACTCATATCACGGCTAGAGTTTTCACGCGCGTTTTTGCATTTTGCGAATGTTTTCACGTGCAATCGCGAATAGAAAATCTGCAAAAATGCGAAAACGAGTGCAAAACGTGAAAATGCGTGCAAAAACGCTTGCACGGCCAAGATATGAGTTATTGCAGTTTAGTGAATCAAGCCCAAAATATGTAAGCTATTTTGGAACAAGCAAAAAAATAAATAATCCCTGGTTTACATGTTATAAATGTAATTGGCATCAGGCACAACATGGCATTCAAATGTAGAAATATAGTAATGTACAGTATAAATTAATGTTTACATTAGTAGTTGCAGTGTATATTGTACTGTATATACATATGTTTATTTCATCATGTCACGTGTAGCCTTGGGTACACTGCAAGAAAAATACTCCAATCACGTTGCCGCATTTCGTACGCGTAGATATGCGGCAATGCGTATTTTTGTACGCATTGCGGTCCGCAACAGCGCTAATTGCAGTAGGGAATGCGTCCAATAATACGCATGGCGGCCGGCCGAGTGGTGAGTCGTCAAAACGAAACTAAGTGACAGCGGGGGACCGGAGGATTCCACAGTGGCTCCGAGGGCACAGGACTGCTGCAGGAGGCTGGTAATAGCCCCAGGTAATTGAAACTCTTTACCCCCCGTTCAGTTAAGGTTCCCTTTAAATAAGGGCCATTGTATAGTAAGTTGGGAAACAGACCATGGTGTAATACTCACAGAAAAACAATGAGCATAAACTTCAACAAAATAATACATCTTCCAGGTCCTCCTGCATTATGGAAGCTCCAGTCAAATTGTTTTGTTTGGTAATATACTCCATATAGGCTCTATGAAATATACCCCTTTCTTTTTATCCGTTACTGTGGTGCCAATGAGAATCTAATACATATTTATTGACAATGTAAGTAGCATTAATTCTTTTGGGGAGAACAGTTTGGATCTTCTTTAAAATTGTAACAAAGAACTTTATCAACCCTTCCCAAACACAAGCTTTATTGATGGCCCCAAACCAGAGTACCCCCAAAACTTTTAAGAGGCTCTACATTGTATTCCTTCTTGTGCAATGTGGACCATTGCAGTACAATGGAAGTCTTTATCTCTTACCCTGTCACAATTTTCTGATTATGGAAACCAATAGGCTGGCTCATAATATTCCTGGCACTTTCCAAAACACCAGTTTGATTGGCAAGAGGGGAATGAATGACAAAGCAGGTGGTTTTGGTGTTGCGTGCCAGCCATGTAATACCTCAGTTGGGCGCTTCTATAGCAGCAATAAAAAAGTTGAACTTATATTTTTGTACACAGTAGAGAGGAATGGCAGTATATCTTAAAGGATACCACAACTGAAAAAAAGAAAGGTGCGGCGGCTAGGAAGGGAAAATTAGATACATACTGCCTCTGTTGTTCCCCACCGTCAGCCGCTGGTCTTCTCCAATAGATGCCGGTGTCTGGGCAACTCTCCTGACCTCTAACCCCGACATACTGCGCCGCACATGCGACATGTTTATTCTTCACCGCTTCTGCCGGCACGTAATTTCGGCAGAGGCACGTTCAATGCCCTGGCTCCTCCTTCCATGGAGCGCAAGACTATATGAAGGAGGACCCAGGGAAGTGAACTTGCTTCTGCCGAAATTACGTGCTGGCAGAAGCGGTGAAGAACTGCAATACTGCGCATGCGCGGTGCAGTATGTCTAGGTTAGAGGTCAGGAGAGTTGCCCGGACACCTGCATCTATTGGAGAAGACCGGTGGCTGATGGCGGGGAACAAGAGAGGTGGTAAGTATCTAATTTTCCCTTCCTAGCCACTGCACCTTTCTTCTTTCAGTTGTGGTATCCTTTAAGATGTGCTGCCATTACTCTCTACTGTGTACAAAAATGTAAGTTCAACTTTTTTATTGCTGCTATAGAAGCGCCCAACTCAGGTATTACACGGCTGCCGCTGGCACGCGACACCGAAACCACCTGCTTTGTCATTCCCCTCTTGCCAATCAAACTGGCATTTTGGAAAGTGCCAGGAATATTATTAACCAGCCTACTGGTTTCCATAATTGTGTCAACTCTGCTTGTATTGCATCATCAAGATTTATAAAAGGTAAAGGTGGGAGATGGTTCTCTTTCAGAACATCCCAGCCTACAGCCGTAAAAGTGTACAGTGCAGGTAAAGGGAATGGCTGGTATAGGGTGGGACTCTTGGTCAGGTATTCAAAGGTGATGTGTGTAATACTAGGTAATCTAGGAGCTTATACACAAATTAAAAACAAAAAAGAATACTGCCAGTGCGTGCACTGCCTACAGATGGGGAACAGATCAGAACTCAGAGTTGTGCTTTAAGGTATTTTAACATTCTGCTCACTTCATGGTACAGAAGATATAAAAAGGGAATTGAAAGTTCACATATGTATAGAAGCTGCACTGCTGCTTCACAAATTGGTTTGGAAAATTGAGCAGGCAGAAATCCTTTCACATCTGTTAAAAAAAACTGTTCTCCAGGAATATATCTGACTGAGTGCACAGTGGCAGAATCTTGGAAGGTGGCCCACACAATGGTTCATTAACCATACATAAGTGTTCCATAGCTGCCTCTTCCTCACACAAACTGGGAAGAGAAGAGAAATGTAAAAGGCTTCTCCAGGCATGCCTTCTGTTTTATTGAAGTCTGTTCCAGCTTGTGGAGAAATTGGGTATATTACCTAAGAAAGCATCAATAACGCTCAGCATGGTAACATGCTGGATACTGTTAATTTCCTGAAATAAAGATGCTCAATTGTTTCATGTTGGCCAATGAAGATTACTTCTTAAACCTGTCTATGCACCCTTAACATTGGTGAATTTAGCAAATGAAATGCAGAGCACTTGGATCATCTTGGGGTTAATTAAGCATATGCAATAGGGTAATAGACAACCATTTACCCTATTTAATATGACTTTAGGATATGGAGAGCATATTGTGAGATATCTAAATAATGAATGATTCAATACATTTATCAAAGTTTAGCTAATGGACACATAAATTTGCTGCAGCAGCCAGGAGCCCTGTTGGAATAAAGCCAAGTTGCTAAATTTACTTTGTTTATAGCTGGTTTTTCATGCATATTGTTTATACAGCATACGTGTTTATGAACTGAAAAGGGCATAATAGTTTTACCTCCATCAGATCGGACTGGCATTTTTTTGCACTTACTGGAATTAAAATGAACAGCATTTCTGATCTGAGGACATATTGTAATGAGAGGGATATGGAGGCGGCCATATTTATTTCCTTTGAAACAATGCCAGTTGCCTGGCTATCCTGCTGATCCTCTCCCTCTAATACTTTTAGCCCTAGACACTGAACAGGCATGCAGCAGATCAGGTGTTTCTGACATTATTGATTTGACAAGATTAGCTACATACTTGTTTCTGGTGTGACCTAGACACTACTGCAGCCAAATAGATCAACGGAGCTGGCAGGCAACTGGTATTGTTTAAAAGGAAGTAAATATGGCAACCTTCATATTCTTCTCACTTCAGGTGTCCTTTAAAGAACCATGATGAAATCCCACTTCTAAATGATGTTACCACACACAGGTCAGCCACAACGTTAATGCCACTGTCACTGGTGTTGCAATAGGGGATGCAGAGGTTGTGACCGCATCGGGGCCCCTGGACCAGAGGGGCCCATTAGGGGCCCTTCTTCATCCACCTTATTAGCTTTTCATTGGTGCTATGCTGGTAATTAGTTTCCTAAACTTGTTACTTAATTTCATCACACCTTTCTGACACTGAAACTGTCCTTGGTAGGTTTTGGGGCTTCATAAAGTGCTTGGGGGCACATGTAAAACTTGCACTGGGCCCTCAGGCTCCTCAGTTACACCACTGACCACTGGCAGGTGATTTGAAAGACACTGATTATCTTATGACAATGACATTTGTAAAGGAGTGGGACATATTAAGAAAAACAACACAAGGTTCCGTGCGCAGCTCCACATACACAACTTTCAGTCCTCAAAAATGCTGCCGATCTAAATTGATGCCCAATGTCAATTTGCAAAAGTCTAACAGATTCTCTGATGATCAGCGCAGTATAATTCCCAATCTGTTCACAGCAATCAAAAATTCTTCTTAATCCACCACCACACCGCTTGTGAGGTCACTCACCAGCTCTTTGGATCATATTAAATGATCATATGCGTGTAGTCAGAAATACCAGCCCGTCTGGTCATATATGGGCTCTTCTCACTCGCTTCCACAAATCCTCATGTATAAAAACATAAAACACGCTCCACATAGCGTAATCCCGTTCACTTCTTAAAATTTATTGCATTAAAAACAATCTGTTACACTCACGTGTCACATATGTATGTCTATTACAGGCATACAAGTAAGCGCAGGTTTGGAAAGTTAGCGGGCAGCGTCCGGCTGTTCACTCCACGCAGCACCGCCGTCTGACTGACATCTGCGCACTTCCGCAATCCTCCACGCCACCTGTAGCTCCTCCCCGGCCGGTTTCGTCCACGTGACTTTCTCAAGGGGTCAAAAGTCACGGGCTATGGCGCTTCCCTTTATTGCTATCACGCAACACGCCTACCAGCTTTCTGCGCCTGCGCCTGCCCGTTTCACAATGTTTGCATATCAAAACAGCATAAAAACATTTTCTGCTAAATACAATATTTGGTAAAATCTTATACATTGCATATAATTGTGGATTTATTCCTATATCCTACAGATTGAAAACACCTCATACATCCTTCATTCATACTGCATTCATACTTAAAGAGGAACTTTACCTAATCTGTAGCTATAAAACAATTCATGTTATATTCCATATTCAGGCCTTCTGGATGCATGGTCCTTAGCAACAATATCCATTTCGTTTCACGCTTTAGCAGCTCTCTCTCCCTATCTATTCCCCTCCAATGATTATTTATACTTTCCACTACACAATATTTCAGACCAGAACAATCCTTTCCATGGGACTCTAAGAAATGTAAAGGTACCCTATGATCTTTATGTCCTTTTTGAATTTTATGCACATGTTCATATAATCTACATTTAAACGACCTTGTGGTCTGACCTATATACTGAAGCCCACAAGGGCACTCCAGCATATAGATCACATATTCAGTATTACAACTACAGGGATCCCTTATTTTATAAATTTCACCCGTGCTATTGGATCTAAAATGATCTTGAAATAGCTTAGAGCTTTTGGTATTCCTACACCCGTAGCAATCCAAACATTTGGCAAAACCCTTTTGCCCCGATTTTTTCTCTATTGGTTCATTAATCACACTCTTAGTAAGTCTGTCCTTAATATTAGGTGCCTTTCTAAATATCATTTCTGGTCTCTCAGGAAGTTTATTACCCATAGTCTTATCCATCTTCAGAATCCCCCAATGTTTCTCCAAGATGTGTTTCATATCCTGGTGCTGTACATTGTATTGGGTAATCATAGGGCAAAAAACTTCTTTTCTTTTTCCTTTTTGTGCCCACTCTCTTTCTGTAATAATGATTTCCTATCCATTTCCAAAACCTCCTTCCTTTGTTTTTCCAAAAAATCAGTATCATAACCCTTTTCCTTAAATCTATCCGTTAGGATCATGCTTTGTTCCAAATAATCTTGTTCAAGGGTAGCATTCCTCCTAATCCTACAATACTGATTTTTAGGGATATTTTTCATCCAGGGGTCATGGTGGCAACTGGAAACCGGGATGAAACTGTTCCTGTCTGTTTTTTTTAAAAAGTACATGTGTTCAACAGTGTGCCCTCCTTGTACACTGTAACATCCAAAAAATCGACCTCACTCTGACTATATTGACAGGTGAAATTTAAATTAAGCAAATTATCACTATAAATACATCAGAGGGCAATATAATACCTTGGCGGATGAGCTTTTTGTCCCTAGGCCTTCTCAAAGGACTAGAGGACATGATCTGCGCATGGAGGAAAAACGTTTTAACCATTTATTTAGGAAAGGGTTCTTTACAGTAAGAGTGATTAAGATGTGGAATGCATTGCCACAGGAAGTCGTTATGGCAAACTCTATACCTGCATTTAAAGGGGGCTTAGATGCTTTCCTTGCGTTGAAAGACATCCATGGCTACAATTACTAGGTAATGCCTAATGATGTTGATCCAGGGATTTTATCTGATTGCCATCTGGAGTCGGGAAGGAATTTTTCCCTTTAGGGGCTAATTGGACCATGCCTTGTAAGGGTTTTTTCGCCTTCCTCTGGATCAACAGGGATATGTGAGGGAGCAGGCTGGTGTTGTACTTTATACTGGTTGAACTCGATGGACGTATGTCTTTTTTCAACCAAAATAACTATGTAACTATCATTTATGCTATCTATAAAATTATTCAAGGAGATCTCAGTACCTTCCCACAAAAAGAATGCATCATCTATGAATCTTCTCCAACACTTTAATTCAGGCCATCTATTTCCCAAAATTGTCATCTTTTCCCATTCTGACATAAAAATGTTTGCTAAGCTGGGTGAAAACTTTGCCCCCATCGCTTTACACTGTAGATAAAAATTATTCTCAAACCAGAAAAAAATGTGTTCCAGAGCAAACCATATGCATTTCTGCAAAAAATCCACCTGTTCTGGTTCCAACATCCCATCTCCCTCTAGAGCTTAATTAATAGCCTGCATTCCTTCTTTATGTCCTATAACAGTGTACAATGACGCAACATCTACTGTTACTAAAAAAGTTTAATCTGTTATTCTCAAAGTTTCCAAAATATTCAAAAAATGGCCCGTATCTTTTAAAAAACATGGTGTGCTCCTTACTAAGAGCTGCAAATAAAAATCGATATACTCACCTAATCTCGCCGATAGTGAACCCACCCCACTAACAATGGGTCTCCCCGGTGGCTTTTGCATGTTCTTATGAACCTTGGGTAGGTAATATATAGTTGCAATTCTTGGGGTTTTAGGTACCAGATATTCCCCCTCCTTCTCTGTCAAAATGCCTCCCCTCACTCCTTCTTCAATCAACATATTCAGAGCTCCCTTAAATCTAATTGTGGGGTCACCTTTTAGAAGTTTGTATGTAGCCTCATCCTCTAATAATCTGTGCAATTCCATTAAATAATCTAATTTGTCCAGTAATACGATCCCACCCCCCTTGTCCGCTGGCTTCAGTACAATATCCCCTCTTTTGGTCATGGACTTCAGGGCAATGTCTATATATTTAGGTCTATACACCTTCTTCACTGTAAGATCTCTTAAATCATTCATCACAAGCTTTTCAAACACCTCTACACAGCCATTATTCTGCAGAACAGGATTAAATAATGACTTATTAGATAGTCCAGAATGTGCAATCAAATCCATATCTGGTTCCCCCCCCCCCCCACTCTTAGTCTTATTTTGATTACAAAAAAATGTCTTTATATTCAACTTTCTCATAAAGCATTTGAAATCAATCATCATATCCACTTTATCACATTTCGTTGGGGGTGCATATTTTAGGCCCAAATCTAATAACTTAAGCTCTTGTGGGGTGAGTTGTACCGAACTCAAATTGTATATCCCTTCCCCTATGTTTCTCTCATCTTTTTGGTCTTTTCTCCTATTTCTTCCCCCTCGCTTTCCTCTAAAGCGTCTGCTGAACGTTTTTTGGGGGTATACGTATGTTCGGTTATCAGTGTCTGTTTGTTTGCCACCTTGTATGGTTCCTTGTGATTTACCTGAAAAGGGCACCCATTACTCGTTCCCTCACCCCCTCTGTCTGAAAGTTCTTGTTCCTTTTGCAAGTCTGCTATGGCCTGCTCTAGGGGAGAAAATCTATTGCTAATGGGGATGTGAAATTTGGGCTTCTACTCCTTATTCCTTGGGGGGCCTCCAAGAAAAGAAACATGTCAGTATCTGAGAAAAAAATATATGCCTGGTGGGATGTAGTGTGTATGGAAAGATATGAATCTAAGGGGATCATACCACGACGCCTCAGGTGGGAAATTTCTCCGAATGAAGGGGAAAGAAGTGAGACAGAGGATGAAGAGTGGTTTGAATTTTTTAATAAGAAGGGTATTGAATTAATTCTGTTCCTTTTGGTGCGTAAGAGAAGGAAACTTAGGAAAATTAATGATGAGCTAGAAAGAGTTAGAGGCACCATGGAGAAATTAAAGACCCATGTGAACTACTCAGATATGTCTAAAGATTTACAAGGATATCTAAAAAGATTAGATGAGGAGGTGAAAAGGAAGAAACAGCGTAAATTTATCCGAGACCTCACAGATTATCACAATAGGAATGTATTTAAGTGGCAGGCCCCTCAAAAAACAGATCACATATCAGAGCCAACATCTGGAGAAGAAAAGGACAAACATAATCAAGGGAAAAAGACAGAGGATAAAGAAGTAGGACAAAGAGAGGAGAATATTACCTCAAAAGCCAGGGGAGACAGGAAGGGGGTTTTGTACCCTTAGGTGCCAGTCCCAAACAACAACCTTTTAATGGGAATATGAATAGGGGATTAGGACCACCCAGACAACAATATTATCCCCACAGAGAGTTTAATAGGCCCCGGACCCCAAAATGGAATCAGTACAAGAGGGGGAAATGGATGAAGCCCTTCTATCAAGCTTCACCAAGAAATGGATGGGATAGAGAAGGATGGAAGCAGGTGCAGTATAGGAAGCAAGGAGGCCCCCCAAGGAATAAGGGGTGGAAGCCCAAATTTCACATCCCCATTAGCAATAGATTTTCTCCCCTAGAGCAGGCCATAGCAGACTTGCAAAAGGAACAAGAACTTTCAGACAGAGGGGGTGAGGGAACGAGTAATGGGTGCCCTTTTCAGGTAAATCACAAGGAACCATACAAGGTGGCAAACAAACAGACACTGATAACCGAACATACGTATACCCCCAAAAAACGTTCAGCAGACGCTTTAGAGGAAAGCGAGGGGGAAGAAATAGGAGAAAAGACCAAAAAGGTGAGAGAAACATAGGGGAAGGGATATACAATTTGAGTTCGGTATAACTCACCCCACAAGAGCTTAAGTTATTAGATTTGTAGATTTGGGCCTAAAATATGCACCCCCAAAGAAATGTGATAAAGTGGATATGATGATTGATTTCAAATGCTTTATGAGAAAGTTGAATATAAAGAAATTTTCTTGTAATCAAAATAAGACTAAGAGTGTGGGGGGGGGGGGGGGGACCAGATATGGATTTGATTGCACATTCTGGACTATCTAATAAATCATTATTTAATCCTGTTCTGCAGAATAATGGCTGTGTGGAGGTGTTTGAGAAGCTTGTGATGGATGATTTAAGAGATCTTACGGTGAAGAAGGTGTATAGACCTAAATATATAGACATTGCCCTGAAGTCCATGACCAAAAGAGGGGATATTGTACTGAAGCCAGCGGACAAGGGGGGTGGGATTGTATTACTGGACAAATCAGATTATTTAATGGAATTGCACAGATTATTAGAGGATGAGGCTACATACAAACTTCTAAAAGGTGACCCCACAATTAGATTTAAGGGAGCTCTGAATATGTTGATTGAAGAAGGAGTGAGGGGAGGCATTTTGACAGAGAAGGAGGGGGAATATCTGGTACCTAAAACCCCAAGAATTGCAACTATATATTACCTACCCAAGGTTCATAAGAACATGCAAAAGCCACCGGGGAGACCCATTGTTAGTGGGGTGGGTTCACTATCGGCGAGATTAGGTGAGTATATCGATTTTTATTTGCAGCCCTTAGTAAGGAGCACACCATGTTTTTTAAAAGATACGGGCCATTTTTTGAATATTTTGGAAACTTTGAGAATAATAGATCAAACTTTTTAGTAACAGTAGATGTTGCGTCATTGTACACTGTTATAGGACATAAAGAAGGAATGCAGGCTATTAATTTAGCTCTAGAGGAAGATGGGATGTTGGAACCAGAACAGGTGGATTTTTTGCAGAAATGCATATGGTTTGCTCTGGAACACAATTTTTTCTGGTTTGAGAATAATTTTTATCTACAGTGTAAAGGCGTGGCGATGGGGGCAAAGTTTTCACCCAGCTTAGCAAACATCTTTATGTCAGAATGGGAAAAGATGACAATTTTGGGAAATAGATGGCCTGAATTAAAGTGTTGGAGAAGATTCATAGATGATGCATTCTTTTTGTGGGAAGGTACTGAGATCTCCTTGAATAATTTTATAGATAGCATAAATGATAATTCGCTTAATTAAATTTCACCTGTCAATATAGTCAGAGTGAGGTCGATTTTTTGGATGTTACAGTGTACAAGGAGGGCACACTGTTGAACACACGTACTTTTTTTAAAAAAAAACAGACAGGAACAGTTTCATCCCGGTTTCCAGTTGCCACCATGACCCCTGGATAAAAAATATCCCTAAAAATCAGTATTGTAGGATTAGGAGGAATGCTACCCTTGAACAAGATTATTTGGAACAAAGCATGATCCTAACGGATAGATTTAAGGAAAAGGGTTATGATACTGATTTTTTGGAAAAACAAAGGAAGGAGGTTTTGGAAATGGATAGGAAATTATTATTACAGAAAGAGAGTGGGCACAAAAAGGAAAAAGAAAAGAAGTTTTTTGCCCTATGATTACCCAATACAATGTACAGCACCAGGATATGAAACACATCTTGGAGAAACATTGGGGGATTCTGAAGATGGATAAGACTCTGGGTAATAAACTTCCTGAGAGACCAGAAATGATATTTAGAAAGACACCTAATATTAAGGACAGACTTACTAAAAGTGTGATTAATGAACCAATAGAGAAAAGATCGGGGCAAAAGGGTTTTGCCAAATGTTTGGATTGCTACGCGTGTAGGAATACCAAAAGCTCTAAGCTATTTCAAGATCATTTTAGATCCAATAGCACAGGTGAAATTTATAAAATAAGGGATCCCTGTAGTTGTAATACTGAATATGTGATCTATATGCTGGAGTGCCCTTGTGGGCTTCAGTATATAGGTCAGACCACAAGGTCGTTTAAATGTAGATTATATGAACATGTGCATAAAATTCAAAAAGGACATAAAGATCATAGGGTACCTTTACATTTCTTAGAGTCCCATGGAAAGGATTGTTCTGGTCTGAAATATTGTGTAGTGGAAAGTATAAATAATCATTGGAGGGGAATAGATAGGGAGAGAGAGCTGCTAAAGCGTGAAACGAAATGGATATTGTTGCTAAGGACCATGCATCCAGAAGGCCTGAATATGGAATATAACATTAATTGTTTTATAGCTACAGATTAGGTAGAGTTCCTCTTTAAGTATGAATGCAGTATGAATGAAGGATGTATGAGGTGTTTTCAATCTGTAGGATATAGGAATAAATCCACAATTATATGCAATGTATAAGATTTTACCAAATATTGTATTTAGCAGAAAATGTTTTTATGCTGTTTTGATATGCAAAAATTGTGAAACGGGCAGGAGCAGGCGCAGAAAGCTGGTAGGCGTGTTGCGTGATAGCAATAAAGGGAAGCGCTGTAGCCCGTGACTTTTGACCCCTTGAGAAAGTCACGTGGACGAAACCGGTCGGGGAGGAGCTACAGGTGGCGTGGAGGATTGCGGAAGTGCGTGGATGTCAGTCGGACGGCGGTGCTGCGTGGAGTGAACAGCCGGACGCTGCCCGCTAACTTTCCAAACCTGCGCTTACTTGTATGCCTGTAATAGACATACATATGTGACACGTGAGTGTAACAGATTGTTTTTAATGCAATAAATTTTAAGAAGTGAACGGGATTACGCTATGTGGAGCGTGTTTTATGTTTTTACACATGAGGATTTGTGGAAGCGAGTGAGAAGAGCCCATATATGACCAGACGGGCTGGTATTTCTGACTACACGCATATGATCATTTAATATGATCCAAAGAGCTGGTGAGTGACCTCACAAGCGGTGTGGTGGTGGATTAAGAAGAATTTTTGATTGCTGTGAACAGATTGGGAATTATACTGCGCTGATCATCAGAGAATCTGGGACATATTAAGAAGCAGGTGAACAATTCCTTTTTAAAGGTGATGTGTTGGATGCAGGACAGATCAGCAAGATTAAAGGACCATTATCAAAAATATGCAAAATACATTAAAATACATATGTAAATATACTTACAAGTAGTGTATTTCTCCTAGATTAAAATGCTCTAGATATTACAGTCACTTACAGTAGGCAGTGAAACCCTAAGTATCTCAGCATTTCAGTATGCAAAATAGAAATTTGCCTTTTCAAAAAATAAGGTATTTGCAATTATTCAGGTTGGAGTGAGCATATGAGGTGTCCCACAATGCATCACTGCTGAATATGCAAATTGTCCCGTTGTTGTCCCTAAAACCTAAACAGACATCCAGAACCATTGGAATGCAATGATGTGCCAGCTTGGTAATTGTACAAAGCCATACTAATCCAACATGCATACAGACTTTTTCGGGACTAGTTGGTCCTCATGCATGGCATTGATTAATATGGCTATGTGAGGTAGCACTTGAAACACCAAGGTACAGATTGCCCAGCATGCTTTCCATACTTCAGTATGTACTTTATCCATTACAAAAGCACACCCTGAGCAACTGCTGTTTAGTGGGTGTTTTTAAAAATAAATAAAATCTTGATAATCCCCCACGAAGAGATGGACTAGTGCAAAACCAGTCAGATCTGTAATTTTGTTACTGTCTACTGTAAGCCACAGGATCATGGGAGAACAGCAATTTTTAGCGCTTTTTTATCTGGGAGAAATGTATAACCTAGAAGACTGTGTACACATGTTTTTTAAAGTTTACATTGTTTTTTTGTGATAGTGATCTTTCAAGGATCTGAGTGACTGATTAACCACTTTGCCCTCCTTGACGTATAAAAACATCAAGGAGGACAGGCGCGCTCGTGTGCATGCGCGCTCCCGGCCGCGGAGTCGGTAGCCACGGAATCAATGTGTCGGGCTATGGAGCCCGATCATTGATTCCTCTCCCCCGCTGAAAAAGCGACAGCTTCTCTCGGAAGCTTCGCTCTTTCTGAAGCTGTGTCCCTCTAAGCGTACATTGTACGCTTAGAGTGACGTCATGTAAAAAAAATCGAGATTGCCATCTTGTGGCCAAAAAGTAAAACTACAAGTAAATACCCAAAAACATTACAATACACCAATATTTCCCCAAATAAAACACTTTTATATCCCACCCTCCCAAAAATGCCCACATAAAATGTTTAATAAAAAAAAAAAAAAAAACATTACTATAAAAAAAACACATAAATATTTACCTAAGGGTCTAAACTTTTTAAATATCTATGTAAAGATGAAATATTTCTCTCTATTTTTTTTTTATAAGCTTGTAAATAGTGATGTATGCAAAACGGAAAAAATGCTCTTTTATTCCAAATAAAATATTGTCGCGATACATTGTGATAGGGACATAATTTAAATGGTGAAATAACCGTGACAAATGGGCAATAACAATACGTGGGTTTTAATTATGGAGGCATGTATTATTTTAAAACTATAATGGCCGAAAACTGACAAATAATGAATTTTTTCATTTTTTTTCTTATTCTTCCTGTTAAAATGCATTTACAATAAAGTGGCTCTTAGCAAAATGTACCCCCCAAAGAAAGCCTAATTGGTGGCGGAAAAAACAAGATATAGATCAGTTCATTGTGATAAGTAGTGATAAAGTTATAGGCTAATGAATGGGAGGTGAACATTGCTCGGATGCATAAGCTGAAAACGACTGAGATGTTAAGTGGTTAAATAGCAGTGACTGAATGACTGGGTCAAAGCATTTTCAAAATTTAAGGTCTTGTGGGATATCCCAAGTATGCTTTGGTTGTTATAACCATAATCTAAAGTGGTTTAAGGAAGGACAACCTGTAAACTAGGAACAGGGCCATAGCTGTTTATGATCATTGATGTCCATGGGAAAATAAAAAGACACTGAAGTCTCTTTTTTTTTTACCTTATTTTCTTATCCAGTCCTCTTCAGTATTAAATTCTAAGCTGATTCACTGCATTCCCGTGGCAGAACAAGCTATTATGGTCCAGAAATAGCACTGAAAAGTTCCACGACTTTGCAGATCACAGATTTTGCTGCCTGGGGGAGGCAGAGTTGTACGCAATAACTCTGCCTCCTCTCCAGTCAATCTTCGTGGATCTCCGCCTCTCCCCGCCCCTCTCAGTGAAATAAGACTGATGTATATGGGTCTGTATGGGCTGCATGTTGGCATAGTGGATAGCTCTCTCATCTCACCTTGCCTTTCAGCACTGGGTCTCCAGCTCAAATCCCTGCCAGGTCACTATCTGCAAGGGGTTTTTATGTTCGTCCCGTGTCTACATGTGTATTATTCCAGGCACCCCAGTTACCTTCCACATCTCAAAAACATTCAGAAAAGTTAATTGGCTTTCCTCTAAATTGGTCTTAGATTAAGATGGATATATAACTATAGTAAGGATTAGTCTGTGAGCTCTTCTGAGGGGCAGTTAACGAAAAATACCCTATTTTTCAGCCTATAAGATACTTCGGACTATTAGATGCACCTAGGTTTAGAGGGCAAAAACCAGGGATACAATATATATACTAAACTTGGTGCATCCATGCTCCAGGACTGTCTTGTAGATGTTCTCCCCCTATTATTGTGTCCTCCTTTGTCCCTCATGTGTCTTCCTGAGTCTGACATGAACTTCATTAGCTATGGTATCATGGGGCCAGTCACTTCAGTGAGGAAGTTTGGATTGGGTGTCTTGGGAATATTATTACTGTCCAGGGACTAGCATGACCTGTCATGGGAGGCTCAAGTTCAGTAGGAGTACAACCTGAGGGTAGAAGATACTCCTGCACCTAGTGCTTCTGGAGGGGATGGCTCTGAAACAGCAGCCCGATAGGAGGAGCTCAAAGAAGTGACTACCTGGGTGAAAGGGGTCATATGAAATTTTGGTGACCCTCATCCTCATTCTGGCAGTGTGGAGGAGGTCTAGGGGTGTCAGGGGTGACCCTATGATCTTTACTGCAGCTCTGATTACTCTATGAAGTTTGTACTTGTTGTTGCCAGCAGATGCCCCTGTATACCAGATGATGAGGGAGAAAAAAAGGTTATATTCCACAGTAGCAGTATAAACGCTCAAAAGCAACTTGCACGGGATACCACATTTTTTCAGTTGGAGCAAAAAGGATAACCTCTGCTGCACCTTCTTCTTAATTTTAGAGGTGTTCTGCCCCCATCTTAGGTCATTAGTAATGGTTGTGCCAAGGAACCAAAGGCACGTACCCTGGAGAACCAGATGGAGGGTGGAGGGGTGTTTCCTCAAGTTCCTCATATGTTTTGTATTGTGTATATTTTTAGTATATATTGTAGTGATTGTATGTTAGTCATGAGTGTACTGTCTGCTTTTAAAGCACAATATTTGACCTAAGGAAGCGGCTTACGCTGTGAAATGCTTTGTCTACAAGTGCACAATAAACAATTTTTTGCCGTTTTTAAACTTATTGAAGGTAGGATCTCTTTACCATTATGTATATGCACTGCTTTTAGATATGCATATAAGATATTACTTACTTTGGGAACCTCCAGCAATAGTTTTACCAGTTTTAATATGGTTCCTCTGTTAAACCTTTTTAATGGCATTATGCAAGTTGGATTGAACCTGCTAAAAGAAACAGTCACATGTTTGCAAATGAAGGCTAAATATAAAAATTGTAGTTGGAGTTACTGAACTTCCCAAGCAAATTACTGGAAATATCCTTATGCTATGAAGTGTAAGTTTCAGACAGCACTTGAAGAGGGAAATTCAAGATCTTTGCTGTGTAAAGGTGGCCACATATAGAAATGATTCTGGTACATCCTTTGATTAAATATTAATACCACATTACTTTGATTAAATATTCTAGTGCTCTATCGACCCCTGAAAGTCCAATCAATTTAGTTCTTTAATCATATTTTATTAAAGTTTAAATATATTGCAATTTACTATATACTATGGCATACTGGTACTGGCGTATTCACTTAATGGTTATGCTAAATAAAGTGGTTTAAACAGATTTTAAGACAACAAGTACTAGAAAAGATTATTAAGAATTTCAGATCCAGATGAGTTCTCACAATTTGGACGTGTGCCAATAACGGAGGAAAAGGGCATAACTGTTTAAAAAAAAAAAAAAGAAAAAAAATGCTTTGTGTGGAATTTTGTATATTACCGTGACTGGGGTTGGTGGGAGTCACATTTGTGGGAGTAATCTGCTTAGTGTATGTATGAACTTTAACGATTTGCATTTCTGACCCCATGATGTATGCCTTGATGAAGGGGTACATTGTTTGACTCTAAAACAATTGTTGGATTAATTGGTGGATAAAAAAAGCTGTGAACATCGCTTTTTTCTGATGACCATTTAAAGGATGTCTATGTATTGTATTGTATTGTATTGTATTGTATTGTATTGTATTGTGCCTGGATGGTGTAATGGTTAAGGGCTCTGACACAGGAGACCAGGGTTCAAATCTCGGCTCTGCCTGTTCAGTTAGCCAGCACCTATTCAGTAGGAGACCTTAGGCAAGTCTCCCTAACACTGCTACTGCCTATAGAGCATGTCCTAGTGGCTGCAGCTATGGAGCTTTGAGTCCGCCAGGTGAAAAGCGTGATTTAAATGTTCTGCATAGCTCCACCAAAAATTAGAACCTCTTTTCAGAGCATATGAGGGAGGAGACTTTTTGGATGAAGATTCAAGGATATAGTCTATAGTGATCTTAATTAAAGTACAAGGTACTGTACTAAGACATGAACCTTGGCTATTTTTTGCACTTTCCTCATAAATCTGTTAAAAAAGGCAACTTGACAAGTATTGGCTCTTGTGTATTCCAAATTGTCAATTTCAGATAATAATATTAGGCATCTAGTGTTAGAGTTAGAAGTAGTGACGATTACGCTGATTGCATTGGTATTGTTTATCGCTTGCATTGGTTGCATTGGTATTGTTTATCCCTTTTTTAAGTTTCAGGATATACAGTTTACTGAAGGAAAGTCTGCCTCTTGAATGCATATAATGTTTGCTTTTGAATGCAAAGCATCATTCCAAAGTGATAATGTATTCCTTGGGGTATTCAAACCCCTGGCATTCAATGACAGGATTTTATCTACCATCAATAAAAGATATGACTGCAGAGACTGCCAATGTGATACATTTATAGTGAAGCAATACCATTCTTTGTGAAGTGTGGACATTTTTTGGTATAGGCATATCATGTAACTGCAGAGCATGGTGAGTGTCTGGAGCAAAGAGCAAATGCTCATGGGGGCTTTCATCTCATAAGGACAATTAATAAGTTGTTTGTGGCAGAAATGGTTTTACTTGACTCAGAGGCGTAACTAGACTTAATCGGGCCCCCCGGCAAAAATTATACCATGATACCAGGGGGCCCAATATACCAATATATATGGAGATTTCAGCATCCCCTTATTGAATGCCTGTGAGAGAGGTTGACCAGAGGCAGGGAATCTTTGTGGGGGGACCTGTGCTTCTTCCAAAGCCTCTTCAGTTTGTTTTTACTCTTGTCCTATCTGATTGTCATGCTTTCCAGTCTTCTGTTTAGTTCTTGCCAGGCTTCAAGAGGAGGCAGATCTAGCCATGAGCAGCAGCTGTCAGTTTCATTGGCTGAGTATTCCACAGAACTCTGCGAGGGCTCGTTCACACTATAAGAGCTTTTCTAAGCGCTTTGTGATCTTAAAAGCTCTTGCTAATGTTATCCTATGTGAGTGTTCTCACTGTAGCGATGGTTTTGTAAAACTACCCCATAGCATTGCATTAGCAAGAGCTTTTAAAATCTGTAGCGTTTAAAAATCTCTTGTAGTGTGAATCAGTGAGGCAAATACTGCTATTTTATGGTGAGATGTCATACACTGAATAAAAAAAACTAGGGGCTGCTGGGTGAGGCTGTACCAAGGCAGAACCATTTTCTTGAGAAGCTGTGTATAGCACTCCAGAGATGTCTGTTAGCTTTTGGTTGTTATGTTTAGATTTTTCCAGACATGAACAAGTTTGCAAACCCGCATTTACATCAAAATGTGTGGGTTCCCAAATCCATGTGTTTGCAAAATGTTATGTGAGATAGCTAAGCTACTAAGCAAACATTTGTCCCATAATGTCCAGCATGATCTCTAAACTAAGGTTCACTAGGTTGAAACAGCATTCACATTTATTAGCTCATACAGCCCTTTTTAGAGCTACTTTGTGGTGTTTTTCTGGATCACTTAATTATTATTATTATTTATTGAATTTATAAAGCGCCAACATATTACGCAGTGCTGGACAATAAATATATACAAGGATACAAGGATGACAGACATAGCAAGGTTATACAACATAGAACAAAGTTATACATGCAAATTGTACAAAATATATGATCATGCAATATGGGCTGGTTAGGTAGGCCCAGTAATACAAGTACAGGCTGTCATAGGACAGGAGTACATGATCCTGTAGATTACACTAGGGAATGGAGGACCCTGCCAGAGGCTTACAATCTAAAGGGTGGGGTGGAAACACTAGGCGGGGCTGTTAAATATTTAGTAGAGAGTTACTGTGTGGTTGGAGGTGGGTAGGCCATCATAAAGAGGTGGGTTTTGAGGGCTTGCTTGAATGAGTTGAAAGAGGGACCAAGTCTGATGGGTGGTGGAAGGGCGTTCCAGAGGGTGGGGGCAGCTCTTGAGAAATCCTGCAGGCGGGCATGGGAGTGTGAAATGCATGGGGTGGTGAGGCGAAGGTTGTTGGAGGATCGGAGGTGGCGACCTGGTGTATACCTGTGAACACCTAATGCCATATACATGGCATAAAAAACACAAACCTCCCCCTTAAATACTTACCTAGCCTTCAGCAATGTCTAGCAGCCTTTCTGCAGCACCTAGCGGGCTCCTAGCAGCTTTTTGTCTTCAGGTCAGGTGACATGCCGACTTGACCGGGCAGATGACAGAAGCTGCTAGTAGGAGTCTGCTAGGTGCTGCAGGAAGGCTGCTAGACATCGTTGTAGGCTCGGTAAGTATTTTAAAAAGCTTCAAAACCCACCAAAAATCCCTGTTATCTCTCAGGCATGCCGGTTAGTTGAGACTTTTGATTGCCATAGGACAGGAGTACATGATCCTGTAGATTACACTAGGGAATGGAGGACCCTGCCAGAGGCTTACAATCTAAAGGGTGGGGTGGAAACACTAGGCGGGGCTGTTAAATATTTAGTAGAGAGTTACTGTGTGGTTGGAGGTGGGTAGGCCATCATAAAGAGGTGGGTTTTGTGGGCTTGCTAGAATGAGTTGAAAGAGGGAGCAAGTCTGATGGGTGGTGGAAGGGCGTTCCAGAGGGTGGGGGCAGCTCTTGAGAAATCCTGCAGGCGGGCATGGGAGTGTGAAATGCATGGGGTGGTGAGGCGAAGGTTGTTGGAGGATCGGAAGGGGCGACCTGGTGTATACCTGTGAACACCTAATGCCATATACATGGCATAAAAAACACAAACCTCCCCCCTAAATACTTACCTAGCCTTCAGCAATGTCTAGCAGCCTTTCTGCAGCACCTAGCGGGCTCCTAGCAGCTTTTTGTCTTCAGGTCAGGTGACATGCCGACTTGACCGCGCAGATGACAGAAGCTGCTAGTAGGAGTCTGCTAGGTGCTGCAGGAAGGCTGCTAGACATCGTTGTAGACTCGGTAAGTATTTTAAAATGCTTCAAAACCCGCCAAAAATCCCTGTTATCCCTCAGGCATGCCGGTTAGTTGAGACTTTTGATTGCCTGAGTTCTGAATAGTGGGGACTTTGCTGCATGGTGGGCAGCTTAGTTTGGTGTGCCCACCACCCGTGTTCACATTTCCCCAACAGCCTTATAAATGGTGTGTGCAGCATATATCTTAAAGAGACTCTGTAACGACAAAAAGATCCCCTGGGGGGTACTCACCTCGGGTGGGGGAAGCCTCAGGATCCTAATGAGGCTTCCCACGCCGTCCTCTGTCCCACGGAGGTCTCGCTGCAGCCCTCCGAACAGCCGGCGACTGTGCCGACTGTTCAATTCAATATTTACCTTTGCAGGCTCCAGCGGGGGCGCTGTGGCTAGTGTTGGGCGAACATCTAGATGTTCGGGTTCGGGCCGAACAGGCCGAACATGGCCGCGATGTTCGGGTGTTCGACCCGAACTCCGAACATAATGGAAGTCAATGGGGACCCGAACTTTTGTGCTTTGTAAAGCCTCCTTATATGCTACATACCCCAAATTTACAGGGTATGTGCACCTTGGGAGTGGGTACAAGAGGAAAAAAAAATTTAGCAAAAAGAGCTTATAGTTTTTGAGAAAATCGATTTTAAAGTTTCAAAGGGAAAACTGTCTTTTAAATGCGGGAAATGTCTGTTTTCTTTGCACAGGTAACATGCTTTTTGTCGGCATGCAGTCATAAATGTAATACATATAAGAGGTTCCAGGAAAAGGGACCGGTAATGCTAACCCAGCAGCAGCACACGTGATGGAACAGGAGGAGGGTGGCGCAGGAGGAGAAGGCCACGCTTTGAGACACAACAACCCAGGCCTTGCATGAGGACAAGAAGCGTGCGGATAGCATGCTTTGTACCACCATGCAGTCATAAATGTAATAAAGATAAGTGGTTCAATAAACAGGGACCACGCGGCAACGCTAACCCAGCAGCAGCACACGTGATGGAACAGGAGGAGGCGCAGGAGGAGAAGGCCACGCTTTGTGAGACACAACAACCCAGGCCTTGCATGAGGACAAAAAGCGTGCGGATAGCATGCTTTGTACCGCCATGTAGTCATAAATGTAATAAAGATAAGAGGTTCAATAAACAGGGACCACGCGGCAACGCTAACCCAGCAGCAGCAGCAGCAGCAGCACACGTGATGGAACAGGAGGAGGCGCAGGAGGAGAAGGCCACGCTTTGTGAGACACAACAACCCAGGCCTTGCATGAGGACAAAAAGCGTGCGGATATAGCAGCAATGCTTTTTGCCGCCATGCAGTCATAAATGTAATACAGATGAGAGGTTCAATAAACAGGGACCGGAAACGCTAAACCATCCCAGATGTTCATCGGTCATGTTACTTGGTTGGGGTCCAGGAGTGTTGCGTAGTCGTTTCCAATCCAGGATTGATTCATTTTAATTTGAGTCAGACGGTCTGCATTTTCTGTGGAGAGGCGGATACGCCGATCTGTGATGATGCCTCCGGCAGCACTGAAACAGCGTTCCGACATAACGCTGGCTGCCGGGCAAGCCAGCACCTCTATTGCGTACATTGCCAGTTCGTGCCAGGTGTCTAGCTTCATGCCCGGTTTCAGGTCCAGCGGTGCCAGCCACAAATCCGTCTGTTCCTTTATTCCCCTCCAAATTTCCTCCCCTGTGTGCTGCTTATCCCCAAGGCAGATCAGCTTCAGCAACGCTTGCTGACGCATGCCAACAGCTGTGCTGCACTGCTTCCACGATCCTACTGCTGCTGGTGCTGGGTTAGCATTTCCGGATGAGGTACAGCTTTGAGATGCGTTGGAGGAGAAGGAGTCAGAGAGGTAGGTGCTGCTGTTGTTATCCAGCTGTTTGCGGCGTGGGCAACACCCGCGCCGTAGCAGGTGAGGAATCGCTGCCAGGCTCCACAAGGTTCACCCAGTGCGCGGTAAGGGAGATGTATCGACCCTGGCCGAACGCACTCGTCCAGGTGTCAGTGGTGAGGTGAACCTTGCAGGCAACGGCATTCTTCAAGCTTCGGGTTATTTAGCTGACCACGTGCTCATGCAACTCAGGCACTGCAGAGCGCGCAAAGTGGTAGCGGCTGGGAACCACGTAACGTGGGATGGCCACTGACATCATGCCCTTGAAGCTGTTTGTCTCCACCACTCGATATGGCAGCATTTCGCAGGCCAGAAGCTTGGCTATGCTGGCTGGCTGTTACTGCCACGGCCCGGGGGTCATTTGCTGGCAATTTCCTCTTGTGCTCAAACATCTCAGAAACAGACAACTCAACCGTAGCGCTGCACACCGAAGGGCTGTTGGTTGTTGTGTTTGATGAACACTGGGAGACCTCAAGAGCACTAGTCCGGAAAGTGACAGTGTCAGCATCGTCTGATGTTTGTGAATGTTGTGAACCACGCAATGGCTGGGCTACTGCTGCTGCTGAGGCGGGTCTGGTGGTGAGTCTGGTGAACCCAAGGGAGGCAGTGTTGCTGGTGGTACCCTGTCCTGCCGCGTTTGCCCACAGAGTGGGATGTTTGGATAGAATGTGGCGGCTCATGCTGGTGGTGGAGAGGTTGTTAATACTTTTCCCCCTGCTCAGGCGGGTCTTGCACACCTTGCAAATCGCCATGGTAACATCCTCAGTGCAGTCTTCAAAGAAAGCCCAGACTTTAACTGGCTGAGGACTCGGACCTCGTGCGTGATGTGCTGGTGCTGCTTAACCCACTGCTGGACGCTTGAGAGGTCATCCAAGTAATTATCTGGTCCTGTTCTTTTGGATCTGTGAGGGTTGTTGTCCTGGACAACATGGGCAGTATTGAGTGGGTTTTCTTGGGTGCTCCCCTGTGGCCTGTACGTGAACCGTCAGGGGAAACACCTCTTCCCTTGCCCCTCCCTCTTTCACCGGATTTCTTCCTCATTTCACTTATCCTTAAAGTACACGCTGACTGGCAGCAGTACAGTGGCAGTACAGAAATGCTATACAGTGGTGGGTGAGCGGTGTACCACTATTGTCAGCAGTGACACAGAGCACAATGCTATACAGTGGCGGGTGAGCGGTGTACTACTGTTCCCAGCAGACACAGAGTGGAAGTAAACACAATGCTATATAGTGTGGCTGAGCCGTGTACACAGAGTGGCATTAAACACAATGCTATATAGTCTGCTATATAGTCACCCCGAACAGGGTGATGTTCTGCAGAACCCGAACAGTGGCAAACACTGTTCGCCCAACACTACTGGGAGGGAACGCAGATTTTAGTACCTAAACACACGATACAACATGTTTTCCGGGGTCGGACTCTGAGGCACATACAGATGGTCCCGATCATCATCCTCATCATACAACTCTTCTCCTGAGTCTGACCCACCCACCACCTCTGCCACCCCAACATCCCCAGACACAGACCCCTCATCGTCCTCAACATTAACTTGGGATGCTGGCCTGAGCCAGACCTCCTCCTCCACATCAGGCCCCATCATCTCCTCAATGGCAGCCCTCATTAATCGCTCTGGCGACGGACTGATGGACACAACGTTCTCCTCCGGGGAGGGCTGCTGCTGACCACTGGCTGCTGGGGTGGATGTTATAGCTTGCGTGGGGCGTTGGCTGTTGCTGTTGTTGGGAGTGCTGCTCACAGCGGAGGTCTCTGGGGAACTCATGTTGAGCTCATATAGTGGTTGACGGTGAGTGGAGTATTACTGATCCCAGCAATATACACACTGACTGGCAGAGTACGCAATGCTATATAGTGTGGCTGAGCGAGGTACACAGAGTGGCAGTAAACAGAATGCTATATAGTGTGGCTGAGCGAGCGGTGTACCACTATTCCCAGCAGACACAGAACAGTGAACAGAATGCTATATAGTGTGGCTGAGCGAGCGGTGTACCACTATTCCCAGCAGACACAGAACAGTGAACAGAATGCTATATAGTGTGGATGAGCGAGCGGTGTACCACTATTCCCAGCAGACACAGAACAGTAAACAGAATGCTATATAGTGTGGCTGAGCGAGCGGTGTACCACTATTCCCAGCAGACACAGAACAGTGAACAGAATGCTATATAGTGTGGCTGAGCGAGCGGTGTACCACTATTCCCAGCAGACACAGAACAGTGAACAGAATGCTATATAGTGTGGCTGAGCGAGCGGTGTACTACTGTTCCCAGCAGACACAGAACAGTACACAGAATGCTATATAGTGTGGCTGAACGAGCGGTGTACTACTGTTCCCAGCAGACACAGAACAGTACACAGAATGCTATATAGTGTGGCTGAACGAGCGGTGTACCACTATTCCAAGCAGACACAGAACAGTGAACAGAATGCTATATAGTGTGGCTGAGCGAGCGGTGTACCACTATTCCCAGCAGACACAGAGTGGCAGTAAACAGAATGCTATATAGTGTGGCTGAGCGAGGTACACAGAGTGGCAGTAAACAGAATGCTATATAGTGTGGCTGTGCAAGCGGTGTACTACTATTCCCAGCAGACACAGAGTGGCAGTAAACAGAATGCTATATAGTGTGGCTGAGCGAGGTACACAGAGTGGCAGTAAACAGAATGCTGAGCGAGCGGTGTACTACTATTCCCAGCAGCGACACACAATGACTGGGGGGGACCCTGGCTAGCGTGGCTGGAGCGCGAACTACCCTGCCTGCCTACCCAAAGCTAAACCCACAGACAAATGGCGGAGATATGACGTGGTTCGGGTATTTATTTACCCGAACCACGTGACAGTTCGGCCAATCAGAGCGCGTTCGGGTCCGAACCACGTGACCCGTTCGGCCAATCACAGCGCTAGCCGAACGTTCGGGGAACGTTCGGCCATGCGCTCTTAGTTCGGCCATATGGCCGAACGGTTTGGCCGAGCACCGTCAGGTGTTCGGCCGAACTCGAACATCACCCGAACAGGGTGATGTTCTGCAGAACCCGAACAGTGGCGAACACTGTTCGCCCAACACTAGCTGTGGCTGCTTTCGCTCCGAAGGAGGCGGAAATACCCGATCTCAGTCGGGTCCGCTCTACTGCGCAGGCGCCGGAGACTTGCGCCTGCGCAGTAGAGCGGACCCGACTGAGATTGGGTATTTCCGCCTCCTTCGGAGCGAAAGCAGCCAGAGCGCCTGCGCAGGAGCCTGCAAAGGTAAATATTACGTCACCGCTGTACGGAGGGCTACAGCGAGACCCCCGAGGGACGGCAGACGGCGTGGGAAGCCTCATTAGGATCCTGAGGCTTCCCCCATCCGAGGTGAGTACCCCCCAGGGGACGTTTTAACGTTACAGATTCTCTTTAAATACTGTGTGTACAGCACATTTCATATATACTGTAGGTGCAGCACAATTTTTATATGCTGTGTGTGTGCTGCACACTTTTTTTTTGCGTGAACTGCAGCATTGTGGGCTCCATAATCTTACAGGTACTGTATGTGGATTACTCTTACATTCTGCAAAAGAAAAGGAACGTGCAAAGGGAATTTCCTTTGAAAGAACAGGTGCTCCTGATATAATCCAATAGGTTTTGTTTGCTAGAACAGCATATGACATGAACACAACTTTTAACTTATCAGATTTCAACCTCCAATGATAATTAGACAGAAAGTGCAGCAAGACACACTGTAGACTGATCTATTTGCATACAGTTTTATTAATAGCATCTGCTGCAGTTTCTTCACTGTTCGGAACAGATGTTGTTAGAGCAATAGCCATTCCCATCTGATATGGCCCCTACTAAAGTGGATGAAGTGAAAACAAAATATCTTCTAGTGTTTGTGACACTTTTATTGCACCATATTGCTTTGATGATTAAATAAACATATTATGAAAAGACAGATTGACCCTCTACATGTAAAGTAACACATTTCATTTAAATACAATTTAGCTCTTTAGTTATATTCTGTAGAACCTCAGTAAAAAGTTAAAGCGGAATATAACCCTGCATTTCAACTTTGCTCTAAAACATTATTTACAGTATATTATATGCAACCAGCATTTTTTTTTTTACTAGACCAGCATTGGAAGGGTTACACAGGGCTTTAAAGTTCCTGGAGATTTCTGCAGATGCATCCGAAGCTGACATAGATACATTTTGTTTACATAAATGTATCTAAGTGTTGAATGTGACTCATCTCTCTGACTGAGAAGGAGTTGGAGGACAGCTAAAGAGTGTGTAACATTTCTCAATAGATACATATAACTAAATAGAATGTAACAATCTGAACTTCTGCATATCTCTCCACGGAACTTTAAACCTCTGTGTTTAACCCTTCCAATGCTGGTCTAGTAAAAAAATGCTTTTTACATATACAGTAATATGCTGTAAATAATGTTTTAGTGCAAAGTTGAAATTATAATCCGCTTTAAGTGTGATATTTCAGTTTTAAGTAAAATATCCAGATAAAAATAGCTGTAAATGAAGTTTATTTTTTAAATATAAATTCTAAATAACGTTAAAAAATAAAAAATAGCTGATTGAGTCCTACATCGTGCTTAGCTCCTGAAAGAATAAGATGCATTTGTGGTACCAAAAGCAATCAATAATGTAATGATTAACTAGTGTGGATGAGAAATAAAAATATTTATCAAGCAATTAATAAGTAAAAAAGAAAAAAAATCTTGCCTTCTAATGTTAATCAAAATACAATAAGGCCCAGTACACACTGGCACTCAAAAAATGGTCCGTTTGCGGATCGTAATGAAATGGATGCTAATATATGTTAAGCTATCCAATGTTAACCTATAGATCCGTTCACATTGGTCCATTCAAACGAATCTGTTCCACACGCTCCACTTAATGGATGGTAAGTTTGGTTTGGCAGCAATTTTTCCAG
The DNA here is from genome assembly GCF_040937935.1 of Hyperolius riggenbachi. NCBI lineage: Eukaryota > Metazoa > Chordata > Amphibia > Anura > Hyperoliidae > Hyperolius > Hyperolius riggenbachi. The sequence goes on from NC_090648.1 coordinate 198,749,230, forward strand.
ACAGCGGAGCCCATCAAAGCCGAAATGGAGGCTAAAGCACTGCGTGGGATGCAATGAGTAAACAGATCTTTATAACACACTAACTATTAAAAAAGGACCCCTGCAGCCACTTTACCTGTCGCACAAGCCCACCGAGCACCCTCTGCAAGATTGTTGCAAACGGCTTTCCAACTTGCAATGAATGCCACTGTTATCATCTTAAAGCAGCTGCAAACTGGAATGCATTGCAAACTCTAGGAAGCAGCAAATAAAAACAATGCACCAGATGAGGGATGCTTGACGAACAGCTCATGTGCAATATAAAATCTCAAAACACTGCGCTGATATAAAATTACAGGGTGGTAAAACACTCGGTGGTGCTCTACTATATTTCCTAAAGTCCAATAAATGTGCAAGTTAGCTGCGCTCATAAAAGTCCCAACAAATATTTCTTGTATACAGCTGGTATTCAGGGTTACTCTCCACTTCCGCCCAGGGAGGTCACTGTGCCCACTTCGGTAAGAAACCACCACCACACCCCACGCAGTGGCCACTCACCGCTATATAATGACCCTCAGTCAAGTGGGTCTTCAGCGCCTATGGGGTCATCTGGCCGCCCCCTGCCTTTCACTGGAAAACCTTCTGCTGAGATCCAAGCTGCTGCCTGTTGGTCTTTTAATCACCTCAAAAAAGACATACCAGAGCTCCCATAGCGTAAAATTGTAAAATACTTTTAATTATAAAAAGATTACACACTTACAAGCCAGGCTGTGGTATTTCGTATAGAGTTTTTTTGGGCTCCACCCCAAACGTTGGCCGCTGGGTCGGCTTGTTGCACTGTATTGCCTCCCATCGCTTGCCACGTCTATCCCCACACCTGCTAGTTTGTAGGCTGCATGCGCTTGACCGGTTTCGTCGCTAAATGCGACTCCTCAGAAGCATGCGTGGCCCTATAGTAAAAGATATTTTATACCCAATGCGGAAGAGTGTCCCTCCTCCCTAACCCGGAAATGACTTCACCCATTATCCAGTGCTCGCGCTGTCCCAGGGCGGAAATGACCTCTCCGTCCCCCCGGCAACCGCCGATACTCTTCAGAGCGACGTCAGAGTGGCTCACTCGCATCCGTCTCAGCTCCACCCCCTGACACCATCGCGTACATGACGCGCGGTTTCCATGGAAGCCTAGAGCTTCGCGTCCCGGGCAATAGCCGCCCTCTCCTCCCGACATCCACTCTATTCACTCCAACTCAGCTCTGCTCCGCCCCCTGTTACCACTACGGCCAGGGCATTTGGTTTCCATAGAGGTTGGAGTGAGTTGCATCTGGAACCCTATATTGGCATACAGAACTTTTGGTCATAGTTTCCATGGACTATTTTGAAGATTAACTAAATTTTTGGGGAATTATTGCACATATCACAAGCTGCCTCCCCGGATGCCAACCTGGGTGCTGCTCTTACATTGCCAACCATGATAACCACCATGTTGTTACCGCACATTCACAAGTCATATTTCTACAATATTATTCTTTTTACCTCACATCATGTTTTTACAGTATTATTCTTTTTACCACAGATCCCAATTTCCTTTTTATGTAGTGACAACCAGGTCGTGATTTTTCGAAGCCAATAATGGCTATATATAACACCCCTTATTTAACCCCCTCACTCTCCCCACTCCCCTCCCGTTACAGCTAATTACAATATAACCCTATACACACACCAAAAATAAAGTGCCTTAAATATATTGGACCTGCTTGTCTCTTATCATTAACTTGAGTCATTGGTCAGAAAACACACGAGATCTATGTCTGCATTAAGTCCCCTTGGTTTCAATGTATTCAATAGATATATCCATTTGGTTTCTTTTTGTGATACTTCCTTGACCATATCCCCTCCTCTCCATGGTCTGCTCACCTTCTCCACACCACAAAATGCAAGCAACGAGGGGTTACTATTATGTACCTCTTTAAAGTGGGCTGACAGCGTATGGTCATCAGCCCCTTCCTTATATTTCTAAGGTGTTCCCCTATCCTATCTTTCAGGGGTCTAGTAGTCCTTCCTACGTATTGCAACCCACAGGGGCACCACGCCACATAGACCACGTGTTTATCATTACAGGTGATAAAATCCCTAATTTTAATGTCTTTACCATTAGAGTGACCCCTAATTTGTGCAATGTATGCAAAGCCATATTGCATATTGCAGCTAGGTCACCCGTGCAGCTCTCTAGCAATCTACATGTAGCATCGGTTTTGTGCCAAACACCTTTGCTTTCTCAGATCTGTTTACACACTTTGCAGAACATAGAGCAATTATCTGTTGGAATGGAAACGGATGCAAAACTAATAGAAAATGGATATCAAAGGAACGTAAATGGAATGGAAACAGATATAAACAGATCAGTTGGAATGGAAATTGAATCCAATGGAAATTTGATACTTTTTCACTGATCCATTTACCAGAAGTGCCAATGTGAACCAGCCCTAACTTTGTTAATAAACAATTAATATGATAAAACACAATTAATTAAAGGGGCACTATGATGAAAAATTGTAAAATTTAAAATATGTGCAAACACTAACAAATAAGAAGTACATTTTATCCAGAGTAAAATGAGCCATAAATTACTTTTCTCCTATGTTGCAGTCACTTACAGTAGGCAGTAGAAATATGACAGAAGTTACAGCTTTTGGACTAGTCCATCTCTTCATAGGGGATTCTCAGGGATTTATTTATTTTCAAAAGCACTTAGTTAATGGCAGTTGCTCTGTCCAACTGCCAAAAACTGTGTAGCGAGCAGGGAACCTGGCCAGCATCATTGTTTAAATCCTTTTTAAGGAATATCTTTATAAAGAATAAAAGCGACAGCAACATAGGAGAAAAGTAATTTATGGCTCATTTTACTCTGAAAAAAACGTACTTCTTATTTGTCTATGTTTGCACATATTTTAAATTTTACAATTTTTCGCCATAGTGCCCCTTTAACCACCCTGGCGTTCTATTAAGATCGCCAGGGCGGCTGCGGGAGGGTTTTTTTTAAATAAAAAAAAAACTATTTCATGCAGCCAACTGAAAGTTGGCTGCATGAAAGCCCACTAGATGGCGCTCTGGAGGCGTTCTTCCGATCGCCTCCGGCAGCCAGAAGTAACACGGAAGGCCGCAATGAGCAGCCTTCCGTGTTTGGCTTCTCCTGTCGCCATGGCGAAGAGCGGAGTGACGTCATGGACGTCAGCCGACGTCCTGACGTCAGACGCCTCCGATCCAGCCCTTAGCGCTGGCCGGAACTATTTGTTCCGGCTGCGCAGGGCTCAGGCGGCTGGGGGGACCCTCTTTCGCCGCTGCTCGCGGCGGATCGCCGCAGAGCGGCGGCGATCGGGCAGCACACACGGCTGGCAAAGTGCCGGCTGCGTGTGCTGCTCTTTATTTCAGCAAAATCGGCCCAGCAGGGCCTGAGCGGCAGCCATCGGCAGTGATGGACGAGCTGAGCTCGTCCATACCGGTAAGATGGTTAAACATCTAAGACGTTAAGTCATGTAAAAAATAATTAAATTTTTGCAGAAAATGTAGCATAAAGGGTAAAATGTATCATATCACACAAGCTGTCATGCAAATGAATGTCAATAAATATTTCCTTTCAAATACAGTCTGCAGCTGTCTCAAAATGTAAGGATAAGAGGCTGAGAGAAATTGAGTCAAAACGACCACAATGGTTTTTATAAAAATATCACAAACCTTTTTATTAATCAAAAAGAAAAAAACACACAGACATTACACTCAAACACCATATTAAAAAGAGAAATGCAGAGTGACCACCTAACTCCCCCCTAGGCGCCATCACGCATGCACCCCACACACACACAAAACCTATCTAGCACAAAAGAGCTGGTCTATGAACACAGTGACGTCACTGAAAAAAAAAATATGGTACCAAAAGTAATGGATAACTTTATATATAGTTCAGCATGTTGTACTGAAGTATGTATCCGGCAAGTACATGCAAGTAAGCAAAATCAGCACTAGTACAGCACAGGCAGCGTCAAGCAGTCTGCAGCTGCAATGACATTTGAGTAAAGTTATTGAAAACCATTGCAACAGTATATACCTTGTTATAAATGACTATCCAGAAGTCTCCTCCCTCTGTTTGTTTCATTGGTTAAGAAGTCTGTACAAAGCAGGGTGTAAAATATTCTAGGATGGCATATTTATTCCACAGAGACGATATATCCTTCTCATCCATGTATATGTTGGGAATACAGTATGTGCAGTCATACTATTCACTTTTCCCTAAGTAACAGGCAATGCTAAACAGCTATTGAATAGATATAATAATGGCAGTATTTGTATAGCGCCATTCTCCTGTCGGACTCAAAGCGCTTGCAAGGCAGCCACTAGAGCGCACTCAGTAGGCAGTAGCAGTGTTAAGGAGACTTGCTCAAGAAACTCCTTACTGAATAGGTGCTGGCTTACTGAACAGGCAGAGCCGAGATTTGAACCCAGGTCTCCTGTGTCAGAGGCAGAGCCCTTAACCATTACACCTTCCAGCCACTGCCACTGATATTGAATATCTATTCACAGAGGTGCCTGGCTCTTCTACTGAGCACATATGCTATTGCTCCGTTGTTATTGCCTGATGAAGCAGGATCAAACCTGCGAACCGTGTTGCATTGTCCCCCGGAGTATGTAAATAAACTTGTTGTATTTGACAAACACAGTGGCAATATTTGTGTCTGCTTGGAGGATGTAAGTCCACCACTACCTCCTCATGTTTTAAACTTTTTAGATTATTTTATCCTTTTGGCTTCTCTGTTTCCATACTACGAAACAGCTATTGGAGTGAACACATTATTATTATTTAGTATTTATATAGCGCCCACATCTTCCGCAGCAATGCACACATGCAGTACTCCAGAGCGCTCACCTGATAAGACACTGTAGTATAGTACACATTGTTAAAATGCTTGAAATATATATAGAGAGAGTTGATTAAAGAGAACCCGAGGTGGGGATCGTACAAAGAAATCTATACACAGAGGCTGGGTCTGGCTATAGTGCCCAGCCTCTGTTGCTAGTCGAATCTAAGTCCCCCCTGCGCCCCGCTCTCCCCCATAAATTACAGCCGCGCTGGAGACACGCAGCGTGTCACAGCGGGCTGTATTTACCTCACTAGTGTCACTCATGGCGCTCTCACGCCTCCTGCAGAGCGCCGGTCCCCGCCCACCTCCCTTCCCTCGCCGCTGATTGGAGGGAAGGGACGCGGGCGGGGACCGGCGCTCTGCAGGAGGCGGGGGGAGTGACGTGAGTGACATTAGTAAGGTAAACAATGCCCGAGAGTGCGGCCGTAATTTATGGGGGAGAGCGGAGCGCAGGGGGCACTTGGCACTTAGGGGGGATTCAACTAGCAACAGAGGCTGGGCACTATAGCCAGACCCAGCCTCTGTGTATAGATTTCTTTCTACGATCCCCACCTCGGGTTCTCTTTAAATAAGTATTGATTTATTGTTGAAGTTGTTACAGAGTGTGAAGCTATTGATGACAGCACATCTATGGCAAATAGACATAAATATTAGTCTGTAGCTGTCAGTAAGCATACAGCACAAGCTAGGCGAGCCTGTGCCTATGTTTGTTGTCTTTGGGTATCAATAAAGGACTAATCAAGTATTGTCTCCCTGAGGTCTTATTCCCCTCTTTCCCTGCAGAGATCACCAGGAGTGATGCTAGACTAGTAAATATTTGCCTGTGACCTATTTCAGCAATATCTGCAGCTGCTGATCACTGGTTCTCTAGTCACCAGGCTGCTAGCATCTGTTTGAAGAGGAGATCTCACAGATCTGACAGGATTTGTACTAGTTCATCTCCTCATGGGGTAGTATCAGTACAGTATTTCCTTTATTCTTTACAAATCCACTCTATCGAAAGGCTCTATACACAGATCCTGGCCATCCTACTCGCTTGCACACTATTTTGGAAGTAGAACTAAACTTCAAAAATGCAATTCAAAAAGTGCTTTTAAAGATTAAAACAACTCTGTGAATACCCCATTCGAAAATTGACTAGGTGAAAACTTGTCAGATCTGTCAGATTTAACAACCTACTGTAAGTGATAGCGATATATTTTAAAAAAAAAATCATAGTGCATTTTACTATGGAACAAATGTACATTGTATACATTTGAATACACATACATAGTGAAGTTTACAATTGTTCACAATAGTGGTCCTTAGACTTTAGTCCTTCTGCAAATCTATCAAGATTCCTTCTAACTGTCTAACCACCCTCATCACCCTCACCATATCCATAATTCATAAGTATACATTGTGTCCTTTGCAGCCAATCAGAAATAAAGACAGACGGAGTTGAAAAATAAAAACAAAACATAAAAACAATAAAATAGTCAGGTCCATAAAGGAAATATTGTCTACATCTGCATTTTTCAGTCTGGCAGAACTTTGTGCTCCATGGGAAAAAGTTTTACTTCTATGAACTATTTCTAGAACTCTACCGTGAACACGTATGGCATAAGGTATACATTCATAGCAGGGAGTAAAAAGTTTAAAGGCTGATTTATGAATAGATTTAGAAAGAAAATTGCAGCAAAAGTGGAACATTTGCCTGGAGTGATCAGTCAGAAATCTTTCTCCATTCAACAGATGAAGCTTGATTGGTTACGCTGAGCATCTGCTCCACTTTTCTCTAGTTTATATGCAGCTGTGTTGATAAACCTGTTTCATAGTTCATTAGTTGTAACAAAAGCAGCGCACAATAGCCTTATGCAAAATAGATTAAAAAGCAAAGATGCACGCTAAATTCCCAGAGCACATCTTTCTTCAAGGCTCAGATATAGAAGATATAAAAATCAAAGAGGTGTGTTAAATCCGGTCCATTCAAAGCTAAATATACATTGTCACAGGAATTGACCCATAAATAATTTTTCTTTTTTGTTTTCTAAATTACGGACATCAAATAGAGAATGATCTCTGCTGTGATGCACATGAGAAAATGTGATGTCACATGGGTGCGCTTTTTTCACTAAGTTATTGTACTTGTCGTCCAGATCTGTGATGAAAAGATGTTTTGTGTACATTTTCTTCATTCCTCATTGTGTCTTCACTACATGTATTTTCTTATATCCACAGACCAACACATATTGTACTTCCCCCATCTTGCTGTGCATTTGATATACTCTTATAATAGGAGTCCGAATTGTGCAGTGTGCAGCAGACTAGCCTGTGGTTTTACTGCCTATTGCTGGAGGACATGAGGATGAGATGGTGTTGCACCTTCAAAAATAAACACACATGGAGCCCAAATAATGTAGTAACAGTGAGCTTCTGGGATGGTATAAGAGAAATTAGGTTGCTGTAAAGGAAACCACAAACTTCCAGCTGGAGTATAACAATACAAATGGGGGAAGAGGCACTCAGATGAAAATAGAACTAAGGTAAAACAAATAAAATTGATAATAAGGAGGTGATAATAAAACTCACCTGAGATACAAAAGTGACATGAATGTCTGGTTGATTGATTAACCACTTGAGGACCCACCCTTTACCCCCCCCTTAAGGACCAGCGTTGAATTCTGTGATCTGTGCTGGGTGGGCTCTACAGCCCCCAGCACAGATCAAACACCAGGCAGAGCGACCAGATCACCCCCCTTTTTTCCCCACTAGGGGGATGATGTGCTGGGGGGGTCCAATCTCTCCTGCCTGCGTGTGGCTGGCGGGGGGGGCACCTCAAAGCCCCCCTCCGCGGCGAAATTCCGCTTCCCCCTCTCCTACCTGGCCCCCTGGTGATCGGGGCTGCACAGGACGCTATCCGTCCTGTGCAGCCTGTGACAGGACGTCCCCTGTCACATGGCGGCGATCCCCGGCCGCTGATTGGCCGGGGATCGCCGATCTGCCTTACGGCGCTGCTGCGCAGCAGCGCCGTACAATGTAAACAAAGCGGATTATTTCCGCTTGTGTTTACATTTAGCCTACGAGCCGCGATCGGCGGCCCGCAGGCTATTCACGGAGCCCCCCGCCGTGAATTGACAGGAAGCAGCCGCTCGCGCGAGCGGCTGCTTCCTGATTAATTAGCCTGCAGCCGGCGACGCAGAACTGCGTTGCTGGTCCTGCAGCTGTCACTTTGCCGACGCGCGGTATGAGTGCGCGGTCGGCAAGTGGTTAATTGATAAGAGATTACTGTTCACGGTATATATGTTAGCTTCTTTTAGTACTGAAAGTTCTATGATAGTTCATTACAACACTGGAAGTTATAATTCAAAATAACATATTTGTTCATTCCCATCGAAAACTGGCAATGCACCCTAACATTTTCATGGAAGATTGACCATGAAATGCTGCTAGTCACAACACTAGTGCTTATTTTAGTAAACATGTTTTTTCATTCTCATGGCCAACTGATCATGAGAATGTTGCTATCTCCAACACTAGTCAAAATATGAGATGTTGTGCAAAGTTCTCACCTAAACAACAGTCAGACATGTTCTGTGACGCTTCTAATGCACGTTGTGATCACGCAGTCATGTGTCTTGTCTGCACAGGCGCACTGATACAAGCACATGGTGATCAAGCACCCTTATCTGCACAGGCACATTGATGAAACATGTTCTATGCCTGTGCAGTTATTGAATTCTGTCTATATAAAGGAGGGAAAATACTTTTAGGTTGGGTCTTTCAAAGGACAAGCAGACATGCCGTCTGTTTGTGTCACCAGGTATTTCCCCTCCGAGGTCGCTGAGGTCCCCCGATCTTCTCTAGGTGATGCTACAATACTTGGTAAGAATATTGGTGCTCACTAATTACTCAAATACAATGTAACTATGATTCTGCAAGCCTAGATAATTATTATAACAGGATTGTAGCTCAATAAATATTATTATTGAACCTTTCCTCACGTGGTGAGCGAAGTTAGAGGGTTTAAGAACCCTTCCCGTGAAGCAAAACATCACTTGACCACATGGTGGTACTCTAGAGTTTTACCAGGGAGGAGTAAGTTACCTTTCAAGAAGAGTAACTGCATATCAGAAACCCATCTCATATGGGGATGGTCAGATGCCAAATACTTATGAAACCACATCTAAGCAACCTGAATTCTGTGACTACCGAATCTTATGTATAAAGACATACTCACACCATGATGCAATGTTGAAAGGTTGTAATAATGTGCTGCTTAAATCACCCCGATATTAAAATATATACAGCACATCACAATTTCTTAAAAATGACATCATTGCTTCAACTAGTCAGCAGCACATTCCTCCAGACAGTGCTTTACAGATACATTAATAATTAACACTCTAGAAGTTCCAGGCACCTTTGAGAGACAGAATACAAAACCTATATTTCAATACCCAGTTGGTATATTACCATACAAGCCACTGTGACAGAGATCTGAAGACTCAGACCTATTCATGCATTGTTGTTAAAAAACCTGGTCTATTGAGAAATTAACACATGTAACAAAGTCTACCTCTGCCAGTTGTTTACAGAATAACAAATCCTATTGTCTCTGCTGTCTGTACCATGTCTATGCTATTGTTTCAAATACTTTCTATGTGCACTCCGGTCTAATCTGGTTTTTCCCTAACATCAGGGTGTATATAAGATTGACCTGTAAATAAAGATTTCAGATGCTGTTCCACCAACTTAAGTGTTCGTGGTCCGTGTCTCCCAGCTGGAAGAGAGGGTATTCACTTGGATTGGGGGAGAACTTTAACCTGGGTTGCAGATTATTCTGCTAAGTCATCTTGTAGCTGCCTCCGATGAAATTGAGCTATCAAATACTCCAAATGTGACTTCCATTTGGGTACTCTGACTCTTTTCTTCTGTGCATGGGAAGGCTTGGTTGGCCACAGGCATAAGTATGTGCACATGCATTTAACCACAGACATAATTCCACAGCCAGCACTGCGCCTGCATGCAAGAAGCATTCTAGTAATTGCATAGGAGTAGTGCCTGGTATAGTAAACCCAGAAATAATAGAATTATGTTATAGTTAGTGTGTTTTTTTGCCCCTACGGTACTATATATCCAGCTATAGTGGAAAGAGGGCAGGTGCATGCGTCAGTCGGAGACCCATGAGCCGTGGTCGAAGGGTGGGCTGGCAGTCACTTGTAGCATGTTTACCATCTACACACTACTCTGGGCCCACATTACTTCAAAAGCACCAGCCAGTGAGACCTATGCTTCCTGTCTAAGCCGCTGCTCGATTTCTGAGGGAATTGCCTGTCATCTGTGACTTGCTTGTGCATGGCTGCAATGCTACAGACAGTATCATCCATGCTGCATAGAAATGTGGACAGTGGAGCACACAATAAGTACTGTACCTGTATTAACTGGTGACACTTATGCATCCCGTGCAAGCTGTTGCATGATTATTGCATGCAAATCCCTGCATACTGAGGACTGTGCATTTTGATCTAGCTTAGACACTGTCTGTGCTCGCTTGCTGAAGCATAAAAAGAAAAAAATTATGCCCAATTGACTGAATTAGGATAGTGTATAATACAATAGTATACTTTATGTGCGTAAGTATGACAATTTCTGATAGAGTAAACTTCTTATATAGTAAACCACTTTGCCCAGTCTCTTGGAATTTACTATAAAAGGCATTCTACTCTATTACAATTTAAGCATGTAATATCCGCAAGTTACTGATTGTCGGTAAGTACAACAGCTAATTATCCATGGACAAAAAGATACAACATTTTTTTCTTAATTGTATTTTCATTTGTCTGCATGTTTATTAGACTATGTAAAATAGAGTTTGCATTTTCTTTTAACTCCTTCTGTGCCCTTAAAAAAATGATGGAGCGATTCATTGGGTTGCCTCAAAAGTCATCCCATTGGGTCTCAGTTTTCTTTCAGTTTACAAGCATTCATAGCAGAGGGAACATTCATTTCACAAACATAAATACAAACATATTATTTACAAAATCATCTCACATAAAAGTTACAAAAACAAAACTGTATAAATAAATGCATCACTGCAGATTCCTCAATTACCTTTTTCAAGACATCACAGAGGTAGCTATTAATGTTTACCTGAACTGTTGCACAGGAAAGAAGGAAAACAGAGAGGAATGCACGCTGTATGTATTTAGAGAGTTTAGCCTGTCTAATTCCCCCTCTTCTGTGACTAATCACAAGTTGTAATTTGTGCAGCCATTCATTATAATGTAATGTCCATATTAACATTACTACAGTCATGGCCAAATGCAATTCCTCTATAACTATCAAAATCCAGTTAACAGCAGTAAGTGAATATGATTATATTCTTAGAGGATACGGTCCTAGCTTCAGTCTTGTTTAATCTCAGTAGCATTAAAGTCAAGTATTGTTGTTAGGACAAGGTAGATGGGACAGTTCATTTCGAGATAACATGCAGTTATAATTATGGTTTGGTATATATGATATAATATGTACAATATATAATAATATAATTCTCAGATTTATGGTATTATTGCATGAATGTTTGTCTTTTTGTAACTGCACTTTATGTCATCATTATTATTTTCTTTTGTTAACTTTCGAAATTAAATTCACAATGTGTAATGTCAGGAACTCCAAGAGAAGAGACCCAGCACCGTCTATTATATTATAAGCTCTTTTATTTATTTAAAGCATCAAAAAGACAAAAAAGGGCAAGTCTGTGCGACGTTTCGAGAGGCGACTCCTCTCTTTCTCAAGCTGACAAGCCCTCTGAATACATGAAACACAATCAGCCTTAAATAGTCCTTGCTCCACTAGGGAGCCAATCAAAATGGTCTGGACGCCCTGTCATCAACCAATTAGGTTAAGTTCCTACTTGCAGGCCCTCCCATCTGGTGGAGGACCTGATGGGGAACTACATCTATTTATACACTCCAATCATTTTAAAATGGCCGCTGGAGGGCCGACCAATGAGGGTAGAGCATGTTCTGAATGGAAAAAACGTCATTCAACCGTCATGCGGAAATCCGCATTGAAAATCCGCATGTGGTTGCGTTCAATTCGTATGCGTAAAAACGTACGCGTAAAAACCATATTCCAATACTATAACCACGCGGAAATCCGCATTGGATATCCACATATGGTTAGAATTAATGCGTATGCGTAAAAACGTACGCGTAAACACCCGGAAGCAAAAAATCGTCTAAACCATAGACGTTTCAATCCAATCGCCTATACCGGTTACGCATAAAATTGATCTTTACAGATTGAAAAATGTACATGCTCCTAACCCTAATAGGAATGAGTGTCAACAATATATAATAAGAAAAATCTGAAAAAAATAAAAGGAAAAAATGACAAAACTCACGCTAGGTGTCTGGCGGCCACCCACAGCGGCGGCCAGACACCGAACGTCACAACAAAAATAAACCACATCTCATCCTCCCAGACTGGCGTCCGCCTTAATAGCGGCGGCCAGTCTTGGCTGGCGAGAACAAAATTACCAATTCTGTCCCGAATGGCGTCCATCCCTGGCGGCCAGTCAGGAAAGAAACAGGCAAAAAATCAAAAAAATATGCTTTGAAGGCCAGCCCGGACTGGCGGCCACATATCAGCGGCGGCCAGTCCAGGAGAGCCAACAAATCAACATAGTCAATAAATAAATATTTTTTTCCCCAAACAAATAATAATAAATTTTGCTATAAGCTCCTCTCCCCCCCGACCGGCGGCCACCAATTGTGGCCGCCGGTCGGGAAGGATCGGAGAAAAAAGAAAACAGAACCAACTCAAAAAGAAGACTCCAGGCGTCCAGACCAAACAATGAACAAGACATCTATCTATAAACACATGGACCCAACTCGCACTCCCGGTTAAGACCCCCTGGACCAAGGGCATCCAGCTTCCTAATCCAAAACAACTCCCGTCTCAATAATAATTTGACCCTATCACCCCCCCTGCGTGGCGGGGGGACAGAGTCAATCACCTGGACCCTCAACTGGCTAACATTATGGCGACAGGCAGAAAAATGGCTAGCAACCGCTTGTTCAGATGTGCCCGAGCGGATAGCTGACTTAAACAAAATTGGTAAATGCGGTGGTAAAAATATAAAGTGCATGGTAACCAATGCTCGGAGCCTTGCAAATAAAATAGACGAACTAGAGTTCATTCTGAATGACAAAGGCTATGACATTGTGGGAATAACCGAGACATGGATGGATGAAAGCCATGACTGGATAGCTAATTTAAAAGGATACAATGTGTTTAGGAGGGATAGAACAGGGAAAAAAGGTGGAGGGGTTTGTCTTTTTGTTAAGAATTCTCTTACAGCTGTCCTCAACGATGAGATGGAGGAAGATTGCGAAGATGTGGAGTCCGTTTGGGTAAATATTCATGGTGGAAATAAAAGTTGCCAATTGCTTATTGGGGTATGCTACAGGCCACCTCTTATTAATGAAGCTGCAGAACTGCGATTACTACAGCAGATTGAAAAAGCTGCAGGTAAAAATGAGGTCATAATTATGGGCGACTTCAACTTTCCAGACATTGACTGGAGTATTGAGGCTACCCATTCTGGTAAAAGCAGCAGATTTCTGGCAGCACTACAGGACAATTACTTGACTCAAATGGTAACTGAACCAACTAGGGGGCATGCGTTACTGGATCTGATCATTTCTAATAGACCAGATAATGTATCAAATGTGCAGGTTCAAGAACATTTGGGAAATAGTGATCACAACATGATAACGTTTGAGCTGGTGACTGATAGGCCACGGGGCAGCGGGACCACTAAAACTATGAATTTTAGAAATGCAAAGTTCACTCAAATTAGGCAGGCACTAAGTTTGGTGAACTGGGATAATGTACTACAAGGGGAAGACACTGAAGGGAAATGGCAAGCTTTTAAACTTATACTCAATTAATACTGTAGTATGTATATCCCATATGGAAACAAAATGTCTAGGAATAAAAAAAGGCCTCTATGGATGAATAGAAAGGTTAAAGATAAAATGAAGAGGAAAAAGAATGCCTATAAGGTCTTAAAACAGGAGGGGACCGAGGCTGCACTAAGCAATTATAAGGAGTGCAATAAAAATTGTAAAAAAGAAATTAGGCAGGCAAAGATTGAAGCTGAAAAACAAATCGCTAAGGATATCAAATCTAACCCAAAAAAGTTTTACAAGTACATTAACTCTAAAAAAAGAAAGGTTGACTGTATAGGACTCCTAAAGGATGAGGATGGGAACTCAATGGTGGATGACCAAGGTAAGGCAGAGTTATTAAATGCTTTCTTTGCTTCTGTCTTCATAAAAGAAACAGCAGTGTTGCAAACTACAGAGGCAGAAGAGTCTCGATCTTCTAACTGTAATATTAAATACTTAACGCAGGAAGAAGTGAAGGCAAGACTAAATAAATTAAAAATAGACAAGGCACCTGGCCCAGATGGCATGCATCCTCGGGTCCTAAGGGAATTAAGTTCAGTTATAGATAAACCCCTTTATCTTATCTTTTGTGACTCTCTTGCAACTGGCAGAGTCCCAGTGGATTGGCGTACAGCCCACGTTTTCCCATTATTTAAGAAGGGCAAAAATGTATAGACCTGTAAGTTTAACATCAGTTGTATGCAAACTATTTGAGGGGTTACTAAGAGATACTATACATGACTTCATAGTAGAAAATAATCTTATTTCTCAGCATCAACATGGGTTTACTAAAGACAGGTCCTGTTTGACTAACATGCTCAGCTTTTATGAGGTAGTGAATGCTAATATGGATATTGGGAATGCTGTAGATGTGATATACTTGGACTTTGCAAAGGCCTTCGACACTGTTCCCCACAAAAGTCTGGTGCAAAAGTTGAGGATGCAAGGACTGGGGAAGAGTCTGTGTTCATGGATAGGGAACTGGCTAATGGACAGAAAACAAAGAGTTTGGTCAATGGATCGTACTCAAAATGGGAGACTGTTAGCAGTGGGGTCCCACAGGGGTCTGTTCTGGGTCCAGTGCTCTTCAATTTATTTATTAATGACCTAGTAGATGCAGTAGTGAGCAATGTTGCTATTTTTGCAGATGATACAAAATTGTGCAGAATCATCAACTCTCAGGAAGATAGTGTCATATTGCAACAGGATCTGGATAGGATGGCTATATGGGCACATACATGGCAGATGAAATTCAATGTTGACAAATGTAAGGTCATGCATTTTGGACGTACTAATGGTCTAGCACCATACAAAATAAATGGGATACAGTTGGGGACATCAAACTTGGAGAAGGACTTAGGAGTACTCATTGACAACAAGTTAAATAATCGTACTCAATGCCAAGCAGCTGCAGCTAAAGCTAACAAAATTTTGGGATGCATTAAAAGGGAAATAAAAACTCGAGATGCTAGCATAATATTGCCCCTGTTTAACTCTCTAGTAAGGCCACATCTGGAATATGGAATTCAGTTCTGGGCACCACATTACAAAAAAGATATTGCAGTTTTAGAGCAGGTGCAGAGACGAGCAACAAAATTGATGCGTGGGATGGAAGGTCTCACTTATCGAGAAAGGTTAGATAAACTGGGTTTATTTAGTCTAGAGAAAAGACGCCTTAGAGGGGATCTAATTAACATGTATAAATACATCAGAGGGCAATATAATACCTTGGCGGATGAGCTTTTTGTCCCTAGGCCTTCTCAAAGGACTAGAGGATATGATCTGCGCATGGAGGAAAAACGTTTTAACCATTTATTTAGGAAAGGGTTCTTTACAGTAAGAGTGATTAAGATGTGGAATGCATTGCCACAGGAAGTCGTTATGGCAAACTCTATACCTGCATTTAAAGGGGGCTTAGATACTTTCCTTGCGTTGAAAGACATCCATGGCTACAATTACTAGGTAATGCCTAATGATGTTGATCCAGGGATTTTATCTGATTGCCATCTGGAGTCGGGAAGGAATTTTTCCCTTTAGGGGCTAATTGGACCATGCCTTGTAAGGGTTTTTTCGCCTTCCTCTGGATCAACAGGGATATGTGAGGGAGCAGGCTGGTGTTGTACTTTATACTGGTTGCACTCGATGGACGTATGTCTTTTTTCAACCAAAATAACTATGTAACTTAAGTATCTGTGTGGTCATCCCCACATAAATCAATATGCAAGGGCAACGAAGAAGATATACAACATATGCAGAGTCACATGTGTAATAACCATTAATTGAAAAACGTTTCCCTGTAGTAGGGTGTGTAAAAGTATCTCCTTTAACAATGGAATTACACATATGACACGACAAACAGGGAAAAGTCCCTTTTCTTGTAGTAGTTAAATTGGCAGTTCGAGAGCCAATATCTGCCCTCACCAAAGTGTCACCAACTGTAGGAGCCCGTCTATATGACATAAGTGGATATTCCTGAAATTCCCTAACCTGTGGAAAACCTTGTTTTAATAAAGGCCAATGCTTCCTAACAATTTTCTCGATCTGTTTGGAATTGGTTGAACAGGTAGTGACCAGAGGAATCCGATCGATCTGTCTGGAGCGTGATCTTTTAATTTCAATACTTTTTATTGAATTTTTCAAATTTCTTTTAACATTGATCATCAAAAAACATATTTGTACACGCTATGCCATTGACATTGAGTGCGGATGATTCTCTACTCATATAACTTTATACAAAACTCTAATAGCATTCAAAGCTATTCTAAGGAGATATTAAGATCCGTCAAAAAGCGCTATAAACAGCAGAAAAGAGGTGAAATGGAAGAAGAAAGGAAGAAAAGGAAGGAAAAGCAAGATAACAAGGGATAAGTGCGATACACTTTTGGTCATAAACAGTGTTTTGTAAGCTTATAAGTGACTAGTGGACAATTATCAACCTAAGGAGATAACCATATACCTTATCTTTAAACTCAAGAGATGTAGCAGAACCACTAGGATTGCTTATATCATAGATTTGTATACTCTCGGCCAAGAAGTGGTCAGGAGAGACAACTAGAAGGGTCTAACTTAGGGGACTATTCTTTATAGGGTCATAAAGCTCGGAGGCATAGTTCGTGGTGTTGTCCTTTTCGGGTGACTTGTTACTGACTATGTGACAGTCTAATAGTTGACAGTCTAATAGTTGGGCATAATACCTTAGTTAGGTAGATGTGAAAGGTTAGAATTAGCAGTAGGTCTGGTGCTTCATAGGTCACCACCTTGCATATTGGGATCTCTGTATCAGTGGGTTATGATAGGATACGCTTTGGTGGTGTTGCTTCTTAATCTTGCGTTTACTATATTTTCTAATAGTATGTTGGAATTTGTGCTAGCAATATTTGAGAGAGTGATGGGATGGAGTCAGAGTTCCAGTGGCTTAACAGTATTTGTTTCATTGCTAGGCATAGATGTACTACTGAGGGTCTGAGATCGTGGCCAAATTTGTCTATATTGCATTGCAATAGGGCTAAAGTCGGGTCTGGGGTAACAATGTTGTTCGCCATAGAACTGATTTTTGTAAATATCTGGTTCCACATTGGTATAACCAGAGGGCATTCCCATGGAATGTGATACAAAGAGCCTATGTTGCCGCATCCTCTCCAGCACATTGGGGACTGATTTTTAAACGTGGCCAATTTGCGGGGTGTGAGGTACCAATTGTAGAATGTGAAGTATATGTATTGCAAAAGGGGTACCGGAGCAGAAATCAGACAAACAAAATTCGAGAGTCAGAAGACTCAATATAAACCAGGTTAAAGATCGAAAATGTTAACAATAACTGCATGCACCATGTCAGCGAGTAATAATAAACATAGAACAAAGAATTGAACTGACTCTTGGGTGCATGCAGAAATATTCTTAATTATTTATTTTGAATAATTTAATTAGATCAATAAAGTAAAAAAAGATTAAGTATCAAAAATTGCATGGATATACAGACACAATACACAACAAATACATAACAAATACACACATACAAAAACACTCTTAAAAATTGGACAAAATATCCCAATTGAAGAGAGGCTGCAGTCCTCCTGACCTGGCCAGTTAAATGGTTTCTGTGGTGCTCACAAAGTGACACTGTCACCTAATGAGCAATTGTAACCACATATGTTGGTAACTCAAAATTGCAATTCGCCAAACTCCAAAAAATGCTCTAAAAAGCTCAAAAAATGCTCTAAAAAGCTCCAAAAATGCTCCAAAAAGCCCAAAAAATGCTCAAAAATGCCCATATGCAGCCAATCAATTAATTGCTGGAAAGAGTCCCGCCATGTATTATGAATGCAGGTAGTCCTGGACCCAATCGCAGTCACCCTGGAAGTCCACAAATCCGTGGGACTAATGTGTGCAGTCACCGTAGTGTAAAGCCTCTCTTAGCCCAGAGAAAAAGTTCCAGCACAGACAGGGATATCAATACATGCATCAAAACACCAATGTGGATGGTTCAAATGTAATCCAAGATGCAGTTAGATCAGCAGACATTGATAGCAGCAAAGCAGGCAAGCTGGGTTAGCTGGATTAGAAATCAGCAGTTTGGGAGCAATTAGGATGGTTCAAATGTAATCCAAAATGCAGTTAGATCAGCAGACATTGATAGCAACAAAGCAGGCAAGCTGAGTTAGCTGGATTAGAAATCAGCAGTTTGAGAGCAGTTAGGAGGCAGTTCACAAGCGCTGCATGAAATAATGCATAGTTACCATCCAATGTGGATGAGCCCAAGGAAGTACAGGCCTCTAATCCAAAATGCAGTTAGATCAGCAAACATTGATGTAAAAACACTTGGTAGTGGCAAAGCAAAAAAGCTAGATTAGCTGGATTAGCAAGCAGCAGTTTCTGGGCAGTTATAAGGCAGTTCATGAGCGCTGCATGGAGTAATGCATAGTTACCATCCAGTGTAGATGACCCCAGGGAAGTACAGGGTCTCTGGCTTACAGGAAGATTGCTGGGATACAGTCCATGAATAGACGCATAAGTGTCGACATGTTTCGCCGTTGCCAATGACGGCCTCTTCCAAGACAGCGTCCTTACAGCTCTCTAATCACTGACAGACTGTGCCGAGTATTTCAGCTCTAGACCACGCCCATCTCCACCCACATGGTACGCCTGATCAGCTGCAAGAGACAGCCAATCACAGACGCACGGTGTCACACGCCGCCCAACGCACCAAGGCGCATGGAGACAGACGTAAGCACACCGTGCGTCCCAGCATGGGGCGCAAACGAAAGTTCAGCGTCCCATTGACGGCGAGCAGGGGGAGAGGAGGGAGGCATGCAAAAAACCTCGGCACAGCATGGCATTTACCGTTTGATACCAGCATCCACACACGAAAAACATAATCAATCAAAATAAACATACAAAACAACCTAAGAAAACAAAACAAAGACAAAAAGGCATCCCGAGGGGCCCACACATATATTCAAATCAATATTTATATACTAGTACTATTATCCATCTTAAACAGAGGCTCAAAGATTAGACCATATAAATGTAAAAACAGTATTCTCAACTTATGTGAACCTACATAACACATTCCTATTGTAATAAGTGGGACCCATGCGCATAAACAAAAGGAGGGAAAGAAAGGAGACAGGGGAGAAGGAGGAAGGAAAAGGGGGGAGGGAAAGGGGAAAGGGGAAAGGGGAAAAAGGGGGGAGAGAGGAGGGAGGGGGAGGGGAAAAAGGGGGAAGAACAAGTAAGGGAAAAGGAAAGGGAAGGGAAACCTAAGGGAACACCCGCTAGGGAGGGTGCAATTGAGCAGAGTACAAGAAACACACCAGGATACAGCCAACCTGCTAGGACGGCAGGAAAGCACCATATTGCACTGCGTCATTTAGACCTTTGCCCTTGGTGGCATTTAATTCATAAATCCACCTAAGTTCAATCTGTAGAAGTCGTTTGTCAACATCCCCACCTCTTTCATGTGGGTGTACTCTGTCTAGACCTACAAACCTAATGTAGCTAGCATCACCCCTATGTGTCATATGGATGTGTCTAGAAATTGGGGACCTAAAGTTACACCCCCCAATGTCGCCCGTGTGTTCTTTTATACGTTCTTTAAATGCCCGACTGGTTTTTCCCACATAGAAGCATCCACATCTACACGTGAGTAAATACACAACACAAACAGTGTTGCAATTTACAAAGTGGCGTAGTTTCCACCTACGCTCATTGGGAAGCACCACCTCAGGCCCTATTGTCAGATATCTATATTTTTTACCAATTGTAGAATATTTTTAAAAGAGTTTCTAAGTGGGTGGAACAGTGAGAGTATTTTGTGATGGAGCGAATGCTTTTTTGTAAGTTTTCCAATGAGAACTCTGATTTTGGAGCGTGATCTTTTAATTGAGGAGGATCGGCTAAAGGGATTGCACAAATCTAGAGGATAATCTCTTTGAATAAATCTATTGGCCATTTCCTTCAGACGTGTATCTCTCAATGTAGCATCAGACACTATTCTATTTACTCGTTCAAATTGATTTTTTGGAATGTTATTGGCAATATGGGAAGGATGGAAACTTCTATAATGGAGTAACGCATTTCTATCAGTAGATTTCCTAAATATATCTGTGGTCAATTTTCCACCAACTTTCGTGACCACCGTATCCAAGTAGGATACAGAATGAGTACTACAAGTATACGTGAGAGAAATGTATGGATAGCATGCATGTAGATCTTTAATAAAGCATTCGAGGGTCGAACGTGGCCCTGCCCAAATAAAAAAAACATCATCAATGTATCTCCACCACCCCTTGGAGTGGCGGAGAAACAATTGATTTGTATACACAAATGAATTTTCTTAAAGGCCCATGTATAAATTAGCATAAGTCGGGGCCACGTTCGACCCCATAGCTGTACCTCTACATTGCTCATAAAATGTGTCCTCAAATAAAAAGTAATTCCTCCTTAAAATCACCTCCAACAGATCGATAAGAAAACGTCTCTGATCATCAAAAACATGTGAGCAGGTTTGCAAATAATGAGATACCGCCTCCACACCTCCATCATGAGGGATGGAGGTGTAGAGTGACTCTACATCAATTGTAACCAATAAGTCATCATCATCTAAATTTTCAAATTTATCAATCACCTCCAGGAACACTTGAGTGTCCCTAAGGTAAGACGGTAAAGCTACTACCATAGGTCTAAGAATACAATCTAAATATTTAGCAATTGGAGAAAATAATGAATTTACACCTGCAACGATTGGCCAACCAGGTGGATCGACCAATCGTTTGTGTATTTTTGGAAGGACATACATAACAGGAGTTACAGGATTGTCCTGAACCAGGAAAGCAGCTAGATCCCTATCTATGATGTTTTTGTCCAGAGCATTCTTTAACAAACGATCAGTCAACTTTCTCAGATCCCAAATTGGGTCTCGATCTAAAATTCTATAGACACTTCTATCCCCCAACTGGCGTAAAATCTCTGCATGATAATTAATAGTGTCCATTACGACAACTGAGCCCCCCTTATCGGGCCCTAATTGTTAGGGCCTTATTGGCCTTAAGACATTTAAGAGCTTCCTGTTCTTGTTTATTAAGATTCTTCATTGCTTGAGAACCAGATCTTTGTAGCTCCTGAATGTCCCGTTGCACATTCCCTAAGAATGTATCAATCACTTTGTTGGACGGGGGGCAGAAAGAGCTCTTATTTCGTAATGGAGTGTCCTTAAGTCTCAAGGGCCCCATGGTTGGTAAAGGAACCTGAGTAGGTTTCGGAAGATTGCTAAAAAAACATTTCAACTTCAAAGTCCTTGCAAAAGACCAAAGATCATATTCCAATTGGAGTGAGTCCCCATCATTGGTAATACTGAATGAGAGACCTCGATTGAGTACCCTAATCTGGATATCATCCAAGATATATGAAGAGATATTGATGACTAAGGATTCTTGCGTTCTCTGAGTGTCATTGGAGAGCCCGAGGGTTCGGCGTGTTTCTTTGTGCTTTTTGGCACGCTGATATTTTCTCCCACCTCTCCTAATCCGTCTGGAGGGATATTGGCCGAACTGTCCGAGGGCAAAAAATCAGATTCTGATTGCTCTTCCTCTGTAGTTGTTAAAGGATCATGAATGGGTCGAGGTTGTACAGGCCGTGGACCCTTAGGTGGAGCTCCTCTGGGACGGGGTCTAGGTTTACCCGGCCCACGAGGCAAGTTAGAGGAGGGATGTTTCTGCCATATGTATACATAACCACTCTCATAATCAAGCGAGTCCCGTTGGAACTTCTGACGTTTAACACCTAGAGTTCTTTACGATATTTCTTCAAGTTTCTGGATAAAAGTTCCTCATAAGCTGAGATATCATCTGTAGACAACAAAGTTCCCAAGGTATCTTTTAGTAAGGCAATCTTACTGTCCAGCTTAGGTAGTTCAACTTGGATTCTCTCAATGGTCAGTATCATGGAGTCGAAGGAAGCTTTGTTCCAGATTTTCTCCCATTTCAGGCGGAACTCCCCATCACGAGGAAACATAATTGGTGCCACATGTGAGCGTATACCTCTGGGTATTTTCCGTTTCTTATAATATTCACCCAGAGTAGCGGCATGTAATTCAAAAGAAATTCGATGTTTAGAAAACCTTTCAATATCTCGTTTGATAATTTTCACATTAGGAATAGAGAGAAAGTCCGTCTCCGAATCAATGGCAGCAATGATCCTGGAGATCTCAACATCCGAGTACATGAAGGTATCCACAGAGACAGATGTCATTTCAGTAGTTTCCATGGTGGTGCAATTGCCCAGAGACAGCTGCAGTAGTAGTGGACAAGTGGTTACAGGCAGCACCCAACCATCTAGATGCGACGTGCTATTGGTCGTTGTCCCTCTGTCTCCAGGAACAGCAAACAGGAACTGCAAGAGAAGAGACCCAGCACTGTCTTCAAGTGTATTATAAACTATTTATTTATTTAAAGCATCAAAAAGACAAAAAAGGGCAAGTCTGTGCGACATTTCGAGAGGCGACTCCTCTCTTTCTCAAGCTGACAAGCCCTCTGAATACATGAAACACAATCAGCCTTAAATAGTCCTTGCTCCACTAGGGAGCCAATCAAAATGATCTGGACGCCCTGTCATCAACCAATTAGGTTAAGTTCCTATTTGCAGGCCCTCCCATCTGGTGGAGGACCTGATGGGGAACTACATCTATTTATACACTCCAATCATTTTAAAATGGCCGCTGGAGGGCCAATGAGGGTAGAGCATGTTCTGAATGGAAAAAACGTCATTCAACCGTCATGCGGAAATCCGCATTGAAAATCCGCATGTGGTTGCATTCAATGCGTATGCGTAAAAACGTACGCGTAAAAACCATATTCCAATACTATAACCACGCAGAAATCCGCATTGAATATCCACATATGGTTAGAATTAATGCGTATGCGTAAAAACGTACGCGTAAACACCCGGAAGCAAAAAATCGTCTAAACCATAGACGTTTCAAACCAATCGCCTATACCAGTTACGCGGTTGCTAGCCATTTTTCTGCCTGTCGCCATAATGTTAGCCAGTTGAGGGTCCAGGTGATTGACTCTGTCCCCCCGCCACGCAGGGGGGGGGGGGTGATAGGGTCAAATTATTATTGAGACGGGAGTTGTTTTGGATTAGGAAGCTGGATGCCCTTGGTCCAGGGGGTCTTAACCGGGAGTGCGAGTTGGGTCCATGTGTTTATAGATAGATGTCTTGTTGTTCATTGTTTGGTCTGGACGCCTGGAGTCTTCTTTTTGGGTTGGTTCTGTTTTCTTTTTTCTCCGATCCTTCCCGACCGGCGGCCACAATTGGTGGCCTCCGGTCGGGTGGGAGAGGAGCTTATAGCAAAATTTATTATTATTTGTTTGGGTAAAAAATATTTATTTATTGACTATGTTGATTTGTTGGCTCTCCTGGACTGGCCGCCGCTGATATGTGGCCGCCAGTCCGGGCTGGCCTTCAAAGCATATTTTTTTGATTTTTTTGCCTGTTTCTTACCCGACTGGCCGCCAGGGATGGACGCCAGTCGGGACAGAATTGGTAATTTTGTTCTCGCCAGCCCAGACTGGCCGCCGCTATTAAGGCGGACGCCATTCTGGGAGGATGAGATGTGGTTTATTTTTGTTGTGACGTTCGGTGTCTGGCCGCCGCTGTGGGTGGCCGCCCGACACCTAGCGTGAGTTTTGTCATTTTTTCCTTTTATTTTTTTCAGATTTTTCTTATTATATATTGTTGACACTCATTCCTATTAGGGTTAGGAGCATGTACATTTTTCAATCTGTAAAGATCAATTTTATGCGTGACCGGTATAGGCGATTGGATTGAAACGTCTATGGTTTAGACGATTTTTTGCTTCCGGGTGTTTACACGTACGTTTTTACGCATACGCATTAATTCTAACTATATGCGGATATCCAATGCGGATTTCCGCGTGGTTATAGTATTGGAATATGGTTTTTACGCGTACGTTTTTACGCATACGCATTGAACGCAACCACATGCGGATTTTCAATGCGGATTTCCGCATGACGGTTGAATGACGTTTTTTTCCATTCAGAACATGCTCTACCCTCATTGGTCGGCCCTCCAGCGGCCATTTTAAAATGATTGGAGTGTATAAATAGATGTAGTTCCCCATCAGGTCCTCCACCAGATGGGAGGGCCTGCAAGTAGGAACTTAACCTAATTGGTTGATGACAGGGCGTCTAGACCATTTTGATTGGCTCCCTAGTGGAGCAAGGACTATTTAAGGCTGATTGTGTTTCATGTATTCAGAGGGCTTGTCAGCTTGAGAAAGAGAGGAGTCGCCTCTCGAAACGTCGCACAGACTTGCCCTTTTTTGTCTTTTTGATGCTTTAAATAAATAAAAGAGCTTATAATACACTTTAAGACGGTGCTGGGTCTCTTCTCTTGGAGTTCCTGTTTGCTGTTCCTGGAGACAGAGGGACAACGACCAATAGCACGTCGCATCTAGATGGTTGGGTGCTGCCTGTAACCACTTGTCCACTACTAATGTGTAATGTCAGTCAGAATTATGCAGAAGAAAGAAGAGTACAGTTTAAAATAGAAAAGTAGGAATGGGAAAAATGAAGAAATAACTTCTTATTTTGAATAAATATTTTACTGGGGTTTTTATCCTATTTTATTGCCTATAAAGGGGTGAATTTCTGAGGGTTTCATTATTATTCATGGAGACCCCCAGACTCCCATATGCCCCACCCCCAGACTACCCTTACATATGTGGTGTTAGTTATCCCCACCTCCCCAGCATGAGGGAAAAGTTTTTGTTATCCTGTTGCATATTGTTCTCCATTGTCATGGATCATGTGGGTTAGTACTACTCAGGCGGCAAAGCAGCGTGCATCCGGTGAGAGAGAATGATGGAAAATGTGCTTAAAGGAGCTCTATCAAACCAAGTGTTCTAAAATGACAATGTACAAATAATGTCTAAGTAGCTGTGTAAACATTTTTCTACTGTTCACGTTAAATATCAGAGGCAAAAGCTTTAATTCAGTGTGTGTAGGATTTAGCTCTATTGGAACAAATCATCCGCAAAAGGAGAGCCTGCATATCAGACTACAGAGTATTTTTCTCCGAAAGCAAAAAAAGTATGAAAACCTGTGGTGCCGCAGACAATTACAAATCTTTATAACAAGTTACATTTCCTCTGCTCTCTTCGGACACTTCAGTCAGAGACACGGACATAGGACTTTCTCTCACACACACAAGATTAACAGAGGCATTGTGAGGGAATTCACCATCCCCTCATGGCTCACTCTGCCGTCAGATTAGAGCAGACTGCCATCAGTTCAGAGTGAAAGAAATTTGCTACAGTAAACAAAAGAGATACGCAAAGTAAATGTATACATCTTTATTTACCAGCACTTCAGGAACTCTCTCATTCCCAGGTAAAAAAAAACATGTTAATCGATAGTGTTTCTTTAAAAAAACATTTTTTCCAGGCAATAGCTGCATTCACATGAGTGTACAGCCATACTAAAGATAAACATTTGAGACACAAGTCTGAATTTAGTTCATTGGCTGTAAGAATTTTAAAATGGGCAATTTAAAGTTTATGTCCCTAAATGAATATTTTACAATTATTCACACATAAAGACACAGATTAGTATTATTGCAGCCCTATACAGTTTTCCTGTTATGCATATACATGTATATGATATGAATACATGTAGTAGTTTCCCCAGGCTTTGCCATTAACACTTAAAGAAATAACTGTGGGCAATAAGGCCATATGTGTGTCAATGTTATTTGCAAAGGAGTTGGGAATGAGGAAAATTATTCAGAATAAAATCTATTCCATGGGATGCAGAATGCAGAATCCCACCTAATCTAAGAAACAAAAACTACAGTAATTCACAACAATTTTCCTTTATAGGTACCTGAAGGTATTCTATCCGTTTTTCTAGGTAAATTGATAGTGCTAGAAGATAATCCTTTTGGCTTTGAATAGTACCTTGGCATATCAAAATCACGGAACACATCACAAGATGATGGCCCTATTAAGAGAATACATTTTACTGGATGAATGGAATCAGTACAAGCATGCTGAACACCATAATTTTGGTAATTTTATTCCATTTTCAGATCATTGTAATAAAATTCAGTTTTCCCAAATAATTTGCATTAAATGAGCCCGCGAAACCCTTTAAGATTTCCATGACAGTTTTTATCTTGCACAGAAAATATAAAAATTAAATGACATTAATGCAATCTGCCTTAGTACAGAAAAACAGCTTAGTGGTTGCCAGGAAACTCATAGCACATGCTGATGTACACTGAAATGGAAAGTGGGTATGGAGAGTTTGTTTAGTTTGGGGCATTAGCAATCTAAATGTATTATCTTATTATTTCTGCAATGCAGTTTTATAATGTGAATGACACTGAATGTATATTTTTCAAAGAATTGATGTTCTTGTGACATTCTATTATTTCCACTCCCACATTTTTAGATATTTTTTTTAGCAATATTATTTCAGAAAACAAAAATCCACAATTATCTCTATAATGAATGGTATATGTTTGTCCTTTTTTCCTCATTCGTGATGAGGAATTTACTGGCATCTCATGTGAATTAGGGCTTGTTCACACTTTGAGATTTTTTTATGCGCTATCATTTTTTAACAAGCACTTTAAAAGTGCTTGTGCAATCAATTTAAATGTGAGGGTTTTCACATGAGTGATGAGCTTTCTTTCCAATAGCAAACATGGGTCCTGCACCATTTTATGAGCGTTTGCGCTTTAATGGAAGGTATAGGAAAGACGCCAAGCACTTTACAAAGAGCTTGGATAAGCGATTTTGTGAACACTTTTCAATACACAGTACATTAAAGATCTTCAGTCCCAGGTCAAATAGTTTACTTCCTGATTGTCTGCAGAAAGAAAAGCTCAAGTTGCAAAACAAAAGCACTTCGTAAAACACTCAAAAAACGCAATTGCGCTTGTGCGTTTATAATGTGAACAAAGCCTTAACCAAAGGTAAACAGTAGGATAAAAATCTTGAAGTGTATAAATAAATTATTTTGTTCATACATCATTACTAATTTGTGTCTGCTTAGAGGAGGTAAGTCCATCTCCACCTCCTCTATTTTTAACCATTGTACCTTTTTTACCCTACTGCTGCCTCTGTTTACCTTTCCATTGTACAAGTCCACCCCTGGTGGAGGGATGATATCCATTCTTCTGATCTACAGAGAGCGACTTCTTAATCCTGAGTGGGGACAGGTCTAATCTCCCCACCTGCTTATACAGTGGTTGCCTGAGTGGTAACCCTCGTTTTGTGAGTATAACGATACATAGTTTTCATTATCTCATCCATAACCAGTACAAACTACACTATATTGGGCTCTTGGTGTCCCCTTTTTTGAAAGTCTTAACTAGTTAGTGCTTACTAGGCTCAGTTCAAGCCATCACTTTTGTAAATACTGGTAGCACGGGGAGAATAGCAGGTCACCCACCTAGTGACCCCATTATGCAGTTACACTGTGCTTCTTGTAGCTCTGCCTCATTTATGCAGCAGCATTCTGCATGTCAGTGGCATAGGGCTCGCCATAGCAGCTGTACTGGCTGCTGTGGGGCCGTAGCTAAGGGGGGCCTGGCCATCAGTGATAAGGGGGGTCCATGGTGCGACCTGAGGTTCAGAGTGATGTGAGCAGTGCAGAGAAGAGAAGTTATCTCACCTCACTTCTGGATACCTATACTGGCAGATGCAACCTAATACTATGGGCTCCTTTGGTTACCTATACTTTGGGGGCCTAATTCTGTGGACACCTATGGCTGTGTGTGTGTTACGCTTCTAATGCACATTGTTTTGGGTCCTCTAGATTGGAAACACTATTAACCCTCAGAGTTTATTTCCAAAATAAAGTGCTTAAATTAAGTTGCTGCTTAGTTTAGCAATGGCATCTCTTTTCTGCTGTCAGGGCTGGTTCCAGAGTGAGTGTTGTCTTGTTTTTTTTTTCCTGGGCACTTAAAGAAAACCTGACTTTCTAATGCATGCAGAGCTTTAAATAGTATATTGCTTTGCGAGGAATTGTCATTCTTCTCTGAAAGGCACTTACCAAATGTTAAAAGCAATATGGGTTGGTTTTGGTCAGGGATTAAATGCATTCTTGTAGACTCTGGCTTTCTAGTTGTCCGACTTGTATAGTGAATAAAGGGTTAATACAGCACACACACATTCCACCGGCAGCAGCTATAACACCAGGAAATGGACAAGATGATATGTTACCACATGGGGGTCCATCAGTGATCCTGACACAATGGGCACTGATCATTGCTGGGTCACCAGGATGGATATTTGCTGTGAGCTCTCTTACTATGCAGTGGATATGCTGCTCTTCTCCTTATCCAGGATTCTTTCCTAAGTGTGAATCAGTGAAGCAAGTCTGGTGGTTGTAGAGAGAATCCATCTGTCCATAGCATGCATGGACAGCCTAGCATTCACTACAATAAGAGAGCACCTGTAAAAGTATGGCTATCTTAAATACTCCCACATGTAAACAGTCTAATTACATTGTCAATGATAGTAAGTACATGATATGATTAGTTGTTGCACTGATATGATAAGCCATTGGTGGCTGCAATTAGATTCTTGCATATATATTTATTATTAAAATGAAAAACCTGTATTTGGTACAGGTTTTTCATTTTCTTACAATGTGGCATAGGGAAAGGTACCTACACTTACTTATATCCTGTATATATATAGGTATAAAATGGTGTACATGTAATTAAGAAAATTTGGGCGCAGGATAAAGCCAAAAAACGTGTCACTCTGCTCACGCTGCGTTAATTACTATTCCCCCACTAGGCCACCGTGGACTCTGGGGTAAGACATCATTTGACTGGCAGCTATTGCTGGCGGCTGAATAATGCTATTTTTATAGTAATATGGGCTCCATCATTTGACGGTGCCCAAAAATCCTAACTGATCTCCGCTATAGTAGCAATTCACATTACGGCCTATGTCGTCGCCTGATGCACCCAAATTTTCTGCACCGTTTTTTCCTATCTCAATAAAATGCTATATCCAATAATACATTAAAATATTTTAAACTGTCTCTGTTCTCAAAAGATCTCATAGCCAGGCTGCATCCATAGTGTGACGTTGCAGAGCTGCATGATAAACTCTTACAACGCAGCTTATTGCTCTGCAATGCTAGTCCTATGCGTCGTTCATAGTGCAGTGCGTTACCGCTAAACGCACATATTACCAGGTACAGGAAAACATACTTTTCATTGCCTGTATGCTTTTCTGTACCTACTGTATGCGACTGTAATGCAGCGTTAATGTGCATTACCGCCTTCTTTTTGGGTTGCATCGTTGTGTTGCTTTGTGACTTTAACGTCACTTTACAACGCAACATCTCACTGTGAATGAGACCTCAATATTACTCCATACAGATGCAAACAGATAATTAACCTGCCAGTATGTATTCAAGTAGCAACAGCAATCGTACGCGAACAAATAAGGGAACATACAAACTGCATGCAGATGTAATCTCAACTAGAACTGTGTGAGAAGAGTAGTTTGATTAAGAAAACCTTTTTGAAATAATTTCATAAAGGAATTCTACTTAAAGGACCACAAATGTCACTGTATGCTATATACGTCAGTGCCCACACTTGCGCTGACGAACTTCTGTAACTGTAATGCCTTTATAGGGGTAGCCTGCTCAGGAGTTGTAAATCACAGATGGTATAGCCTTGTTTTGAAGGTGTCCCCCAACTGCCATATCCCAGAGAAAGCTTACCCTGCCTAACTGATATCCCTCTTGCGGCGATACTACAGAAAGGTCCCTGCACTCTCCCTGTGCCCTGCAGGCATTCGGGAGGCAGTACTCAGTGCGGCAGGGTAACCTTTCTCTGGGATATGGCAGTTGGGGGACACGTTAAAACAAGGCTATACCATCTGGGATTTACAACACCTTAGCAGGCTACCCTTATTACAGTTACAGAAGTCCGTCAGCGCAAGTGTAAGCACTGACGTGTATAGCATACAGTGACATTTGAATGTTTAAAGGACCATACTAGAAATTAAAATAAATGACACAGGGAATCTTCTGTATGCTTGGTGTAAATACTGTGGGGGTGTTGAAAATTAAGTGTTTCGCGATAGTGGTCCTTTAAAGAAAAGATAGGCATACTAGAATTCTTTCCTTTATCTATTGCATATGGTCATGGTATCTAAAATAGACTAACTAGTATTTGGCAGCAAAAGGGTTATTCAGAGTCAAAGATTTTAAAATGCATGTATCAATTCTGAGCAAAGCACACTTGCAATTTCTCCCTGATCAGCATACTACAAGTCTGCACACAATCACACACCGAAATTAAGAAATTGCCATTTATGACCGAGGCATGGAATGCTGAAGCAAATACATTTCTCAGATGAAGTGTGACAGTGAAGGAAGATAACTCAATTACACAGAGCGTACGATGAGACATTTATAGATCGGAGAAAATGAATAGGTTAGGTATTCATTGAACAAAGACCTGCAGAGAAACTGTGAATATTCATTGCAGTACATCATCATCATTTTATCTGCTTAAGTTGTAAATTTGCTTTATGTTTCATAAAGCTGCTTGAGTGTGGTGGAAAAGTGATCAGCAGTTCTGGCATAAACAGGCTTGTCAGTGGAAAATTGATGCAAATTGAGCTTTTTCAATCAAACCATTTATACGTAAATCAAACCATTTATACTTAAGAAGTATGCAGTGAGAGAGGCATTATTCCATTTAAAAATAAATGCTTAAATAAATTCTTGCCTACCTCTCATGCTGATGCGCTGCCTCTACAGGTTGTCATCCAATGTGGCAAACCGATCAATCCCTTTCTGATCTGAAACTGATCAGAGTGATCAAATCCCCCATACTGCACTCAGATTTTCAATAGAACTGCAGCATACAGTGCAACACTATGGGCCGTCAAACTAGAAGTTCCCTGCCGGTATCCGATCGATTGAAATTTACAGCGTAATTCAGATCAATTTTTACTGTGAGTTGATTTAATTGTGATCAAAGCAGTTGATTGCATCATGGATAACTGTCTGGTTCAATCTGTATGTGTTTTTGGGATGTGGGAGGAAAATAAAGTGTCTGGAGGAAACCCACACAGACACGGGGAGAACATACAAACTCTCTGCAAATAGTACCCTGCATGTGATTCAACCTGTGGACCTAGCGCCAGGGCCGGGCTGAGGCATAGGCTGACGAGGCTCCAGCCTCAGGGCGCAGTGTAGGAGGGGGCGCACAATTCATTCAGCTGTCATTCCTAATTGTGTTTGAAGCAGAAAGAAATGGGAAAAGGGGATACATGGCAGTGACTGCAAGCCAGATAACTAGATATTAAGGTGTTGAGGAGGTTGGGGGCCCTGTGGCGCCTCTTAGTCTAATAGCAATCAGTGTGTGACGGCTGGGGTGGCAGGGATGGAGGGGCGCACTTTGGTGTCTCAGCCTTGGGTGCTGGAGGACCTTGTCCCAGCTCTGCCTAGCGCTGCAAGGTGAGAGTGCTATGTTCCTGGCTTTATATCTGTAGCTGTTCAATCCCTGATTTTGTACAATGAAGCTGTGCAGGATGTTTGCATTTATTGTTGGACTTTTAAGTTGAAGCCATATTGCTGTGTGGAATAAAGCTGTACATGATGTTTGCATTTATCTTTGGACTTTTAAGCTAAAGCCATGTTGCTGTGTGCATTGAAGCCTTGCATGATGTTTGCATTTATCTTCAGACTTTTAAACTGAAGCCATATTGCTTTGTGAAGCTGTTTGGATCAGTATTCAGCTGCACATAGTTACTGCTTCTGTCTGCATTAGGTGGATTGGCACATCTGCCTCTTCCTCCCTACCTGAATCTAGCTATACACTGCCTGTGCATAAAGTGTGATATTAATAAAGTAGAGATAGTAGACAATCAGGCACTGCAGCAGTGTTAAATTTATTCCGTGTTCAGATGTTCAGCAGTATATTCCAAACAATATTTTTTGGAATGATGAATGTGTCTATCCAAATGTATAGCGTAGGAATTTACACATCAGCGTACTGCATTCCACATTGGCATGCATGATTACGCTGATGCGTAAGATTTGACATTTTTATGACGTTCTATTTTGAACGTGTATTTATCTGGTCGACGCGTACGTTTTTATGCATACAGAGAAAATGCGGACGTCATGACGCAACCCGCTCCCATTACGTGATACAGGAACTAAAACCTGAACATTTTTGTGTATTAGCTTGGGCCAGTCTTGGAAGAAGCACCGCCGTGCGAAATGGCTGTTAGGTTGCCCTTTTTTTGCCCTGCTCCCACCGTTATCTGCCTCAATACTGGTAGGACAACATCAATGTTGATGTTTGTCACTGTGTGCAACAACTATGTGACAGTGACTCACTCACCTACCACCATATATAGCGTATTGTTTGGAATATACTGCGGAACATCTGAACACGGAATAAATTTAACACTGCTGCAGTGCCTGATTGTCTACTATCTCTACTTTATTGACATCATATCTGCATCCAATCTCTATCATGAGCATGCAGTATTCATTTCATCTTTGAGGTAGTAGTTTGTGACTTGATACACCGCTCTGCCAACGACTCAAATTCCCCCTTTTGTACGTAGAGGACTGTAACCCTCGTAGTGCCGGTTGTTTTTTTACATGCTTCTTTGATTGT
Source organism: Hyperolius riggenbachi (assembly GCF_040937935.1). Lineage (NCBI taxonomy): Eukaryota > Metazoa > Chordata > Amphibia > Anura > Hyperoliidae > Hyperolius > Hyperolius riggenbachi. Next base: position 198,782,261 of record NC_090648.1, read on the forward strand.
GCATAAAGTGTAATTGAACAACATTCTGATTTGCAACCTGCAGTCTGCTTTGCTATATGCAGAGCATGTGATTGGCCTGTGATGCTCTGGCTCTGGTTAAAAATGCCCCCCCCCCCCCAGGAACTTGCCTACTTCCAGGGCCGGTTCTAGGCTTTTCACTGCCTGAGGCATACTTGCACCCCCCGATTTGAAATGACTGCACGGCACCCGATAATTTGTACTGTGCATTACATCCATGGTGTTACAAAAAACACCCTTAGTATAGATAGGTAGGTAGCTAGGTATAGATGCCCTCAGTATAGGAAGCCAGGTATAGGTTACCCCAGTATAGGTAGCCAGGTATGGGTGCCTCCAGTATAGGTAGCCACCAGGTATATGTGTCCCCAGTATAAGTAGCCAAAATAGGTGCCCCCAGTATAGGTAGCCAAGTATAGGTTCCCCTAGTATAGGAAGCTAGTTATAGGTGTCCCCAGTATAGGTATCCAGGTATTGGAGCCCACAGTATAGGTAGTCAAATATAGGTGCCTAAGTATAGGAAGCCAGGTATAGGTGCCCCCAGTATAGAAGGTAGTTATAGGTGCCCGCAGTATAGGTAGCCAGATATCGGTGCCCCCAGTATAGGTAGCCAGGTATAAGTGCCCCCAGTGTAGGTAGCCAAGTATTAATGCCCCCAGTATAGTAAGCACTTCCTGTATATGCGCCTCTACTAGGGCACCACTCTCCTGTCGCCACTGCAGGTGGCCATTGATCTGAGGTCTCACTGCTGCATGTCGCGCCAGGCATGCAGTGAGGGGGATCCGGGGACAATGTGGTGGAGGAAGGGGCTGCTGACTCGATCAGGTAAACAAGCAGTGGCCGGTGGAGGTGGGGTGGGGAGGCAAGCTGGCTACCTACACTGGGTCTGAGGTCTCACTGAGGACTGCCCCTGCCTACTTCCTATTTTGCCTTGAGAAAGCCCAGGCATTGGGTGAAACATGTAGATGAGGAGGATGTGGAACAGACTAGATTCCTGACCCATATGTGGCGGTAATGGCATTCTTCACAAAAATGTGAGCGGTGTAGTTGTGAGATACTGTACATGTTTCTTACTATAGTGTATGTGTATGATAGATAATTTACTTGAATGGGTCACATTTGGACAAAGCTATAATGGACATGAAACCATTAAACACCATGGATATAAAGGTGCCATGGATGAGTAGACACAGTAAAACATTAGATGGCTGGGGAATATGAATATGAAATATGCTAAAATAAGAAGAATTTGAAAATGCATGGTATCTGTCTTCATAATGTACAGTACGTTTATGACACAGTTATTTGTTTGGATATTTGTTATTTTGTTAAAATTTCAATAATACTTTTTAAGTAGAAAATCAGGACCCTTTACTGTGATAACGTGATACATAGAGGGCCGAATGTAGGCCAAGGCCACTAGGTCATGGCCTAGGGCACCACAGGAACAGGGGCACCAAAGCAGCAGGCTAAACTGGTACTCTCCTGCTAGCAGCCTGTACAGCAGCCACCTTGCTCTCTGTGCATGTTTGCATTGTGGCTGGCGGCTACGGACTTGGTCAGCATTCAAGACGGAAAGGAAGAGGAAGCTTCTGCACTGGAGACAAGCAGAGAAATGAGTGACACTGATGGCTGCTGCAATGTGAAGGTGAGCTGGCTACCTATACTGAATGGTGGGGGGGGGGGAAGAGAGTCATCTAGCTACATATACTAGAGGGAAGGGGGAGGGGTCATCTGGCTATCTATACTGGAGGGAAAGGGGAGAGGAGTCATATCGCTACCTATACTGAGGGGGGTCACAAGGCTACCTATACTAGAGGGAAGGGGGAAGGGGTCAGACTCATCTCGCTACCTATACTGAAGGAGGGCGGCTGGTGACAGTGGCTTAGGGTGGTAAAGAGCAGGGATGGTTGTAGTCAGCCAACTTAACTACGCAATTACGCTTCGCCAAACTATGGCTTCGAAATCAAATATTTGCTTCATATGCATTTTGTAGATTACGCGTTAAAATACACAATTACGTGTAGTGCGAAGCGTACTGTATGGGGATGCTTATGCCAGTATGCAGAAAATTGTACACATTAATTCCTCTTTTAAATGCTTATACTGGGAACTCTTCTATGCGTACATTCCCCTTGCCAATGCGTAAATTTGTAAGCATACAATCGCACACGGAAAATCAGGCGCGAGTAACGCATTCGTAGTTCACTACGCAACACACATGTTAACTATGCATAGTGGGCGTAAGCTACGCGTAGCGGTACTTCGCTACGCGTAAATTCGTAAGCATAGTTTTGAAGCTTCACTACGAACTATGATGCGTAGATGCGAACTACGATGCATAAATCCGCACTGGCGTAGTTTCTGCTCACCCCTGGTAAAGAGTACAAATCTGGCCCTGGATACATAAAAGGCATCAAAATGATCTTTTGCCTGAAGAGATCCATGTCAAGACCTCCAAGACAATGTCAATACAACTTTCATCTATCGTACATGACAACTAGAGAAAAGTGAGGATGGTTACAGGGTGAAAAGAACCCCAGAATCGGCGCGCATATTAAAAGGAGGTATGCAAATTTGGGTGCAGGAAGAAGGTGAAAGACGGTGCCTGCCCTAAGTAATCTCAGGGCTATATAACAAGTATATTCCTCTACTGATTACCCGATTTCTTCCTTTTGGTGGCATTATTCAGGGTCTAGCTATTTCCAGAAGCTGAATTATGGTGTTTTTATTTTAATTAGGGCTTCAGCAATTGTCGCCACCTAAATTACATAGTGAGCACCGATATAGTCATAAGTAACATTACGACCTATGGCAGCACCAAAATCGTTATTGCAGCATGGCACCCGAATTAGCTGTCTTGCAGACAAGACAAGCACTAGGTTCAGTTTTATTAGAAGCATTTAGTTGATCTGTTATTCCTAGTTCTGGACTTACATTTCACAGTAAGGCCCGGTTCACACTTGCGGTGGCCCTCCGGAATCGCCGTGCCAGAGCCGCACCGCCTGCAGAACGGACGGAACGGACGCACGGCATAGCAATTAAAGCCTATGCGTCCGTTCACATGGGTCCGTTCTGCAGAACCGGAGCCGGACCGGATCCGGGCCGGATCCGGACTCCGGCCTCCGTTCCAACATGCGCTATTTTTTCATCCGGCCCCTCCGGCAGCCGTATCCGGGGCGGAGCCGGACTGCACCATCCGGCCAATACAAACAAATGGGAACCGGAGGCCGCACAACACACTGGCTGAGAAATCCGGATGTTCTACCCCACTTCCTATGCGGATTGTTGCGGCGATATTGGCTGGGGACACATGGGCAAGCATTTTGGAGTGGAGCAGCACGAGCTGGAGGTGTTGGCAGGATGTTGGCAGCATGTCGGAGGTGGAGGTGAGTGCTAAACAGCAGAGGGCCTGATTCCACAGGTCCCCCTTCTGCTGACCTCCCAGACCCCAACATTTTTTTTTTTTTTTTTACGTTACTTTGCCAAACGGATCCGGATCGCATCCTGATTACCACCTGATGCAACCTGACCGGATCCGGATCGGATCCGGATCAGAACCGTACGGTTCCGATCCGGATCCGGTCCGGATCCGGTCAGGTCATCCGGTCCGTTTGGCAAACAACCGCTAATGTGAACCGGGCCTTAGGCAGTGTAAAGGTCTGTGACTACTTGAATACTTTGGGTATTTACCACACATCCAATTTTGATTGTCCAACTTTACCACTTCAATGTAGTATGAGGGCCAAGATATTTTAAATAGAATGTGCATGTAAGCTCTTAAATAACAACATGGAAGTGTGTGTGTTTGTGTATGCACTCTCCAAAGAGAATAGTGGGACACTAAGTCACTACCTTGCGAGAAAAGCCACTGCAGTCATGTGACCACTACCTATAAAGCTGAATTTAGGTAAAATAAATATTTATAATAATTATATATATCTAAATTAGACATTGGTAGAGGGTGGAAATTAAGCAAGTACTATTTATAGCAAACATATTAGATTAGATTAGTTAATATTAGGAAGGTAATATTGGGTACTTTAAAAAATTATTTGTTTAAATTATATATCTGAAATAGAAAGGTTGCTGCAGCTATAAATGACAAAATAAATGATTGTGTCTCAACAGTAACATCTCAGATTATTAAAAATTTTACAGAAAAACAATTATCAAGCCTTCATAAAAAAAACCAAAACAAAAAACATTTGGATGTCCTACTTAGCTTTTATCTGCCAAGTTGCAAAACTTACTTTAAACAAAACAAATAAATAAATAAATTATATATATATATATATATATATATATATATATATATATATATATATATATATATATATATATATATATATATATATATATATATATATAAAAATCACAATGTACTTTTCTAAACTTTTGTACCAACTGAGAGACTTCTGTGCCCGAAGCACAATCCTCCTCTGTATTACAAGAAAACATATAAAATTCCTTTTGATCCTGTATGGGGTAAGGTATGGGAGGGAGACGCTCTGGAATAAATCACATAATAACAGTCTTTACATTCTTAATGGAAAAAAAAATAGCTACAGCTATTGCATTTTAACAGTTCATGTTTTAACACAATTGCTGATGAATTACTAATAACCTATTTTTGTTTTAGTATGGTTTAGAGGGGAACCAGATTTGTATGTGAGATTAATTCTGCAGCATTCTATTAAACATGTAATACATAGGTGATGCTGAAACCTTAGCGTACTAGCGTTAATGTTCAGCATTATGTATCGCTAATGGATTTATAGATTCATTTACTCATCATTTGCTGGAAAAATTTAACTTTTATTATATTATTATACTATGCCAGGAAAAAAACATATATAAGTAGATAACTACTTGTTCTACTTACATAAAAGAAAAAGAGATGGACACTGAGACCCCAATATAGTGTAGTAAGTACTGGTATAATATGTAAAATCAGACAGTAAGAATAGGTATACTCACAAACCAGAGTTACCACTTAGGCAACCACTGTCAATGCAGGTGGGGAAATTAGACCTGACCTCATTCAGGATTAAGAAGTTGCTCTTCATAGATAGGAAAAAGCTCCTGGTTTGAACTAGACCTGTTATATGCTCCTTTCTATACTTCCTGATGAAGCGTTGTCACGCCTGCAAAACACGTTGCATTGAAACTCGGAGTATGTAAATAAACTATGTCATTGTTTAATACAACTATCTTGTGTCTTGTTTTTACTTGAAGGAGTTAAGTCCACCACTGCCTCCTCTATTTTTAACTATTTTACCTATTTTTATTCTTTTGGTGCCTCTATGCAACTGCATACTTACATAACAGATGTATTGTACTATCCACGTTTTGATTTTAGTGAATTTTATATAAATATATAATAAATAAAGATAATTCTGTTCCTGGTATGTGCCATCTTGGCTCCCTCTGACTGAAGACAATCCTTATGTCATTTCCTCCCTAACTTTTTTGTTCTCCTATAATCTGCTCTGTCATAGCCAGCTTGCTTTGTAAACACATGAGAGCACAGACGTAGATCGTATTTCAGCAGCACTGAATTGCACTCAGGAGCAGAGGGTAGGAGGGGTGATGACAAGCTTCCCTCTCATCCTCTCCTCGGCGATGGCAAAGATAGAGCCAGGCTGACTGAGATAAGATTTATTACGACAGAAAAAAATTCTGAATAGATTGGAGTGCTTGCAATTCAGGATAAGGCTGCAGGCTGCATTATAAACACAGAGCAGTGGGTAAATGGAATTTGTGGCTGACAATCCTTCTTTAAGCAGCTTTCTGATTTATTTTCTTTTTATATTGTTAGTATGTTTGTGTCAACAATAAAAGGGGTAGAGGGGATGGTAGAGGGAGGTAGGGTGTTTTGTTGAGCATCAGAGGAGTCTAGTGGATTATTTTGGCATTTCAAAAAATGAATATTGCTTTTCATGAAATTACTCTTTTGTGAAAAATTGTCAGGATTTTTTTTTACTTATATAACAAGATCAAAATGTGCAATGCTGCTTCCACAATCCATATGCCAAAACTGTCTTGCATCACGGCAGTAAGCACTTGCTAAAGTAAACTTGAAGTGAGAGGTATAGCTGAAAGGTGCCATTGCTATCCATTTCTAAAGACTGACATTTTCGTGACTGCCTTGCAGATTTTTTGGTTGCAGTAGTTTCTGAGTAGGTCTGCCGCAAGCACACAGAAAGTGTAATCACAGTGGAGTCAGACTAAATGATTTGTGAACTCGCTCTGTGCTAATGACTCACAAGGTATTGGAGGTATATTGTCAGCAAATATACTTTTTAAAAGAAAACCATCAATGCCCTCATCCGCAGTCTTTTACCTTCAGGTTTCTTTTTCAGTTAAGCTTAAGATATATGAAAATGAAATTCAGAGTAGTGGATGCATGAATGTGAGTAATAGAGGTGTGATGGGTGTAATGTGTTTGCTCAGTCTGGCTATAATGACGAGCTATAAAAACTCTACAGAGACAGTACACATGACATTGCTGTAACTGTTCATATTGGTTTTACCGTTGATGTGAAGCAGGCTTTGAATAAGCAAAGCAGTGCAAGATAAAATAAGTGGCTTCTATTTCAGGTGACAGTAAATATCACTAGAGAGATCTGCCAAAATGGCTGAGCACTGCTGATGTATTCGCTCACTGACTGGAAATGATGCATTATGTGAGTAACATCTTGCTCCTTAGAAGTTAAATACTGATTGTGGACAACAAAACAAAATTCTGCTTCGCATACATTTGTCTGTAGTGGTAGAAACATTTTGGTTTAGTTTGTCCTTCTGGGGCAGTGTTCACACCAACCCTGTCCTTAAAGAGGCCGGGTAATAGAAGCTATAGACAACATTTTCTATTGTCACGTCTCCTGTCAAGAAGAAGTAAGAAAGTCATATGCAAACAATCGTATGAATGGACTAACTACAGGGCCACTTAAAGTGAACCGAGCACCTTTTTTTCACTCAGGACATTTCTATGGCACATGAAAAATGCATGCCGACTATCTGTTTCATTGTTAAAATAAACTTTAATTTTACCTTGTATTTTACATTCAAAGTAGTAAATTAGCCTGTTTGAGCAGGCCTGCTGACTGTCCCCATCCGCAGAGACTTCAGGAACCTCTAATTGTTTTATTGAGCTAAATACCAAGAGGTAAACAATGCCTTTCATCAGCAAAGGGGGTGAGTAATTAGGAGTGTGTCTTCAAAGCCATGGTGTGTGTCAATGTGTCAAGATAGCATCTCTGACTTCTGTAAATAAGGAATGTGAGAAGGGGAGGGGGGAACATGGCAGCTTCTATGTCAGGAGAGATTCCAGTGAAAGAGAATGTGCTCAGTTCCCTTCAAAGAGGAACTGTAACCAATGATTGAACTTCATTCCAATCAGTAGCTGATACCCCCTTTCCCATGAGAAATCTTTACCTTTTCTCATACAGATCATCAGGGGCTTAGTGTGGCTGATATTGTGGTGAAACCCCTCCTACAGTGTGATGTCAGCACCTAGGTACTGACATTGCATTGTGGGAGCCTTTTGTGCATTGTGGGAAATAACAGCTGTTTCCAACTGCCAAAAAAGCAGCATCTCCTTCCACAGAGATCACTCACATGCCAGCAGTAAAAATGTTGCCATGCGAAAGATGAGGAAAGATTTTACAATGGGCAATCACTGACTAAATCATTTATAAATAAGTATTGTAAAAATTAAGCACTTTTTTCATTACATTATTTTCACTGCAGTTCCTCTTTTATTAAAGGACCACTGTTGCGAAAATCTTAAAATGTAACATATTCAGATAAGAAGTACGTTTCTTCCAGAGTAAAATGAGCCATTACTTTTCTCCTATGTTGATGTCACTTACAGTAAGCAGTAGAAATCTAAAAGATCCGACAGGTTTTGGACTAGCCCAGTGAGAGAGCCCTGCCCTTGTGAATGAAAAATCTAAATGAAGAGGGAATAGGGGAACAAGAAAGGAATAGGGATTTTCTACTAATAAATGACAACCTTTTTATTAAACACTCCTCACCATCCATATTGAATATTTTTTCTCTTGCAACCACATTGAGTAAACAATGACTAACCACAGCCACTGGTCCACATTCTGCCAACATAATTCTGCACTATGAAAGCCTGACTAAAAAAAAATTGTAAGGTGTGCACCTAGCATAAGGCACTATTTAGTAGCACAGCATTGACATTTAAAGCGGACCTGAACTCAGAACTTCCTCTGCTCTAAAAGATACATAGCAAAGGTCACCAGTGAACCAATTTTGCAGTAGTTTCACATTTTTATTGTGCTAGAAACCACCAATCATGCAAGGCATGTGGCTTGAAAAAGGGAGACTCCGCGTAGCTCCTGAAACAATTGTCAGATTGATTGTTGGTTTCTAGCACAATAGAAATGTGTAACTACTGCTAAATTGGTGTGCTGGTGACCTTTGCTACATATGACTTTGACTGACATTGTGTCACGCCACCAAGCACCCTACCCAATTGATGGTGTGCCGGCTCCACATCTGATTATGCTTTAAAAGATAAGCAACAGCATAATAACTTTAAACTAAAACATTTCTTTGTTACAGCTGATACAAGTCCTGCACTAAATCTGAGTGTGTCTACTTCCCGCTTTTATGGAAGCAGACATGGGGTTAACATCCTGTGTTTACAAATTAGCTGCTCTGCTGAGGCAGCCAGCTGACACAGCTGAGAGATCAAATTACAGTTGTGATTAGTCACATATGAGGGGGGATTAGTCAGACGAAACTTACATACAGGGTACATATCTCTATGTTTTACTTCTGTCCTGTGCAAGAGTTCAGGTCCACTTTAAAGAGCATAATTTGCTACTCATTATTGGCTTATCATTTTGTACTTTACTCTCTTTTTCCACACTTTTTTTTTTTTATTCGTTGACTTCCTGTCATCAGGATCCCAGAGAGCCGAACGTTGGTAGCTGCACAGTGACACATCAATCACAGCTCCCTCAGAAACCACAGGAGTTATTTCACACTTATCAGCAATTAGTCTGACATGGCATCTGCTCCAATCATGTGACTTTGCAGTCAAAGTATGAGTATTTAGCCAACTTTGTCTTCTTTTTAAACCTTTTACTTCAGATAAAGAAGATGATGACATTATATTAGCCCAAAATAATATGATTTTTTAGGGCTGAAGCAATAGGAGTGGTGATTTTTGATATCGTAAAAGCAAAGATTTGGGTTTTAATGTTTACGCATCTTTCAGTAGTTAAGGGAGCTACAATTCTTTCTTTGGGAAGCAGGAAAAATGGTGCATATGGCTAATGGACAAAAAGGTTGCACCATAGGCTGCAATGCAAAATATCGGCTATTGGGCGCCAGAAAAAATCAGGGCGACCGACAAATAGATCGGATAACAAAACTTTTTGTTTACAGAATAAGGTTTATGACAAATATCGTTTACAAATTTGTTTTGACTTTCAGTTTAACTTATATTATTGTTTTTAAATTTTGCTTTTAGGAATGTAAAGAGTACATTTTCGTTTTCACTTATTTTATCATTTTAAAATGTATTTTCATAATGCTTTCCATTAATAATCCCCGACACCGACGAAGCAGATGCTGACTAACTCATTGCAAGCTTATGAGAATAGACAGTATCCATTCTCACTAGGCTGGTCGCCACATATGTTCTATCTCTACTCACCTGTCTTGTATTGGGGATTAGAAAAGACCAATGAGAATCCTCTGTACCAGCAGGGAGGATTCTCATGGGTCCAACACTTATCAGTGAAACAATGAGAATCCTCCCTGGGGAGGGAGGATTCCTATCGGTCTTTTGAAATCCAATAAGCGCCTGATGATTCTGCAGTGACTGCCAGAAGCAGGGACCCGAACAGCATCGGCGACAGCAGAATGGATGTACACCAGTGAGTATTGGGAATATATTGATGAACACACCAAGGTAGCACAGCGTATCAGTTTTTTTTCATCGTTGTGCATCTGGCATAGTGGGAACTCAACTTAACCTACGATGCAAGTCAGGGCTGGTGCACACCAGAGCGGTTCTGGAATGTTTTCTAAACTGCTTGCAGGGGGAAAACCGCTTGGCTAATGAAAGTGAATGGGATGGTGCACACCAGAGCAGGTTGTTTTTTCCACAAACACAAACTCGGGCCTGCAGCATTCTTTAGATTTCCGAGGCATTTCTGCCTCAATGTTAAAGTATAGGAAAGCGGAAAACCGCTCTGAAAAATGCTAGATCAGAGCGGTTTTCCAGGCATTTTTGTTACAGAAGCTGTTCAGTAACAGCTTTACTGTAACAATATTTGAAATGTGCTACACAAAAACACTTCAAGAAACGCTGGGCATGTTTAGAAAACGTCTCTAAACATGCCTAGAATTGCTCTGAAATCTGCTTCAAAAGCCTCTAGCGTTTTGCAGATCTGCTAGAGGTTTTTGGTGTGCACTGGGCCTAAGTCAAGGTCTTTGGGATGGACTTCGGGAAACAATATGAAGTCTAAACAACAAGTGAATAGAAGGTTTTCTTGTTGTAAAATCCATTTTTTTTCTTAAAAATCTATTTGACTAGAAGTCAGGCCTACTGCCATAAGCCTGCTACCACAGTGCGGGGGCTAAAGCTTTTCACATTCTGCTGCTGCATGGTTAAATGGATGAAACATTGAAATCACAGGAATTAAAAAAATATTTTATAAACAATCCTCTCAATTAGAAATTAGAAAAAAAATAATTTTGTGTCTCAAAGTCAAACATCCTGGTTTGTGTTATGTTTAAACTGAGCAGAAATTTAAATAAAAAAGGTATATGTGAAGCTTGTATATACGGTATTTTACACAGTTCTTTTTATTTCTATTCTTTTTTTTCCCCCCTGAGCTGCACTGAGGCTAAATTCCAATGTCTGTAAAACAAGTTTGATTTATGCCATGTAACTATGGTACTGCATCTTTGATCCATTCATCTTTGTTTTTGTGCCACCAGCTGACCTTCAAGAGCCTGGCATGCTGTGCAAAAACTCCCTTTCATCTTACAGCACTATTTATTAAACATACATGCTACAACAAACATCAAAATACAAATCATGATAGATGCCAACATAAAAACAGCAAAGGCTTGCTTGTTTACATCATGCAAGTATCTACTGCAGTGTCATGTAACTTTTTTTATGTGTGTGTTATCATAAATTCCCTAACACTGCATCATAGCTTCACAGCTATAATTTCTGCCGGAGGCTAAAAATATAGGAAAACAGTAGACACTTCACTAACCTTTAAACGTACGTCTTTAAAATTCACTAATGTAATATGGGGTCCTCTTTCGCCTTTAGCATTACTATCTGTGTCATGCTGGTCCACAGCAGTAGAAGTCATATTTTATATTTTGCATAATGTTTCTGAAGTCTTAAAGGACAAGTGACACCTATGTTAACCTAGAAATAAAAAACACATATATAAGTAGATAAATACTAGTTCTATTTCCAATACAGATGTATTACACTGTTCACGTTATGATTCCTGTGAATTTTATAAAGGAAAAGCAGAGAATACTATTCTAGACAGTTGCCATCTTGGTTACCTTTGAATTAAGCTAATCCTGACATCATTTCCTCCCTCACTCTCTTTTTTTGCTCTTGCTTATTGTGTATTTGTTACCCGCCCTCCTTCCAGAGTTTTCAGACACTCCCACTGAGGTCTATACTAGAAAGTGCACTGTCTTATGTCATTATAAGGAGGGGGAAATAAAGGGAAGAGGAGGAATAGATTATAAATAAAACATGCAACTGTTTGGCAATTAAAGGGCCAGTGGTCCTAAGGTATGTGATAACTCTAAATCATAACAGCAGAAAAAAGTTTTGAAAGTTTTGAATGCAGGATTAGCATCTTTATCACTTAGTACACTCAAACCAGATGCTGTTGAAATTTGATTTTTATGGTGACAATCCCGCTTTAAAGTAAGTCTGAAGCAATTTAAAAAATAAAAAAAACAGATACTCTCCTAAGGAGAGGGAAGGCTCTGGGTCCTATAGAGCCTTCCCGTTCTCCTCATGGTGTCCTCATTCCCCCACAGGCTCTTCTGTTTTAATTTTCCGCTGCAGGAAGTCTTCGGAAGCACTTGGACTCTCGAAGACTGGTGGCTCTGTACTGCTCACGCGCAAGTGCACAAGAAAGGGCGCTTAAAGGTGTGCAGTATAGAGCAGCCTGTCTTCAGAAGCCTGAGTGCTTCTGAGGACTACCAAAGTCAGCTCAACCCAGAAGAGAGCAGTCTACAACCGAATGGTTGTAGACTGCTAACAGGGAAGCCTGTGGGGGGAACATGGGGACAGTGATCAGTACAGGGAGTTTCTATAGGACCAAAAGCTATCCCTTTCCTTAGGTATCTTTTTTTATTCAGACTCCATTTCAAATGCGAGTGTAGTTATACCTAACTGTATGGTAAATGTCTTAAAGAAAACCTGTAATGAAGAAAAAGTCCCCGGGGGTTCTTACCTCGTGAGGGGGAAGCCTCTGGATCCTAACAAGGATTCCCCCGTTCTTCTCTGTCCTTCTGTTGTCCAGCTGCAGTGCGGCGATGTAAATATTTACCTCCCGGGATCCAGCGCAGGCGTACTAGCAGATCTCCCTTCGGGATAAGGAGGAAATAGAGTCCTCTTGGGCCTGTGCAGTAGAGCAGATATGATACAGTAGCAGGAAGAGCTGCTACTGCGCCTGCGCTGGATCCCAGCAAGGTAAATAAATCAGCGCTGATCAGTGCTTATCAGGCTTGTCGGTGGAGTATTCCGGGACACTTCAGGGGAACCAGCGCTGGACTGCCTGCACCTGCAGGGATGGGGGAAGCCTCATTGGGACCCTAAGGCTTTCCCCTCCCGAGGTGAGTACCTTCCAGGGGATGTTTTTTTTTGTTACAGAGCCTCTTTAACCTGCCTAGCGTTCTGGACGAGCTGAGCTCGTCCAGAATAAACAAGCTGAAAGTGTTTCTGACGAGCTCAGCTCGTCATGCAGTGCTGTCACTCACCACTGCTGTTCTGTGCGCATCAGCTGCCTCCAGGCAGCTCAGCTGGCTGCCACGAGCTCCCTCCTTGTACTGCTGCTGCTGGGGGGGTCCCTCTGTCACCCTCCTGGGTTTGATGTGGCCTCCAGTCGGCTCAGCAGGCTGCTGCGGGCTCCCTCCTTCTGCTGCTGCTGCTGGGGAGTCCCTCTGTCTCCCTCCCAGGCTCGATTTGGTCAGTTTGCTGTGCATCTGCCACCTCCAGGTGGCTCAGTGGGCTGCCGTGGGCTCCCTCCTTCTCCCTCCTTGTATTGCTGCTGCTGCTGGGGGGTCCCTCTGTCACCCTCCCGGGCTCCCATTTGCTCTCCTCCGTGATCGGCTGGGCAGGCAAGATGGCGCTGCCCAGCCACTTCCTCTGATGTCAGCAGACTCAGAACTTCCTCTGATGCTGAGCTGGCACCCCCCGGTGGCCGTCTCATACATTGCATAATTGGATTACATCAGTACACAAAGCTGATTGTAATCCAATCATGCCAAAGTAATTCAAAGATGTTTAGTAAACACCTGTGCACACTAAATAAAAGCCCAGAACCGTTACACCTCTTCCTCTTTCAGAGTCCCAGTGTCCATAGCTTAGTCTGCTTGTCAGCTCTGCTTTGTGATTTCTGTGCTTTGAGTGATTTCTGCCTTTCCAGCCTTTTCCAGTCTTTGCTACATACATATTGCAGTTATATTAGTCTTTTTCAAGACGCTGTGGTCCCTGTGTGTTTGCATTTGCTGGATTTTTTTTTAATTTTTATTTTTTCTTGTCGCTGACCTTTGACCCCCGTATCCTGCTTTGGGGTCATGGCTTCGTCTTCCCGGAGGCGTTTGTGTGACCAGGAGCTGCTGGATGTCCTGGAGGGAAGCGACAGTGAGGAGGAGCTTGTTGAGGAGTCTACGGACAGCGAGGTTCCCGGTGACCTGTCTTCGGAGTCGGAGAGCAGTGACGGCGAAACCGAGGAGCCAGTGAGTGTCGCACCCACTTGGTGTGAACTGGAGAGCCCCACTCAAGCTCCGCCACCCAGGTTCCCCTTCACAGGGGCACCCGGGCAGAAGATCGCATGCGACCACAGTCCGCTGTCCTACCTGGAGCTATTCCTCACCGAACGAGGTCATCCGTAAGATCGTAGAGGAGACCAATCGGTATGCAGCGCAGCAGCAGGAGGGTGCTTCTCTACCCAGGTTCTCTCGGAGCCGAAAGTGGGAACCTGTCACCTGTGATGATATCTGGGTGTTCCTGGGCCTCATCATCCTCCAGGGAGTTGTCGGTAAGCCGCTGCAGAAGTGGTACTGGACCACTAACAAGATCCTCAGTACCCTTTTCTTTGGATCCGTTATGTCCGAGCCCCGCTTCACTCTCATCATGAAGTACCTGCACTTCAGCAACAATGATGAGTTTGATGAGGCCACCCACCCCGCTCCCAAGCTGAAGAAAATTTGGGAGATCGATCAGCTGATTGTTGCCAATTTCAAGGCTGTGTACGTTCCGGACAGAGACATCACCGTGGACGAGAGCCTCATGGCGTACAAGGGGAGACTGAGCTGGGTGCAATTTATTGCATCCAAAAGGGCACGCTTTGGGGTGAAGTCCTTTATGCTGTGTGAGGCCAAGACCGGCTACATATGGAACTCTGTGATATACACAGGTAAAGGCACACAGTTTGCACCTCAGTACAGGGAGTTTGGGTGTGCTACCTCCTCTGTACTAACTCTTATTGAGCCTTTGCTGGATCAGGGGTACTGCCTTATGACAGACAATTTTTACAGCTCCCCAGAACTATTTGAACACCTGATCCAGCATAAGACTGACGCATACGGCACGGTGAGGGCTAACCGTCGCCATGTGCCATCGGCCTTTACTGCCAGGAAGCTGAAGAAGGGGGAGGTTGTTGCCTGGCAGAAGGGCAAAATGATGGCTCTGAGGTGGAGGGACAAGCGGGATGTGTGCGTCCTCAGCACTGTTCACAACGCAGAGACTGCCCGCACCACTACCAGGAGTCGACAGGAGGTTGAGAAGCCCAAAGCAGTGTTGGATTACAACAAAACGATGGGGAGTGTGGACAGGGCTGATGGAGCAATGTCGTTTTATCAGGCTGTCCGCAAACAGCAGCGGAAATACTACAAAAAGATTTTTCGCCACCTGCTGGAACAATGTATGTGGAACTCTTATGCCCTGTACAAACAAAATAGTGACAGTCCTGTACCCCACCACAACTTCATCTGGAAGCTCACAGAAGCCATCTGTGTCAAACACCCCCCACCGGAGTCAGCAGCTAGACCGGGGCGCAGGGCGTCATACGTCGTAAACCCGACACGGCTTTCTGGACGCCACTTTGCTGAACATTTACCGCCAACCGCCCTGAAACAAGCACCTACAAGGAGGTGCGTAGTCTGCTGCAATAAAAAGGGCAAAGACGGCAAAAAAATTAGAAAGGAGAGCCGTTTTTATTGCCCAGACTGTGACGTGGCACTTTGTATAATACCTTGTTTCAAGGAGTACCACACTAAGGAGGTGTTTTAGTGGTAAACCTCTAGACTGTGTGTACATTTTTCTGCCTTCATTTATTTATTTCTGTGTTTTCTTGATATTTCTGCATTGATTAAAAATGCAAGCTATTTATGTTTGTCATTAACCCCCTTGGCGGTATGAAAAATACCGCCAGGGGGCAGCGCAGCAGCTTTTTTTTTTTTTTTTTTTTTTTAAATCATGTAGCGAGCCGAGGGCTCGCTACATGATAGCCGCTGCTCAGCGGCATCCCCCCAGCCCCGCCGATCGCCTCCGGCGATAGGCGATCAGGAAATCCCGTTCAAAGAACGGGATTTCCTGGAGGGCTTCCCCCGTCGCCATGGTGAGGGGGCGGAATGACGTCACCGACGTCAGCGACGTCGGGACGTCATTGGGAGACCCGATCCACCCCTCGGCGCTGCCTGGCACTGATTGGCCAGGCAGCGCTCAGGGTCTGGGGGGGGGGGGGCGCGCGCCGCACCAGATAGCGGCGATCGGGCGCGCGGCGGCGGCGATCGGGGTGCTGGCGCAGCTAGCAAAGTGCTAGCTGCGTCCAGCAAAAAAAAAGTTAAGTAAATCGGCCCAGCAGGGCCTGAGCGGCACCCTCCGGCGGCTTACCCCGTGTCACACACGGGGTTACCACTAAGGAGGTTAATAAATTTTATTTTATTTTTGACAAGAATTTGTGTTTGACACTTTTATTATACTCATAATGTATACTAAACTCTTGCTTGACTCATTTTGGTAAGTTACAGGAAAAAGGTTCTGAAAATTAATTGTACCACTTTTTGCACGGAAATCCTGGGGAATCAGAACGCCGAGGTGGTTAAGGTTAGGCCCTGAGCAAAAATGATATAATTTTTGAATGACTGATTTTTACTCCCTTCAAAGGATACTTGCATATAAACCCCAGCCTGTATGGTATAAGACACTACACTGTACTTAAACTACAGTGTTTGTGCTCATATTTGCTTTTCTTAGTGTTTTGAAAATAAGAAACAGTTTCTCTGTATTCTTTATGATCCCTCTATTGATGGCATCAGCACTTTGGCAAACATTTTGCATGTGATGTGATAACAGACTAGTGATGCATCGTTTTAGTAATATAAACAATAGGAGTCACATGCTTTCAAAACAGATCTGTATTCCTTTTCTTAATGATAATTAGACAATTAATGGCAGAGGCCCCTATTCAATTCAAATTCTAGCAGGAGATGTTTTCACACCTTTTCACTAAAACATCTGTTAAGCCCCCAGCAAGCTACAAAATACTAAGATTAACTTTGATATATTTTCAATTGTCAGGGGCTAAAAATTATTTTCTAGATAAAATAAGAATGTACAGTATCTCATGGGAGAACACACAGGAGAAAAGTTGATTGATTTGGTGTGAATGATTTTTGCAGGCCTACTAGGAGTGACATTTGACACAGAGTTTCTGCCTTTGTGTTTTGAATTTTCCTAGTTGCCTATCTGGGTGCTGCCCTCAGCACTGCCATTAGCTACTGTATATACATAGAGAATCACTGTATTTGTGGTAGATCAAATAAACTATACATCTTCACCTGCTCTACCTTCTTGGACCATTAGACAAAATTTCCACTGCCACTAGCTATGTACGTCTCTATACAATGCAAAGCTTTGGGAACCATGATCACCACCCCATTGCGCCCCCAACACCCAAGAAACCATATACAGTACAAATGGCCCATGACTTTCAAATGATAAAAACAAACTTTTAATAGACATTTTTTTAGGAGTTTCACTAGATTCCATGTGTACATCAAATGTAATGTCTAATCTATTAAAAATAGCTAAACTTGCATTACTATCATTAGATGCCTAAGCATTTTATACCAGGAGTAATGCATGCAAGCACAAAATTAGTGACTGGTAACACCTTGAAAAGTCCATAGTCAAGTCATTATGGACAGCTGTCCCTCAGAGGAGCTCCCATTCTAATAATATATTTACCATAGTTATTGTCAAAGCCACTACCATAGCAGAAGGTTTTGGTGGGAACCAATTAAATTGTTATGTTTTTGGAACATGGGATGAAAGCAAAGTGCCCATAGAAAACAGCTACAAACAAAGGGAAAACATACACATTTTATACAGATATTGTCCTGGTTGAGAGCCTGGGACTGTATCTGGTGCGATCCAAGGCAAAACTGCTATCCACTACACCTTTGTTTCCTTGGTATTAACCTTTATAGGAAGAAATAGTTTAGAAAACAAAATTATTGTGATTTTATGAGATGCCCTGTCAGCAAGTAATGAGTGACACTACTTAGTTTTACATTGTTAAAAATCATTATAGGTGCTTGTTGACATTTGGTATTTCTGTGCGTTTATGCATGCATGTATATAGTGGTTGCATTGTAGATCATTTTGCTTAATGCATAAGTATGCTGAATACAGTGATGCAATGAGCTCTTCTAGTGCTGAATCATTAAAAATGTACCAGTACCTGGCAATTTTGAAGAGAAAGAAAGAACATGAAAATACACAAATATACAAATATGCATACTTCTTATAAGATGTCCGCCTCTAATGCAGTAAACCTTATGCATAGACCCCCCTCTTTTCCTCTAATGCTGGGACATGTAGTTCTCCTTTACTGCTGTACTCATGAGCATGCAGTTAACCAGGGACGGCTGTATGTGGATATATGGGAGTACCTTCTTGGGCAGCGGATCTCTAGCTGCAGGAATGACATGACGCTGAGCACATGTACCTTCTGCAGCACACGACTCTTCTGTTTATCCGCTAGATACTGTTACCATGGTGATCGAGAATGCTCTGCTGCTGAAAGCATGGCGATGTGGGCGGTTCTATGGCGGTGCGATGCATTGTGGGTGGAAGGGGGAGCCTACCTGTGTCAGTTTTCAGTGTAGTCTCAGGGTAAGACTATTTTGGCAGAAAAGTCCAGTTCTACCCTACATGTTCCCCTCACACCCTAGAGGTGGGTCATGTTTGTACTTTCTCCCTACAACCAACCAAATTCCCAAATAAAGTCACCTCTTGTTTCCCATTTTAAACGTTCATTTTCTGCCACCTGCATAGGCTAAACAGAGCATATTTCCTGAACTGAATTTTAGTTCAGTAACTTTCCCTCCTTCCCACCTGTTATACTTGATATTCATGGGGATTAATAATGGCCAGATATGACAAGCATTGGATCACTCCCATCACCAGAACTCCTACCTGACCAAACACAAAGCTCAGGATGGGGTGTAGCTCCCTTTGTGTCCAGATCAGTGTCGCTGTTGCTGTCTGCTCTTGGTCGGAGGATTGTCACTGACTGGGACTTGGGGTTTGCTCACTGTCCCTTCCAGTCCACAGTCTCACATAAAAGCCCCCCAGGGCCCCCTCTCAGGCTGAGGCTCTTCCTCAGGAAGTTCTTGGTGTGCTCTGGGTTGGCGGTATGCACTGGTGCTTACCAGGCAGCAGACGCACATCCTTACGCATAACGTAAATACTAGTGACGTCATGCGCAGTGCGCTCTAGGCCACAGGCGATCAAGGACGCACTCCGCCAGGTCACTGCCTGCATATGAGGCTGAACTGACCAGGAAATTAGAGAGGAGGGCTTTTAGGTGACCGCAAGTGGCTGGTGCGGGGCCCCTTCAGGCACGGGGTCACTGCCCCCTCCCAAAGGCCACCTCTGCTGTCACTTACAATAGGTAGTAAATAATCTAAATAACCTCACAGGTCTTGGACTAGTCATTCTCCTCTATCTTCTCAGGAATTCCTTTACAGGTACATACAAAAGCACAGTCCAATTCATCTCATTAAAGGGCAGGCCAGGGACATTGTTCTCCCACCTATCCCGCCCTGATCCATTGTGTGCCACATTGCCCCTCCACAGCAGTAGAACATATAGCACTCAGCCCCAAACTGTTTCCTGTGGGGATCCTATCCCAATCCATGTGGGGGACAGCACTTGTTCATGTGTGTGAGGCTTTAACGTGAACCAAGCACCCTTTTTAGCAACCAGGGCATCTCAAAAGCATGTTAAAAATGCATACCAGCAGTGTGGCTCATTACTAAAAAACATTTCATTCTACCTCATCTTTTTACATTTAAGGGTTAATTGCAGACAGTATTCTTCTATTCCGACTGTCTGCAAGCAGTCCAGAGGCCACAGAAAATGGAAGGTGGATAATGACTCTTCTAATTAGACTTAATTGCCCAGAAGCTCAGATCAAACAAACAAACAAACACATTCAGCATTAGGGAGGATTGGTGCACTGTGTTTGAAACAGATACGATAAGTCACACTTGATGAACTTCCCACCAACACAGGATAATGGTAGTGGAAAGGGAGCAGGGGATTAACTTCTCAAACATAGCAGCTCTTTTTTAGCTATTTGAAACCAGGAGCTACTAAGATCAATTTAAAGGTTAAAGAGAAAGGTTGAGTTTTCCTATCAAGCATTTTATTTATCATGATAAACCATCAGTTTCTTATCTGCATAAAGAAAAGACATTTCATTGTCTTACCTGTGGGCTTCATTGATTGCTCTCTAAACGTTTCTTCTTTGTTTGTTTTTCTTGTCTCCGTTAATGTTCAAGACAGAACAGCAGAAACAGATAATACAGAAGGCACTCTGCAGAGATACTTAGGACAAAATACCTAATAAATCTTTGTAACGTTTATTCCATATGCAGCCGCTCCATAAAACTGCCCAATTAGAAAATCATTGTCATTTCTAATTTGGGATACTGAAGCTGAGAGGACAGACCACAGCTGGAACAATCTATGCTTTCTTTTAAGAGTTTAGAGCATCTGCCTTTGATTGTCGTTTGTTCGGTGATGCACAGTATATTAATTTCTTAAATTATATAGTGCAGCCAGCACCAAGATGTGATGATGAAATCAATCTCATACAAGACTCCTTTCTAAGTTGCACTTGTGCCGTCATTTTATTCCGTAAGCGATATGCCTCTCTTTTCTATTATGTACAGCCTAAAGCTTGTTTCATTTTTATTTATTTTGATATTTTCCAGTTTTATATCTTTCACAGGGAAAATATATAACTTTATTATCCTCTTCAGTTTCACTGACATTATTGATGGTAGATATGGAAGATATGTATTCTGTATAAGCAAGACATAACATTTTCATACTATCAGGCCTATCCAGAGCCATTAATGGCGTTGGTCCTCAAGAGGACAACCAAGCAGAGATTAAATCACACCACAATCCACCAGATTCATTCATAGACTGTAACGATTGTGCAATTCTCTCCGTGATCAGTGCACAAGACGTGCGCTGACACTGCGGAAATCCTCCACAAGCGTATAATTTGCGGGAACCCAGCAAAAGGTGCAATGCACCTGTAGAGGGAAATTCCTGTCGACAGGGGGAGCTGTGGAGTGCAGAGGAACAGCTCCTCTGCCCTGCCACAAACGCCAGACAGGAATTGCACGAAGGGAAGAAACGCAGGGCAAGATAGCCCTGAAAGAGAGTGAGCAAAGGGACAGATTGTATGTGTGTGCACCAAACTAGTCGCCAACCCGCGACGGTGCATACACAACAACAGATATGAAGTAGGAACGCAATTGCGAGAGAGGCGATTGCCAGAGGTGACACAAGGCTACAGCAAGGCAGAGTACGAGAGTAGCAAAGGCACAGCAAATCATACAATGAGGAGATACGGAAAATAACAAACGCTAGCTAAACGCGAACACTGCAGTGCACGCATTTATGCGCGGTCCCTGCGTGATAAGCACAACAGAGACGAGCACGCCTAACTAATCACCGATAGACAAACATGAAACAGAGGACGCGAGCGCTTGCTTAATGGTTACCTCACCGAGCCTCCAGCAAGCGTTCGTAGCAGACAAGACAGACACACGAAAACATGAACAAGCGAGAGATAGGATTCACAGCACTAGCGAAAGTGGCTAGTGCGATCCAGGAAGACAGAACAGAAGGATCCACAGCGCTAGCGCAAGATGCTAGTGCGATCCAAGTACAGAGTAGCAGAACAGAAGGATCCACAGCACTAGCGCAAGAGGCTGGTGCGATCCAGGGAAACAGATCAGAAGGGGCTACCAGTAACAACCGCTGTTCCGGTTAGCACCCAGACACACAGAACGATTTCCTGTCGACCACCGCTGCAGAGACCTGCAGAATGCAGACCTGAACAGTGGTCAAAAGGCTGCCTGCCTGCGAAGGCAGCCCAGCGGATCCTCACATAGACCCAGTAAACTGAGCTCTTTAAATAGGAACTTTAGTCAAAAGGGGGAAAAACAAATCAATTGCAAATTGAGAAGTTAAAAAATAGAAGAGATAAAGAAATGAATGATATTTACCATGTAATCTGTTCATATTGCTTGATCTAGTCAGCCTTCATGTAATCATCTTTACTTAGCAAGAAAATAAGCAGCGCTACTTAAAAACAGATAAGTGCCTACCTGCAAAAGAGTGCAAGCCCCACCTATGGGATAAAATACACACTGAGCATACACATGACCTGTCTACCACTGGAGGATGTTGGTTTCCTGTAACAGCTTGCATGCAACTTGTTAAGTACTCGTCCCTCCCACTGCAAAGAAGTCAATCCTCCATGGGAGGGGACCTAACACTAACTAAATCCTACCTATGCGCTGATCTCACTTTTTGCGCAATTTTCAATTTTACTTGGTAGCACGCCCAGGCTATGCATATGCATAGGTAGGATTTAGTTAGTGTTAGGTCCCCTCCCATGGAGGATTGACTTCTTTGCAGTGGCAGGGACGAGTACTTAGCAAGTTGGGTTCAAGGTGCGTTTGTAATCATCTTTACTACTGGCAGACATGAAAAAACAGACCGTACCAACTGCCATTATTTATAACCGCACCCCCTAACATTGCGATGGGCTAAAAGGTTGTTTTTTATAGATATACATATGTCCAGAGGGAGATACTGGTTGCTTGGAAGTTGGAAACACCTGTTATTTCCCACAATGCAACCAGGATCCCACAGTGTGATGTCAGGACCTAGGTCTTAACATCACATTGTGGAAGGGGTTTCACCACAATATCAGCCATACAGACGTCTCTGATGTTCTATTCGAGAAAAGGTAAAGATTTCTTGTGGAAAAGGTGGGTTTGGGATGAAGTTAAATCCTTGGCTACAGTTCCTCTTTAAGTGGCCCCGTAGTCCATACATAAGCTTGTTTGCATAAGACTTTCTTACTTCTTCTTGACAGGAGACATGACAACAGAAAATGTTGTCTAAAATAGCTCCTATTACTCGGGCTTATACATTCTTGCATTTCTAGGCTAACCTCATTTCATGTAATAGTAATAGACTGCAGCAATCTGAACCTTGCCAATCTTTCATTATTAACAGCAAGAGATTCTCATTGTGTGTCAGTGTGACATGTCATTACCATCTATTTAGATTTTCAAGCATTAATGCATAATCTAGCTTGACAGGAAGCTACCTGCAGTTGATTAAGGCTTTTTGCTCCTTCTTTACAGGTTTAGATCATAAGCATTAGCCAGTTATTTTGATGTTCTAACGTTAAAGAGGAACGGTCGCGAAAATCTTAAAATTTAAAACACATACAAATAAGAAGAACATTTCTCCCAAAGTAAAATGAGCCATAAACTACTTTTCTGCAGATAGGCCTGGATTTCCTGCATGCATGTTGTTACATAATTCTGCATGTATTTCTTATGGGAGTCCTTTGCATTCATAGCCAGCTAGCAAATGGTAATAAAGCCAGCTCAGGATTGAGTGATTACCATTCAGCTGTGTGGAGATTTGCATACCTACATCCAATGGCTGATGCCAGCATAAAAGTCTGCCTTCCATTTCTTACCCCGCTCGTCATAGTGGTCAGTGCGCTGATCTACTGGGCACCTTGTTACTCTGTATAGTTCTGTTATGGTAGTTCTATGCAACCTTATTACTTGTGCTTTAGCTAGTTCTTGATAAATATATATGCAGACTTGCAAATATATATTTATCCGTTAGTTGAGGCGTTTGTTATTTTTCTTATTGTGTATTGCCTAGTTCCATACTTGATGGACGTTCGCTGCATCCGCGGTGGATCAGTGAAATCCATTAGCCAGATAGCTTGGATTCTGCCATCACCACGTTGGTGACTGGTAGTATTCCTGCTACTCTAGTTTCTGGGAACGTGACTATAGGCTGCAGTTGCTATTAGTTACTTTCTATCCTGTAGTCTTGCCTGGGTGGATGCTTGCTGGTGACTGTTGTTAGACAGCTTGCTCTGCTTCTGTGGACGTGACTGTGAGCTGTGGTTTCTACTAGTTACGCTCCAATCTATAGCCCTGTCTTGTACCTGTATGAATACTTGCTATTGCTAAGGCAGAACAGTGCGAACTGGGAAGCGCAACATCGCACTGTGCTGTCATTGTGTTTTATTTGTAGCGATATCGGAAGCCCAGAGCTGCAGTTGCTCTGGGCAGCCTGTGAAACCTCTTCCATTATCCAGGTTAGTCTTGTTGTGCTGGGTGGTCAGAAAGTATGACCCCCCAAGCCTTACATTATGACGGGCCAAATACAAAATCACTTGGAGGAGGCTTCTAACAGCGTGTGTTATGGTTCTGTCTTTTGAAAGATTTGAAAAGCTTGACTGCGAAACAGCGAGCAAATTTATACCAGAATTGGTTAGATTCTTGTTAAATCCAGATTTTCAGACTTCAGCATTTTCTGCTTGGGCTGATCAGATAGTTTGCACTCTGTTTAAGGGCTGTAACGATTGGTGTCAGCACACAGAGAGAATCCAATCATTGGCGATCTGCAGCATCACCAAGAATACAGATTATACCTGATTATTGATGATCTGCAGAATCACCGATAATCCAAGTATAACTAACATCTGGACACCTTTATAGTGTGAGTGTTTGGTGCAACAGTAATGACTTTGAGTAAGACCACCCGAGGAGCAGGTAGTCTTTGGCAGTATGGCCGATACCGCCTTTTGGGAAGTGCAACAACCTTCCAGCAGCCTGAGACCTCCAAAAGGGTGGAGTCCCAGGCTGAAAGTAGGAAGGACCTGTGAGTGAGTGACACCTGAAAGGTGGATGTCACTAGCAGGTCTGGAGACTATCTCTTAAGGAGAGAGATAGCTCTCGAGGTCGGGCAAGCCAGGTCGGCAACACACAGACAGACAAGGTACAGAGACAGAAGACTGATTCGGTATCCAAAGGCAGGCAGGTACCTATGCATAGGTACCGAATCAGAAAGCAGAGGGATAGTCAGGAATGCAATAGTTCATAACAGATATCAAAACAATGCCTAGTCTTGGGTGTGAGGTCTGTGGTCTCTACACCCTGGAACTAGTCTGGAGTATAATATGATGGTACAGAGTATCCCTAGACTTGGGTGTGAGGTCCGTGGTCTCGACACCCTGGAACTAATCTGGAGTATAACACAATGATAACACAGAGTCCCTAATCTTGGGTGTGAGGTCCGTGGTCTCGACACCCTGGAACTAATCTGGAGTATAACACAATGATAACACAGAGTCCCTAATCTTGGGTGTGAGGTCCGTGGTCTCAACACCCTGGAACTAGTCTGAAGTATAACAGAATGATAACACAGAGTCCCTAATCTTGGGTGTGAGGTCTGTGGTCTCAACACCCTAGAACTAGTCAGAAGTATAACAGAATGATAACACAATAAAACACAGAAGTAATCTGGCTCAGTGTGAATTCCCAGGTCCTCCTGGTTCTAACACACTGTAGGATCTGACTAAGGTCTGAGTGCTTCCACGTAAGTGTTCACAACGGCAGACAACCTGAGACTGACCAGCAGTGGCTATATATAGAGCGGCACTCTCTGGCGCCACCCATCAGCGATCAACCAATAGCCACTTGCTTTGAGGTCAGCTGACCAACCTGGTCAGCTGATCCCTCCTCGTTTGTCATAAAGGTTCTGCCTCTCAGCGCGCGCACGCGCGTATTCCTCAACCTGTGTGAACTAACAGACCCAGCCACACCAGACGCACGTTGCTGCGTGCAAACCGCCGCACTGGACGCGGAATCAGCCGCCTTGCCGCCAGTACACGCGGCGGCTTTTCCGCGTTTTATCACAAGGGCAAGCTTTTTGATTGGGCACTTCTCTAAGAGAAAAGCCTTTAGAATTCATAGCTTTTGTGATTCATAACTGGTTAAGAATATTTCCATTACCATTCCTCTTAATGAACTCCTGATTGCTAGTCAATCAGATGTCTCTTCAGCAGTATTTAAAAGCAATCTGTATGCAGCAAAGTCTAAAGTCTTGCATAAAACTAAACGTAAACGTTCCAGAAAATGTTCACAACCATCAGTGTCGTCCGTAGTAACCGCGCATCAGATCCATAGTCAGACTCTGTCAGCAAATAATGAAATTCAATTGTCATTCATGGGAGTCAAATGGTCCTATGAAACTATCATTGAACTTTCCTTGCTAGCCAGGGAGAATAAAGATTTTTGTTTAAAAGAATTGTCTGAATATTCTTATGAGGAAATATTACAGAGTATTGAGCAAATCAAATTGTTTGTGCAGCAAGGAACATTTGCATATTTTGCAGTTCAACACTTATTACAAGTCCTAGATGTTCTTAAGAATAGGAAATACCCCAGTAATGATCCAGTTAATCGAGTAAACCAAGCCAAGTCCACTCCAACTAGCTTCCTGCAGACTGGTACAACTGTTAATTATGCCCAGAATAATTGTTTTGTTCCTGACAAGAATGAATGGGATCCTCCGTTTGAAAAATGGGAAATTGAAGCTTTGTGTAATAGATAACGGAGAGGCCGCCGCGGCGGTGAGCGGCATGGCGGCCGTATCCGCGTCTCAGCCGGCGGCCTCCGCCACGCAGTTACATGTTGGAGTTTTGCCTGGTCCCTCAGTTGCACATAGACTGAGGGCTGCGCGCGCGCGCCGGGTGACAGGGCCTTTATGCAAGTAGAAGGGGAGTCAGCTGATCAGCCGGTCACCGGTCAGCTGACTCCAGTAGTGCTTCGGATTGGCTGAGTGACTGGGGCGGTGCTGTGGAGCACTCTGAGTGACCTGCCTGTCAGTTGCTCTTTGTCTGCTGTTGCAAATGCTACGTGTTAGCACTCAGACCTTAGTCAGATCTGAAAGTGTGCTAGAACCAGCAGGAGCTGGGGATCCACACTTAGCCAGATTCTGTTGATAGCTTAACCACTTGAGGACCCACCCTTTACCCCCCCTTAAGGACCAGCGCTGTTTGTTGTGATCTGTGCTGGGTGGGCTCTGCAGCCCCTAGCACAGATCAGGGTGCACGCAGAGCGATCAGATCGCCCCCCTTTTTTCCCCCCTATGGGGATGATGTGCAGGGGGGGTCTGATCGCTCCTGCGTGCAGGCTAGTTGCGGGGGGGGCACCTCAAAGCCCCCCTCTGCTGCGACATTCACCCCCCTCCCTCTCCTACCTCTCCCCCCCGGTGATCCGGGCTGCACAGGACGCTATCCGTCCTGTGCAGCCAGTGACAGGACGTCCCCTGTCACATGGCGGCGATCCCCGGCCGCTGATTGGCCGGGGATCGCCGATCTGCCTTACGGCGCTGCTGCGCAGCAGCGCCGTACAATGTAAACAAAGCGGATTATTTCCGCTTGTGTTTACATTTAGCCTGCGAGCCGCCATCGGCGGCCCGCAGGCTATTCACGGAGCCCCCCGCCGTGAATTGACAGGAAGCAGCCGCTCGCGCGAGCGGCTGCTTCCTGATTAATCAGCCTGCAGCTGGCGACGCAGTACTGCGTCGCTAGTCCTGCAGCTGCCACTTTGCCGACGCACGGTATAAGCGTGCGGTCGGCAAGTGGTTAAAGTACTAATTGAATTGTATTATTTGTTATGACCCTCTACTAGCCTTGACTACTCTTCTGTCTTTTGATTCTGTGCCTATGCCTACCTGATCTTGTTGCCGACTCAGCTTATACCTCACTCTGATTCAGTCTTCTGTCTTTGTACCGTATCTGTCCGTGTGTTGCCGATCCTGCTTGTCTGACTCTTCTACCCTCACCAGTGAGCTTAGTTCTGGTGAGGGATTCTCAGTTTAGTAATCACCTGCTCCTCAGGTTGATAGCTGCAGTACAGTCTTAATCACCTGCTCTTCAGGTTGATAACTGCAGTACAGTCTTAACCACCTGCTCCTCAGGTTGATAGCTGCAGTACAGTCATAATCACCTGCTCCTCAGGTGATCACCTGCTGCAGTACAGTCTGAATCACCCGCTCCACGAGTGATCAGTATACGTTGTCTTACTGTGCATCACCCACTCCTCGGGTGAACCGATCACTAATTTATCTGTGTCTCCAGCTTGCTGGAGTACTGATTCCAGTGTTCTATAGAGATACCTCCCTCTACCAGCTCCTCTGGAATAGTGGGTATCTCTATCTATATCACTGTTGCACCAAACACTTATCTTACACCTGGGTGTCCTGTGTCTTGCTATACTTGCATTATTGGTGATTATGCAGATCACCACATAATCAGGTATAGCGTCTGTATTATTGGTGATACTGCAGATCACCAATAATCAGAAAATCTGTTCTTGCTGACACCGATCGTTACACTTTGATTTATGAATTGGAGAATGATCGAAAAAATGTCTATGAATTTTACACTGCTAAGAGTAACATAATTTTGCACACATGCATTGAGTCTGCTTTTTCTTTGATTGAAATGAATCTGTGTGTGCATGACTTTGTGATTCCGTTAATTGATGCATGGAGTGAGATCTTGAATGATCGCTCTGGAAGTCAGTGTGAGCAACACTAAGAAACCAATGTCAATTTGGTCTTTCCGATGTCCCTAGCAACGACATCACCTGCTAGCCTTGCTCCAGATGCACACCTTGCTTCTCTAGCCCGTTATAATGGTGGCAATAAGTCTTTTTTAAATTTCTTTCAGAATTGCAACATTTTGAATTCATGTTCTTTCTTCAGATCAGCTACAACATTTCAGCAGTCCAGGTTAATTATCTTATACTTGCTTGATAGCAAGATGAGAACCTGGGCTGAGGACGTTGCTGAGGAAAATGAGAAGGTTTTTGATGACCCCCTGGAATTTGTATTTTTTTGCAAAACGTTTTGCGATCAATTTAACAAACAAATTCCTACTGATTTGTTTGCTGCATCCTGCAAACCATATGATCCAGCAGACACCAATGGATGCACTGCATCAGTTCCTGAGTCTCAGCAATCATGTTTGGTGGCCTTAGAACCCCAGCAACTGAATTTTCCAACTTCACAGTTGAAGCACTGTGGTTCAGATTTGCAAACTCTGTGTTATAATACTTCTGTTTCCACACCTTGCTCTAGTTCCGTGAATGGTTCAGAGCGTCTGCTATGTGAACCTGAAATCACAGAATCCTTGCCTTATCCAGAAAATGTTCTATTAAATTCGCCCTGTACCATGAATTACTCAGTAGTTCTGTCTAATGAAGCTCAGGTCACAGAATCATTATGCTGTCCAGCAGGTGCTTCCATGGTTCTGCCCTGCAACATGGACTGTTCAGTGATCCTGTCCAGTGAAGCTGAGGTCGCAGAGTCTTATGCTTCACCCAGTACTTTGGATGCCTCAAGGTCTCTAGCAGAGGAATCAGAGGCTCTGCTTACTTCAGTTGGTGTTGCAATAATATTCACCTGTTTAGCAGCTGTCTTAGAATTACAGTTCACTCTAGTAAAACTTGATGAATCTCTGTCCAGTGAAGCAGAAGCCATTGAAGCATTGTCCTCATCAGCAAGTGTTTTGCCCTGCCCTGTACACAGTCTGATTTGGCTAATGTTGTTGAATCCCTGTCTTAAGTTATAGCAGCCAGGGAAGTCCAGCCCTGTCCTCTGAATGTTTCAGAAGTCTTAAGCTGTAACATGGATAATTCTGACTCTCTGGTAAAGATAACAGAAGTCTCAGAATTTCAGTCCTGTTTAGTGAGTGTTCCTGAAATCATGCCTAGTATCTTGGAAAATTCTGGTTCTCTGTCCAGTGTGGCAGAGGGTCCAGAGTCCCCTCCCTGTCCAGTGAGTTTCTCAGTCTTGCCCAGTTCAGTGGTGGTTGCTGCAATACTGACTTGTCTGACAGCTCTTTTGGAGCTCCAATCCAGTGTAGTTGGCGATGAGTCTCTGTCCAGTTCAGAGGAAGTTGTGGAGACTCTATCTAGTTCAGTGCATACATCAGAAGATTTGTCTTGTCCTGTTAATGCTCCTGAACATGACTTGTTAATAACCTTGGTGGAATCAGCGACCCCTAAGTCTGATTCTGTATTCATTAGTGAGAGTCCAATAGCTGTGGGGTCTAGTCATGATGATTTTCTGCCCAGTCCTGGTTTCGGTCCTATCATGACTGACTCTGAGGTCCGCAGTTCCTTGACCTGCCCCGAAGTTTCTCTTGTACCAGTGTGCCCAGATGTGCTCTGTGTGCCAGAATACCCAAGTGTGTCTTGTGTATCAGTGTACTCAGATGCTTCCTTAGTGGTGATATGTTCTGATTTTGCCAGTCTGCCTGCCTGCCCAGAGATGGTTCTGGTCCCTGAAAGCCCTGATCTCGATGTTTGTCCTTGTAACCCTGACTCTGGAATTGCCCTGGGTTCCATAGGGGTTCTTGATAGTTCTCCATGTGAGCCTAAAGGGCGTTCTAACCTCTTGGGATCGCTATGGAGCTTCAAAGTGTTCTGGGAGATTTCTGAGGAAACTTGTCCTGGTGCCTTGGACTGGTTCGACAGTGGGTATTGTGTTGGAAAGGACAGTTCCGGTGGGCATTGCCCTAAAAGGTTTGGCATTTTGGACAGTCCCTGGAAGGTGCTGGGTATCACTCAGAGAGTTTTGGGGGACTTTTTCCTGAAAATCACAGTTCTGATGGGTATCACACTGGGGCTTATAGTACTGATGGGCATGGTTCTGGAGGTTTTGGTTCCGATTGGTTCATTCTCGGTGTGCCTGATTCTGGAATTTGGTCTTGTCGGGTTCTCCCGACCTTCATGAGTTGTCAGTCAGATCAGTTTGCTAGACTTTCTACATCTGATTTTCTGGTTTGGGTGGTTCAGGAGAATTATGCCAGTTTCTATAGGCGTCTGGAATCCACCTTTAAAGGAGGGGGGTACTGTAAGGATCCCTCCTGTAGCGTATTCTGTCCGTTGCAGTGGAGCTGCAAACGGACAGTTCTGGCTTATCTGCTTGCATTCGGTTGTGCATTTGCAATGGGTCTCATTGTCATTTGCAATAGCTCTGCAGTACTGGGCAGCTCAGGATGCTGTCATCATTCCACCAATTGCTTGTTGCAGCTGAGTTGTGGCCAGATAGCCCTGGATTTCCTGCATGCATGTTGTTACATAATGCTGCATGTATTTCTCATGGGGGTCCTTTGCATTCACAGCCAGCTAGCAAATGGTAATCAAGCCAGCTCAGGATTGAGTGATTACCATTCAGCTGTGTGGAGATTTGCATACCTGCATCCATTGACTGATGCCAGCATAAAAGTCTGCCTTCCATTTCTTACCCCGCCCATCATAGTGGTCAGTACGCTGATCTACTGGGCACCTTGTTACTCTGTATAGTTCTGTTATTGTAGTTCTATGAGACCTTATTACTTGTGCTTTAGCTAGTTCTTGATAAATATATATGCAGACTTGCTAATATATATTTATCCGTTAGTTGAGGCATTTGTTATTTTTCTTATCATTGTGTATTGCCTAGTTCCATGCTTAATGGACGTTCGCTGCATCCGCGGTGGATCAGTGAAGTCCATTATCCAGATAGCTTGGATTCTGCCATCACCACGTTGGTGACTGGTAGTATTCCTGCTACTCTAGTTTCTGGGAACGTGACTATAGGCTGCAGTTGCTATTAGTTACTTTCTATCCTGTAGTCTTGCCTGGGTGGATGCTTGCTGGTGACTGTTGTTAGCCAGCTTGCTCTGCTTCTGTGGACGTGACTGTGAGCTGCGGTTGCTACTAGTTACGCTTCAATCTATAGTCCTGTCTTGTACCTGTCTGAATACTTGCTATTGCTAAGGCAGCACAGTGTGAACTAGGCAGCGCAACATCGCATTGCGCTGCCATTGTGTTTTATTTGTAGCGATATCGGAAGCCCAAAACTGCAGCAGATCTGGACAGCCTGTGTAACCTCTTCCATTATCCAGGTTAGCCTTGTTGTGCTGGGTGGTCAGAAAGTATGACCCCCCAGCATTACATTTTCAGCAATTGGTGGAATGATGACAGCATCCTGAGCTGCCCAGAACTGCAGAGCGATTGCAAATGACAATGAGACCCATTGCAAATGCACAACCAAATGCAAGCAGATAAGCCAGACCTCTCCGTTTGCAGCTCCACTGCAACGGACAGAATACACTACAGGAGGGATCCTTACAGCCATATTTGAGAAGCGGTAATCTTGATAACACAGTTTACCTGGATTTTGTGTGGCTTGGTGTTTGTGTGGCTATCATTTAGAGCTTTTTGTTTTCACAGATAGCCCTTTGTCACCCAGAAGATCATCCTCTATGGCACTGAATGGGTGCATGGCCTGTAACCACCTTTGTTTTCTGTAGATTGCAGCACTCAGACGCCGTTCTTTTCTACTGTGGCCTATAGATTTTGCCATTACGAAAGCGGGGAACTTTATCTGGTGATCATAAACTGGGGATTGTGGGAAAGTGGAAATCTCTTTAAAAGTGGGAATTATTTAAGCTGATCTCAACTAGCATAAATGCAGTTATTTGTAGAGTTCCAGAAAATAGCATTACTGCAAAATTACATTATTCTCCTGGCAACCTGTAGAACAATAAATATAAACAGATCCTATTGAAACAGATGCTGTTGATTTAGTGGTAGTGAGACAGTACCCCATTGATACTTTACTCTTTTTACAGCTTGTAGAACGGAAAGAAAAAACAACCTTCCTGTCTAATTCAGAATAATGATGAATCACTGGCATTGAGAAGTCTTTTAATGGACTAGCAGCTCATCTTCAAAAACAGAGGAGAAAATACCAACTGGCTGGATAGTATAATGGTTAAGGCCTCTACTTCGGGCACAGGGGAGTGGGGACCTGGTATTGAATCGTAGCTCTTCCTATTTAGTAAGCAAGCACCTATTCAATAAGGAGTCCTTGGGCTAGATTTCCTAACACTGCTACTGCCTATAGAGCGCATTCTAGTGGCTGCAGCTCAAGTGCTTTGAGTCTGCCAGTAGAAAAGTGCAATAAAATGTTATTTGTTGTAAGGATCCGCTCAGCTGGCTGCACAGGCAGACAGCTGTTTGACCATTCCTTGTGTCTGAGGGATGCAGGTCTCTGGATAAGAGACCTGGCTCTGTCTTGCAAGTTCCAGACCTGCTCTGCTGCTGAGAGATTTGCATACATTGGTTATGCAAATCATCTAGCTGCTGGGTGGATCCTTCTGATCTGTCTTGCCTGGATCGCACTAGCCCCTAGCGGTAGTGGCTGTGGATCCTTCCTAGCTTATTCCTGTTCTCCGTTTGTCTGTCTTGTCTGATACGAATGCTTGCTGTAGGCTCGGTGAGGTAACCGTTAAGCAAGCGCTCACGTTCTCTGTTTCGTGTTTGTCTGTCGGTGGTTAGTTAGGCGTGCTTGTCTCTGTTGTGCTCAACACGCGGAGACCGCGCTGTAAACCCGTTCGCTGTTGCGAATGAGTGCGGTGTTCGCGTTTAGTTAGCGTTTGTTATTTTCGTTACTTCTCATTGTCGTTTACTGTGCCTTTGCTCCTCTCGTGTTCTGTTCTGATCTGTCTTGTGTCACTTCTGGCGATCGCCCTTCTCGCGATCGCGTTCCTACTTTTGTTTCTGCTGATGTGTGTTCACCGTCGCAGGGTCGCGACTAGATTGGTGAACACACATTCATCCTGTACCTGTGCTCTTTCTCTTTAAGGGCTGTCCAGCCCCGCATTGCTTTGATCTTTACAATCCCCATCTAGCATCTGTGGACGTGCAGCGATTGTACTCATCTGCACCCCACAGCGCCATCTGCCGGTGGGAATCACCCTCTACTGGTGCTTGCACAAA
The DNA here is from genome assembly GCF_040937935.1 of Hyperolius riggenbachi. NCBI lineage: Eukaryota > Metazoa > Chordata > Amphibia > Anura > Hyperoliidae > Hyperolius > Hyperolius riggenbachi. The sequence continues at coordinate 198,815,807 of NC_090648.1, forward strand.
AGCTGGGTTCCCCCCTTCATACGCTTGTGGAGGATTTCCGCCGTGTCAGCGCACGTCTTGTGCGCTGACCACAGAAATTATTCCGCAAACGTTACATTTGTCTTGTCTTATCAACTTTCAGCGAATGAAGACAACATAAAGTTTCTAATTTCAGTAAATCTTCACACATACTCATACTTTTATTTAATGTGTACGTCTCCTCCTCACATTCAATTATCCCCAATAAAATCGATCTGGCTTGTGTTCAAAACAGCTCATGTAATTGAAACAAAATTGAATATCCTATTATTTCAAATCCATACCAATTAGCAAAAATCCCTTTTACTGCAGCTCTTTATTTTGCATTTTATGCATTTTATAGTAAATGTAATTATAGAATGTGCATTATTTTATTTTCTTTAATTAATCATTTCTGTACAATATTTGGGACACTAGCAACAATCTTGGCTAAGGTACAGAAATCTCAGAATTTTTTTATCGGGCAATGCCGTTGTATTGAGAATGCATTGCAAAGCGATTACATATTATTCTGTAGAAAATAGAATTGGCAGTATTGTGCCCAAAACTATGTAATTCATATCAGTTTCTCAAAAATTAAACAGATTTTCAGGAAATCTGCAAATTCAGCACCGATGTATTGTGGGAGACGTCAAATGCTCTCTCCAACCTGAATAATAACAAATACCTTCTGTTTTAAGAAGGCAACATTCTGTTTTGCAAGGTCAAAGAAAGGCATACATGCAAAAAGGGCGTCTGGAAAAAAGGGGGTGGGATATAGACGAAATTATACGTTTTTAACTAAAACAATATTTTCCATTTATATATTATAATTGAAAATCAAGTGATAAATGTGTTGAATTGACAATAATGAAATGGCAAAATACCGTCTATAACAAAAAACAATATTTACAAATATTTACACTTATATTAAGCATAGTAATACAGTATACCTATCCCAACCCCCTCCCCCTCCCCTTGGTGGTAATAAGCATAGTTTAATTAATTGTATATATTTCAGATATTGTACTGGAACTATGCCTAACCCTACTCTCACACAGAACCATCCCTGTATCTATCCCTAACCCCTAGATCCCCGCTGGTGGTGCCTAACCCTAAAACAACACTGGTGGTGCCTAACCCTAAAACACCCCTTGGGGTGCCTAACCCTAAAACCCCCTTGGTGGTGCTCAACCCTAACCATCCCCCTGGTGGTGCCTAACCCTAACCACCCCCCTGGTGGTGCCTAACCCTAGCCACTCTCGATGATGCCTAACCACCCCCCTGGTGGTGCCTAACTCTAAAACCCCTCTGGTGGTGCCTAACCCTAATCACCCACCTGGTGGTGCCTAACCCTAAAACCACTCTGGTGGTGCCTAACCTTAACCACCCCCCTGGTGGTGCCTATACCTAACCATCCCCCTGGTGGTGCTTAACCAGGGGCGTTGCTATCCCCAAAGATCAGTGACACATGTCCTGGATCTATTCTGGGGTGCCCCTGGTGTTCCCCAGGCAAAGTCAGCTGTGGAGCCTCAATGGTGGGCATGCTGGGAGCTGTGGTGCATCAATAAGCAGTATGCTGGGTTCTGTGGTGCCTCTATTTGGGCATACTGGGTGCTGTAGTACCATGCTGGGCACTGTGATGCCTTTATAGGGCCATGCAGGGAGCTGTGGTAGATCTATGGGAGCATGCTGGGAGTTGTGGTGCCTCAATGGGAGGCCCATGGGAGCATAGGATGGGGTTTACTAGAAGGTCAGGGAATGCTATGGGGGAACTGCCACATAACCTGGCTGCAGGATAGCCCACCCAGCAGAAACCAGACTAGTCAGCACAGAAGCCAGGTAACTCTGCCTAGTTATGTTTAAGTGACACTGCCTTTTTATGTGATGTGCTGCATTTTTGTTATTTTTGTTATTATAATTATTATTAATAGAGAGGGAGCTTCATCCAACATTTTGCTGGGCAGGCCTACTTAGACTGCAGTTAAGTTCATGTAAATCTGGCTCCACCCATAACCACACCCACATTCTGGTGCGTGGCTAAACCCATTTTCTGGCTGGAGTGCCTAAAAGTGCCCCAAATCTCTTAGGACCCTAGCAACGCCCCTGTGCCTAACCCTAACCATCCCCTGGTGGTGCTTAACCCTAACACCACTGCACAAACACCCTTACACACATAGAAACAATAATATATTTGATACCGTAAAATACTTCATTACAAATAACATGAATAAAATAATTTATATATTTTTAATAGAATAAATAGCCTTACAATTATGTACGCATTAAAAATCTTAAAATAACGGTAATATTAAAAGTAATATGTTAGTAAGATAATCTGAAAACGATATAATTTACACTTTATAATTCTGCAAACAAGGTTAATACCAAAAGCAATATATTTGTAATACAATAAGCTTGAAAACCATACAGTATTTAAGCTTATGAAAACAAATTTAAAACGATAAAATAAGTTAAACCGAAAGTCAAAACGAATTTGTAAATGATATTTGTCATAAACCTTATTCTGTAAATGAAAAGTTTTGTTATTACGATCTCAGCATCTGCTTTGTTGGTGTCGGGGATTATTGTGCAGGTTCCAAATTTGCTTTCTGCTTACCGCTACATATCAAACAGATCTGTTGCAGACTGAAAAGTGTACACGGATAGTATAAATAGCATAGAAAGAATCCATGAGCATGTGCATTTCTCTAATGTGGAAACTGTATGTTTTTGTTATTGGGAACAGGGTTTTAGTCAATATTGTTTCGGGTGCCTTTTGCATGTGTGCTTAGGTGTGATTGTTCACCAACATCAGTTGCTTAGCGATTGGGCATGCTGGAAACTCCAAGTGCATCCAAAACCCTTAAAAAAAAGTCCCTGTTATCCATCAGGCATGACGGTTACTGAGACTTCCTGTTGCCAGTATTCTAAGTAATGGAGACTCTGCTGTAATACTGTTTCTTTCAATTACCTTGACAAAATGTTTATTTGTGTATTCATATACAGTAAGTACTGTGCAGGGGCGTAACTAGCAATCGCCGGGCCCCCCTGCAGAAAGCCTGAGCGGGCCCCCCCTCCCCCCAGGCCTGCTCAGGGCCGTTTTGGGGGGGCTGGAGGGGTCACAGCATGAGGGAAGAGCTTGCTAGCATGTCGGTGGAGGGGACGTCCCCCCTCCCCACCGACGTGCTGCCAAGCTCTCCCCTCATGGTGAGACCCCTCTAGCCCCCAAAAATGGCCCTGAGCGGGCCCCGCAAGAGCAGGGGCTGCATCCCCTATTGTTACGCCCATGGTACTGTGTCCAACCTAAAAAGTTTTCTTTTACGCTACAATCAACTGCAAACACATCCTTGCTAAAGATACTGTGACATACTGTTTCAGTTTTGTACATTTAAAAAAAGAAGCTAATCTTTTCAGCAGCAATGTCTTTTTTTTAAGTTATGACATCAATGACCCGTCCACTAATGTTTAAGAACATGAAGAAGACTGTTTGAATTTAGTTTTGCTGGACATGCTTTTAGCAGATCAAAGAAAAATTGAAGGACTCTGTCACTTCTGAGGCAGTTAGGAATGGACCAGAGTCATTTTCTCTGGACTTTGTTAGCAGAGCTCTTATTTGAAGTCATCTCTGAACAAGGAGCAAGGGGAAATTTGACTTTCATCTAAAATGATGAATAATTAGTATTTTCAGTTTAATAGTACAACACATTAATATTTAGATCACTCCATTAACTTTGGGACCTACAATTTATGTGAGCTAGAGATGTCACACAAAGGTAAAATATTAAAAAGTCAATGTTTCTCTTTAGAACTTATTTAGTATTTAATCAATTTCAGCTTGTTTACGTTTTTTCTACAGAATGTATGCGGTGGTGTGGGGCTCTGGTGTGTGCGTTTGTGTGTGTCCTTCTTGAGAAAAATTGACTTTATTACTTCCCTTATTATCACAAAGTGCCACTTGAGGCTAATTCACATTTCAGGTGCCTTTGCCCATTGTTTACAGGTGTTCCCCAACATCTACCAAATCACTCTGGAAACAGAGGAGTGTGTCTGTCTGCAGTGTCTGTTTCAGTGTGTGAGTGTGTGTGCTACACTGTACCACACTATCAGCACCCAGCCAGCAGCATTAGCACTCATTCAGCTTTTGGAACCCAGAAATACACCTATCCGCACCCAATTTCTATAAGATCCTGTGCTCACCACCACCCCGTCAACAGTTCAGTTTGCAGGCTGCATAACAATATATAACAATGTCAATTATTCGAAGCAAAACATTCAAATAGCAGACACACTAAATCACAGAGTCCTCCACATCAGTTGTACACCAGTAGCCACCTAGCAAAGAGAAACTCACATAGTGTGTATCAACTCAACAACAACATCCAGGTGTACAGCCCCCACGTTGTGAGGAAAAAAATGCCAGCCACCTGAGAAGGAAAGAGAGCACACAAGCTCCTCATCAGATCCCTGCTCATCGACTGATTTCTTAATAACACTGCATGTAACAATAGCCAGTGTGGAAACTCCACAAACATACGGATAAGTTAATTGGCTCCCCCTAAAAAATTGGCCCTAGACTACAGTAATGGTAGGGATTAGATTGTGAGCTTCTTTGAGGGACAGTTAGCGACAAGATATATATATATACACTGTACAACGCTGCGTAATATGTCGGCGCTATATAAATACTAAATAATAATAATAATAATAATAATATAAATAATAAATAATAAAAACTCCACCTATCAGGAATCACAAATCTCCTAGGGTGAAAAAATACTTTAATATGGCTTAATGGCCCTACTAATTACAACGTACATAAAACACTCTTGCCACTTGCCAGTATGCATGAAAACAATCCTTTAGCTTCTTACGCAGCCCAGCCTCCACTCCACACTGTTTTGACAGCTTCCTGTCCATCTCCCAGGTCAGATAGGGTGAGGTAGTGGGGTGCATCCCGACACTCTTTTCAACGGGTCTCATCATTAATGATCTGATGCAGGTTTTCAGGTTTTAAAACTTTCCGAGGAAAGCAGGACGGATCCTTTATGGCTCACACTTTGTCAGAAAGGGCATGAAAACTGACTTTGTCCCCAGGGATGCTCATCCAGATTCCGGATATCCGGGTAACCCGGATATCCAAACTTTTTTATGCTATCCAGATCAGATTCCGGATCCCAGATAGCTATAGAAATTCGCATAGCTATTTGCGTATAGTTTGACGCATGACCTAGATATCCGCGGATATACGGATCCAAAATACTTTAACTAAGTTGATGACATCCTGAAGCCAATCAGAGGGCTCCCAGCAGAAGCCCTAGCAACCTATCACAGAGGGGAACCCTGGCCAGCCCCACCTGACCTCATTGAGCCAATCAGAGGCCTCCCAGCCTAAGCCCTGGCACCCAATCACAGAAAGTAACACTGGCCAGCCCCCCTTGTATGATAAGAAGGGCTGCCAGGATAAGACAGATCGTTCTGGCTTGCTGAATGCTTCCTGAGAGACATGCTTCAGTGCTGGTGGCCTAGCAAGGGCTGCCTGTACACAGTTATAAACCTAAAGCTGTTCATTGATTAACCCCTTCACTACTCTATAGTAATCGTTAATTAGCTTGATAGATGTCTCATAGTGTGACAGTTAGAGTGTGTGCTGCATAGCTGCAGTGTTGTTGCTGGGCCAAGGGCTGTACACAGTGATAAGCTCAGCGATTAGCAGCACGGTGGCGCAGTGGTTAGCGCTCTCGCCTTGCAGCGCTGGGTCCCCGGTTCGAATCCCAGCCAGGGCACTATCTGCAAAGAGTTTGTATGTTCTCTCCGTGTCTGTGTGGGTTTCCTCCGGGCTCTCCGGTTTCCTCCCACATTCCAAAAACATACGGATAAGTTAATTGGCTCCCCCTAAAATTGGCCCTAGACTACAGTACTTACACTACATAATATAGACATATGGCTATGGTAGGGACTAGATTGTGAGCTCCTTTGAGGGACAGTTAGTGACAAGACAATATATATATATATATATATATATATATATATATATATATACACACTGTACAGCGCTGCGTAATATGTCGGCGCTATATAAATACTAAATAATAATAATAATAATAATAATAATAACCCCTTCACTATCACTACACTATTGTTAATTCATTAATGTGTTAGTGTGCACTAGTGTCTTCTCCTTTGCTGTCTGACTGTCACTCGGCACTTGGCAAGTGTCACGTGGCACTTGCCACGTGTCATGTGGCAAGTGTCACGTTGCACTTGGGGATGTCTCATGTGGTACTTGTCACGTGCCAAGTGCCATGTGACACGTGCCAAGTGCCATGTGACACGTGCCAAGTGCCATGTGACACTTGGCAAGTGCCACGTGACACATGCCAAGTGCCACGTGACACTTGCCAAGTGCCACTTGACACTTGCCAAGTGCCACTTGACACTTGCCAAGTGCCACTTGACACTTGGCAAGTGCCACGTGACAAGTGGCAAGTGCCACGTGACACGTGACAATTGGCAAGTGCCACGTGCCAGGTCCGGCATGCTCCCGGCACACCTGCTGCTGCTGCATTGCCCTGCTCTTGCTGCCTGTGCAGCTTCCACCACCAGGCCAGGGTGCCACAGGCCACTGATACCACCTATATTTAACCCAAAACACAAAACAAATTGCTGCATAATTTTTTGGAGGTGTCTTGGCTGAAAACTGTCATGTCCCAGTTGTGCGGTTGGACTATCTAGGTATCCGGATCCGGATTAATTCGGATTTTAAAAAGCACTACCCGAGCATCCCAAATTGTCCCCAGCTGCTGTAAACCCTGTTACACCTCTGTTTTTTTAAATTACTTTTAAAGTGTGCCTGAATTAATTTGTGACATGACGAGATAAACATAGATGCAAATAATATCAAGCCTACTTAGAACTCACCTGTGTTCATTTTTCATGTTTTCATTTTTTCATTGTAAGGGTTAATAAACTAGTGCTCTATGGATGCAAATGAGGCAATCTAAATGCTGTTGAATGCAGGGGGCAGCTCTCCTGCACAATAAATAGTAGTAAACAATCACTTTGAGGTGATGTAGAACAGGAAAATAGATGATACGAGAACATCTCACACCCATGATCAGACATGGAGGTGTAATTATTATCTTTTGAAGCAAACAAAGGCAGTAATTTGCAGCATATGCGGGGGCATAACTAGAAATCACTGGGCCACTGCGAAACTTTGGATGGGGCCCCCCCAGCTGTTATTGCTGGAGGGGGAGCGCTGATGGTAGCCTGAGGTGAGGAGGGGAAGTCAAGTCCCCCTCTCCGCTGATGCTTGTGCTTGCTGCTCCCCCTTCCTGCACTGCAACCCCTTCTGCCCTTAAAAATGGCCCTGGAGGTCCCCAGAGCAAGGGGTTCCCTCCCAGGCATCTCCCAACAAGGCCCCCCTGCAGATGCATTCCTCGCAGGTGCTATTGTTATGCCACTGAGCATATGAAAGGTGCCACCTTCTCCCTCTTCAGCTTAGATATGAGTTGTAGGTGAGCAGTACTGCAGCTAAGCAGATTCTTATCATTATGAGATGATGCTGGGCTGTAGAGATGATTAGTGAAATGTAAAGCCTGCATGGAGAATTAACGATGCTCAGGATTTGCTAATGAAAGTCTGGAGGCAGTGCATTTGAATGTGCTCATTCCAAGCTGCCCACAATTTACATTGAATCTGCCCACAATTTACATTCTAGCCAGAATCATAACATCTTGGTTATCAACCATCTTTATCGAGCTGTAAGTCATAGCCACAAATAGGGAGGGGGTAGAAGGGGTCAGGTTATCTGTGTTGACAGGGAAGAACTGCACAGTGCTCACTTATTATGAACATGCACATTATATATTCAGTATCCCATAAAAGTGGGTACACTTCTCACATTTTTATAAATATTTTATTCTATCTTTTCATGGGACAACTCTGAAGAGCTGACACTTTAGCACAATGTAAAGTAGGCAGTGTGCAGCATAGTGTAAATTTGCTGTCCTATCAAAATAACTTAAGATGCGGCTATTAATGTCTAATCCGCTGACAACAAAAGTAATTACATGCTTAAGGGAAAAATGTCAACATTCTGCGCAACTAGACATTTTCCCTCTTTGGGGTTATGTTACTCATTAGTGCTACAAGGTCTCAGAGATCAATGGGAGGCAGGCCTGTTAAATTTGGTGTTGTTGCTCTCAGACTCTCTCATACTGGTTATTGTAAGTACAACATGGCCTCTCATGGCAGAAAACTCTCTGCGGATCTTAAAAAAAGAATTGTTGCTTTACATTAAGATGGCCTGGGCTATAAAAACATTTCCAAAACCCTGAATCTGAGCTGCAGCATGGGGGCCAAAACCATACAGCGGTTTACCAGGACAAAGTCCACTTAGAACAGACTTCAATATGGTCAAATAACGAAATTGATTACACATGCTCATCACCATATCCAAAGGTTGTCTTTTCTGCAGAGGTTAAAGGGGATGGGATCAGCTTGTCATTACTCAGACCATACACCTCAAACTGCATCAAATCGGTGTGCATAGCTGTTGTCCCAGAATAAGGCCTCTTGTAGAGATGATGCACGAGAAAGCCCACTGTGGGCTTTCTTGAGCACCATCTTTAGAAGAGGCTTTCTTTACTGAAGGCAAGTAGACTAAGCATGTGGATTGCTGGAACCATATTCTGTGGTCTGATGAGACCAAGGTAAACTTATTTAGTTCAGATGTTGTCATGTGTCCAGCGGCAACCAGGTGAGAAGTATAGTGTATATATAGTATAGTAAAGACAAGTGTGTCTTGCCTACAGTCAAGCATGTTGGTGGGAGTATCATGGTTTAGGTCTGCATAAGTGCTGTCATTATCGGGTAGCTAATGTTCAGTGCGGGAATAATGAATGCCAACATGTACTGTGACATGCTGAAGCAAAGCATGATCCAAACCCTTCAGAAGCTGAGCCACAGACCAGTATTCCAACAGGATAACCACCCCAAATACACCTCCAAGATGACCACTGCATTAAACCCTATTGAGCATCAGTGGGGCATCTTCAAATGGAACAAGGTCTTTAACATCCACTAACTTCATTATGTCAACATGGAGAGGTTAAAGAGGATTCTAGTGGCAACCTGTGAAGCTCTAGTGAACTCCATGCCAAAGAGAGTTATGGCAGTGCTAGAAAATAATAATGGGCGCAAAAAGTATTGACACTTTGGGCAGAATATTGACTGCCTACACTTAGGAATGTACTCACTTTTGTTGCGAGTTAATTAGACATTAACCACTTTGCATTCCACTTAAAATTACTGACAATTTTGGTAAATCAGCTGTGCTATTGAGCGGGCCGGTTTAAGCAGCACAGGGGCCCCGGGGCAAAGGTAACCTGAGGGCCCCCTAACTTCCCCAACCACCAAAGTCAGTCTCTGAGCAGACAGCAGGCCCCCCTCCCCAGTCTCCCCCTCGACTGCTCCCCGGGGCCCCTGCACAATATGTGGCTGGCTGCATTGTAGTAAATCACTTGTCCTTGCGCAGTGTTCCGTCCATGGTCCGTCTTCATCCCCTGCTGCCTGTCTCATCTCCATTTGGGCCCATTTTATGTAGAAATAATCTGTGAAGAGGCAACAGGGATGAGGATGAAGCATCCTCAGGTACAGGAGAGTTATTACAATACAGCCAGCCAACATAGTGCAGGGGCCTTGGGAGCAGTGAGTGGAAACAACTTGGGGGGTACTCTCCTGAAACAAAAATACATAAGTTACAACAATACAACAACAGCACCTACAGAGTCCCTATAGCTGCATGATCCCTCCCCCCCTCCCTTCCCTCCTAGCATGCGGAGCTCAGAGATCAGAAAACACCCACTCACACATCCAGTCCCCCCCCCCCCGGGTGACAGAAGGGTGCCTGTACCTTCACAGACGCAGGCATGTATGCACATACAATACTTCACCTAATTGCGCTGGCTGGCATCATGGTTTCCATGGTTCCCTTCCTGAACGGTGGACCGCAGCAGCACTCTCCCAACGACGTGACGCAGACATGTGATGTCATGTTGGGAAAGCGCCGCTGCGGTCCACCGTTAAGGGAACCAAGGAAACCATGATGCCGCCACAATCAGGTAAAGTATGTATCCCTGCCGTTGCCTGCTGAGCTTCCGCCCCACCTCTGCTACCATCGGCCGCACCACACAGTCACACAAAGGCCACAGTACTAGCGGCCGCACAAATTGAATTTTTAGATGGGATGTGGGAGACACTTTGGGGCCCCTACGGACTCTGGGGCCTGTGGGCAATTGATCCCCTTGCCTTAATTGTAGCGCTGGCCCTGGCTATTGATACAACAATAACTTTTTATTACCTATGCCATCAAAGTGATACATATATTTGTTTAGGGAAATGTAGGCTTTTTTTCGGTAATATATTTTTTCCCAAGTATTGTTTAATTCTCATTTTATTGAGGAAAATTAGGGGTGAAGGCAAAAATTACATGTTTTCATATTTCACCATTTGTACCTTTACATGACAAATGCCATGGTTACATTATTTGGCTCATAACAGTTAAAATGCTACCAAATATGTCATATTTCATTACTAGTTGGACATGCAGTGTACCATTATTGACAGCCTGTGCGTCTGTTGCGATTGCATGCAATTGCTAGGTTGCACAGTTTGAGGACCTCAGTGCTGCATAGATGCATTGCCAGGCAACAACATAATAATGAATCTATACACTGTTGGGCCCCTAAGCTGTTGCCCTAGTGATTGCATCTGATCGCTATGCAGCAGTTACAGGTGTCCATGAATCTTAAGGCCAAAAATAGGTAACGCGCACTTGCGCATGTGCAGTATGGAGCCGCCCATCTTCTGGAGCACTCGGGGTCCCAAAGCCTCAGGCAGTGGGAGATTTGAATGTGGGAGCCAGTTCTGGAATGAGGGGACCTTGAGAGGAACGGGAAGGCTCAATAGGACCCAGAGTCTTTCCTCTCCTTAGGTAAGCATCTGTTTTATTTTTCAGACTCTCTTTAATACTTCCCGAAAAAAAAATCTTTTTTTTTTTTAATGTGACACTGTCACTTAAAATTTTAAAAAGCAAAAGTATGAGGTATGGGAGGCATGATCCCAGCGGCACCGGTTTTTAGTTCTGGTCTTGAGTCTCAGGTCCAGTAATCTTTAGAGCAGATAATTTGGACATGAGACTCACGTTATAGAAGAGAAAGTAGTAAAAGGCTGTGTGTTGAGTAATTTTGATGGGACAGCAAATGTACACTGTCATGGAAGGTGTTTGCTAACTTTTTAACATTGCACCAAAGTGTCATACATATCTTCAGTGTTGTCCCATGAAAAGATATAATAAAATATTTACAATAAAAATGTAAGGAATGTTTTCACTTTAATGCTTTTATGAGATGCTGTAATGTACTGTGTGTGTGCGTGCGTGTGTGCGAACGTGTGTGTGTTGTAGATGTACAGACGTGGAGTGGGCAAAATATTGTACATTGTTAATTAATGCAAATTTACATATATGGATTAATATGAAAGGCTGAACTCTAAAGCACAGGCATGGTTTTAGTTTGCAAAGAGACTCAAAAAGAGCAGCTAATCTGATATATTTGCGTGTTATTATACTGTAATTTACTTTACTAATAACTTTCTGGATATTTTTCATTTTTAGACAGAGAAAATGTTTCTAATAATACTGAAATAACACAATCAAACTTAATTTTACATTCAAAAAGATAAGCATTAATTCTTCCCTTTTAGCAAAAGCAATTTATAAAGATGATTAGTTTAACAAGTTCAAAATTATTTAAAATATAAACCATAATAATTTTGTGCGGGGAGCTTGCATAGACAAGCATGGAAATTAATAGTGACAATACATTTCATGCATATGGCTCTTCACACTGAACACTCCACTTGGGACTTCCACAGAAAGTCACTAAAATTAAACCAATGAGCTGTGGATTTTAGAGATTTATTCTATAAGCCTGGCAGAGCTTGTCTGAGTCATATGTTCACAGGGGTTTTATTATACCTTTTTTCTTCACTAATTTTGACTAGGGTATAGTTAGACAAGACAAAACCATTTCTATTGTGCTTTTCTCCTGGTGGATTCAGACCTGCAGCCTCTCAAGGTGTGCTCCATGGGTGACAAGGGTGATTAGGGAGCCTTGCCCCAAAACTCCTTACCGATTATGTTCTGGCTTGAGCCAGGATTCAAACACTTGTCAGTCACTTGACAGTAATGCAGCTGACAGCTGCTAAAACACTGTCAAAACTAAGCAACTCATAATGATAAGTTTGGGTTCCAGTTGCCCAAATTATTGGTAAGTTGCAGTGCCTGTTTCCTTGTTTTGCAGCCTCTTTATGCACTCTGTGCCTCACAATTTTCTGCATGTTCTTGATTGTTCTCTAACCTCTAGATAACACTGGTCTGAGGTGCCCATTAAAGGTGAGTACACATTTAGTGCGTGTGTACGCACCTTTATGATCGTCTTGGCTTAGAATCTAGCATGTTACAGGAGTTCCAAATTTCACTAACTATCTGAGATGCCAGATCTTAATGACACTAATGTCTAAACGACCGGTTTTGACTTCCACCTTCTTAGCATTTGATGCATTGCTAGCTTCCAGGCTAATGACACTACTGTACAGCACTCAACCTCTGTCACCCACGGGACTGAGTCCTGAACCCACCAGACTACAGTAATCGAGCATGTGTGTTTGCCTTTACATGGTTTCCTGGCATACTGTTTTCCCCAATACTAACCTGTACTCTAAGTCCGAAGTAATTTACCAAATCTTGCATCTGAAATCTATTAGTTGTTTTTTTTTGTTTTTTTTTTGTTCTTGTACATTTTATTTCTGATGCTGGGAATAAGCGAAAAGTTTTTTGGGCAGATTTACTTTCCGATTGATTTTCCAATTTTTTTTTGGTTCAATTTTCCAATCGTTTATTTGATCTTCATTTACTTCTATAAGAAAATCGATCAGAAAAATGATCAAAATCAGATCGAACCTGTTGGAAATTATGTATCGAGCCATCTATCTGCCGAAAAAACTCATAGTGTATTCCCAGCATAAGGATAGTCTTTCTCTAGATTTGTTGTTACTGGTCTGTAACACATTACTTTGTGTTTTATAATTATAATTAGGAATGTTATATATACATATTAAACAACATAAAGTATTGTTGTAAGTAATTTTTAAATGTCCATTTTTTTTTTTTATTTTTTTTTACATAATAGGTTAAAGCAGAGATTTCACAAATGCAATAGTCTGATGCTATGCTAGAAAACACAGTGGAAAATAAAAATATGCTCTGTACTGACAAAAGTACATTTGTGAACATGATGCACACATTTTTTTTTCCGCTAAGAAGAAAATAAAATTAGCAATCTATTTGTCTGTGGTCATTACCAGCTCTGAGACTGTTTAGCTTTCAAAAGATAAAATACATTGGACAAGACTTATATGGAACTAATCTGATTACCAGTCTGTTATCTTCATCTCTAATTTATAATGTGACCACTGCAGGCTTTAATTTTACCATTTTGAAAGTGCAGACCTGAGCTGCCAGCAAGACTGATCATGGCGATACAGACCGAATAAAGTATAAATAATTACAGATGTATTAAATTAGGAGGTTGTCTTCTAACCTCACTATCTAGCAAGATACATTTTTGTTTGACCTGCCAAAGATCTACTAATGTGTTTAGCATGCTACTGTAGGGTGGATACGTTACAAGACCTGTGATACTCCAGACCTAGCATACTCCATAATACTGTAATATTCCCATGTCTGATCACCCTAGACCAGCAAGAGTTTTCAACTTACAATGACCTAAAAAGTTACACTATCAATTTAAATGGACTGGAGTTATCTGGATAATTATCAATTCCAATCTCAGTGAGTCATCCAATTGCTGATGATGTGCAGTGATTATAAAGTCTGAGACTGTACAGCTTTCAGAAGATAAAAGGCATTGCACAAGACTTATATGGAAGTAATCTGATTACCAGTCTGTTATCTACATATGTAATTTATAATGAGACCACTGCAGACTTTAATTTTCGTTTTTTGTGCAGACCTGATCTTACAGCAAGAGAGATGTTGGAGATACGATGTGATTAAAGAATTTATAATTACAGATTTTCTAAATCAGGAGGTTGTCTCCTGACCTCATCGCACCTCATTATCTGCACTTAGCTGATCCTCAATTCATGTTCTTAATACAAAAGTAAAATAAATCTAGCATTCCCTGTGATAATATGCCCATATCTGATATAACAATGTAATCTTCAGTAAGATTTTTCAGCTTGTTGCTACGACCTAGATTTAATTCATCACGTAAACAGTTATGCTATTCATTAAACTGGACTGGATTAAACTGCATCAGTATCAATTCATTGGGACAGCCAATTATTGATATTTTTGTTTATAATCTTTCTTAATGAAGATTGACCTGTTTTACTTCATAATTTTAAATCATATTTTGATTTTCATGGACAATACGAATCATCTTATTTATGTTAACAAGATTAATTGTGCGGGGGGGGGGGGGGGGAGTCTACAGGCATTCCTTTATAATTATAGCTTTATTTGTAACATTGCAGATATTTAACCTGCACAATACTATCAAGCATCTCTGGATTCCTGCTATGTGAACTGATACTTCCTTCTCATCAATAATATCCACATTTGCTATTTTTTTTTATTAATTTAACCCAGCTGATTTTTAACCACAGTTGCAGACGCATTCCAACCACCAAAGCCACAAATCAATAATTCAAGAGATACTGACCTAGTGGTTTTTGTATTATGTACTGTTTAACCATACATGGACAATTTGTCTACATAAAATTAAAATTCATAAAAAACAGAGGCAGGAAGAAAGATGGAACATACACAGAGTGGTAGCTAAATAACTAAAGGAAGAGGTTTTGAATCTGGATAATACCATTTATTGGCTAGCTTAACCCTTTCCACTCATATGTCCCACATACAGAAAAGCCCGATGCGCTCGTATTACTACATGCCCACACTGTCAGTGCCCCCCAGCCGCATACTGTACCTCTTGTCCCCTATCAGCACTAGGAAGGAAGTGACATTTAGATTTAAATGTCACTTCCTTTTCTTTTCTGTTTTTTTTTTTTTCTTTTAATAAAAAGCAGTTGCTGGTTCATTTTTGCAGATTCCATTCTGCAAAAAAAATGAAAAATAATTGCAGATTAATTTTTTTCTTGCAGATTGCCTGCAAAGTTCTTAGAAATAATTAATGGCATCCTATGGGATGGACTGGGGGAGGGTGTAAATAGTAGCCAGTATTTTATACCTAAGCTGCCCAATTGAAATACCAACGATTGCATTGTGTGTAAGGACAGTAAGACCCTGGGTGGCGGGCATAAAACCACCTATTATTGCGAAACTTGCTCACGCAGGCCCGGATTACACCCAGGAAACTGTTTTTCAATTTACCATACCTTGGCTTTCTCCTCTGCTACCAGCCAATAGAAGGTGCCAAACTGTCCAAATAAGGTATCAAATTAAATGTTATAATGTGTTCTTTAAAATAAGATATACCATGTTACGGTGTTATGTTCCATGTTAAAATGGGAGAGAGAGTAAGAGGGAGAGCGCATTTCTTTAAAAAAAACCTCAGAGCAGAAACAACTTACTTTAGGAAAGAACTCCGAGTGGAAAGGGCTAAAAGAAGAATAGTAAGCTTTTTAGCTAATAATCCTTCATCAGAGCACATAGTTTATATACATTTTTTTTGCACATCTAAAGAAATGACATTCAGATGCATTAATTACAACAGGACATCAAAAGGGTTCTTGCAAGGATGTTTGCTAATCCCTTGAGTGTTGTGAGGTATTTATAACAAATAGATTGGATCCTTGTTTACTTAATCGTTGCAAACCTTAAGCTTAATACTCACCTGACAACCCTGGAAGATAGATCCCAGTGATGTCCCCCGATGATGTGCGTTGCCCGATCCATCTTCTGGAGGGTGGGTATACACAACGTCACGCAAGGGGAAATGATGGGTGTGAACAGGAAGTCAAGTGATCGTGGTACTTTATGCGGAGTCATCAGTGATCTTAAAATCCAAACTGCTGTGATGGTTGTAATCTCCACGTGTCGCCAAATGTCATTCCTGTGCCCATATCACATGATCGCGGAAACAATCGATCGTCGCGCAAAAAAAAAATTGCCAGTAATTGGAAAATGGTCAGAAAATTTGCGTAGTGGGTACGGGCCTCAAGACTGAGGCTAACATGGAGAGATCGTAAATTTAGCGTTCACAACTTAACTTAGTAAGAAACAGAGTAGATTGGTACAATATTTATTGTAGGCTGAAAAGAAATGTGCCAAAAAATGTCATCAGCATCCTACAAGCATAGAAAATGCTATGCCTGTCGAAAACCTCTAGCTACAGTTTTGAACCAATGTATAAATTGTGTCTCCCCTATTAGTCTTTGTCTATATGACTTGAAATTACCCATTAGTACAGTAACCAGAATGTCACTTGCCATATTATCATATGTTTTAATGGGAACAACATTTTTCAGGCACTGGGACATTAGTATGCTTTTTATTTTTGTTAATAGTGTAGCTGTTTTTGTTTCCCCCACGTAGGTTCCTTTGGAGCATTTTTCACACATGATCAGGTACAACAGATTAGTAGATCCACAAGAAAAGGTGCCTTGTATTTTGTAAACCTGGTATTAATATCCTGTTCAAAACTAACGTCCATGTGATATTGTAGTAGAAACAGATGCGCATTGTCACTGCCTTGTGTCTGAAAGCGTTAACTCAACTACACTCAAACAGATAAAAAATAATTTCTGCATGCTGGGGCTAATTGCTATGAGCATGATGTAACATACTTGCTCTGCCCTATTTAGTCATTAAGCTAATCAGCATCTTCATTACTTGCTGGAAAACAAGTCTTTTCTATATCTAAAAAGGGATGTTTGTTAAATTGTGTTGTGGATTAGAAGTTACCTGTGAATTTTGCAGCTGTTTAGGCTGCTTGACTTATGGTCTAGTATTCAATCACAAAGTTTGGTGATGTGCTGAAAAACACACTGTCAGGGATGTAGTTAAAATCACTCAGCAAGACTCTGATGCCTTTCCACAGTGTTTACATCCCTTTTACCCTCACCAATTGGCTACCCCTGAAGCCTGGGTACCCATCTGCCAGAGGTTGTATAACAAATGTGGCCACAGCAACACTTGATCTGGATAATAAACCCCTGTATTGAAGTGATGGAGTGTAAGCAGTTGGGCCCCTTCATAAACCAGGGGCTGCTCCCTCAATAGTTAATTATATCTATGTGTGAGAAAACCCGGAAAAGTCGCCGCGTGTACTGATAGCAAGGCGGCTGGCTCCGCGTCCAGCGCGGCGGTTTGTACGCAGCAGCATGCGTCTGATAATATGATAGATCGCAGAAAAAACGCCGCGTGTACTGGCAGCAAGGCGGCTGTTTCCGCGTCCAACGCGGTGGTTTGCACGCAGCAGCGTGCGTCTGGTGTGGCTGGGTCTGTTAGTACACCTGGATGGAGAACTACACGTGCGAGCCAGAAGTCAGGACCTTTATGCCAGCAGGAGATGGATCAGCTGATCAGGACGATCAGCTGATTCCTGCTGGACTCCTGATTGGCTGAGTGGCTCGGGCGGGGCGGCAGAGTCCTGCAACTATATATATAGCTTGCTTGCCAGTTGCTGGTTGTCTGCCATTGCGAACACTTACGTGGAAGCATTCAGACCATAGTCAGATCCTACAGTGTGTTTGAACCAGGAGGACCTGGGAATTCACACTGAGCCAGATTACCTTTGTACATCATTGTATTGTTATTCAGACTAGTTCCAGGGTGTAGAGACCATGGACCTCGCACCCAAGACTAGGGAACTGTATTATCATTTGTGTTATACTCCAGACTAGTTCCAGGGTGCTGAGACCACGGACGTCACACCCAAGACTAGGGAACTGTATTATCATTTGTGTTATACTCCAGACTAGTTCCAGGGTGCTGAGACCACGGACCTCGCACCCAAAACTAGGGAACTGTATTATCATTTGTGTTAGTCTCCAGACCTGCCTGTGATGCCCATCTTTCAGGGGTCACTTGCCATCGGGTCTTCTTGCTATTCAGCCTGGGACTCCGCCTCCTGGATGTCTCAGGCTGCTGCAAGATCTCTGCACTTCCAAAGGGAGGTATTTCTCATATTGCCAAGGACCACCTGTTCCTCGAGTGGTCCTCACTCAAAATTATTACTGTTGCACCAAACACTCACACTATATAAGTGTCCAGAGGTTAGCAATATATCTGTATTATCGGTGATTCTGCAGATCATCAATAATCAGGTATATATCTGTATTCTTGGTGATACTGCAGATTACCAATAATCAGATTCTCTCTGCGTGCTGACACCGATCGTTACACTATGCCTATAGTCCCAAAAAGGTATTTTATAAGTTTAGTATATTTTAATAATGGATGTGATGGAAAAACATTCCACAATTGGTTGTTCGGGGGATCCTCCTTAAAACTGTATGGTTTTTACAAGAATTGAATGCTGACTAATGATCACTGAGTTTACAATCATGCTTGGGTTTTCTTCCAGATGCTGCCCATTTAAGGCTTATACCCACTACGTGATTTTTTTCGAAATATCTTTTTTTTAAACTTCTCTTTATTTAGAACAGCAACGGAGATACAAAAACTCACTGATGATATCAAAGCAACTGCATTATAACAATCTGAGTATCTATTATACAGATTACATTATAGATATCAATATCAGAAGTACACAACATATTCATATGGTTGCATTGGATGTGTTGTTGTACAGAGAAATAATTACAACTCATGAAATATTGTCCAGATATAGACAGGTCCCCCAGTAAAATGGGGGCATCATAACCTGTCTATAAGATATTTTTTTGCTGTCATAATCCAGTTTTATCTAGCTAATATGACGTAAACTATGGCCAAAAGCATATGGCCTAAGACTTAGTTTATACTAATAAATCATAACAAAAATAAAATATAAAAGTAAAATAAAATATAATAAGTTCCACTCTCTCTTCCCCCTTACTCCCTCACCTCAAATGAAAGAGATTTTGTTTAATATATGGGGTATGTTGACTATACTCATCTCCCCAATTATATCTCCAGACGACGCAGGTATCCCCCGATTTTGCCTTTCAAGTACCATGCAGTATCCTCAAAAGTTTTAATTAAATTGACAGTTTGACTTCTCATAAATGAGTGTTCAATAAATGACTGCCAAATCTTGAAAATTTTTGGAATTGTTTTTGGTTTTATCATTTCCATTGACAGCCTCTCAAGATGAAGGATATGGGTAAGAATTAATCTTAAATCCTCTACAGAAGGTGCTGTGGGTTCAAGCCATTTCTTCATAATAGCCTTTTTGGCTGCCAGTAGAAGAAGGTGTTCCCATTTTGTGATGGGGGGGGGCAACGTCCCTAGACAATCTATCCATGGTATGGAACAGACAAAAAAGAGGATCCACTTTCCGTGGTTTCCAAGTGATCTCCTGGGAAAAAGCCAATGCATCTTTCCAAAACTTTTGAATTGCTTCACATAACCATAGCATATGATTCAGGCTAGGTGAAGGGTCACCACATTTAGGGCATAAGGTTGACAAATCTAATCCAGTATGGCAATATGGGCCTTTAATGGGGATATAAGCCCCGAATACAGTTTTGAGGTACATTTCCCTCCAATATTCCCCCACCATAGCAGACCTGACTGCTAACCAGCCCTCCTTAAAGAGACTCCGTAACAAAAATTGCATCCTGTTTTTTATCATCCTACTAGTTCCAAAAGCTATTCTAATGTGTTCTGGCTTACTGCAGCACGTTCTACTATCACCATCTCTGTAATAAATCAACTTATCTCTCTCTTGTCAGACTTGTCAGCCTGTGTCTGGAAGGCTGCCAAGTTCTTCAGTGTTGTGGTTCTGTGATGCATCTCCCCCCTCCAGGCCCCTCTCTGCACACTGCCTGTGTATTATTTAGATTAGGGCAGCTTCTCTCTTCTCTCTTATCTTTTACAAGCTGGATAAATCCTCCTCTGAGCTGGCTGGGCTCTGCACTCTGCAGGAAGAAACAGCCTGACACTTCAGTGGAAGATAGCTGCAGGGGGAAAGAAACACACAAATGATCTCTTGAGATTCAAAAGGAAAGGTGTATACAGCCTGCTTGTGTATGAATGTATTTTCTATGTGTAGACATACTGTACATCAACCTACTTCCTGTTTTGGTGGCCATTTTGTTTGTTTATAAACAAACTTTTTAAAACTGTTTTTAACCACTTTTAATGCGGCGAGGAGCGGCGAAATTGTGACAGAGGGTAATAGGAGATGTACCCTAACGCACTGGTATGTTTACTTTTGTGCGATTTTAACAATACAGATTCTCTTTAAAGAGATCCAGTATGTGGGTTTTAGGAATCTCCATCAATTCTGCCCATTTGTATAATTGTTGGAAGTAGTTTTTCTTTTTGGGTTGGGTTTCTCTAAGTTGGGCATAGATTCATGATAGGGACTGTTTGTATTTTAGATTGCCTATTAAGTTGCTAAAACCTACATGTGATTTAATCACCCCCGTGCCGCCAGATATCTGCATTACGTAATTTCTCAATTGAGCAAAGTAGAAGGCGTGATTTGAGAGTATTTCTTTAGATGAAAGAGCTTTTTTTCCCAAGAGAGCACTCTGGCTTCTTGATCCAGAAAATCCCATACTGAATGAATTCCCATATTTGCCCACAGCTCATAGGCCTCATGCATGTCACTAGATGAGAACGGGGTTCCTTTTTAAAGGCATTAATGGAGAAAGGTAGGCAGAAAGATTAAAGTGTTTTATAACGTCCCTCCATGCTATAAGTGTGTCTCTTATCAAAATATTATTCTTAATCCGTTGAGGCAATTGTCTCATAGGGGTGCGGAGAATTCCTAGAAATGAGAATGGGGTCAATATCTTTTTTTCCAATTTTGTAGGTGTATAAAAGGAGGTATCTCCCATCCAGTCCCTGATATGTCTAAATAGTGCTGAAAGATTGTACGAACGAATGTCTGGGAAGTTGAGTCCTAAATGAGGAATGGTTGTTTTTAGTTTTATTAAGGCTATTCTGGGCTTCCCTGACTTCCATTAAAAAACTTTGTAAAAGCCGACTCCAATCGGGCGACATCTTTATGCTTCAAAAGGATAGTTAACATCTGGAGGGGATATAGAAGCCTAGCTACACTAAACATCTTAATCAAATGTATTCTTCCCGATAGGGATAGAATTAATTTTTCCCATCCCTGGAGTTCTTTTAAAATGTGTTGGATTAAGGGGGTATAATTTATGTTATACAGCTGATCTATCTGTCTAGGGAGCTTAATTCCCAGGTAGGTAATAAAATGTCGATTATAACGGATGCCCAAAGTTAGTAATTAAGGGTGTTGCTTGTTAGCTTCCTTAGTGGAGAAAAATAAAAGATCACTTTTATGTGAATTTATCGCAAATCCTGAACAGAATCCAAAATCTGCAATGTGTGTCATTGTCTTTTGAATGTCTCTCTCAGGGTTTGACATACACAACAATACATCATCTGCAAATAGCATGGAGGAAAGCACAGATTTCGGAATTCCTTCAATAATATTGTGCTGGAGGAGGGAGCGTGACAGTGTTTCAAGTGCTAGATTGAATAATAATGGTGATAGAGGACACCCCTGCCGCACACCTCTCCCCAGTGCAAATGATGAACTTAAAACACCAGGGATAGCAATACGGGCCTGAGGATTTACTTGCATTAGGCCTATGTAAGATACAAAATTCCCTTCAAACCCAAACTTCCCCAGAGACCGCATCAACCAGGACCACTCTATGCTGTCGAAGGCCTTCTCGGCATCAAGACCCAAGAAAGCCTCTGACAGCCCCGCTCCCGGGTTTAGTCTATGATTTTCCAAGAGCAGAAGGGCCTTTCTGATATTTGTGACTGCACTACGTTGTTTCACAAAGCCAACTTGTGAGTTACTAATCAATGTCGGTAAGAAATAAGATAATAAGATAATATCTTTGAGATTAGCTTGAAGTCTAGATTTAGCAACGAAATGGGCCTAAATGACGCTGAATCCCGTGAATCTTTTCCTGGCTTGGGGAGAAGTTTAATAAACGCTTTGTTAGCAGTGGGAGGGAAATTATGCTTTTTATAAACAAAATTGTATAGAGTAGTTAGGCTTCGTCTTACGAGGCAATGGGCGGGGCCTAGGATCGTGGTGCGTGTGACGTCATGACGCGTTTCGGCGCTCTGCGCCTTCATCAGAACTTGATCCGATGAAGGCGCAGAGCGCTGAAACGCGTCATGACGTCACACGCACCACGATCCTAGGCCCCGCCCACCGCCTCGTTAGACGAACTTCCTGATTCCATCGGACACGCTGCTGCTGGCCATGGCGCGTGCAACTTTGACGCAGAGGAGTGTAGCGGGTTGCCTACCCGCTGATAAGCGTTTTTAAACCTTCCATTCTGTAAGTAAATACTTTTATGCGCAATTAAAGTCCCACTCTGGTAACGCACTTAGAGCACTCCTTCTTTTCCAGATAACACTTTGTGCACTCCCTCATACGGAGCAGCACAAGTTGTGAATTCCTGGTGTGTACTAGAGATTTTCTGGATTTGACTGTTTTTGGTTGCCTGGAGTTGAAAGCGCAAGGAACACACTCTTTTTTTCTCCAGAAACAACATCCTTGACCCTCTTCAATCTGGCTTCAGGAAATATCACAGCTGTGAAACAGCCCTCACCCAGATTTGCAATGATCTGCTCATTGCAAGAGACAAGGGTCAATGTTCCATCCTGATTTTGCTCGACCTCTCAACGGCTTTTGACACAGTCGATCGTGAAATCTTGCTCAACAGGCTACAAGAGTACTGTGGCATAGATGGTATTGTTCTCCGGAGGTTCAACTCCTTCCTGGCTGACAGAACACAAAGGGTAGCCTTAGGGCCCTTCCTCTCCAACCCTGTACCACTAAAATACGGTGTACCTCAGGGCGCAATATTGTCCCCTTTACTGTTCACCATATACACGCTGCCACTTGGAGAAATCATACAAAAACATGGCCTGACATATCATTGCTATGCTGATGACACCCAGCTATATTTGTCATTCAAACCTGACGTCACAGACCCTACTCCACAAATAAACGCATGCTTAGCTGAGCTTCAGGAGTGGATGAATAATAATTGGCTAAAACTTAATGCTGACAAAACTGAACTCAACCAACACCGCTAAGGATAGGGAGCTCAGACCTGAACAACTCAGACTGTGTGCGTAGCCTGGGAGTACTGATTGATGGGAAATTAAGCTTCAGGAATCAAATCTCAGCTGTTGTGAAACATTCCTTCTTTCACCTAAGGAATATTGCAAGGATTAAACACCTAATTCCTTCAGAGGATCTTCCAACCCTAGTTCATGCCTTCGTCACATCAAGGTTAGACTACTGCAACGTCCTCTACACAGGCCTGCATAAGAAAGACTTACGCCGTCTGCAATTAGTACAGAATGCCGCCGCAAGGCTGTTAACGAGCCAACCCTGCCATTGCCACATAACACCAACCCTGAGCTCACTCCACTGGCTACAGATAAAATGGAGAATTCTGTTTAAGATTGGCTTACTGACATTCAAATCCTTGCACAATCTGGGCCCTGGATACCTGAAGGACTTGTTGCAACTACATCACACCCCCCACAATCTTAGATCAAAAGGACGTAACACCTTGGTCACCCCCAGAGTCCACCTCAAAACCTTTGGAGACAGAGCCTTTTGTCATGCTGCCCCTACACTTTGGAACTCCCTGCCACACCCAATCAGGACAGCTCCATCCCTGGAAGCATTTAAGTCTAAACTGAAAACCTACCTCTTCAGTCTGGCATTCATGAACATCTGACTATCTCCTCTGTAACACAACCCAGCCTGCAACCCTGTATTAATCTGAGACACAGCTATGCGCTTTGAGTCCTATGGGAGAAAAGCGCTTTACAAATGTTATTGTATTGTATTATTGTATTGTAAAATACTAACCTACGTGTGAGGAGTTCTCAGGGCAGTCAATCACAAAGCAATAAATACATGAGCTTTGGCTTAACATAGATAAAGCTACTGGACACAAGTATCCCATCCAATGACGCAGGAAATTGTTGGTCCCATGTATCCATCAATATGCATTTGAGGATCAAGGTTAGTTTCAAACCAACCTCATTTTGGGATCCCTACACTAATAGTGAATGACAACACATCCTACACAAGCAATAAATACACCTACAAAGCCACGGTTGTCTGGAATCACAAAAGTTGCTTTAACCACTTGAGGACCTAGGGCTTTACCCCCCTTAAGGACCGGCCACTTTTTTTCCATTCAGACCACTGCAGCTTTCACGGTTTATTGCTCGCTCATACAACCTACCACCTAAATGAATTTTGGCTCCTTTTCTTGTCACTAACAAAGCTTTCTTTTGGTGCTATTTGATTGCTCCTGCGATTTTTACTTTTTATTATATTCATCAAAAAAGACATGAATTTTGGCAAAAAAATGATTTTTTTAACTTTCTGTGCTGACATTTTTCAAATAAAGTAAAATTTCTGTATACATGCAGCGCAAAAAATGTGGACAAACATGTTTTTGATTAAAAAAACCCATTCAGCCTATATTTATTGGTTTGGGTAAAAGTTATAGCGTTTACAAACTATGGTGCAAAAAGTGAATTTTCCCATTTTCAAGCATCTATGACTTTTCTGACCGCCTGTCATGTTTCATAAGGGGCTAGAATTCCAGGATAGTATAAATACCCCCCAAATGACCCCATTTTGGAAAGAAGACATCCCAAAGTATTCACTGAGAGGCATAGTGAGTTCATAGAAGATATTATTTTTTGTCACAAGTAAGCGGAAAATGACACTTTGTGACAAAAAAAAAAAAGTTTCCATTTCTTCTAACTTGCACCAAAAAAAATGAAATCTGCCATGGACTCACCATGCCCCTCTCTGAATACCTTGAAGTGTCTACTTTCCAAAATGGGGTCATTTATGGGGTGTGTTTACTGTCCTCACATTTTGGGGGGTGCTAATTTGTAAGCACCCCTGTAAAGCCTAAAGGTGCTCATTGGACTTTGGGCCACTTAGCGCAGTTAGGGTGCAAAAAAGTGCCACACATGTGGTATTGCCGTACTCAGTAGAAGTAGTATAATGTGTTTTGGGGTGTATTTTTACACATACCGATGCTGGGTGGGAGAAATATCTCTGTAAATGACAATTTTTTAATTTTTTTTACACACAATTGTCCATTTACAGAGGTATTTCTCCCACCCAGCATGGGTATGTGTAAAAATACACCCCAAAACACATTAAACTACTTCTCCCGAGTACGGCAATACCACATGTGTGGCACTTTTTTGCACCCTAACTGCGCTAAGGGGCCCAAAGTCCAATGAGTACCTTTAGGATTTCACAGGTCATTTTTGTTTCAAGACTACTCCTCACGGTTTAGGGCCCCTAAAATGCCAGGGCAGTATAGGAACACCACAAATGACCCCATTTGAGAAATAAGACACCCCAAGGTATTCCGTTAGGAGTAGGGTGAGTTCATAGAAGTTTTTATTTTTTTGTCACAAGTTAGCAGAAATTGATTTTAATTGTTTTTTTTCACAAAGTGTCATTTTCCGCTAACTTGTGACAAAAAATAAAATCTTCTATGAACTCGCCATACTCCTAACGGAATACCTTTGGGTGTCTTCTCTCTATAATGGGGTCATTTGTGGGGTTCCTATACTGCCCTGGCATTTTAGGGGCCCTAAACCTTGAGGAGTAGTCTTGAAACCAAATGTCGCAAAATGACCTGTGAAATCCTAAAGGTACTCATTGGACTTTGGGCCCCTTAGCATACTTAGGGTGTAAAAAAGTGCCACACATGTGGTACCGCCGTACTCAGGAGAAGTAGTATAATGTGTTTTGGGGTGTATTTTTACACATACCCATGCTGGGTGGGAGAAATATCTCTGCAAATGACAATTGTTTGATTTTTTTTTACACACAATTGTCCATTTACAGAGAGATTTCTCCCACCCAGCATGGGTATGTGTAAAAAGACACCCCAAAACACATTACACTACTTCTCCTGAGTACGGCGGTACCACATGTGTGACACTTTTTTGCAACCTAGGTGCGCTAAGGGACCCAACGTCCTATTCACAGGTCATTTTGAGGCATTTGTTTTCTAGACTACTCCTCGCGGTTTAGGGCCCCTAAAATGCCAGGGCAGTATAGGAACCCCACAAGTGACCCCATTTTAGAAAGAAGACACCCCAAGGTATTCCGTTTGGTGTATGGCGAGTTCATAGAAGATTTTATTTTTGTCACAAGTTAGTGAAAAATTACACTATGTGAAAAAAAAACAATAAAAATCAATTTCCGCTAACTTTTGACAAAAAATAAAATCTTCTATGAACTCGTCATACACCTAACAGAATACCTTGGGGTGTCTTTTTTTCTAAAATGGGGTCACTTGTGGGGTTCCTATACCGCCCTGGCATTTTACGGGCCCAAAACCGTGAGTAATCTGGAAACCAAATGTCTCAAAATGACTGTTCAGGGGTATAAGCATCTGCAAATTTTGATGACAGGTGGTCTATGAGGGGGCGAATTTTGTGGAACCGGTCATAAGCAGGGTGGCCTTTTAGATGACAGGTTGTATTGGGCCTGATCTGATGGATAGGAGTGCTAGGGGGGTGACAGGAGGTGAATTATGGGTGTCTCAGGGGGTGGTTAGAGGGGAAAATAGATGCAATCAATGCACTGGGGAGGTGATCGGAAGGGGGTCTGAGGGGGATCTGAGGGTTTGGCCGAGTGATCAGGAGCCCACACGGGGCCAATTAGGGCCTGATCTGATGGGTAGGTGTGCTAGGGGGTGACAGGAGGTGATTGATGGGTGTCTCAAGGTGTGATTAGAGGGGGGAATAGATGCAAGCAATGCACTGGCGAGGTGATCAGGACTGGGGTCTGAGGGCGTTCTGAGGATGTGGGCGGGTGATTGAGTGCCCTAGGGGCAGATAGGGGTCTAATCTGATAGGCAGCAGTGACAGGGGGTGATTGATAGGTAATTAGTGGGTGTTTAGGGTGGAGAACAGATGTAAACACTGCACTTGGGAGGTGATCGGACGTCGGATCTGCGGGCGATCTATTGGTATGGGTGGGTGATCAGATTGCCCGCAAGGGGCAGGTTAGGGGCTGATTGATGGGTGGCAGTGACAGGGGGTGATTGATGGGTGGCAGTGACAGGGGGTGATTGATGGGTGATTGATAGGTGATTGACAGGTGATTGACAGGTAATTAGTGGGTTATTACAGGGGAGAACAGATGTAAATATTGCACTGGCGAATTGATAAGGGGGGGTCTAAGGGCAATCTGAGCATGTAGGCGGGTGATTGGGTGCCCGCAAGAGGCAGATTAGGGTCTGATCTGATGGGTAACAGTGACAGGTGGTGATAGGGGGTGATTGATGGGTAATTAGTGGGTGTTTAGGGTAGAGAATAAATGTAAACACTGCACTTGGGAGGTGATCGGACGTCGGATCTGCGGGCGATCTATTGGTGTGGGTGGGTGATCAGATTGCCCGCAAGGGGCAGGTTAGGGGCTAATTGATGGGTGGCAGTGACAGGGGGTGATTGATGGGTGGCAGTGACAGGGGGTGATTGATGGGTGATTGACAGGTGATTGACAGGTAATTAGTGGGTTATTACAGGGGAGAACAGATGTAAATATTGCACTGGCGAATTGAATAGGGGGGGCCTAAGGGCAATCTGAGCGTGTAGGCGGGTGATTGGGTGCCCGCAAGGGGCAGATTAGGGTCTAATCTGATGGGTAACAGTGACAGGTGGTGATAGGCGGTGATTGATGGGTAATTAGTGGGTGTTTAGGGTAGAGAATAGATGTAAACACTGCGCTTGGGTGGTGATCTGATATCGGATCTGCGGGCGCTTTATTGCTGTGGGTGGGTGATCAGATTGCCCGCAAGGGGCAGGTTAGGGGCTGATTGATGGGTGGCAGTGACAGGGGGTGATTGATGGGTGATTGATGGGTGATTGATGGGTGATTGACAGGTGATCAGGGGGATAGATGCATACAGTACACAGGGGGGGGGGGGGGGCTGGGGGGGGGTCTGGGGAGAATCTGAGGGGTGGGGGGGGGTGATCAGGAGGGGGCAGGGGGGAGGGGGGGGGATAAAAAAAAATAGCGTTGACAGATAGTGACAGGGAGTGATTGATGGGTGATTAGGGGGGTGATTGGGTGCAAACAGGGGTCTGGGGGGTGGGCAGGGGGGGTCCTGATGGGTGCTGTGGGCGATCTGGGGCGGGGGGGGGGAAATCAGTGTGCTTGGGTGCAGACTAGGGTGGCTGCAGCCTGCCCTGGTGGTCCCCCGGACACTGGGACCACCAGGGCAGGAGGCAGCCTGTATAATACACTTTGTAAACATTACAAAGTGTATTATACACTTTGTATGCGGCGATCGCGGACTTAACATCCCGCCGGCGCTTCCATATGGCCGGCGGGATGTTGCGGCGGGTGAGCGGCGCCAGGCGGAGGCGGAGGATCGCGTCACGCATGACGCGATCGCTCCGCCCATGCCCCTACCAGGACCGCCGCCTTTGGGCATGAGCTGGTCCTTGTGGGGTCCACTTCCCGGCCGCCTCTGTACGTTAGGCGGTCGGGAAGTGGTTAAAGCTGCCGTCATTGCTGTTAGTTCGGTTTTGTAGATGGTGCTGTAACATATGTTACACTATAACTTTGACTTTCACTAAGTGGGCTCGATTCACTAAAGCGTGATAACTGCTATCACAGTAGTTATCACGCGATCTGCCGTGCGCGGTGCTTTGCGTGCACAAAGCATTACTCCTTGTGATAAACAAGGGTTTGCGCGAGATCACGTGCTTGTTTCAATCAATCGCGCGCGAACCTTCGTTGATCACATGGAGTAATGCTTTGTGCACGCAAAATGCAGCGCATGGCAGATCGCGTGATAACTGCTGTGATAGCAGTTATCACGCTTTAGTGAATCGAGCCCTATGTGTGGTGGTACATGATTTTTACGCTATACGGCAAAATGTGCATGAGTTTAATGTGTGCCCCTTGCCTAAGTGTGTTACTTTGCAGCTATGAAATATTGTGCACAACAAACTACATTTTTAAAAATAAATCGCCCCTGCAGCACTTCTAAGTATCTATATAAATTTCCAGTTAAAGTAGTAAAATTAAGTTGTTCTGCTCACTTGTTAGGACACTTACCATATTTTTTAGAAGCAGACAATATTTTCAGCAGTTTTGACAGACACAGCAGGACATGGCAGTATGATACACTATTGAAAACCTGCATGAATATTTTAATATACAGATATCATAGTACAGATTTTACTTTCTTGCACCTCTTCAACACTGGTACTACAATCATTTGCCAGACTGAAAACACATCAGTTATACTGTATATGTGTCCGTTATATATTTCTTGATATTATTTAGCATGAGCTATAATACATTTGTGTGCTAATTTATGTCTTGGTACTGTAGGAGCTGAGATATTTATGTAGCCAGTATAAAGGTTTGGTCTTCTCTGAAGCTAGATTCCATTAGTTTTTGATTTGATCCTCTGTGGTTCAGCTTTGTGTTATTGCAAAGGGCAGCATATATGCTAATGACATGCACTCTCCACTTGCAGTGCTTGAGTCCCCGGATCAGATTCTGGCCAGTAAAGTTTCCATATGGAGTTTGTGAGTTCTCTCTATGTTTGTATTGATTTCTCTGAGAACACCAATTTGCACCACCATCCAAAAACATACTGATAGATTATTTGCCCCCTCCCCCCCTTTTTTTTCTCCACACCCAAATTAGCCCTAGACTACAAAAGGGACATTAACCTATTTTGGTTCCTGGACGTAGTTTCTACGTCCAGGAACCATGCGCGCTACCGTGCGCCCCCGTGGCCGATCGCGCGTGTGCACGCGCACTCCCGGCCGCGGATTCGGTAGCCAGGGAATCAATGTATCGGTCTACGGTGCCCGATCATTGATTCCTCTCCCCCGCTGAAAAAGCGACAGCTTCTCTCGGAAGCTGCGCCTTTTCTGGCCGTTCCCTCTGCGATGAGTCACTCTAAGCGTGTGTTACGCTTAGAGTGACGTCATGTAAACAAACTCATGGCCGCCATCTTGTGGCCAAAAAGTAATACTACACCTGTAAAAAAAAAAAAATTAAATTAACACACATTTACATTATCAATCTATTGTTTACCTCCCACCCTCCCAAAACTACCCAAATAAAATGTTTACAATAAAAAAAAAAAACCATTACAATAAAAAAAAGAAAACATGTAAATATTTACCTAAGGGTCTAAACTTTTTAAATATCAATGTAAAGATGAAATATTTCTATATTTTTTTTATTTTAAACTTGTAAATAGTGATAGATGCAAAACGGAAAAAAAATGCACCTTTATTTCCAAATAAAATATTGTCGCCATACATTGTGATAGGGACATAATTTTAATAGTGTTATAAACGGGACATATGGGCAAATACAATACGTGAGTTTTAATTATGGAGGCATGTATTATTTTAAAACTATAATGGCTGAAAACTGAGAAATAATGTATTTTTTCTGTTTTTTCTTATTCTTCCTGTTAAAATGCATGTACAGTAAAGTGGCTCTTAGCAAAATGTACCCCCCAAAGAAAGCCTAATTGGTGGCGGAAAAAACAAGATATAGATCAGTGCATTGTGATAAGTAGTGATAAAGTTATAGGCTAATGAATGGGAGGTGAACATTTCTCACGTGAAAATGGCGGATCCTGAATGGGTTAATTAGTCCCTCACAATTAGTGACATGAATTATTCAGTTTACTCTGTAAAGCACTATGGAAAAAGTGTCAGCGCTATATACTGTAAAATGAATAATTATAATAACAACAACAACTATTATTATTATTATTATTAATAATAATAATAATATTCATAATAATAATAATAATTAATACTATACCCTGTTTCACATGTCAATTGGCTGGAGTGTCTACTAAATCAGCAGTGTGAGTGTAACTGATAAACTAGTGAATACTGCTTATTTGCTTCCATTTTCTTGGGCCTGCTACTTTTTATCAAATTGAAATGTATGAGGTGAATATACAGGATCTTCTCAAAAAATTAGCATATTGTGGTAAAGTTCATTATTTTCTGTAATGTACTGATAAACATTAGACTTTCATATATTTTAGATTCAAATACACACAACTGAAGTAGTTCAAGCCTTTTATTGTTTTAATAATGATGATTTTGGCATACAGCTCATGAAAACACAAATTTCCTATCTCAAAAAATTAGCATATTTCATCCGACCAATAAAAGAAAAGTGTTTTTAAAACAAAAAAAGTCAACCTTCAAATAATTATGTTCCGTTATGCACTCAATACTTGGTCGGGAATCCTTTTGCAGAAATGACTGCTTCAATGTGGCGTGGCATGGAGGCAATCAGCTTGTGGCACTGCTCAGGTGTTATGGAGGCCCAGGATGCTTCGATAGCGGCCTTAAGCTCATCCAGAGTGTTGGGTCTTGCGTCTCTCAACTTTCTCTTCACAATATCCCACAGATTCTCTATGGGGTTCAGGTCAGGAGAGTTGGCAGGCCAATTGAGCACAGTAATACCATGGTCAGTAAACCATTTACCAGTGGTTTTGGCACTGTGAGCAGGTGCCAGGTTGTGCTGAAAAATGAAATCTTCATCTCCATAAAGCTTTTCAGCAGATGGAAGCATGAACCCACTTTTGAACCAGAACCAGCGGCAGAAGCGCCTGACCTGGGCTACAGAGAAGCAGCACTGGACTGTTGCTCAGTAGTCCAAAGAACTTTTTTCGGATGAAAGCAACTTTTGCATGTCATTCGGAAATCAAGGTGCCAGAGTCTGGAGGAAGACTGGGGAGAGGGAAATGCCAAAATGCCTGAAGTCCAGTGTCAAGTACCCACAGTCAGTGATGGTCTGGGGTGCCATGTCAGCTGCTGGTGTTGGTCCACTGTGTTTTATCAAGGGCAGGGTCAATGCAGCTAGCTATCAGGAGATTTTGGAGCACTTCATGCTTCCATCTGCTGAAAAGCTTTATGGAGATGAAGATTTTATTTTTCAGCATGACCTGGCACCTGCTCACAGTGCCAAAACCACTGGTAAATGGTTTACTGACCATGGTATTACTGTGCTCAATATGCCTACCAAGTCTCCTGACCTGAACCCCATAGAGAATCTGTGGGTTATTGTGAAGAGAAAGTTGAAAAACACAAGACCCAACACTCTGGATGAGCTTAAGGCCACTATCGAAGCATCCTGGGCCTCCATAACACCTGAGCAGCGGCACAGGCTGATTGCCTCCATGCCACGCCACATTGAAGCAGTCATTTCTGCAAAAGGATTCCCGACCAAGTATTGAGTGCATAACTGAACATAATTATTTGGAAGTTGACTTTTTTTGTTTTAAAACACTTTTCTTTTATTGGTCGGATGAAATATGCTAATTTTTTGAGATAGGAAATTTGTGTTTTCATGAGCTGTATGTCAAAATCATCAATATTAAAACAATAAAAAGCTTGAACTACTTCAGTTGTGTGTATTTGAATCTAAAATATATGAAAGTCTAATGTTTATCAGTACATTACAGAAAATAATGAACTTTATCACAATATGCTAATTTTTTGACAAGATCCTGTAGAGGAAAGTATCAGAGGCAGAGCCAAAAATAATCTCCCAGTATTACTTATTTTCAAAGCTCACATGTTTTGAATTACAAACTTCCTATCACCTGGACCTTTATTGTGCTGAATGGTAACTGTAATCTAATTGTTTTGCATTTGCACTCCACTCTATGTCAACCCTCCAAAATCTGCTTTCCTACAGAATAAATAAAGTGGGAAGAGGAAATAAATCTGCCACATATAACACAGCTCAATCTTAAAGGAAACATCAGGCAATCTTAAGCAGCTCCAAGCCAGTCTCCTGGGGTCCCCTCCGTAGCAATTCCTGAAACAACCAGGTTGGCTGCCACGGGGTCGGGAGCATTCTGTGCAGGCACAGAAGTACTGCGCATGTGTAGAATACTCTGAGCCACAGGAGTGTGGCCGCCTGCTGCCGTATGCGGCACCTGGCCAGGTCGGCTGCCGATACGGAGGGGAGCACAGGAGACCGGCTTGGAATGGAGCTGCGGCGAGGGGATAGAGGAAGCACCAGGTAAGTAGATCTGACTTTTTTCAAGTTTGCCTGATGTTTCCTTTAACTTTATGCAAACCTAATAGAGTATTTATGAAAGCTATTATTGCTGTTTTCATTTACAAAATGCTACTTGCCTGTAATCATGAGCCTCTGCTTCTAAAGGATCATTTCCACTTTATCTGAATACGCAGTGTTTCCTGCATGTAAAGCTGGAAGGGGGAATGCTGCCTACTTAAA
Organism: Hyperolius riggenbachi; assembly: GCF_040937935.1. NCBI lineage: Eukaryota > Metazoa > Chordata > Amphibia > Anura > Hyperoliidae > Hyperolius > Hyperolius riggenbachi. The sequence goes on from NC_090648.1 coordinate 198,849,358, forward strand.
CACCAACATGTCATCCAAATCACTTGCTGGTCTGATTCTGGATGGCATGCTGCAGTTTTCTGTAGCAAGCATCTGAATCTCAATAGCCATGCATGGTACAGGGATAGCGATTTGGCTGATGCTTCCCAGTAACACAGGTGCTGCATCCAATTCGGAAACAGGTGGAAATAAGGCCTATCAGTTTCTGGATTACTGATCCAGAAAAAGTACAAAGGTCTGCTGTTTTTACTCCACTCTGCACTGACTTATTGTCCTACGTTTTCAATACACAGCCGCTTCTGAAGCCCAAAGATGGCAGGGCAATTGTCATTACTAAAATGCGGTCAGTACAAAACTGAAATACATTATCATGCAACATAAGTGCAACAATGGTTAAAAACAAGTGATCTATAAAAAAAAATATATATATATATATATATATATATATATATATATATAAATAAAATATACAGCTAAATAATACAGCTAGATGTGAGAAAAAATAGTAATAAACAGGTGAAGACAGCAAAGCAGTAAACACCAGAACGACCACACTTGCAGTTTCCCCAGGGAAAAGTTTCTTTTAATGCGCTCTCCTCTTGTAGGATCACATTCAGCGAGCCTGGACATTTTATTGGTGACCTAGTTCTATGATGCTTCCCTACTACTTAAACAGTCAGCAAGCATCACAAGCTCAATGCATAGCTGTCCAGAATACTAAACCGCAAACATGGCCAGACAGCATGCAAGACACTAAAACAGTTCTCAGATAAGTCAAACAGAACTATTTTCCTACAACAGAGAGAAAGAGGTCACAGACAGACAAGTAGCTATATCACTTGCATGCATTACAGTGCTGCTTTCAGAGGTCTTTGTCCTGCTCGTTCTCTCATTCAAGCACACACATTCTCAGAGGATTCCTAGCAGTTTGAAAATCATCACTTTATAAGTGACTGTAGAGAGCTCAGCCATCATGACAGATGTCTTTCAAACTTGAATCAGTGATTACATGAGTGATCGTTAACCTTTGATGTAATTTACTTTGTGAAAGACCGGAATCAGTAAAGTAGAAATCATTTTACTTTTTTCTGAGTACTCTGAGTACTGATTTTTACACAGCATTCCCATTGCAAGAGCAGCGTTAACAATCTAAATTGGTGTACTACAGTATAAATATGTATGACTGTGATAAATGTTCTGCACACTACAGTGTCCACTCCATTTACCCTGATAACTAATAAAATATAACAAATGTAAAAATTATAAACTGTGGCTGGCACTGCACTACTTCCATATTTACATCTCCTCTATGAGGTAGGCTGGCGCAAGCAGAGAACTTCTCAGGCTACACTATGAGGCACTGTTATAATCCACAGATGACACAACCTCTTAGCAGTCTTTGGAAAAGTAGAAAAAACGGTACTTGTGTATTATCCCGTCTAGAAGGAGACATGTAAACAGTTTGTCAGATACACAGGCAGGGAAAGTGTATACAATGTTTTTTCAACAGCTGATTCCTCACTACACAGCAGCTGTTAAAGGACCACTATCGCAAAACATTTAATTTTCAACACCCCAACAAACAGAGTTTGTTTACATAACGTCACTCTAAACGTAACATACGCTTAGAGTGACGCATGGGGGACGCAACAGCCAGAAAAAGCGAAGCTTCTGAGAGAAGCTGTCACTTTTTCTGCGGGCGAGAGGAATCATTGATCGGACACCATAGCCCGATTCACTGATTTGTGGGCTAACGATCCGCGACCGGGAGCGCGCGTGCATGCGCGCGATCGGCTGCAGGAGGGCGCGGACGCGCACATTGCCTCCTGGGCGTAGCTAGTACGTCCAGGAGGCCAAAGTAGTTAAAGGATACCTTAGCTTTCCCTAGATTTCAAAACAGGGTAAGTGGGCATGTTTAGCAAATGATCCCGATGCCCACTACTCCCCCCATTCTTCTCCTTCCAGAACCATTATACTGTAATTGCCCCAAAAATCACTTTCTGATTGGGAGGGTCAGCGAGCAGTGTGCAGGCACCGCCCAGCGCCATGCGTCCTTGTTCATGCAGCCAGGAGTGCACTACGCATGCGTACTATGTAGTCGTGCCATCATGAGCAGAGTGCTCCCAGCCAGGGTTGTGCGACCAAGGATGCGCAGTGCCGGGAAACACCTGTGCGCTGCCAACCAGGAAGTGACTTCACCAGGGGATTACAGCATAATGGGGCTGCTCGGAGAAGAATGGGGGAGCAGTGGGCATCAGGATCGCAGGCTAAACATGCCCGCTCTCCCTGTTTTGAAATCCTGAATTATCGCAAATTCTTTCTGTTTTAGGAAAGCAAACTTTTGTTTTTCTTAACATCTTAGTAAGGGGGCTTTTAGGACCATTGTAGTCCCTTTTACACACTCCAATGAGTTCTGGGTCACCATGAGCTTGCTGGTTAGTCTGTGCCTCTTGAAATCTAGGGAAAGCTAAGCTTGAAATCTAGGGAAAGCTAAGGTTTCCTTTAAAGCCGAGGATCCCCAATCTAGGATACCGAGAAACCCTGCAAAATGGAGTATGACCAACAGACCCTCAAAAGATTTGCAAGCTTGCCTGGAATGAGGACCAGAAAGTCATTTTCAGAGATTTATCTCTACATGGCCACCTACAATAATATATCTAACAGATATAATATATCTAATATGTCTTGAATACAATGAAGGAATTTTTTCAGTTGTTACCAGTAATGTATTACAATGTTATCCTTTTAATGAGTGTTCTTTAAACCACTCCCCTACCCTAGGTTAAATCCCCATACAATTAGCAATATGCCAGTTCCTTCCTAAAATGCTAATTACTACTATTACACCTGCACAAAAAAAAAAAGTTTTTTGTCCTAAATAGTCCTGTAGAGGGCGATTATATAGTGTGGTGAACGTCTTTTTTCTCTTGATTGGCCGCCCAGCTTTTTGTTTTTAAAGGTGCTTTGTTTTAAACACTATATTGCACATTAGAGACACTTTGTTTGACTTTTTTTGGGGGGGGGGGGGCGCTGTGGTCTCAGTTTTTTGGGAATGGATGGGCATGCATAATTTAACATGCCCATTGCGTCCGTTCGGACGCACGAGCGCACAAGTAAATGATGGACACAATGATGTCTCCATCTAGTGGTGGTTTATCTTAACCACCTTATGCGTCTATTCTGATGCATCACTTGTGCGCATGTACGCCATGTCCCGAACGATACCGGAAACGCTTCCCCTCAGGGTCAAATGAACTCCCAGTGATGCAGACGATTCCCCCAGAAGGGGCGGGGCTACTCCCCGCGATATCCCGGAGGCTCGCCGAGCATTCACAATGTGGAACGCAGCGTGACTAAGCGTCCTGTTGGACGCGAAACGGCCGTCGCCGACCTTTTCACACCCTGAGCACCCACCGGATCACCGCCACCACAATCAGTATGTATGACATATATTCAAGTATACACTGATGTTTACCCTATTGTATGGAATCGATCTGGAGGATTAAAAGGCAGGATTTACTTATAGGACATTGGTGCACGCCTCTGCTTCTTTGTGTATACTTCTGCTGTTTTCTTCCTTCCATGAAATTTGTCGGAGCACATGTCCCAGCATCCTTCCGATCTCATTACAGGGTTAGTGGAGGCGAAGAGTACCTTACAGCTTCAATTGGTTTCTCCCACGTATTATTTGTATCATTATAGGGAGTGCCACACTACTATCTGCTTCTTGAACTAAAATTGCTGTTTGTTTACTTCCTTCCGAATTATGAGTGTTGAGCACCCCATCATGAATGCAAGTGATTGTCTAGGTTCAAGTAACCAGAATGCTGAAGATATCGAAGAAGATATTGATGATTTAGATATTGAATCACTGTCTTATGTGGGAGAGAAGGTGGCTATTGGAAAAGAGGATCTTTCTAATTTCTTCTCTAACCTTTCCATCTCTACTGAAGCTAATAAGGAAGTGGGTGCCAGGGTTTTGGAGTTCAAGCTGGGACGGCTGAGCAAACAGGACAGTTCTGGACAGTCACCACCTTAAAACGTTATAAACAGGACGGAATTGTGGCAAGAGGCTTCAGGAGATACTGGGAACCCTCTGAATATAGAGAAGACAAGCACTTTGTGGAGGATTGGGAAGAAGAGCATTTGGAACACGCCAGACGTTTGCAGAATATCGTATTGGCCAGAACTGTGGTTGAATATAATAAAGTTTCTGACGAATTAAGTGAAACCAAACAAAGATATAAAGACTCAGTGTCTGAGGATAAATTCTCAACAGTAACTAACAAGCTTGAAGATAAAATTACTAAAATACAAGATGAAATAAAGGCAAGAAAGCTGAAAAAATTCTTCAGAGACAAGGAAGACTTTGATAAGGGTAAAATCTTCAATGGGTCCAGTGCCCTTTCCAAAACCATCAAAGGGAAGGGGCTTCTGGACAACCGACTCAGGATCCGACAGTGATAACGATCCAAAGAAACCAAAAGGGGCCCCCAAGAAGAAACCTAAAAGGAGGCCTAAGACCCCTATAAAAGCGGACGAGAAGAATAGGGTACCTGATACACCATGTGCTGGAGCGGAAGCCCCTTTAGACGTAGAGTCCGACGAGGAGGAAGGAACCGATACAGAAGTAAACAGAGATCGGTGCATTGGGAGGGGATGCAAAACGTGAAACAAAAGAACAAGAAACGAAAAGCAATGAAATAGTGGACAATACAGATGAAGATGAACTTCAAGTGATTAATATATCCGCTTTCGACATTCCAGAATCCTGTATTTCCCTGCTTAAGAAAGGTCTGAACTTTAGTCCAACCAAGAGATCTTTACAAGTCTGTTCGAAAATTGGTGATCTGCCAGAAGTTTAACACTCCTCTAGCCACCGGAAGGACGGCGGTGGGACCAGCTCAAACTGATGGACTACCTTGCCCGATGACAATTAACCCATTACCAGAGCAAGATGGGGGAGACCCCACATTGTCTGGTGGGCAAATTGAGGGTATTTTTAATAATCCTAATCTTGCTTCTTTTTCTGGGTGTACTCCTCAGGTGAAGACGGGGACACATACTGAGACCTTGGGTTTCAGCCCATTGATTCAATGGGACCCCACAGATGAGGAGCTAGCCTAGGTGGTTAATGATTTGTGGTCCAATGAAGGTCCTTGGAGCCATTTAGACTCGACCAGTGGGGACGGCTTAGAAATTGGGGATGTAGGCACTTTTAGAGCGTGTAAATCGGTACAGCCTTTCCCAGTAAATCCTGGTTCAAGTATTGATTTATTTTTTGACTGTATAATTAAAGACATCAAAGCAGAGGTGTATGAAGATGCCAGATCAAATCTAACAGGGAATGAGAGAGCAGGATTGGAATGGTTAAAAAAGAATGAGAACTTGATCATCAGAAGTGCAGACAAGGGTGGCAATTTAGTGATCCTGTCTGTGGATCAATATAAACAGGAAGCCGAGAGGCAACTTAATGATAAAGCTACCTATTGCCTGTTATCTGCTGATCCAACCTCTCGTTTCCAATCCCAGTTGAGATCCCTCTTATTTAAAGGGGTGGAAAAAGGGTTCCTCCCCAAGAAATTGGGGTGCGATCTATTTCCCCTGTTTCCCAGATGTCCGGTATGGTATTATATACCTAAGATGCACAAATCCATGACCACTCCGCCGGGACGTCCCATAGTATCTGGGTGTGGATCTCTCACTGAGAGGTTGTCCAGGTATCTCGACCATCTCCTGCGCCCCCTGTTGAAAGGGGTGCCCTCTTATTTGAGGGATACATTGGAGGTTTTGCTCAAGGTGGAGCACACCACATGGGTCCCAGGCGACAGACTGGCCACTATTAATGTGGTCAGTCTGTACAGCCGGATCCCACAGGATCTTGGGGTGTCGGCGGTCAAGCAATTTTTGAAACGCACAAACAAGGATGAAGATTACATCGAATATCTTTGCGAATGTTTGGAGTTTGTACTTAAACATAATGCTTTTCTCTTTGATGGACGCTGGTATCAGCAGATCGCTGGCACCCCCATGGGGACCCCTGTGGCGTGCTCCTTCGCAAACCTATTCTTGGGGGCGTGGGAGGAGTCTGCCGTGCTTTCGGACAAGAACCCGTTCCGTGGGCACGTCAGACAGTGGTCGAGGTACGTGGACGACGTCCTGGTGGTTTGGTCTGGATCTGATGAACAGTTTGAACAGTTTTTACGATACTTGAATACTAATGAGATAAACATGCAATTCACAGCAGAAATGAGTGATAAAGAGATCGCTTTTTTGGATTTAAAACTACGAATACAGGATGGGAAGCTTTACAGTACGGGTTATAGGAAATCCACAGCTACAAATGCTGTTTTACATGCAGATAGTTTCCACCCCATGCCCGTTTCTAGCCCCGTGCGGGGCGTGCCACCGCCCGGGGCGCTGTTGGGAGGGGGCGCTGTAATGGAGGGGGGAAGCACCGTAGCCGCGGGGAGGGCAACCCGACCTCTCCCTCCCTCTCCCTGGCCGCCCTCCGTGCTCCCCCCTCAGATGTATAGTGAGCAGCAGCAGCCAGGGAGGGAGCGCTGTATACAACATACCTCCCTGGCTCCAAGCGCTGCTCTCTCGCCGCCGGTCTGCTCCCATCTGCCTACACGTGTATACTATACACACGCTGCTTCCGGCTAAACAGGAAGCAGCGTGTGTATAAGCGTGTATGCAGAGAGAAGAAGACCGGCGGCGAGAGAGCAGCGCTTGGAGCCAGGGAGGTATGTTGTATACAGCGCTCCCTCCCTGGCTGCTGCTGCTCACTATACATCTGAGGGGGGAGCATGGAGGGCGGCCCGGGAGAGGTCGGGCTGCCCTCCCCGCGGCTACGGTGCTTCCCCCCTCCATTATGGGGGACAGCTACCTATCGAACCTATCCTGGGGGGCACCTACCTAATCTAACCTACGCTGGGGGGCAGCTACCTATCTAACCTATCCTGGGGGGCACCTACCTAATCTAACCTACGCTGGTGGGCAGCTACCTATCTAACCTATCCTGGGGGGCAGCTACCTATCTAACCTATCCTGGGGGGCACCTACCTAATCTAACCTACGCTGGGGGGCAGCTACCTATCTAACCTATCCTGGGGGGCACCTACCTAATCTAACCTACGCTGGGGGGCAGCTACCTAATCTAACCTACACTGGGGTGCAGCTACCTATCTAACCTATACTGGGGGGCACCTACCTAATCTAACCTACACTGGGGGGCAGCTACCTATCTAACCAACACTGGGGGACAGCTACCTATCCTGGGGGGCACCTACCTAATCTAACCTACGCTGGGGGGCAGCTACCTATCTAACCTATCCTGGGGGGCAGCTACCTATCTAACCTATCCTGGGGGGCAGCTATCTATCTAACCTATCCTGGGGGGCACCTACCTAATCTAACCTACGCTGGGGGGCAGCTACCTATCTAACCTATCCTGGGGGGCACCTACCTAATCTAACCTGCGCTGGGGGGCAGCTACCTAATCTAACCTACACTGGGGTGCAGCTACCTATCTAACCTATACTGGGGGGCACCTACCTAATCTAACCTACACTGGGGGGCAGCTACCTATCTAACTAACACTGGGTCGCAGCTACCTATCCTGGGGGGCACCTACCTAATCTAACCTACGCTGGGGGGCAGCTACCTAATTTAACCTATACTGGGGGGCACTTACCTAATCTAACCTACACTGGGGGGCAACTACCTATCTAACCTATACTGGGGGGCACCTACCTAATCTAACCTACACTCGGGGGCAGCTACCTATCTAACCTACACTGGGGGGCAGCTACCTATCTAACCTATACTGGGGGGCACCTACCTAATCTAACCTATGCTGGGGGGCAGCTACCTATCTAACCTATACTGGGGGGCACCTGTCTAATCTAGCCTATACTGGAAGGGGGGGGGGGCAGCTACCTAATCTTACCTATACTGGGGGGCACCTACCTATCTAACGTATACTGAGGGGAACCTACCTATCTAACCTATACTGGGGGGCAGCTACCTATCTAACCTATACTGGGGGGGCAGCTACTTATCTAACCTATACTGGGGGCACTTATCTAACCTGTATTGGGGGCACCTACCTACCTAGCTAGCCTATACAGGTGACAACTATACTGGCTACCTATATTGCAGACACCTACCTAAATGACCTATACTGGGGGCACCTACCTATCTAACCTATGCTGGGGGCAACTATTCTGACTACCTATATTAGAGGCACCCACCTAGCTAACCTGTACTGGGGCACCTACCTATCTAACTTTTTTTTTTCACAATTGAATTTTTATTTGCCAAATGTAGATAAAGAACATACAATACAGTTTTGTAGGTCAAGCAAAGGAACACTGATAAATCTTGAAAGATACATGCCTAGATTAAGACCTATTTAACAGCAGAAAACTTCTATCAAAACAGATCATGAACAGCAGAAACATATCTATATTGCAGCATATAGGTTTTTAACATTGTGAGGCTGCTTTGTTAGTCCAGAACCTTCAAACAATGTTAAAAGCGATATAAATTGCAGTCTGGGGCCCTCCCACAAGGCCACCTGAGAGGGAAGGAAAGAGAAGAATAAAAGAAGACAGGAAGAGAAAAAGGTTTGGTTCTTTGAGCCTCAGGTCTGCATAATATCTTTATATTTTTGAGAACATTGGAATTCGTTCCAGAGGGACCAAGTAATGGTATACTGCTCATTACGATCCTGTGCTAACAGTATAATATGCTCCATAGTCTCAATTGCCTCGACCCGCCTGACCCAGGCTTTGATTGTAGGGGCGGATGCTGCTTTCCAATTCAATGGGACAAGAGCCCTTGCCGCATTGATTAGATGGATTTTCAGGGATTTTTTATATGATTTGATAGGGTCAGATGTGTCATGAAGCAAAAAGAGGCCCGGATAGAAGACAACGCTCTCACCCAAAATATGCTCCATCAGCCCATGTATCTCCATCCAGTATGGTTCAATTAAAGAACAGGACCAAAAGATGTGGAAAAGAGTGCCCACATCTGTATTACATCTCCAACAGTCAGTAGAGGTAGATGGAAACACCCTCTGTATTGTGTAAGGAGTTTTATACCAGCGTGTTAGAATTTTGTATCCCAGTTCTTGTGTATTGGTATTGAGGGACCCCTTGTGGTTTAACAAACAGATTTTTGACCATTGATCATTGGCAATCTCCCTACCCAAATCCGTCTCCCATTGAGTCTGGAATTTAAGTTTGACTTCCTCAGTGCCAGCTATCAACATCTTATAAATCATAGAGATCAGGTGATTCGGTTTAATAGCATTAGAGATAAGGTTCTCAAGGTCCGTGGGCGTTTTAGTCCAGTCTGTGGATCTGCGTCTAGCATTGAGGAAGTGTCTGATCTGAAAGTATTGCCATTGTGTTAGCTTGACGTCCTCTCTCAAAGCTGTCATCTGTGAAAATGATAGTATTGCACCTCTACTGAGAAAGTCTTGGACTCTAGGGCAACAAGCACCTGGCCAGTTCCTCAGGAAAGGGATGTCTGAAGCCACAGAAAAGTCTGGGTTATCTGTAAGAGATTCCAGCCTACTAGGAAATGAGACTTGTTTTAACGATGGAAGAATTTTCCTTAAGGTTTTAATGGTTGCCATCATGAGGGGGTTACCCCATTGGGATTGGATCTTGGCTGGGCAGGAAGACCAGCCAAGGGTTTGAATCTTGCATTCAGCCGATGCCTGTTCTATTTTAACCCAGTTTTTAGGTGATATATTATTGGCCCATTCGACCACTCGACAGGCTTGGGCCGCTATGTGATATTTGTATAGATCTGGGAGAGCCATACCACCCTCTTCTTTTTGCAGGAATAAAGTGGACCTTTTTAAACGCGGGGGTTTGTGTCCCCAGATAAATTTAGAAATTTGGCTTTGAAGGTCTTTGATGAATTTAGGTGGTAAGGAGATAGGGATGCATTGACTAATATATAGGAAGCGTGGTAATAAATTCATTTTAACTGAAGCCATGCGGCCAAACCATGAAAGGCTTTTCTGTTGGCCCCATCTCAGTAGGTCATCTCTCAAGGAGGTCCCCAAAGTAGTATAGTTCAAGGGGTAAAGGTCACTTAGGTTTGTTGGGATATTAATCCCCAAATATCTGAGGGAGTCTCTGGCCCACTTGAAAGCAAAGGAGTGCTTACAGTGTTGGATAAGGGGATTTTCTAGGGAGATGTTTAGGGCTTGGGACTTATGAAAGTTTATTTTAAGATTTGAAATACCGCCAAATTCCTTGAACCTATCAATTAGGACAGGCAGAGACACCAGCGGGTCCTGAAGATAAAACAGAAGGTCATCTGCAAAAGCCGAGACCACATGTATGGTGTCATCTGCTTGTATCCCCCTAATGTCTCTGTCTGCTCTCACAGCATTAAGGAATGGTTCCAGAGTGAGAATATATATGGGGGGGACAGGGGACACCCTTGTCTAGTTCCATTTGAAATAAGCACTGGCTCAGACAAAACACCATTAGCCTTCACCCTGGCCGAAGGGTTGGTGTATAGGAGTCCAATCCATTGTAACATGGGGGTGCCCAGGCCAAGGCTCGACAGGGTGGCATGCATGTAATCCCACGCCACCCTGTCGAAGGCCTTTTCGGCATCAGTGGAAAGGAGGAACGCGCTGATCTTATGAGCTTTTGCGTACGCCATTACACCTATCGTACGCATGACATTGTCTTTAGCTTCTCTGCCTGGGACAAAACCTGACTGATCAAGTTCAATGTGGTTCGGTATGAAGGGTAGTATCCTGTTTGCGAGGATTTTAGCTAGTAACTTTGCGTCTAGGTTCAGTAGTGAAATTGGTCTATAATTAGAGCAACATTGGGTATCTTTTTCTGGCTTAGGGATAATTGAGATGTGCACCTCAAGAAATTGCCCAGAGGGAACCGTGGAGGCCGAGATCCCGTTGAAAGCCTCCACAAAAAGTGGGCCTAGGGTCTGTTTAAATGATTTATAATATTGAGCTGTCAGTCCATCCGGACCCGGTGTTTTGCCTGGTTTCAGGGCTTTTACTGCAGTTAAGAATTCATCCACTGTCAACGGAGCCTCCAGGTCCTCCCTGTCCCCCTCAGACAGCCCAAGAGGTTTAGCATACTGTTTAACCACTTGAGGACCTAGGGCTTTCTACCCCTTAAGGACCGGCCACTTTTTTTCCATTCAGACCACTGCAGCTTTCACGGTTTATTGCTCGCTCATACAACCTACCACCTAAATGAATTTTGGCTCCTTTTCTTGTCACTAATAAAGCTTTCTTTTGGTGCTATTTGATTGCTCCTGCGATTTTTACTTTTTATTATATTCATCAAAAAAGACATGAATTTTGGCAAAAAAATGATTTTTTTTAACTTTCTGTGCTGACATTTTTCAAATAAAGGAAAATTTCTGTATACATGCAGCGCGAAAAATGTGGACAAACATGTTTTTGATTAAAAAAAACCCATTCAGTGTATATTTATTGGTTTGGGTAAAAGTTATAGCGTTTACAAACTATGGTGCAAAAAGTGAATTTTCCCATTTTCAAGCATCTCTGACTTTTCTGACCCCCTGTCATGTTTCATGAGGGGCTAGAATTCCAGGATAGTATAAATACCCCCCAAATGACCCCATTTTGGAAAGAAGACATCCCAAAGTATTCACTGAGAGGCATACTGAGTTCATAGAAGATATTATTTTTTGTCACAAGTAAGCGGAAAATGACACTTTGTGAGAAAAAAAAAAAAAAAAAAAAAGTTTCCATTTCTTCTAACTTGCGACAAAAAAAAATGAAATCTGCCACGGACTCACCATGCCCCTCTCTGAATACCAAAATGGGGTCATTTGTGGGGTGTGTTTACTGTCCTGACATTTTGGGGGGTGCTAAATTGTAAGCACCCCTGTAAAGCCTAAAGGTGCTTATTGGACTTTGGACTCCTTAGCGCAGTTAGGCTGCAAAAAAGTGCCACACATGTGGTATTGCCGTACTCAGGAGAAGTAGTATAATGTGTTTTGGGGTGTATTTTTACACATACCCATGCTGGGTGGGAGAAATATCTCTGTAAATGACAATTTGTTAATTGTTTTTACACACAATTGTCCATTTACAGAGATCTTTCTCCCACTCAGCATGGGTATGTGTAAAAATACACCACAAAACACATTACACTACTTCTCCTGAGTACGGCGATACCACATGTGTGGCACTTTTTTGCACCCTAACTGCGCTAAAGGGCCCAAAGTCCAATGAGTACCTTTAGGATTTCACAGGTCATTTTGAGAAATTTCGTTTCAAGACTACTCCTCACGGTTTAGGGCCCCTAAAATGCCAGGGCAGTATAGGAACCTCACAAATGACCCCATTTTAGAAAGAAGACACCCCAAGGTATTCCGTTAGGAGTATGGTGAGTTCATAGAAGATTTTATTTTTTGTCAAAAGTTAGCGGAAAATGACACTTTGTGAAAAAACACAATTAAATTCAATTTCCGCTAACTTGTGACAAAAAATAAAATCTTCTATGAACTCGCCATACTACTAACGGAATACCTTGGGGTGTCTTCTTTCTAAAATGGGGTCATTTGTGGGGTTCCTATACTGCCCTGGCATTTTAGGGGCCCTAAACCGTGAGGAGTAGTCTTGAAACGAAATTTCTCAAAATGACCTGTGAAATCCTAAAGGTACTCATTGGACTTTGAGCCCTTTAGCGCAGTTAGGGTGCAAAAAAGTGCCACACATGTGGTATCGCCATACTCGGGAGAAGTAGTACAATGTGTTTTGGGGTGTATTTTTACACATACCCATGCTGGGTGGAAGAAATAACTCTGTAAATGGACAATTGTGTGTAAAAAAATCAAAAGATTGTCATTTACAGAGGTATTTCTCCCACCCAGCATGGGTATGTGTAAAAATACACCCCAAAACACATTATACTACTTCTCCCGAGTACGGCGATACCACATGTGTGGCACTTTTTTGCACCCTAACTGCACTAAGGGGCCCAAAGTCCAATGAGTACCTTTAGGATTTCACAGGTCATTTTTGTTTCAAGACTACTCCTCGCGGTTTAGGGCCCCTAAAATGCCAGGGCACTATAGGAACCCCACTAATGACCCCATTTTAGAAAGAAGACACCCTAAGGTATTCCGTTAGGAGTATGGTGAGTTCATAGAAGTTTTTATTTTTTTGTCACAAGTTAGCGGAAATTGATTTTAATAGTTTTTTTTCACAAAGTGTAATTTTCCGCTAACTTGTGACAAAAAATAAAATCTTCTATGAACTCACCATACTCCGTACGGAATACCTTTGGGTGTCTTCTTTCTAGAATGGGGTCATTGTGGGGTTCCTATACTGCCCTGGCATTTTAGGGGCCCTAAACCGTGAGGAGTAGTCTTAAAACCAAATGTCGCAAAATGACCTGTGAAATCCTAAAGGTACTCATTGGACTTTGGGCCCCTTAGCGTACTTAGGGTGTAAAAAAGTGCTACACATGTGGTACCGCCGTACTCAGGAGAAGTAGTATAATGCGTTTTAGGGTGTATTTTTACACATACCCATGCTAAGTGGGAGAAATATCTCTGTAAATGACAATTGTTTGATTTTTTTACACACAATTGTCCATTTACATAAAATTTCTCCCACCCAGCATGGGTATGTGTAAAAATACACCCCAAAACACATTATACTACTTTTCCTGAGTACGGCGGTACCACATGTGTGACACTTTTTTTGCAGCCTAGGTGCGCTAAGGGGCCCAACGTCCTATTCACAGATCATTTTGAAGCATTTGTTTTCTAGACTACTCCTCGCGGTTTAGGGCCCCTAAAATGCCAGGGCAGTATAGGAACCCCACAAGTGACCCCATTTTAGAAAGAAGACACCCCAAGGTATTCCGTTAGGTGTATGGCGAGTTCATAGAAGATTTTATTTTTTGTCACAAGTTAGTGAAAAATGACACTTTGTGAAAAAAAACCAATAAAAATTAATTTCCGCTAACTTTTGACAAAAAATAAAATCTTCTATGAACTCGTCATACACCTAACAGAATACCTTGGGGTGTCTTTTTTTCTAAAATGGGGTCACTTGTGGGGTTCCTATACCGCCCTGGCATTTTACAGGCCCAAAACCGTGAGTAGTCTGGAAAGCAAATGTCTCAAAATGACTGTTCAGGGGTATAAGCATCTGCAAATTTTGATGACAGGTGGTCTATGAGGGGGCGAATTTTGTGGAACCGGTCATAAGCAGGGTGGCCTTTTAGATGACAGGTTGTATTGGGCCTGATCTGATGGATAGGAGTGCTAGGGGGGTGACAGGAGGTGATTGATGGGTGTCTCAGGGGGTGGTTAGAGGGGAAAATAGATGCAATCAATGCACTGGGGAGGTGATCGGAAGGGGGTCTGAGGGGGATCTGAGGGTTTGGCCGAGTGATCAGGAGCCCACACGGGGCAAATTGGGGCCTGATCTGATGGGTAGGTGTGCTAGGGGGTGACAGGAGGTGATTGATGGGTGTCTCAAGGTGTGATTAGAGGGGGGAATAGATGCAAGCAATGCACTGGCGAGGTGATCAGGGCTGGGGTCTGAGGGCATTCTGAGGGTGTGGGCGGGTGATTGAGTGCCCTAGGGGCAGATAGGGGTCTAATCTGATAGGTAGCAGTGACAGGGGGTGATTGATGGGTAATTAGTGGGTGTTTAGGGTAGAGAATAGATGGAAACACTGCGCTTGGGTGGTGATCTGATGTCGGATCTGCGGGCGATCTATTGGTGTGGGTGGGTGATCAGTTTGCCCGCAAGGGGCAGGTTAGGGGCTGATTGATGGGTGGCAGTGACAGCGGGTGATTGATGGGTGGCAGTGACAGGGGGTGATTGATGGGTGGCAGTGACAGGGGGTGATTGATGGGTGATAGGTGATTGGCAGGTGATTGACAGGTGATCAGTGGGTTATTACAGGGAAGGACAGATGTAAATATTGCACTGGCGAATTGATAAGGAGGGGTCTGAGGGCAATCTGAGCGTGTAGGCGGGTGATTGGGTGCCCGCAAGGGGCAGATTAGGGTCTGATCTGATGGGTAACAGTGACAGGTGGTGATAGGGGGTGATTGATGGGTAATTAGTGGGTGTTTAGAGGAGAGAATAGATGTAAACGCTGCGCTTGGGTGGTGATCTGATGTCGGATCTGCGGGCGATCTATTGGTGTGGGTGGGTGATCAGATTGCCCGCAAGGGGCAGGTTAGGGGCTGATTGTTGGGTGGCAGTGACAGGGGGTGATTGATGGGTGATAGGTGATTGGCAGGTGATTGACAGGTGATCAGTGGGTTATTACAGGGAAGGACAGATGTAATTAATGCACTGGCGAATTGATAAGGGGGGGGGTCTGAGGGCAATCTGAGCGTGTGGGCGGGTGATTGGGTGCCCGCAAGGGGCAGATTAGGGTCTGATCTGATAGGTAACAGTGACAGGTGGTGATAGGGGGTGATTGATGGGTGATTGATGGGTAATTAGTGGGTGTTTAGAGAAGATAACAGATGTAAATGATACATTTGGGAGGTAATCTGACGGCGGGTTTGCGGGCGATCTAATGGTGTGGGTGGGTGATCAGATTGCCCGCAAGGGGCAGGTTAGGGGCTGATTGATGGGTGGCAGTGACAGGGGGTGACAGGGGGTGATTGATGGGTGATAGGTGATTGGCAGGTGATTGACAGGTGATCAGTGGGTTATTACAGGGAAGAACAGATGTAATTAATGCACTGGTGAATTGATAAGGGGGGGTCAGAGGGCAATCTGAGCGTGTGGGCGGTTGATTGGGTGCCCGCAAGGGGCAGATTAGGGTCTGATCTGATAGGTAAAAGTGACAGGTGGTGATAGGGGGTGATTGATGGGTGATTGATGGGTAATTAGTGGGTGTTTAGAGGAGAGAATAGATGTAAAGAATGGATTTGGGAGGTGATCTGATGTTGGATCTGTGGGCGATCTATTGGTGTGGGGGGGTGATCAGATTGCCCGCAAGGGGCAGGTTTGGGGCTGATTGATGGGTGGCAGTGACAGGGGGTGATTGACGGGTGATTGACGGGTGATTGACGGGTGATTGACAGGTGATTGACAGGTGATTGACAGGTGATCAGGGGGATAGATACATACAGTAAACAGGGGGGGGGGTGGTCTGGGGGGGGGGGGTGGTCTGGGGAGAATCTGAGGGGTGGGGGGTGATCAGGAGGGGGCAGGGAGCAGGGGGGGGGATAAAAAAAAATAGCGTTGACAGATAGTGACAGGGAGTGATTGATGGGTGATTAGGGGGGTGATTGGGTGCAAACAGGGGTCTGGGCAGGGGGGGGGGTCTGATGGGTGCTGTGGACGATCTGGGGCAGGGGGGGGAGAAATCAGTGTGCTTGGGTGCAGACTAGGGTGGCTGCAGCCTGCCCTGGTGGTCCCTCGGACACTGGGACCACCAGGGCAGGAGGCAGCCTGTATAATACACTTTGTAAACATTACAAAGTGTATTATACACTTTGTATGCGGCGATCGCGGGGTTAACATCCCGCCGGCGCTTCCGTATAGCCGGCGGGATGTTGCGGCGGGCGAGCGGTGACAGGCGCCGGTGGAGGATCGCGTCACGGATGATGCGATCGCTCCACCCATGCCCTTAGAAGGACCGCCGCCTCTGTGGGTGAGCCGGTCCTTCAGGGCTCCACTTCCCGGCCGCCTCTGTGCGTTAGGTGGTCGGGAAGTGGTTAAGATATTCCTTAATTTTGGCCTTTCTTAGTTCTGTGTTCAAGTTGGGTGAATCTGAGCTCAAGTTATAGAGGGAGTTGTAATACACTCTAAATTCTTCCGCTATCTCATCAGATTTTACCATTCTCTTTTGTGTTTTGGGATTTATCAGGCAAGGAATGTTAGATTGGAGAGACTGTTTTCGTAAGGCCCTGGCCAGGTATCTGCCACTCTTATTGCCAGTTTCATAGAAGATACGTTTCCCCATTAGAATCTTTCTTTTGGCATCTGAGAACAGTAGTTTATTTAGTTTATCACGACATTCAGTCAATTCTGTAAGGGTGTTAACTGCCAAGGATTGTTTGCGTATTTTTTCTAGTCTGGCAATATTGATCAATAGAGTTTGAATGCCCTCATTGCGTTCTTTTTTCAATTTAGAACCTAGTTGGATAAACCTGCCTCTAATCACCGTCTTGTGTGCCTCCCACACTGTCAGCTTAGAAACCTCAGGAGTGTCGTTCTGTTCAATATAAGAGGATAGTGCAAGAGAGATTTCTTGTATTCTAGATTTGTCTGCTAGGATATTTGGATTGAGTCTCCAACACCATGATTTGGATATGTTCTGTACAGATTTAATGGTAAGGAAGATTGGAGCATGGTCTGAGATAGATTTGCTTCCGATCTTAGAGTCCAACACTAGGGACAAATCTCTTTGGGCAATAAAGAAATAGTCTATTCTAGAGTATTTATTATGTAGCGGGGAAAAAAAAGTAAAGTCTCTTTCCGTTGGATGAGAGATGCGCCATTGATCCATTAAGGTTAGTTGTTGTAGTTTTTGCCTAATGAATTTAATTGCTCTATATGATAGGACAGATGAGCCACTACCTATCTAACTTATACCGGGGGCGCCTGCCTATCTAACCTATACTGGGGGCAACTATACTGGCTACCTATACTGGAGGCACCTACCTGGCTAACCTATAGCGGGGGCAACTATACTGGCTCACCTATGCCTGGCTACCTATACTGGGGTACCTATTCTTGGCTACCTATACTGGGGGGACCTATACTAAGTGAAACTAGACCTGGCTAACCTATACTGCGGGTACCCATACCTTGCTCCGGGGGGGGGCGCAATTTTTACACCCTCGCCCTGGGTGCATTTTAGCCTAGAAACTGCACTGTCCACCCCGAATATGTTAAGAGGGCTATCCCTTATGGCCAATACCTTAGGTTAAGGAGAAATAATAAATTGGAAGATGACTTCGAGAGGCAGGCTGATGAGCTTACAGACAGGTTTGTGAAGAGAGGGTACGATCTAAGACAGTTGGAGGAAGCCAGACAACGAGCAAGGAGATCAGATAGGACTGATTTGCTCACTTCAAAAGTTAAGAATGGATCTGAACATGGGAGAATCACGTTTTCTTTCGATTACTCACCAATGGCAGGAAGGATTAGAAAGTCTATCTTTTCACATTGGGGAGTGATCCTGGGAGATCAGGATTTGGCACAGAAGGTCGACGGACCACCGAGGGTGGCCTTTAGGAGGGCTCCCACTTTGAAAAATCTATTAACGAGTAGTGAGTTTGTTTCCCCAAAAACCAACACCTGGCTTGACAAGACATCTTTTAAAGGGAACTATAGATGTGGTAATTGTATTTATTGTCCCTTGCTACTTCCTTGTAAAAATATACAGGTGGGCAAGGAGGTCTTTCAGATTAAATCTTTTCTATCATGTCAGACTGGTTATGTTGTGTATGTCCTATTCTGCCCTTGTAGACGTTTTTATGTTGGTCAAATAACACGCCCCCTTAAAGTTAGAATCGGTGAGCATTTGAGTGTGATGAGGTCTGGGAAAGGCTGTACCAGGCTTTATACCCACATGAATGAGGTTCATGGGGGCGAATGTAACAACGTGAGGTTTATAGCTTTGGAAAAGGTTGAGAAACCTAGAAGAGGTGGAAATAGAGAACTGTTACTTTTGAGAAAAGAAACTTGGATCATTTTACAAACTGATGCGATGGGCCCTTTGGGTCTTAACGACAGGGTTGAACTTTCATGTATGTTGGATCCATGACTTTTTTATGTCGGTTGATGAAGATTTTCCAAATGTTTGTATTAATGTTCTGGATATGTGTGTGTTGTAGTTTTCATCCCTTGTGGATATTGGTTGCTTGTCGGTGATTGATCGCATTGGGATGTCCAATGGTGAGGGTCTCTTCCCCCCTTTTTTTTTTGACCCAAGCTATATCACTTCTTTTGATAGGAGGGATCTATGGTGACTATATACTTGGTAAAATTTTCCCCAAGTAATGTAGGTCCTTTGGAGTAGCCCTTTTTGTTTTGTGTCATAGTGGATACCCCGGTGCGATCAATTACTTGTTCATCTATTATTGTAAGCCAAAGTTTTTTGTCCTAAATAGTCCTGTAGAGGGCGATTATATAGTGTGGTGAACGTCTTTTTTCTCTTGATTGGCCGCCCAGCTTTTTGTTTTTAAAGGTGCTTTGTTTTAAACACTATAATGCACATTAGAGACACTTTGTTTGACTTTTTTTGGGGGGGCGCTGTGGTCTCAGTTCTTTGGGAATGGATGGGCATGCATAATTTAACATGCCCATTGCGTCCGTTCGGACGCACGAGCACACAAGTAAATGATGGACACAATGATGTCTCCATCTAGTGGTGGTTTATCTTAACCACCTTATGCGTCTATTCTGATGCATCACTTGTGCGCATGTACGCCATGTCCCGAACGATACCGGAAGCGCTTCCCCTCAGGGTCAAATGAACTCCCAGTGATGCAGACGATTCCCCCGGAAGGGGCGGGGCTACTCCCCGCAATATCCCGGAGGCTCGCCGAGCATTCACAATGTGGAACGCAGCGTGACCAAGCGCCCTGTTGGACGCGAAACGGCCGTCGCCGACCTTTTCACACCCTGAGCACCCACCGGATCACTGCCACCACAATCAGTATGTATGACATATATTCAAGTATACACTGATGTTTACCCTATTGTATGGAATCGATCTGGAGGATTAAAAGGCAAGATTTACTTATAGGACATTGGTGCACGCCTCTGCTTCTTTGTGTATACTTCTGCTGTTTCCTTCCTTCCATGAAATTTGTCGGAGCACATGTCCCAGCATCCTTCCGATCTCATTACAGGGTTAGTGGAGGCGAAGAGTACCTTACAGCTTCAATTGGTTTCTCCCACGTATTATTTGTATCATTATAGGGAGTGCCACACTACTATCTGCTTCTTGAACTAGAACACCTGCACAATAATGTCTAGGCTTAGGGAAAGTTAAACACGTTGTATATCACTTTTGTGATTTTAGGTTCTCGTGTCTGTGCCACAACACTGCATGTGGAGTCCTGGTGGTCACGATGTTCCAGCTGCTGGACACTTTGACACCATGGTCTATGCTTTTCTGCAGTCACAGACATATTTTTTAAGACTCCTGAGTGCCCCCTACTGCTTATTTTCAATACAATTCTTATTTAAACAGTTGTTTTTTATTTTTCTTTATATCCGATAATGATCTTAAAGTGTTATTCCAACAAAAACGCAAACTTAAAATTAATAAATACACTATATTTAGCTTTATTCAATACTGGAATCTCCTAGATTCCGGTATTGAATCTAGATTTCCTAGAACAGTGGTCCTCAAACTAAGGCCCGCGGGCCAAATGGGGCCCCCTCACGGCTTTTTTTGTCAGCCCCCACACACAAAATATATTACTTATAGATGCGGTCAGCTACATCCTTAAATATTGGTGGTCCACATATAGAATAGCAGTGCTGGCACCACCCATCCACATGGAAGCCAGAAAGCAATAATTTGCTGGTTTCCAATCAAATTCCACATCAGGTGACACTGCTGTCCAATTGGACTGCAGGTTGTCACCTGGGTATGCTTCACTGTCTGGCCCGCAAAGACTTCTACATTTTATGTATGCTCCGGCCCCCCAGCAGTCTGAAGAATGTTGACTCGGCCCTCGACCCAAAACGTTTGGGGACCCCTGTCCTAGAACTAGAAAGCATGCAGCACAGAACTGCAAATGAACACTTCTCATCTTGCTTACTGCCACTATACTTACACACTGTCCTTGTAATATATATACTGTCTGTCCTTGTATTGTTTTTGTTTGTGTCTGTTAAATAATTGCCAAGTCAAATTCCTTGTAAGTGCAAACTTACTTGGCTAAATAAATTGATTCTGATAACCTTTTACATCTGTTCCAAATTGGCGTAATATTTTTTTTTTTTTTGTTCTATGAAAATTTCAAGTCTTATACCCCATACATGTGGATTATCTACATGTAATCTACAGAGCATACAAGACAGTCCGTGCACAGCTTCCTGTAATCACATTTATTTTCTCATAGATTTTCGCCAGCAGGGCCCTGGGACAAACACACGTGAACAAGCGTCACACCGGCGTGAAACGGCTGTTGCGCCGTCCTCTCATCCCCTGGTCACACTCCCGCACCCGCCCTCCACACAGGTCAGATCAATCTACTGCATATATGTTGACTGAAATGTGACATGTGTTTACTTGCCTGCTGGGGAAAATCTATGAGAAAATAAATGTGATTACAGGAAGCTGTGCAGGACTGTCTTGTATGCTCTGTGGAATTTGTTGTTGTCTAAACTAGCCTGGAAGCACGCTTCCTCATATATATCAAGCAGTGAAGTGGACTAGGACGGAGGTGTCACTAAAAGGTGCAGAGGACCTTTCTATCCCCCCACCACTGAGTGCCAGGCAAACCAGCTCCTATTGTGTACTTTATCTACATGTAATACAGCAGTAGCTTTAACTTTTGGGGTGATTTCATGAGCTTGTCTATGCCACGTATGAAAACATATGCATTTTTTTAAATGACATTTTCCTTTTGTTGTCAAAATTTAATTAAAGGGGCATTACATCTAATATTGTGGATTATAGTTAATAATATAAATAATGTGCACAAGAGGTCCAAGTTATAAAAAAAGTAAATGGCTAGTGAAAAGGTAAGTGGTGTGTGACAGGACACCTTGCTGCACCTGGGGGGGAATGCACAATTTAGCGACGGAGTTCAGAAGAGCTCATTAACCATGTGGGGGAGGATCAGAGCAACTGCCGTTCTGGCTAGAAAGAAGCTGCTTTAGAGCAATGTGTTGTTTAATCTCTGCAGCATCTCTGGCTGAGTGTCTGGTTCTGCCGAGGACACATGGACAGTCTGTGTGAGAGAAAGGAGGGGCAGACTCAGCCAGATACGCTACAGTGTTTAGCAAGCAGTGTGTAACTTCTTATCACAGGGAAATGATCTTTCTAGCAAGAATGGCAGTTTGTCTCCCCCCACATGGTTAATGAGCTCTTCTGAACTCCGTTGCTAACTCCATCGCTTATGTGTATTACCATCCTCCCCCTGCTGCAGCAATGTGTCCTGTCAGAAACCACTTAACTTTTCACTAGATACTTACTTTTTTATAACTTGTACCTCTTGTGCACATTATTTACTTTATTAACTAAAATAAACAATATTAGCCATAATGCCCCTGTAAAGACAGTGCCAGCTACATTCATGACACGCCCATGGATTTGACAAATTATGGTGGAATATGCAAAAACAAACATCTTTTGACAATATTTGGCTGCAGTGGGATATGTTCAAAGATTCTCAGCTCCAATGTGCAGAAGTATGGGGCATTTTTTGAAGTCTTTATTTTGCTTTCTCAATCCATTACATATGGAAGAACATAGTGAATGACCTCAGGGATTTGATTTTATGCTTTGGGTCAGCTGATGATGATGATGATGAATATACAGTATGTATAGAGCCATACTATGGCTTCTGTTCAGTAATTCTGTGATATATCCCTTAAGTTTACAACCACACACTGTGTATATTCCTTTTGTTTTCTTTTTTCTTTTCAGTATGTTATATGTGCAAAAATGTTATACGTAAAGAATTTGCAAAAATAAATCCTAAAATAAGAATACAAACCATATTTTCAGCCTATGGAGAGATGCTGATTTACAATATCCTCTTTCTGTTTCCCGAAAAGGTATTCTGTTTCAGAAGTGTGCTTTTGTTTCCAGAAGGTGCTCGTACTCTGTATCTTTTTATTCCATTGTTTTATTCTCAAGGGATTTTATGTTTGGTTTCTACATTCCCAAAATATAAAACTGAATTGGAAGTAACAAGCAAGGCTATTTCTGCTACAAACTTCAAAACCTGGTCAGAATTTGTTTGAAACAAAACTAAAACACATTCATTGCATGGATAGGGTTCGTTTTCACATTGACAAATTATTTCAAAATAATTAATACCAAGACAATCTTAAAAGCCTTATGATATACTTATTTTCCTAAGGTGATGTCCCACCAAAATAAAGGCTAGTACACACTAGCAATTTTGATTGGCCAATGATTGGTCAATTTTACCACCTCCATGTAGTATGAGGGCCAAACAGATTTTCAATTCTATGCAGATTATATAGGTAAATGGTCATACTACATGGAGGTGGTAAAATTGACCAATGATTGGCCAATCAAAATTGCTAGTGTGTACTAGGCTTTAGGCTAGCAAATACATTGACCCCAAATCTCTAAGATGTGAAGAATGGGACAACTTTTAGAACCAGAAAATGTTGGCAATCAGGCACACTTGCCGTCACACCTCCAGTCATGCCCCAGATTATATCCTCAGCACTGTGAACTAATGATAATAAATGGTCAATAGAGGGTTGTTATCAAATCACTATTTCTTACATGACTGATTTTCTTATATAATAGTAAATGGAGCTAGCACATTAATTTATATATGGTGAGAAATATTTTCTCACCATAAGCACTCTTTTTGGTAGATAAATAGATTTGTTTATGTATATCTGCTAACCACCACACCACCAAAATAAATAAATACATAGCAGAACTGAGACACAAAATGAAGGTAGGACAGATAGATTTGGAAACACTGGTGGAAACACTGGTAAGCTACCTATGGTAACGAGTGCAAAAGCAAAAGTTGGGTTAAACAAGAAAACCCAATTATTGATCAAATCAAACTATGACTAAACAAACATAGCTGACTCAGGCCCATATTTACATCACTGAAGCTATAGGCACAGATGTCCTAGAACCCTAGACCTCCAACCCTTTGTCCTCCATGAACCTACAAACCCCACCAAACCGCACCCCAAATGTGCTATCTGGTACAGCTTTTACCTCCCTCCTACTTCCCTTGCCCATCATAGTTATAGGTGTCCCTTTGAATTAGGTAGCCAGAAGTACCCTCAGTATTAAGCAGCTAGTGTTGCTACCGACTGAAGGGATATCTCGTCAGTGGAATGCCGAGAGCTGGGAAAGTAACCTCACATTTACAATCTGCTCGGGACTCTACATAGGGAAGGAGGAAGGCACTACTAGGGGAGTGGAGTGAGCTGCCTTTCCACCATCAGGCATCTGTAGGCACATGCCTACAGTGCCTTATGGTAAATCCAGCCCCGAGCTAACTTCAATAACATCAAATTAGCCTAAAGTGTAGCTGCACCTTCATGAAAAAAACAAACAAACTAAAAAAAAAAACCTGACAATAAAATGAAAGTGAAAGCAACTAGTGCATGATGATGCATGCAGAAAAATTTGGCACTCCCAGCATCCCCTCATACATACTAAAAGACAACACTTGGATAGAATGCAGTTGTAGACATTTTTAAAATACACACACACACACACGGACACACACGGACACACACGGACACACACACACACACATGGACACACACACACGAAAAGAAAATTGTAGATATTTTAAAACACATTTATGTAAAGTGTTTTTTTTTTTTTTTTGTGTGTAAGCATAAACATTCATTTACACACAGTAGCAGTGAAAATGCTCGTGTACAGTCCCTGCCACTACTCCTTACACTATCTAACTACAGTCAGTAACTCCAGCTAACTCCAGTTCAGAATTAATGGTGTTTTGAAGGCAGCGGGTGGTCTCACCAAATATGCTGATCTGAGTTCGATTTTTGTTCTGATAGCTCACTTTGTATTTTTTTAAAAATTGATAAGAATAAACTATAAGCTCAGTTTGGAGTTTTGTGAATTAAAAAGAGTGAAAAAAAAGATAGAATTTATATTTGTTAAAGCATTCTTACTTTGTGGGATTTCTTCACTCCTGCTTAAGTTTTGCACAGTTCTGTATTTCAAGGCAGTAATGATCTCTGTACCCTGATGAGCTCTTTTGTAATAATATGACCTGCTAGGGTTACAGATGTACTCACGGGCACAGAGGAACACATACTTGAGCATCTGGCATGAAAAAGATTTTGAAAGCGCTTTGTTCAAGAGCTCCTTGTTTGTACAAAATACAATAGTCCTACAAAGAATCATCCATCCCTATGGCAAGAAACACAGCCAAAAATATAGAGCAACTAGGAGCATCACTTTAAACTTTGGTTAAAAGCCAGTAACACACAAACTATAACTTCTTTGTGGAAAAGGGGCACAAAGGGTTTATTTTCATGAGTCTATCTGTTGCTGTGAGTTGATGTATTATTGTTGTTCCATGCCTGACTAAGGAAAGTAGCCATGTTCAATCATCATCTATTTTACAAAGGTAATACTGTCCAATTTTAGATAATGATTTGAACAGTTGACATGATCACTTCTTGGCTTTTATATCTTTTAGCTACTAAATTTGTAAGTGATATGATTCTCCACCTCAACACACAAAATTATGGTGAATCCCGTGTTAATTCATATGTTTGGTTCATTCTATATTACACAAGAGAGTAGTGTAAAGTCATCATTTGGGGTTGTAGTGGGCATGACAGTTGTATACAGCCAGAAATTGTTCTAGTAATATCTTTGAGTATTTTATTAATTATTTTTTTATTTATATTGCATGCACTTTACCTAAAACTGTAATAATCCAGTCTAACATGAACAACGCATTATAAAAATTAACTTTCAGTGGCCTGTTATGAACAATATAGTGATGAGATTTAAGTGAGGGAAAAAATCAGTTTAACTTACCTGGGCCTTCTTGCAGCTCCCAGTAGTCATCCTGTGCCTTTGCCGTCCTTCAGAGACCCTCCAGCGAGCAGCGGTGACCCCCTCAAAGCTGACAGGTTGCGGCTAGTTGGAAGCTACTGCACATGCATGACCCCGAGCCGCGCGCACCCTGATTGTGTTCCTCGTAGCCGGGAGCATTCTGCGCATGTGCAATAGCGATATTGCCGTACTGCGCATGCATAGGATCACTGCCATGTGCAGAGATGCGGTAAGGAGCCAGCTTTGAGGTTATTGCTGCTGCTGGTCAGAGCGGCCACAGGATGACTCCAGGGGCTGAAACAAACCCCAGGTAAGTTAAAAAAAAAGTTCTCTCTTTAGATTTATTTTAACCACTTCAGGATCACAGGTTTTTTCCCTTAAAAACCAAAACAACTTTCACATTTCAGCGCACCACCCATTCATTCAGTGATAACTGTATTGTTACTTATCACACTGAAATGATCTATATATTGTTTTTTTCACCACAAATTAGGCTTTCTTTGGGTGGTAGTTTTTGCTATGAATTATTTTATTTTATATGCATTGTAAAGGGAATAATAAGGAAAAAAAGAAAAACAAATGATTATTTCTCAGTTTTCAGCCATTATAGTTTTAAAATAAAACTTGCTTCGGTACATAAAACCCACACGTTTTAATTGTCCATTTGTCATGGTTATTACAACATTTAAATTGTGGCCCTAGTACAATGTATGGTAATAATATTTTATCTGGACATAAAGGAGCATTTTTCCATTTAGGGATTTTTAATACTTTTTCACTTATTACAAGACTTTTTTTTGCAAAATTAACAGTGATATACTGGCAGGACATCCATATTAGAAAAGTCCCTAAGGTAACTATTTATGTAAAAAAAATTAAATGATGTAATTAAAAAAATAAAAAAATAACAAGTGTTTTATTTCTGTAACTGTGGGGCAGGGTTGGAAGGGGTTAAAAGTAATAAAATAAAAAAAGAATAATAAACTTTCTATGTAAAACAGTATACCAGTATAAATAGGTGCATTTTACTTTTTGGCCACAAGATGGTGCTACTGAGACCGTGTTTCTATTATTAGAACACAGCCGAACACGGAAGTGTCGGGTCTGAGAGCTTGCGTGACGTTTGCAAGCTATTGGAAGACACGGGAACGGTGATCGGGATTGAGAATCAAAAGATTCTCACATCCTGATCACAGATGGAGGGGGCTGTGGCGGTGGATCGACGGAAAACAGCGCGGGGATCGTGAACGCAACGGTAAGGCAGCAGTACGCATATCTACCCCCCTGATCCACACGTGAAGTTTAAAGGGGCGTAGATATGCATACCAAGGATCCTAAAGTGGTTAAACACAAAGTTGACCTGAATTTTCTGAATACACATCCCAGAAAAACCATCTTGAATTTTAACCAAATGGTCATTTTGACATACAAAAGGCACACGGTAGTTGACTCTGGCAAACCAAGCCATCCCCTCACTGTAAAAGGGAGTCTGAGAGCAGCTATAGTGTTGCTGTGTTTCAGCTGGTGATACTGAGGGATAGTGTTGGTGTTCATATCGAAAATGGGACACCTGAATACTCCTAAGCATCACACTTCAGCATTATTTCAGTTCGAACAAGCGGACCGGGTCAGGGGCAGTTCACTTAATTTCACCTCCTGGCACTTTTCAAGTGACTCCGATGCTTCCTCCTTCCACTACCCTTCAGGACCATCAGCTGCAACACAGTAACCCTATGGCTCAGCCTCCCTTTTACAGTGATGAAATGGGTTGGGGAAATGGTGGTGTTTGGCAGGATTTGGGTCTTCTGAAATTTGATATGCCAAATTCTATTACCAACACTACTGAGGGGACAAGAAGATCTAAAGGTGGCCATACATCTAGCGATTCGATCATTTAATTGAATCGAGAGAGAATAGAGTGTGTCCCAGTATACTTAATCGATGAAAACTGACCATGTATGGGCCACCGGTCAATCAACTTTCAATCAATCACACTGTAGTTAAAGTGGATTGCAATTTCGATAATCACTAGATGTATGGCTACCTTAAAGGAGTACTGTAGGGGGGTCGGGGGAAAAATAGTTGAACTTACCTGGGGCTTCTAAAGGTCCCCTGCAGACTTCCTGTGCCCATGCAGCCAGTCACCGATGCCTCGGTCCCCACCTCCGGTTCACCTCTGGAATTTGCGGCTTTAAAGTCGGAAAACCACTGCGCCAGCGCAGCCGCGTCCTCACTCCTGCTGACGTCACCGGGAGTTTACGCCGCAAGCCCAGTATTGTCTGCGCCTGCGTGGGTACAGGATGTCTGCAAGGGACCATTATAAGCCCCGGGTAAGTTCAACTCATTTTCCCACTAGCCCCCTACAGTAGCCCTTTAACATTAAAGACAGAGATTATTTGTATTGTACTGTGCAGTTCAGTGATATATAATTCCCTGCTGTGTTCTCTCTTCTCTGGAATTTATTTAACTATGAAAAAAACATTTGTAAGCTTGTAAGCAAGCAAAGAATTGCAAGCTCTTGGGCAGCTTACCCCTTTCCTACTGTAGTTTTTAATTGTTTGTCCTTTCTTATTTCTTTTTTCTTTTAGAATTTCCTTGCTCTGAGAGCAGCCATCACTTGTAGCTCACCCTCGGTCCATATTTATTGCTTTTTAGTTAGGATCTGATTTTAGAGCAGTGGTTACTTGTTGCTGACACACCGTCTGCGTTTATTTCTCTTAGTTTGGAGTTATTAGAAGAGCAGCAGTGGCTTGTTACGGACCATGTCTGTTTTGATTACTTTCACTTTGGGGTTGATTTTAGAACAGCAAGGTGCTGAAAGAAGGAGAAAGTTGTATAACAACAAGGGCACTCTGATCAACACACCGCTCTCCTAGGTGAAAATCGAAGAAAATGTGTTTTAGAGAAGGTATTCAAATAAATATATATTGAGTTGCTAGCTCTTCAGTGAAATCACTATAGTGGCTAAAAAAACCAAAACTTTTATCTTCTGACATTAGAAAAAAAATGTAGTTTTGGAACTACTACTTGTGCTGGCCAAAGAAAGCCTAGCACCGCATGACAAAAACTCACGTCACTGCTAATACCACCAGAGGAAAAAAACACTACTTTTGCCCAAAGTCAATGAAATAGAATAGTTTGGGGAGGTCCTGCTGTATGTAAGCAGAAATTCAATTTTTTATCCACCTATGCACTGCCAAAATTCCATGGTTTATGTGCAATTCACACCTTGTGATAAAATACTTTTTAACCACTTGCCGACCGCGCACTCATACCGCGCGTGGGCAAAGTGACAGCTGCAGGACCAGCGACGCAGATCTGCGGCTGCAGGCTAATTAATCAGGTAACAGCCGCTCGTGCGAGCGGCTGTTTCCTGTCATTTCACGGCGGGGGGCTCCGTGAATAGCCTGCGGGCCGCCGATCGTGGCTCGCAGGCTAAATGTAAACACAAGCGGAAATAATCCGCTTTGTTTACATTTTTACAACGCTGCTACAGTAGCAGCGTTGTAGTAGATCAGCGATCCCCGGCCAATCAGCGGCCGGGGATCGCTGTCACATGACAGCGGTGAGCCTGTTAGAGGCTGCACAGGACAGATCCGTTCCTGTGCAGCCTCCGATCTCTCGGGGAAGGGAGGGAGGAGAGGGAGAGGGGGAATCCTGCGGTGGAGGGGGCTTTGAGGTGCCCCCTCCCGCCACCCACAGCATGCAGGAGCGATCAGACCCCCCTAGCACATCATCCCCCTAGTGGGGAAAAAAGGGGAGCGGTCTGGTCGCTCTGCCTGTCATTTGATCTGTGCTGGGGGCTGTAGAGCCCACCCAGCACAGATCTGAAAAAGCAGTGCTGGTCCTTAAGGGGGGGTAAAGGCTAGGTCCTCAAGCGTTTAAACCACCAATAAGCCGTAAATACTTGAAAAATTATTTTAAAAGATAAGCTATTTTAAAGAGAAGATGAAAATTATCTCCTAAGAGATAATGCAGGAGAAAAAGTGAATTGCATATGGGCCCATGGCAACTGTTAATTTGGGTGCTGCTATAGGCAACTATGTAATTAGTAGCTATAGCAGTGCGTGCAGGTCCTGGAGCAGTGACACAGCTGCTGCTGGTGGGGAATTAATGCCCAAGCCCAGGCTTGGAAGCAGTAAGGCCCCATTCACACTTAAAAGTGACAAAACGCCGGCGTTTACCGCAGGTGGTTTGCGGGAGTTATTTTTCCGTGATTTAACGTGGAAAAATCACTGGACAGTGCAGCGATTTTCCCGCGAGCACTTATATCGCACTGAAACGCAATCACCGGGAAATCGCCTGAAAATGGTGCAGGCTACACGTTTGCATTTGGCGATTTGTGTTAATCGCCGGCGATTAACGCAAATCGCCCAAGTAAGAGCGGGCCCATAGGGTATTATAGAATTAGCACTTTGAAAAGCGCTAGCGCTTGAGTGTTTTGCCGAAATCGCCAGCAAAGCGGTCTAGTGTGAATAGGCCCTAATGCTGCTGCTGGAGAAGGATCAGAGTGCTGCAGCCAGATGCCCAACCCCTGTGAGAGTGGATATATGGCTCCAGCTGGGAGCTGGAGCTCTGGGCTGTAGATGCTTTGACTCAGGGATAGTAGAATATTGATACATTCACCAATACTCTACTATTGGAATTACCTTGCACCTTTTTTAATGTGTGCCTTTTGTAAATGTACTTATGGATGTATATGGCTCTGTGGTAAGTCTTGCACAGTAGGGTCTTGATTCACAAAGTGGTGCTAACTGTTAGCACTCCTGTGAAAACCCCCTTGGCACTTCTAAACGAACGTTTTGCTCCGCGCGAAGTGCCCATTAAAGCCTATGGGCTTGATTCACAAAGCAGTGCTAACCTACTTAGCACGTCTAAAGTCTTTAGACGCGCTAACCAGAGTGCTAAGTAGGTTTGCACCAGATTTCTCAATCAGATCGCGCGCTAACTTTGCGCGCGCAAAGTTTTACGCGCACAAAGTTTTACCCGCGCTAAGTCCCATAGGCTTTAATGGGCAATTCGCGCGGAGCGCCCTGCGCTCTGTGCAGTACGCGCGTAAACTTTTACGCGCATAAAGATTTGTGCGCGTAAAGTTTTATGCGCGAAAAGCTTGTTTAGACGTGCTAAGGGGGTTTTCACAGGCGTGCTAACAGTTAGCACCGCTTTGTGAATCAAGCCCTATGGCTATTAGCGAGCGCATAGGGCTTTGCGCGCGTAAAATTAGCGCGCAATCTGATTGAGAAATCCAGTGCTAACCTACTTAGCACCTGGGTTAGCACGTCTAAAGACTTTAGATGTGCTAAGTAGTTTAGCACTGCTTTGTGAATCAAGCCCTAGATGTGTTATAGAGGACTCTGTTACATCATGGAGAACCAGAACCAAAATATTCCCCAATGTGGCTCTTATGAATGCAGCTAATGAACTCCATGTTATCGTTGACATGTCACTTTCTCTACCAGTTGTCATGGGAAATCATCAGTGATGTTACAGAGAAAATTCTTAGCAGAAGCACCTAGGTCCCATTTATATGTGCTGTGGTGTCATCTTGCTAGCTGCAGTCATGTACTGTGTGAGCACATTCCATAAAACTGCTGGAGTGTGAATATTGCTCTACAAGTGAAGGGGAATCCACAGGCTACAGTGGAAAGGGGATGGGGTGTGGCAGTATGTACTGTGATGGTTTCATCTTCGCTAGATGCACTCATGGCACAAAAATATGCACGCATGTGCTGGGGAATAATCCTTTACATTTTAGATTGGTTAAAAAACAAGTAGTTTGTCAGTCCAGGCCTCTCCTCCATAGGAAGTAATCATTTGTTTATTCTTCTGCTGGAGAAGGGCCATAAAACTATTACTTTCTCTCCAACAGACCCCCTCACATTCTTTGGTTCTTTCTCAAAGGATGTTATAGATAAGTGGAGTCCAGGAACCAGAACACCAGATCGCTGTTGTAAATTCCTAGCTGACCAAAGAAACATTCCTCCACGTATCCTGTCGGGGGAATGTCCTATAATTAACCTTGGAATAAATAATATTAATTTTACTATATTTACCAGCCTTGCCCTATCAAATTAGCAGATGGGTACAAGACACAACCGGAAGGTGTTTAAGCCAGAAAACATTTGTCTACCACCTTCTGTTACAAAGATACGGTTTTCTCTGAAATTAAATATCACAATTAATATGGAAACAAAGAAAACACAAGGAAAACACAGGTTTCATTTTCCACCACATTATGTGTTGAACTGACTCGGAGATATGATAACTTCATATATTTCACATCTCTTCCTTCCTCTAATGACAGGGGGTGGAAGTAGATCATGTGGCAGAGACTGCCCATCTCTGATTACCATCTCCACCCTCCAGCAGAGAAAGGGAAAAATTGCAGTACACACAGACTGTCTGGAGTCCTTGCATGGCCTGTCTATATACCATCAAGGGTCTGGACTTGATATTTTGGACTACTATATCTTCTGTTTGGACTCACAATTCCAAAGGACACGGTAATTCTACTGTTCACACTGTATCCAGTTATTTTCACTTTTATTCTCTTTATTTTATAATGTCAATCTGTTCATTGTTAAATCCTTTTTTTAATCATTTTCTGTACTCCTTTTATGCATTATTTTATTATAAAAGAAACAATTAAAAATTGTTCGTCTAACTGCTTCTTCTGAATATTACTGCAAAGAGTCCCGCTTTTCTAAGTTACCATATTATTATATTTTGCTGTCTCTAGAAAGGTTGTTGAAATAACCCTTTACCCTACAGAACTAGCTAGAGTTAGATTTGCGTATTCGCACACTAATAGGAATTGGTGGCAGCTACCAGATCTCTATAGGAGATTGCAGATTGTGTCAATAGTACATACAATTGAAATTGTATTGTGTGTAGACTCACCAACTAATCCAAAAGGTTACTTTGCCTGCAGTGCTAAATGCCTTCAGCATTCCCTCAAGGTCTGAGGCTGAATGGTAAACTGCGGCAAAGGGATTGGAGGGTGACGTCACATACACAACCCCTAATATTGTTTAACGAGAACCTGAACTGAAAATAAAAAGTCTAAATATCCAAACACAGGTTATACTTACCTCCTGTGTAGTCTACTCCTCAATCTCTTTCTCTTCTCCTGCGTCCCATTTGTCCACTGTGATCAATGGAATTCTCGGTCCTCCATTTTAAAATTGGCCATTACCCCATAACAGCTTCCTGGTCAGCACACTGTTAAACTGTAATATCACCCACTTGAGCCATAGGGAAACATGGACATTACCTTGCACATTCAGTTGTAACTGACAGCTGCTGATGCATAACTGACAGCAACTGGTATATTTCAGTTCTGACAAAATATTGTCAGAACTGGAAGGGATCATTGTAAGAAGAAAACGGTGAGCCTCTGAGGGGAACTGACAGAGAGGTTAGTATGTAAGATTCATTTGCAGCTATGTCATGGGTTTATTTTAAATAATTTTACTCGCTTCAGGTTCCCTTTAACCATTTTAACATTTCAGGTTAAGACTTTTGAGAACTATCAGAACCCTAAAGCATCACTTAAAATGACATTGCCAGGAGCAGAAATATTACATTCCCTGTTATAGCTACATTAACCACTTAAGCCTATCTGGACGAATATTCTCGTCCAGATAGGCTGAGCGCTCTCCTTCCGGCGGCTGTTAGCCCTGTGATCAATGAATGGGATTATAGCTCCCATTCATTGATTGAAGTCCCCCGCAGAAAAACTGACAGTCTCTTATCAGAGGCTGTAGTTTTTCTGAGTTAAAAAAAGTTTCCCGTCCTCATTCATGTTCCTGGAAGTGTGATCATACGCTTCCAGGACTTTTTGAGTGTGGCCATCTTGTGGCCAAATAGTAAAACTACACCCGCATCCATCTTTTATTAAATAAATACATTATTTTACATTTAAAATTAGCTGTTTACCTCCCACACCAAAAATTACCCAAATAAATGTTTTAATAAAAAATAAATAAATAAAAAAAATAACAATAAAAAAAACATAAATAGTTACCTAGGGGTCTGAACTTTTTAAATATGCATGTCAAAGGAGTATATTAATATATTTTTTTAATTATGGGCTTGTAAATAGTGATGGACACAAATTGAAAAAATGCACCTGTATTTCCAAATAAAATATTGGCGCCATACATTGTGATAGGGACATCATTTAAATGGTGTAATAAGCGGGACAAATGGGAAAATAAAATACATGGATTTTAACTACGGTAGCATGTATTAATTTCAAACGATAATAGCTAAAACTGAGAAATAAGGATTTTTCTCCATTTCTTTCTTAATATTCCTGTTAAAATGGATTTAGAATATAATAATTCTTAACAAAATGTATCATCCAAAGAAAGCCTAATTGGTGGCGGAAAAAACAAGATATAGATCAATTCATTGTGATGAGTAGTGATAAAGTTATTGGCAAATGAATGGGAGGTGAAAGCTGCTCAGATGCAAAAATGAACAACCCTGTGGGCTAAAGAGAACCAGAGACGAAGCACCCTCATGTATTTTATTACATTTATCAGTGGGAACATGACAGTAAACACCTACCCTGCTTTTAGTTTCATTCTTATCTGCTTAATTAGTCTATTATCAGCTGTGATAGGAATCCCCGACTGGCTCAGTCTAGGTTTTACCTGCAATCATTATAGCTGAGTCACTCTTCTGTGGAGTCTTTTCAAGCCCAAGCCTGCCACCTCCTGGCTCAGATTTCCTGCTTTGCATACTGAGAGCTGTGATGACATGGGAGGGGGTGCTCCTGCTGAGAGAGAATCTCTGAAACAGACAAGTGTGGCTGTAATATGATCTGTGTGCTCTGTGTGCACTCTGTCTGCATAGATAATGATGATGACTGCAGTTTCATTCCTATGAGAGACACTTCCTACAGGCAGCTGCACATCATGCCAAAATGAAAGCACACAGATGAAAGGCTGCAGAAGCCTAGTCTCATATAGCCTAGACAGCACATCCAGAACAACTCATAACCCAGAAGCAGAAGGGATATGAGGTGACGACCATATTTGATTTTTTCTGGAGCAATAATGGATAAAAACACTAAAAAAGGCACACCAGAGCAGCAAAATTATCAGGTAGAGCATTTATTCTTTACAAGCTATCGACTGATATGTTTCTTTTGTGTGAAACGTTCATCTTTGGTTCCCTTTAAGTGGTTAACAGTGTCAAGTTGAGATGATTTCTTCTAAAGTAAAATTCTGTATCTTTGCTGTAAGTGAGGTGTGCTGCAAAGTATTGTAGCGCACAAGAGACAGCTGCAGCATTATTCAGCAATAATATAATCAGCCTGTAACACACACAGCCAGGCTGCTCTCTCAATGTAAGTCTAATGCTACACAGGCTGTCGGAACACTGAGAGTTTCACAGGAGTCAATCCATAGCTTATACAGACCTAAGCAGGTGGTCATAGAGATTCTGACTCAGTGGACCTGATTCACCAACCTTTTCTTTCCGGTTTACCTACAAGAGGTGTTACATTATCAACAAAATACTTCTACAGCCTCCAGCAATCATTCAATCCTGTACAGAAAAATCACAAGTACATCATTAATGCATAACATCTGTTTCTGTGTTTCTTTACTCACAGAATTCTTCCGTCAGACAGTATGTTTGGTATAGTATTCAAAAGATGTCTTTAATACCATCTTATTATATTAACAATGTAATATAAAATCATCTTCTGACTGTATGATTCTTGTCTAAAGCAATACAAATTAATTATCATTCCCTTTTGTTGCAGAGATCACCCAAATATTTTATAAACTGCACAAGTAGCTCGGATATAAATATATTCTTTGTCATTTTGCAGTTTAAAGAGTGAGACAAATGTTGATAGACTAATAGAACCTACGAGGATTTATTTCATTATTTCAATTACTCTGTTCAGCTGTAAATCTGATATTCAGAAACAGTATATTTTATTCAGCACAAACAATTTTAAAATACAAACCAAACAAAACTGTTACAGGAGAGTTGTAGTGATATAAGATGCAGATGTAAGAAGCTTTCAGAGGAATTCAGAGATTCTTTCAATCCTGGGTAGGGATGATCGGAAAGAGCGAATTCTGTTCCGCCCGAATTCGCGGATTTTGCCAGCGCTGAATTCCGTCGCTATGAAAATTCCGCCGGATTTTTGTGGAATTCCGCGGAATTCCGGATTCCAGCAGAAAAATTGAAATAATCGCAAAAGGAACCTTATTTATGCGAAATGGTAGCCCATACAACCTATTGACTATTCCCTTAGTCCTTTTTTTCTCTCTCTCCCTTTCTCCCGGAGGGAGGAGGAAAGTCTTGTCTTCTAGGGAATTGTAGGATTTCAAAAGCCAACTTACATATCTTGGCCGGGAATTGAACCCAGGTCTAGTGCTTGGTAGGCAGCTCTCCTCACCACTATACCAACACTACATGCTGAAGCCAGCCTAGCATGTACCATTATGATATATCAAAGAGAAAAATTAGCTTGCTTAAGGATTTGTAGGATGTCAAAAGCCAACTCACATACATTGGCCAGGTATTGAACCCAGGCATCATAGTGTGTTGTGTTGGTGGTATAATGGTTAGGATAGCAGCCTACCAAGCACTAGACCTGAGTTCGATTCCTGGCCAATGTATGTTTAGCTGGCTTTTGAAATCCTACAATTCCCTAAGCAAGCTCATTTTTCTCTTGGATATATCACAATGGTACATGCTAGGCTGGCTTCAACATGTAGCATTGTAGTGTGTTGTGTTGGTGGTATAATGGTTAGGATATCAGCCTATCAAGCACTAGACCTGGGTTCGATTCCCGGCCAATGTATGTAAGCTGGCTTTTGAAATCCTACAATTCCCTAAGCAAGCTCATTTTTCTCTTGGATATATCACAATGGTACATGCTAGGCTGGCTTCAGCATGTAGCATTGTAGTGTGTTGTGTTGGTGGTATAATGGTTAGAATAGCAGCCTACCAAGCACTAGACCTGGGTTCGATTCCCAGCCAATGTATGAGAAGAGTCTGTTGATTAGAAATTCTTCTTATTAGGCAGAAATCAGTTCGGTGGGAAAAAAAATTGAATTCTGTAAAATTCTGCGTAATTTTATATTATTCTGCGGAAATTCCGCCATAGTGATATAGCAATTCCGTTCCATCACAACGGAACGGAATCATCAAATTCCAGCCGGAATCACGGAATTTTTAATTCCGCGGAATCCAGCAACCATACCTAATCCTGGGCAGTGAACTAACTGTGGTACTGTGAATTCAGTTGCAGTTAACTTAAATAGATTTATCTTCACTTCTTGAGAACTAATGTGCATCCCAGGAATGGGAGGGTGCCACTCTCCTCTGGGTCTTTCAAGCAAAGGTTTCCTTAAAGCGAATCTGAACACAGAACTTCCTCTCTGCTCTAAAAGATACAGAACAGCATACCTTTAAAGGGAACCAGAGAGGAATGGGGGTGAAAAAAAGGAAAAGATTTCATACATACCTGGGGCTTCTTCCAGCCCCATAAGCCTGAATCGCTCCCACGCCGCCGTCCTCCGATTCCTGGATCCGCCGGTACCGGGCCCGTCACTTCCGGCGGACGCGGCCAATTGTCCGCATCACAGGGGCTCCCTCCATACCCGTACGCATGCGGCTGCGCAGTAGGCAGCCGCACGCGTACCTGTATGGAGGGAGCCCAATATGATGCGGAGAATTGGACGCGTCCGCCGGCTGACTGGCCGACTCGCGGTAATGACGGGACCCGGTATCGGCGGTTCCAGGCAGCGGAGCACGGCGGCGTGGGAGCGTTCCGTGTGTATGGGGCTGGAGGAAGCCCCAGGTATGTATATTTGATCCTCTCTGGTTCCCTTTAAAGAAAAACATTTCTTTGTTACAGTTGATATTCTTGTAGAAAGCGTAGTGGAGCACTCCCCTCAGTTCAAACAGCGATGTGCCTCGGCTATTCTGGCAACACTCCAGAATCTTTACAGCAAATGGAAGCGAAGCCGGCACCATCAGATATGTATTTGCTCTTTTAATCAGATAAAAACATGCAGACAGCAAATATGCGACGTTTCGAGGACACAACCTCTTTTTCAAGCTGAGCTGTGCATGACAAAACATAAGTAACCAAACAATCCTATATATACACAACACGGACATATGGCAGCCTATCAGCATTAAGCTACATCATTAACCAATGAAATCAGGTCCTACCTAGTGGACCTGATAGAAAACCACAAAGCTGCCTGTCTGATAGGATCTTTTGAAGTGGAGACGTCCCACCCTCTCATCCACGTCAGTCCCAGGTGGGGGCAAACGGCTACTCATTGCTGGGCAGAATCATGCGGACATCCGTCTCCATCCGGCCACACCCATCGGCGGACCTGAGAGGGGACACTCCGCACTACGTAGGGGAGAGGGCGGCAACCAGCCGTCCACTCCCCTTCTGCCCAGCAACGCGTGACGTATGCGGAAGAAAATCCGCTTATACGCCATGCAGATGTAAACAGAGAGCCTAAGTGCCCGCCCCCACTCGGGAAAGAGAGCGTGTGTCTGTTGCCAAGCAACGCATGCAGTGTGTCATATGAACACAATGCTATGTCTCTAAATGCTACTAATAGTCGTTCCTAAATGACAGCAGCCAATTAGATGTTAGTATATAAAACTATATAGGGGAGGAGCGGAGGCAAAGGAGCAAGGGGACGGGTAAGAAAGGTAAAGGGGGGGGGGGGGTTTGGGGGGTAAGGGGGGGGCATGGGAGGAGGAGGGAATAAGGAGGTAATAGGGGTTGGGGAATTGGAGGGGAGGCAGCCACTTGGGGACCCACTGGAGAAAAGGCTAAACAATATTAGGCAAATCAAAAGAACAGACAAAGAACATCTCAGTGAGGCTGCACAACATGGAGCAGCGAGTGATCAAACAAACGGCGTAAGATCAAGCTCTCTATTTAGGCCTCTCGGCTCCATGGTGTCCAGTCTCTTGATCCAGTGGGTCTCCCTCCACAGCAACCTCCTCTCCCTGTCCCCACCCCTCCTTAAGGGGCGCACCTGCTCTATAATTTGAAACCTGAGTTGGCTAACATGGTGATTAGCTGCCACAAAGTGATATGGGACAGCCTGGTCTACTAATTTCTCCCTGATAGCATGTTTATGTGAGGATAATCTTTTTTTAAATTTCTGTGTGATCTGTCCCACATATAACAGCCCACATGGGCATTTTAGAGCATATACTACGTAGGCTGTATCACATGTGTAGTGGCCATAAATTCTGATTTTTTTTCCAGTGTGTGGATGACTGATGTATTCACCCTTAGTCACAGAGGCACAGTGTACACAGTTGAGGCATGGAAAAGTGCCCTTATGTTTAGTATCTACTATACCCATGTCACTGCCACCCATATCTGCATGTACCAAATGGTCTCTCAAATTAGGCGCTCTTTTATAAGACACCAATGGGTAGCGTTGAAAATGGGGTATCTCTGGAAAGCTATTTGCCAATAGGTACCAGTGACTTTCTGATGATCTTGCTGATCTCCTCACTCTGTGTACTGTATCTCGTGACAAAGGGAACACGATCTGCTGTATTTGTCCTGGTGTGTCTCTGTCTTCCCTCCAGTCCCCTTTGTAATCTGTCATGTGCTGATTCTAACACTCCAGTTGGGTAGCCTCGTTGGAAGAATTTATGTGTCATCTGTGTCATCCTCCGCTGCCTAGTCGCCCCGACATCAACTATCGTCTGTACCCTACGTAACTGTCCAATAGGTATAGCTCTCCTAGTCATTTCGGAGTGAAAACTCCCGTAATGTAGGAGTGAATTGACATCAGTCGGTTTAACAAAAATGTCTGTCATTAGCTTGTCACCCTGTCTCTGGACAAGTGTGTCAAGGAAATTAATTTGTTGCTCAGAATGATGGATAGTTAGGCGTATATCAGTACACCTCATCATGAGCTCAGAGACAAAGGCCTCTAGGGTCGAGTGCGGCCCCGCCCACACGCAGAAAACATCATCAATATAGCGATACCATAATTTGGCATGTTTCTGAAAAAGATCATTAGTGTATACATACATATCCTCATAGACCCCCATGAAGATGTTAGCGTAGGGCGGAGCCACATTCGACCCCATCGCCGTGCCTTTCCTCTGTAAGTAGAACCTATTGTCAAAACGAAAATAATTAAATGTTAACACAATTTCAAGTAGTTTACAAACAAAATCGACCTGCTGTCGAGAAAAATCAGATGAGGTCTCCAACACAAAACGGACAGCCTCTATACCACCATCATGAGGGATGGAGGTATAGAGGCTCTCCACATCAAGCGTAACGAGCAGACATGATCCCTCTAGAGGGGGAAGATTGCGTATAATATTGAGAAACATCTGAGTATCTCTCAAATAGGACTTAAGAGCCACGACAAAGGGACTCAATATTCTCTCCAAATATTTTGCTATCGGTGAAAAGACAGAGTCTATGCCAGCCACTATGGGTCTCCCAGGGGGATTGATTAAACTTTTATGTATTTTGGGGCATACGTAAAGAACGGGAGTAATGGGAAAGTCCTGTATCAGGTATCTGGCAAGTTAATCAGCAGGAATAATTGATGATAAACTTGCCAGATACCTGATACAGGACTTTCCCAGTGTTAACATTTAATTATTTTCGTTTTGACAATAGGTTCTACTTACAGAGGAAAGGCACGGCGATGGGGTCGAATGTGGCTCCGCCCTACGCTAACATCTTCATGGGGGTCTATGAGGATATGTATGTATACACTAATGATCTTTTTCAGAAACATGCCAAATTATGGTATCGCTATATTGATGATGTTTTCTGCGTGTGGGCGAGGCCGCACTCGACCCTAGAGGCCTTTGTCTCTGAGCTCATGACGAGGTGTACTGATATACGCCTAACTATCCATCATTCTGAGCAACAAATTAATTTCCTTGACACACTTGTCCAGAGACAGGGTGACAAGCTAATGACAGACATTTTTGTTAAACCGACTGATGTCAATTCACTCCTACATTACGGGAGTTTTCACTCCGAAATGACTAGGAGAGCTATACCTATTGGACAGTTACGTAGGGTACAGACGATAGTTGATGGCGGGGCGACTAGGCAGCAGAGGATGACACAGATGACACATAAATTCTTCCAACGAGGCTACCCAACTGGAGTGTTAGAATCAGCACATGACAGATTACAAAGGGGACTGGAGGGAAGACAGAGACGCACCAGGACAAATACAGCAGATCGTGTTCCCTTTGTCACGAGATACAGTACACAGAGTGAGGAGATCAGCAAGATCATCAGGAAGCACTGGTACCTATTGGCAGATAGCTTTCCAGAGATACCCCATTTTCAACGCTACCCATTGGTGTCTTATAAAAGAGCGCCTAATCTGAGAGACCGGTTGGTACATGCAGATATGGGTGGCAGTGACATGGGTATAGTAGATACTAAACATAAGGGCACTTTTCCATGCCTCAACTGTGTACACTGTGCCTCTGTGACTAAGGGTGAATACATCAGTCATCCACACACTGGAAAAAAAATCAGAATTTATGGCCACTACACATGTGATACAGCCTACGTAGTATATGCTCTAAAATGCCCATGTGGGCTGTTATATGTGGGACAGATCACACAGAAATTTAAAAAAAGATTATCCTCACATAAACATGCTATCAGGGAGAAATTAGTAGACCAGGCTGTCCCATATCACTTTGTGGCAGCTAATCACCATGTTAGCCAACTCAGGTTTCAAATTATAGAGCAGGTGCGCCCCTTAAGGAGGGGTGGGGACAGGGAGAGGAGGTTGCTGTGGAGGGAGGCCCACTGGATCAAGAGACTGGACACCATAGAGCCGAGAGGCCTAAATAGAGAGCTTGATCTTACGCCGTTTGTTTGATCACTCGCTGCTCCATGTTGTGCAGCCTCACTGAGATGTTCTTTGTCTGTTCTTTTGATTTGCCTAATATTGTTTAGCCTTTTCTCCAGTGGGTCCCCAAGTGGCTGCCTCCCCTCCAATTCCCCAACCCCTATTACCTCCTTATTCCCTCCTCCTCCCATGCCCCCCCCCTTACCCCCCAAACCCCTCCCCCCCCCCCTTTACCTTTCTTACCCGTCCCCTTGCTCCTTTGCCTCCGCTCCTCCCCTATATAGTTTTATATACTAACATCTAATTGGCTGCTGTCATTTAGGAACGACTATTAGTAGCATTTAGAGACATAGCATTGTGTTCATATGACACACTGCATGCGTTGCTTGGCAACAGACACACGCTCTCTTTCCCGAGTGGGGGCGGGCACTTAGGCTCTCTGTTTACATCTGCATGGCGTATAAGCGGATTTTCTTCCGCATACGTCACGCGTTGCTGGGCAGAAGGGGAGTGGACGGCTGGTTGCCGCCCTCTCCCCTACGTAGTGCGGAGTGTCCCCTCTCAGGTCCGCCGATGGGTGTGGCCGGATGGAGACGGATGTCCGCATGATTCTGCCCAGCAATGAGTAGCCGTTTGCCCCCACCTGGGACTGACGTGGATGAGAGAATGGGACGTCTCCACTTCAAAAGATCCTATCAGACAGGCAGCTTTGTGGTTTTCTATCAGGTCCACTAGGTAGGACCTGATTTCATTGGTTAATGATGTAGCTTAATGCTGATAGGCTGCCATATGTCCGTGTTGTGTATATATAGGATTGTTTGGTTACTTATGTTTTGTCATGCACAGCTCAGCTTGAAAAAGAGGTTGTGTCCTCGAAACGTCGCATATTTGCTGTCTGCATGTTTTTATCTGATTAAAAGAGCAAATACATATCTGATGGTGCCGGCTTCGCTTCCATTTGTTACAGTTGATACAAATCCTGCAACAAATGTGCACTGTTTCTACTTCCTGCTTTCATGGAAGCAGACATATTGTTAACATCCTGTGCTTTCAAGTGAGCTTATCTGTCTTATCTGCCATGGCAGTCAGGTGACACAGGGAAGAGATAAAATTACAACTTGTGATTAGTCACATATGAGGGGGAAGATGACAGGCTAAACTCTCTAAATACATACAGGGGGCATTTCTCTATGTTTTCCTTCTGTCCTGTGCAAGAATGCAGGTTCACTTTAAGTATCCTTAAACATCGAAGCTCAAATGCTGACATGCTGCTCCTGCTGTCACTAGTCACTGCCCTGGAACAAGCATACAGTCATGGAGGACTGGGAATCTTACACTCTTGTTTCATGTCCCTGACTTACTAGGAAACAGCGATAGTCAATTAGATTATTATTCTTCTTATTATTATTATTTATTTATTTATAAAGCGCCAACATATTCCGTGGCGCTGTACAATGTAAGAAAACAAACAAGGGATACATAATGATACAGACAATGATATACATGGAAATATGAACACTGATACAAGATACAGCACTGCTGATTACAATTTGATTTAACAGGATGACTAAAATGTATACATTTCTAACAGTGTGCAAGCAATTGCATTAATAACATTCCATGACACAAAAGGGTGAGAGCCCTGCCCTTGCGAGCTTACAATCTGAAGGATCGGGGTGGAAACAAGAGGTGGGGGAAGTATACAGTATATGTACAGGCAGTGCGTAATTAGGTTATTTAGTGGGTGCATGGCCTAAGCTAGAGAATATGCTTGTCGGAAAAGGTGGGTTTTGAGGGAGCGTTTAAAGATTTCAAAGGTGGGAGAGTGGCGGATGTGTTGTGGAAGGGCATTCCAGAGGAGGGGTGAGGCACGTGAGAAGTCTTGTACACGTGAATGTGAAGAGGTAATTGTAGAAGAAGAGGTAATTGTAGATGCAAATAATTCAGCTTGGCACTGGACCAGCTTGTAATCCAGCAATGGCAGCCTCTTTGCTAGCCGGCTCTCTGGACACAGGTAGCGCTGTCAGCATTCTCCATGCAGGATTAGCAGCATCTGCAGGAGTCGAAGTAGAGAGTGACATGCCTGGCAGCCATTCTGAGCCACGCAATGTGCCAATCACTCAAGCAGAAAGCTGCAATCTACTTTGCACTGAGATAGGTAAAGCAGCTGCAGCCGGCAGTATGAAAGGCAGCCCTGGGTCCCGCAGGAGAAATTGG
This sequence comes from Hyperolius riggenbachi, assembly GCF_040937935.1. Classification (NCBI taxonomy): domain Eukaryota; kingdom Metazoa; phylum Chordata; class Amphibia; order Anura; family Hyperoliidae; genus Hyperolius; species Hyperolius riggenbachi. Next base: position 198,893,204 of record NC_090648.1, read on the forward strand.
AGAGAAGACAGATGCGGAGAAGGAAAGTCGTGGGGAGAAGACGGAGAGAAGACAGAACAAGGCAGAGAAGGAAGCCGGCAGGAAGAAGATGAAGAGAAAGGAGGTGGCGGGGAAAGCAGCTCCAGCCGGTGCTATTTCAACGGAAGACCGGCAGCAGGAAGGGCATCCATAGGTCCTGAGAAACGAGACGGAAGGAGACGGAAGGCGGCGGGGAGAAGGGATATGCTTGGGGGGCAGCTGGCAGTGCAGAAAGAAGGTGGTGGATAGAAGGCAACAGGAAGTGATGAGCTGCTCAGGACTTCGGGACACAGGAGGTGGCGTGGACTCAGAACTTTGGGACTTAGCCAGCTACATCTAGCCAGAATGTGTTCTGGCTGGCCAAAGTCCGCAAACAACCCTCATTTTGCACACTGGCCGAATCAGCTGGCCACTTCTAGTTTTTACCGGCCAGAACCCGAAGTGGCCAGACTTCGGGTTCTGGCCGTAACATATACACTACTCCTGATTCCTGAATGAATGGTTGCTTGTGATGTTACATAGCTAGCTGCATCTATTGTAACTTCCTAGGCTTCTATGTGCTGTCCATGCTGGGAGGGAGAGACATACTGATAAAGACCCTGATAATGCTTTGTAACCAGGCAGAGAAGTGAAGACAATAAACACACATTGCTGGAAACGTAACCCCTTACTATCACCTAAATAAGATTCTTTCTGCAAGGTGATTAATAAACTATACACTGAGGAGTTAATTAATAAATAAAAAAGGGGGGGGGGGTGAGCTATCACCCTAAACAAAGAAAAGAAGAAGAAAAGGTGCTCTATTTCTGACTCTGAACATAGCGTGGCTTGATTTGGCCTAAGGGAGTGGGCAGAGACCCACGAAATGCGTTGCCAGTGCTATTAAAGATTGTTCATTTATATATGAATTTGTCTTCATTGAGGTATGCCACCTCAAACCTTAGTTATTTTATAGAATGTAATTCATTTTATTATCATTTGGGTGCCTTTTCATCCTTTTTGTTCAGCTGCAACCTAATGTTTAAGAGTCAAGGGCCAGTTTAATAGAGTCAAATTAACCTACTTTTTTTATGTGGAAGGAAATCAGAGTTCCCATAGAAATCCTATCATCCTGCATAAAATGAGACAAGAACATACAAACTCCATGCATCACATTAGCCCACTTCCAACAACATTAACTGGCCACAACTACTCTTGATTGGATCAATACTTTACAAACTGGTGACACTTTATGTAGTAACATTTTTAACATGATGAAGTGATTTGCGCTATCTTGTAGCCTCCCAAGCATTAGGCCCTATTCAGTCCTGAACATATTGTGAGCCTGCTGACACTTGGTTTTTATCCTGGATTCTATGGTCAGGTAATCACTCTTGTTTTCTTGGTTTTGATTTCATTTATTATTTTCTTACTTTGATTATTGCACTCTTTAATATTGATATATCAGGACAAGTTTTCTTTTGAACAGCTGAAACCTAATCAGTTGCTTTGGGTAGCTGCTCCACTTTTCCTCTAGTTTTTGTCTTTGCAATTGTCTCTGTTAATCTGCCCATCTAGACTGTTACCTCCTGAATATAATTTTCCTTTTAGGGACTGTGAACTTCCTAATTTCATATACATACATAAGAAAGTTACTAATACAGTCATATAATGTCAGTGTCACGTGAACTTAACTTCTGAGATTTGGGCACTTAAAACATTTTGTTTGTGTATTTGCATATTAGATTTAATATAATAACATATGCTTTATGTTTGTATGTTTTATATTTGTAGATAAAAGTACAGTATAGTATTATCATTTATTTACTTAAGCAAGAAGTTTTAAATCAGGATGATACCATTTATTGGCTAACTACAAATGAATAAGAATAAACAAGCTTTCGGCCTTGCTGCCTTCGTCAGGTTTACATCCTGTTAGTTTGCAAGCTGGTGGTACAGACAGCTTATATACATGCAACATCAAAAGGGAAACAGATATTTACTTAAAGTGTATTTATTTACTTAAAGTGCAGCTATAGTCAACATTTCCCCTCAGCTTCACCAGGTTAACTACACAATAAGAATGCCTCAAAGTGCCTAAACACACCTTGTGATTTTATGTCAGACATAATTAGACTTCATATGTGTATGAATGTGTCATTATTGAGGTAAGCCACCTCTCCCTTTATTATTTTAGCATTTTTTAACACAGTTCCATCTACTATTGGCAAGCTTTTACCCCCTTTGCGATGTGCTCTGCATGCTTGATCAGGGCCTATGGCTAAAAGCATAAGAGGCAGTGGATCAGCAAGACAGCCAGGCAATGGGCATTGTTTAAAAGGAAACAATTATGTCAGCCTCCATATGTAACAAATATATCAGCCTCCATATGTTTTATACCTCTGGTTCCCTTTAAAGGTTCTAACTATTCCAAACTCCCTTGAAAACTATGTAAATTATCCGTTTGTGAAATGGTAGAAGTTTAAATTCATCTCCTGGAAGAAATGTTGTCATAGTCCATATGAATACATTCAGTGAAAGGGTAAGTTTTTACTAATGAAGACGCTCCATTATTAGCTTATGCCAAATAAATCACTTTTAAAATATATGGTCCAGATTCCCTTTACAAGCTGTTTCCTGCAGACTCTAGAGCTGAGACTTATATTTTAGCTGTCAGCTCTGTCTGTGCTTTGCATCTATGCAGCCTGAACATCGACCCGCACACACCTAGACATTCCCGTACAAACACACTGACACTGGGGCCACATCTCTGCATTCATACTCTGCTAAGTACCTTTTTACCTTTCTGTAATACAGTGTCAGTTCTCTAATTTGCTCATTTCTAGTTTGCAATTGTCCCTGTTATAACTGGAAAAATGGTTATTTGCTGTCTAGTCCATGCCAAACCTGATTTTAGTTTTGTTGCTTGAGAGCTGTCCAAGTTTTGCTCAGAAGCCAGAAATGATATTTCATCCTGGAAAGATAATCCGAATGAAATACTTATCTAGGAGTTGGAATTATGGCTCAGTGTCTTGCATGGAGTGATGCTTCTAGGGTTTTGGTGCATAGATATTTGCAAGTAGCTATGGCATTCTGAAAAACAGATTACTTGTATGTGTCTATATCCATGTTTATAGAAGTTGTATGCTGGGCATCAAGTACCAATCATCTCCAAGTGGCAGATGGAAAATTCTGAGTCTTATGCAATGGGAGCCATTAAATAATTTCTTCCATCAAATCAGGAATGATGATGGTATTAAGGGGATAGCCAAACAAATGTTTGCATATGCAGTATAGGATAAATACTTTCGGGCTATCCACAGAGAATAAAATCACAAACTAGCCTTTGGTGGGCACAAGGGTACTGGGTTAGTTAAAGGGCAATTATGAATTTTATGTAAATGCTTTTTTTCATGCATAAATGCCAAAAATCCAAAATAGTTTATGGGTTTTTAAAATTAAGATCTATAGTATGGCTGCCATGGTTACCTGCCTAAAATTTTTTTATTTGCAGCCACTTTTGCAGAGACCAGAAATGTGTATCATCATTACAAATAAATCTATTACATTTTGAAAGTTTTTGTGACCTAGAATTTCAACATTTCAAATATATTAACTGAAAATGCCACATTGCCAATGACTTCATTCTACACAGCCACACAATCCTTCCTGCCTGACGTAAAAGAATGCCAGTCCTCAGAGAGGCCTGAAGAAAGTGTCATTCCAAATTTATGTATTCCATTTTTTTTAATTGTTTGTCTTCAAAAAAATTTATTTCAAATATTTCATGTCAAATGGTATCCATTTCAACATTGTAATTGCATCTACTGTAGGCCTGAAAAATGTGTGGAGCAAGAAACTCTGCTTTACAGCTGCACCATCCATCCTGCCCAACGGAAAAGAATGCCAGTCCTCAGAGAGGCCTGAAATATGAGGTCTTGCCAATTAATTTATGACATTTTTAAACATTTTATGTCATTAAACTTTTTCCACTCTAATGATGACACACTAGTTGCAGGAACTGTAGCAAAGACCAGGAGAAGGCAAAAGGCGCAGAGAAAACATTGTTAGTTGTCTCCACTGTAGGAGAGGCCTAAAAAATCAGGCATTGTATATTAAAGTGTTACATTTTAATTTTTGTAAATTGTTTACATTTTTAATACCTTAAAAAATGTTTACTTGTGAGGTCAGGCGTCCTGTTGCTTTTACTCCTATTGTTACATTCATCCTGCTTAGAATAGGATGCATCCCACTGGATCATGAGAGATTACAGAAATGTCTTCCTTGTATTTATTATGTCCGTGACACTGCTAGTTTTTTTAGCAAAACGCTGACCGTCTGATACAACTGAAACTAACACACCATCAGGTGAGTGACACAGTCATGCTGTGTGGGGTCAGTGACAATCAATCACTTAGCACAGTGACAGCGGGCTAGACTGGTGACGCAATCAGCCAAACACTACACTGTATACGGGTGTTGTGTTGCTACAACACACACCATACCACAATGCAACAACAAAATATCAGTACAGCAGACAGCAGGGTCAATTTCAGTACATCAAAATTAAGTTTGTGATCAGGATGAGTCCTCAAAAGGAATATTGGGGGGGGGGGGGGGGGGGTCCATAGTTGGTGCACTACAAGTAGCAGTGCACCTAGGAAGCAGCTACAGAACACAATACACTCACCTAAAGGATTATTAGGAACACTTATTCAATTTCTCATTAATGCAATTATCTAATCAACCAATCACATAGCAGTTGCTTCAATGCATTTAGGGGTTTGGTCCTGGTCAAGACAATCTCCTGAACTCCAAACTGAATATCAGAATGGAAAAGAAAGGTGGTTTAAGCAATTTTGAGCATGGCATGGTTGTTGGTGCCAGATGGGCTGGTCTGAGTATTTCACAATCTGCTCAGTTACTGAGATTTTCACGCACAACCATTTCTAGGGTTTACAAAGAATGGTGTGAAAAGGGAAAAACGTCCAGTATGCGTTCCAGTCCCATGGGCGAAAATGCCTTGTTGATGCTAGAGGTCAGAGGAGAATGGGCCGACTGATTCAAACTGATAGAAGATCAATGTTGACTGAAATAACTACTCGTTACAACAGAGTTATGCAGAAAAAGCATTTCTGAAGCCACAACATGCACAACCTTGAGACGGATGGTCTACAACAGCAGAAGACCCCACCGGGTACCACTCATCTCCACTACAAATAGGAAAAAGAGGCTACAATTTGTACGAGCTCACCAAAATTGGACAGTTAAAGACTGGAAAAATGTTGCCTGGTCTGATGAGTCTCGATAGAGTCAGAATTTGGAGTAAACAGAATGAGAACATGGATCCATTATGCCTTGTTACCACTGTGCAGGCTGCTGGTGGTGGTGTAATGATGTGGGGATGTTTTCTTGGAACCCTTTGGTCCCTTAGTGTCAATTGGGCATCTTTAAATGCCACGGGCTACCTGAGCATTGTTTCTGACCATGTCCATCCCTTCATGACCACCACGAACCCATCCTCTGATGGCTACTTCCAGCAGGATAATGCACCATGTCACAAAGCTTGAATCATTTCAAATTGATTTCTTGAACATGACAACAAGTTAACTGTACTAAAATGGCCCCCACAGTCACCAGATCTCAACCCAATAGAGCATCTTTGGGATGTGATGTAATGGGAGCTTCGTGCCCTGGATATGCATCCCACAAATCTCCATCAACTGCAAGATGTTATCCTATCAATATGGGTCAACATTTCTAAAGGATGCTTTCAGCACCTTGTTGAATCAATGCCACATAGAATTAAGGCAGTTCTGAAGGCGAAAGGGTGTCAAACACCATATTAGTATGGTGTTCCTAATAATCCTTTAGGTGAGTATATAAATACAGTCTAAATACAGTCTATCTAGCCAGGATGGCTCCTCAAAAGGACTATTGGGGTGCAATGTAGCAGAGCACATAGGAAGTAGCTACACAGCACAGTATAACAATACAGCCTATCTAACACTGTCCTTGCATCTGTAAAATAGTAAGCAGCAGCTCCTCTCCCTACACTGCCTACAAACAGAGTGAAAATGGCCCCTGGTATTGTGCCTTTTGGGGGAGGGGAGGGGGGTTGGCCCGGGTCATGATCAGGTTGGATTGGCCATCCTGTCCCACCTGACTTTATGGTGAAAGGTCAAAAAATGCCCTATGGGAAAGTATAGGGCGGAAGCAAAATGCCTGTACTGTTCACATCTAACACGAGCTGGCGAACGGCGATTGTTCGCCTTGAACCGTTTGCCCAGTGAACGGTTTTGCAATTTGCTGCTTATTTCTTTATGATGTGAAATATTTAAGGCCAGCTCAACTCGAAGCCAACATTTCTGCTTTGTATGTTTGTGGTTACCCTAGCTAATGTGCACCTATACCCAAAAAAAGTAAAGCTTATATTTAGGGAATTGCACCATAAATGCTAAATTTCTTGTTGTCATGGTGATCCTCAGAATGACTCAGACTGAATATGCAGATCAGGTGGTCTGACTTGATTCTGCCTAAATTAACTGTGTTTCTTGAGGACTTTACTCACATTATACACTGTGTTCTTGTTTTCATGCATTTCCTGATGCATATACATTTTAAAACATGTGCATCCTCAATTTAACCACTTCACAACGGAGGGGTTTTACCCCTGAAACACCAGCGCGATTTTTACCTTGCAGCGCTGCTTCCATTCATTTTTTTCTGTCTTATAATTGGTTATTGGGGACTGGGGTCCCCATAACCAATCATTGGACTGCAGAGCGGGGGTGTGTGTGCGCGCGCACGGGTCGCGGGGGCTCGCGATCGCGCGCTGCACGTTTGTTTACTTTAGGTTGTTATGAATGAAGACTGCTTCTGTTTGAAGCAGTCTTCATTCAGTTCGCATTCGGCGAGTCTAATTGGATTTAGGAACACTTGTTCCTAACGTCCAATTAGTCACCTGCTGTGCTGGCTGGCTGGAGTTCCCCGCCCACTCCCAGCCAGTAAACAAACAAGTGCTAACAAGTGCTAACTATAATCAGCTGGAACCCACACAGCGGCACCCCGGAGGTGGAGGCCAGGGGGTGCAGGCGATCTCCCCAGCGTGGCCAGCGCCGGGAAGAGCCGCCCGCACACACCTCCCAGGATTAAAAACAGGCACTTACCTCAACGTCCATTGCGTTCTGCTATATGTGATTATAGTAAACAAACAAGTGCGCCTTTCTCCGTCCCTGGGGGTGAAGCGGTGCACAGAGGGATGGAGAAATTTAGCACTGGGTGGGGGGGGAGTGGTTAATGTACAGAATGGAGGTTATGAACAGCGTGCATAAATAACATACAGCTCTAAGTTTTTTTTCTCCACACATAGAAAAACACATTAGATGTTAATAAGCCCATTGATTCCCATGGGCTATCAGATCTTATGCTTTTCATATTGCAGAAAAACATGAAAAGCTGTCAAAGTATGAATGAGGTTGAAGGGTTGTGATGGAAGCAAAGAGATAAGCATTGCTGCCCGGCAACTGGAATTGTTTTAGAATTAGGCTAAGTTTACACTGTGCACATTACCGGCTTCATACTACAATGCAGGCATAATGCAACATGCATTCCGCACATTATAATTTGCCCATTATTTTTGATAGCATGAAGACTGTTACGGTAACATGCTTGTTAACACTCACAATGTCCAAAAGCACACTCTAGAAAGTGTGTTTGAATGTACCTTGACAAAGCCCGGTGGAATGGGCAAAACTTGTAGGATGGGAGGAGGCACCACTGGCATCAGAGGGACACACATCAATTCCCAAAGCCTTATGATGTGTTGCGACTTATCCACAGACATAACATTGGAGATTAACTGTTTATCTTGTGCATTTGGGAAAATATAGAAGCCAACCTACTTGGATACATTGGATTTTTAAAATACATTAAAACCAGGATTCATCATCTTGGTACTCTGCAAATACCCAAATATAAGTTGATTCAAATTTATGCAAATGTTTATGCAAATGTATGCAAATTGAAAATAAACCAATCAAATCTTGCTGAGGTAAAATTTTATTGGTTCATTTTCAAGCTGCATAAATTTGCATACATTTGCCTAAACTCGAAGTTATTTGCGTCTACTTGACCATCACTTATTTGTACAGCTTAACCCTGAGGGCGTTTAAAGGACAACTATTAATAATTAAGCTTCTAAATTGCAATGGGACTAATTTGTCTAAGTATCCCTACAATGTTGGGACTTGGAAACAATTATTTGATCCCCTAGTAAATTTGTCTACTTTTGTCTAAGTCTAAGTTTGTCATTTTTATGGTAATGTCATTTTTATGACGAGAGACAGCAACTCCAGAAAAACATACTATGGCCTCAATTCACTAAGGATAACTCCTGTCTTTAATAACGTTTCTAGAGTTATCACCATGGATATAAGGCATGTAGTATTCAGGAAACCTTTTACCTCAGAAAAACCTAAAGTTAACTCTTCTGTCTTTAAATTAAGGAGAGATCTCTAAAGTTAACTCTTCACTCCTTAAAATAACTCCAGAATTCTAAATTTAAAGACAGGCTGTTAATTAACTGCATGTGAAAATAACTATAGAGTAGGTAACTTAAGGACTGAAGTGATAAGATATCTCTCTCACTGTGAAAACTTATCTCTACACCTTAATAAAGCAAGATTGATGTGTGGTGGTAAGTTTTCTCTTGCCTTATTATCTCCAGCATGATCTTAGTGAATTGAGATCTATGGCCTAAATTCACTAAGCTTATCTTCTGTCTTTAATAACGTTTCTATAGTTATCACCATGGTGATAAGGCATGTAGTATTCAGGAAACGTTTTACCTCAGGCAAACCTAAAGTTAACTCTTCTGTCTTTAAGTTAACTTTTTAAACCTTAAAATAACTCCAGAATTCTAGACATCCTGTTAATTAACTGTGTGTGAAAATAACTACAGAAGAGGTAAATTAACTACAGAGGAGGTAATTTAACTACAGAAGAGGTAACTTAAGGAATTAAGAGATAAGATAACTCTCTCACTGTGCTGTGGCAAGTTATCTCTTGCCTTATTATCTCCAGCATGATCTTAGTGAATTGAGGCCTTTGTAACAGTTATAAACTGATTGGCATGTCATTGAGTAAAATAAGTATTTGATCCCCTACAACTCAGCCAGAATTCCGTCTCCGACAGTTTGAGTATGTGCCCATGTGGCGAACAGATTACCATTAATCAATCAATTACAAATACTGTATATTCTGGCATATAAGACTAATGTTTAACCCAAGAAAAATCTTCTCAAAAGTCGGAGGTCGTCTTATACACCGGGTATCGTCTTATAGGGCGAGTTCTGAAACTTCCAAGCCAGACTGGAGAATCTGAGATTGCCGCATGCGGTGGGGGGGAGCAATGTCCGTGGACACATCCCCACCATATGCGGCGACCGTATGAGGCGACCGCTTGAAAGCGGCAAGGGTGGTGCTGTACAAGTATGGTAGAAGAAAATCCACTCACCAGGATTCCTGGAAAGAAGCAACTACACAGTCCCAATGACAAAGTGAAGGGGCACCTCACTGGGAAGGTGTAAGTGAAGGCCGCAGCAAGCTGCAGGCATCCAGGACGCCCGGGGTATGGAAAAAAGAGAGTGATGCTGTGCCCAGAAAAACACACCTCTTTCACCTGTCTGGCAAGCCCTTGTATCCTATTACCATACCTCCTTCTCCTCCTCTCAGATATCACTCCTGAGGACTGCAGTGAAGTGGCGCAGGCACGCATGTGTGAGATCTGAGAGGCAGAGGAGGAGGTAATAGTACAAGGGCGGGCCAGATGGGTGAAAGAGGCATGTTTGCGCTACTGCTCTGATAGCTGACCAATCCAAGCAGGCTTTGTGTGCAAGAACCAGCCAATTGCCTGTAAAGTACATCGCTTGCCATGATTGGCTGTTCTTTGTATACTGGGTACAACATACAGTTACAATATCTGTACCTCTTTATACAGTATAGCACCAGTAAATACAGTACAGTATACAAGTGTCCAAGAGAGTCAAAAGTGGTAGTCTTATAGGGCGAGTATATGCTAAAATGTATATTTTAACTGGAAAAGTTGGGGGTTGTCTTATAAGCCCAGTCTTCTTATATGCTGGAATATACGGTACTCATGATCTCAACTTGTTATTTGTCTAAAACACACCTTTCCACAGAATTATTTTCATGCAGAAATGATGGTTGTTTTAAGCAGGAAGTTGTGTTAAGTAGTTTGCATTAAAGAGACACTGTAGTGACATAGAGTAGAATGTGATACATTATTCAGGATGTCCCTTTTCTTGGTTTTAGCATCAGAAACAGAAACACGTCTTATATCTATATATTGTTGTATAAAGGTATTTAGTCCTCCCTTCCCACTTAGCTTTCCTGCTTAGCTTTGGCTGTTTAGTTATGCAAAATTATTCTGCCAGAGAATTCTGGGAGACCAGGCATTATTTTCACCTGCTTCAGAATTCTCAGAAACAAACATTATGCAGAGCTGTACCTGACAAGACCAAAGATGGCGCCACTTGTGATAAATTTCAGAATCAGGGTGTTAAAAGATTTTGCAATGGGCAAACACAGACTAAATAATTTATAAATTAATATTGTAAAAAAAAAATCTTTTTTTTTTTTCACTCCAGTTCCTGTTTATACTATAACTGAACTCTAGAAAATGCATCTACTAATAGCATGTACTTGTTGTTGTTTATTCTGCAAGGTTTCTTTACCAAGTGGCTAATATTTGCTGATGCTTTAATTTATTACAGCAACACAAAAGAGATGTCAAGGGCATCCTATAAGTGTTTTTCGCCAGCCAGGTTAAAAAGTTACTGTAAATTCTACAACAGATTAGAGCTGTTTAAATCATTACCGATGCCATGGATATCCTACCGCTGATGTCAATTACCAGCTGCATTATTGTTAATGTTCCTATTGTGTTGATGCTTTTGAGCACAAAATAGCATCTTTTTATGGACAGATTTGTATTGAAAGTGCGAACATGACAAACATCCCTAATGAACCTATTCCAGGGAGTCAGCATGTCATGGCTGCTCTGTAATTTGACTTGACCATTCTGCTTGAATTGAAATCACAGCCGCAGCAGTATAATTTAATGAGTCATAGGAAAGGTCTGTTCTTTTAGCATTCCTCCCTAAAGACAGAGCAAGATGAGAAAGAAACTTATTTAATTCGACTAACTCATTAAGGACACTGTAGTACATAAAGTTTTATGAATTCTGTGTTAGAGAAGATCTTGTACTGTTCATGTAATCTTGTCTGGCTGAGTTTTAAACAGTGTTGTGTAATGAAAAATAAAATAAAATAAAATAAAAACAACACAGTAACAATAAAAGTGAAGCCCAAATTTGTATTGACTCTTTTCACAGCTGTGACCTTAGTTGTTACCATGGCAGCATGCTCAGTGTGCCTGGAGATATTAAAGTGAGGACTCTGGAAACAAAAGACATGACTTTGTTCCAATATAGCAGCTCTCAGGACCTGTACCCAAAAACTAGCAAAGCTCAAAACCCTCAAAATAAGTTTTTCTTTGTTGTTTTAAATTGGGCATATTTTTTGTACTTTATTTTTAATAGCTTTATGTTTTGAAAATTAGCACTGATGTCTACATGCAGGTAGAAAAAAAATGTCCCCAAAGTTTGGTTGTTCATGGACTCCTTAATTCATGTTTTGGTTGTAAGTGTCCTGTTGGACCTCTGTGATTATCAGTAGGTATATAGTTCAACCCAAGGCATGAAAGTATCAGCTACTATCTAGCTGTCACGATCTGTTCCTGCTGGTGACATTTGTGAACTTTCACATGGATTTCCTCTGTTCACCAGTAGATGTCCCCTCTCTCAGAACATTTTGTAATCCTCCTGAAGTTCCCTCTGCCCACCAGCAGAGGTCTCTGTATTCAAGGACGGTGACTTTGCAGCCTTGGAAGAGGTCACATGACCTCTTCCAAGGCTGCAGAGACACAGTTCTTGAATACAGAGACCTCTGCTCGTGGGCAGAGGGAACTTCAGGAGGTTTGCAAAATGTTCTGAGAGAGGGGACATCTACTGGTGAACAGAGGAAGTCCATGCGAAAGTTCACAAATGTCACCAGCAGGAACAGATCGTGGCACTAGCCAGCGTTTCAATGAGCTCTCAGTGCTAGCGTATTCATTGCTGTTATAGTGAAGAGGACATTTTTTATGTGGTGAAGCAGTCACCTAGGAGTACAAATCGCTTGCAAGTGAGTGTATGTCCAGCTGCATGGACTTTGTCATGTGTGAAATTGTTGGATGAGTCCCGAAACTTCAGCTTCTATCGGAAAAAAAAATAAACATTACACTGGGAGTGCTGGCCTTCTCTGTTTATTTCCTATGAACTTAAGGAGCGAATCAAGCACTCCGGGTATATGGACTGAGCACTCCTTAGAGAGCCTTTGGCAAAACTAGCTTGATGCTAGAATCATGTTCTTTTAGAACGAACAGACAGCACTACTCTATTTTTTCAGGAGACTTATACAAGGGCCTTTAGCATCAACACAGAGGCCTAGCTAATATATAAAAAGATTCCTCTAAGGTCTTTCAGTGTCTGCTATGAGGCATTGGCCTATATGCAATCAACTTTTTCTCCTAAGTTATCTCCTAGGTGATCATTTTCATCTTCTTTTTAATTTTTTTTTAAATTATTATTATTATTTAGTATTTATATAGCATTGACATCTTTTGCAGCGCTGTAGAGAGTACATTGTCTTGTCACTCACAATCTAATCTTTATCATAGTCATATGTCTGTGTATTTATCATAGACTAGGGGCAATTTAGGGGGAAGCCAAATAACGTATCTGTATGTTTTTGGTGTTAGAAGAATGATGGAGTGGCACACTTCAAAACCCTGTGAAAAATGGCATCTCATAGCCAAAGTGAAAGAGGATCAAGTAGTCAATATCCAACACCAAATATGTACGCTAGAGAAAACACACATACAGGCACATGGGGAGAACATACAAACTCCATGTTGACAGGTTTCCTAGTGGGAGTCAAATATTGGCTCTAGTGCTGAAAGGTAAGACTGCTAACCACTTGCCAATCATGCTTTAGTCACTTGAGCAGAAACAAGACTTGTGACTTCACAGTAATGCTTCTTTACTTTCTTCTTTTCACTTGTAGTGCTGGTTGTGAGCTCCCTCTCCCACTTCTAACTGAAGCCGATGCTCTTACAAAAGAGGTGGACTTAGAGCAAGCAGGAGTCCTCCAACTCCAGTAAAATGTTTCTGTTGCTCTGAAATGTTGCTCTAATCTTTTAAACATTAATAGAATCAAAGCTCTGGATAATAAAGCGCTGTTCCTATGCCCCATTCTAATTAAGCCAACTACCCAAAAATTGTAGTTTATTTAACGACATCTTGAACGATGATGCCATGAAACTGGCATACAGCCTACAGATTGCAGTGTTAATACAACAATTTGTGACTCAGACAAGCACATGATATCGACAATACCTAAAATTCTCCTTTTCAAGAGTTCAAAAGTTCTCTGCTGCTATTTTTCAAACAAAGTGTCAATGTGTTCTCCATCTAAAGCTACATTTGGAGCTCAGATGCTGTGTTCAGTATCATTTTATCAAGCCATTGTACTAACGGGTTCTCCTGAATAGGATTTCTCAATGTCACTAAAATACTAGTCAGGTGAAGCAAACATTTAGTTTTAGTTTATAGAGTTTGACGTTGTATTATAAAAGGACATGTACGAGCCTCTAAAAATAATAATACAAAAAGCTGAAAGGCTTCATTCAGTCAAAAGCTTTTTTGAGGCGAAAAAAAGATAATGCTTTAGGAAGAATGGCTTTTCAGATCTCAAATGAGCATTTCATACAGTTCATATAGGGCTGATCACATAAAGATGAACAGAAATCCACAGCAACGCAGGAAAGAAAGACACTGTTGAAATTCTAATGAGTTTATATTGATTAAAAAGAAAAGATAGAGGATAAGGAAGATTATGTAGAAATTAAAAACTCTGACAGGTTGGTAGGGAGTATACTGGATGACCAGCCGTTTTTTAGTATCAAACTAATTACATTATCTCTGAGCCAATTACCAAGATATGCTTTTGGTCTCTTTTGCTTAATATAGATGTAGCAGGAGGAAATCTGCATGACATAATGTTGCAATTACTTTTTTTTTATGACAACCAAATAAAAGGAAAAAATTATCTTTGAGCAAATGTATTATATTAAAGTCCTAGTTTTTAAGGCATGTTGAGTAGAATATATCTTAATTTGCATTGTGGAAGTTTTGTCATTGTGTATGCATATACTGTATATATATATATATATATATATATATATATATATATATATATATATATATTAGTTAAGAATTTTTATTAGACACCAATAGACAATGCGTTCCGCTTGTTTTGCTTCTTGAGGTCAATATGAGGCAATGTCTGAGCTATGTATCGCCTTGTTCGAAGCACAGAGCATTGTCTCCTCTACCGTCTTAGGGGCTACCATTGTGATTGTATCCAATGGTTCTTTTTTTTTCTGTTGAGTTAAACAAGCCAAGTTATCCTATATGTGTGGAGACTGTTTTCTCTACATGCCTGAAACTGTAGTTGTCTATAGCAACTCATGTTTGGTAGTATGTAATTTGTGGAAACAAAAAAGTATAACACAGGGAAAAAGGGAGCCCAATTTGGTGTAGTATTTCAGTATTAAGTTGGAGTGAGTAATTAAAGAAATGGGTACTCACACTCTTCTGATTGAGCAACCCGCAACCAATATAATCACATGTGAGGAAGTACCAGCCCTATTTGTCCTTTCAGGTACAGGTGTGGTCACATCTCCAAAAGAGAGATAATTTTTAGGAATTAACCATGAAGCCTAAAATTTCTAAACCCCCAAATTGGGTGGAAACACATTTAGCTAGAGACTGGCACAGAATAAAAGTATTAAAAAATAATAACTGCTTAAAGGAAGGTAATTAAGCTTACCTTCGATAATGAAAACATTGAAAGTTTAGTTTAGTTTTATTAATATGAACAAAATCAATGTGGTTCATGGTCTGAAGCCACTTCTTCAGGTAAATAAGCCTTGTCCAAAGCTGTATCTTTTAGCTAGAAAGGCAGAGGAAGTGGCTTCAGGCCATGAAATGCATTGTTTTTGCCATTGATAAAACTACCTAAACTTTGAATGTTTTCATAATTGAATGTAAGCTTAGTTACCTTCCTTTCAAGCAGTTTTTAGTTTTTTTTATACTGTTATTGGGTGCCTCCAGTCACTAGCTATAAGTTTGTGAGTAGTAGTGTGACACTTGCGGGCAGGGATGCTCATCTGGATCCGGGTACCCGGGTAAACCCGGGTATCCGACCATTTTTCCGCTATCCGGGTCGGATCTGGATCCAGATACCTGGGCCCAGATCCGGATAGCTATCTGTGGATATCTGGCCGCATAACCCGGGTACCCGCGGATATCCGGATCCGGGTAGTGAAAGTAAGGGGATGATGTCATTGAGCCAATCAGAGGGCTCCCAGCAGAACCCCTAGCAATCAATCACAGAGGGGAACCCTGGCCAGCCCCACCTGACCTCATTGAACCAATCAGAGGCCTCCCAGCCTTAGCCCTGGCACCCAATCACAGAAGGGAACCCTGGCCAGCCCCCCTGTATAGTAAGGAGGGCTGGCATGATGAGACAGATAGTCCTTGCTTGTGTGGCTGGCTGGCTGCTCACTGACAGACTTGCTCCAGTGCTGTTGGCTTAGCAAGTGCTGTATACAGTGATAAGCCTAAAGTTTTGAGTGCTAAACACCTTCACTACACTATTGTTCTATTGTTTTTTTAGCTAGCTAGCTTGTAATTGTTTGATTTCATTCACTCAGTTAGGTCCTGTCTGTGTCTGTGTGTGCTGTGCAGGCCAGCAGGACAGTATAGGGAATAGGAGGATTACTGTGTTATTGTATTGTAGTTAGTACTGCAGTTAGTTGTTATGGTGGGTACACACGGTGCGTTCCCGCACTCTATTTCCCACTTGATTCCCGTCGATTCGATTATTTCCGACATGTCCGATTTGCGTTTCGATGGATCGTTAGGTCAATTCGCATGTAAAGTATGCCAAATTGACCTAACGATCCATCGAAACTCAAATCAGACATGTCGGAAATAATCGAGTCGACGGGAATCGAGCGGGAAATCGAGTGCGGGAACGCACCGTGCGTACCCACCATTAGACAGATAGTGTGCACTGTCTGTCCTGTACTCTGCGGTCTGTCACTCCGTGCTGATTTGATTTAAAGTCCATCCCCGATTTTATTAAAGTAAAAGTACCCCACATCATCTGATGACATCATCACGTATAAGTTGTACTATGTCTGCTGGCACCGGCAGCCAGGTGAGGGGCAGCAAGGGCAAGTGGAAAGGGAGCAACATTACGGCCACCCTCAGAAGGTCTGCCGTGTCAGTGTCAACCCCAGCGGGCAGCTTACCCTCAGTCAGCGAGCTTTTCGCTCCATTGAACTCAGGGCTGTTAGCCGCAAGGAGTTTGAGGAGGATGTTCTGAGTTTTGAGGAGGGATGAGCATGAGGAGTTCAAGAGGCTGAAGCAAGCTGGCGCTGGCTCCCACCGCCACGGTGCCACAGGCCACTGCTGCTGATACCACCACCTATATTCAACCCAAAACACAATTGCGGTGTCATTTTTTGGAGGTGTCTGGACTGAAAACTGTCATGTCCCAGTTGTGCGGTTGGACTTTGGACACAATGTGGGCTGGACGACCGTCGATGTTAATAATTTACAGGCCCTTTTTTTTTTTCAATTTATGTTAACAAAATAATAAAGTAGTGTTTCCCTTTAAAAAAAACATGATGCTACATGCATCATTTACCCTAAAAACCATTTTAAAGCTATTAAAAAAGGGCACTTCCGGTTTTTCTATCCGGGTACCCGAATAGGTCGGGTACCCGCGGGTAATTTGGTTGGATATCCGAATTCACTCGGATATCCGCAAGGTCGGATCTGGGTACCTGAATCGGATCCGGGTATCTGGGTACCCGGATCCGGACGGGTATTAAAAAGTGCTACCCGAGCAACCTTGCTTGCGGGATAATCTCCACAGTCAGTGTGCAACGCACACGCTGACATAAAGGAGGTCGTGCGCAAGCACTGTACGAGAAATAGGGATTTCCCCAAATATAGTGGAGGAGCGGAAACAGACACAAGGGGGAGTTGTGGAGCACAGAGCAACTGTGCCTCTGTGCGACCCACAGATCTCAATGAACAAGGGCTGCGCGGTGCAAACACGCCGCAGCGCGTAACCTGCACAACTCAGAAAAGAGCAAGGACAGACTGGGTGAATGTCCGCCAATCTAGTCGCCACCCAGCGATGGCGGACATTCAAGAGCAGGACAGATAGAACGAAATAGCTAATCGTAAGAACCGCGATAGCAGACAGATAAACAGAACAGTGCGAAACAGCAAGAAAGGAATAAAGCAACACACAGTAAAATAACAACGTAAGGAAAATAACAAACGCTAGCTAAACGCAAACTCCGCACTCATTCGCAACAGAGAACGCGTTTAAGACACGATCACCGTGCGTTAGTCACCCAGTGACAAGCGTGCCACCCTAACTAACAACAAGTAATACAAATGAACACAAATAGACAGAGACAGACAGAATGAACGCTTGCGACAGCAAGTGATCAACACAGACAAACAGATAGGGCCTGATTCACAGAGTGGTGATAACTCAGTTATCACGCCTAAAAGACTTTAGGCGTGATAACCTTTGCACCGCTGAGTTAGCACCGCTTTGTGCTGGTTATCGCACGCAAAGTCCCGCAGCGCCCATAGGGCTTAATGGGCGCATCGCGCGCACTACACTGTGCGCCGCGCATTTGCGGGAATTTTGCCTGAGTTTCATTTTATCACGCCTAAACTGAGTTTAGGCGTGATAAAGGGCTTTTCACAGGCGTGCAAACACTTTGCACCACTTTGTGAATCAGGCCCATAGTGTAAACACTTGCTAATTGGTTGCCTAACACCAGGCAACAGCAGGCGTTAACACAGGACAAGACAGACAGATGAGTGTAGCCAGTAGCCACCGCAGCTATGGTCTACACTCCAGGAACACAGGCAAAAAGGATCCACTGCCGCTACTGCTAGGGCGAATGCGATCCACACGGAACAAGACTGGAGGATGAGTGCAACCAGTAGCCACCGCAGCTATGGTCTTGGTCTACACTCCAGGAACACAGGCAAGAAGGATCCACTGCCGTTACCACTAGGGCAAATGCGATCCACAAGGAACAAGACTGGAAGACCCACCGTCAGCCACCGCTGGAGACAGTGCGGTCGCAAGATACAAGACAAGACAAGACAAGGCAATACAAATGATACAGTGATCTATGCTAGAAGGAGCGCACTAATCGCCACTCCAATAATAACTAGACTACGACAACCACCGATCAAGGCAACCGGGGAATATCGTTTACTGGAACAGGGGCTCGTAGCACCAGCCGTAGCTGTAGCTATGCAGAGCTATGAAGTGAACAGGAAGCAGACATTTAACCTGGCAGCATTCACTGAATGGAGACATGCAAATCCTGGCACAACTGAATGGTAATGAGACTGATCAGGAGCTGCAGGCAAACTGACAGAACGAGGACTCCATGGCCAACAAAATATAACTTGCAAGAATAGAATTGCAACTGAGCAGAACAGCTTGATTGCAGAAACATCGCGGCCAGCAGGATAAGTCACAAACATGATCATGACAGGACATGATCCTGACAAGTAGCTATTCCTTTTACATTTCTCATTGCTCAGAAATACTACACTATTGGGGCTCCAGGTTCTCTTGTATCTCCCTTTTCTCCTCTGGTATCTGAGGTTCAAATCCTAAAGAAAGTTAATCTACTGGACATCCCAGAAAAAATAGCAGATGACACACCAGTGGCTCACCAATAACAAGCAGTACTGAAGCAAGTAGCGGTGAAAAAGTGTACCTCTACTTGTTTCAATAACGTTTGTTATTACTGAGCCACTGGTGTATCATCTCCTTGTTTATTCTTCAGTAGTGATGCTCAAATACCCCTTTTCAAAATTCGAGTTAGGTCGAATTCGAATAGTAAATTATTCGAGGTCAGTCGAATATTCGAGTCGAATAATTTTTACTATTCGATTCGACCTCGGACTTCGAGCTCACTATTCGAGTCGGTATTCGAGCTCACTATTCGAGCTGACTATTCGAATTGGCCTTAAATAGCTTCCAACACTTGTTTTGAGGGTGAATGATGCAAGAAACATCTTTTTTTCCAAGTAACAACAGCAAGTGATTATGTGGGGATGTTCCTTTAAAAAAAAATGTGGAAAGAGAAGTTGTGTCCTTAATTTTGTTCAGTAGTGTTACTGTATATACTTGTTCTTCTTCTTCTTTATCTTTCTTCTTCTTCTTCTAGATCTTCTTCTTCTATATCTTCTTCTTCTTCTTCTATATTGTCTTCTTCTTCTTCTTCTTCTTCATCATCTTCTTCTTCTTCTTCATCATCTTCTTCTTCTTCTTCTTCATCATCTTCTTCTTCTTCTTCATCATCTTCTTCTTCATCTTCATCTTCTTCATCTTCTTCTTCTTCTTCATCTTCATCTTCTTCATCTTCTTCTTCTTCATCTTCTTCTTCTTCTTCTTCATCTTCTTCTTCTTCTTCTTCATCTTCTTCTTCTTCTTCTTCTTCTTCTTCATCTTCTTCATCATCTTCTTCATCTTCTTCTTCTTCTTCTTTATCTTCTTCTTCTTCATCTTCTTCTTCTTCATCTTCTTCATCTTCTTCTTCCTTTTCATCTTCTTCTTCATCATCTTCTTCATCTTCTTCTTCATCTTCTTCTTCATCTTCATCTTCTCCTTCTTTTTCAATATCGTCTTCTTCTTCTTCACGTATTTCTCTTTTCAATTTTTTTTTAAAGAAATGCAGCTATTTTTGAGCGTAACAAATAGCTGGTGGGCGCACGCATGTTGGAAGCGCCATTGTATGTGCTCCCTGGCAGTGGAAACACAAAGACAGCAGGAGGTAAATTCAGCAGCAGGAGGAGGAGGATGATTGTGTGGCAGCAGGCAGTCAATGAGGCAGGCAGCTCGCCGTGACATAATAGCCCTGGTACCTAGCGGTGATACCAGGGCTGTAAATAAACACAACAGGAGGTCCCAGACAGCGGTCGTGCAGCCCACATTGTGTCCAATACACAACTGGGACAACACAGTTTTCAACCCGGGCACCTCAGAACAATTAAACCTTTTTTTTTTTTTCAATGGTTTGTTTGGTTTTGGTTTTGCAACCAATATAGCTATTGTTTGACGTAATAGCTGGTGGCAGAGTGGCAGCAGAAGGTAATTCTGTGTACCCTGGCAGTGGAAAACACAGACAGACAGCAACAGCAGCAGGAGGAATGGAGGAGTAATGTGAGCAGCTATTGTTTGACGTAATAGCTGGTGGCAGAGTGGCAGCAGAAGGTAAATCATCTGTGTAGTGTACCCTGGCAGTGGGAAACACAGACAGACAGCAGCAGCAGCAGCAGGAGGAGGTATGGAGGAGCAGTGTGAGTGTGGCAGCAGGTAGGCAGCGTGACATAATAGCCCTGGTACCTAGCAGTGATACCAGGGCTGTAAATAAACACAACAGGAGGTCCCAGACAGCGGTCGTGCAGCCCACATTGTGTCTAGTGTTGGGCGAACATCTAGATGTTCGGGTTCGGGCCGAACAGGCCGAACATGGCCGCGATGTTCGGGTGTTCGACCCGAACTCCGAACATAATGGAAGTCAATGGGGACCCGAACTTTTGTGGTTTGTAAAGCCTCCTTACATGCTACATACCCCAAATTTACAGGGTATGTGCACCTTGGGAGTGGGTACAAGAGGAAAAAAAAATTAGCAAAAAGAGCTTATAGTTTTTGAGAAAATCGATTTTAAAGTTTCAAAGGGAAAACTGTCTTTTAAATGCGGGAAATGTCTGTTTTCTTTGCACAGGTAACATGTTTTTTGTCGGCATGCAGTCATAAATGTAATACATATAAGAGGTTCCAGGAAAAGGGACCGGTAACGCTAACCCAGCAGCAGCACACGTGATGGAACAGGAGGAGGCGCAGGAGGAGAAGGCCACGCTTTGTGAGACACAACAACCCCGGCCTTGCATGAGGGCAAGAAGCGTGCGGATAGCATGCTTTGTACCGCCATGCAGTCATAAATGTAATAAAGATAAGAGGTTCCATAAACAAGGACCGGCAACGCTAACCCAGCAGCAGCAGCAGCAGCAGACGTGATGGAACAGGAGGAGGCGCAGGAGGAGAAGGCCACGCTTTGTGAGACACAACAACCCAGGCCTTGCATGAGGACAAAAAGCGTGCGGATAGCATGCTTTTTACCGCCATGCAGTCATAAATGTAATAAAGATAAGTGGTTCAATAAACAGGGACCACGCGGCAACGCTAACCCAGCAGCAGCAGACGTGATGGAACAGGAGGAGGCGCAGGAGGAGAAGGCCACGCTTTGTGAGACACAACAACCCAGGCCTTGCATGAGGGCAAGAAGCGTGCGGATAGCATGCTTTGTACCGCCATGCAGTCATAAATGTAATAAAGATAAGTGGTTCAATAAACAGGGACCACGCGGCAACGCTAACCCAGCAGCAGCAGACGTGATGGAACAGGAGGAGGCGCAGGAGGAGAAGGCCACGCTTTGTGAGACACAACAACCCAGGCCTTGCATGAGGGCAAGAAGCGTGCGGATAGCATGCTTTGTACCGCCATGCAGTCATAAATGTAATAAAGATAAGTGGTTCAATAAACAGGGACCACGCGGCAACGCTAACCCAGCAGCAGCAGACGTGATGGAACAGGAGGAGGCGCAGGAGGAGAAGGCCACGGTTTTTGAGACACAACAACCCAGGCCTTGCATGAGGGCAAGAAGCGTGCGGATAGCATGCTTTGTACCGCCATGCAGTCATAAATGTAATAAAGATAAGTGGTTCAATAAACAGGGACCACGCGGCAACGCTAACCCAGCAGCAGCAGACGTGATGGAACAGGAGCAGGCGCAGGAGGAGAAGGCCACGGTTTTTGAGACACAACAACCCAGGCCTTGCATGAGGACAAAAAGCGTGCGGATATAGCAGCAATGCTTTTTGCCGCCATGCAGTCATAAATGTAATACAGATGAGAGGTTCAATAAACAGGGACCGGAAACGCTACACCATCCCAGATGTTCATTGGTCATGTTACTTGGTTGGGGTCCTGGAGTGTTGCGTAGTCATTTCCAATCCAGGATTGATTCATTTTAATTTGAGTCAGACGGTCTGCATTTTCTGTAGAGAGGTGGATACGCCGATCTGTGACGATGCCTCTGGCAGCACTGAAACAGCGTTCCGACATAACGCTGGCTGCCGGGCAAGCCAGCACCTCTATTGCGTACATTGCCAGTTCGTGCCAGGTGTCTAGCTTCGATATCCAATAGTTGAAGGGTGCAGATGGATTGTTCGACACAGCTACGTCATCTGACATGTAGTCCTTGACCATCTTCTCCAGGCGATCGGTGTTGGAGGTGGATCTGCACGCTTGCTGTTCAGTGGGCTGCTGCTGCATGGGTGTCAGAAAATTTTCCCACTCCAAGGACACTGCCGATACCGTTCCCTTTTGGGTACTAGCTGCGGCTTGCGTTGTTTGCTGCCCTCCTGGTCGTCCTGGGTTTGCGGAAGTCAGTCTGTCTGCGTACAACTGGCTAGAGGAGGGGGAGGATGTCAATCTCCTCTCTAAAGTCTCCACAAGGGCCTGCTGGTATTCTTCCATTTTGACCTGTCTGACTCTTTCTTCAAGCAGTTTTGGAACATTGTGTTTGTACCGTGGATCCAGAAGGGTATAAACCCAGTAATTGGTGTTGTCCAGAATGCGCACAATGCGTGGGTCACGTTCAATGCAGTCTAGCATGAATTGAGCCATGTGTGCCAGAGTCCTACCAGAATCCTCATCATCCTCTTGTGAGCGTTGTGATAGTTGTTGTGATGCATCATAGTCGTCACCTTCCTCCTGGTCTGCTTCTGCTGACCATTCGCGTTGAATTGTGGAAGTCCAACGTGCACCGCTCTGGCCCTCGTCAGTGGTGGCATGAAATTCCTGCTCCAACTCCAGCTGTTCCTCCTCCTCTTCTTCGTCATAGCTGCTGGGGCCAGCGTTCCCTGAGGCGGATGGCCTGATGTTGGTACCATCACGCTGATCGTTTTCTCCTTCAGATTCCCCCAGTTGCATCATGACAGCTGTTTCCTTGAATTTTAACATCGACCTCTTCAGTAAACACAGCAGTGGTATGGTAATGCTGACTGAAGAGTTGTCACTGCTCACAAGCAACGTGGATTGCTCAAAATTTTGGAGGACTTGGCAGAGGTCCAACATGTTGGCCCAATCGGATCCACAGAAGCTTGGCAGCTGTCCGGATGCGCCTCGGTACTGCGCCGTCATGTACTGGACCACTGCACTCTTCTGCTCACAAAAGCGTGCTAGCATGTGCAGCGTAGAATTCCAGCGCGTAGGGACATCACACAGCAAGCGATGGTGGGGGAGATTGAAGCGCTCCTGCATCTTGGCGAGTGCCCCCGAAGCAGTACTGGAATTTCTACAATGTTTGGCCACTCGACGCACCTTCAACAGAAGATCGGCCACGCCTGGGTATGTCCTCAGGAACCGCTGAACTACTAGGTTCATCATGTGCGCCAGGCAAGGGATGTGTGTCAGCTTAGCCAACCTTAAAGCGCGAATGAGATTACTCCCATTATCACACACAACCATGCCCGGTTTCAGGTCCAGCGGTGCCAGCCACAAATCCGTCTGTTCCTTTATTCCCCTCCAAATTTCCTCCCCTGTGTGCTGCTTATCCCCAAGGCAGATCAGCTTCAGCAACGCTTGCTGACGCATGCCAACAGCTGTGCTGCACTGCTTCCACGATCCTACTGCTGCTGGGTTAGCGTTTCCGAAAGAGGTACAGCTTTGAGATGCGTTGGAGGAGAAGGAGTCAGAGAGGTAGGTGCTGCTGTTGTTATCCAGTGGGAGGGACGGCGGTGCAGCTGTTTGCGGCGTGGGCAACACCCGCGCCGTAGCAGGTGAGGAATCGCTGCCAGGCTCCACAAGGTTCACCCAGTGCGCGGTAAGGGAGATGTATCGACCCTGGCCGAACGCACTCGTCCAGGTGTCAGTGGTGAGGTGAACCTTGCAGGCAACGGCATTCTTCAAGCTTCGGGTTATTTTGCTGACCACGTGCTCATGCAACTCAGGCACTGCAGAGCGCGCAAAGTGGTAGCGGCTGGGAACCACGTAACGTGGGATGGCCACTGACATCATGCCCTTGAAGCTGTTTGTCTCCACCACTCGATATGGCAGCATTTCGCAGGCCAGAAGCTTGGCTATGCTGGCTGTTACTGCCACGGCCCGGGGGTCATTTGCTGGCAATTTCCTCTTGCGCTCAAACATCTCCGACACAGACAACTGAACCGTAGCGCTGCACACGGAAGGGCTGTTGGTTGTTGTGTTTGATGAACACTGGGAGACCTCAAGAGCACTACTCCGGAAAGTGACAGTGTCAGCGTCGTCTGATGTTTGTGAATGTTGTGAACCACGCAATGGCTGGGCTACTGCTGCTGCTGAGGCGGGTCTGGTGGTGAGTCTGGTGAACCCAAGGGAGGCAGTGTTGCTGGTACCCTGTCCTGCCGCGTTTGCCCACAGAGTGGGATGTTTGGATAGCATGTGGCGGCTCATGCTGGTGGTGGAGAGGTTGTTAATACTTTTCCCCCTGCTCAGGCGAGTCTTGCACACCTTGCAAATCGCCATGGTAACATCCTCAGTGCAGTCTTCAAAGAAAGCCCAGACTTTGGAGCACCTGCCTCCTTGCTGGCGATTTCTGTTTCCTCCTCTTTTGCCTCTCACTCTAACTTCCACGCTTGTGGTGCCTGAAATTGCGCGCCGCCTACCTTGTGGCACAAGGCGAACTCGTGCAGCAGTGGGTTCTTCAACAGACTCATCTGTGCTGCTGCTACGACGGCGATGTTCTCGTTCACAAATAAAATCTGGGTCTCTGTCCACATTGTCCATACCCTCCTCTTCCATCTCCTCAAACTCGTCATATGTCATTGTGGGGGGCCGCCGCCGTGGAGTAGAGCTCCCCAGAACAACCTCTGCGCAGCTCACTCCAACGTCGTCTTCCAGATCTTGTCGGCCGACCTCCTGCAATTGCAACCCCTCCTGCCCAACTTGCTCTGGGATTTGGGTTTCCGAGTCCTCCTCGGACTCGCCTTGTATTTCAGTGCGCGGTGCATTTCCCACAGTTAATGGTTGTGAATCCGGGCACAACATTTCTGGCTGTTCCTCCATTGACCTTTCATAGGTGGAAGTTTGTTGGGCTGGGAATAGCTCCTGCGAATACCCCATTGTGTCCTGAGGTAATTCATAGGACTGGTTATCTGGCAGTTGTGTGCGTGGTGTCGCTGCCGGTTGTGTCAGCTTTGTGCCCACTGGCTCCTTGTAACTGGCTGAGGACTCGGACCTCGTGCGTGATGTGCTGGTGCTGCTTAACCCACTGCTGGACGCTTGAGAGGTCATCCAAGTAATTATCTGGTCCTGTTCTTTTGGATTTGTGAGGGTTGTTGTCCTGGACAACATGGGCGGTATTGAGTGGGTTTTCTTGGGTGCTCCCCTGTGGCCTGTACGTGAACCGTCAGGGGAAACACCTCTTCCCTTGCCCCTTCCTCTTTCACCGGATTTCTTCCTCATTTCACTTATCCTTACAGTACACGCTGACTGGCAGCAGTACAGTGGCAGCACAGAAATGCTATACAGTACCACTATTCCCAGCAGCGACACAGAGCACAATGCTATACAGTGGCGGGTGAGCGGTGTACTACTGTTCCCAGGCCCAGCAGACACAGAGTGGAAGTAAACACAATGCTATATAGTCTGGCTGAGCGGTGTACACAGAGTGGCAGTACACACAATGCTATATAGTCTGGCTAAGCCGTGTACACAGAGTGTCAGAAAACACAATGCTATATATAGCGTGGCTGAGCGAGGTGCACAGTGGCAGTACACACAATGCTATATAGTCAGGCTAAGCCGTGTACACAGAGTGTCAGAAAACACAATGCTATATATAGCGTGGCTGAGCGAGGTGCACAGTGGCAGTACACACAATGCTTTATAGTCAGGCTGAGCCGTGTACACAGAGTGTCAGTAAACAATGGTATATAGTCTGGCTGAGCGGTGTACACAGAGTGTCAGTAAACAACGGTATATAGTCTGGCTGAGCGGTGTACACAGAGTGGCAGTAAACACAATGCTATATATAGCGTGGCTGAGCGAGGTGCACAGTGGCAGTACACACAATGCTATATAGTCAGGCTAAGCCGTGTACACAGAGTGTCAGAAAACACAATGCTATATATAGCGTGGCTGAGCGAGGTGCACAGTGGCAGTACACACAATGCTTTATAGTCAGGCTGAGCCGTGTACACAGAGTGTCAGTAAACAATGGTATATAGTCTAGCTGAGCGGTGTACACAGAGTGTCAGTAAACAACGGTATATAGTCTGGCTGAGCGGTGTACACAGAGTGGCAGTAAACACAATGCTATATATAGCGTGGCTGAGCGAGGTGCACAGTGGCAGTACACACAATGCTATATTAGTCAGGCTAAGCCGTGTACACAGAGTGTCAGAAAACACAATGCTATATATAGCGTGGCTGAGCGAGGTGCACAGTGGCAGTACACACAATGCTATATACAGCGTGGCTGAGCGAGGTGCACAGTGGCAGTACACACAATGCTATATATAGCGTGGCTGAGCGAGGTGCACAGTGGCAGTACACACAATGCTATATTAGTCAGGCTAAGCCGTGTACACAGAGTGTCAGAAAACACAATGCTATATATATAGCGTGGCTGAGCGAGGTGCACAGTGGCAGTACACACAATGCTATATATAGCGTGGCTGAGCGAGGTGCACAGTGGCAGTACACACAATGCTATATATAGCGTGGCTGAGCGAGGTGCACAGTGGCAGTACACACAATGCTATATATAGCGTGGCTGAGCGAGGTGCACAGTGGCAGTACACACAATGCTATATTAGTCAGGCTAAGCCGTGTACACAGAGTGTCAGAAAACACAATGCTATATATATAGCGTGGCTAAGCGAGGTGCACAGTGGCAGTACACACAATGCTATATATAGCGTGGCTGAGCGAGGTGCACAGTGGCAGTACACACAATGCTATATATAGCGTGGCTGAGCGAGGTGCACAGTGGCAGTACACACAATGCTATATTAGTCAGGCTAAGCCGTGTACACAGAGTGTCAGAAAACACAATGCTATATATATAGCGTGGCTGAGCGAGGTACACAGTGGCAGTAAACAATGCTATATATAGTGTGGCTGAGCGAGCGGTGTACTACTGTTCCCAGCAGCGACACACAATGACTGGGGGGGACCCTGGCTAGCGTGGCTGGAGAGCGAACTACCCTGCCTGCCTACCCAAAGCTAAACCCACAGACAAATGGCGGAGATATGACGTGGTTCGGGTATTTATTTACCCGAACCACGTGACCGTTCGGCCAATCAGAGCGCGTTCGGGCCCGAACCACGTGACCCGTTCGGCCAATCACAGCGCTAGCCGAACGTTCGGGGAACGTTCGGCCATGCACTCTTAGTTCGGCCATGTGGCCGAACGGTTTGGCCGAGCACCGTCAGGTGTTCGGCCGAACTCGAACATCACCCGAACAGGGTGATGTTCTGCAGAACCCGAACAGTGGCGAACACTGTTCGCCCAACACTAATTGTGTCCAATACACAACTGGGACAACACAGTTTTCAACCCGGGCACCTCAGAAAAATTAAACCTTTTTTTTTTTTAATGGTTTGTTTGGTTTTGGTTTTGCAACCAATATAGCTATTGTTTGACGTAATAGCTGGTGGCAGAGTGGCAGCAGAAGAAGGTAATTCTGTGTACCCTGGCAGTGGGAAACACAGACAGACAGCAGCAGCAGCAGCAGCAGGAGGAGGTATGGAGGAGCAGTGTGAGTGTGGCAGCAGGTAGGCAGCGTGACATAATAGCCCTGGTACCTAGCGGTGATACCAGGGCTGTAAATAAACACAACAGGAGGTCCCAGACAGCGGTCGTGCAGCCCACATTGTGTCCAATACACAACTGGGACAACACAGTTTTCAACCCGGGCACCTCAGAAAAATTAAACCTTTTTTTTTTTTTATGGTTTTTTGGTTTTTGGTTTTACAACCAATATAGCTATTGTTTGACGTAATAGCTGGTGGCAGAGTGGCAGCAGAAGAAGGTAATTCTGTGTACCCTGGCAGTGGGAAACACAGACAGACAGCAGAAGGGCAGTACACAGCAGCCCACTGTAGGTGTAAAATGTGTGGCTGCAGGCGACGTAATAGTCAAAGTGAACCAGGCTGGCTTAGTGAGCAGGAGCCAGGAGGTGGTAAAGGGTGGTAAGGCACATTAACGATGGTTCCGGCAGCCAGTTCATGTCCCCCTCTCGCCGACAACAGGGGCCAGGAACTCGCCTTCCACCCACGCCTGGTTCATCTTGAGAAACGTCAGTCTGTCCACAGACTTGTGAGACAGACGTGAGCGTTTCTCGGTGACCACGCCACCAGCTGCACTGAAGCAGCGCTCGGACAGCACGCTGGAAGGGGGGCAGGACAGCACTTCCAGGGCGTACTGCGCCAGCTCGCTCCAGATCTCCATGCGCTTGACCCAATACTCCATGGGATCAACAGGGGCATCGCTGTCAAGCCCGCTGTACGACCCCATGTAGTCAGCCACCATGCGGGTCAGGCGCTGGCTGTGACCGGAGGAGGATGCTGCTCCATGCATCTCCTCTCTAGTCACTGCTGCCGGAGCCTCTACAGTCCTGTAGAGCTCGTGGCTGAGAGACAGCAGGTCTGTGGGGCGCTTGCTGCTGCTGGATGCAGGCACCTGCTGCTGCCTCTGTGCTGGCTGCTGGACAGTGGGGGTGGAAGGCTGGGGGAAGGCTTCCTCCAAGCGCTCAACAAGGGCCTGCTGCAAGCTCCTTATTTGTTGCGCTGGGTCTCCTCCTGCAGGAGGCAGGAACTGGCTCAACTTCCCCTTGAGGCGTGGGTCCAACATCATGCTGATCCAGATGTCCTCCCTCTGCTTCATCTGGATCACCCTGGGGTCCCTGCGCAGGCACGTCAGCATGTGCGCTGCCATTGGGAAGAGGCGGGCCACGTCTGCTGGCACATCGACGTCAGTGCTGTCCTCATCCTCCTCCTCTGCCGCCTCATCCTCTCTCCACCCCCGCACCAACTCAGCTGCACTGTGCTGATCCCCCTCATCAGCAGCCAGGTCAGGGACCTCCACCAAGTCCTCCTCCTCCTCCCCCTCAGAGGTGGACTGCGCAGCTGGTTGCCGCTCCTGCTGGTCCAAGGCTGCCGCTCCCTGTTCCAGCAAAGCATCGAGGGCCCTGTTCAGCAGAGAAACCAGGGGCACCCACTCGCAGACCATAGCATGGTCCCTGCTCACCATGTTTGTGGCCTGCAGGAAGGGAGCCAGCACAAAGCACACCTGCTGCATGTGCCTCCAGTCATCATCGGGGACGATGGACGGGATGTTGCTGGTCTTGTCCCTTCTCTGAGCAGCGGAAACAGTGGCCAGGGCAAGGTACTGGTTGACAGCGTGCTTCTGTTCAACCAGACGCTCCAACATCGCCAGGGTGGAGTTCCAGCGAGTCGGAACGTCAAGGATCAGCCGATGGCGTGGCAGATCCAGCTCCTTTTGCACGTCTTCCAGGCTCGCACAGGCTGCAGCCGAGCGCCGGAAGTGACGCACAACATTCCTTGCCGTTTCCAGCAGTTCGCCCATCCCCTGGTAGGTGCGCAGGAACTTCTGCACCACCAGGTTCAGCACGTGGGCAAGACAGGGGATGTGGGTCAGGTTTCCCCTGTCTATTGCGGCAACCAGATTGGCCCCATTGTCGGCCACCACCTCTCCGACTCTGAGGCCTCTGGGGGTCAGCCAAATCCTCTCCTGCTCCTGGAGTTTGGCCAACACATGGGTTGCCGTCAGCTTGGTCTTCCCAAGGCTGACCAAGTGCAGCAACGCTTGGCAGTGGCGGGCCTTCACGCTGCTGCTGAGGCGGGGGGTTTGGCCAGGTGTGCCGGAGGATGGCAGAGGATCGGAGGAACCTGCTGCAGTTCCCCTGACCCTGCGGGGTGGCACCACCCACTGTGTTGCTGCTGCTGCTGTGCCCGCTGCTGCTCTCCCATCCTCACCCCCTTCCACCAAGCTGACCCAGTGGACAGTGAAGGACAGGTAGCGGCCTGTCCCGAAGCGGCTGCTCCAGGAGTCCATGGTGACGTGGACCCTTTCACCAACCGCGTGCTCCAGCCCTCGCTCCACATTGGCCATCACAAAGCGGTGCAGTGCAGGAATGGCCTTGCGGGCAAAGAAGTGTCTGCTGGGGAGCTGCCAGTCTGGGGCTGCGCAAGCAAGCAGCACACGAATGTCGCTCCCCTCCTGCACGAGCGTGTACGGCAGGAGTTGGGAGCACATGGCCCGTGCCAGCAAGCCGTTCAGCTGCCGCACGCGACGGCTGCTGGGAGGCAGAGCCCTAACCACCCCCTGGAAGGACTCGCTCAAAAGGCTCTGGCGTGGCCTTTTGCTGACACGGGAATCAGCAGACACAGCAGAGGAGGCCACTGAGGACTGGCTGCCAGAACAGGCCTCAGTGTCGGCGGCAGGAGTTGCAGAGGGGGGAGGAGCAGTGCGTTTCCGCACTCCTGCTGGTGCTGCTGGAGGAGCAGGAGGGCGGGTGGCTGCTGTTGCTGCTGCTGCTGCTGAAGGCTGTGCAGTGATGGGTGTGGTGCCACTGCCAGCACCAGATGCCTTCAGCCTCTGGAACTCCTCATGCTGGTGGAAATGTTTAGCCGCAAGGTGGTTGATGAGCGAGCTGGTGCAGAACTTTAAGGGGTCTGCACCTCTGCTCAACTTCCGCTGACAGTGGTTGCAAGTGGCGTACTTGCTGTACACAGTGGGCATGGTGAAATATCGCCAGATTGGTGACTTAAACATCCCCCTACGGCATGGAAGCGCTGCTGCCTGTCTCCCTGTGGTGGTTGGGGGGGGGGGCTTGGGTGCGGCTGGTGGTGGTACTGGCAGATGCTGCTGCTGCTGCTGCTGAGCCTGAGACACCAGCAGGCTGTGGGACCTGCCTACTGCTGCTGCCAATGCTTGCAATGATGCGCCTCCTTGCAAGGCCCACAAGAGCATCCTCCTCCTCCTCCTCAGAGCTGCTGAGGACGACATCCCCTGGAGGTGGTGGCACCCAGTCTCTGTCTGTCACCGGGTCATCATCATCCTCCCCCTCCTGAAACAAGTCCTGCTGGGATGAGGACCCCCCAAACTCCTCTCCTGATGCATGGATGGGCTGCTTGACTGTCGCCACAGTCTTGCTGTCCAATCCCTCATCCCCCAAAGTGCCCATCAGCATCTCCTCCTCAAAATCGCCAACAACAGCAGACAATTGACTCATGATGCCTGGGGTCAAAAGACTGCTGAATGACAGGTCGCCAACTGACGGTGAACTGGGCGGCTGCTGCGAACAGGGGTGGTGGTGGTGGTGGTGGTGGTGGTGAGGGTGGAGGCCTCGGATGCAGAGCTGATGGCGGGCTGCTCATCCTCCGTCATGAGTTGCACCGCAGTGTCTGCATCCTTTTCCTCAATGGGACGTTTCCGACCCGGCTGGAGGAAAATGGGAGCAGGTGCTACACGCTGCTGCTGCTGTGTCTCTGCAGCGTGAGTTGCAGATGCTCCTGCTGGGCGGCGCCCAAGGCGTCCACGGCCAGTGGCTATGGGAGGAATGTTAGCCACTGACGCTGCTGCTGCTGCGGAACTGTGCATGGTGGTGCGCCCGCGGCCGCGGCTTGCCACAATGCTGCTCCCTCTCCTCCTGATTCCCTTGCTGCCCTTGCCCTTGCCCAAACCGCGCTGGCTGCCACTTCCAGACATCTTCAATGTTTTGGGCGTATAGACAAAAGTTTTTTAAAAGGGCGGGTGAAAAGTGGGGTACTTTAATGAGGTGAGTTGGTTGGTTGGTGAGGTGACTGAGTGAGTGTCCCCTAGTACAGTAAGTAAGTAGTAACAGTCAGGAAGTACAACTAGCAGTTACAATAATCAGTAGTAATCACAAGTAAATTTAGTGTGTGTACACTCAGACAGTGAGTGCACGCACGCAGGAGCTAGTAGCCTATGAACACAGTGACTGAGTGTCCTAGACTCCTAGTACAGTAAGAGTAAGTAGTAACAGTAAGTAGAACTAACTAATTACAATAATCAATCAGCGATCAGAAGGAAATGGAGTGTGGGTGTGTGTACACTCAGACAGTGAGTGCACGCACGCAGGAGCTAGTAGCCTATGAACACAGTGACTGAGTGTCCTAGACTCCTAGTACAGTAAGAGTAAGTAGTAACAGTAAGTAGAACTAACTAATTACAATAATCAATCAGCGATCAGAAGGAAATGGAGTGTGGGTGTGTGTACACTCAGACAGTGAGTGCACGCACGCAGGAGCTAGTAGCCTATGAACACAGTGACTGAGTGTCCTAGACTCCTAGTACAGTAAGAGTAAGTAGTAACAGTAAGTACAACTAACTAATTACGATAATCAATCAGCGATCAGAAGGAAATAGAGTGTGGGTGGTGTGTGTACACTCAGACAGTGAGTGCACGCACGCAGGAGCTAGTAGCCTATGGACAGTGACTGAGTGTCCTAGACTCCTAGTACAGTAAGAGTAAGTAGTAACAGTAAGTAAAACTAACTAATTACGATAATCAATCAGCGATCAGAAGGAAATGGAGTGTGGGTGTGTGTACACTCAGACAGTGAGTGCACGCACGCAGGAGCTAGTAGCCTATGAACACAGTGACTGAGTGTCCTAGACTCCTAGTACAGTAAGAGTAAGTAGTAACTGTGACGAATATTACGAAAGTCGTGCGCGTAAGCGCCATCGACTTTCGCATGGTCGTGCACAGTTCCTGTCAGTCTTGGGTAAATGCACAATAGATGTCAATTTCCCTCTCTCTTACTGAGTACAGTAACCTCCCCCACATCCTGTGTCAGGAAAGAATTTCACAAGTAGCCAGACCACCTGGGGAGCAGCATTTGGTACATAGCTCATCTTTCCCCAAAAGGAAAACCAGCTCAAACTGGTTGAGATTCAAAATTTCCCTCCAAGCGTATAGCTTCACACAAAGGGAACGTTAACTTATTAATAATTCAAAATAGGTTTGTCACAGCAAGACCAAAATTACATTTCCTGATACCTAGGAAACAGGTCTATAATTCACATGAATTATCCTTCTCTAGCTATCAGGAATCAATTGAGAAACCGCTTTATCCGGCATGCGTAGAGCAAATTCGTTAGACTAGGCGTGTATAGTCTCATTTAATACAGAGTCGCATGCTGCTTATGAATATGGTCTCGGATCTGCGATGCACCCATCTGGGGCGGAATTACACAAATTATTAATAATTGGTACATTCCTTGCTCCAAGTCTGTGGGTGGTAACCTGACTTGCCAGGAGGTAACCCTGCCTCCAACACACCTACTTTCCAGGTAGTGACCGCCCCAAAACCCTGGTCAGTAAAAAGCGTTTGCAAGGAACTCCACCCAGTTCTTCAATTTACATCGACTAGGGAAGTCCAGACATGTGCTCACGGAAGAACCGGGCGCATGTTGTGTACAAAGGACTTTTAAGCTGAATGCCTACGTTTAAACTGGACTATTTTCTTCATGATTCAAATGGACTGCTCAGCTAACTAAGTAAGAACTTTCTGTTTTATTCCTTTTATTTTTAAGCTCTGTGTTTTATATGTTAATAGGTGTATATAACTGTATGTAATGCATTTGTGTTATTAAACGTTTAAAAATCGTTTAGCGGTTATGACCTGTTGCTGAACATACACAATCGTACCTATTCTCCTGAACTCGCTACCCTGTGTTTAATAGAAGTATACATTTATAACCCGTATGCGAGAACCCGGCCCAGACATAACGATCTGGCCCAGATTCTTGCATACTGCTAGGGGTTACTAAAGTGTTCTCGAAGTCCTAGTAAAATTACAGTAGCGGGCTGTGTAACTCGCTTGGTGGCAGATCTTTGAATTGTATATGTGTGTGGAGTGATTCGGTTGGTATCAGAACGCTCCCTTCGCGAGTCAGTTCATCAAATTGCGAATGCGGGTTACCCTTCGTGATGAACAAATGACCGTGTAAGAGGATTTCTGACGCTGATCGATTTACCCCACCCGCAGACCGGCTCGCGGTCTGTGACAGTGTTTGGCAGCTTTTTGGGATTTGTGTATGTTCAGAACATCAACGGCAACGTTATTTGATTAACCTGCCAGAACAGATTAAAAATCTGTGGTTGATAACCGGTGCATTACCATTTATATAGACTAAACGTGTAGCACAGAGTTCCCCCCCAATCTCTTTTCCTATCCTATCTTTTATTTGGCAAAAATGGCTGCAGCAAGATACAAGAAAATGGCAGTGGCAGACCTAGTGAACTTGTGTGAAGAAAAAGGCATTGTGACTTATAGAAAAAAGAAAGCGCAATTGATTGAGGACTTGTTGCGACTGAATACCCAGCCGGAGCAGATGCTGGGAGAGCACACTCCTGGTTCAGACGGTGCTGTAACTGGGGCAGAGGAAAGTGAGCGGTTGGAGCAAAGCAACCCACTTCCAGACCCAGAGGAAAACGGGACCGCGTCTGAACCGGTCGCTGTAACTGCTGAGGAGCATGGTGGCCGGCAGGAGCCCGCCCATGCCAACCTGTTCTGTGTTCCTGATGCTGGAATGCAACCTGGATTACAAAGGCTGTTGGAGACAAATCCTGAGCTGTACATGCAGATTGTCAGAGAAAATGCTGACCGTTTAGAACGCCAGGCTGAACGGGAATCTTCAGAACGCCGGTGGCGAGCTGAGCAAGTAGCGGAAAGAGAGGAGAGAGAAGCCGCACGCAGACATGACCTTGAAATGGCCAAACTGCGAGCGCAAGGCCAAAATTCCTCACAAAGTGCTCCGGAACTCCGGCCCACAGCAGGTCCGTTTGGGACTCCAAAGTTTAAATTCCCAGAAATGGAGAAGGGAACCGACCCGGACACTTATTTACACTCCTTTGAAAAGACTTGTCGTCAGCATCATCTGCCCCAGGAGCAGTGGGCGAGATATCTGACACCCAACTTGCGGGACAAAGCGCTTGAGGCGTTTGTGGACTTACCCGCTGAGCAAGACAATGACTATGCTGCGATAAAAGCTGCAATTATCGCCAAATACCAGTTGACCCCAGAGGTCTATCGCAAAAAGTTTCGCTCCCTGCAGAAAGGCCACACCGACTCTTACACCGACCTGGAGAGTCGCCTGCTGACTGTGTTCAGGCAGTGGTCACGGGGCCTCAAAAAAGACTCTCACCAAGGTCTGGAGGACCTCATCGTACAGGAGCAGTTGCTGAACTGCTGCACTCCAGATGTCCGGCAGTTTGTCTTGGAGCGGAAGCCTGAATCCGCCAAAGCTGCCGCAGAACTTGCAGACACTTTTGTGGCCACCCGTGTTCCGGACAGCCGCAGACCTCCAGCCCAGAGCTGGAAAGGGGGGAGACCTATGCAACCCAGCTCTCCTCCCCCTGCTAACCGTGGGAATCGGGTCCCACAGCCACAGAGGCCGGATGCTGCACCTGCAACTCATCCGCCTGATGCCACATATGTTCCGAAGTGTTACCACTGTGGACAGCGAGGACACCTCAAGTCTGCCTGCCCCGAGGTGAGGACGCCGTCTCCAGAGCCTAGCGCAGAAGTGGCTAGCGCATCCTCTACTGCACACGCCTACCTCGTCATGGGAGCAGCAAATCCTCGACTTTCCGGAAATCATCAAGTCGTGGAAGTTAACGACCAGATCGCTGTTGGTTTCCGTGACACAGGCGCAGAGCTTACCTTGGTTCGCTCTCATCTTGTAGCCAGGGAGAATTTCCTGCCTAATGAGCGTGTCACACTTTTGGGAGTTGGTGGCGCACACGCACGCATCGCCAAAGCTCGTGTTGTTCTCGATTGGGGAAGGGGCCGCCAGTCAAAAGTTGTGGGGGTGACAGATGACATCCCAGTGCCTGTGCTGTTGGGCACCGATCTTGGCACCCTACGATCCTTTTATGAACCTGTGATCAACACCCCGGATTGCCAGTCTGGACCCACTCAGGTACTGTACAAGCTTGGGGTGGGACAGAGGGAGGCAGCCAGGGTAATGGTACCTAGCCCTCCTAGGGAAGGAGGGAAGGAAGCGGTACCTGTTTCTAATGGACAGCTGTCCAGTCACGGTTTGTCTGACTCTAAACCTGTCACTGTTGTTCCAGATACCTGTGTACATGTGAAAAATGAACGTAACTGTGATGTTAATGTTGTACCAGATGTTGCTAATAGCTTTCATGCTGAATCTCACAGTGCTAAAAATGATGTATGTTCAAATGTGACAGTCTCTAATCTAAGAGGTAACAGTCTTGTTTTGCCTGGGTCATATCCGTCCAGGGCAGTGGAAGCAGGCCAGGTGTCAGAGCAGGCAGCTGGGGGCCTAGACCTCCCCTCCTGCTATGACAGCCAGAGTGCTCCACCATTGTCTGCTGTTAACAAACAGCTGGTGGAGACAGGCCGTTCCTTCCCTGTCTCACCCTTGCATGTCTTCCCCTTGCAGAAGCAACCCAGTGCAAAACTGCCCACAGGTCCACCCTCTATCCTTCCTGGAGAAGGGGCAAGCCTCGCCACCCAGGTAAAGGCTAATTCGTTTTTTAAAATGTACTCTAATGTCCACCTAGGTTGTGCTGACCAAAATGTTGTGCCAAGGTGTAGTCAGTTAGAGCAGGGGTATGCCACGCTGCTTCCAGATTCGCAGGCTGACACCCGAGAGTCAGGAAGTGACCCGGATGTCAGCCAGCGACTCTCTCCCTTACAGGAAGCGCTACGCAAACCCAGCCAGGCCTTTAGCGGTAAGCCTGTTGGTGTGCATCGCACCGTCTGCAAAGCGGACACTGGGACACACCGGACCATGAGGCCTTATGCTTCTGGTGAGTTGTCTAACGGGCAGTCAGATAAGAAGTCGAGAATCCGTTCAGTAGCTAAGCGCCGCGTAGAGCGGGTCATGCAGACCCACTCTGTGCGTCCGTCTGGTAGGGGAGAGATGTGACGAATATTACGAAAGTCGTGCGCGTAAGCGCCATCGACTTTCGCATGGTCGTGCACAGTTCCTGTCAGTCTTGGGTAAATGCACAATAGATGTCAATTTCCCTCTCTCTTACTGAGTACAGTAACCTCCCCCACATCCTGTGTCAGGAAAGAATTTCACAAGTAGCCAGACCACCTGGGGAGCAGCATTTGGTACATAGCTCATCTTTCCCCAAAAGGAAAACCAGCTCAAACTGGTTGAGATTCAAAATTTCCCTCCAAGCGTATAGCTTCACACAAAGGGAACGTTAACTTATTAATAATTCAAAATAGGTTTGTCACAGCAAGACCAAAATTACATTTCCTGATACCTAGGAAACAGGTCTATAATTCACATGAATTATCCTTCTCTAGCTATCAGGAATCAATTGAGAAACCGCTTTATCCGGCATGCGTAGAGCAAATTCGTTAGACTAGGCGTGTATAGTCTCATTTAATACAGAGTCGCATGCTGCTTATGAATATGGTCTCGGATCTGCGATGCACCCATCTGGGGCGGAATTACACAAATTATTAATAATTGGTACATTCCTTGCTCCAAGTCTGTGGGTGGTAACCTGACTTGCCAGGAGGTAACCCTGCCTCCAACACACCTACTTTCCAGGTAGTGACCGCCCCAAAACCCTGGTCAGTAAAAAGCGTTTGCAAGGAACTCCACCCAGTTCTTCAATTTACATCGACTAGGGAAGTCCAG
Source organism: Hyperolius riggenbachi (assembly GCF_040937935.1). Taxonomy (NCBI): domain Eukaryota; kingdom Metazoa; phylum Chordata; class Amphibia; order Anura; family Hyperoliidae; genus Hyperolius; species Hyperolius riggenbachi. Next base: position 198,931,245 of record NC_090648.1, read on the forward strand.
ACATGTGCTCACGGAAGAACCGGGCGCATGTTGTGTACAAAGGACTTTTAAGCTGAATGCCTACGTTTAAACTGGACTATTTTCTTCATGATTCAAATGGACTGCTCAGCTAACTAAGTAAGAACTTTCTGTTTTATTCCTTTTATTTTTAAGCTCTGTGTTTTATATGTTAATAGGTGTATATAACTGTATGTAATGCATTTGTGTTATTAAACGTTTAAAAATCGTTTAGCGGTTATGACCTGTTGCTGAACATACACAATCGTACCTATTCTCCTGAACTCGCTACCCTGTGTTTAATAGAAGTATACATTTATAACCCGTATGCGAGAACCCGGCCCAGACATAACGATCTGGCCCAGATTCTTGCATACTGCTAGGGGTTACTAAAGTGTTCTCGAAGTCCTAGTAAAATTACAGTAGCGGGCTGTGTAACTCGCTTGGTGGCAGATCTTTGAATTGTATATGTGTGTGGAGTGATTCGGTTGGTATCAGAACGCTCCCTTCGCGAGTCAGTTCATCAAATTGCGAATGCGGGTTACCCTTCGTGATGAACAAATGACCGTGTAAGAGGATTTCTGACGCTGATCGATTTACCCCACCCGCAGACCGGCTCGCGGTCTGTGACAGTAACACTAAGTAGAACTAACTAATTACAATAATCAATCAGCGATCAGAAGGAAATGGAGTGTGGGTGTGTGTACACTCAGACAGTGAGTGCACGCACGCAGGAGCTAGTAGCCTATGAACACAGTGACTGAGTGTCCTAGACTCCTAGTACAGTAAGAGTAAGTAGTAACAGTAAGTAGAACTAACTAATTACAATAATCAATCAGCGATCAGAAGGAAATGGAGTGTGGGTGTGTGTACACTCAGACAGTGAGTGCACGCACGCAGGAGCTAGTAGCCTATGAACACAGTGACTGAGTGTCCTAGACTCCTAGTACAGTAAGAGTAAGTAGTAACAGTAAGTAGAACTAACTAATTACAATAATCAATCAGCGATCAGAAGGAAATAGAGTGTGGGTGGTGTGTGTACACTCAGACAGTGAGTGCACGCACGCAGGAGCTAGTAGCCTATGGACAGTGACTGAGTGTCCTAGACTCCTAGTACAGTAAGAGTAAGTAGTAACACTAAGTAGAACTAACTAATTACAATAATCAATCAGCGATCAGAAGGAAATGGAGTGTGGGTGTGTGTACACTCAGACAGTGAGTGCACGCACGCAGGAGCTAGTAGCCTATGAACACAGTGACTGAGTGTCCTAGACTCCTAGTACAGTAAGAGTAAGTAGTAACAGTAAGTACAACTAACTAATTACGATAATCAATCAGCGATCAGAAGGAAATAGAGTGTGTGTTGTGTGTGTACACTCAGACAGTGAGTGCACGCACGCAGGAGCTAGTAGCCTATGAACAGTGACTGAGTGTCCTAGACTCCTAGTACAGCAAGAGTAATTAGTAACAGTAAGTAGAACTAACTAATTACAATAATCAATCAGCGATCAGAAGGAAATAGAGTGTGTGTTGTGTGTGTACACTCAGACAGTGAGTGCACGCACGCAGGAGCTAGTAGCCTATGAACACAGTGACTGAGTGTCCTAGACTCTTAGTACAGTAAGAGTAAGTAGTAACAGTAAGTAAGTAGAACTAACTAATTACGATAATCAATCAGCGATCAGAAGGAAATAGAGTGTGTGTTGTGTGTGTACACTCAGACAGTGAGTGCACGCACGCAGGAGCTAGTAGCCTATGGACAGTGACTGAGTGTCCTAGACTCCTAGTACAGTAAGAGTAAGTAGTAACAGTAAGTACAACTAACTAATTACGATAATCAATCAGCGATCAGAAGGAAATAGAGTGTGTGTTGTGTGTGTACACTCAGACAGTGAGTGCAGTGCGCACACGCAGGAGCTAGTAGCCTATATGAACAGTGACAGTGAGTGTCCCTACGGGTACAGTAAGAGTAAGTAGTAAGTAAGTACAACTAACTAACAATAATCTATCAGTAATCAGAAGGAAATAGAGTGTGTGTACACACAGACAGTGAGTGAGTGCACACACGCAGGAGCTAGCTAGTAGCCTATAAACAGTGACAGTCAGTGAGTGTCCTACTCCTAGTACAGTATAACTACAATACTATTAGTAAAGGACAGCAGAAATACTGGTATAGATGAGAGAAATAAACAGAGGACAGCTGCCCACAGAGGCAAGGCCCCCCTGAGGCCTAAACCTGTAAGTTTGCAGCAGCTGCCTGTCTCTAATGTAACACACAAGCTACTAACTAAAATACAATGTCTAAATAACTAACAACAATATAGGTGTGTATAGGAGGTGTATGTGAGCAAAAACGCTAGGTAAATGACCACAATAGAGCTCTTGCTAAGCCAAAGCACAAAGGAGCAACTCTCTCTCTGTACAAGTCTCAGGCAAGCACGGAGAAACGTAACATGGCGGCCGCTATTTATAGGGTAGGGGCTGGCCAGGGTCCCCCTCTGTGATTGGCTGCCGTCAGAGGGCCTGGGAGCCCTCTGATTGGCTCTAAGGACATCAATCTGGGCTATGACGCTATTCGAGCTCGGTACCGAGCTCGAATAGCGCCGGGTTGCTCGAATAGCTCGAATAGTGAATGGGCTATTCGAGTGTACTCGGATAGCCCATTCGAATAGCTCCAGCTATTCGGAGCTCGAATACCGAGCTCGAATAGCTAAAAAAGAGCTCGAATATTCGAGCTACTCGAATATTCGAGCTCTGCTGAGCACCACTGTTCTTCAGTATCAATTGTGCAAGATTGGTGTCCCTGCAGAGACTCCTTACTGGTCTGTGGCTCCAAAACCACTTGCCAGACTTTTGGAGCCACAGACCAGTAAGGTGTGGGAAGTGTGTTCATTTTTGCATTACTATTGTTTCTGTTAACTTATTTGCTGGTTTTGCAAAACTGTCTATGGCCTGGTGCACACCAGAGGAGTTTTTCTGAGCGTTTTGAGTTTTTAAATCTGCTGCTAATGTTATCCTATGTGTCTGTGCACACTGGAGCAATGGGGTTTTGTAAAAAACCCCATAGCATTACATTGGGAAGAGCTTTTAGAGGTTTCAAAAGCTCTTCCCAATGTAATGCTATGGGTTTTTTTTACAAAACCTCATTGCTCCAGTGTGCACAGACAGGGCTGGTGCACACCGAGCGGCTTTTTGGGCGTTTTCAGATCCGCTTGCGGCTGCGGATCTGCTTGGTCAATGTATCTCAATGGGGTGGAGCACACCAGAGCGGCAGGCGTTTTGCAGAAACGAAAAATGCCTGGGTGAGGCATTTTTTGGATTTCGGATGCGTTTCTGCCTCAATGTTAAGTATAGGAAAAACGCAAACCGCTCTGAAAAACGGCACTTCAGAGCGGTTTTGCAGGCGTTTTTGTTACAGAAGCTGTTCAGTAACAGCTTTACTGTAACAATATATGAAATCTACTATACTGAAAACCGCAGCAGCAATCCGCAAAACGCTAGCAAAACGCCTCATAAAAATAAAAAAAAAAAGCGTTTAAAAATCTGCTAGCATTTTGCGGATCTGCTAGCGGGTTTTGGTGTGCACCAGCCCACACATAGGATAACATTAGCAGCAGATTTAAAAACTCAAAACGCTCAGAAAAACTCCTCTGGTGTGCACCAGGCCTATGTGAACGAATGTGAGATGCAGTTTAACAAGACTGGATGGAAAGAAAAAAAGAAGACAAATACAAGTTGTACAAAAAAGCTTCTTTTTTCAAACAGGGCAGGTTGATGAGAGGTACATGTAGCTTTCATAAAGTTACACCACAAACTACAACAAACAGTTAATCTCCCTTAGAGGTGGGCTGAGTCAGGTAATCTGTTCTGTGTTGGGAATGGAACTTCTGATTTCCTAGCAATAAGGAGCTACTGGATGCAGTCTGGCAAAAGCCAGACTGGTACTTTCAGTATATTTTTTTGCAGAAAGTAAAGACGTACAATGCATAGAACTTTGCGCATCCTTAATTAATACCAATTTACTAATTTATTAATTATTGTATTTTTTGGACTAGAAGATGCACTTTTTCTTTCTCAAAAGTGGGGAGAAAAAGCACATGCCTATTATAGTCTGAATACAGGGAGTCCCCGACATATAATCGTTCGCCAATACGAACCGCCAACCAAGGCAGTTTGTAGGCTAAATTGCACCCAGGACTAGGGTGTAAAAATTGTGTCCCCCATGGCCTTGTGAACCCATACAATGCCCCCAGTATAGGTAGTCAGTATAAGTAGCTAGGTATAGTAGCTAGGTATAGGTGCCTTCAGTATAGCTAGCAAGGTATAGAAGCAGCCAGTATAGGTTAGCAAGGTATAGGTGCCCACCCATATAGGTGATGGAGCCACGGCCACACTGAGACTCAGCCATGTGAAGTGGGGCCCGACTTCTCCCTCTACCCGGGACCCTTCGTGCTCACCCCTCTTTGTAGAGTACACACAGTGGGAAGGCTGGTATGAGCAATTCACCTTCCTTCCTGCTCCAATCGCCGCTCACTTGCCACTTTTCTCCTTCATCTGTATAGCCGCTTATACACTCTCTACTTCCTGTTATTGGAGCAGGAAGGGAGGTGAGTTTCTTATACCAGGCTTCCCACTGTGGGTACTCTGCAAAGAGGAGAAAGCATGGAGGGGGCCCCGGGGAGAGGGAGAAGTCGGACTCCCCTGCATGTGGCTGAGTCTTAGTGAGGACGCAGCTCCCCCTCCATCACTGCGCCCCCTCACAGCGCTCAGGGCAGTCACCCACCTGGCCTGCCCCTAGAAACAGGGCTGCTGCCGACTCACCGCAATGTTGGGGACTCCCTGCACTCCCTTTGTCCTCCTGCACTGTATCTTTAAAAATGTAGTTAGCAGCAGTGGCAGCAGCTATCACTCACCTCATCTTGGCAGCCCACAGTGGTAAGCTGTTGGCTCCCTCGTGTCCTCCATGCGGTCCTCTGTGTGTCCAGTGTCCTGCCTTGCTCCTCTTCTGTGAATGCAAGTAGCGGAGGCAACCGTTATAACTCACCTGATCATTAGAGCTCGTGAGAGCAGCCTCTGGTCTCTCTCACTGCTTCCCTCTAATGCCAGCACTGGAGGGAAGGAGTGAGGGCAGAGCAGGGACAAGGTCCTCCAACACTCAAGGCTGAGACACCAAAGTGCTCCCCTTCATCCTTCCCACCCCAGCCGTCGCACACACATTGCTATTAGACTACGAGGCACCCCAAGGCCCCCAACCCCCCCCCCCCCCCCCCCAACACCTTAATCTCTAGTTACCTGGCTTGCAGTCACTGCCATGTATCCCCTTTTCTTATTTCTCTCTACTTCAATCACAATAGGGGAATGATAGCTGAGTGAATTGTGTGCCCCTCCTACACTGCGCCCTGAGGCTGGAGCCTCTCTTGCCTCTGCCTCAGCCTGTCCCTGAGTGAGAGAGACCAGAGACTGCTTGCACAGGCTCCAGCAGCCGCTACATTAAACAAGAGTTTAGGCAATAAAGTACACTATTGAGCAGCAAGACCTGCCTTACTATGCATACTTTGTGGAAGGCAAACCCCACTGACAGCTGTCATGTTTGCCAGAGTTTAGTTGGGACTGATGCTCGGTATTTTAAGAACGTGTACACATGCTAGATGCAACATATTTATTTATTTTCAATTTAAAAATAAAAATTGCATTTTTTCAACTTATGGTTGTCATAGAAAATGATTTGGCAGCAGAATAAAAGTTATCCATAATACAAGAAATCAAGCATATAAAAATAATGGATAGGACATCAATGCGTTAACAGATGGCAATTGTCCCTCAGCGCTCACTTCCAAATGCATGCTGTTTGGTTCACTTCTGCAGTGAAACTGAGACCAGTGAAGGTTTTCCAAAATTTTCAAACCAGCTTTCTAGCCGAGGTCTCCTGAGGCTGTGTGAAATGTCTGTTGAAATCCTACCATATGAATCTGTCAAAAGGTATCAGACAGGCCATATCTGTGGAGATCTGTTTGGTTTCATATATTTTCTTGCTTCTTCTAAATAACAGAAAATACTTTATGTGTTGTCAACATGAGTGTCATTGCTTGTGTCATTTCCCAAGCCATTACCATTCACATGGTAAGTCTGGCAATAGAAACGGGGGAACAGCTGTCATATAAACGCAGAAAACATAAACATATGCAGCATCTAGGGAAAAAAAAAGATTTTAAATGAAGGGTTGGATTTAATGTTTATATGTTAAAAAAGTACTTATACCATGACTGCAAGACAAACCACATGTGTAGTGTGGCATATGCCGCATACAGTTCTAAGGACCTCAACCTGCAGCACAGAGGTACAGAAGAGTCTTCCGGTGAAACACAAGGTGGTGTAGTGGTTGGAACGCTTGCCATGCAGTACTAGGTACTATGGGCTGGTGCACACCGAGCGGCTTTTTGGGCGTTTTCAGATCCGCTTGCGGCTGCGGATCTGCTTGGTCAATGTATCTCAATGGGGTGGTACACACCAGAGCGGCAGGCGTTTTGCAGAAACGAAAAATGCCTGGGTGAGGCATTTTTTGGATTTCGGATGCGTTTCTGCCTCAATGTTAAGTATAGGAAAAACGCAAACCGCTCTGAAAAACGGCACTTCAGAGCGGTTTTGCAGGCGTTTTTGTTACAGAAGCTGTTCAGTAACAGCTTTACTGTAACAATATATGAAATCTACTATACTGAAAACCGCAGCAGCAATCCGCAAAACGCTAGCAAAACGCCTCATAAAAATAAAAAAAAGCGTTTAAAAATCTGCTAGCATTTTGCGGATCTGCTAGCGGGTTTTGGTGTGCACCAGCCCTATGAAAGGGATTACATTTGGAGTTCCTCTGAGGGACAATAAGTGGCATGACTATGCCCCTTTGTAAAGTGCTGCAGAATATGTCAGTGCCATATACAAAAAAAATAGCAATTATGATGATAATAATAGAACTGAATCAAATAAATTTTCTCAGTACAAATGTTTACATACCTTTTCCACTTTGTACCAAACAATTTGCACCATTGTCAGTACACCATGCTGCTTTGTATACTCTTCCACATGTCTTTAATAGTCTTTTCATACAACAATGAACTTCAAAGTAAGTTATAATCCCACCACTGCTGCTGCATTTTAAGTTGCTGTGAAAGATCTGTGATTAGTTTATTATGTGTGATCAAACAACCAATCAGTGTGGTACTGTGAATGGAGCTATCTGATTGGTTGGCATACACAAATGTCAGCAGACACAGCGGAGGATACAGGAGACATAGGGGACATGTGATACAGGAGGACAGGGGATAGAGGAGGGCATGGGGACAAAGGGGGACATCGGGAGGACATTAACCACTTGCCGACCAAGTGGTTTCCCATTGATCTGTGCTGAGTGGGCTCTTCAGCCCCCAGCACAGATCATATTGCAGGCAAGGCGATCAGACTTCCACCCTTTTTTCCTTACTAGGGGGATGTCCTGCTGCGGGGGGGGGGGGGGGTCTGATCATTGCCGCTCTGCTGTGCCTTGCGGGGGGCTCCTCAAAGCCCCCCTCCGCAGCGCTATTCCCCCTCCCTCTCCCTGGCTCTGTGGGCGGTACAGGATGGCGATACGTCCTGTACCACCTCTGACAGGCTTCAGCCTATCAGACGGCGGTGATCCCTGGCCTATCAGAGGCCGGGGATCACCGATCTCCTTTACGGCGCTGCTGCAGCGCCGTGCAGTGTAAACACCGGGGATTTCTTCCCCGCGTGTTTACATTTCGCCTGCGAGCCGCGATCGGAGGCTCGCAGGCAGTTCACGGAGACACCCTCCGTGAACTGACATGGAACGGCTGGTCCATGGAAACCCGCAGACAACCAGTTTACGCCAATCGGCGTTAGCTGGTCGTCAAGAGGTTAAAGGTACAACGGGGCACACAATAGGTGGATCCAGCAGAGGAAGAGGCAGCACAGTGGGGAAGGCAGGAGGACACACAGCACAAGCATCCTCTGAAAATAAGCCCTGGTACAAGCAAAAATTAATATAACACACTGTCTTATTTTCAGGAGAATCGTGGTATTTGTAATGTTATCAGACTGAATAGTGCCAGAGAACTGCAGAATCTAAACTGGCAAAGCTAGTACCTGACTGTCTCAATCTCTTTGAGAGATACTTAAGATTCTACTCTTGTCACATTTGGATATGAAGATTATACAAGAATAAAGGATTTTCAAATCTCTGCATGAAATACTGTAAATTACTGAACAGATGCATATTCCATACAGAGAGACTACTGTTGATCTTACAAAACTATTGTTACCATGTTTTTTTTTCATTCTCTTGTATAAATAAGGGTCATTTCCACATCTAATAAAAAATAACAGAATGGCGATGATAACATGCAGACAATATCTGAACAATTCTGTTTCAGCTTCACAACCAGTGTCTTATTAATAATGTGCTAGGATCTCTTTCTTACAGTACAGCACTTTTTTCCAGGACACGGACATTATTATTGCTAGGAAATAACAAATTCATCAAATTCTGCACAGCCTTCCATCTATTTCCTGCATGAAAGTTATAGTTCCAAAATAATGACGGTATAACTTTGCGGAAACTTTGTAACAGAAATCCAATAGAACTGATCAATGGTTTTCATTGCATGGATTCCATCAGAGGTGGTAGCTGGTTCTTCTGGCACCACTGATATTTTCCACCCGCTTAGGCTCTTCCACTACCTGATAAGCAGTGGTGTTTTTTTTTTGGGGGGGGGGCACAATGGCTCACTGGTGGGGCCCACTGTGGCACATGACAAGAAAAAAATACACCCAACAATTATTTATTATAGTATATAAAGTATATTCAATAGATATTACATGCCCCGCGTGGCTTCATACACTTCAGAGTGACCTTGAGATGGGTAATGATAAAAGATTTATACATACTTGGGGCCTCCTCCAGCCCCCTCTGCACAAATCACTCACACACAGTCTTCCTCCGCCTCCTTGTTGTCCTGGTAGAAGCCCGAATAGCTTGGCCAGTCGGAGACACTGCGTGCACGCGCCCTGACGTGCTCCTATAGCCAGGAATGCTCTGCGCCTGCGCTGTACCACTGCACATGCGCAGAACACTCCCAGCTGCGGGAGTGAGATGGGGGGCATGCACAGCTGCGCTGCGTATGCACTGACTGGCCCTGACTGGCCAAACTTATGGGGCTGCTAACGGGAGAACGAGAGGGCAGAGGAAGATGGTATGGGAGTGATCGGTGCAGAGGGAGCTGGAGGAAGCCCCAGGTATGTATAAATCTTTTATTATTACTCATTTCTGGTACACTTTAAGCTGGGGAACTGGGAAGAGTTACAGCAGCCTCAACTGGCCAACACAGCAAAAGAACACATGGGAGCCCAATGCCGTGCAAGGCAGCAATTACGCAGAAAATGCTGAAGCACTAGTTATCCCCCCCCCCGGTTAATAGTCAGAACCAGATTAAGACCAAACAGGGCCTCAGGAGCCATACATTTTCAGTCTCCCAGTTTATCGGTTAGAAGGGTGCTCAAGCAAGTTGGAGGAACACAGCTAAATGGACAATGGGGGACTGCAATCCATTATTACTGCCACAGAGGCAGTCTGTCTTTTATCTGCGGGCCATACCAATGTTATCACACTATTTGTGGTCCCCAGATACCAGAATTAAGCAGCTGGGTTCCCCAGACACCAGAATTTAATAGTCATGTTGCCCCCAGATATATACATTTAGTATTCACATGCCTTATGATAAAAGTAACAAAAAATTTAGCCATATGCCACCAAACAAAATAATCAAGTAGTTACATGCCTCCCCACAAAAGAATCAAGTAGACAAGAGTCAAGACAAGACAGCTAACATTTATATTGTGCTTTTCTCCAGGAGGACTCAAAGCGCCAAAGGTGCAGTCAATAGGATGTGCTCTATAAGCAGTAGCAGATTTAGGGAGTCCTGCCCAAGCTCCTTACTGAGTAGGTGCTGTATCTCCACAGGGGAGAGATGTCAGCTCATTGTAAAACCAGGCCGCATCTGAGTGACTACCAACAGAGGCGTGCAGAGCCCCCTAGAGGCAAATACACAGCTTGTATTTAAAACAGATGCTAATTATTATTATTATTATTATTAATATTATTTATAACTAGAGCCCTAACTTCTGAATAAAAATGGAATGCAAACATAAAATATCAAATGGGAGCAGCTAGCCATAAGGTAAACTTACATTTTTTTAAACAGCAGCCGGACAGGTGGCAGCGCTTCCCAAGACAGCTTGCATCTTAATGACTAACAGCATAGGTGTGCAGGGCCTAATTATAGGCAGCAAAAATCAATTAACCCTTCGCACACTCACATGCAAATGTTCAAACAAATGCATTCACAGATTTACTCATCCAGGCACAACTGTTATCCCTACAGCTAAATTAAAAGCCAGGGTTTTAGTTCACAGAAGAATGCATTCTTATGCTTAGTCACCTATACTGCGTAGAAGTACCCAGGTAAACATAGGTGTCCTAACTCTGGCCCTGTAACATGCATAGTGCAGACATGCAAACACATTCATTGCATCAAACCTATCAATGGATTAGGAGCACACATCCTAACTTCCTCTCCTGGGAAAGACAGTGTATCTTACCAATCGCACAAGGGAGCTAACGTTATGTGTTCATGTGCACCATGCGCATACACCAGCATAAGCTGTCTGCATGCTGACAAACATACTGGGGAAGGGGGGAGTGCACCGAATTGGACCCTAGCCACAGGGGTCAATGATAAGAATAAACATACATATATCCAGGCACATCGCCTCTAGTTAGGACATTAAATAAATTATTAAGGAAAGGGAGGTGCTGAAGGGGGTGTGGCTAGAAACAGCAAAAATCAATTAACCCTTCGCACACTCACATGCAAATGTTCAAACAAATGCATTCACAGATTTATTCATCCAGGCACAACTGTTATCCCTACAGCTAAATTAAAAGCCAGGGTTTTAGTTCACAGAAGAATGCATTCTTATGCTTAGTCACCTATACTGCGTAGAAGTACCCAGGTAAACATAGGTGTCCTAACTCTGGCCCTGTAACATGCATAGTGCAGACATGCAAACACATTCATTGCATCAAACCTATCAATGGATTAGGAGCACACATCCTAACTTCCTCTCCTGGGAAAGACAGTGCATCTTACCAATCGCACAAGGGAGCTAACGTTATGCGTCCATGTGCACCATGCGCATACACCAGCATAAGCTGTTTGCATGCTGACAAACATACTGGGGAAGGGGGGAGTGCACTGAATTGGACCCTAGCCACAGGGGTCAATGATAAGAATAAACATACATATATCCAGGCACATCGCCTCTAGTTAGGATATTAAATAAATTATTAAGGAAAGGGAGGTGCTGAAGGGGGTGTGGCTAGAAACAGCAAAAATCAATTAACCCTTCGCACACTCACATGCAAATGTTCAAACAAATGCATTCCCAGATTTACTCATCCAGGCACAACTGTTATCCCTACAGCTAAATTAAAAGCCAGGGTTTTAGTTCACAGAAGAATGCATTCTTATGCTTAGTCACCTATACTGCGTAGAAGTACCCAGGTAAACATAGGTGTCCTAACTCTGGCCCTGTAACATGCATAGTGCAAACATGCAAACACATTCATTGCATCAAACCTATCAATGGATTAGGAGCACACATCCTAACTTCCTCTCCTGGGAAAGACAGTGCATCTTACCAATCGCACAAGGGAGCTAACGTTATGTGTCCATGTGCACCATGCGCATACACCAGCATAAGCTGTCTGCATGCTGACAAACATACTGGGGAAGGGGGGAGTGCACCGAATTGGACCCTAGCCACAGGGGTCAATGATAAGAATAAACATACATATATCCAGGCACATCGCCTCTAGTTAGGACATTAAATAAATTATTAAGGAAAGGGAGGTGCTGAAGGGGGTGTGGCTAGAAACAGCAAAAATCAATTAACCCTTCGCACACTCACATGCAAATGTTCAAACAAATGCATTCACAGATTTACTCATCCAGGCACAACTGTTATCCCTACAGCTAAATTAAAAGCCAGGGTTTTAGTTCACAGAAGAATGCATTCTTATGCTTAGTCACCTATACTGCGTAGAAGTACCCAGGTAAACATAGGTGTCCTAACTCTGGCCCTGTAACATGCATAGTGCAGACATGCAAACACATTCATTGCATCAAACCTATCAATGGATTAGGAGCACACATCCTAACTTCCTCTCCTGGGAAAGACAGTGCATCTTACCAATCGCACAAGGGAGCTAACGTTATGTGTCCATGTGCACCATGCGCATACACCAGCATAAGCTGTCTGCATGCTGACAAACATACTGGGGAAGGGGGGAGTGCACCGAATTGGACCCTAGCCACAGGGGTCAATGATAAGAATAAACATACATATCTCCAGGCACATCGCCTCTAGTTAGGACATTAAATAAATTATTAAGGAAAGGGAGGTGCTGAAGGGGGTGTGGCTAGAAACAGCAAAAATCAATTAACCCTTCGCACACTCACATGCAAATGTTCAAACAAATGCATTCACAGATTTACTCATCCAGGCACAACTGTTATCCCTACAGCTAAATTAAAAGCCAGGGTTTTAGTTCACAGAAGAATGCATTCTTATGCTTAGTCACCTATACTGCGTAGAAGTACCCAGGTAAACATAGGTGTCCTAACTCTGGCCCTGTAACATGCATAGTGCAGACATGCAAACACATTCATTGCATCAAACCTATCAATGGATTAGGAGCACACATCTTAACTTCCTTTCCTGGGAAAGACAGTGCATCTTACCAATCGCACAAGGGAGCTAACGTTATGTGTCCATGTGCACCATGCGCATACACCAGCATAAGCTGTCTGCATGCTGACAAACATACTGGGAAAGGGGGGAGTGCACCGAATTGGACCCTAGCCACAGGGGTCAATGATAAGAATAAACATACATATATCCAGGCACATCACCTCTAGTTAGGACATTAAATAAATTATTAAGGAAAGGGAGGTGCTGAAGGGGGTGTGGCTAGAAACAGCAAAAATCAATTAACCCTTCGCACACTCACATGCAAATGTTCAAACAAATGCATTCACAGATTTACTCATCCAGGCACAACTGTTATCCCTACAGCTAAATTAAAAGCCAGGGTTTTAGTTCACAGAAGAATGCATACTTATGCTTAGTCACCTATACTGCGTAGAAGTACCCAGGTAAACATAGGTGTCCTAACTCTGGCCCTGTAACATGCATAGTGCAGACATGCAAACACATTCATTGCATCAAACCTATCAATGGATTAGGAGCACACATCCTAACTTCCTCTCCTGGGAAAGACAGTGCATCTTACCAATCGCACAAGGGAGCTAACGTTATGTGTCCATGTGCACCATGCGCATACACCAGCATAAGCTGTCTGCATGCTGACAAACATACTGGGGAAGGGGGGAGTGCACCGAATTGGACCCTAGCCACAGGGGTCAATGATAAGAATAAACATACATATATCTAGGCACATCGCCTCTAGTTAGGACATTAAATAAATTATTAAGGAAAGGGAGGTGCTGAAGGGGGTGTGGCTAGAAACAGCAAAAATCAATTAACCCTTCGCACACTCACATGCAAATGTTCAAACAAATGCATTCACAGATTTACTCATCCAGGCACAACTGTTATCCCTACAGCTAAATTAAAAGCCAGGGTTTTAGTTCACAGAAGAATGCATTCTTATGCTTAGTCACCTATACTGCGTAGAAGTACCCAGGTAAACATAGGTGTCCTAACTCTGGCCCTGTAACATGCATAGTGCAGACATGCAAACACATTCATTGCATCAAACCTATCAATGGATTAGGAGCACACATCCTAACTTCCTCTCCTGGGAAAGACAGTGCATCTTACCAATCGCACAAGGGAGCTAACGTTATGTGTCCATGTGCACCATGCGCATACACCAGCATAAGCTGTCTGCATGCTGACAAACATACTGGGGAAGGGGGGAGTGCACCGAATTGGACCCTAGCCACAGGGGTCAATGATAAGAATAAACATACATATATCCAGGCACATCGCCTCTAGTTAGGACATTAAATAAATTATTAAGGAAAGGGAGGTGCTGAAGGGGGTGTGGCTAGAAACAGCAAAAATCAATTAACCCTTCGCACACTCACATGCAAATGTTCAAACAAATGCATTCACAGATTTACTCATCCAGGCACAACTGTTATCCCTACAGCTAAATTAAAAGCCAGGGTTTTAGTACACAGAAGAATGCATTCTTATGCTTAGTCACCTATACTGCGTAGAAGTACCCAGGTAAACATAGGTGTCCTAACTCTGGCCCTGTAACATGCATAGTGCAGACATGCAAACACATTCATTGCATCAAACCTATCAATGGATTAGGAGCACACATCCTAACTTCCTCTCCTGGGAAAGACAGTGCATCTTACCAATCGCACAAGGGAGCTAACGTTATGTGTCCATGTGCACCATGCGCATACACCAGCATAAGCTGTCTGCATTCTGACAAACATACTGGGGAAGGGGGGAGTGCACCGAATTGGACGTTAGCCACAGGGGTCAATGATAAGAATAAACATACATATATCCAGGCACATCGCCTCTAGTTAGGACATTAAATAAATTATTAAGGAAAGGGAGGTGCTGAAGGGGGTGTGGCTAGAAACAGCAAAAATCAATTAACCCTTCGCACACTCACATGCAAATGTTCAAACAAATGCATTCACAGATTTACTCATCCAGGCACAACTGTTATCCCTACAGCTAAATTAGAAGCCAGGTGTAATGATCGCTGCTGCAGCAGCTATTGCTGGAAGTAGTGCTGCAGCTCAGGCAGTTCTGATCTATTTCCATGCAAGTTGCATAGCTTTGTCTGTCTTTCCCTGCTGTCAGCTTGTGACTGATTATCATTCACCTGTGTGGGAATCTGCATGTCTGCTCCCATTGGATGACCTCAGTATAAAGATCTGCTTCCTGCAGGGTTTCCTTGGGTTTTCATAGCTTCAGCCTAAGCCTGTCTTGCTGTCGCTTTAGCCCCCGATCGTGTTTCTTGTTATAAAGATACTTTGCTGGTCTTTGCATCATATATTGGTTCATTGCCAATATATATGCATACCAGCACGTTTATTATTTTCCTTGTATTTGTGTTACGTTAATACATCAGTGTCGCTGATGTATACGTACACGAACTGTTTATATCCTGTGTGCAGTTAGTCAGCTTTCCAGCACGTTTTGGTAGGTTGCGCGTACCGTGACCACCCGTGCTGAGGTAGTTACCCTGCTCCTGGTTCTGTTTGTGGATTGCGTTCATCTTTGCGAAGAGATAACGAATCCTTCTGAATCCTGTTCTGTTACTGTTTGTGGATTGCGTTCATCTCTGCGAAGAGATAACGAATCCTTCTGAATCCTGTTCTGTTACCGTTTGTGGATTGCGTTCATCTCTGTGAAGAGATAGCGAATCCTTCTGAGTCCTGTTCCCTGTGTTACTCCATTCCTAGTCAGCGTTCCTGCTTATGTCATATATCGGTTCATTGCCGATATATACATATGTTAGTCAGACCTTACAAATAGTTTCATTGATAGCTGTAATTGTAATACGCTAGGAAAACATACTTATTGTATATTTATCTGTGTTACGTTCATCTATCTTAATCCTGCTATTTTCTGACTATCCTGTCCTGTCTTTGTGAGGCACGCCATCGCCGCATCGCATTGGCTGCCTCATTCCAGTCTGTCTGGTTTTGGACGCTTGCTGTCGCTAAGTAGCCGCTAGCTAGCAAGCGTTCATTCTGTCTACCTGTCCTGATCTCCTCAGTTCTGGTTTGTGCGCTCAGCGCTACTTTGCGCTGAGACGTTATAACGAAAGCATTGTTTGTGGCTGTCAGATCTGCACCGGCTCTGTGCGCCACAATCTCCTATTGGAGTCAGTCCTCCCCTCCACTATACTAGGGATAGCCTGTTTCCTGGTGCTAGTGTGTGTACCTCCTCCACGCCAGCTCATGCGTTGCATGCTGACTGTGGAGAATACACCACCAAGCCTTACACCAGGGTTTTAGTTCACAGAAGAATGCATTCTTATGCTTAGTCACCTATACTGCGTAGAAGTACCCAGGTAAACATAGGTGTCCTAACTCTGGCCCTGTAACATGCATAGTGCAGACATGCAAACACATTCATTGCATCAAACCTATCAATGGATTAGGAGCACACATCCTAACTTCCTCTCCTGGGAAAGACAGTGCATCTTACCAATCGCACAAGGGAGCTAACGTTATGTGTCCATGTGCACCATGCGCATACACCAGCATAAGCTGTCTGCATGCTGACAAACATACTGGGGAAGGGGGGAGTGCACCGAATTGGACCCTAGCCACAGGGGTCAATGATAAGAATAAACATACATATATCCAGGCACATCGCCTCTAGTTAGGACATTAAATAAATTATTAAGGAAAGGGAGGTGCTGAAGGGGGTGTGGCTAGAAACAGCAAAAATCAATTAACCCTTCGCACACTCACATGCAAATGTTCAAACAAATGCATTCACAGATTTACTCATCCAGGCACAACTGTTATCCCTACAGCTAAATTAAAAGCCAGGGTTTTAGTTCACAGAAGAATGCATTCTTATGCTTAGTCACCTATACTGCGTAGAAGTACCCAGGTAAACATAGGTGTCCTAACTCTGGCCCTGTAACATGCATAGTGCAGACATGCAAACACATTCATTGCATCAAACCTATCAATGGATTAGGCGCACACATCCTAACTTCCTCTCCTGGGAAAGACAGTGCATCTTACCAATCGCACAAGGGAGCTAACGTTATGTGTCCATGTGCACCATGCGCATACACCAGCATAAGCTGTCTGCATGCTGACAAACATACTGGGGAAGGGGGGAGTGCACCGAATTGGACCCTAGCCACAGGGGTCAATGATAAGAATAAACATGCATATATCCAGGCACATCGCCTCTAGTTAGGATATTAAATAAATTATTAAGGAAAGGGAGGTGCTGAAGGGGGTGTGGCTAGAAACAGCAAAAATCAATTAACCCTTCGCACACTCACATGCAAATGTTCAAACAAATGCATTCACAGATTTACTCATCCAGGCACAACTGTCATCCCTACAGCTAAATTAAAAGCCAGGGTTTTAGTTCACAGAAGAATGCATTCTTATGCTTAGTCACCTATACTGCGTAGAAGTACCCAGGTAAACATAGGTGTCCTAACTCTGGCCCTGTAACATGCATAGTGCAGACATGCAAACACATTCATTGCATCAAACCTATCAATGGATTAGGAGCACACATCCTAACTTCCTCTCCTGGGAAAGACAGTGCATCTTACCAATCGCACAAGGGAGCTAACGTTATGTGTCCATGTGCACCATGCGCATACACCAGCATAAGCTGTCTGCATGCTGACAAACATACTGGGGAAGGGGGGAGTGCACCGAATTGGACCCTAGCCACAGGGGTCAATGATAAGAATAAACATACATATATCCAGGCACATCGCCTCTAGTTAGGACATTAAATAAATTATTAAGGAAAGGGAGGTGCTGAAGGGGGTGTGGCTAGAAACAGCAAAAATCAATTAACCCTTCGCACACTCACATGCAAATGTTCAAACAAATGCATTCACAGATTTACTCATCCAGGCACAACAGTTGTGCCTGGATGAGTAAATCTGTGAATGCATTTGTTTGAACATTTGCATGTGAGTGTGCGAAGGGTTAATTGATTTTTGCTGTTTCTAGCCACACCCCCTTCAGCACCTCCCTTTCCTTAATAATTTATTTAATGTCCTAACTAGAGGCGATGTGCCTGGATATATGTATGTTTATTCTTATCATTGACCCCTGTGGCTAGGGTCCAATTCGGTGCACTCCCCCCTTCCCCAGTATGTTTGTCAGCATGCAGACAGCTTATGCTGGTGTATGCGCATGGTGCACATGGACACATAACGTTAGCTCCCTTGTGCGATTGGTAAGATGCACTGTCTTTCCCAGGAGAGGAAGTTAGGATGTGTGCTCCTAATCCATTAATAGGTTTGATGCAATGAATGTGTTTGCATGTCTGCACTATGCATGTTACAGGGCCAGAGTTAGGACACCTATGTTTACCTGGGTACTTCTACGCAGTATAGGTGACTAAGCATAAGAATGCATTCTTCTGTGAACTAAAACCCTGGCTTTTAAAGAGAACCCGAGGTGGGTTTGAAGAATATTACCTGCATACAGAGGCTGGATCTGCCTATACAGCCCAGCCTCTGTTGCTATCCCAAACCCCCCTAAGGTCCCCCTGCAATCCCTCATAAATCACAGCCACACTGCTGACAAACAGCTTGTCAGAGCTGGCTGTGTTTCTCTATAGTGTCAGTCTGCTGCTCTCCCCGCCTCCTGCAGAACTCCAGTCCCCGCCTGCATCCCTTCCCTCCCTGCTGATTGGAGGGAATGGACGCGGGCAGGGACCAGAGCTATGCAGGAGGCGGGGGGAGCAGCTGAGACTGACACTACAGATGTAAACACAGCCTCACAGCACGGCTGTGATTTATGAGGGATTGCAGAGTGCAGGGGGACCTTAGGGGGATTTGGGATAGCAACAGAGGCTGGGCTGTATAGGCAGATCCAGCCTCTGTATGCAGATAACATTCTTTAAACACACCTCGGGTTCTCTTTAATTTAGCTGTAGGGATAACAGTTGTGCCTGGATGAGTAAATCTGTGAATGCATTTGTTTGAACATTTGCATGTGAGTGTGCGAAGGGTTAATTGATTTTTGCTGTTTCTAGCCACACCCCCTTCAGCACCTCCCTTTCCTTAATAATTTATTTAATGTCCTAACTAGAGGCGATGTGCCTGGATATATGTATGTTTATTCTTATCATTGACCCCTGTGGCTAGGGTCCAATTCGGTGCACTCCCCCCTTCCCCAGTATGTTTGTCAGCATGCAGACAGCTTATGCTGGTGTATGCGCATGGTGCACATGGACACATAACGTTAGCTCCCTTGTGCGATTGGTAAGATGCACTGTCTTTCCCAGGAGAGGAAGTTAGGATGTGTGCTCCTAATCCATTGATAGGTTTGATGCAATAAATGTGTTTGCATGTCTGCACTATGCATGTTACAGGGCCAGAGTTAGGACACCTATGTTTACCTGGGTACTTCTACGCAGTATAGGTGACTAAGCATAAGAATGCATTCTTCTGTGAACTAAAACCCTGGCTTTTAATTTAGCTGTAGGGATAACAGTTGTGCCTGGATGAGTAAATCTGTGAATGCATTTGTTTGAACATTTGCATGTGAGTGTGCGAAGGGTTAATTGATTTTTGCTGTTTCTAGCCACACCCCCTTCAGCACCTCCCTTTCCTTAATAATTTATTTAATGTCCTAACTAGAGGCGATGTGCCTGGATATATGTATGTCTAATTATAGGCAGGATACATAACTTGCATTCAAAACAGATTCACCAAATTAGCTTTAATAGAGGATGTTAACTTCCCTGCAGCCATGTACCTTAGGACAAAATAAGTAGCTAGGTGCCTCCTTATACAAAAATGTATGATGATGGTGAAAGCCTCGGAAGAAGCACCATTAGGATACCTATCCATGCCCAGCACCCACTAATACCAACCTCACTCCCACTGGTAGGACACGATCTGTTATCAATATAGTTTGCAATGTTTGCCTGTTTTTGCACAAAGTGTCACTACTGAATAAATGCTAGATTTGCACTGCCGTGCTGGAATTTGCTCTCTTCCTTTCAAAGAAAATGAATGACTACTTTTCCATAACCTAAGCATGCAGAGCACTTTGTGAGTTAGCCACCCTTTCTTCTCCAGGGGATCTCCCCAGTTAGCAATCTACTCACAGCAGCACTAGTGCTGATCTCTTTGGTGTCTCTTTGTCTTGCAAGTTGTATACAATAATTAAATAACCCTGTGCCTCCAGATACAAGAAATTAGTAGCCATGTGCTCCTAGATATCAGTAGCCAGTCAGTTTCAGTAATATGTTGCTAGATTATCCCCAGCCTATCACTCAGCAATAGTTAGCTCTGTCAGTCCCCAGATAGTAGTATTAGTAAGCCTGGTGCGCCCCTAGATAGTAGAGAGGAGCATTGTTCAATTATGTAACAGCACAAAGCACTTGACTTCATGAATGATTGCGATGCCTACTATACAACAAGTAGATTGTCACTGACTTTGATGAGAGAGGAGGGTATCTTGTTGCTTTTAATTGATTTTAATCATATGGACATCATTGATTTCGACAAATAATTGTTATATAGAATTATGATATTAACCAATCAGATGTACCCTAATAGTATCAGGCAGTCAGGCGTGTCCCCTAATAGTATTAGGTAGCCATATGTGTCCCACAATATTAGATAGCCAAAGGTAACACAAATTCCCGGTTTCAAACTCCAGGGGAAAAAAAAGAGCTTAAATCACAGAAAAATCCTATTCATAGAAATCATTAAAAGCAGATTATAAGGTAGGAGGGACAAATAAAACAAAACAAAAAAACGGAATCTTAAATGCAAAAATTGATGTAAAGTGGGGAGTACTTTTATCTAATGCATCACAAACACTGGCGTATGCTATCCCTCACCGGCACCTCGTGGCTTCCCTGTATGTGGATTCCCATCTTCATAGTGGCGATTCTCCTTTGGCGAACTCCTCTTCTACTTCCTCCATCCGCTTCCTGTCCCTCGGTAATCACATCCCCCGGCGTGTCCCTCTTATGATGCTGTGACCCCCTGGGCATACACAGTGTCATTAATTCGGGTGACAAATTCAATTTTTTTTTGTATTGAATCCAATACAAACATCTGTATTGGATCAAATATAAAAAATTCTAAGTGTAAAAAAAAGCCTATGGGCAGTAGTGCTGCCCATAGGCTTTTTTTTACACTTAGAAACATTAAAGTTTAAAAAAAAAGTACAAAAAAAATTAAAAATAAAAATAACATGCTTTTTTTGCATTGTAAGCATGCCTGCGGCAGCTTGCAAGACTGCTTTGGGTACAAAAATTGCAGGGAAATTAAACGCTGGGGAGGTTAAAGAACATTTTAAAACCTATATCTCTAAGGGCCTGAAAAGAATAATTTGAACGACCAACCCTATGAAACTAATTTATCTTAACCAGTATTAAATAGACCATGGGCTTGTCATAAGCTAGTGATACAAAAACTTGTATAAAGAATTAATTATATCTACTCTCCAGTATATAGTTAGTCATCCAGAGCGAAAGAACTTGTTGGAAGTGTGTGTGTGTGTGTGTGTGTGTGTGTGTGTGTGGGGGGGGGGGTCCCTTGACTTTCTATTAGATACAATCAAAAGTCTAGTGGCACATAGTTATCATAAGGTGGTTATCTTTTGGAATTTCTTCCAGACCTACATGCAGTAAGGCTAATTGTGGGATAAGGAAGACAAGGGCCCAAATGTGTGTTTTAATGTATTTTTAAAATTCATGCCACAAAGGTTTACTTTTTGGGCAGTGCCAGAGGATGTGAATTACTGAGCCATCCATCCCACACTCTCTTCAGCAGCTAGGTAAACAGTCCTTATCATACCTGGAAATATCTAGAGGGGCCATGTACCGTGAATTCAGTAGCATTTTTTTAATGTTTTTCAACAGGTGATGCAGTTAGAATATCTAGTGACATTTGATGAGGTCTGCCTTTTCTGCGACAAGGTTAAATCTATATCGCACTCTAATGCCGACCATATTTCTGTAACAACAACGAAGACCTTTCTAGTAGGATATCATAGCACAAAGAAATACCCTTTTTTTAGCGGGACACTAGATGTTACAAAGAAATATAGTGGTTTAGGTATGAGAGGAAGGGGGTGTTTAATCTTTTCATGTACTGTAGGTGTTTAATTTGTAGAAATGTGTGAAATTCTGTCTTAGGCAATTGGTAGGCTTCAGCTATCTCATGAAAGGGCTTAATTTTCAAGTGCATGAGTAAACATTTGATATCTGAAATCCCTAGTCCTGTCTGTTTCTTTATATTAATATTGTTTATTAGAAAAGGGAGAAATGAAAGGGGGATTTTAAGTGGTATAAGGTCTGTGGCATTGGTATGTTTTAGTAGACATCACCAGCTTGTATTGTTGGGAATGAGGGGCTCTTAATATTCCTGTTAATTATAGCTGCCAGACATCTTTTGGATGTCCTCTGAGAAGACTTTCCTCTATGAGAGTCCATAGGGTTTTTTTCAGATGTTTTCCACCAAGCTTTGGATATCTCAATATTGCATAATATGGATTTAATACAAGGGACCCCCATGACACTCCTTTTCTCTGGGATCAGTAACATGCTAATTCTTATTATATTCTTATTTCTAAAGAAGATGAGGAAACTGATATATGTATTGGGCTTGATTCACAAAAGAGTGCTAACTGTTAGCACGGCCGTTTTCGCGCGAATTTTCGCATTGCGCGCGATCGCGAATTTTCGCACGAAATGATAACGTTTTCGCGCGAAAACGCGAATTTTACCGCAAAATCGATATCGTTTTTCGCGCAATCATTCGAATTTCCGTGCGAAAGCGTTATCGTTTAGCGCGAAAATACGCGATCGCGCGCAATGCGAAAATTCACGCGAAAACGCCCGTGCTAGCAGTGAGCACTCTTTTGTGAATCAAGCCCATTGTCTTCAGAATGTAAGACAATTCTGGCAGAGTGCATTTTGAATGCGGCTAGCCTACCCACCCATTATAGTTGATGTGAGGATCCTTATGTACATTTGCAGTTGACAAACCTTTGTAGTTTTTTTTTTCAGTCTAAGTTGAATATTTATTTGAACTTGTACTCAAGACCAAAGACTTTTTTCAACTTAGTTCATTCCAGAATTCTGAGGTTCTTTTCTCAATTGAAAGAACAAAGGAATATGCTCTTTATTTTATATGTGTTCTCGGAATCAATTGAAGTCCTATTCTTATGTGGTTTCATGGTTGGGCTGCTGTCCTCTGATGTCCATGAGCAGTGGAATGCACTCATAGATTTCTCAACAACTGCACTGTGCCACTGAAAACTTTTTCTGAAACACTACTGATTTTGTTTACTACAATTCACCCACATCATTAAACCAACAAAAAAGTCAAATTATCTTAGCTATTCTTATTATAGATGGACAAAGCTAATATGTTTTAGTACCACCTTGTATTCTGTGCACATGAAAAAATATTTCTGTCTATAAATAATAGGTTATTTCAACTTGAAAGGCAACACTATCTCCTTTAAAAAAACACTATATATATATATATATATATATATATATATATATATATATATATATGTATATATATATATATATATATATATATATATATATATATATATATATATATATACCCGCTGATACGACCGCCCGTCGATCCACCGTGATGACGTCACGCAGCCAGGGACTACCTCTTCTACTGCCGTTTTAAAGCAGAGTAGGCACAGCGGAACCCATATCAGGGACATCTCACCTGTTCCATGGTGGTGTAAGGTCCCAGCGTGCTGCCTGGAAGCTGTGCGGCCTGTCCTCTCTCCATTCACTATCCCCCGGCGGCTTCTCATGCGTCGCATAATGACGCAATCAGGAGAAGCCCCCTGGTGGAGGCTCCTCCTGATGCGTCATTATGCAATGCATGAGTAGCCGCCGGGGGGACATTGAATACAGAGAGGACGGGCCGCGCAGATTCCGGGCAGCACGCTGGGACCTTACACCACCATGGAACAGGTGAGATGTCCCTGATATGGCTTCCGTTGAGCCTACTCTGCTTAAAGAATGAGGGCAAAGGTGGCACATAAAAGACACATGGGACATATGGGAGACACAAGGAGGCATATGGGAGACACAAGGAGGCACATGGGAGACACAAGGAGGCATATGGGAGACACAAGGAGGCATATGGGAGACACAAGGAGGCACATGGGAGACACAAGGAGGCATATGTGAGACACACAAGGAGGCACAAGGGAGAAACAATGGAGACCAAGGAGACACGGGGGCCAGAGATGAGCCAGAGGGGTACACTGGAGGCACAAAGGACAGAAATGGCACTGCGTCCTGACTTAAGAACTGATTCAGGTTAAGAACGAACCTACAGTCCCTATCTCGTTCATTAACCAAGGACTACCTGTATATACCAAAAGAAAAAGAATATATGGCCCTGTTTCAATTCACTTTTTCTTGTTAGTTTTTTTCTAGGAAATAATTTTTCATCTTCTGTTAAAAATACCTTTTCAGCACTCTGCAAATGAAAGCATACCAAAGCCAAAGTGATAAAGTACTGCGAAAATTATTCTGAGTATGTCCTTGCTTGCTGGTGGCTTAAATGACATTTTAGCTTGACCCGTATGCAATTAACTTCTTCTCCTGAGTTTTCTTCTAGGAGATACTTTTTCATCTTCAATTTAGAATAACTTTTCAGTACTTTGCAATGGAGAAAGTATAAAACATTAGGTGAAAAAGGGCTGTCAAAATTATTTTGAATATATTTTTGCTTTCTGGTGGTTTAAAAAGGCATTTTATTGACAAGTTTGAAAATATCACCTAGGAGAAAACGTCAATTGCATATAGGCCAAGGTGTGAAAATATCATCTAGGAAAAAACTTAAGAGAAAGGTGAATTGAATAAGGGCCTCAAATCCTTATTCAATCACTTTTTCTCCCAAGTTTTCTCCTTGGAGACTATTTTTTATTTTCCATTTAAAATAACTTTTCAGCACTCTGTAGTTAAAAAGTACCAAACAGTAGGTGGAAAAGTACTTTCAAAACTAGTCTGAGAGTTTTCTTGTTTGTTGGTGGCATAAAAAGCATTTCATTTACTTTGTGTTAGCTTAGAGAGTTGTACTGAGTTTTTAAGAGATCATGAAATTTTGGTTTGGAGCAAAAGAAAAAGTCATTTAAAGTGGTATAAAACCCTAACATAATATTCAATAAAAACATGTTTTCCTACGTTTTATATGTCATACGGTTATCATATTTGCTTTTGTGCATAAGTATTATTATTCATTTACAAATTATACGTTCCCAAAGTACACTTTTTTTGCCCTGAGAGCTGACTTTGCATTTTATTTATCACTGCTTTATTCATGTTCTAACGTAAGCAGAAATGCTCTCTGATTGTCTGACTTTGTTCAGCAGAGCCTGCAGTGTCAGAGAAGTGTTTATTTACATTCCTCACTTGATACAATCAAATACAAGATAACATTATCTAAAGTTCAGATGCATCTAGCTTTGCTGTCAGGGAACTTCTAAGTCCTGTGTGTAACCCTTTGAATGCTGTTTTAGTAAAAAAAAATGCTGGTTGTATATAATATGCTGTAAATAATCTATTAGAGCAAAGAAGAAATGCTGGGTTTCATTCCGCTTTAAATGTGCTATAAAGAAATGGTATTTAGATTTGAAAAAGAAAAATGTAAACTAATGTGTTCTATTTAACTTTTTGCAATGAGTTTGTAGAGAAAGGGTGGCTTGGGTAAAGGCAGACAAATATAGAAAATAGTCCATAGCAGATGTATTGCTTAAATGATACAATATAATATATTTCTTTGTAATATTTAAAATTGAGTTGACAAAATTTAAGAATAAAAAATTAAAATGTTGTTTTCAGTTTATTTTGTACACATGAATAAAAAAATTAAAACACACCAGGAGCCTCCACTAATACTGTATGGTCTAATTAACATCAATATATAAGTTATGATGTGCAGAGAAAATCAGATTTGTTAATTCAAAAAGGACAGATATAGTAATAGCGTACTTTTCCAGCCAGTAGAGATACCAGGCAGAGCCTTCTATCAAACAAACCATTTTCTCATTAAGTGGATTTTTGTCAATTTCATGTTAAGCTCTAATGATCTGGAGACTGGAAGATGAACTATGAAGCCAGCCTGATAGTGGGGAGCTCTCTAAAAATTAAAGTAATAATCCTGCACTGGCAATGGAGATGTTCCTTGCTTATGTAATACTTTTCCTACTGGATTTAAATTTGTTATACTCTATGTAACAGACTTGATTAGGGAATAAAGTTATTTCCAGAACACATTAACTTTTGGGCATGACAGCAGCACATGATATAAAGCAGCTTTCACGGCACACTGACAAACACATTTATATTTGTTTTTCCTTGTGTAACAAGATAATTATATTAGAGCCCTATTCCAGCCACAGACAAGCAAAACATTTTTTATCATTATTGATGGTTTGCTATGTACATAACATGACCACTCTCCTATATATTACAAGAAAGGGACAAATTAGTTCTCTCTTGACAGTAATTGATATTTTACGTTATTCCTCATGTCTCTATTCAAAAATAGCTTATGAATGTATAAATCAAGGAGATAGTTATTCATCAGGGTATGTTAAAGCATACCTTTTCAGCATTAGATTTATGGCTTAAAAATGACTTCATCAGCATGACTGTGATATTTCCCTAGTGATGGGCTGAGTCAGAACACTCTGCAGTCAATTTGCCTATTAACTGTATTAGAATGGGCAATTTTAATTCACATTTAAGAGAAATGTAATTGGTTGCTATGGTCTTCTTATATTGTACACATCATCACTGCTATGAAGGTTATAAAATAAACTTACTTAATTATGGTTACATTTTGATAATCAGTGCTGATTTTTTTTTAGCATGATTAAAGTGCAACTAAATTCAGTACTTCCTCTCAGCTCTAAAAGATTAGCCACAGCATGATACCATTTATGGCAATACATTCTTCATTCTTCAAGTTTTATTTTGGACAAATTTTCTAGGGAGTACTGAAAAGGTTAAGCCTCAGTGTTTACTGAACGAGGAGATAGCCCAGACAGAGCTCCTGCAGTCTATTCACAGATAATGATAAATAACTGATAAAACATTTTGGTCTAGCTAAACAAACACAGAACACAGAGCAGTGAATCTCTTCAGCATATATAAGTGGAATAAATAATTTTTGTTGTGTGTTTTGCAAGAGTTCAAGTCTGCTTCTATTATCTCTTCAATGAGTGTATTTGACTGATATATTGGCCTAGTTTGTCCCCTGAGCTGCTATGACTTGGAGGAGAAATATTGTGTTATGCCACTGGGAGTTTCAGCAGCAGCAGGGCGAGCCATCATTCGGTTCGCCCTGCGTCCAGCTGACTAGCAGCATAATCATACGTACACCTAAATCTTCCTGTCTGTGATATTTTATATTTTTTTAAAGAAAAAAGTAGTGTTAACACTTAGAATGCCAGATATGTTTAAAAAAGCTACACGCCAGAGCCGGGTATGCTTGAATTGTGTTTATCAAATATCTTTACAAACCTACATGTTCACATTAGTCTCAGTTAGTCAGTAGGGAGTGATGTTGAGATGCAAATACAGACTTCTACATAGATGTAATGTAAATAGAATAGAATGAAAGTTAAATCAAATTTTGTAGTGGAGCATTTGATTGTTCTATTTCCAAGCTGCTTAGAGGTGCAATAATATTTACATAATTCAGATTAAACTTGGAACTATCTGTGTATGTCAAGTAGACAGTTGGTACTGGGCCAAAACTTTGCACTAAATGCCTTTAACTTCCTTGACAAGGGAGTATAGGAAACAAAAAAATGCCTATAGATGTCTGCAGCAGGGCGGAAGCAAAATTGTACTAAAATGCCTTTAGACCAGGAGTTTCAAACTCAAATACAAAGTGGGCCAAAATTGAACCCTGGGACCAAGTTGCAGACAAACCTCTATGCATAGTGGCCACCTCCCTTATACATTTCCTTGATGTCTAATATGGGCCTCTCTCTAATGGGGTCCCCCCTTGCACCCCTAAACAGTTCCCTGGTGTCTAGTGGCCCCATCCCTCCCGTATACAGTTTCCTGGTGTCTAGTGCTTCCCCCCTCTCCATTATATGGCTTCCCTGGTGATGGATGTAGGGCCAAAAATTAGGGAAACCTCTTGCATGCCAAATTTATGCTTTAGACATTTGTGACATATGGAAACACCGTTATATTCCATGGCAGTCTATGGGTTAAAGTAAAGATGAATCCTGGACAGCAGACTATGTATGTTTCTTATATGCAATGCCCTAACTGCTTTCCTTGTTTCTGGAACAGTTCATCTATTGGTTAATTTGTGTTATTTATTTTTTTCTATTTTATGGAATCATACTTTTGTACTATGCTGATTGCACTATGCATTATATGTATGTACCACTTCTATCTTCTCAATAGATGTTTGTTTACTAATAAAAAATGCAGCTATGGTAAAAAACGCTGTGAGGGTGGGGTTACATACCAATATACAGAAAAATATAGGAAGTGTTTCTAACACCAAAACCAGGATAATTAATGGAAAAGTGGGTATCCTGAATAATGTACTACAATCTACTATATGTCACTGGAGTGCCTCTTTAATGTTGATTGTAACTGTCTAGCTAGTACATTGGCTTTTAGAGCTCAGGTCATATTATACCTGGGCTTCCATTACGCTTGTTTATTCTCCCTGCTTCCTTCCTCCCTCTCTGTACCGGACCCTCAAGATGATTCAAAAGTGAGTTCGAATAGACAGGCGGGCCTGGATAAGAGCTAAGGCTTCGCAGTAGATGTCATTATTTGTATCATGTAGTCAGACTTTTAACGTTCCTGGGGCACTCTGAAAAAGGCTTTACAGTACATGCCGGCCTCGCTTTTCCATTATACTAAGCATTTCATAAATTTATTGGGTATATAGCTTCACGTAAAATGAGAGATAAAAGAAAGTGCCCTCTAATAGTATATGCACTTACCGATATTACCCGAACTGAACTTCTACTTTTATTGTTGTTATTGTATACACACCTGTGAAAGGATTTTTAGAAATAATTGCAGCAGAAAAAGATTCTGAGTGGGATATAGATAAACAATTGTCACTAGCACTTAAAAAATAAATCTAAAGCTTGCTACTTTAGAGCTGGGGCGCTGATGATTGTGATTTATAATGTTAAGGTCATGTTCCTTTCCGTTTCTAGCTTTAGCAGATTTCAGCTTGCTCTGGTCAGTAATCTTGCTGGCATTAAGGGAGGAAATTGAAAATGAAAAGGGCTAAAAATATGAGCGAGAACAAAAACAGTCCAAAAAAATCAGCTTCCTGAACTTGCTGGTATTGCAATGTATAGGAGCCTTGGGAAAAAAAAGACAGGTTTACAAATACAGAATAAGTCAGTCCTTAGTTACTGATCCCAAAAGTGCAGTTTCTGGTAATTTGGATTGGCCCAATTCCAAGCTCCATACAATTTGAAATAAGTTTGCAGGTAAGTCAGAACAATTTGCATCTCATTGATAACCCCTAGGCTATGCACAAATAGTCATAATAAATTATATCTGAGTGTCTGGTGGGGAAATGGGAAATTTGGTGGGGCATAGATAGGGGAGGGTTAGTGTTAGGAGTAGGAGGTGGGAGGTTAGTGTTAGGCATAGATAGGGGAGGGTTAGTGTTAGGTTCCTTTCACACTAGCACATTTTCATTGCGTTGCATCACCTTTTTTTTACCATAGGGTAACACTAAAGCAATGAAAGTCTATGGGACATTTCATACCTGACGCAGTGCAATGTACCGTACGTATCACATCTAATATCACTTGAACACATCAGCGTGTTATTAGTCAATATCTGCGGCAATGTGCATTGACTAGAAGTCATGTAAGTCAGCGGAGCCATAGATATTTTAAACAGTTTCACATTCATGTTGCAGTCCGCATGCGCAGAAGCGTATTTTTTCAATACACTTCCTTGCAATCCATATTTCCATCACAGGAAATGAGTGCTAGAGAGACCCACTTATAGTTTGACTTGCTGCCAAAAATTACATTACTGTGCATTACCGCAGGTATCTCCAAAGCCTTGCGTTGCGGTGCAGCTGCTAATGTGAAACCAACCTTAGGCATAGGTGGGGGAAGGTTAGAGTTAGGCATAGATAGGGGAGGGTTAATGTTAGGAGGGGGAGGAGCAGTTTAGTGTTAAGCATAGATAGGGGAGGGTTAATGTTAGGAGAGGGAGGAGGAGTTTAGTGTTAGGCATAGATAGGGGAGGGATAATGTTAGGAGAGGGAGGAGGAGTTTAGTGTTAAGCACAGATAGCGGAGGGTTAATGTTAGGAGAGGGAGGGGAAGGTTAGTGTTAGGCATAGATAGGGGAGTGTTAATGTTAGGAGAGGGAGGAGGAGGTTAGTGTTAGGCATAGATAGGAAAGGGTTAATGTTAGGAGAGGGAAGGGGAGGTTAGTGTTAGGCATAGATAGGGGAGGGTTAATGTTAGGAGAGGGAGGTTAGTGTTAGACATAGATAGGGGAGGGTTAATGTTAGGAGAGGGAGGAGGAGGTTAGTGTTAGGCATAGATAGGGGAGGGTTAATGTTAAGCGAGGGAGAATGGGGTTAGTGTTAGGCATAGATAGGGGAGGGTTAATGTTAGGAGAGGGAGAAGGGGGTTAGTGTTAGGCATAGATAGGGGAGGGTTAATGTTAGGAGAGGGAGGAGGAGGTTAGTGTTAGGCATAGATAGGGGAAGGTTAATGTTAGGAGAGGGAGGAGGAGTTTAGTGTTAAGTATAGATAGAGGACGGTTAATGTCAGGAGAGGGAGGGGGAGGTTAGTGTTAGACATAGATAGGGGAAGGTTAATGTTAGGAGAGGGAGGAGGAGTTTAGTGTTAGGCATAGATAGAGGAGGGTTAATGTTAGGAGAGGGAGGGGGAGGTTAGTGTTAGGCATAGATAGGGGAAGGTTAATGTTAGGAGAGGGAGGAGGAGTTTAGTGTTAGGCATAGATAGAGGAGGGTTAATGTTAGGAGAGGGAGGGGGAGGTTAGTGTTAGGCATAGATAGGGGAAGGTTAATGTTAGGAGAGGGAGGAGGAGTTTAGTGTTAGGCATAGATAGAGGAGGGTTAATGTTAGGAGAGGGAGGGGGGGGGGGGTTAGTGTTAGGCATAGATAGAGGAGGGTTAATGTTAGGAGAGGGAGGGGGAGGTTAGTGTTAGGCATAGATAGGGGAAGGTTAATGTTAGGAGAGGGAGGAGGAGTTTAGTGTTAGGCATAGATAGAGGAGGGTTAATGTTAGGAGGGGGAGGGGGAGGTTAGTGTTAGGCATAGATAGGGGAAGGTTAATGTTAGGAGAGGGAGGAGGAGTTTAGTGTTAGGCATAGATAGAGGAGGGTTAATGTTAGGAGGGAGGGAGGTGGTTAGTGTTAGGCATAGATAGGGTAGGGTTAATGTTAGGAGAGGGAGGGGGAGGTTAGTGTTAGGCATAGATAGGGGAGCGTAAATGTTAGGAGAGGGAGGAGGAGGTTAGTGTTAGGCATTTATAGGGGAGGGTTAATGTTAGGAGAGGGAGGGAGAGGTTAGTGTTAGGCATAGATAGGGGAGGGTTAATGTTAGGAGAGGGAGGAGGAGTTTAGTGTTAGGCATAGATAGAGGAGGGTTAATGTTAGGAGAGGGAGGGGGGGGGTTAGTGTTAGGCATAGATAGAGGAGGGTTAATGTTAGGAGAGGGAGGGGGAGGTTAGTGTTAGGCATAGATAGGGGAAGGTTAATGTTAGGAGAGGGTGGAGGAGTTTAGTGTTAGGCATAGATAGAGGAGGGTTAATGTTAGGAGAGGGAGGGGGGGGGTTAGTGTTAGGCATAGTTAGAGGAGGGTTAATGTTAGAAGAGGGAGGGGGAGGTTAGTGTTAGGCATAGATAGGGGAAGGTTAATGTTAGAAGAGGGAGGAGGAGTTTAGTGTTAGGCATAGATAGAGGAGGGTTAATGTTAGGAGGGGGAGGTTAGTGTTAGGCATAGATAGGGGAAGGTTAATGTTAGGAGAGGGAGGAGGAGTTTAGTGTTAGGCATAGATAGAGGAGGGTTAATGTTAGGAGAGGGAGGGGGGGGGGGTAGTGTTAGGCATAGATAGAGGAGGGTTAATGTTAGGAGAGGGAGGGGGGGGGGGGTTAGTGTTAGGCATAGATAGAGGAGGGTTAATGTTAGGAGAGGGAGGGGGAGGTTAGTGTTAGGCATAGATAGGGGAAGGTTAATGTTAAGAGAGGGAGGAGGAGTTTAGTGTTAGGCATAGATAGAGGAGGGTTAATGTTAGGAGAGGGAGGGGGAGGTTAGTGTTAGGCATAGATAGGGGAAGGTTAATGTTAGGAGAGGGAGGAGGAGTTTAGTGTTAGGCATAGATAGAGGAGGGTTAATGTTAGGAGAGGGAGGGGGGGGGGTTAGTGTTAGGCATAGATAGAGGAGGGTTAATGTTAGGAGAGGGAGGGGGGGGTTAGTGTTAGGCATAGATAGGGGAAGGTTAATGTTAGGAGAGGGAGGAGGAGTTTAGTGTTAGGCATAGATAGAGGAGGGTTAATGTTAGGAGGGGGAGGGGGAGGTTAGTGTTAGGCATAGATAGGGGAAGGTTAATGTTAGGAGAGGGAGGAGGAGTTTAGTGTTAGGCATAGATAGAGGAGGGTTAATGTTAGGAGGGAGGGAGGTGGTTAGTGTTAGGCATAGATAGGGGAGGGTTAATGTTAGGAGAGGGAGGAGGAGGTTAGTGTTAGGCATAGATAGGGGAGGGTTAATGTTAGGAGAGGGAGGTTAGTGTTAAGCATAGATAGGGGAGGGTTAATGTTAGGAGAGGGAGGAGGAGGTTAGTGTTAGGCATAGATAGGGGAGGGTTAATGTTAGGAGAGGGAGGTTAGTGTTAGGCATAGATAGGGGAGGGTTAATGTTAGGAGAGGGAGGTTAGTGTCAAGCATAGATAGGGGAGGGTTAATGTTAGGAGAGGGAGGGGGAGGGTTAGTGTTAGGCATAGATAGGGGAGGGTTAATGTTAGGAGAGGGAGAGGGAGATTAGTGTTAGGCATAGATAGGGGAGGGTTAATGTTAGGAGAGGGAGGAGGAGGTTAGCGTTAGGCATAGGTAGGGGAGGGTTAATGTTAGGAGAGGGAGGGGGAGGTTAGTGTTAGGCATAGATACATGGGAATTTCAAATGAAAGTTAGGGCACAGAGGGTGATAGAAAATTGGTAAAATTGCAGATATTCTACTACTGCTGTTTGGCACTCATTTTTCCACATGTAATGGTGCCACTGCAGTGAATGGCAAGATTGGAAGTGTGCACATGTGCAGCTGCGGGGAAGTAATGGCTGGTCATGTGCTCTTTACAGAATAACAGAATTCCTGTTACAAAAATTGTTTAGTTGATTCACCTTCCTCTCTAAATGCTAATTGGGTAGAGTGTTCAATTATCCCATACTTGTTAGCAATGCAATATAGTGGTGGGAATGAGCACAGTTAAAATCAATGTTTATAATTGCTTTTGCATTTTTACTATGTTGGAAACTGCAGAGCAACACAATTCTTGTGCACAAGTGCTCAGGGACTATTAGTCCTTGTGTCTTCTATAGTGCTGCATTATACTACAGCACCCCAACTATTTCTGTAACAATCCTTTGTGTCCTGGTAGATTGTAAGCTCTTCTGCCTTATGTATTGAATCCCTGTAACCCAATGTACTATTCCTCTTTGTATTCCTCCTTGTATATCTGTTCCCTATAAGATGAAATACTACTACAGTATAAGCTTTTCTACTCTCTGTTTTCTACCTCTTCATATACCATAATAGATTGAAATATCTTGTGCCTTCTATATCTCTCACAAAATAAACTGCAAATTCTTGCACATTCAGTATCCCTCTTCTATACTATACCCTAACCCTCCCTTAAAGCGGAATATAACCCTGCATTTCAACTTTGCTCTAAAACATTATTTACAGTATATTATATGCAACCAGCATTTTTTTTTACTAGACCAGCATTGGAAGGGTTACACAGGGCTTTAAAGTTCCTGGAGATTTCTGCAGACGCATCCGAAGCTCAGATAGTTACATTTTGTTTACATAAATGTATCTAAGTGTTTAATGTGACTCACTCTCTCTGACTGAGCTGGAGGACAGCCAAAGTGTGTAACATTCAACACTTAGATACATTTATGTAAACAAAATGTAACTATCTGAGCTTCCGATGCGTCTGCAGAAATCTCCAGGAACTTTAAAGCCCTGTGTAACCCTTCCAATGCTGGTCTATTAAAAAAAATGCTGGTTGCATATAATATACTGTAAATAATGTTTTAGAGCAAAGTTGAAATGCAGGGTTATATTCCGCTTTAATTTTACTTTATACACACAGAATGATCAAGTCCTTTTTCTATATCACTTTCCTGTACCATAATAAACCATAAACTCTTTCGAATTCTATATTACACTCTTATGACCTAATCAATAGTAAGCCATTTTTCCTTCTGTTTTACTCCTTATACTCTAACAGATTTTAATCATGCCACCGCCACTCACTTATCTCAATACAAGGGGAAAGGGAAAGGGCAGCCAGATAATGCCAAAGCCAGTTTATCTCAGTAAAGCATGAAAAATATACCTAACATATCTTACACAACCAGCTACTATTAGACAATGGCTGAAGCAATTCTTGACATGGCATTCACTCAACAATAATAACAGTAATGTATAGAAAGAGAGAATGAGCGTGAGAGGAACAAAGAGAATCTGTTTTAGCTACTTGTTCTCACACATTGCTTACCTTTGCACAATAAAGAATATAAAAAGGCTGTGATTGATACATAAACAAATGAAGTCCATAAATATCACTTGTACACAACATAAGGGATGGGTCCTAGATGGAGAAAATTCCTGACAGCAGTGTATGAGAGTGCCTCAGGTGTATGAAGACGTTGCTGCATGATTGGGCACAATTGTGATTTTTGTTGTTATTGGCGAAACTAAGGAGTACTTTGCATTGTGATAACCCTTCATTGGGCAGAAGTCCTGATTTGCAGAGCATTTAACATTGTTTCAGTTTCACCTGAGAAAAATGTCATGGAAGTGGCCTTAGTTGCATAAAGCGACAGTACATCAGGTAATGTCCAGGAAGCAAATTCTTATCTCATGAGATCTCATGAAATGCAAAATGATTAGGAGTGGAGGAGAAAAACGGAATGAACTAATGGTCATTGTTGAACAGGCCCGTTTCTAGGGCCATGCGGCCCATGCGGCTGCCCTGAGCGCTGCGGGAGTGGCGTGCTGTGATGGAGGGGGAGTCGCAGCTGTGAGGAGGGCTGCCCGACCTCTCCCTCCCTTCCTCTCCGGGGCCACCCTCCGTGCTCCCCCCTCCACTGCAGAGTGAGCGCAGCAGGAAGCGCTGAATACAGCAACTCAACTTCCTGCGTTCCAATCTCCGATCACTTGCTGCTGGTCTCCTCCTCTACATAGCCGCTTATACACACTCTACTCCCTGTGTATAAGCAGCTATGCAAAGGAGGAGACCAGCAGCAAGTGATCGGCTATTGAAATGCAGGAAAGTGAGTTGCTGTATTCAGCGCTTCCTGCTAAACTCACTCTGCGGCGGAGGGGGGAGCACCGAGGGTGGCCCGGGAGAGGAAGGGAGGGAGAAGTCGGACTGCCCTCCCCGCGGCTGACTTCCTATCTAACTTGTACTGGGAGCTCCTACCTATCTAGCCTATACTGGGGGCACCTACCTATCCAACTTATACTGGGGGCACCTACCTATCTAACCTGTACTGGGGACACCCACCTATCTAGCCTATACTGGGGGCACCTATCTATCTAACCTATACTGGGGCACATACCTATCTAGCCTATACTGCGGGGACCTACCTAGCTAACCTATACTGGGGGCACCTACCTAGCTAGCCTATACTGGGGGCAACAATTCTGGCTACCTATATTGGAGGCACCCACCTAGCTAACCTGTACTGGGGGCACCTATCTATATAACCTATACTGGGGGGACCTATAGCTGGCTACCTATACTGGGGTACCTATGCCTGGCTACCTATACTGGGGGACCTATAGTGGGCTACCTATATTGAGTGCTACTAGACCCAGCTAACCTATACTGCAGGTACATATACCTGGCCCGACAGGGGGGGGGGGGTATTTTTTCATTCTTGCCCTGGCTGCATTTTTGCCTAGAAACTGCCCTGTTGCTGAACATACTGAACACTGACCTAGACCTTTACTATGAGCTCCAATAGGGTTGGATGATGAAACCAAAAGCTAATCATGTTGATGGCAAGTATTGACTTTCCATAATATAACTTTTATAACATTTTAGGCTAGCTAGCAGAGTAAAACAATTTGGTGCGATAGTGTATGTGTGTGTTTTTTTAGTGGTGGTGAGGGTGGGGGGGTTCTCACCATGGCCCCCTCTGTACAGAGTTTTCTCATGTGGATCAGTATTAAAGTTTCAAGCCATGAATGTGCACTTGCAGTGTTAAGTTGGTAAAGCGTTAACTGACTCTGCCAAGAGAATACATTATTTAAGGATGCATTGCATTTCAAAGGAAGCACTAAATGGCACTGCCTAATCATAAGTCCTGAGGAAGCATGATATGTATGGGTGAAACATGTATATAATTCTGCATGAGGAATTGTCCACGTGCATCAAGAAGGAATGCTACATGCATGGGGCATGTGGTATTTCCATCTCCTTCATTCTGACTTAAGCTAGGTACACACATCAGATCAGGGGCGTAACAATAGGCCCTGCAGCCCCTGCGCCCGCGGCTGGAGGGGTGGCAGCATGAGGGGAAAGCCTTGCCCACAGTCGTCGGGGAGAGGGGAAGTTCACCCCCTCTCCCTCACCTCGGGGCTCTCCCATCTGCGCTCCCCTCCAGCTAGTTGCCGTGTGTGGGCAGCGGGCAGCAGCAGAGGCGGCAAGATACATACCTTCTTCCTTGCATTCCATCGCAGCCTTCTTGCTCTAGCGGCTGACGTCACTTCCGGACTTGACGTCAGCCGCTAGAGCGAGAAGGCTGCGATGGAACGCAAGTAAGAAGGTATGTATCTTGCCGCTTCCGCTGCTGCCCGCTGCCCACACACAGCAACTAGCTGGAGGGGAGCGCAGAGGGGAGAGCCCTGAGGTGAGGGAGAGGGGGGGAACTTCCCCTCTCCCCGCCGACTGTGGGCAAGGCTTTCCCCTCATGCTGCTTCCGCTGCTGCCCGCTGCCCACACACGGCAACTAGCTGGAGGGGAGTGCAGAGGGGAGAGCCCCGAGGTGAGGGAGAGGGGGGAACTTCCCCTCTCCCCGCCGACTGTGGGCAAGGCTTTCCCCTCATGCTGCCACCCCTCCAGCCCACACAAAACGCCCCCCCCCCTTGGGGGGGGGGCTGCTCTGAAATTCTGCAGGGGGGCCTGGTGGGACTTAGTTACGCCCCTGCATAAAAGTCTTTGGGAAATGAAAGATCCATTTTACCCTCTTCCATGTAGTATTAGAGCCATACTCTACACAGTCTATTCTATTGAGCTGAACTCCACATCAGATAAAAATCTTTGCAAGATGCTGTGCACAAAGATGCTGTACACATTCAACAGATCAGTATCTGCAAAAGATCAGTTCCTGCAAAATGCATTCATAGTCTATGAAATCTGCAGATCTCATACACACTTTGTTTAATGGACATTCATCTGCAGATCAGACAGTCATCTAAACATCCATCCTAGTGGATCTGATCTGCAGAAGATTGTCCGTTAAACAAGGTGTGTATGAGATTTGCAGATATCATAGACTATGAATGCACTTTGCAGGAACTGATTTTTTGCAGAAACTGATCTTTTGCAGTTACTGATGTGTTGCATGTGTACAGCATCTTTGTGCACAGCATCTTGCAAAGATTTGTATCTCATGGGGAGTACAGCTCAATAGAATAGACTGTGTATGCTTGGCTCTCATACTACATGGAAGCGGGTAAAATTGGTCTGTGATATATCAGGATCAAGATGGCGCCACCGACGGCTGCCTCGGCACATGGCTCCTGAACTTTCTACTTTTTCGTAGTATTTTAGCATTTTAGCATTTAGTTAGCTTAGTTCACTTAGTTTAGCTTAGTTAGCTTGTCAGCTAAGTGTCCACCTACCGCAGAGAGACTGTATCTCCCAGACGGGTCGAGTCCCGATCAGCCTCAAGGACACAGCGCT
This sequence comes from Hyperolius riggenbachi, assembly GCF_040937935.1. NCBI lineage: Eukaryota > Metazoa > Chordata > Amphibia > Anura > Hyperoliidae > Hyperolius > Hyperolius riggenbachi. The sequence continues at coordinate 198,969,278 of NC_090648.1, forward strand.
CGCATCTTCTTCCTCACTGCGGCTCACCACGGGGAACGGATCCTCCAGCCTGGATCTAACACTGGCGCCTGGTCTGCAACACGGCCCCCTCCGCCTCCGGTTGTGGCTGCTGCCCTCCATCCCGACTCCGCTGTCTGCCACCTCCAGCCCGACTCTGCTGCCTGCTACCTCCAGCCCGACTCCGCTGCCGGTACCACGGCCCCTCTGTCTCCAGTGTCAGCCGCTCCCACACAGCCTGCCGGGCCGGTTTTCCACGTTCCACCTTCTGCCCCAGGTGGTCCTCCGCACTCCATCGCCGCCAGCAAGGTTCCGCTCTGCAATCCCGGTCCCTACACGGCCGCTGCTGCTGACTCCAGCCACCACGTGCTCACCACGTGGGTGGCCCCTGCCGAAGCCGGCCCTTTCCATCCCCTCGCAGCCGTTGCCAAGGGTACCGGGATAGAGACACCTCAGCAACCCACCCGCAGGAACTACAGGCCCATCATCAAGCGTCCTCGCACACTGAAGTGCCACCGCCTGCAGCCGATGCCTCCTGCTCACTCCAGCTGGCTCCACCATCACATGCCAGAAGGTCGCCCGCTGTCTGCCAGCTGCACCTAGGGTCCCATCTGCCACCCTCCAGCTGCACCCTGGTCCTAAGAGTGGTACCCAGTGCCTGCCAGCCACATCTGAGAACTCAGGGACCCTCTAACCCCCACCATACACGGGGACCCAGGCCTGTTGTGGCCTAGGGCTGCACCCAGTCTACTCCTGCACCACGTGGATACTACACCCTCCTTGCCTGCTGATGTGCTACCTGCTGCCCTCTCCCCCAGGATCTTGATGCTGCCGGTCTGCCATCACCTGGCTGAGCTCCTGGGCAAATGGGCCCCCATCTGGTCGTCACGTGTCTCCAGGACCGCAAAGGTACTCTGCTGCTACTCTTCTATTAGCCGTATGTAGGGTGACCATTGCCCGCCTGCTGCCCTCTCTGCCACCCTGCCTGCCTGCTGCCCTCTCTGTCACTGTGCCTCTGTGAGTAACGGGATAGCTGCCTGCCTGCTGTTCTCTCTGTCTGCTGGTGCCCTCACCGATGCCATACTGCATACTCACACTGAAATGGCTGCCCACTCCCCCCCTTCACCACACCACATGCCCCGCACTACCTACACCAGGCTGCAACTCACCCTCTGGGAATCCTGCAGCTCCTCCATCCCTGACGGTGGTCTCCTCCACAACTCTGTCTGGAGCCACATCCAAAAACTCACCAGCTCTGACCCACCAGTCAGTTCAGGTCAGCGGCGCAGGGGCTGCTGCGCGGGAGCTCTTGTGAGGTTGAGGAAAAGGGGCCTGCGCTCAGCCATTCCCTCAGCCCTCCTGGCAAATGTCCGCTCCCTCCCTAACAAGTTGGACGAACTTCGCCTTCTTAGCAACAAGAGGGAGCTCAGCAATAATACCCCAGTCATCTGCTTCACGGAAACGTGGCTGCATCAGGACATTCCAGACAATGCCCTCCTCCTCCCGGGCTTCAGCATTATACGTGCGGACCGCGATCCCACCCTCTCAGGGAAAAAGAAAGGTGGGGGCATCTGTTTCTATGTCAGCTCCGCATGGAGCCCAAACACGTCACTGCTAGCTAAAAAGTGCACCCCCAACCTCGAACTACTACTCATTAATTGCAGGCCTTCATACTCGCCCAGAGAGTTCACCTCCTACGTCCTCGGGGGCGTGTATATTCCGCCTGACGCCGATGTTAAAATCGCTCAGCGGGACCTCAGTGACACCATCACACAGTGGGAGACGTCCCTTCCAGACTCTCTGTTTATCATTATGGGCGACTTCAACAAAGCCAACCTCCGGCATGAGCTTCCACGCTACCTCCAGCACGTGGACTGCCCCACCAGGAACTCCAGTACTCTAGACCACTGTTACACACCTCTAAAGGACGCTTACAAGGCCGCCTCGTGGGCAGCTCTCGGTTCATCTGACCACTGCCTCATCCATCTGGTTCCTACCTATAGACGGCGCCTTGAGTCAGCAAAACCGGTCCTGAGGTCCACCAAAGTGTGGTCAAATGAAGCCAAACTCCAACTCCAGGCGTGTTTTGACTGTACGGACTGGAAGGCGCTAGAATCACCCGACTTAGATGAGTGGGCTGACACTGTCTCATCCTATATCAGCTTCTGTGAAGAATCCTGTGTACGCACCAAGTCCTTCAAGATCTACCCCAACGACAAACCGTGGTTCTCAAACAAGTTGCGCCAACTGCGGAGTCGCAAGGAAGCAGCTCACAGGTCTGGCTCCCTGCAGGACTACAGAACGGCAAGGAACTCCCTCAACAGGGAACTCCGTGCCGCTAAACGGTCATATGCTGAAAGAATTCAGAACAATCTCCGCTCAAACGACCCTCGGGCTGTCTGGAAGGGCCTGAAGGCTGCCACCAGCTACAAGCCTCCCCCCCAACAGGCTACCCCTTGCTCCGAGCTAGCTGAGGAACTCAGTAACTTTTATTGCAGGTTTGAGGTTCCGGGCACCTCTGGGGGGCTGTCCACTCCTTACTCCCCCCCCCTCTCTGCCTATAAGAGCATTGAACCTAGCTCGAGCACATGCCCCCCCTTGACAGTATCTGAGGACGTTGTTCTGCACCTCTTGTCTTCCTTGAATGCCAGGAAAGCATCTGGCCCTGATTGCGTGTCACCTGCATGTCTGAAGTCCTGCGCACGTCAGCTGGCCCCCGTCCTGACCTCTATCTTCGCCAGGTCCCTCACCGAAGGGAAAGTCCCTACTTGCTTCAAGGAATCCATCATCATCCCCATCCCAAAAAAGCAAGGGGTTTCTGACCTAAACAACTTCAGGCCCATTACCCTAACATCGGTGGTCATGAAGACCTTTGAAAGAGCGGTACTGTCGCTGCTCAAGAATGTTACTCTGGACCGACTGGACCCTCTCCAGTTCGCGTACAGAGCAAACAGGTCCACTGACGATGCTATCAACATCTGCCTGGAGTTTATCACTAACCACCTCGACAGGTCAAACTCATATGCTAGAGTTCTTCTGCTGGACTTCAGCTCGGCTTTTAATACCATCTGCCCCCGTATTCTGCACGACAATCTCACGGAGCTCAAAGTCCACCCAACCCTCCGCCTCTGGATCACAGACTTTCTCTCGAACAGGTCCCAGGTGGTTAAGCTGGGCGACATATCCTCCAGACCCAGAGTGACCAACATTGGAGCCCCTCAGGGCTGCGTCTTGTCACCATTTCTGTTCTCTCTATACACGAATAGCTGCACATCCACAGCTGACTCTGTCAAAATCATCAAATTTGCGGACGATACCACAATCATTGGCCTTATTAGTGAGAACGATGAACAGGCTTACCGCAAGGAGGTAGACAGAATCTGCAATTGGTGTAGAGAGAATAGGCTAGTTCTTAACACAGCCAAAACCGTGGAGATGGTCATTGATTTCAGGAAGAATGCCAGCAACCCCCCTCCGATACATATCAAGGGTATCGAAGTCGCTAGGGTTCCCAACGTCCGCCTCCTGGGTACAACCATCTCTGCTGACCTGACCTGGAGGGCAAACACTACCGCGACTCAGAAGAAGGCACAGCAAAGACTCTTCTTTCTTCGCCAGCTTAAGAAGTTTGGCATGGCCCAGGATCTTCTGAGGTCCTTCTACTCTGCTACGATCGAGTCAGTCCTCTGCTCATCCATCCTGGTCAGGTTCGCTAGCTGCACCGCCAGCGACAGATACAAACTCCAGAGGGTCATCAGCTCAGCGGAAAGGATTATTGGGAAACCTCTTCCCCCTCTAGATCTCATCTATAACGCTAGACTGCGGAATAGAGCAATGAAAATTGTGGGCGACCTCCTCTCACCCTGGCCACAGTTTTTTCACTCGACTCAAACTGGGCCGGAGGTTTCGGTCCATCCCTGCTAAGACTACTAGGCGTATGAACACTTTTTTCCCCACGGCCGTCAGAGTCTTGAACTCTGCCCATTCCGCTGACCGCCCCTATAGCCATCTACTGGACTAATACCTGACTTCGGCTGCAGCCGCTCTGTTTACTACCCTGCCTAGGTCGTACTAGAATTATCTTCTGCTACACGTTGCTGTCCCTGCTAGACCCGCAACTGACCTACTGCAAATGTTATATTACTCCTGTATCTGTTGTATTGTACTGCTGCACTCTTGTTATGTTGTTCTTCACTCCTGTCTGTTTGTACAACTCTTCCTTGCCAATCAAAGTGCCAAAACTAATTCCGGGCACGGGCAACCGTGCTTGGCGAAATAAACGAATTCTGATTCTGATTCTGATTCTGATCTTTCATTTTCCAAAGACTTTTATCTGATGTGTGTACCTAGCTTAAGACTTTTTGTCCTACTTGCATCGACCTGCTGCAGTCAGTGGTGTTAGTAGATGAGTTGAAAGACCTCTGGGTCCATATGCTCACGTGCTCCTCCACAGACTCCATATTAAAATTCCATCACTAGCCAGACACCACTGCGAGAGGCAGATCCTTGCAAGCCAGTTGATCATCCTCACACATGTGTTGGTGGATCTAAAGTATGTCATAAATTGCAGTTAATAGCCTAAGATGCATACTAGCGACTTAACCCGTTTAAAAATGGTCTAGGTCCATCACTGCGGCCAGCGCGCACCCACTGCGCGTGCACACACACCACGCGCGCGCACAATGGTATTTGTAGTAATTGTAGTACCTAACTCAGTCTAACCAAATATTGGTACATGTGGTCTGCAGTGTTGTTTGGGCAGTGGGGTTGCAGCATTTCTCTTTTTCACTATGGGAATTTAAAGGCAATTTGGGGCAATTTTACCATTAATAAAAAGGAATTTTTGCTTTTAAAAATTGAATTATTGAATTGTTGAATGCCCATTTTTACATTTTCATGTATTTTGTCATTTTCATTGGGGTATATTTACAAAACTGGCATGCACATGGCAATTTTACTAGTACTTATGCAAATAACTTACAGCTCATTGTGCAATGTGAGTGCAACCTTTGCTATGTACACAACACTCGTGTATCTTGTGTAATGTGTGTTATGCTGTCTAACTTAGCGCAGGGACATGTTACCACAGTTTTGTAAATAAGCCCTATTGTGTCATATATAGAATTGTTTACCTATTTTTTTTTTTGTAAATCACATTTTTATTAGATCAAGATCATATATAAACATTGGTCATTGATATCCAATCATATATTACAAATACAATACAAAAATCCAAAGGATGAAAAAGAGCAACAAATTCTACAAGTTATCTTCTCCAAATACAGTAACCTGGTCTGAATTGTTTATCTATTAAACTCATATATGTATTTGTTTTTAAATATACTGTATATACTACATGTACAGTATACTTACAGAGCAAAAGCAGTGTTAATCATTTGTGTTATGTGTTCGCTTGATGAATATCGCTACCATTCAATAGTAATTTATGAGGAGGGTACACAGTGCCTTTATCATGGCTCACAATGAGCCAGTGCCGTTATACAAGAGCAGTTTTACTACCATATTAAACAGTAATTGACAGTCCTGAGAGATTTATTGAAGCTGGGGAGTTAGAAACTAATCATATGAGTAAGCAAGGAGAATGGTGAGCTGGTGTCTAACAACACAAGCACAAAATATGTAAGTCCAAAATAATGTAAAAGATAGGCAACACAGCTATGCTAATTCTCTACATGCAGGTCAAAAGAAACACAAAAAGGAATAGTATGTTTTTTTCCCTTAACAAGTTCGAGGCAGATCACTGCTATATTCTATTCTGTGAAAATCATTATTTATATGTGTATGATAACTGTTTGTCTGCATGTACTCTGATAAAATGCTCTTTCATCCTGCGCCTTTTTTTCAGGATTCATCCAGGTCTATTTCATCTATTTTAACAACAGACATTTCCTGATGGGTTTTAAATTACAAAGGATGCTTTTGGTGGACAATACATTGAGTAGAACTGAATTCCAGAGGGGATCTGGAGCTCCTGATAAGAGCTGCAGTAAAAGAATAACATCCAAATGGAGTCTTGGCAGCTATGAGTGTAGTACTGTTGGTGTGTATACCTCAATGACTGGGGACATATCACAGCTTGTGCTTACATGTTTTGTTGTAGCCACAGTAACTTATGCATTATCCTTTTCCTTCATAAAATTGATGCTTTATTTTGTCTGTTTGCAATCTGGATTATACTGACTATGTTAACATTACCTTAGGCTGAAAATAAAAATATTAGAGCCACCTTGTTGCAAAGTGTAAGGGCCCATTTCCACTAGTGTGAATCTGTATGCATTTTCTGCATGCAGATTCACATTACCAATTATTGTCAATGGGCCTGTTTCCACTAGCCCAAAAATCTGTGCGGTTTGCTGTGCAGAAAAAAAATCAGTGCAGCAAAGCCATCAGAATTCGCTTTTAGTCTTGCGGTTTTCCATGTGTTTTCATGTGCGTTTTCATGTAAAGACCCATGTTAATGCATACTGGCATTGACATGGTTAAAATCGCTTACCACAAACCGCGAGCATTTCCGTGTGAAAATCCGCATAGAAACACAAAGGAATCCGCAACCGTATGCGGATTTGTTTACACGTTTTTCACGATGGAATCGCACCGCTGTAGTGGAAACGTAGCCTCATCATTCTGCATTCCTTTTCATTGCCTAATATTGCTTCCACTAAAGAAAATGACTTATTTAAAGCACACCTGAAACAAAAAAAGTATGATATAATGAATTGTATTTCTAGTACAGATAAGGGATAGAACATTAGTAGCGAAGAAAAGAGTCTCATATATTTATTTTCAGTTATATAGCTTTTTTGATAACATTGCATTATACTGTCACAGTTGCAGTGTTAAAACCACACTCTGTGTTTTAAGCTATAAAACAGAGCAGAAATAATGGCCCTCTGAACTTTCCTGCAGTAAAACCTTATCTCAAACTGTTTCTCACTGTTTTTTGGCTATTTAAAGGATACCGTAGCGCTCTAACAAATAGGGAGGCATGAGGAGACCATCCTACACATGCCTGCTTCCCCCGCTTTGAAATTTGTCAGAGCGCTACGGTATCCTTTAAGTGTTTCATAAAACAGGACTGTATTGACCAAGGTGGCACTAGTTGAATAGTTCAGAGAAGCTCTTTTGCATTAATAACAACTGAAGTTTTTTAAGTCTTCCTGTACTGGAAAACAATATGTCCTATTTCTTAGCTGTACTACACATACAATACATCATCTCATAAGTTTATTTTCATTTCTGATTTGCTTTAAAGCCAAAGTGCTGGGCAATATGTGAAACAAATAGCTCTTGAGTTGGGAGCAAAATAGGTAAGAATATGCTAAAAAAGTATGTAAGGAAGAAACGTGCAATGGAAAATAGTCATAGTCATAACAGAGAGCAGGTGAAGTCAAATAAAGAGCATTACATCATAATAAGATTTTTTTTGTTTTATGTGGTTGTCTGTGCCACAAGTGGTGATGAACTGGCAAATTCCAGGGGGATCAGGGTAAGCATAGGAACACATTAGTATCATGTTGGCAGGTGTAGCTAAGGCAACAGAACTTCAAATTCCAAGGGTACCAGCCTACATGGAGCAAAGGGGATACAAATGTTTTTAGAGGGGCCCTGTATTGTAATCTTCTAAGTACAGTGTGTACTGTAACTTTAAATTGTAAAAGTTTCACCAATTCACTTAAAGAGAACCAGAGACGAAGCACCCTCATGTATTTTATTACATTTATCAGTGGGAACATGACAGTAAACACTTACCCTGCTTTTAGTTTCATTCTTCTCTGCTAAATCTGTCTGTTATCAGCTGTGATAAGAATCCCCGACGGAGCATTCAGTCTAGGTTTGACCTGGAATCATAGCTGAGTCAGTCTTCTGTGAAGTCCTTTCAAGCCAAAGCCCGCCCCCTCCTGGCTCAGCTTTCCTGCTTTGCATACTCAGAGCTCTGATGACAGGGAGGATCTGCTGTTGCCGAGAAAGAAGCTCTCAAACAACAGACAAGTGTGGCTGTGCAGTCATCATGCAGTTTAATTTTTATGAGAGACACTTCCTACAGGCAGCTGCACAGCATACCAGAATAATGAATGCAGCAGCAGCCCTGCTTGTTTATAGTCTCATAGAGCCTAGACAGCACATCCAGAACAGCTCATAACCTGAAAGCAGAATGGGTATGAGCCGGCGGCCATATTGGATTTTTCCTGGAGCAATAATGGATAAAAAAACACTCAAAAAGGCACACCAGAGCGGCAAAATTATCAGGTAGAGCATTTATTCCTTACAAGCCATCGGCTGATATGTTTATTTTGTGTGAAACGTTCATCTCTGGTTCCCTTTAAGGAGGGGGGGAAAAACAATTCAATGCTGAAGGCACATTTCCAAAGCTTTAAAAATGTGTTTTCCTACTAAAACTTTAAATTCAATTTAAAGAGCAAGTAGACTTTTTTAAGTATTTTATTTTTTCTCATTTGAACCCTACCATCCTTTAAATCCATTTTGGTGGAAAAAGAATGTTCAGGAGCTTTCCAATGGTCTTGCATGCAGAAAATCACAATACAAATTCACTATGCTTTCAAGCAAGAGACACTTCTTCCTATACTATTGCTTCATGCTCTGCTTCACGTTTAACCTTTTTTTAACCTGCATTCTCTATGTTATTTTGTGAACAAATTGGTATTTCTTGGTGCCATTGTTCCCATTTACTGATATTGCTGAAGTCACTAATTAATGTATTTCCTCCTCACCACTTTTCATATAAGCTCTATTGTTAGTGCAGGAATTCAGTCAGGGATGACGTGGAAATATAATCAGCAATGATGCAGAAATACTTTCAGCACTGACATGAGCAATAGCCGTTATCAGGAATAATAACGGACATAGCAGCCTCTGGAAATAGCAGTACTTCTCTATGAGAATCTGGGTTTAAAAAACAAACAAATTCAAAGTAGAGCAGCAACACTAATAGTAGTTTACTAAGTAAGCATTGCTTGGTGAAAAATCAATACTTAAAGGGATACTGTAGGGGGGTCGGGGGAAAATGAGCTGAACTTACCCGGGGCTTCTAATGGTCCCCCGCAGACATCCTGTGCCCGCGCAGCCGCTCACCGATGCTCCGGCCCCGCCTCCAGTTCACTTCTGGAATTTCTGACTTTAAAGTCAGAAAACCACTGCGCCTGCGTTGCCGTGTCCTCGATCCCGCTGATGTCATCAAGAGCGCACAGCGCAGGCCCAGTATGGTCTGTGTCTGCGCAGTACACTCCTGGTGACATCAGCGGGAGCGAGGACACGGCAACGCAGGCGCAGTGGTTTTCTGACTTTAAAGTCAGAGATTCCAGAAGTGAACCGGAGGCGGGGCCGGAGCATTGCGCCAACACAGGATGTCTGCGGGAGACCATTAGAAGCCCCGGGTAAGTTCAGCTCATTTTCCCCCGACCCCCCTACAGTATCCTTTTAAGATTCAGTGTATAAATCATCCAGTGCTTTGAAAACAATAAAATCTTAAAGAGACTCAGAGATGAAATAAATGCAAGATTTTTTTCTTACCTGGGGCTTCCTCCAGCCCCATAAGCATGGATGCGTCCCTTGCCGTTCTCCCGCGGTACACAGAAGAATCACAGTGTATTTTTTTTTTTAAATTGTTAGTGATTTTTCTTTAACATGCATGTGTAAATGGATGCTGCCATACATGGCTCACGCACTGACTCTGACGGAGTTTGAAATCAACCATTAAATCATAGGTGAAGCATAGCAAGGTTGTATAAATAAACTATAATATAGATGCTACAGACTTTTTTTTCCTATCATCTCCCTTACAACTGTGATAAATCTCACCGTGGGCAATCAGGAGCAATAACTGACATTTCTCCAGTGTGCACACACATCAAAGCCTCCCGCACGTTCACCCCTGCAGGCATTAATCAGAACAGCTTACAGCTACAGGCCTAGAATATTGGCTTTCTAATAAATGAATGCATGCAAAGCAGCAACGTTTGGACTCAGGACTTATGTAGCTATATGCTGCCCCGATTAATGCCTGCAGGAGTGAAAGTGCAGGGGGCTTTGAAGTGTACAAGCAAGAGGGCTATGAATGTGAATGGTACAGCTGAAATGTCTGCATCATCTGGGTGAGGCAGTTTGTGTGCCAGACAGGAGCCTTGAACATTGCAGCTGCCAGTACATGATCAGCACTACGCATTAGTTAGGTCATGAGGGTGGATTGTAGGAGACACAAAGGCACAGCAAAAAAAAAACAATGTACAAATCCTTTTCTTCAATAATAACATTTTGTTTCTCTAGTAGATTGGTATCTGAGGCTTCCCCTCCACAACAGTTGTTTAACATTTAGGAATGTAAAAATAAAAATAATAAAACACATAATAACCTTACTTCTATGGTCAGGGGCAGCGCAGGTATGTGCCGAAGTGACCTGCTTCGATGTAGCCATCCTTGTTTCTCCTCTTCATGGGGTCCAGTAGAAGAGTGATGACTTTTTGACATGGAAGGCATTCCTGGGCTCCTGCCCAATGCTCACCACCCCTCCTAATCAGAATGGGGGGAAGGATTAAACTGCCACTGAACCTCTCTCCCCATTGGGGACAATGGAAAGATGTGGTCCAACCAATATGGAAAAAAGTGATGGGAAGGGACAGGGTTTAATGGAAGACATCCCCAGGATTTTGCAAAGGAAAGTCTGTGTATCATTTGATAAATAATAAAGCTGCAATGTGGGAATCATTACAGTAAGGGAAATGCATTTCTGCTTTTTTTTGCAACCCTCTTTTTATTATCTGAAGTTTAATAATATATGGGAAGAAGAAGGTACCTTATTTCTAAAGAAGATGGGAACTGGATTAAAGCTTTAAAACAGCTCTTCCTGAAATTTCACACAGCCATTCCATTCAGGGCTCATCAAACACTGTCTCAGAATCTCAGATCTGAAAACAGGGATAATGGTGTTAAGCATGCTGTCTCAGTTTAGGGCTGCTGTAACCCTCTAAGGCCTCTTGCACACTGCAAGCGATTCCAATTCTGATTCTGCTTTTTAATCGGTTTTTACATCCGATTCCGATTCAGATTTGCAGTTTGCTCCCTGCACACTGCAAATCGGAATGAAGTAGGAATGTAATTTACCTTTATTCTGTGAAATTGACATACTGTGTGCACTGCGCCTTTGACAGCAGTATTGTGGAATCAAAACGGTGCATAGATACGCCCAAGCGGCCAAATAGTCGCATAGCAGGGTTGCTAAGGCAACTGCATAAACAGAGAGGGGAATGTTCCGGAAGCTCCTCGTGAGTCAGAAGCGGAGCACAGATCAGACGCAGAGGGGCAGAGCGCGCAAGACCAAGCCTGAGGGAACTGGTTTATATTTCAATAATTTTTATTGGCTTAAACATAGAACCAGAATAACATTACAGTTACAGTAATGAACCATGAAGTATATTGTTGCTTACAAACATGAAGTAATGTGAATACAATGCAAGTTACAAAACAAATGACATGACAACATGAGTCTTGTAATTATGGCAGCCTGTGAGAATTAATAAACAAGAGTCAGAAGTTTGGAGTATAAAGAACAACCTTTAACCGTGTATTTCAGTCTTTAGAAAGGCTGAGTGTCGGTATGCTTAACAACTTCGTTAGGGCAGATGACGACTGCCCACTCACAAACCAAAATGGCTGGGCAGGGCCACCCTCTCCTAGGTACAGCTAGACGCTAATGAGGTCCTGCCTCCGGCAAGACAGGATCTTTATTACAATTTTTGAAGATCTACACTTATGATAAAAGTTTCCTAGTAATGTAGGCCTATTTGAGGTTGTAATACCAGTGGATCCGTAAAGGATTATACCTTATCAGGTTGTCAGTTCGTGAACAAAGATAGGTAAGGAAAAGTAAGGAAGGAAAAAGAAGTATAGAGAAGAGGGTCAAGGGCTCAAGGCAGCGAGAGCGGGGGCCCAGCAATCCTATTACAGAATGAAGATTATGGATTTGTCTCATTAACCCAGGTGAGTAGTATCAATAACGTCTTAGTTGGGAGCTTGTCTCAGACCCTAGGATATAATTGGCAAAGGGGGACCATATCTTATCAAATGTTTTCATACTGTCCATCATTCTAGCTTAAAGCTTCTCAAAAAATAGAATGTGACAGAGCCTCTGTTTAACCTGATTAAAGGATAGAGTGGTAGTATTCCAGGAAGCAGCAATTGTTAACTTTGTTGCTGTGAAAATAAAGTTAATCAGGGCATTTTGAGTGGAGGTCAGGTTCGGATACGGGAGGCCTAGAAGTGTGCAAGCAGGGTTCTGAGGCCCATGCGCAGACCCTTATCCATAATCTATTTACTTTTTTGCATTTCCACCAAGTGTGGGCATGTGTACCAACCTCTGAACAACCCCTGAAACAATTAGGGGTGGAGCTTGGTTTAATTGTTGACAGTCTTTGTGGAACTAGGTACCACCTAAATAACAGTTTGTAATTAGTTTCAATCAGATCAGCATTCACGGAAAGGCGGAGAATGTTATTGCAGATATCTTGTAAGTCTTCAGTTAATATTGTAATACCCAGTTCTTTTTCCCATTTTATTATGTATTTAGGTTTCCACTCTGAGGACACCCGTGACAAATCCCTTTATATCATGGAAATGACTCCAGAGGAAAAGGGGTCTGGTATACATATGGTCTCGTACGCTGTTCTACATGAAAGAGAGGAAATATCAGATATATTGGTTTTTACAAAGTTCTCCTCAGAGAGTCAGTCAGTCAGAAGGCGGCAGTGAGGGAGGAAGAAGGCTAGTAAGAGCGGCTGCAGCAGCCACCCCATTAGGTGAAGAGTGGGCCAAGCAGCAGCATACAGACCACCAGCAGAGCAGAGGGCAGCGGTGACAGAGCCAGTCAGTTAACGGAGACCAGGTTGAAGTAACAGCAGACAAGATCCAAGCTAGCGCGGAAAAAGAGAAACCCTGTCAGGCCAGATGAGTATAGGCCTCTCACCAGCATCAAGTCACAGTTGTGTTCAGAAAAGGGCCAGCGTTCAGTGGAGGTTTTCTGAGTATAGAGATAGTTAACCCAAGTTACTGAAGGGCATATTCTGATGAAAATGTGTGACTAAAATCTGCCTGTCTGATAAAGCCTTAAAGAGATAGTAACATTGTGATGATAATCAGCTTATTACTGTAAGATAGTGCTGCCCTGCCAAAGAAACAGAGATTGTAACTAAGTAAATGAAGCGTGAGTGCCTTTTGTCATCAGAAAAGTGAATAGCCTCTAATAACCCCCTCAGAACTAATACAGCTCAGCCGCTAGCAGGGATCCTGACTCAGAGACATTTTTCCTTTCAGCCTGTTCAGTTATAAGTCATCAGTTCTTCAGTTGATATGTTCATTATTTGTTTACTAAAAGCCTGATACAAGGAGTGAACCAAAGTGTTATTTCTGTGTTACCCAAGTACACAGCCTAAGAGAGAGAAAGAGAGCAAAGCCTTGTATATAAAGAGAACCTGTCAGTGAGAAATAACTAAATCTGTTAACCTGTCAGCATTAAAGAAGAAGATTGGAGAAGTTTCACTGCATCTTGTGTTACTAAGTGAACTACAGTGAAAAGCGGAGTGACTTCTGAAAGAGATAAAGAGTCAACAGAGTGGAGATACAAGTTTTACAATATAACAAAATTAGAGCTTATTCAGATTAGAGTTCAAATAATATAAGAGAAGAGCAATATTGAAGGAGTGAGATATGGATAGTATAGCTGGGTGTATTGGTCAATTTGTTTATTTTATTTGCGTTTCTTTTTATTTTCTCTAACCCCTTTTTAATTATTTGATTCTTTCTTAATTTTGTTTATTATTTTGGGATAGCCTATCCAAACAAGTGGTGCCTAATGGTAGCCATACGCTGGTCGATTTGCCATCAGATCGACCAACAGATAGACCCCTCTCTGATCAAATCTAATCAGAGAGGGATTGTATGGCTGCCTTTACTGCAAACAGATTGTGAATCGATTTCAGCATGAAACCGATCACAATCTGTGAAACTGCCGCTGTCAAACCCCCCCACCCTCCTGAGCTATACATTACCTGATCCGGCCGGCGCGACTCCCCTGGTCTCCGCTGTCTTCTTCTCCATGCTGGGCTCTGGGTCCGGCTGGCTTGAACTTCCTGTCTGGGGGAAGTTTAAACAGTAGAGGGCGCTCTACTGTTTAAACTTCCTGCCAGGACAGGAAGTTCATTGAGGCCAGCCGGACCCGGAGCCCAGCGCGGAGAAGAAGACAGCGTAGACCGGGGGAGTCACACCGGCGGAATAGGTAATGTATTGCAGCTAGGGTTGGTCAACGAGCATTTGAACGCCACTATCGATGCACTCCCGACCCGCCGGCGATCGAGCAAAATCTTCCGCACGGACGGATCGAAGGGAATCGATGGGAACGATTGATTTCGGATGGAAATTGATCATTCTGGCAGCGTTTGCACAATGATTTCACAGCAGATTTGATCACAGTGATCAAATCTGCTGTATATCGGTGGTAAAATTGTTAGGTGTATGGGTCCCTTAAGAGATACAGTAGTTATAGTATTACAGTATAAAGAGCAAAAGTCTAAGAGATTTTCTGAGTAAAGTGAACATTCTTTTGGACGCCAACCAACAAACTGTGGAAATTGCTTCAGTACCATACAAAAGAGAGTCACGAGTCCCCTAAGGTTTTGCTGAGCAATATACTGTAGCTTGGACTTGGCTACAAGGGACTGAGACTGTATAGGAACTAAATTGCTCAATAGACCTGTCCCTACCCAAGCCCCTATGCCTCAGTGAATGGTACTGTGATAAAAAGGTGTTATACTGTAAAGTGGTTGATGATTGTACAAGAAGATCTGTTGTAGCTCAATTTTATTTAAAAGTTTCTGTGTAACTTAACCTTTTTATTCCGCAGCTTTTACCGGTGCACCGGCTGTGAAGAGGAGAAGATTGCATTTTTTTTACCTGTGATGTGCAAGGAAAGTGTAAATTTGTGTTAAGAGTTACTGGTTGTGAGAAGTTACCAGTGGCCATTGTTATGGTCACAAATAAATCATTGATATTCACATCTAAGTCAGTGTCTGGTGGATTCCTCTCAGCCATGGCCAAGTGCTAAGGATAAATCGGGTTACACTGCTAACAACTTTCCCACCCCATCATCATGAAGTAGTCAGGAAGAGTGAGGGTAAATCAGCCAGTCTTTTACTGTGAATAGGGCATTTTCCTTTTCCATGCCATTCCAGTGTATTTAAAACAAAATGAAATTCAAGAGGAATTTGTTTCTTATTACAAGCAGGGTAGGATGATGAGAGGCACAGGTGGTTTTATAATCAAACTGGTTCAGTTTGGTAACTGTCCTGTTCAGGAGACCTGGAGTGACTTAATTTAATGCCTTGTCACTCTTTGTAGTACCTTCTAGGAAGCAAAATGACCTGTGCCTTTTTTTAGCATCATTTCCGTTGCTTCTTCTGCAGCATAGGACAATGGCATTCAGATTTGTCCATCTTTGGCTAAGAGTAAGACCTTCACTTCTGACCAGGTTTTTCTGGTACTCCCAGCTCCTCTCTCTACAGTTATTGTCAAATTCATTTTTGGTCACCCCGATATGCAAGAACTTTCTTATTCAAAGCTGTTTTTCCTATGACTCCAACTTGTTTACCTGTCCAATAAAATTCCACTCCTAAATCTTAGTTTGTATGATCTGTTGGTATGTCATTTGCAACAAGTCTTGATTTACTAAAATATTTAGATTTCTACAGAATTGGAAGCAGATATATATTTTGTAACCATCCATGCTAGAAATGCATACAGAGGGACATATTTTATGTTGAGCAAATAACCCCAATTGTTCTTTCCATTTTAGATTCAATCTCGTCAGCAGCTCCTTTCTTGGTTACACCCTACCCCAGTAGATGAAGAAGTCCACATTACCTACAGTACTTCCATCCCTGCAACATTATTTACATTTACATTTATTTTCCTCTCATTTCTCTTTCATCATTAATGTTTAATTTCTCAACAGATGCTTCTCCCTCTCATTTTAACTATTTATAGCATGTCAATAAAACAGTCTGGAGAAAAGGGAACCCCAGAAAAAATGGTTTAAATATGTCAACTGTACTTCGTTTGCCATGCCCTGAATCATTTATTAGTGTTTACTTGTGCATAGTTGCCTTTATTGTTTAAAAATAAATGAGACAGACCAGCCTCCATATTTCTGCCCTGGCAGGCTATCTTTTCTCTAAGGGTCCCAAATCTAACTGAATCGGCCAGCCCTGTCCTCTTATAAGCAGATAGATTTTGTTTCCATTGTGCTTTCTTGTTATTTAGTTTAAGATTTGTTTTTGTTAGCTGTAATTTTTATGTGGTTATTGGGATGTAATTCAGTGAATTTTAGTCACAAGATAAACCTGGTATTTCCCAGTCCATGGTCACACGGCGCTCACTAGAATAGTATACAACAGATGGAGAGCAGTAAAGTCAATCTAGCAAAAAGGCAGAATAACATTTTGGCAAAGTGATTAAGCCTTTAATAAATGAAACATAAAGCTTGTGGCTTGCTTCAGTTAGCTGTGCCATTGCAGAACCTACAGTACAAGACAGAATACAAACAAGGGGATTTTGCTGAATATTTTCTTATGATAAATTACAAGATTTGGGTGGATTAAAATAATTCATAGTTTGGGTTCGGGTTAGGTTCTATTTCACAAAAGTTGTAAAAGTAAAAATGGGATAGATTTCCTACATAATGTACTTCTATGCTATCCCTGTAATAAACGTCCCTGTATTGTAGCATATCGAGGGAAAATGGCGCTTCTGCCAAGCACTGAAGTTGCACCCCTGTCAAAACATCTGACATTCATCTTTTAGATATGTGAAGGTCATTAATCTTGTTTTAATTAAAAAAAATGGCAATAAATGAACATTCTAACCCATTAATTGTCTTCACTGATGCAAACTCGTATGTGAAGTTAGGAAGTCCGTTTCCACAGCTATTTCTTTTTCTGCACCTGATGCTAAACACACAGTATTAGATGAGGACAATTCTTAATATGTTCCTATTATTGATTGATTGATTGATTACATTAGTGTAATCACTAGAGATAAATATTCAGAGTAAATGTTGTAAAATACTAAGAGTACTATCCTAATCCTTCCATGGGGATACATAGTCTCATTTTGGGATCTCCAGTGGCCATGCAGGATGCAGCTAAGCACATTATTCTTCCTTGCACTGAGGCTGTCTGACAGACTTGGGGATACAGGGATATGTGTGCTGTGCTGTATAACCCAAGTCTCTTGGTACAGTTCACTGGCACAGGAAGCTGGAGCAGGATCTAAATAAGCTGAAATGGATGAGAATGGTGTCTTTTTTTAATTCACTGGTACTGCCCACCAGTGATATGGAGGTATACTCTGCCTGATTATGTTGGAGGGCACACCGCCTGGTTATTTGTGTGGACAGTCTAGAGATGCTACCTGATTATATCTTAGGGATACCCTGCCTATATTTTTTAGTTTGAGGGAGTATGATGCCTAACTATGTTCGGGAGTCCAAGTTGTTACAAGAGGCTAGTCTACCAACTTGTGTGGTTTGGGAAGACACGTTGCCTAATTATATTCTATGAGGGGCACGAACTGCCTAATTATGTTTTTTGGGAGTTGTACTGCTAATTAAGGTATTTGTGTAGGCAAGTTACCTAATTATATGCTTTGAGGGGAAGAGGAACTGCTTAATTATGTTGTTTGGGGGAGATATACTGCTAATTAAGGTGTTTGTGGTGGTACATGATGCCTACTTGTAATATTTAATGGGAACATTTGTCTAGCAGCAGGACACTTATTGGAACAGTACTAGTGTGTGGGGGCAACATTTCTGGAGACGTTCTTATGCTGCCCACACATCCATAAATGTTTATTCAATCTCCTTAAATTATCAAATGTGACTCAATCACAGACAAATCTGAATTGGCTGAATGTTTTAAAAATGATTTGTTAAAATCAATTTTCTGAGAACGGTAGAAATAAAAAAATACTCTTTAAAGAAGAATTCAAGCGACCTATAGTAGAATGCAGTAATTATTCCGGATACCCACTTTTTATGTTATTTATGATGGTATATAGCCCCACCCTACCATTCTTCTTCTCCCAGTGCATTTTGGGAGACCAGACACTGTTTCTGCTCTCTGTGGAACACACAACAAACAAATATTCTGCAGTGATGCGCCTTGCAAGCAATAAAGATGTTGCAACCTGTGATAAATTTAACAATGCAAAACAAGGAGCGGAAAGGTTCTACATCGGGCAAACACTCACTAAATTATTTAAAGGAATACTATTAAAGTATCTCAATTTCTGGCAGCAGCATTAATCAATATGACAATAACAGTCAGAACGAACCCAGCATATGTTTTTGCTGTGCAGTACCTTGAAGACAGCGTCCCCTAAACAAACTGACGGCGACGGGTTATTGGGGCAGATCCTTATGCTAGAGGTGGCCTCTTGCTGAGATGCCTCTCCACTGAACTGATTTGGTTCAGTGTGATGAGTCGGATCACTCAACTCAAAGGAAAGAACCGGCTCAAATGAGCCAATCACTCATGAACCGGACATCACTAGTGTGAAGGGAATCTTCTGTGTGCTGAGCAGCTGCACACTGAAGTTTCCCTTCACACCCAAACAGGAGGGGTCAAGTAAGCATGTTATTGGCCAGGCAGACTTGGAGTGAGAGGGAGGGAGAGCTGTTGTCTCTCCCTCCTCATAGTAATGCGCTGCATAACTTGCACTGATGTGGGGAGCATAAAAATAGTATAATCCACAGCTGCACTCAGCAAGAAGCATCACCTCTAGCATAATGATCTGCCCCCAATAACCCGTCGCCGTCAGTTTGTTCAGGGGACGCTGTCTTCAAGGTATATTAAAAAAAAGACACACTGCACAGCAAAAAAACATATGCTGTGTTCATTCTGACTGTTATTGCCATTTTGATTAATGCTTCTGCCAGAAATTGAGATACTTTAATAGTATTCATTTAAGTAATATTGTAAACAAACAAGTAATTTAATGAATGACATTATTATAATCAGTAGAGGTATGCTTTTATTAATAAGGTATTTTTTTTCTTAGAGTAAATAATTGTATATAAAGGCCTGGGGGAGGGCTCCCATGACAGGGCCAGATGAGCAGACAGCAGGGAAGGGGTTAATTTCTGGCAGTTAGCCATTGGTTTTGGGTTCGGTGATGCTCAAGGGGGTGGGTCAGGCTGGGTAGGAGCAATTATAAGTTGGGGGTGGAGCTGCTTTCCCCTCAGGGATTTTTCTAGAATCTGAGGTCCCTCCCTCCCTCCCTATGTTATTTATTTGGAGTTGTTGTGTTTTTTAATAGTATGTCATTGCAGCTGGAGGGGCAAGGTATCCAGAGGTGGTCAGTAACTGGTTGAGGAGGTTTTACCTGGGTGTGTATACCTCCACAGCAGGTCATCGTTCTTCAAAGAGAAATGGTTTAAAGTGTTGGTGGTATGCAGCTGTTCCTGAGCCAGCGTTTGTGGCTGGGGGCCGTTCGTAGGCTGCATGCCAATAAGAGATAAGTCACAAGTAATGCCTCCGGATCCCTCCTCTTTTATATTTGCACTTTAATGTTATTAACTATTTTTGTTCAAAAAAAGGAACGGCTGCTTTGGCCTTTTACTTCCAATCAATTGCAGTCCTGTGTTTTATTGTTAAGTGCGTTCAAGCCTGGAAGCATTAGGCTGTGTCCCTATCATGAAAAATGCCAGTGAACAACTGCAACTGCAACATGTGGCTTGCATAACTGGGAAGTAAACTTCTGATTTATTTTCTGCTCAAAACAGTCAAACAACAAAACCTGCTTCCATCACACTTTCCACTCATCTTTCACAAATACATATAAATGATTGAGTCTAGTCTAGATGAAGTTGGACTATTGCACATCCTGACATATTGTAATGTGTACAAACAACCCTGCTGAGTACTATGTAATTGTTACACAAAAAAATGTTGTTATTCTTAAGTTTTCCCAAAAGAGCACCCTGATGCTGGTGCAAGTAAAGGCTTGTACAACTTTTCCACCCAACTATCATCCAAACTTGCGTGTTTGAACATTGTGATGATGGTCCTGCAGACTCGGTGAGTCGTTAACCATATGGGTGCTGGTGGAGAAGTTGTTGTTTCTGATTGTTGAGCGCTACTAAGAAGCTATTTGGAAAAGTATCATCCAAACTTGGTCTATTGGACTGCAAGACCAAAGACTAGACTAGATGAGCGGCTAATAATAGGAGGTTTGCCCGATCCAACTGGCAGATCAACTCATATGACTGTTGGGCTAATATCGTGCAATTGGCCATGTGTGTACAAGTCGTTTGAACGACTTGTACTTGTTTTCCATATCGTGCTGTCGGTCGTATGCAAATGAGTTAGTCATTCAATTGGTTGGCATGTAGAAAATACAAAAAATATAAGTTGTGCAATCGCTTGTTTTTGTGGTTGGTCATGTCATCAGTTTAGTCATGCGCTTTTGTTGGATGTGAGTCTTAAGAACATTTTTATAGGCATGTCGAATTATTAATTTAGTAACGCTGTACTATACCAACACGTCAGAAGTGGGTAAATATATGGCTGGCATGTGTGTTGTGAACAAAGAACACTGTTAATTGACTGATTCAAAATAGTACAAAATATAATTTATTCAATGTAATAAATCAACAAATGGAAATAAAAACACATGGGATGGCCACCCTGCCTTGCAACCAAAAGGCACAACACACTCAGGTGAACTAATACACCTAAAGTCCACAGCTGTATAGATCCTAAAGACATTGATGTGGTATTGCCAACCAGACTGCTGTCCATCAAGTTCACAAAAAGCATTGAAAACTTTGGGAAACAGTTCCAGTAAAGAAGCTAATAAAGCATAATCAGCAAGCTCAATAGCATTCAATTCAGTAGGTAGCACCCATCTTAGCCACAAAGCAATAGTTTCAGTCTTAAACTTAAAATATTTTCACCAAAGCCAAGCTGTGTGGATTAGCATGTCATTCTTCAGCAGTTCATGCAGATAGTGATAGGTACATATAGCTCTCACTACAGTCCAGCGGCATGTCTCCCCGCAATGATGATGTATAAGGGCGGTGGCACTCTACAGCAGTACAGAGACTATATCAACCATCCAGGCTCAAGAGCAGCTGGAGTGTGCAGTGATGACATTGGTGTGATGAGCTGGGGATACAGGAAAATAGACTCTAATGCAAGTATCGTTAATACGGCAAAAAAAGCAGAAGATTGCAATGTTATAGTTTTTATCATATTATTTTGTTTGTACTGTATGTACAAATTTTACGTTATCAAAGATATTATCGTTTCTATGTGTAAAGGGGTGTTTCTGCAGAGGGAGTGGTTAGGGTTAGGCAGCACCAGGGGGAGTGGTTAGAGCTAGGCACCACCGGGGGGGGGGGGGGGGTTAGGGTTAGGCACCACCAGGGGGGGGGTTAGGGTTAGGCACCATTGGGGGGTAGGGTAGGGCACAACTGAGTGGGTGGTTAGGGTTAGGCTCCGCCAGGGGAGTGGTTAGGGTTAGGCACTATTGGGGCGTAGGGTTAGGCACAACTGAGTGGGTGGTTAGGGTTAGGCTACGCCACGGGAGTGGTTAGTTTTAGGCACCACCATGGGAGGGTTCTGTGTGAGAGTAGGGTTGCGTTAAACTGTATTGTTGAATTACGTAACGATTTTTAACGTTGATATTGTTTCGTTATTATTCCCCATCTGTTTTTACAACGGTATTTACCGTTGACCAAATTTGACAACAATGTTTATCGTTATCATATTTTGTTATCCACCAGCACCATCTCATTATCCAGCTGGGCCCTTTTTTCACGGCGCCCTTTTTTCATGCACGCCTATGGGGCTGATGCACAAATGTCCACTAAATTTGCTGTCCGCAAATACCTCATAGCAATTTTGCAGGTAGTAACCATCCGTTACACTTTTCATGCCTCATTCATTACCTGGGTAACCTGCATGTTGCTATGGTAGCTCACAGTATGCCTTGCATCTCCATAGCAATGTGCACAGTACCCCGGTAATGCACGTGGCGATAATGGGTGTAATGGATGCTGCTCCTCTAGTATTAGTACTGGTAGAATTACCATGCACTGTCTGCAAACAGAAAATTTACTGGACATTTGTGCACCAGGCCCTATCCTATACAATAAAACCCCTGTGTCCCTGCATCCTCCTGTGTCCCTGTGTTTGTACTTTTACCCTAATGCACATGCAGGAGGACAGGGCCAGGGGGTGGGTGTGTGAGCGATTACCTGAGGTGATGCGATGGTGGCGGCGGGAGCGGCCGACGGGGAGGGGGGTTGTGAGGTCAGAGGCCTAGCGCCTGTTATTGTAACAGGTCTTAGGTCTAGTGTCACATAAATATCTATGTTGCATGAAGTGTATGACCTTCAATATCTTAGTGAACCCTCAGAGTCCATATGTGACCATGTATACTCCATTCTGTACCATTCATATTTATAGTGTAAAACAACAGGCTTTGTATTTAATAAATGTGCAAAACAGTTTTCATTCAAGGTAAGTCTTAAAAATAGGCATAAATGACCTCCCATTTAATGCTGCCCTTTGTACATAATATATGTGCAGTAAAGAAAAAAATGTTCTCTTACTCTAATGGCTTTAATTTAATTTAATCAGAGCCTTCTGGTGCAGAGCATTGTTCTGACATTAAAGAGGACCTGTCAAACTGCACACATTGTAAAAATGTTCCCGGGATTTTATTTGAGCCATAATTCTGATGACTTATTTTTTCCTCTATTGTATGGTGCTAATAACCATAGTGTTAGGTTTTCTTGTAAAGCACTTTAAAATACCGTCATAGAATTACTTTACAAGAAACCGTTTTTATTAAAGAGAATACATACATCTATTACAAGCATTAGCTATAAGCATATCATTATGGAAAAATAAATCATACTTGTATGAATCTGCGGGGGATGCTTACAGTATGTAGCCTGTACAAGCTTAAATGCAGCGAAGGCTGGACATGTAAGATATAGCTGCGGTATATCAAAGATTTGTTACAATAATATCACTGTGTATGATGTAGTGTTGGGATCCAAGACAGAGATTCTTTTTCAGTATCTGGACAGTTGCAGTAAAAAAGTGACAAAACAAAACAAATGAAGATAACTAAAAACAAAGCAAACCTATTGCATCAATGTGTTTTTAAAAAATCAACGGAAGTGCCCCCCACCACCCACTACTGAAGTATTCAAGGAGAGGTTTGCTGTGTGTCTTGCTGATAGAGAAGAGATGCTTATTGCAGCTCTGTTGATTGAATGCCTCCCCTGTAGTGTTGGGCGAACAGTGTTCGCCACTGTTCGGGTTCTGCAGAACATCACCCTGTTCGGGTGATGTTCGAGTTCGGCCGAACACCTGATGGTGTTCGGCCTTTTAAGTTCGGGTTCGCCCAGAACTACTAATTGGCCGCTGAACAGGGCCGAACAGGGCCCCTGTTCGGCCGAACAGGGCCCTGTTCGGTCGAATACTGCCCCCCTATGGGGTCGCAGGCATAAGGGGGGAGCATGCCCCGATCGCGGGGCATGCCTGCGACCCCATAGGGCCCCCAAAAGCGGGATGTTCGGGGAGTTCGGGGTTCGACCCGAACATGCCGAACATTGCGGCCATGTTCGGCGAACTTTCCCGAACCCGAACATCCAGGTGTTCGCCCAACACCCTGGTGCAGGATCATGTCATATAGGAACAGAGGCCAAGCAGATTAGCAGAACTCCAATACCTCTACCTTTCAATATGAAGCCTTATTTCCCATGAGAAATATTTTCCATTTCACAAACGGATCATAAGGGGGCTCTGTATGGCTGATATTGTGGTGAAACCCCTCCCACAGTGTGATGTCAGGACCATGGTTCTAACATCACACTGTGGGAGCTGTGTTGCATTGTGGTAACTAACAGCTGTTTACAGCTGTTTCCAACTGCCAAATAAAGCAAGCAGCATTTCCTTCCACTGATATCACCTGCCAGCAGTAAAAATGTCACCATTTGGTAAATGTAAATTAGGGAAAGGAAATATTTTACAATGGGCAAACACTGACCAAATCATTTATACATAATTATTGTAAAAATGAAGCACTTTTTATTACATCATTTTCACTGGAGTGCCTCTTTAAACTGACATAATGCACATAAAACACTTATCAGAGGGTTTTTAATTCAAATAACCTTTGTGGTAAAAAGGACAAGGAGTTTGAACTACAATTAAGATAGTTAAGACCCATAATAAAATACCCTTAATCAACTGAAACTGAAAAATCGGGATTAAAAGTAATTAATCTTGTTATATACAAGTACAAACTGCATATTAAGAAAATTGGAATGCATCAATATGAGTGCAATAATAAAACCAGAGTTTTATTGGCTAAAAAGTTTAAACTGAAATACCTTCACTATAACCTTTTATATGATAAAATTAACATGAAAACACTGATTAAAGGGACTCCGAGCAGTGCAGAAACTATGGAAAGATGCATATAATTTGAAAGCTCTCTTTCTCCTCTTTCCAATGATATATAAACCGCCACCCTACGCCTTTTAGTTTTCGCAATTTTCGCGATTGAAATTGCCGCGATTTCAATTGCGAAAATAGAGAAAACAAAAAGGCGTAGGGCGACGATTTAGGTGTCGCTAGAAAGAGGAGAAAGAGAGCTTTAAAATGATATCCATCTTTCCATAGTTACTTGTATTACACAGGACGACACTTTCCCCAGTGCCAGCAGTTCCATTCAGCAGAATGAAGCTGCTGACTTTAGGAAAAAGTCGCCCTGTGTAATACAAGTAACTATGGAAAGATGGATATCATTTTAAAGCTCTCTTTCTCCTCTTTCTGGCGACACCTAAATCGTCGGCCTACGCCTTTTAGTTTTCTCTATTTTCGCAATTGAAATCGCGGCCGTGGCAATTTCAATCACGAAAATTGCGAAAACTAAAAGGGGTTGGGCGGCGGTTTATATATCATTGGAAAGAGGAGAAAGAGAGATTTCAAATGATATGCATCTTTCCATAGTTTCTGCACTGCTCGGAGTCCCTTTAATCCTGAAGAAATAATGGATGTAAATTAAGTACTTCAAGAAGAATAACTGCAACTTCCAAAAATATCTGCCATTCAGATGCATCTTCTAAGCCTGATTTTCTAAAAAGGGAAATGTATCAAGGCTAAAAAAAGATGTTCCAGAATAAAGCCAGTTAAACAGGATAGTTAATAAAATATAAGAATATTAAAATGAATCTCCAAGAATTTGAAAACCTACAACATACACTATCCATTCCCTACCCATTGTTTATCTAAATTATGAGTGTGGTTTTTACAAATAAAACTTAGAAACATATTATTTTCAGGTAGCCATTAACAAATTGTACCACTGTGGTTAAATGGCTAGCTCTTTTGCATTGCAGGGTTTTGGTCCCAGGTTTTAATCTCAGCCAGCCCAGAGTTTCAATGTTTTTCCATTGTTACCATGTTTTTATTTTGGAGGTATTCTGGTTTCCATCCCAAAAAAACACACTGGTAGGTCAACCGGCCTCCCAACAAACTGACCATAGACTGCAGTAAGTATGTTAAATAGTAGGATTTTGGGATTGTAAACTCCTCTGAACTTACAAAGTGACATAATTTGTTCAATGGAAAGTGCCATAGATGATGTCAAAATTCTATAAAATGCATAATAATAATGAGCAGTCATCAACCATCTTTTCTTCTGCAGCCAGTATTCATGTGAGCTTGAACACTAACTGCAGGTTGCGTTATTCATGCAAGACACACTACTTTGCTGGCACAAGTACTGGTAAAATTGATACACACTTACTGCACACAGCAATTTTATCAGCCTTTATTGAATATGCCCTAAAATGTCATATAAAATATAGATCTGACTATAACTGAAAACCTGTTCAGAAGGATAGAATAATAATTTAATTATCTAGGTACTACATTCCTAATTCTTGCATTAAAGGATGCCTGAACTGACATGTGACATTGGTGTATATTCACTAAAAGCCAGTCAATTACCATCACTGTCTAGCACTGTTATCTATACACATGAGACAGTCAAGCAAATTGGTTACAGCCCAATGTCCTGAAAAATAATAGATGATAACACACTATTATTAGACTGAAAAACATGGCTGGTAATGTTTTATTGTTGAAAATGTTAAAGTGTCATTATTCCGTTTATCTTACAACTAAATGAAGAAGATTTTTTTGTCTGACTGTCATGGCTGCTGTTTAGAATTCAGTCTTAAAAATTCAGATCTGAGCTAAAATAAACATCAAGTTTTGTTCTGTGTTTCTAATATTCTTAAGCACTAGTACTACACATACAATTATTGATCTCATATCATAAGTTTATTTTCTGAAGTGTAGCTGAACCAGACAGTTATTCTGTAATGCAAATAATAGGAATATTTGCCAGGGATCCATATCGAGCAGTATTGTGGCCATACAGTGAAAGCATTGCAACTTGCCCTGGGATTTCCTGTAGGTCAGTACATATCAGTACTGAACCACAGGAAACCATCGTAGGAAATTCACTGCTGTTTCTGGGGATTAGTGGTGGTCAGAAATTACGCCTATGTGTAATTATGCATGGTAATTCACAATTACGCATTGTAATCACAATGCAAAATTTTGGGGAAAAGCATAATCAATTTCATATATAATTACGCATGAATTTACATGTAATTTATGTGTATTCCTTGCCAACTTTGGTGGTGAATAGAAAAGCCCTGATACATGCTATTGCTAGAATTGCTACACATGTTAAAGAGAATAGTGGGTATTCCAATGAGTCAGCACCGTCTTCAGTAAAAGGTCTTTATTCAAAATTCAATAAAAATCCATGGCATGCAAGCAGTCAGCGACAGCTTCGCTGTTTCAGGCTATCTGCCCTTTCTCAAGCTGTATAGCCAGTCATCCACCTGGATGACTGGCTATACAGCTTGAGAAAGGTCAGATAGCCCGAAACAGCGAAGCTGTTGCTGACTGCTTGCATGCCATGGATTTTTATTGAATTTTGAATAAAGAGCTTTTACTGAAGACGGTGCTGACTCATTGGAATACTGTTGGAGGAGACACCTGAGATGCACAGGTGACTGGAGTCTATAGCATGTCAGAATTTTCCCTGGTCCGCTATTGGTGCTTGCCACACGCTACTTCAAAGAGAAAAGTGGGTACAAGTCAAAAAAAAATTCAAAAAGACCTTGTAGCTTTTGAGAAAATCGATTTTAAAAATGCAAAGAAAAATGGTTTTTAAACTGTAATTTTTCTAAAAACCATTTTCTCTGCATTTTAACCTCCTTGGCGGTAACCCCGTGTGTGACACGGGGTAAGCCGCCGGAGGGTGCCGCTCAGGCCCTGCTGGGCCGATTTACTTAATTTTTTTTTTGCTGGACGCAGCTAGCACTTTGCTAGCTGCGCCAGCACCCCGATCGCCGCCGCCGCGCGCCCGATCGCCGCTATCCGGTGCGGCGCGCGGCCCCCCCCCAGACCCTGAGCGCTGCCTGGCCAATCAGTGCCAGGCAGCGCCGAGGGGTGGATCGGGTCTCCCAATGACGTCCCGACGTCGCTGACGTTGGTGACGTCATCCCGCCCCGTCGCCATGGCGACGGGGGAAGCCCTCCAGGAAATCCCGTTCTTTGAACGGGATTTCCTGATCGGTGATCGCCGAAGGCGATCGAAGCGGGCGGGGGGATGCCGCTGAGCAGCGGCTATCATGTAGCGAGCCCTCGGCTCGCTACATGATAAAAATTTTTTTTTTTTTTAAAAAAACTGTTGCGCTTCCCCCTGGCGGTATTTTTCATACCGCCAAGGGGGTTAAATGATTATGATTAAATGATAATGATTATACAAAATCAATTTAATTAACATTTTGTAATTATCTATAGGTGTAATTGCAAAAATGTATGCAAAATTTAGCATAATCGTAATTAGCCAATTACGATCATCACTGCTCGGGATATATGTACATTTTCAATACCAATGGGTATATACATTATTTGTCATTTAAAGGGTACCTTAGGGGAGGTAAAGAATTGTTACTTACCTGGGGCTCCCTCCAGCCTCATGGACACTGACACCTCCCTTGCCATCCCGGTATTAGTGCTCCAGTCACGCTTGTCAGGGTCCACTGCACATGCATGACCTGGTTGCATGTGCACCCATCGCCAGTAGCATTCTGCGCCTGCGCAGTATTACCTGCACAGGTGCAGAAGGCTCCTGGCTATGGGAGCATGATGCGGATGCAAGCACAACCATGTTGTGCATGCGCAGTGGGCTGGAGTGCTAATACCAGGAGGGATTACATACGACTGGAGCGGCTGGAGGGAGGACAGTGAAGGAGGCAGCAGTGTCCATGGTGCTGGAAGAAGCCATATGTAAGTATCAATTCTTTATCTCCCTGTATCTCAGGTTCACTTAACCCCCCTGGCGGTTTGCAAAAAATCCGCCAGGGGGCAGCAAATCTTTTTTTTTAATTTTTTTTTTTTTTTTCATGATAGCCGCTGCTCAGCGGCATCCCCCCAGCCCCAAAGAACGGGATCTCCTGGAGGGCTTCCCCCGTCGCCATGGCGACGGGCGGGATGACGTCACCGACGTCATCGACGTCGTGACGTCAGAGGGGACTCCGATCTGCCCCATAGCGCTGCCTGGCACTGATTGGCCAGGCAGCGCACGGGGTCTGGGGGGGGGGGGCGGCCGCGGCGAGAGGAATTGCGGCGGATCGGCGGGTAGCGGCGGCGATCAGATGCTACACGCAGCTAGCAAAGTGCTAGCTGCGTGTAGCAAAAAAAAAATTATGCAAATCGGCCCAGCGGGGCCTGAGCGGTGCCTCCCGGCGGCATAGCCCGTGCTCAGCACGGGCTTACCGCCAGGGAGGTTAAGCCACATTTGATAGCTAATTTTAAATGATCTTAAACTCTAAAAATGTTAAATCTTAAAAAACACTGTAGTGTGTTGATTACAGTAATATCTATATCTATATCCCTGCCGACACTTTTTGTAATTGATCATGTGTAAAAAACAGTTTATACTGTACCTCAGATCCCCTGGTTCTTTCTTGCTATTGCCAGCAATAGATGCAATACATATTAAAAAAGACCTTGACATTTTTGAGAAACTACTGCTTTGATTAACACAGTACAGTGGTCTTTTTAGATTTAATTTTTTAGAGCATAATACCACTTCAAACTCGATTTCCTATTTTAGAAAACTTTTTTCTTGTACCCACTCTTCTCTTTAACGTATTTAGCAAATCTAGCTATTAAAGCGGTATCGTCACCATAAAAAGCAAATTTTAACAGCAACTGGTCTGAGTGTATTAAGTGATAAAGATGCTAAGCCTGCATTCAAAACTTTCAAAACTTTTTCTGCTGTTATGATTTGGAGTTATTACATACTTAAGGAACACTGGCCCTTTAGTAGTCGTGCCAAAGAATTGCATGCTGGGGGTTCTTTTTATCTATAATCTATTCCTCCTCTTCTCTTTATTTCCCTGCCAGCTTCTTATCTGAAACCTAATCCCCTACTCACTTGTGTTTACAAGCAAGGCTGAGGCTACTTAGCGATTGGAGGAGACAAGAAAAAAGTAAAGGGTAGAAATGACATCACGAGTTAGCCTTAACCCTGGGCAAAAGACATGGCCCCCACCAGGAACAGAATTCTCGGAATTTACTATATAACATTCACTGAAATCAAAACATGGACAGTACAATACATGTGTTATGTAAGTAGAGCACGTGTTTATCTACTTATATATGTGTCTTTTTCCCCTGGCATAGTATGGCTGATTCTACTGCTTTAAAGCATGCATGGAAGCTTTGCTGCTAACTGCAAGATTCAGCACCATTTTTTTTTATTTTTTTTTTCTTGATTAGCTCAGAGCCTAGCCACAGTTTATGAAGGCCCAACCATATTGATAGGCTTCATCACCACGCTCTTGGTGTTGGGCATAAAGTCTCATCATATTTGCTAATCAGAATTTGCCAATCAAATTTAATTATTTCATAAAATTAAATAAAGAAAGGGAGAAAAGAAACAGACCAAAGATGAAGAAAAGTACCGCATCCTCCCGCGTACAAGACGCGCCCCCCCCCTCAGCAACCACGGAAGCAAAACTGTGCACCCCACAGCTCAACATTTATCTACACACTGCCCTATGCTGGAAACCACACACGCACACAGACACACGCACAGACACACACACAGACACGCGCACACACAGACACGCGCGCACACAGACACGCGCGCACACAGACACACGCGCACACAGACACACGCGCACACAGACACACGCGCACACAGACACAGGCACGGACACACGCACAGACACACGCACAGACACACGCACAGACACACGCACAGACACACGCACAGACACACGCACAGACACACGCGCGCACAGACACGCGCACAGACACACGCACAGACACCCGCACAGACACACAGACACACGCACAGACACATGCCCAGACACGTGCGCGCACAAACACACGCACGGACATATGCACGGACACACGCACGGACACATGCACGGACACACGCACGGACCCACGCACGGACACACGCACGGGCACACGCACGGGCACACGCACGGGCACACGCACGGGCACACGCGCGGGCACACGCGCGGACACGCACGGACACACGCCCGGACACACGCATGGGCACACGCACGAACGCACGCACGGACACACGCATGGGCACACGCACGGGCACACGCACAGGCACGGGCACACGCACAGACACACCATACACACACACCACACTACTAACACTCGTTCCAGTTGGGGGGCTGTCCCACACTCCCAGTTGTCCCACCCACTGGAGAACACGGTGAGTAGAAAAGAAATCACCAAGAGAAAAGTGTAAAAGTGTAAAGAATAGCTACTTAACATTACCCTTAGAATAGTATGGCGAGAATTTGAATTTCTCAAAACAAAAATTATACAGCTTTATCCATCTGTTTTGTTCATTGGTAACAGTCATTGGGGCCTCGGGGGGATGTGAGTACTCTATCTCTAAGAGCTCGTTAAATCTAGTGAGCCAACTTGATATTGTAGGGATAGTGTGGGTACCCCAGTGTTCAATAATTAGTTTCTTGTCGATCAAGGTTGAAAACATTAAGAGGTCCATAGATAATTCAGTAGTGGTTTGCAGGCCCTGACCAAAGATTGCCTCTATTTTATTGATACGGAGGTCTAGGTCTGTGTTTACTCTTAAAAAAACCTCAACCTTTTTCCAAAATTTCTGGATTGAGGGGCAGGACCACCAAATGTGGGAATAATGTAAAACTGGATAAGAACATCTCCAGCAAATAGATGGAACGGAACTGTATAATTTATTAAGGGCATCCGGAGTAGAATACCACCGCATGATTACTTTATATTGCATTAATTGAAGTACTGTATTTTTAGGCATCCAAACATTCTCTATAAAGCTCGACCAGCGTTTATTGTCCAGATTAATTTGCAGTTCACCTTCCCACCTCTCTCTAATTCTGTCCCGTGAAGTGCCCGTGAAGTGCAGCAACGACCCATACAGAAGTGACAAGCTCCCTGGGGGTTTAGTCCTAGCCAGAAACCATTTTTCAAAATTGGAAACTTCCGTCCTAATAGGGCCTAAAGACCTGATTTCTTTGAGTATATAGCTTGATATTTGGTAATATTTAAAAAATGGAAAATGTGGAGGCGGGCTGGCTAGACCGAACCTTCCCAGGAAATCCCAGAGTCTAGTATCTTGTTCTAAACCAGTTCCATTAAGCCAAGTCCTGTCCATCCCTGGGGTAAAGCCAGGGTTATTAACTATAGATAATAGGGGGCATGGTCCTGGGAGTGTTTTAATCAAATATTTAAAAGTAGTCAGAGTTGGGCCTATTAATGGTTGAGTACAACCTCTAGACAACCTGTTCAGTACCTGTAGATTGCATGACAGGGCAAAATGTTCGTTCAGATATTCTAGCTCCAGATCTGTCCAAAAGCTATGATCTTTGCCTTTCCTCCAGTCTAGTATTCCACCCAAGTGGACTGCTTGGTAATACTTATAAATATCCGGTATAGCCAGCCCTCCTCCTTCCCTCCTTTGAATGAGGTGTCTATGTGAGATTCTACTTTTTTTGCCCCTCCATATAAATCTCTGCAGCACAGCCTGTCCACCTCGAAACCAGGATCTTGGGACAAAAATAGGAAGACACTGGAACACAAAGAGTAATCTAGGGAGGATCATCATTTTGATGATAGATATCCTGCCCAATACATTGAAGCAGGGTCTGTCCCACCCGTCCAGCAATTTTTTACAGTCGGGTAGAAGCCTGTCGTAGTTGGCCCCAAATAAGTCACTCTCATTTGAGCATAATTTTATCCCCAAGTAATCAATACAGCTAGTCTGCCATTTAAATGATACTATGGATTGAATAGTGTGTCTAGAGAGGGGTGAACAGCCCAGGTCCAGAATAGTGGTTTTCTTTATATTAACTTTAAAATTCGAACAGTGACTGAAGGATTCTAATAATTGAACTGCCCTTGGTATTGATGTGGCCGGTTCTACACGCCGGTCAGCAGTAAATCATCTGCATAAGCAAGTATTTTGATTTCATTCTGGCAGGTCTTTAAACCTGTTATCAAATGATCTCTCTGTACAGCCTGAATAAGGGGTTCTAATGCTAAATTAAAGAGGTAGGGTGAAAGGGGACAGCCCTGTCTGACTCCATTGCAAACTGGAAAGTCAGAAAAGACAGCCCCATTAACTTTAATTGCTGAACTTTGATTTGCAGAGAGCTTTTTAATTCGGTTGCAAAAGGAGTTTCCTACTTTAACTGTATGTAAGACTTTATATAGATAGTGCCTATTAAGTCTATCGAAAGCTTTTTCGGCATCTATCGCCACCATTGACTTCAGATTCAGCACCATTGACTTCAATTCAATTCGCAAAAGTGTTTAGATGAAAATTCGCGGAACTACCAAAAGTTCGAGGACATTCTCATAAGACTGCCAGGGACATTTTCTCTCATTCCAAATGAGTAACAGATCATTATATTACATTATGTCTTTGTGTGTTCATATGTTTGTTAAGTGTTTGTTGTTGCTCTCCCTATATACTGTGGCTACAATATGTTGTTTTAATGACATTACAGATGTGCCTACTTCACAGGAAATGCCTGTTTTGTCTTATTTTTGCTTTGATAAACTGTTCCTTTTACAAATGATCAGCAACAGTTAAAAAGAACCGCCTGTCAGCCTCAAATTGTATTGTTTTTACACTTTTAGCTTTAAGAATCCTCTCACTGACAATCACAACTTTATCCTTCTTGTCCTTCTGACCTGATTAACATTTTTAATGTATTTTATACTTGTATGTGATATGTTAGTGAGAGTTTTCAGCTATATGAATATAGTAATTTCTGACTGAGGGAAATTAGTGCTCTTGACTTACTTTTGAAAATGTATTTAATTGGCTAATAAAAGTTGTTACTACAACATCAATTATTATCTCTCTCTAAAATAGTGAAGTGGACATTTTGATTTCTGTAAAAGAAAAACATTTCTGTTATGATCCAATCAGCAGTTGATGACCTTGACTCACGCATGGGTCCATTTGCAATTAGCTGTTTCTCCTACATTTTCTCCTAGGAGATCATTTTTCATTTTCTATTTAGAATAACTTTGCAAATGACAAGTACAAAAAAAATAAATGGAATGGTACTATCAAAAATATTTTAAGTATGTTCAAGATTGTTGGTGATTTAAAAGGCATTTTATTGACAAGTTTGAAAATAACACAGGAGAAAACCCAAGAGACAAAGTTAATTGCATATGGGCCAGGGTGTGGAAACAAAGTCTCCTAGTTTTAAAGAAAACTAAATATTTAGTATAATAAGGTATACAAATGCCAAAATTACCTTCATATTGTTGTAGCACCATCATAAGGAAGACAGCCATATTGACTTCCAACTAACTTTTGGGCTAACGTCTGTATCCTGCTGGTGTGAGCCATGTGTTTCTGCTCTCAGTATCTATGTATCATTCATACATTTCTGGCTTATACCCAGTGGCGTATCTAGGCAAGGCAGCGCCCATGGCAAATACTAAAATTGCGCCCCCCCAGCCCCCCCCCCCCCACACACACACACGCCTACAATCAACAGCATCCGGTCTCACCTTTTTGGACAGGGTAACCCCATCATGCATTCAGAACACACACGCACACACAAATACCAGAATGTAACAGTCACTATGAAATAAATGAGGCTATCCTTCTGATCCTCTGCCTCTAATACTTTAAGGCAGGGAACATACTTGACTGTTTTCATACGCGTTTTCTGCACAGAAGAACTGAAAACTCATGTTAATCAAGGGGCTAGTTCACACTTAATGTGTTTTTCTTGCACAGAAAAAAAAACTGACATTCTGCATGATAATTCTGCTCATTTTGTCAGTTTTCTGTATCAATTACATTACTTTTAACTGTTGTGAAAAAAGCACACATTTTTCTGCATAGAAACACACTTGGTGTGCAGAAAATGTGCGCAGAAAAAGCTGAGTTGAAAACTG
The DNA here is from genome assembly GCF_040937935.1 of Hyperolius riggenbachi. Lineage (NCBI taxonomy): Eukaryota > Metazoa > Chordata > Amphibia > Anura > Hyperoliidae > Hyperolius > Hyperolius riggenbachi. The sequence continues at coordinate 199,003,920 of NC_090648.1, forward strand.
AAAAACAAGTGTGATCCCTGCCTTAGCCATAGACCCTAAACAAGCAAGCAGATAAAATATCTATGACACATCTGACAAGATTAGCTGCATGCATGTTTCAGGTGTGTGATTTAGACCCTAGTGACCAGAAGGATCAGCAGGATTTCCATGCAACTGGTATTGTTTAAAAGGAAATAAATATGGCAGCCACCACTCTCATATGAATGAAAGCAATGAAACATTTTCAGTGACGATAATAACATAATAAAAGGCTGACAACCTATTAAATATTAGTAGATAGATACTGAGCTAGAAATATAATGCATTTTAACAACTGAGATACACTGTACAAGAGAGACGTTGTTAAATCTGGCCACAGAGATGCCAGCAGGATAATGGTTAAAGTGCAGAGAGTGTCATAAATAAAAGTAAGTAAACAGCACACTGAGACAAGGCTGAGGAATGTGTGAATGACAGAGAGGAGAATTAATAGATCTTGTAACCTCCAGACCCCTAGCATCTGCCGCTATCTCAGGGGACTGAGACATGATCAGGGAGAGTGGGAAAAGTTTGGAGCTCACCTCTCAATAGCCTCTAATGTAGATATAAGACAAAGGCTGAGACGGGCAGGCTGCTGGATGATTGTTACTCCCTTAGACTCAGGAATGCTGTCAGCAGCACTGCGCCCCCCCCCTGAGGATTGAAGAGGGAGGTCGCCTGGGGCACATTTCATGCCTGCATCCCTCCAGATACGCGTCTGCTTATACCAGTCCCTAAATTTCTAGTACAGTTCCATTTATATGACATGACAGTTGCTACTTCTCATTCATTATGATTAAAATTGTCATCCTGGTTAATAAATTCCTTTTTCTTTTTCATATCTGAACAAATTAATCCTTCCACCTTTGTACCACTATTTGTTCCAAAATTTAAGCAAAAAAATTGAAACTAGGAAGAACTGAAGGTCTATCTTCAGATTCCCTTTGTTGGTTCCTTGTTCTCTTCACATTTTCTCCTTCATGCAGATTTGTTCTCAGCAGATATTTTATATTATTTTAATTTAACCACTTAAAGACAAGCAGGCATATTAAAACGTCCTGCTGGAACCTCTTAACAGCTCCAAGATGTTTTTATAAGTTAAGCAGCACTTAATCATAGATCATAAAAAAAAAAACACAACAGAAAAAATACACCTTTATTTCCAATTAGTATATTGTCACCATATTTTGTACTAGGGACATAATTCAAATCTTGTAATAACCAGGACAAATAGGCAGATAAAATGTGTGGGTTTTATGTACAGTAGCAGTGTTTATATTAAAACTATAGGGGATGAAATTGGAGAAATAGTGTATTTTTTTCATTTTCCCCCTTATTTTTTCATTTAAAATGCATAGTAAATAAAGTAATTACTAAAAACAATTATCAACCTCAAAAAACTTAATTGGCGGTGAAAAAAACAAGATATAGATCATTTCATTGGAATTAGTAGTGATTAAGCTATTGGCAAATGAAAGGGGTAAACACTGAAAGGTGAAAATCGCTCTTGCCCGTTAGGGTAAAGACTCCTTTGGGGTGAAGAGGTTAATTTAATTATTTTATATTATGAATTTTACTTCTTCATCATAAAGCTTTATGGAGTGTAATCTCTTTAGTGCAACTGCATCTTATTCAGGATACACAGCTTTTCTGACATTAAAACCAGGATCATTTAGTTAAAAATGTGTATCCTGTATAAGATGCAGTTGCACTAAAGAGATGACACTAGCCTAGGCTACGATATCACACAGCCTTCTGCCCTAGAGCACTCTAGGCGATAAGGGGTTATTCCTACTTACTACACAGGGGGGAAAAAAACGTTACACAGTGATTCACCTTGTCAGCAATAAAGATGTCAGTGTCTCTGATGAGTTTCAGAATGTGAATCAGGATGCAGCAAGATTTTATAAAAGGCATACATTAAATAATTTAGAAATTATTATTGTAAAAATAAGTGATTTTAATCATTATGTTATTTGCAGTAAAGTTCTGCTTTAAAACCACTTGCCGACCGCACGCTTATACCGTGCGTCGGCAAAGTGGCAGCTGCAGGACCAGCGACGCAGTACTGCGTCGCCAGCTGCAGCTTAATTAATCAAGAAGCAGCCGCTCGCGCGAGCGGCTGCTTCTTGTCAAATCACGGCGGGGGGCTCCGTGAATAGCCTGCGGGCCGCCGATGGCGGCTCGCAGGCTAGATGTAAACACAAGCGGAAATAATCCGCTTTGTTTACATTTGTACGGCGCTGCTGCGCAGCAGCGCCGTAAGGCAGATCGGCGATCCCCGGCCAATCAGCGGCCGGGGATCGCCGCCATGTGACAGAAGACAGCCTGTCACTGGCTGCACAGGACGGATAGCGTCCTGTGCAGCCCAGATCTCCGGGGGGAGCAGGTAGGAGAGGGAGGGGGGAGAATGTCGCCGCGGGGGGGGCTTTGAGGTGCCCCCCCCGCAACATGCCAGACAGGAGGAGCGATCAGACCCCCCCTGCACATCATCCCCCTAGTGGGGAAAAAAGGGGGGCGATCTGATCGCTCTGTGTGGCCGCGGATCTGTGCTGGGGGCTGCAGAGCCCACCCAGCACAGATCCAAACAAACAGCGCTGGTCCTTAAGGGGGGGTAAAGGGTGGGTCCTCAAGTGGTTAAGTTAATAGTCTAGGTAGCCCTGAATATGGAAGCGCCAACGTTTAACTAAATATACCATAGTTTTTAGCTATAAAAGTCTTATTGAAACAAATTTTAATATGAAAGCAGTTTACATATGTTTATTTACAAGGTAAGTGATGCATCAGATTAAAAGTGGACCTTCACTGAGATAAAAATATAAATATGTAAGATAAATATAAAAGCTGCAATTACTGACCTAATCCTACCAAAAAATAACAAAATAAATAAATGCCTGGATATCACGCTGATCTCCTGTTTTCCTCAATTTCAGTCAAACATCTGTATAAAGCATGCATGCAGCTAACGTAAACACAAGTCAGCACTATAAAGTCAAGCTACAATCTTTCTAGTATTAAAAGGATTGGTATACAACAAAGGAGTCATTTTTTTTAGATGAAGGTCAGCAGTGGCATCGGCAGCTTCCATAACATCTCATAGCAGATTCACTTTGACTGTCTGTAAACCAAGGTCAATCCTTTCCAGGAATTGTGGAGTTGTTTTAGTTAGAAATCTACGCTTAAAGCATTATTGCCTAACATGGATCAAGTATTGTATATTGCATAAATCTTTGTTCTAGAGAAACACCTAGATGACAGAGTCACTTGTCACCATTGCAGTAAGAGTGTGACGCATCAAAGAAAAGTCATTTTTTTTTAATACAATGTTTGAACTTAACTGACAATCCCGTAGTGACATGCTTCCTTGTGCAATGTTATCAGTCACCTATTGTTAAAGAAACTAATGCCTCCAGCATTGCAGCATTCATTTCTGGTGTGACTTTCAACGGTACACTATAAATTTCACCCACCTGCATCATTCATTTATAAAGATCAGACACATATCACAAAATTCCATTTTATTTCTAGTCCTCGTAAGCAATACATGGATTGATGGATTGAAATGTCATAAAACCAATTTACTGTTTCAATGAATAAAAAAAGATCACTTCATTCTCAATCCTGCCACCAATGTCTAATCATTTTTTATTTTGTAATACATTAAAACAAGCCCAGTTACTTTTCTTGGTGGAAAATGAAGGCTGTGAAGCTTCACCAATGCAATGGTTTGATGTTAAACTCTGATTCACACCATATGTAATATTGAAATGTTTATAGTTTACTAGTATGTATTTCAGTGTGTAAGATGCATTTAATAAAGAGTATATTTTTTAACTGGAGGGTGGGAGAAGGTTGTATTGAGTGACTCCTACAGGTTGTTTACATTGAATATTAGGACCTGTTCACATGGTGGGCTGCCGGCATCTTGTTTAGAAGATACTAAACCATTTTCTAATACTGATCAAAATAGAACACGGCATTAATTCCCATTGTTTCATCATCACGACACATTTTGTGCCTCTAGATCAGGGTCAAACCGGTCAATCGAGGGCTGAGGTTCTCACACACATTTTTGACACAGCTCAAATTAATTGATGAGTCTGAATCAGGAAAGGAGCAGTCAGGAAGAACACATTTCTCTCAGTCCATCCTAAACTCTGGCATGGATCTGGTCGATCAGGCCTGGAGTTCGACACCTGTGCTCTAGATGGACACAGAACCGTGATTGCAATCGACACTAGAAGCTACCTGCAGCATCTCGGAAAATGTGATTGACTCCGCCACTCAACGGTAAACTCATTATGATGAACTCTTCCATTGATTTCATTGTGGTACATGGTGAATCCTGACACTAAACGATGCAGGCCGATGCCAGCAGCCATCCATCTGATCAAGCCCTTACAACACATATACCCTTGCTATTTACCCACAAACAAAGGGGATATGTATGCGCTTCAGGATAATCAGCAAGCTCGTAAGGTTCTCAGAATAGCAAACTGTGGTTCGTGTTTAGCACACCACTGTAAAACAATGCAAATCAGATACTTGTAACAAATCAACGCACGCAAAGTCTAATGAGAACTGTAGGCAGGAAAATATTTCACCAAGCTTGTTGCCATACCAGTCCAGTCATTCAGCTAAATAAATCCTGAATCCAAAAGTCCACAGATGCAGGGCAATTGTCCTTGTGTGTCTCAGTGATCATCACAGAATATGCAAATAAAACATAGAAAGGCCATCATAGTGTATCTCTATGCATCCAATATTCCACCACCGACAATGTGCTGGTACTCACTCAACTCCACGTCTCCGTTTGGTGGACATTCAATAAGGTGCCAGCCAGGTCACTTCCCCAATGTGAAGTTAACCATAAAATCCTCAGCTGGATGTTTGTGTAAGAACAACTTCTCCATACATAACATAAAAATACATGTAGTATATTCATAATATACACTTCCAACAATAAAAGATAGATAAACTATATAAAAAAATATAAAACGTATAAACATAGTCAGTCGCACTCTCCTAACTATTATCAATAAAACAATTAATGTCCAATTCCACATTTAATCCACTTGGACATGAAGTTTCTAAATTATCAATCCATCTTGTCTCTCTTTTAGATATCTCTTGTATTCTGTTACATGTCCTCCAAAAAGGGGTTAATTTATACACCACACAGAAAGACACAGTAGAAGGGTCAGAATTATATTTTTGTTTGAAGTGCAAGGACACGCTGTGTTTTTCCAAACCATTTTTTATGTTGTCAATATGTTCTCCAATCCTAGCTTTAAGGGTTTATTAATTGTTTAATTAGTGATGGTTAGGAGAGTGGGACTGACTATGTTTATACGTTGTATATTGATACGTTGGGATCTAACGTTGGAGGGGTATGAACGGCTTCCCCGGAGCTAATACCCAGTGTTTTGTCTCATTTTACATCGTAAAATCTAATTTTTTACATTGTAAGTGTGCTTGTTTTCTCTTTCTATTAAATCTTATGGTTTTATGTTGTCATTCCTGCCTTGCTATTTACTGCCAAGCACACTGGCTTTACTGGCCCATGCAGATGGTTTTGTTATACCCTGAGTTATGACTACAACATACAGTATGTAAGCCATGCCTGAGTAGTTAAAGGAATAACATAAGTCCATGCTCATGTATTTATACAAGATGATATATTAGCATTTTGTTCTTGAATATGCTGATTAGAATAATCAATAAATGATAGGTCCACTTGCTGTTGATTTTAGAAGCAGGTTTCTCACTATAGATTGTATGGGACTGTGCCAGGAATCCAGCAATTCCCACTTTCACCTGGTGGTGCTGTGTCCATGCTTAACCTCCCTGGCGTTCAGTTTCTGCAGGATTTCTGTTCTAAAAGTGATCCAGTAAATTTTCATAACCTTTTTTACCTGTAACTTTTCAAAATGTGTCAAGCAAGGGTCTAGTATACATCTTGAGCATAATAAAAGCTTGAAACACAAAATCATGTCCACAAATTATTTTTTTAATTAATTTGAATAATCACAAACCAAAACATTATGCTCAAGTATGAATGCAGAATGCAGAAATAAAAGAGAACTCAGAACATAATTTATTTACAACAGTTCTCTAGTGTGGTATAATTTGAAGCAAGGGACCAGACACAGGGCCACATTGCAGTCCAGGCAGTAAAAGTGTGTTTCTTTCCTGACTTTTTTCTCGTCAGGGCCTTTCTTGGAGCAACACACTGCACACTGTATGGTGGGATGCTGCTTGCATGCAGTCGGTGGCAAGTTTTTCTTGGTGTCTATCCTCTCTGCTGATTTAATCTTCATCTTGACACATCTTCTAGGTATGAAGGTTCCTGGATTGAACCCTGTGTATACATCACGAAGTCTATTTCTAGGTGTATATGTTATCTAGGGTTTTCAGGCATGTAGGCACTTAGATTGAACCAGGCGTATATGCCATAAACCCTACTTGGTTGTGGGCTCTTTCTCTGGGATTATCTTTTGTAATTTTTGAGGAAATGTATCTTGTGATTTTAATATGTTTTTCTTGTTGTTTATTGTTCTTATTTGTAGAGCTGGTTATCACGGCCTGATGAACGGCGCATAGAAATTCACATAAAAGCCTGAAACGAACATGTGTCGTTGCCTTGAAATAAAATACCCATAAAGCTTCCACCATTCATTAAGCCAAACCAGATTATGTTCTGGTTTTTCTACTTGGTCAAGTGATGTTTTATTGATCATATGAAGATTTACTATTTGAAACTGAAGAACCTTGTTTTTATACTATTTTTGATATACCTTTTTTCTACATGTGTCAATAAAGTTTTTTCATAAAGTACCTTTTTTTTTGCATTTTTGAGATTGCACTAGCTATATAAGTCCTTTTCTAAAGTAACAAACAAGTCTTGGTGGGCAAGGTGGATTGCCCCAAAAGAGCACTGTGTTTTGATCCTTCATGGTATAAAGGATTGCACTCAAAGATATTTTTATAAATGTCGGTGGCAAGTACTCAGGAAAACGGCGACCAATAAGTCTCTCAGGGTTGACCACATAGGAAGCTCGCCTCCCCCCTCGACTTCCCTCCATATGTGGTGGTGAGTACTTCAGGAAAATTGCCTCAGATAGGTTCCATACAAAGTCATGGTGAGGCATTGGATTGTCACCATTTTATTTATACAAGTACATAAGCGTTCCAAACGCACTGCTCCACCAAATGCCGAAATATTTTTTTGTAGTACTTCCGTTGCTGCTTTCGTATAACCGGAGAGAAGGTCATGGCCTGGTCTGCTCGGTCCACTCCTCCCATTGTTTTGTTATAATCGAGGACAACTTGGGGCTTCTTGACCTCTTTGCCCCCTCTATTCATAGTAAGGACAGTGGCAGCCATTGTGCACCGTGCTCAGAAGGAACATGTCCTTTTTGTCACGCCACCACAGCGCCATAACTTTCCCCTTCTGCCAGGCCACAACTTCCCCACTTTTCAGGGGTTTTTTGCAGAAAAGTGGGGTGGCAGCTGGCGCCGATTAGCCCTCACAGTTGCACAGGCATCAGTCATGTGGACCAGCACTTGTTCAAACAGTTCTGGAGAAGAATAAAAATTGTCTGTGATAAGGCAGTACCCCTTTTCCAGCAATGGCTTCATGAGGGTGAGTACAGCTGAAGTTGCCATCCCAAAGGCACTGTACTTGGGATCAAACTTTGTGCCTTTGCCGGTGTACATTACTGCATTCCAAATGTACCCAGACTGGGATTCACACAACATGAACGATTTGATCCCAAAACGTGCCCATTTAGATGCAATATACTGCACCCAGCCTTACGTAGGCCATAAGGCTTTCGTCCACAGCGACATTTCTCTCTGGCTCATACGTGGTCCCAGATTTTTTTGAGCTTGGTTGCAGGGTGGGTGGCCTTGTCAAAGTCCTCATTATTGATGAAGTGGAGACACTTCATAATGAGGCTGTAGCGGTATACTGGCATCACTGAACCGAAGAAAGGGGTGGCCAGTAATTTATAAGTGGTCCAGTACCACTTTTGCAGCGGCTTCCCCACTACCCCCTGGAGGAGGACAAGGCCCAGGAACTGCCAAATGTTCTGTCTTGTGACCAGTTCCCACCGCCTGCTCCTATAGAACCGACTTTGTGGAGCACCTTGTTCCTGTTCTGCATATCGGTTCGTCTCATCCACGGTGCGCTGGATGACATCTTCAGTAAGAAACAACTCAAGGTAGGCCAGGAGGCTGTGGTCACATTCCCGCTGCAAGCCAGGCGACCCAGTAAAGGGGAATCTAGGGGGCAGTGGTCGGGTTGTACTATCAATTTCACACCAAGTGCGCACACCACTAACCGGCTTTTCAATGTCGCTGTCACTGTCCGTCTCCGAAGCTGACGACAGGTCTCCTGGGGCATCGCTGTCCGTGAAATCGACCACGGATTCCACATCGCTGTCGCTCTCCTCCATAACACTCATCATCGCGTCGTCGGACACATGCCTCCTGGAAGTTGAGGTCATGGCGGCAGGCAGGCCACAGGTCAGCCAAAGGTCACCCGAGTCCAGACGTCAAAGGTCACCAAAGGCAGAGTTCAGCGAAGACAAAAAAACACACACACAAAAGACACCAGATAATACAGAAATCGTTATAACGACTATACCATAAATCTGATGGCACTAGGGCAAAAAAAAGCAAGCAAATAGCAGTCAAACGCACAGAGATCTCAGGACTTGTTGCAACAACAAGCACTGGACTCTGAAAGAGACTGATTGAGTAACTGCCAGCCTTTTTATATTGTATTAGAATTACATTACATTGCATTAGATTCAATACAGTTAGTATTCATTCTAATACAACCAACTTTGAATGTAAGCCAGGTGCATGCTGGGGGAGCTGGGGGAAGGCAATAACTAAGCTTTTTTTTTTTTTTTTTTTACATTACATTGCATTAGATTCAATACAGTTGATTGTATTGAATCTAATGCAATTTATTTGTGGATGGATGTTTTTTTTATTCTTTATTTTATTCTTTATTTTCAACTTTTTTTTTTTTTTTTTTACTTTTACTTCTGACATCACATATGCACTCCTCGGCAGTGGGATGACGCATGGACGTCAAGCAGGGAAGCTGGGGGCTGCCAACTTGCTCACCTCGCGACGATATCATCACAGGAGAAGCAGGGAGAAGTGTTATCTAGCTGTCGGAAGGACTAGTGGAGCTGGCAGATGCGCTCAGGGCCGCCGGATGTGCCGTCTCTCCTAGGAAATATATTTTCATCTTATCTTTAAAATAACTTTTAAGAACTTTGCAATTAAAAAAGGACAGAAAAGTAGTTGAAAAGTACTATAAAAATAATTTTTGGTATTTTCCTTCTTGATAGGGGTTTAAAAGGCATTTTATTGACAAGGTATGAATATATCCCCTAGGATAAAACAGGTTTTCAGGCACTATGTTGACATGCCATGTGGGCCAGGAGCTTTCTTTTGGTCCAGTTTGAGGAGAAGCTTCTGGACCACCCCCTTGTCTACCTATAGTGGGCCTAGGTCAGATTGGGTAGAGGTGGCGGGGAGGGGTGCCATGTTTTAGTGTGTTTTTACTTGGCTGGAAATCAGCTGGTTCTAATCTTCAAACCTTGCAGTGGAACTTAAGCACTTCTGCAAGCTCAATGCTGGGGGTTCGATGTTGGAGGGGCATTTAAAGTTAGTAATGGCTTTGAGGCCTTTCCAGACCTCTTGTGTGTTGTTTGAGCAAAGGCACAGTCTCAGTTTTTCAGAGTAGGACCTTGTTGCGGCTCTCAGTTCCCTACTAAGGTAGTTTCTGCCTTTCCTGAACTCCTCTGGGGTTCCGAACTTGTGGGCTTACTCGTTGGATTGCCAAAGCTGACGTAGCTTGTTATTGAACCAAGGCCTATTGTTGGGAAAGACATTAAAGGTCTTTGAGGGCCTGCAGGTCTCCTCACAGAAGCTGATATAGAAGGTGACATTTTCTGCCCATGTGTCCAGGTTGCCATTAGGGGGAACAAGTCATTGACTGACCAGTGGGTCCAGTCAAAGCAGTCCTGTAGCTGTTTTTTTGCCTTGTTTGGCCAATATTTGACTGTCTTGTGAGCTGGTTTGGAGAATTCAAGGTGTCTCCTGTAGGTGGGGATTAGTTGGATGAGGCAGTGGTCAGAGTATGCATGGGCGGCCCAAGGGGCAGCTTTGTAGGAGTCCTTGAGCACAGTGTAGCAGTGGTCCAGATTGTTGGTGTTCCTGGTTGGGCATGGGCATGAGCTGTAATAAAAGTAACGTGGCATCTTTGAGTGAAAATTGGCTTTGTTGAAATCTCCCATGATGATGAAGCGGGAGTCTGTCACAGTAGTTTCCCAGTGAGAGATGGTGTCACTTAGGGAATGTACGGTGTTTTTAACATCTGAGTCAGGAGAGATGTAGACTCCTGCAAGAGTGTAGGAGGAGAACTCCCTTGGTAAGTATGTGGGTCTGCAGTGGAGAAGTTCTAAATCAGGCGACCATCATTTGTTTAGAATGGTAGTGTCTGGGCACCTGGTGGAGTTGATGTAGAACCAATATCTATCTGCATGGAAGGTGCTGAAGTGCGAGAGGTTTAGAAAGTTGTCAAGGATATTGTTGTTCAACCATGTCTCAGTGAAGCAGAGGATGTGGGTGTGTTTGGTCTGGGGTTTATAGCTAAGTAATAGAAGTTCATCTAGCTTGTTTGAATGGGAATCAGATTTTTTCCAGGTAGATGGATGTGATGGACGATCACAGCTATCTCCTTTTTATCCTCACAAGAGCACATGCATGTCTCCCTCTTTTGATGTTGCAGTTATGCCATTATGGACCAATTAACATTTACTTCTCCTTGCAACAGAATACTGTAATTAACTGCTCAGCTCTGCTGCTATCAAATGACTGCTGAGTGCACCTATTCGAGCTGCCCTATCAAGACAGTTGCAAAGAAAACTGTAGAAAACATGGATTAGCTGCTCGGAGAAACCAGTCACTTTTCTTTCTTATTCATATTAATGCAAATTGTAACAATTTGGAATTGAATCAAAAGCAATAGGAAGCGCATTTGATTGGACTGATTCCAATCGGTATACAGTCTGTATGATTTTAAATGTAATCTAGAATTATTTGTATTTCTTTGACTATCCCTAACCATAAGTTTAAATAAGCATCACTTAAATAAACTTGTTATTGCTAGTTTTTGAAAATGCATCTGAGTCTAGTTTAACTCTCAATAAACTGTTAATTAGAGATATGCCAGGGAATGTCAGTATAGCTCATGCATAAATTCTTAGTAATCACAACATAAGGTATGTGTTCACACTGGGGATGATTATATCAGCACTCAGCAGGTAATGACATGGTTTCTCCTTGAACTGGCTGTAAAATGCAGGTCTTTGTGTATAGCAGATGTGTGTTAATTATTGAGATCAAGGTTCCATGTAACCTCTGGTCTTAATTGGATGAAATCCTGCTCACTTGAATGTTATTTTTATCTGACTAATTTCCAAATCAGCCACGTGAATATCAACAGAGCTGAATACTTCAGGTGCATAGACCTGTTATTTTTCTTGACTTACCATCTGCAGTTACTGGATGATGGAGTTTTGTTGCTTTGTGCATTAATGCTCCCTTTCCACTTAAAAATATTGATCTTTTCCAAGGATGGATTTCCAATAAAGAAAGCTTATTGCTGTGCTCAACTTGTAATTGAAGAATTTGCGCCTTTTTAATTAAAGAAGCCATAAATCTAAAATTAACTTCTGCTCCTCTCAGGCTCTCCATTGTCAAGATAAAAGGGTTTCAGCATTTCATTTCATATATTTTGTATTAGCCTTTTCAGATGTCTTAACATGCTGTTACATCGTGTATAAAATTAGGGTATAACTATTATTCGTAGTTCACTCTTTCCATTTTATTTTCCTAGTTCTCTACTAACAAAGGTAAGCCATCAATAATTTTTTTCATTTGCTTTTTTATGGTATAATGGATCAACTGATTCAACTAATAAAACTGTCTAGTTTAACAATACTGACCCGGACTTAATCAATCTGGGTGCCTTGTAACTACTGGTATTTAGTAAAATCCAACAGATGTTGTTTGAACATAGACTTTATTAGAAATAGTTAGTGTAAACGAAACTATCGAGTAGTGAAAAATAGATCTTTACAAGACATGGAATTACATTGAATCCAGCTTTAAGGAAAGTATAGTTACCAGTTACATAGACATTGTGACCACAATGCCAAAATATTAATAATTATTGTACCTCACCTCATATAGGCCTATTTGTGAATTAACCGACTCCCCTCCCTCCTGGCTTTTAAAATATGCTAAATACCATGAATTGCTGATAAGCCAATGCGCTAGTCCATCATGCATGCATTGGAAGCATGTCCCTGCAGCAGAGTGCATGTTGGAGCATAATGGGGAAAGCATAACTTCATCTCCTTGCTCTAGCTCGTGCTTGTGGGAACTAATCACCAGCAGGGTTGCTCATCACGACCTCCTCGTGATTCACAAGTATTTTTTCACTATCCAACATCATGATCCGAATTCGTGATTGCCTTTCAATTACGAATTCAGATCCAAATACACTCATGATCGTGGTCCAAATCTGGGTCGTGAACACGGATTTAGCTGCGATCACCGCCGTTAGTAAACCACCAAAACCCGCCAACTTTAACGGTTAATAGCAAAGCCCCCTTAAATGCCAGAATCACCAAATTTGCAGGTTATGTTAAGAAGAAAAGTGGGAGCAAGGTGAAATTTTTTTTTCAAAAAGACCTTTTCCTTTTTGAAAAAAAATCGATTTTAAAATTTCAAAGGAAATGACCAATGATCTGTTAAAGAACCAATGGGGAGCCTTGGAGGTAAATTTAAAGATGCTTTTCTCTCAGCTATACTAAGTATAGCTGAGAGTGCGTCACCTGCGTACACATTGCCGCTGGCTCCAGCTTTCCTCCCAACCTGCCCACTCCTATCACCCTCACCCATACTGGCACCCAGTGCACCTATGGGTCCACCTACTGTGAAAAACTTGAAAATTTGAAAAACAATATTTTACCATGAAAAATCTATATTTTACTGTGCAAAAAACGTGGAAAATAACAAAACTTATTTTTGATGCAGTTTTGAAAATCGAATTTAACATTATTTTCACGAAAAGTAATGCGTAAAGAATAGTGCCATTTTTGCTCATCACTGCCATCAGTTACCTGGTCCTGTTCATGCTAATGAAGGGGAGGTAGGCAGGACATCACATCATGATGGGGTGGAGTCTGCTACTGTTTTAAGTTCAAACTCAAGACTGCAATCAGGCTACTGGTTGAAACTGCACAGTGCTAGCATCTGAACAGTGGGTATACTCTGCTATACTAATGAAAATCAGATAACTGTTGACATTGACTGTAAGTACAGACAGTAAGTACAGTGCCCTATGTTGGACTATGTATACTTTTCCTTCCCTACATCTTCCCTTTAAAAATGAACAGTTTTAATTGTGTGTTTGAATTACCTGGTTCCAAAGTACATCAGTACACTGGTGCTATGGTGTATTCTCAATTATTTTTGCTTTGCTTTTGTACTTATAGGAAACACTCATTATCAAATGTCTGTTTTCCATTATTTTTTCTGTCAAAAGTTATTTTAGAGAAAAGTATTGTGTTTTGCTTTTTGGTTTTCTGCTATGACTAAATCAAGTACTCAACCAAATAATTTATAGCAGCACACTTAACTTTAATCTGCCGACAGCACATCTAAATGGAGATACTGTTCTGATCATTATATCCCAACATTTGCAATAGTTGTTTCATTGCGTGCAAACCAAGAAACAAAATGTATTGTTCCTGAGTAGCCCCTCTTCATGAACACTCTCCATATACAGTAGTCTATTTACTAAGATATACAGCAACTTGACACTGAATTGAAAGTATCACCAAACCTTAAAAGATAATTATTTTACAAAATCATTATTGTAATATTTATATTTAGATGAGAATTCATTCAGCAACATGCAAATACTTTTTGCTTCTGCTGAAAGTAGCTTTTATAATGGGTGGATTAATGTTCTTTTTATTATGACCAGGGCTACATTCATACTTTTGGTTTCCCAAAGCATGCTGTATTATGCTTCTCAACCTTCTCATGTACAATAAATCAACTCCCCTTCTCCATGTGCAGCTATGCACTTCCATGCACTGCAATCTCTGCTTTCTTTGGGCAATCCAGTCCATGTGCACATCCTTCTAGGCAAGGATCTCCTTGTGTATGAACATCAGTTGTTAGAGCAGAAAAGCCAACCAACAATTAAAGGACCATTGTCACAACAAATTGTAAAATGCCTGTGTACACATACTTATAAGAAGTACTATCCTTTCAGATTAAAAGACACTATAAATTACTTTTCTCTTATGTTTCTGTCACTTACAGTAAGCACAAAAAAATGACAGATCTGAAAAGTTTTGGACTAGTCCATCTCCTTATGGGGGACTTTCTTTATTTTCAAAAACACTTTCTGAATGGCAGTTGACCAGTGCAACTGCAAAAATACTTAGCAAATGAGTAGGCAGGCTGGCCAACATCTTTGCAAATCCTTTGAAGGGATAGTTTTTGTAAAGGATAACGGTGATACTGAGAATCCTCATGAGGCAATGGACTAGTCAAAAACCTAAAATTAATTTAAAAATCAGATTTTTTTAAAATCTGTTACTGCTTACTGTATTTAAGAGCAACATAAAAGAGAAGTAATGTATAGAACACTTTAATCTGAGAGAAATGTGCTTCTTTGTATGTGTACGCATACATTTGTATTGTTACCAGTTTTCATGATAGTCGCCCTTTAACACATAGTTTAACACAGTTTTGGTAATAGTCGGATTCATTTTTCAATATGGTGGTTTACTAAGGAAGGTAAATTTAGGGATGTTTTTTTACTGACATGTTAGTGGTGATCACTTTTTTTGCACCTTAAATGCTGTCCTTGTCAAATATATTATAATGTTAATAAAAAGCATATTCCTCATTACATTACATTGAATATCTTAAATGCATCCAAAGACTCCTTAGCAGTGTATTTTCTGCCTCCCTTAGCAGTACTATGAGGAGACAAACCCTGACTCCCCTCCACTCCCGGAGTAGTGTTGGGCGAACATCTAGATGTTCGGGTTCGGGCCGAACAGGCCGAACATGGCCGCGATGTTCGGGTGTTCGACCCGAACTCCGAACATAATGGAAGTCAATGGGGACCCGAACTTTTGTGCTTTGTGAAGCCTCCTTACATGCTACATACCCCAAATTTACAGGGTATGTGCACCTTGGGAGTGGGTACAAGAGGAAAAAAATTTAGCAAAAAGAGCTTATAGTTTTTGAGAAAATCGATTTTAAAGTTTCAAAGGGAAAACTGTCTTTTAAATGCGGGAAATGTCTGTTTTCTTTGCACAGGTAACATGCTTTTTGTCGGCATGCAGTCATAAATGTAATACATATAAGAGGTTCCAGGAAAAGGGACCGGTAACGCTAACCCAGCAGCAGCACACGTGATGGAACAGGAGGAGGGTGGCGCAGGAGGAGAAGGCCACGCTTTGAGACACAACAACCCAGGCCTTGCATGAGGACAAGAAGCGTGCGGATAGCAATTTGCATTTTGTCGCCATGCAGTCATAAATGTAATACAGATGAGAGGTTCAATAAACAGGGACCGGAAACGCTAACCCATCACAGATGTTCATTGTTCATGTTACTTGGTTGGGGTCCGGGAGTGTTGCGTAGTCGTTTCCAATCCAGGATTGATTCATTTTAATTTGAGTCAGACGGTCTGCATTTTCTGTGGAGAGGCGGATACGCCGCCGATCTGTGACGATGCCTCCGGCAGCACTGAAACAGCGTTCCGACATAACGCTGGCTGCCGGGCAAGCCAGCACCTCTATTGCGTACATTGCCAGTTTGTGCCAGGTGTCTAGCTTCGATACCCAATAGTTGAAGGGTGCAGATGGATTGTTCAACACAGCTACGCCATCTGACATGTAGTCCTTGACCATCTTCTCCAGGCGATCGGTGTTGGAGGTGGATCTGCACGCTTGCTGTTCTGTGTGCTGCTGCATGGGTGTCAGAAAATTTTCCCACTCCAAGGACACTGCCGATACCATTCCCTTTTGGGCACTAGCTGCGGCTTGTGTTGTTTGCTGCCCTCCTGGTCGTCCTGGGTTTGCGGAAGTCAGTCTGTCGGCGTACAACTGGCTAGAGGAGGGGGAGGATGTCAATCTCCTCTCTAAAGTCTCCACAAGGGCCTGCTGGTATTCTTCCATTTTGACCTGTCTGGCTCTTTCTTCGAACAGTTTTGGAACATTGTGTTTGTACCGTGGATCCAGAAGGGTATAAACCCAGTAATTGGTGTTGTCCAGAATGCGCACAATGCGTGGGTCGCGTTCAATGCAGTCCTAGGCCGAAGAGGTCATAGCCTAGGGTCACAAAACCTGGTTATTGGGCAATTTCAATGGTGGCGAGTCTGACGTACATAAATCCTAGCAATGGCCGTTAGCAACGTCTGAATCTCACGAAATGTCTCATGCAGGTAGAAGACATATTGTTAGACTTGGGCTCCAAAGATGGTTTCCCTACATCTCTGCAAACCAGAGTTACAGGGCTCCAAATTTGGTAAAATCCCCCATAGGCTTTCATTGGGCCTCCTATTTACAGTTCCAAAATCTCACATCTTTTCAAAGGGAAATTACTCAGCAGTGGCAAATTTTCTAGCATTGTAGGGACCCTTAGGGGGAACATGACTGGTGAGTTTCGGGCCCCTAGGCCAAAGAGGTCATAGCCTAGGGTCACAAAAACCTGTTTATTTGGGCTATTTCAATGGTAGTGATGGTGACGTACATAAATCGCAGCAATGGCCGTTAGCAAAGTCTGAATCTCACGAAATGTCTCATGCAGGTAGAAGACATATTGTTAGACTTGGATTCCAAAGATGGGGTCCCTACATCTCTGCAAACCAGAGTTACAGGGGTCCAAAATTGGTAAAATCCCCCATAGGATTTCATTGCCTCCCTATTTCACTTTCCAAAATCTCACATCTTTTCAAAGGGCAATGGCTCAGCAGTACCAAATTTTCTAGCATTGTAGGGACCCTTAGGGGGAACATGACTGGTGAGTTTCGGGCCCCTAGGCCGAAGAGGTCATAGCCTAGGGTCACAAAAACCTGTTTATTTGGGCTATTTCAATGGTAATGATGGTGGCGTACATAAATCTCAGCCATGGCCGTTAGCAACGTCTGAATCTCACGAAATGTCTCATGCAGGTAGAAGACATATTGTTAGACTTGGATTCCAAAGATGGGGTCCCTACATCTCTGCAAACCAGAGTTACAGGGGTCCAAAATTGGTAAAATCCCCCATAGGCTTTCATTGGGCCTCCTATTTACCGTTCCAAAATCTCACACCATTTCAAAGGGCAATGGCTCAGCAGTGGCAAAACTCACCAGTCATGATCCCCCTAAGGGTCCCTACAATGCTAGAAAATTTGGTACTGCTGAGCCATTGCCCTTTGAAAAGATGTGAGATTTTGGAAAGTGAAATAGGGAGGCAATGAAATCCTATGGGGGATTTTACCAATTTTGGACCCCTGTAACTCTGGTTTGCAGAGATGTAGGGACCCCATCTTTGGAATCCAAGTCTAACAATATGTCTTCTACCTGCATGAGACATTTCGTGAGATTCAGACGTTGCTAACGGCCATTGCTGCGATTTATGTACGCCACCATCACTACCATTGAAATAGCCCAAATAAACAGGTTTTTGTGACCCTAGGCTATGACCTCTTCGGCCTAGGGGCCCGAAACTCACCAGTCATGATCCCCCTAAGGGTCCCTACAATGCTAGAAAATTTGGTACTGCTGAGCCATTGCCCTTTGAAAAGATGTGAGATTTTGGAAAGTGAAATAGGGAGGCAATGAAATCCTATGGGGGATTTTACCAATTTTGGACCCCTGTAACTCTGGTTTGCAGAGATGTAGGGACCCCATCTTTGGAATCCAAGTCTAACAATATGTCTTCTACCTGCATGAGACATTTCGTGAGATTCAGACGTTGCTAACAGCCATTGCTGCGATTTATGTACGCCACCATCACTACCATTGAAATAGCCCAAATAAACAGGTTTTTGTGACCCTAGGCTATGACCTCTTCGGCCTAGGGGCCCGAAACTCACCAGTCATGTTCCCCCTAAGGGTCCCTACAATGCTAGAAAATTTGGTACTGCTGAGCCATTGCCCTTTGAAAAGATGTGAGATTTTGGAAAGTGAAATAGGGAGGCAATGAAATCCTATGGGGGATTTTACCAATTTTGGACCCCTGTAACTCTGGTTTGCAGAGATGTAGGGACCCCATCTTTGGAATCCAAGTCTAACAATATGTCTTCTACCTGCATGAGACATTTCGTGAGATTCAGACTTTGCTAACGGCCATTGCTGCGATTTATGTACGCCACCATCACTACCATTGAAATAGCCCAAATAAACAGGTTTTTGTGACCCTAGGCTATGACCTCTTCGGCCTAGGGGCCCGAAACTCACCAGTCATGTTCCCCCTAAGGGTCCCTACAATGCTAGAAAATTTGCCACTGCTGAGCCATTGCCCTTTGAAAAGATGTGAGATTTTGGAAAGTAAAATAGGGAGGCAATGAAATCCTATGGGGGATTTTACCAATTTTGGACCCCTGTAACTCTGGTTTGCAGAGATGTAGGGACCCCATCTTTGGAATCCAAGTCTAACAATATGTCTTCTACCTGCATGAGACATTTCGTGAGATTCAGACTTTGCTAACGGCCATTGCTGCGATTTATGTACGCCACCATCACTTCCATTGAAATAGCCCAAATAAACAGGTTTTTGTGACCCTAGGCTATGACCTCTTCGGCCTAGGGGCCCGAAACTCACCAGTCATGTTCCCCCTAAGGGTCCCTACAATGCTAGAAAATTTGGTACTGCTGAGCCATTGCCCTTTGAAAAGATGTGAGATTTTGGAAAGTGAAATAGGGAGGCAATGAAATCCTATGGGGGATTTTACCAATTTTGGACCCCTGTAACTCTGGTTTGCAGAGATGTAGGGACCCCATCTTTGGAATCCAAGTCTAACAATATGTCTTCTACCTGCATGAGACATTTCGTGAGATTCAGACGTTGCTAACGGCCATTGCTGCGATTTATGTACGTCACCATCACTACCATTGAAATAGCCCAAATAAACAGGTTTTTGTGACCCTAGGCTATGACCTCTTCGGCCTAGGGGCCCGAAACTCACCAGTCATGTTCCCCCTAAGGGTCCCTACAATGCTAGAAAATTTGGTACTGCTGAGCCATTGCCCTTTGAAAAGATGTGAGATTTTGGAACTGTAAATAGGAGGCCCAATGAAAGCCTATGGGGGATTTTACCAATTTTGGACCCCTGTAACTCTGGTTTGCAGAGATGTAGGGACCCCATCTTTGGAATCCAAGTCTAACAATATGTCTTCTACCTGCATGAGACATTTCGTGAGATTCAGACTTTGCTAACGGCCATTGCTGCGATTTATGTACGCCACCATCACTACCATTGAAATAGCCCAAATAAACAGGTTTTTGTGACCCTAGGCTATGACCTCTTCGGCCTAGGGGCCCGAAACTCACCAGTCATGTTCCCCCTAAGGGTCCCTACAATGCTAGAAAATTTGCCACTGCTGAGCCATTGCCCTTTGAAAAGATGTGAGATTTTGGAAAGTAAAATAGGGAGGCAATGAAATCCTATGGGGGATTTTACCAATTTTGGACCCCTGTAACTCTGGTTTGCAGAGATGTAGGGACCCCATCTTTGGAATCCAAGTCTAACAATATGTCTTCTACCTGCATGAGACATTTCGTGAGATTCAGACTTTGCTAACGGCCATTGCTGCGATTTATGTACGCCACCATCACTTCCATTGAAATAGCCCAAATAAACAGGTTTTTGTGACCCTAGGCTATGACCTCTTCGGCCTAGGGGCCCGAAATTCACCAGTCATGTTCCCCCTAAGGGTCCCTACAATGCTAGAAAATTTGGTACTGCTGAGCCATTGCCCTTTGAAAAGATGTGAGATTTTGGAAAGTGAAATAGGGAGGCAATGAAATCCTATGGGGGATTTTACCAATTTTGGACCCCTGTAACTCTGGTTTGCAGAGATGTAGGGACCCCATCTTTGGAATCCAAGTCTAACAATATGTCTTCTACCTGCATGAGACATTTCGTGAGATTCAGACGTTGCTAACGGCCATTGCTGCGATTTATGTACGTCACCATCACTACCATTGAAATAGCCCAAATAAACAGGTTTTTGTGACCCTAGGCTATGACCTCTTCGGCCTAGGGGCCCGAAACTCACCAGTCATGTTCCCCCTAAGGGTCCCTACAATGCTAGAAAATTTGGTACTGCTGAGCCATTGCCCTTTGAAAAGATGTGAGATTTTGGAACTGTAAATAGGAGGCCCAATGAAAGCCTATGGGGGATTTTACCAATTTTGGACCCCTGTAACTCTGGTTTGCAGAGATGTAGGGACCCCATCTTTGGAATCCAAGTCTAACAATATGTCTTCTACCTGCATGAGACATTTCGTGAGATTCAGACTTTGCTAACGGCCATTGCTGCGATTTATGTACGCCACCATCACTACCATTGAAATAGCCCAAATAAACAGGTTTTTGTGACCCTAGGCTATGACCTCTTCGGCCTAGGGGCCCGAAACTCACCAGTCATGTTCCCCCTAAGGGTCCCTACAATGCTAGAAAATTTGGTACTGCTGAGCCATTGCCCTTTGAAAAGATGTGAGATTTTGGAAAGTGAAATAGGAAGGCAATAAAATCCTATGGGGGATTTTACCAATTTTGGACCCCTGTAACTCTGGTTTGCAGAGATGTAGGGACCCCATCTTTGGATTCCAAGTCTAACAATATGTCTTCTACCTGCATGAGACATTTCGTGAGATTCAGACTTTGCTAACGGCCATTGCTGCGATTTATGTACGCCACCATCACTACCATTGAAATAGCCCAAATAAACAGGTTTTTGTGACCCTAGGCTATGACCTCTTCGGCCTAGGGGCCCGAAACTCACCAGTCATGTTCCCCCTAAGGGTCCCTACAATGCTAGAAAATTTGGTACTGCTGAGCCATTGCCCTTTGAAAAGATGTGAGATTTTGGAAAGTGAAATAGGGAGGCAATGAAATCCTATGGGGGATTTTACCAATTTTGGACCCCTGTAACTCTGGTTTGCAGAGATGTAGGGACCCCATCTTTGGAATCCAAGTCTAACAATATGTCTTCTACCTGCATGAGACATTTCGTGAGATTCAGACTTTGCTAACGGCCATTGCTGCGATTTATGTACGTCACCATCACTACCATTGAAATAGCCCAAATAAACAGGTTTTTGTGACCCTAGGCTATGACCTCTTTGGCCTAGGGGCCCGAAACTCACCAGTCATGTTCCCCCTAAGGGTCCCTACAATGCTAGAAAATTTGCCACTGCTGAGTAATTGCCCTTTGAAAAGATGTGAGATTTTGGAACTGTAAATAGGAGGCCCAATGAAAGCCTATGGGGGATTTTACCAAATTTGGAGCCCTGTAACTCTGGTTTGCAGAGATGTAGGGAAACCATCTTTGGAGCCCAAGTCTAACAATATGTCTTCTACCTGCATGAGACATTTCGTGAGATTCAGACGTTGCTAACGGCCATTGCTGCGATTTATGTACGTCAGACTCGCCACCATTGAAATTGCCCAAATAAACAGGTTTTGTGACCCTAGGCTATGACCTCTTCGGCCTGGGCCTGCATTGAACGCGACCCACGCATTGTGCGCATTCTGGACAACACCAATTACTGGGTTTATACCCTTCTGGATCCACGGTACAAACACAATGTTCCAAAACTGCTTGAAGAAAGAGCCAGACACGTCAAAATGGAAGAATACCAGCAGGCCCTTGTGGAGACTTTAGAGAGGAGATTGACATCCTCCCCCTCCTCTAGCCAGTTGTACGCCGACAGACTGACTTCCGCAAACCCAGGACGACCAGGAGGGCAGCAAACAACACAAGCCGCAGCTAGTGCCCAAAAGGGAATGGTATCGGCAGTGTCCTTGGAGTGGGAAAATTTTCTGACACCCATGCAGCAGCACACAGAACAGCAAGCGTGCAGATCCACCTCCAACACCGATCGCCTGGAGAAGATGGTCAAGGACTACATGTCAGATGGCGTAGCTGTGTTGAACAATCCATCTGCACCCTTCAACTATTGGGTATCGAAGCTAGACACCTGGCACAAACTGGCAATGTACGCAATAGAGGTGCTGGCTTGCCCGGCAGCCAGCGTTATGTCGGAACGCTGTTTCAGTGCTGCCGGAGGCATCGTCACAGATCGGCGGCGTATCCGCCTCTCCACAGAAAATGCAGACCGTCTGACTCAAATTAAAATGAATCAATCCTGGATTGGAAACGACTACGCAACACTCCCGGACCCCAACCAAGTAACATGAACAATGAACATCTGTGATGGGTTAGCGTTTCCGGTCCCTGTTTATTGAACCTCTCATCTGTATTACATTTATGACTGCATGGCGACAAAATGCAAATTGCTATCCGCACGCTTCTTGTCCTCATGCAAGGCCTGGGTTGTTGTGTCTCAAAGCGTGGCCTTCTCCTCCTGCGCAACCCTCCTCCTGTTCCATCACGTGTGCTGCTGCTGGGTTAGCGTTACCGGTCCCTTTTCCTGGAACCTCTTATATGTATTACATTTATGACTGCATGCCGACAAAAAGCATGTTACCTGTGCAAAGAAAACAGACATTTCCCGCATTTAAAAGACAGTTTTCCCTTTGAAACTTTAAAATCGATTTTCTCAAAAACTATAAGCTCTTTTTGCTAAATTTTTTTTCCTCTTGTACCCACTCCCAAGGTGCACATACCCTGTAAATTTGGGGTATGTAGCATGTAAGGAGGCTTTACAACGCACGAAAGTTCGGGTCCCCATTGACTTCCATTATGTTCGGAGTTCGGCCATGTTCGGCCCGAACCCGAACATCTAGATGTTCGCCCAACACTACACGTGACCCGTTAGGCCAATCACAGCGCTAGCTGAACGTTCGGGTAACGTTCGGCCATGCGCTCTTAGTTCGGCCATATGGCCGAACAGTTTGGCCGAACACCATCAGGTGTTCGGCCGAACCCGAACATCACCCGAACAGGGTGATGTTCTGCAGAACCCGAACAGTGGCGAACACTGTTCGCCCAACACTATCCCGGAGGACAGTTTTTGTTATTTTTATAGTGTAATTGTAATTTAGAAAAAAAAATAATTTACTATACTGTACATCACAAACGTGGTCCAGAGGCAGAGAACCTTTGTGATTTTATATTTTGTGTTGTAAAGTGTGCTTGCTAGCAGCCATGGCAACTCTATAAATGTTACACCACCATTTTCCAAGGACAGCCACATTATGATGGAGTTGGAAGGAGTGGAATAGATTTTTAATGCCTAGTACTATTCAAAGAACAGTAGAGATGATCATTCTCACCAGATCTAATGCAGAGGCTAAAGGAATCCTCTGCATCTCCTTTGCTATTGCACTGGCACTTGGACGTGAAGTTTCTGTTCTGTAAGTGAGAATTGTTTCAGTCATGCACCTGTGTATACTTGTAGTAGTCACACATAAAGACAAGGCAGTAATGTGCTTGCTGCTTGTGGATGTAATGTGTTGTAAAATTTTGCAATATAAAACATTGAAATACATATATTTTTATGCACTAAAGATAGATACTATATTTTCCCAATTCTCATAATATACAGCATAAGCCTTTCTAGTAGAAATGCAACTCGCTGCTTATGATTTAAGGTTTAGATAAAATGATGTGATGATGGGTTTGAATACAAAATATGTCATTGTAGTCAGGAGCAAGTAGAAAATTCATTATACTGCAGATTGGAGTGTATCATGTTGGAAGGTATGTGGATTTTTACCCATTCCAGTTTACTTAAAGCAGTTTACTTAAAGCAGCAGTGCCATATATAAGTATATATATAAGTAGATAACTACTTGTTCCACAGATGTATTGTACTGTCCACAATTTGATTTCAGTGAATTTATATAGTAAATAAAGAGATTTCTGTTTCTGGCATTTGCCATCTTGGATTTCCTCGGACTGAAGGCAATCCTGATGTACTTTCCTCCCTTACTCTTTTTTTTTCTTCCCCAATCTGCAGTGTCAAAGCTATCTTGCTTATATACAGGTGTGAGCATAGCATCAGGTTTCAGCTCTGCAGTTTTACACTGAAGTGCCCTCAGCCAATCAGTGATAAGCAGGAATGTGGGAGAGGTGATGACAAGCTCCCTTCTTCAGCGATGGTGAGAGAATAGAGCCTGGCTACCTGAGATAAGATTTATTACAGCAAAAAGATTGAATAGATTGGTGTGCTTGCAATGCCGGGTGAGATTCCAGGCTGCATAATGAACACATTGCAGGGGGTAAATGGAATGTGATGTTGTGGCTAGAGCTGCTCAAATCCGTATGCGGGAGATACCCGGATAGTTGCTATCCGGATATCTTCCAGTAAACCTGTTCAGGGTGGGAGAGGGGTGTCAATCTTACCTGTCTGACTTCTTCTTCGTCCGTCCCTCGGCACCTCCCACGAGACGATGTGCTCCACGCGCGTCACCTGATTACAAACACTTCCTCCTTCAACCCGGAAAGGAGGAAGTGTTTGTAATCACGTGACCGCCGCTTGGATCGCATAGTGGGAGGCGCCGAGGGACAGCCCGAAGAAGACATCAGACAGGTAAGATTGACCCCCCGCCACCACCCACCCCGCACAGGTAACTGGGAGATATCCAGATAGAACTATCCGGTTGTCTCCCAGATCCGGATTTGAGCAGTTCTAGTTGTGGCTGACAATGCACCTTTAACATTTGTAATGGCTTTAAATATTTAAAATCTCAGTAAATAATGAAGACAGTAATCACTGGACTAAAAACACCTCAGATGTTATAATCATCATGTTACGATCAATTGTAATCTTCAGCTTTGTACTAGAAACTCACAGCCTATTAATCCATAAAGCCAGTCTAAGGAGCAATTCCTGTATTTACTGATGCACTCTTAGGGCTTCACTAAAGCATGGTAACTGCTATCACAGCAGTTATCACGCGAGCTGCCACATGCAAAAGTTAGTGCGCGAACAGCATTACTTCCTATGATAAGCGAAGGTTTGCACGTGATCACGTGTGCTTTTCACGTGAAAAGCGCACGTGATCACGTGTAAACCTTTGCTTATCATGCCTAGTAATGCTGTTCGCGCACTAACCTTTGCGTGCGGCAACTCACATGATAACTGCTGTGATAACATTTATCACACTTTAGTGAATTGAGCCTATAGAGTCACAAGAATAGTTGTTTTAATGTTCACTGCAACATCCATGCTTAGTTGAAACCACATTTTACAATGCTTGCGAATAATGTGACAGCATTCATGCTGAACTTGGAAACATTTAGCAGCCTCCAGAAAAGAATGAACCAATGAAAGTGTGGAAGAGTGTGAAAATGATGTAAATGCAAAGTGATTGCTTGGGACATGACTATTGCACCTAATATGCTGCATGACGCAGTGTCCTACCAACCTATTGTCACAACACCAAACACCATGGGCTTTATTCACAAAGCGGTGCAAACTGTTTCTCGTGAATCGCGGCAAATTGCGCGCGCAAAAAGTCTGCGATCGCGCGAATCGCGGCACTTTGCGCGCGCAAAAGTCCGCGAACAGCACTTCACATGCTAACTGTTCAGCACACCCGTGCTAAACAGTTTGCACCATTTTGTGAATCAAGCCCCATGCATCTGATTTACTTAGCAGGAAACAATTAATCTGTCAAGGATACTGCTGGAACAACACACACTTAAACAAATCAATTCTAGCAGTCACTTACTCAGTTATGAAAGTGATTATAAAGACAGCATATTTTAAGTTTAGATGCATGAGAAGTGAAGCAACTTGGCACTGGGTCAAAACATTTCAGATATTGGCATATACCGTATATACTCGTATATAAGCCGACCCCCCAACTTTTACCTGAAAAACCAGGAAAAAAATATTGACCCCCCTATAAGCCGGGGGTAGGAAATGCTGGATTGGTGCAGGCCACGTGATCCCCCCAGTGTGTCCCAGTATAGCTAGTATAGTGCTCAATATGGGTAGGTAGTGCCTCAGTATAGCTAGTAAAGTGCCCAGTATAGCTAATATAGTGCCCAGTATGGGTAGGTAGTGCCCCAGTATAGCTAGTAAAGTGCACAGTATAGCTAGTATAGTGCCCAGTATAGCTAGCATAGTGCCCAGTATAGCTAGTATAGTGCCCAGTATAGCTAGTATAGTGCCCGGTGTAGGTAGGTAGTGTCCCAGTATAGCTAGTATAGTGCCCAGTATAGCTAGTAAAGTGCCCAGTATAGCTAGTAAAGTACCCAGTATAGCTAGTATAGTGCCCAGTATAGCTAGTATAGTGCCCAGTATAGGTAGGTAGTGTCCAGTATAGCTAGTAAAGTGCCCAGTATAGCTAGTAAAGTACCCAGTATAGCTAGTATAGTGCCCAGTATAGCTAGTATAGTGCCCAGTATAGGTAGGTAGTGTCCAGTATAGCTAGTAAGGTGCCCATGCCCAGTATAGCTAGTAAAGTACCCAGTATAGATAGTATAGTGCCCAGTATGGCTAGTATAGTGCCTAGTATAGGTAGGTAGTGTCCAGTATAGCTAGTATAGTGCCCAGTATGGCTAGTATAGTGCCCCAGTATAGCTAGTATAGTGCCCAGTATGGCTAGTATAGTGCCCCAGTATAGCTAGTATAGTGCCCAGTATAGCTAGTATAGTGCCCAGTATAGGTAGGTAGTGTCCAGTATAGCTAGTATAGTGCCCAGTATGGCTAGTATAGTGGCCCAGTATAGCTAGTATAGTGCCCAGTATGGCTAGTATAGTGCCCCAGTATAGCTAGTGTAGTGCCCAGTATAGCTAGTATAGTGCCCAGTATAGCTAGTATAGTGCCCAGTATAGCGCCCCCCCCTCCCCGCTTCCCCCGCGGCCGCCACTACTATTACCTGCTCAGCCAGCGGCCGCTTCCTCTAATCCGGCAGGTTCCCCTCTCCAACTCCATGTGTATACCGTAAGTGTATCACAGCAGCGAGCCCGGCGCTGATGCTGTGACGAGGCAGGAAAGAGCGCGGCTTCCTGTAGCAGTGATGTGTATCGCCATTAACAGGGGAACCGCTATTTCCTGCCTCGTCACAGCAGCAGCGGCAGGCGCGCTGCTGTGATACACTTATGGTATACGCATGGAGTTGGAGAGGGGAACCCGCCGGATTAGAGGAAGCGGCCGCTGGCTGAGCAGGTAATAGCAGCGGGGGCTGCGGGGGGAGGGGAGAGGCGGGGGGGGGGGGCGCAGACCACCGACCACCACCCACCAAGACTCGCATACAAGCCGACCCTCCAACTTTTGGCCCCCTTTTTCGGGGTCAAAAATTCGGCATGTATGCGAGTATATATACAGTACTTGGTATCCACAGCAATCACCGCATAGGTTAGATGTCAGTGAATCCTGAAATTAAGGTCCAGGGTCACCTGTAGTAGATAGAGAGACCAGGAGCCCAATGGTACAGTATCATTAGGTATAGGGTACAGATGCCTGGGAGTGCTCTCTTTTCACATTTTTCTTAAAGTGGACCTGAACTCTTGCACAGGGCAGAAAGAAAACATAGAGAAATGCACCCTGTATGTATTTAGGGATTTTAGCCTGTCTATTTACCCCTCCTTTGTGTCTAATCACAAGTTGTAATCTGATCTCTCCCCTGTGTCACATGACTGCCTATGGCAGAGATGGCAGATAAGCCCATTTGAAAACGCTGGATGTTAACAAAATGTCTGCTTCCATTAATCAGGAAGTAGAAACAGTGCAGATTTATTTTTGGATTTGTATCAGCTGTAACAAAGAAATGTTTTTTTGTTTAAAGGTTATTATGCTGTTGTGTATCTTTAAGAGCAGAGAGGAGTTCTGAGTTCACGCCCACTTTAATTATATTTGGTTGATTAAAACTTGGAAAGGGGGGGGGTTGAACTTCAACAATCAAAAACATTTTCTTTACAAAATAAATTGTATTTAACCACTTTACCCCCACGCGTACGGATTTCTCTGCCCCTTTTTTCCCTCCTAAAAAACCAGGGACGGAGAAATCCGTACCTTCCGCGCTACCGCCGCTGTCCGCCCTCCCGCCTCTCGTGCGCGCGCACCCGCCGCTCGTGCACGCCGCCGCCCGCTCGCCCGGAGATCAATGAACGGGAAAATCCATTCCCGTTCGTTGATCTAAGCCCCCGCAATGATCTGCTGCTTCTTTCAGAAACAGCGAGATCATTGTGAGTCTCCCAGCCTCCTACTGCTTCCTGTAAGCGTCCTTCCGGACGCTTACAGGTCGCATGTAAACAAACACTCTGTGGCCATCTTGTGGCCAAATAGTAAACTACACCCTAAAAGCATTTTACATATACAAACATTACATTTACACAATAAATTAACTTATTACCTCCCACACTCCCCAATTTTTATTTATTTTTTTGTAATTAAAAAAAAAAAAATACAATAAAAAAAAAACATAAATAGTTAGCTTAGGGACTGAACTTTTTAAATATTTATGTCAAGAGGGTATAACACTGTTACTTTATAAACTGCGGGCTTGTAATTAGGGATGGATGCAAAACTGAAAAAAATGCACCTTTATTTCCAAATAAAATATTGTCGCCAAACATTGTGATAGGGACATAATTTAAATGGTTTTATAACCGGGACAAATGGGTTAATACATTTCATGGGTTTTAATTACAGTAGCATGCTTTATTTAAAAACTATAATGGCCGAAAACTGAAAAATAATAATTTTTTCCCACATTTTTTCCTATTTCCCCATTAAAACACATTTAGAATAAAATAATTCTTGGCATAATGTCCCACCTAAAGAAAGCCTAATTGGTGGCGAAAAAAACAAGAGATAGTTTATTTCATTGGGATAAGTAATAATAAAGTTATAGACGAATGAATGGAAGGAGCGCTGAAAGGTGAAAATTGCTCTGGTGGTCAGGGGGTAAAACCCCTCAGTGGTGAAGTGGTTAATTATTTTCTTTGGCTACCAACAAGCTATACATACACACACAAGTGTCAATAACTGCCTAAGAAGGAGGGATTTATTGGATTTAGTTGGGGTCTGAGTTATTCTGGTTGTGGTTCTGTTTATGAGTTTGCTGGAGTTATCACTTCTGTTTTAATCTGGATAAACTGCCCCCGAAAGGCAAAAACTGTTAATGCAACACAAACACGCTGTGCTTGGTTTTCATTCTATAAAGAAGAAACTCTAGTCTTGGATTTGTGGTTACAGTAATACATACTAAGCTAGGCTGTTTCCAAGTTGCTGCCACTGTTAATGGGATTAACACCTGTTTGCTGTGATAAATTACGACACGTTTGTGCAGAATACAAACGGCTATAAGAAATCAGCCGTCTGGCAGCTGGAAAACATTTCCAGTGAAGGTAATTCTGATGAATGCAGAGATGTTTCTCAAATAAAGTATGCTCTTTGTGATTTATGATTTCATTTAATTTCAGCTGAATACATGGACTTTCCAGGTTGTTTGTGCTGTCAGCATTCTCCTGATTTACCTTACGTGTCACCGAGGGTTTTGCTGGAATAAGCAAACTTACTTTATTTATTGAGATAGGCCTGAAACTGAGCATCCTCTCCCACCCCCAGTAACGTGTCAGGCAAAGAGAGCTCTGCCCTTTTATCATTCCTGAAATCCCACACCATTTATTTTATGACTCAAAGATACTGCAATGAAGCACTACATTCACCTGTCTAGAATGGGTTTTTTTTCTATTTGATTCCTGGAATATGTCAGAAAGCCCTCACTCTGACTCACATCTGTCTCTGTCAAGCAGTATGGATCCCTAAAATA
The DNA here is from genome assembly GCF_040937935.1 of Hyperolius riggenbachi. Classification (NCBI taxonomy): domain Eukaryota; kingdom Metazoa; phylum Chordata; class Amphibia; order Anura; family Hyperoliidae; genus Hyperolius; species Hyperolius riggenbachi. The sequence goes on from NC_090648.1 coordinate 199,033,971, forward strand.
CTCCCCTTTGTGGTGGGGTTTGGAGAAAACCAGCAGAAAACTTTTTCTCAGTTATTAAATGGACTGTGTAATATTGACAGTGTTTCTAAAGAAGGAAATGGTATCTGTATGCACATGTACTGTATTCACTATTCGGTTTGTAATTTAGAACAGGATATATATATATATATATATATATATATATATATATATATATATATATATATATATATAAGCGTTGTGCTTTAAACTGAAGCAAAAAGTGAACAATGGTCCTTCACACTTGTATGAAAGTGTTTTTTGGGCTAAGCTATTATGTGACAATGAGGTAATTTAATAGAACATAAAAATATTATTAATAAAGTGCAAGTAGTATACCTAGACATCAGGCAGACTGCATAAATACTGTGTATTTGTGATTAGGCTAACATATGTCTGCTAATAACATATAGAATCAGAGTAATCTTTCTTTGCCAAGCACGACTGAGTCATACCTTATATTGTGTTTGGCACTTACATAACTCAGAGCAAAGTAGGAATATACTGTATATAAGTAATGCCACAAAGCATGATTAGCAACAAACACCAGTGTCAACAAGACAACAAGGCACATTACAAAAAAAAAATGTTTCACTAGACAGTCTAACAGTCTGTTGACTGCAGCCTTAAGGGGAGAAGAAAGTGAGGGGCGTGGGTGTTGGAGGTGGGAGGGCATGGAGGGAGTTCAACTGGTTGGCAGCAGAGGGGAAAAAGGTGTTCCTGTGTTGGTTGAGATGGCCCAAAACCTGTGGCCTGATGGTAGCTGACTGAAGAAGTGGTGGCCAGGGGGGGAGGTGTCATTGGCAATCCTTAATGCTCTGGAATGCAGTCTGGAGTTGTGAAGGAGGTCAAGTGAGGGGAGGGGTCTCCCGATGATCTTCACAACTGATCTGATGACCCTCTGTAGTTTTTATCAGTCCCTAGTGGAGGAGCCAGCGAACCAGACCAGGATGGAGGAACAGATTAAATGGTGGCGGTGTAGAAACACATCTGCAGCTCCTGGGCCATTCCAAACTTCTTCATTTGTCTTTCTTCTGGGTGGAGGAAATGTTTGCTTTCCAGCTCAGGTCATTTGAGATGCTTGTACCCAGGAGGCGCACACAGTCAACTCTTTCAACCTCTGTGCCATCAATGTAGATTGAAAGTGGGATGGGAACACGCTTCCTGAAGTTGACTATCATCTCAGTGATTTTAACTGTGTTGAGGTTCTCTTCAACTCCTCATCCCATTTCAAATGTTCAAGACTATATTATTCCACAAGCAGTCCATAGAGCTAGTACTTATATCTTGTCAAGCCCAAAGTAGTTTTCTTGTGAAAGTGGTGTTGATATTGGAAGTCGGGTAATTGGCGCATGCATCTATAATTTTCACATTTGTAGGATACACTTTAAAGCAGATCCGAGATGAAAAACTAACTATAACAAGTAACTTGTCTACATATCTTATCTAAAGTTTATATAGTTTACACAGCATATCTAGCTGCAAAAGTTTCAAAAGTTTTTGATTATTTATTCCTGTGATACAATGAGGGCAGCCATGTTCTGTTTGTAACATTGTCACAGGCTAAGGGCTGGAGATGCTATCAGCTTGCCTGTGTGTAAATTCAGTCCCCTCTCCTCCCTCCTCCTCCCCTCTGCCTCTGAAATAAATTTCTAGTAACACCTCCCCCTCCTCCTGCCCAGACTGAGCTCCTGTAAGCCCTTGCTACTGTCTGGAAATGCCAAGGCACTCTGAAAAGCTGTGGGTGAGGCTTGTTTAGTTTATAGGGAATTAGAGTTTTAAAACACAAACAAAAACATATTTGGCTTGAGGAATTCCCTATAAACTATATGAAAGGAACACAATCATGCAATGAGTAAAAGTATATCTCTGATCCACATTAACTGGACAGCTCTTTGGTCTTGGCCACGGTGGCTAATTTAGAATCTGATTGATTGCTTCTGTGGTCAGGTGTTTTTAATACAGGTCCTGTAACAAGCTGGGATTAAGAGCACTCCCTTACAGAGGGTGCATCTAATCTCAGTTTGTGACCTGCATACAGTGAAGACACTGGGGAGCCTGAAGTCTTGATGATTGGCACAGGATCAAACACTTATTTCACTCAGTACAATGCACATCTGACTTTGGGGCACTGGGTTTTGAGGGTTCATTTGTCGGTATTCTGTCTCTAACAGCTACAATACACCTGCCATCACAAATATAGACTGGCCAATTCCAGAGTGGACACAAGCAGGGTATCAAATATATATCTATATCTGTATATCTATATATATCTATATCTATATATATCTATATCTACATCTATAACTATATATGTGTGTGTGTGTGTGTGTGTGTGCGTGCGTGCGTGCGCGTGCGTGTGTGTGTGTGTGTGTGTGTTTTGTAACTAGTAATAGGGTCAGGTGTTTTCTTCTGGGAGGCAGTGGGAGCTCCATTTTATTTAAAGGACACCCGAGGTGGAAATAATCTAATGAAATAAGCAACTGTATCTATCCTCCTTCTTCTAAAGATGTGTTATTGTTTTTGCTCAATGACACATTCATTGAAGTATGCCACCAGAGCAAAAATCTATGAACTATTGACTCTTTTTATCTCTTTCCTGCTCTCAGAAGCCATTTTCTGCTAGGAAAGTGTTTTCTAGTTGTAATTTCTTATAAGTAAGGATCACGTTGTAAGCAAAAGCAGGTTTTAGATAAGCACCATCAAAAAAATAAATGAAATGTAGATAGGTCCCTAGTATTACCCAGACACCAATTGGAAAAGGAATGTGCTAAATGGGAATGACTAAACCAAATAAGAAAAGAGATAGTGCCCAGAATACAGCACCAGACCAATCAAAGGTAATTAGAAATATAACAATCTTTATTGGGGACAATTTTCATGTAAAACAATTAAAATCACCAACAGTGAGAAAGCGGGGCATATAAATGCTTAGTATGCCAACAAAATGATAAGGTATATAAGTCCTCAAAGAAACCTCAATGGTACGCTTAATATTCCATAAGAGACTTATCCAGAAAATATAAATACATAAGCCACAACCAAACATAATTCCACAATTGTGCATATCACACTATAACTTGATAATAAATATATATGTGTATATATTGCACAGTGATCCAATATTAATATATAAATAAACAAATACATGAATAAATCGATCCACCTAAATAAAGGAAATGATCATATAGAAGGTAATATTCTTAATGAATGTAGAGGTATATAGGAAGGAACCCCGTGCAATAAAAGTTTAGAGTGCAGTGACAAGCGAGGAGGAACTTACATATGGAGGATGAGGACAAGAAACACCACCGCTGAAAGCCTTAATGCATCTTGCGGGTCCAACCCACTTCTGAATGAGGCAAATTGCAAATGCTTTAAAAAAAACCCCGCCGTCCGTGCAAGCCGGAAGAGAAGACGCCCTAATGGACGAGACGCGGCCGCGTCATAGCGTAGGAGACGTTGGGTTGCTTTGGCAACTCGGACGCTCACACGCCGTCCAAAAACAAAAGCCTCAATAGAGTATAATAGAGGGGCGCATGCGCGGCAAAGGCGGAGGTGGCCGAAAAAAGATAAAAGGGAATTTAAAAGATAGAAAACCATACCCAAAGAATAGTATAAGTATAGGTATATCTACATCCATATAATTAGATTATACATATGACAGGAATCATTTCATACAAAAATTCATCCAAGCAAAGATTCAGTCATAATTGGATAGGAAAAGATCAGTACAATAGAGACATCTAGAGGCCAAAAATAGTATGCACAAAGGGAGACCTATGACAGTAATTACATCAACTAGATAAACATATAAATAAATTTAGCGTTACAAACGGTATATAATAAATATGTGGAGTCTTTATCCAAGAAGTAACAGGTTCAATTATAGGTTGAGCCGCAAGGAAATGTGGTCTCTGATAAAAAATCTAGAATGGAATATAATCAAAAATATAATAAAATAAATTAAAACTTTTGCATAATCTGGATTAAGAAATTAGGAATAATGAAAAATAGAAGTTCTATAAGAGGTGAATATGAAGCACCAAGTGATAAAAAACAGAACAAAAATGAGGAGATCAATTAAATAAAATAATTCTAAGAGACATAATAGAGTGATAATCAGGAATACCCAGACCATAGTCAAAGCAAAAGGTTTTAAAGGGGAACACCTTGTGTTTTGGCTGCTACTCACAGTCATCTGCATTAGTCATCTGGTAATAGAGGGAGGCACACATGTGATCAGGTGACTTGGCTCACACACATCCCCTGCCAAGTTAGCTGCACAGCCCTCTCTGTGATAGGAGGAGAGAGGAATGTTCAGTTTCAGTTAGGCTGGCTGGGAAATTCAGTTTAAAAACTGTCTAGAACCGGTTACAGTTGGGATGAGTGAGGAGATGTTTGATGCACTTTAAAAAGCTGTAAGAAAACAGGAAAAGATGAACTGACAGGCAAAGGAGGAGCCGCGGAGAAAAGTTAAGCCAAAACAGTGGAAAATGAATAGAAGACACATGCAGACGCTGAAGATGATGGAGTACAGACAAGTACAGACAAGTGAATGAGACACAAAGGGAGAAGTGCAGAACAGATAGTGGAAGAACACAAGAGATCTTAGGGAAGAAACAGGGAGAAAGCTGATAGAAAACAAAGACACATCTGATTGCTAATAGAAAAGGAAAGACAAACTAGCAGCATAAGAAATATTCAGAATAAGAAAAGCATAAAGTAACAGAGAGAAGAAAAATAAAGCTGAGGAAATCACTTCTTGTGGCAGCACTCCGAAATATTAAAGACAACAGACAAGAAAAGGAATGCAGATAATATAATCATAAAAATCTCTAGAAGGATAAATTAGCATATCAGTGAAAATAATTTGTTTGGGCTATTGTTGATGCTCTTTTGTCCTTGCCTCAGTGATCTAAGACAGTGTTTCTGAACATTTTATTGGTATGTACGCTTTTTGAAAACCTGTACTTGCCAAGTACCCCCTAGCATAGTAAACACTATCACAAGTACCCCTTAACAAATATACATTTAATCATAGTACATGATAATTGGTTCTAAACAATTTCTAAGCATTTACAATTGCTTTTAATTAGTTAAAACACTAATTTTGTGTTGTTTAAATAAGATTTTTCATTTTCTAAAACTCTAAATGTGTTATTCTTGGTTAAGTATATCAAACCCGAGTACCCCCTGGAACCATCAGAAGTACCCCTGGGGTACGCGTACCACACGTTGAGAACCTAGGATTAGAGATGGCCCAAACGGTTTGCCGGCGAACTTGTTGGCGCAAACCTCAGTGGTTTGCGTTCGAGGCAAACCGCAAATTTTTTTCAAAAACATTTGGGTTTGCATTTTTCCATAGACTTTAATGGCACCGGCTTTAACGGTTAATAGCAAAGCCGCCTTACATATTAGAAACACCAAATTTGCAGGGTACGTGGAGGGGGTCACTGACTACAAGAAGAACATTTTTTTTTTAAAAAGACCTTATACTTTTTGAGAAAATCAATTTTAAAGAACTCCTGCTGAGTGTGGGAAATGTTTCCACCACTGCCGACTTCAACAGTTAATAGCAAAGCCCCCTTAAATGCCAGAAACACCAAATTTGCATGGGAATGTTAAGAAGAACAGTGGGAACAAGAGGACATTTTTTTTCAAAAAGACCTTATACTTTTTAAGAAAATCGATTTTAAAAGTTCAAAGAAAAAAAACGTTACATTTAAATGCTGGTCAATGACAGATCGTGGGAAACAATTCCTGTTGACTTTAGCAGTTAATAGCAAAGGCCCCTTAAATCCTAGCAACACCAAATTTGCAGGATATGTTAAAAAGGTAGTGGGAAACAATAGTTTAAAAAATTAAACAATTTAATTTTTAAAAAAATTTTTTTATATTTTCAGAGTGTGGTAAATTTCCCCCCAAAATGATGTGGGGTCCCCCCTTCTGAGCTCTCTGTAACCCCTTGTCCCCCATGCAGGCTGGGATAGCCAGAATGCGGAGCCCTGGCCACGTGGGGCTTTGCACATTTGATGTGAATATATTGCGAGATTCCTGACTACAAATTGAGGCTTAAGGTTCGTATACACGTCCGATAAAGATCGTTCGTTACGAACGATTCGTGACGTTTACACGATATTCAAATTAGACGAAAAAGATCGTTCGTAATGAACGATTGTGTACACACGTGAACGATATAAGTATAAAGTACTGAACGACGAACGATTAAAAAATGCGTGCGCAAACGGAAGTGACGTTATGACAGGCAATAAGAACATGCGTTATCGGACGATCTTTGTACACACTGCAACGATTGAACGATTATCTTTCGAAAAAA